>NW_027362767.1:143315746-145715746 GCF_046119375.1 Phyllobates terribilis
GAGCTTCAGTCTGTGGTGGTCCCTTAGTCGATCTAGGTCGATGTCGGTCTGCTTCTGGGAAGTCTTGTTGTGGTGGGAGATAATCACAGGGTAGTAATAAATTCCGATGGACTATTCTGGTTTTCTTGCCCCCTCTTTCCAATCGTATTTTATACACTGGACTGTCATCAGCTTTCCTCTTTACGACCACATACACCTTGTCTTCCCAGTACGAACAAAGTTTTC
Source organism: Phyllobates terribilis (assembly GCF_046119375.1). Classification (NCBI taxonomy): domain Eukaryota; kingdom Metazoa; phylum Chordata; class Amphibia; order Anura; family Dendrobatidae; genus Phyllobates; species Phyllobates terribilis. Next base: position 143,315,972 of record NW_027362767.1, read on the forward strand.
CTGGACCACCTTTCTCACTTACGTTCTTGACTAGCACCCGGCTTCCCGGTGCCAACTCCATAACAATTTCGGTCATAGTACTCCTTACACTTGTTCTGTCCTTGCGTAACCACTTTGGACGATATGTTGTATGCCTCTGCCATCCGTTCCTTCCTTTTCTGAACATACTCCGGATATGTTCTGTAAGCTCTGACTCCGGAGTATCGAACATGATGTTGATTGGCAGTCTTGGCGATCATTCATACAATAGGAAGAAGGGTGAGTAACCCGTTGCATTGCTCTTTGTACAGTTATATGCAGGTACCACTTTTGTCAGAGAACTCTTCCAGTCTTTCTTCTCATCAGCTGTTAAAGTGCGCAACATCGACAATAATGTCCGGTTAAAACGTTCCACTTGTCCATTACCCTCTGGGTGATAGGGCGTTGTGTGGGATCTCTGAATTCTACAGTACTTTCCTAGCTTGGCAAAGAGCTGGTTCTCAAATTCTCTTCCTTGGTCAAGGTGTAATCTCGTATGGAACCCAAACCTCAAAGCAAAATCATTGAAGATCTTCTCTGCCGCTATTCGACCAGCTTCATTGGTGGTGGTATATGCTTGGGCAAATCGAGTAAAATGGTCCATCACTACCAATATGTATTCGTAACCATCCTTGCACGTATAAGAGATGTAGAAAGTCTATTGAGACCATCTCAAACGATACGTAGTTTGGATGTTGCCCATAGGTGCATGGGTTGATGTGTTGGGATGTTTATGTTTCAGACACCCACACTCCCTGGTCACGTACCTCTCAATATCTCTCTGCATGTACGGCCAGAAGAAACGTTCACTGACCAAGTTGGTTGTACTTTCCACTCCCAGGTGTCCCATGTTTTCATGGAGTTCTTTGAAAACCAACTTACGGAATACTCTGGGTAGTACCAACTGCCGGTTTTGTCCTCCTTTACGATACAGGATACCGTCTTTACTGAGGTAGAGCTTCGTCCATTCTTTAACTAAAACAGATACTGCTGGCGACTCATTATCTCTCTCCCGTTTACTTGGAAACAGATTTTGGTCCACATAAAGTAGTATTCTACCAATTATCTGATCTTCCCGTTGTGCTCTGCGGATTTTCCCTTTTGGTAGTTGTTGAATGGACAGTGGGTGATCTTGTTCTCTCGCTTTTATGGTGGTTTCCACCATCAACGGACACCACAATGGTGTGTCTTCCTCTTGATAAGCTTGCACTGCTTGGGTAGTGCTCTCAATTGCTTCCAGACTGACTTCCTCCAAGCATTCTTGCATGAACTCCTCAGGCTCTAGTGGCATTCTCGACAATCCGTCAGCATCCGCATTGCATTTTCCTGGTCTGTACTTGATGCTGAAATTGAAGTCAGCTAGTTCAGCGACCCATCTCTGACCCATTGCATTCAGTTTGGCTGTAGTGAGGACATAGGTCAAAGGGTTGTTGTCAGTGTATACCTCAAACTCTTTGCTGTAGTAGAGATAATCTCTAAATCGTTCACAGATAGCCTATTTCAATGCCAGGAACTCCAATTTTCCAGAATGTACAGTACAGACCAAAAGTTTGGACACACCTTCTAATTTTAAGATTTTTCTGTATTTTCATGACTATGGAAATTGTACATTCACACTGAAGGCATCAAAACTATGAAATAACACATGTGGAATTATATACTTAACAAAACAGTGTTAAACAACTGAAAATATGTCTTATATTCTAGGTTCTTCAAAGTAGCCACCTTTTGCTTTGATGACTGCTTTGCGCACTCTTGGCATTCTCTTGATGAGCTTCAAGAGGTAGTCACCGGAAATGGTTTTCACTTCACAGGTGTGCCCTGTCAGGTTTAATAAGTGGGATTTCTTGCCTTATAAATGGGGTTGGGACCATCAGTTGTGTTGTGCAGAAGTCTGGTGGATACACAGCTGATAGTCCTACTGAATAGACTGTTAGAATTTGTATAATGGCAAGAAAAAAGCAGCTAAGTGAAGAAAAACGAGTGGCCATCATTTAAGAAATGAAGGTCAGTCAGTCCAAAAAATTGGGAAAACGTTGAAAGTGTCCCCAAGTGCAGTTGCAAAAACCACAAGCGCTACAAAGAAACTGGCTCACATGAGGACCGCCCCAGGAAAGGAAGACCAAGAGTCACCTCTGCTTCTGAGGCTAAGTTTATCCGAGTCACCAGCAGGTTAACAGCAGCTCAGATTAGACACCAGGTCAATGCCACACAGAGTTCTAGCCGCAAACACATCTCTTCAACAACTGTTAAGAGGAGACTTTGTGCAGCAGGCCTTCATGGTAAAATAGCTGCTAGGAAACCACTGCTAAGGACAGGCAACAAGCAGAAGAGACTTGTTTGGGCTAAAGAACACAAGGAATGGACTTTAGACTAGTGGAAATCTGTGCTTTGGTCTGAAGAGTCCAAATTTGAGATCTTTGGTTCCAACCACCATGTCTTTGTGCGACGCAGAAAAGGTGAACAGATGGACTCTATATGCCTGGTTCCCACCGTGAAGCATGGAGGAGGAGGTGTGATGATGTTGGGGTGCTTTGCTGGTGACACTGTTGGGGCTTTATTCAAAATTGAAGCCATACTGAACCAGCATGGCTACCACAGCATCTTGCAGTGGCATGCTATTCCATCCGGTTTGCATTTAGTTGGACCACCATTTATTTTTCAACAGGACAATGACCCCGAACACACCTCCAGACTGTGTAAGGGCTATTTGACAAAGAAGGAGAGTGATGGGGTGCTACGCCAGATGACCTGGCCTCCACAGTCACCAGACCTGAACCCAATCGAGATGGTTTGGGGTGAGCTGGACCGCAGAGTGAAGGCAAAAGGGCCAACAAGTGCTAAGCATCTCTGGGAACTCCTTCAAGATTGTTGGAAGACCATTTCCGGTGACTACCTCTTGAAGCTCATCAAGAGAATGCCAAGAGTGTGCAAAGCAGTCATCAAAGCAAAAGGTGGCTACTTTGAAGAACCTAGAATATAAGACATATTTTCAGTTGTTTCACACTTTTTTGTTACGTATATAATTCCACATGTGTTAATTCATAGTTTTGATGCCTTCAGTGTGAATGAACAATTTCCATAGTCATGAAAATACAGAAAAATCTTAAAATGTGTCCAAACTTTTGGTCTGTACTGTAGGTGGTAATTCTTCTCGCCGTCTGTCAACGTTCTAGAACCGTAACCGATAGTTCTCAATTTTCCATCTTGATGCTGATACAGGGCAGCTCCCAGTCCAACTTGAGAAGCATCACAATGAAGAACAAATGGTAAGTTTAAATCAGGATATCCCAGGATGGGTGGTTTTATCAGGTAGTCTACTAGTTCTTCCAATACCTTCTAGTGTCTGCTGTGCACAGAATGGGCTGTTGGGATGAAACGGCTTTGTTTCTTTTAAGCCCGGTCCTACCCGCGTCCTTCTTTTTCTCCGTGGGTGTTGTTGACTCTGTTGTCCCCCCCCAAGAGGAGGTATAGCGGGGGGCTATCCTGGAGAAGTTCCGAACATAAGTACGATAGTAGGAGAGGAATCCAAAGATCTGCCTCAACTCCCCGACATTAGAGGGCCGCTTGTCTTTTAAGGCCAGTACTGGAGCGATTTCTGCTGGGTCCGTGGTATATCCTTCTCTGGACACAATTTTCCCTAGAAATCGGACTTGCCTTTTGAAAAGTTCACACTTCTTTGGGGTCAACTTAACTCCGTGTTGTTGATACCGCTGTAATATGGTCCTCACGTGTTCAACATGCTCCCGGAAGGTTTTGCTGTGTACCACGTTATCATCCAAGTACGGCTGGCAGATAAAGTCCCTCAATCCTTCCAAACAGGTCTCCATGCTCCTCTGAAATTCTGCTGGAGCTGAACTGAGGCCAAACGGTATGCGGATCCACTCATATAACTCCCATGGTGCTGTCAAGGGTCTACTGGACTCTTCAACAAACCTCTGATGGTATGCTTTACACTGATCGAGGATAGAGAACCAGGTACTTCCTGATAGGCTATCCAGCATATCTTGGAACTTTGGAATCGGGGTGCCAATCAGGTACTGAATTTCAGTTTAGTTACCGGTAATCACAGCAGAGTCTCAACGTACCATCCTTCTTGCTAACACAAACAATAGGAGAGGAATAAGACGACTTCAACTTTTGGACCCAACCTCTGTTGATTAGATCTTGCACTTCACGGTGTAATGGTTTCGGCACAGACATGTAACTTCTGGCTACTGGGGTAGTGTCTTTCAAATTGATTTTCAATTGCAATTACGGGATACAGCCTACATGAGAGTCATCTTTAGAGAATGCATGGCACTCTTCTCTCAGCATCTGTTCTGCTATCACTATATCTTCAGCATACAAGTGTTCCAGGGGTACTGGGGGATCCCAGGACCTTGAGGTGGGTCATGCAATTTCCTCCCCTGGGCAACTCCTATTCCTCGATGGGGAGACTGAATTCACGGTAGACCCCTGAGCGGGTCTCACACTGGCTGGATATACCGTTTTATCGGTTTCGATGTGACCTAACACAGTCTTTGGATCCAGTCTAATTTTGTGTTTCATAGTATTCATTACAGGTACTGTCACTCGAGCAAACCCACCAGTAGGAATCGTAAGCACAGTCTCACCTTGAACTAGGCCTTCCGGAAGTTCTGAGGAGTCTTTTGGCATGAACAGTCTTTTCTGGACTTTTCTTCCCGGTTCTATCTGGAATCCACACCTCACCCCCACCATTTGGTTTGCAGGGATGATGGTTGGGCGCCAGCCTACATTGACTTATTTTAGGTCCATTGTATTCTGTGCTTTCTTTACTCTGTGAATCACATTTTCTGCTACGGCATTGGGTATGGCAAGTGATGTGGCAATTGCATCCACCACCAGCGTCCCTGACTTGTGTTTCGTGATGACCTCACTGATTACATTATAACCCAGGATAGGATCCTCTGCCACGTTCTGATCACTGGTCACGAGAAAAGGTAGCAAAAGCTCAATCGTGTTGCCGTTCTTCGTGGCCCTCAGTTGGAAAGTCACTTCCACCCAGCCTATGAAAGGGATTTCGGTCTGGTTGACAGCTTTGCCGTGGACTTCCACTGGTCCTAAGAGTTCTTTTAGCGACCGAAGGCAGGTATGTGGCAGGTAGCGCCTTCTCCATTCCTCATTTAAAAGGCTTGCTTGGGCTCCTGTGTCCCACAGTGCTTTTACCAGGAGTCCATCTAGCTGGCACTGTATAAAGCACCTTTCACCGATTAGGCTGATGAGGCTATCTTTACTGACCGAGGAATCCTCCTCCCAGGAGCACATCGTTTGACCTCCGTACTGGGCATTAAGTAACTGATGCCTTTGTCTCTCTTGCAGCTGTTGTAGACGGAAACATAGTACTGACACAGCCGTTTTATCTCATGTGCCGTTCTGGGGTTTGGTGAGATCTGGATTTGCTTCTGGGGCCTCCTCCGTGTCGCGGTTACCAGTCGCCCTGCACTGGCAACCTCCTGTCTTTTAACCCAGACGACAGTGACCATAGGCATTCCTTGGCATAATGTCCTTCCTCACCACATCTTAGATAGTGGACACACACCGTATTCTGATTTGATGAACGGCACATTTCACAAGCCGAGATCTTCTATTGTGGAACCCACTCCTGGGTCTGAGGGATATAGGTCCTGGCCTGGAACGAATCAACTTTTTCACCTCAATTAACTTGGCTCGCAGTTCTCCTATTACTTCCTTTCAGTCAGCGCTGGCGGTCCTCCCTTTTTTTGGTGATTTAAAGTTCCCTCTCGGAGGTGGCACTGGAGGGTCTCCATGATGATCTTCAGACTAGCCACTGGGGGTTTCCAACTTCAACTGACTCATTTTGGTGATTTTAGGAGCAGAGCCTTTCTTTCACTTCTGTTCACTCTCTGACTCCAAACTAGTTGCCTTATTCATTTTTTCAATTAGGACTTCGTCCAGAATGCCAGGATCTTCTAGGTACTGTTTCAGCTGCAACTTAATGTCTTTGCTGATTAACCCCGTTCCCAATGATCTTAAGAACTTCTTCTGGACTAGTCCAGCATCAAATTTCTCTTCCACTTCTACATCTCTGGATGCAAACAACAGTCTCCTTCAGTTCAATTGCTCTGAACAAGAAACTTTGGGGTGATTCATTATTTTTCTGTGAGAGGTTAATGAGTCGGTGGAGCAATTCTGAAGTACTCTCTTCTTTATAGTGCCCTTTTAAAATCATCTTCAGCTGTTGCAAGGTCAATTGACTCTTCATTTCTAGCATACTATGGAGATTCAGTCCTGGGCTGATCACTTTCAAAGCCCCCTCAACGACCTCATCTGGTTGGTAGCCTTTCTGTAAGCCTGCATCGATCTGGTGCAACAAGTTCATATAAGACAGTTTCTCTTTCTGTTCACACTCTCCAATCTATCCCAGGATCTTGAATTCTTTCCTTATGGTGATTTGTGGTGTTAGAGAGGACTGTCTTCCTGATTTATCTTACCCGAGCAGGTTGAAGGTTCTCTCTGTGTCTATCACCCGCTCAGAGGTTTTGGTCGATTCCTGCAGGGCTCTTGTTAGGGTTTGAATTGTTCTTTCAATTCCTGTAGTTCTGTCTGCGGACGGAGATTCCCGCTTTTGGTAATTGGTGCCGCCCCTCCATCCTCCAACTTCAACCTGGTTAGAAACTGTGTTAGCTCCTGGAGTAATGTCCCCATGACATCTTCAGCTTCTTTCTCCCCAGCTCATCCATTTTTGCATTAATGGCAGCTAACAGTTGCCTGCGGTTGTGTGCTTTAGAAATCTGTTTTTCTGACATCTTTATATGTTCTGCTACTGTTCTCAGTTCTTCACAGGTTAACTGAAGGATCAGCTCACTAATTCTGTCCATTTGTATTTCCACATCCATTGCAGCTAGTGAGTTTTCTTTAGGGCTGGTCCCCTTTGACTGGTGTAGCAAAGTTGAATTGAGGTGCTGCGCTGCAGTGTTTTTCCAGACACTTTTCCTCTTCTCTCTCTACACGCTAATTCCTGCTCAGGATTCCCCGTACGGGCTACCAATGTTACACGTATGCTGCCTAATTTCAGATAGGGGTGAGACTAGTTACAGTGAGGAAGAAAGTATTTAGTCAGCCACCAATTGTACAAGTTCTCCCACTTAAAAAGATGAGAGAGGCCTGTAATTGACATCATTTGACCTCAACTATGAGAGACAAAATGAGAAAACAAATCCTGAAAATCACATTGTCTGATTTGGAAAGAATTTTTTTTCACATTTTGATGGAAAATAAGTATTTGGTCAATTACAAAACTTCATCTCAATAGTTTGTTATATATATTTTGCTGGCAATGACAGAGGTCAAACGATTTTCAGGATTTGTTTTCTCATTTTGTCTCTCATAGTTGAGGTCTACCTATGATGTCAATTACAGGCCTCTCTCATCTTTTTAAGTGGGAGAACTTCCACAATTGGTGGCTGACTAAATACTTTTTTTCCCCACTGTACATGAATTTGTTGGAATAGGTTCTTTGGAATCCTGGGGGAACCGTTACTCAGGGCGACCATAGGCTGCAGCTTCTCTCAGGCACACAATAGATTCAATTGCTGACCAGACACATTTGACAAGAGTCCTCAGAAACGGTAGAACAGTAGCATTTAATGAGGCATGGGCAGTGCAATTTAAGTGTCTCTTTGAGCAACAGACTCCAGTAACAAAAGTACAATCTCCTTAGCAGCACAGTAGTATACAGTCTATGCAGTAGCACAGCACATCACAGTTTTAATGCATACACAACCACAGGCTTTTCCTTCACAAGGACTCAATAGTACACAGCATTCTTTATCCAGCATGGAGATGGAAGGGGGAGGGATTGATGAGGGAGATGATCCGTATGACAGGATTCCTTCCAGTCCTTTTCTTTCTGTCCAATAATACTCCACACTGTTAACTCAGGGAGTCTGTCTGACCTGTGTTTAGCTTCCCCCCTGACCTGAATTCTATTCCCTTGCCTTCTGTGAGATGCAGACACCACCTTTCTCTTCTGCTCTAGCCAGACAGTAAACAACTTCCCCACAATCCCCCTGGGGCTCTGCTAAAATACTCCCTGTCTCCTGTGACTGTGTTAACCCCTCTAGTTGCTGGATGCTTCTGGAGCACAACACTTCCTGTATCCTGTGCTTGTGTTACTTCTAATAGTGCTGGATGCTTTTGAAGCAACAGCACTACATCTGCATGTCACATGATGCGTGTCGGATTGGAAAAAAAGGGCTTGGTTACACAGGAATAAATTGCCTCCATTACTAGGGGGTTTAGAGTAGTTCTGGGATCTTCACCTGAACATTGATCATTCAAAACTGATCAATAATTCTCCATTGCATGGGGTTGGCCTTCTGAACCAATAACTTTGGTGAGACTGGTGCCAACTCCATATAACCCTACGTACCATGTACCACCGTCCATTTCTTTTCTCAGTACTCTACTGATCTCTAGGCCATGTTGTTATAGATGCCTACCGTATTTAACATTATTACTGACAATTGGCCCTATCGACCATATAGATTCTTTTTTTGTGGCACTTAAGTATAAATTTCCTCTTCCACAATGTGACTTTTTTTAGTTTTTTTATTTGTCCTGTGTATCAATTGCTAATAAAGCTTATATTTTTGGTATATATTCCCTTTTTTGTATAGAAGTTACATTAGCTATTGTACTTTCTATTCTTATAATTTCTCTTAGCAGAAAGATGTAATTGTAGTATATGCAATAAACTGTGAGTCACAGTGTGGAGGATCTCACCCTGGTTTCCTGTACTAATAGCACCCCCTGTGTTTTATAGTCTGCATTTTGTCTCATAAACAAAAAAATGGTGCAGGACAAAAAATACAATTAAATCCATAAATAACTTGTCCCTGCACGTCTCTATCCCATACACATCTCTTATCCCCACACATCTCAATCTCATACTTGTCTCTTCTCCTCTAACGTCTCTGTCCTGTACACATCTCCATTCCCCGCATGTCTGTCACGGTGTGACTGTGGGATAGCAAATGGGAACCTATACTGTCCCTCAGGTTAGGGGTCCCTAGCTATTCCTGTCCCCAGGATTACCCCAAAAGGTGGGGACACCTGGTCTCAATCCTCACTATGCTCCTGAGTAGCATTAATCTGTTAAGTGTATGGGGAAAACACAAACAAACCAGACAGGGCAAAACAGAAGCACAGTCACACAGCACTCTCACAGGGAAAAAAACTAAGGAACAAAAGTGTAAAGCACATAAGTAACAAAAACACACCAAGTGAAAAGGAAAGGCTTCACCAAACACCACTAGCCATAACTTTGGAATAACCACCAGTAAACCAGGATGTGTCCACCTCTCCAGACCAGGATAGACTAACTATAGCTGGCATTACCTGCATAGCAAAGTCAGCATATATAGAAGGAGTGCAGACATGACTAGTTCTCCCACAGCATGTGACTAAGGCCACAGCCCCACTATCAGCATTTGGTCAGTATTCGGTCATTATTTTTTTCTCAGGAGTGGGAGCCAAAACCGGTTGATGAACAATCAGAGAAAAGGTATAATAGAAACAAATGCATCAATTCTGCATTTATCACCCACTCCTGATTTTGGCTACCACTCCTGAGAAAATATACTGACAAAATACTTATAGTGGAGCTGTGGCCTAAAGGGGATTAACAATCAAAGCCCAGCAAAGATTTAACTCTTGCTAACCTGCCTAGCAGCTGCAGGTCTGAGTCGATGCCCAAGTAATCCTGCGCTGACCATAGCTGTCAATGGAGTTAAAAGGAAGAGTAAATGTCTCTTGTCCCCGTACGTCTCTGTTCTGTACACAGCTCTACTCCCTGAACGTCTCCATCCCGTACACGTCTCTTCTCCTTGCAGGGCTCAGTCCCACACATGTCTCCTTTCTCCGCACGTCTCCGTTCTATGCACATCTCTTGTCCCCGTACGTCTCTGTCCTGTGCACGTCTCTTGCATCAGCACGTGTCAGTCCTCTACACGTCTCTTATACTCTCACATCTCCGTCTCATATGTGTCTTGTCCCCGCACATCTCCATCTCGTACACGTCTCTTCTCCCCACACGTCTCTGTCACGTACAAGTCTCTTTTCCCCGAACATCTCCATCTCATACACGTCTCTTCTTCCCACAGGTCTCCGTCCCGTACACATCTTCCTTTCCTGCACGTGTCCTTCCCCACACGTCTCCATTCCATACACGTCTCTTGTCCCTGCAGATCTCCATCCCGTACACATGTTATGTCCCCGCACATTTCTTGTTCCTGAACATCTCCATCCTGTACATGTCTCTTATACTCTCAAGTCTCCATCTTGTACACAAGAAAAAAGCCTTGGACAGGCTGAAACGTCTTGTGTGAGTTGTGGAATAAATCAACTGATTATCAACACGTGAGTGCCGGGATTTTCTTTTCCTACAGACATTGTTTTCCACGTGCACCACTCTAGCTATACGGAGTGCCGACTATTCCTTTTTGATCCATCTTGTACACGTCTCTTATACTCACAAGTCTCCGTCCTGTACACGTCTCTTATACTCGCACGACTCTGTCCTGTACACGTCTCTTATACTCGCATGTCTCCATCCTGTACACGTCTCTTATACTCACACGTCTCCGTCCTGTAAACGTCTCTTATACTCACACGTCTCTGTCCTGTACACGTCTCTTATACTCGCACGTCTCCGTCCTGTAAACGTCTCTTATACTCACACGTCTCCATCCTGTACACGTCTCTTATACTCGCACGTCTCCATCCTGTACACGTCTCTTATACTCGCACGTCTCCGTCCTGTACACGTCTCTTATACCCGCACGTCTCCGTCCTGTACACGTCTCTTATACTCACAAGTCTCCGTCCTGTACACGTCTCTTATACTCGCACGTCTCTGTCCTGTACACGTCTCTTATACTCGCACGTCTCCATCCTGTACACGTCTCTTATACTCGCACGTCTCCGTCCTGTACACGTCTCTTATACTCGCACGTCTCCATCCTGTACACGTCTCTTATACTCGCACATCTCTGTCCTGTACACGTCTCTTATACTCGCACGTCTCCGTCCTGTACACGTCTTTTATACTCGCACGTCTCTGTCCTGTACACGTCTCTTATACTCGCACGTCTCCGTCCTGTACACGTCTCTTATACTCGCACGTCTCCATCCTGTACACGTCTCTTATACTCGCACGTCTCCGTCCTGTACACGTCTCTTATACTCGCACATCTCTGTCCTGTACACGTCTCTTATACTCGCACTTCTCCGTCCTGTACACGTCTCTTATACTCGCACGTCTCCATCCTGTACACGTCTCTTATACTCGCACGTCTCCGTCCTGTACATGTCCCTTATACTCGCACGTCTCCGTCCTGTACACGTCTCTTATACTCGCATGTCTCCGTCCTGTACACGTCTCTTATACTCGCATGTCTCCGTCCTGTACACGTCTCTTATATTCGCATGTCTCCGTCCTGTACACGTCTCTTGTACTCACAAGTCTCCATCTTGTACACATCTCTTATACTCGCACGTCTCCATCCTGTACACGTCTCTTATACTCGCACGTCTCCCTCCTGTACACGTCTCTTATACTCGCACGTCTCCATCCTGTACACGTCTCTTATACTCGCACGTCTCCGTCCTGTACATGTCTCTTATACTCTCACGTCTCCATCCTGTACACGTCTCTTATACTCGCATGTCTCCATCCTGTACACGTCTCTTATACTCGCATGTCTCCGTCCTGTACACGTCTCTTATACTCGCACGTCTCCATCCTGTACAAGTCTCTTATACTCGCACGTCTCCATCCAGTACACGTCTCTTATACTCGCACGTCTCCATCCTGTACACGTCTCTTATACTCACAAGTCTCCATCCTGTACACGTCTCTTATACTCACAAGTCTCCATCCTGTACACGTCTCTGATACACGTCTCTTATACTCACAAGTCTCCATCCTGTACACGTCTCTTATACTCTCACGTCTCCATCCTGTACACGTGTCTTATACTCGCATGTCTCCATCCTGTACACATCTCTTATACTCGCACGTCTCCATCCTGTACACGTCTCTTATACTCGCACGTCTCCATCCTGTACACGTCTTATACTCGCACGTCTCCATCCTGTACACGTCTCTTATACTCGCACGTCTCCGTCCTGTACACGTCTCTTATACTCGCACGTCTCCATCCTGTACACGTCTCTTACACTCGCACGTCTCCATCCTGTACACGTCTCTTATACTCGCACGTCTCCGTCTTGTACACGTCTCTTATACTCGCATGTCTCCATCCTGTACACGTCTCTTATACTCGCACGTCTCCGTCCTGTACACGTCTCTTATACCCGCACGTCTCCATCCTGTACACGTCTCTTATACTCGCACGTCTCCATCCTGTACACGTCTCTTATACTCGCACGTCTCCGTCCTGTACACGTCTCTTATACTCGCACGTCTCCGTCCTGTACACGTCTCTTATACTCGCACGTCTCCATCCTGTACACGTCTCTTATACTCGCACGTCTCCCTCCTGTACACGTCTCTTATACCCGCACGTCTCTGTCCTGTACATGTCTCTTATACTCGCACGTCTCCGTCCTGTACTCGTCTCTTATACTCACACGTCTCCATCCTGTACACGTCTCTTATACTCGCACGTCTCCATCCTGTACACGTCTCTTATACTCGCACATCTCCGTCCTGTACACGTCTCTTATACTCACACGTCTCCTTCCTGTACACGTCTCCTATACTCGCACGTCTCCGTCCTGTACACGTCTCTTATACTCGCACGTCTCCGTCCTGTACACGTCCCTTATACTCGCACGTCTCCGTCCTGTACACGTCTCTTATACTCACATGTCTCCGTCCTGTACACGTCTCTTATACTCGCACATCTCCGTCCTGTACACGTCTCTTATACTCGCACGTCTCCATCCTGTACACGTCTCTTATACTCGCACTTCTCCGTCCTGTACACGTCTCTTATACTCGCACGTCTCCGTCCTGTACACGTCTCTTATACTCGCACGTCTCCATCCTGTACACGTCTCTTATACTCGCACGTCTCCATCCTGTACACGTCTCTTATACTCGCACGTCTCCGTCCTGTACACGTCTCTTATACTCGCATGTCTCCGTCCTGTACACGTCTCTTGTACTCACAAGTCTCCATCCTGTACACGTCTCTTATACCCGCATGTCTCCGTCCTGTACACGTCTCTTATACTCGCATGTCTCCCTCCTGTACACGTCTCTTATACTCGCACGTCTCCATCCTGTACACGTCTCTTATACTCGCACGTCTCCGTCCTGTACAAGTCTCTTATACTCTCACGTCTCCATCCTGTACACGTGTCTTATACTCGCACGTCTCCATCCTGTACACGTCTCTTATACTCGCACGTCTCCATCCTGTACACGTCTCTTATACTCGCACGTCTCCATCCTGTACACGTCTCTTATACTCGCACGTCTCCATCCTGTACACGTCTCTTATACTCACAAGTCTCCATCTTGTACACGTCTCTTATACTCACAAGTCTCCATCCTGTACACGTCTCTTATACTCGCACGTCTCCCTCCTGTACACGTCTCTTATACTCGCACGTCTCCATCCTGTACACGTCTCTTATATTCGCACGTCTCACTCCTGTACACGTCTCTTATACTCGCACGTCTCCATCCTGTACACGTCTCTTATACTCGCACGTCTCCATCCTGTACACGTCTCTTATACTCGCACGTCTCCATCCTGTACACGTCTCTTATACTCGCACATCTCCGTCCTGTACACGTCTCTTATACTCACACGTCTCCTTCCTGTACACGTCTCTTATACTCGCACGTCTCCGTCCTATACACGTCTCTTATACTCGCACGTCTCCGTCCTGTACACGTCCCTTATACTCGCACGTCTCCGTCCTGTACACGTCTCTTATACTCACATGTCTCCGTCCTGTACACGTCTCTTATACTCGCACATCTCCGTCCTGTACACGTCTCTTATACTCGCACGTCTCCATCCTGTACACGTCTCTTATACTCGCACTTCTCCGTCCTGTACACGTCTCTTATACTCGCACGTCTCCGTCCTGTACACGTCTCTTATACTCGCACGTCTCCTTCCTGTACACGTCTCTTATACTCGCACGTCTCCATCCTGTACACGTCTCTTATACTCGCACGTCTCCGTCCTGTACACGTCTCTTATACTCGCATGTCTCCGTCCTGTACACGTCTCTTGTACTCACAAGTCTGCATCCTGTACACGTCTCTTATACTCGCATGTCTCCGTCCTGTACACGTCTCTTATACTCGCATGTCTCCCTCCTGTACACGTCTCTTATACTCGCACGTCTCCATCCTGTACACGTCTCTTATACTCGCACGTCTCCGTCCTGTACAAGTCTCTTATACTCTCACGTCTCCATCCTGTACACGTGTCTTATACTCGCACGTCTCCATCCTGTACACGTCTCTTATACTCGCACGTCTCCATCCTGTACACGTCTCTTATACTCGCACGTCTCCATCCTGTACACGTCTCTTATACTCGCACGTCTCCATCCTGTACACGTCTCTTATACTCACAAGTCTCCATCTTGTACACGTCTCTTATACTCACAAGTCTCCATCCTGTACACGTCTCTTATACTCGCACGTCTCCCTCCTGTACACGTCTCTTATACTCGCACGTCTCCATCCTGTACACGTCTCTTATATTCGCACGTCTCACTCCTGTACACGTCTCTTATACTCGCACGTCTCCATCCTGTACACGTCTCTTATACTCGCACGTCTCCATCCTGTACACGTCTCTTATACTCGCACGTCTCCATCCTGTACACGTCTCTTATACTCGCACGTCTCCGTCCTGTACACGTCTCTTATACTCGCACGTCTCCATTCTGTACACGTCTCTTATACTCGCACGTCTCCGTCCTGTACACGTCTCTTATATTCGCATGTCTCCGTCCTGTACACGTCTCTTATACTCGCACGTCTCCATCCTGTACAAGTCTCTTATACTCGCACGTCTCCGTCCTGTACACGTCTCTTATACTCGCACATCTCTGTCCTGTACACGTCTCTTATACTCGCACGTCTCCGTCCTGTACACGTCTTTTATACTCGCACGTCTCTGTCCTGTACACGTCTCTTATACTCGCACGTCTCCGTCCTGTACACGTCTCTTATACTCGCACGTCTCCATCCTGTACACGTCTCTTATACTCGCACGTCTCCGTCCTGTACACGTCTCTTATACTCGCATATCTCTGTCCTGTACACGTCTCTTATACTCGCACTTCTCCGTCCTGTACACGTCTCTTATACTCGCACGTCTCCATCCTGTACACGTCTCTTATACTCGCACGTCTCCGTCCTGTACATGTCCCTTATACTCGCACGTCTCCGTCCTGTACACGTCTCTTATACTCGCATGTCTCCGTCCTGTACACGTCTCTTATACTCGCATGTCTCCGTCCTGTACACGTCTCTTATACTCGCATGTCTCCGTCCTGTACACGTCTCTTGTACTCACAAGTCTCCATCTTGTACACATCTCTTATACTCGCACGTCTCCATCCTGTACACGTCTCTTATACTCGCACGTCTCCCTCCTGTACACGTCTCTTATACTCGCACGTCTCCATCCTGTACACGTCTCTTATACTCGCACGTCTCCGTCCTGTACACGTCTCTTATACTCTCACGTCTCCATCCTGTACACGTCTCTTATACTCGCATGTCTCCATCCTGTACACGTCTCTTATACTCGCATGTCTCCGTCCTGTACACGTCTCTTATACTCGCACGTCTCCATCCTGTACAAGTCTCTTATACTCGCACGTCTCCATCCTGTACACGTCTCTTATACTCGCACGTCTCCATCCTGTACACGTCTCTTATACTCACAAGTCTCCATCCTGTACACGTCTCTTATACTCACAAGTTTCCATCCTGTACACGTCTCTGATACACGTCTCTTATACTCACAAGTCTCCATCCTGTACACGTCTCTGATACTCGCACGTCTCCGTCCTGTACACGTCTCTTATACCCGCACGTCTCCATCCTGTACACGTCTCTTATACTCGCACGTCTCCGTCCTATACACGTCTCTTATACTCGCACGTCTCCATCCTGTACACGTCTCTTATACTCGCACGTCTCCATCCTGTACACGTCTCTTATACTCGCACGTCTCCATCCTGTACACGTCTCTTATACTCGCAGGTCTCCCTCCTGTACACGTCTCTTATACTCGCACGTCTCCATCCTGTACACGTCTCTTATACTCGCACGTCTCCGTCCTGTACTCGTCTCTTATACTCTCACGTCTCCATCCTGTACACGTGTCTTATACTCGCACGTCTCCCTCCTGTACACGTCTCTTATACTCGCACGTCTCCATCCTGTACACGTCTCTTATACTCGCACGTCTCCGTCCTGTACACGTCTCTTATACTCTCACGTCTCCATCCTGTACACGTCTCTCATACTCGCACGTCTCCCTCCTGTACACGTCTCTTATACTCGCACGTCTCCATCCTGTACACGTCTCTTATACTCGCACGTCTCCGTCCTGTACACGTCTCTTATACTCTCACGTCTCCATCCTGTACACGTGTCTTATACTCGCATGTCTCCATCCTGTACACGTCTCTTATACTCACACGTCTCCATCCTGTACACGTCTCTTATACTCGCACGTCTCCATCCTGTACACGTCTCTTATACTCGCACGTCTCCATCCTGTACACGTCTCTTATACTCGCACGTCTCCATCCTGTACACGTCTCTTATACTCACAAGTCTCCATCTTGTACACGTCTCTTATACTCACAAGTCTCCATCCTGTACACGTCTCTTATACTCGCACGTCTCCCTCCTGTACACGTCTCTTATACTCGCACGTCTCCATCCTGTACACGTCTCTTATATTCGCACGTCTCACTCCTGTACACGTCTCTTATACTCGCACGTCTCCATCCTGTACACGTCTCTTATACTCGCACGTCTCCATCGTGTACACGTCTCTTATACTCGCACGTCTCCGTCCTGTACACGTCTCTTACACTCGCACGTCTCCATCCTGTACACGTCTCTTATACTCGCACGTCTCCGTCCTGTACACGTCTCTTATACTCGCATGTCTCCATCCTGTACACGTCTCTTATACTCGCACGTCTCCGTCCTGTACACGTCTCTTATACCCGCACGTCTCCATCCTGTACACGTCTCTTATACTCGCACGTCTCTGTCCTGTACACGACTCTTATACTCGCACGTCTCCGTCCTGTACACGTCTCTTATACTCGCACGTCTCTGTCCTGTACACGTCTCTTATACTCGCACGTCTCCGTCCTGTACACGTCTCTTATACTCGCACATCTCCGTCCTGTACACGTCTCTTATACTCGCACGTCTCCGTCCTGTACACGTCTCTTATACTCGCACATCTCCGTCCTGTACACGTCCCTTATACTCGCACGTCTCCGTCCTGTACATGTCCCTTATACTCGCACGTCTCCGTCCTGTACACGTCTCTTATACTCGCATGTCTCCGTCCTGTACACGTCTCTTATACTCGCATGTCTCCGTCCTGTACACGTCTCTTATACTCGCATGTCTCCGTCCTGTACACGTCTCTTGTACTCACAAGTCTCCATCCTGTACACGTCTCTTATACTCGCATGTCTCCGTCCTGTACACGTCTCTTGTACTCACAAGTCTCCGTCCTGTACACGTCTCTTATACTCTCACGTCTCCGTCCTGTACACGTCCCTTATACTCGCACGTCTCCGTCCTGTACATGTCCCTTATACTCGCACGTCTCCATCCTGTACACGTCTCTTATACTCGCACGTCTCCGTCCTGTACACGTCTCTTATACTCTCACGTCTCCATCCTGTACACGTGTCTTATACTCGCATGTCTCCATCCTGTACACGTCTCTCATACTCGCACGTCTCCCTCCTGTACACGTCTCTTATACTCGCACGTCTCCATCCTGTACACGTCTCTTATGCTCGCACGTCTCCGTCCTGTACACGTCTCTTATACTCTCACGTCTCCATCCTGTACACGTGTCTTATACTCGCATGTCTCCATCCTGTACACGTCTCTTATACTCGCACGTCTCCATCCTGTACACGTCTCTTATACTCGCACGTCTCCATCCTGTACACGTCTTATACTCGCACGTCTCCATCCTGTACACGTCTCTTATACTCGCACGTCTCCGTCCTGTACACGTCTCTTATACTCGCACGTCTCCATCCTGTACACGTCTCTTATACTCGCACGTCTCCGTCTTGTACACGTCTCTTATACTCGCATGTCTCCATCCTGTACACGTCTCTTATACTCGCACGTCTCCGTCCTGTACACGTCTCTTATACCCGCACGTCTCCATTCTGTACACGTCCCTTATACTCGCACGTCTCCATCCTGTACACGTCTCTTATACTCGCACGTCTCTGTCCTGTACACGTCTCTTATACTCGCACGTCTCCGTCCTGTACACGTCTCTTATACTCGCACATCTCCATCCTGTACACGTCTCTTATACTCGCACGTCTCCCTCCTGTACACGTCTCTTATACCCGCACGTCTCTGTCCTGTACATGTCTCTTATACTCGCACGTCTCCATCCTGTACTCGTCTCTTATACTCACACGTCTCCATCCTGTACACGTCTCTTATACTCGCATGTCTCCATCCTGTACACGTCTCTTATACTCGCACATCTCCGTCCTGTACACGTCTCTTATACTCACACGTCTCCTTCCTGTACACGTCTCTTATACTCGCACGTCTCCGTCCTGTACACGTCTCTTATACTCGCACGTCTCCTTCCTGTACACGTCTCTTATACTCGCACGTCTCCGTCCTGTACACGTCTCTTATACTCGCACGTCTCCGTCCTGTACACGTCCCTTATACTCGCACGTCTCCGTCCTGTACACGTCTCTTATACTCACATGTCTCCGTCCTGTACACGTCTCTTATACTCGCACATCTCCGTCCTGTTCACGTCTCTTATACTCGCACGTCTCCATCCTGTACACGTCTCTTATACTCGCACTTCTCCGTCCTGTACACGTCTCTTATACTCGCACGTCTCCGTCCTGTACACGTCTCTTATACTCGCACGTCTCCATCCTGTACACGTCTCTTATACTCGCACGTCTCCATCCTGTACACGTCTCTTATACTCACAAGTCTCCATCCTGTACACGTCTCTTATACTCACAAGTCTCCATCCTGTACACGTCTCTGATACACGTCTCTTATACTCACAAGTCTCCATCCTGTACACGTCTCTGATACTCGAACGTCTCCGTCCTGTACACGTCTCTTATACCCGCACGTCTCCATCCTGTACACGTCTCTTATACTCGCACGTCTCCGTCCTATACACGTCTCTTATACTCGCACGTCTCCATCCTGTACACGTCTCTTATACTCGCACGTCTCCATCCTGTACACGTCTCTTATACTCGCACGTCTCCATCCTGTACACGTCTCTTATACTCGCAGGTCTCCCTCCTGTACACGTCTCTTATACTCGCACGTCTCCATCCTGTACACGTCTCTTATACTCGCACGTCTCCGTCCTGTACTCGTCTCTTATACTCTCACGTCTCCATCCTGTACACGTGTCTTATACTCGCACGTCTCCCTCCTGTACACGTCTCTTATACTCGCACGTCTCCATCCTGTACACGTCTCTTATACACGCACGTCTCCGTCCTGTACACGTCTCTTATACTCTCACGTCTCCATCCTGTACACGTCTCTCATACTCGCACGTCTCCCTCCTGTACACGTCTCTTATACTCGCACGTCTCCATCCTGTACACGTCTCTTATACTCGCACGTCTCCGTCCTGTACACGTCTCTTATACTCTCACGTCTCCATC
Organism: Phyllobates terribilis; assembly: GCF_046119375.1. NCBI lineage: Eukaryota > Metazoa > Chordata > Amphibia > Anura > Dendrobatidae > Phyllobates > Phyllobates terribilis. The sequence continues at coordinate 143,335,940 of NW_027362767.1, forward strand.
CTGTACACGTGTCTTATACTCGCATGTCTCCATCCTGTACACGTCTCTTATACTCACACGTCTCCATCCTGTACACGTCTCTTATACTCGCACGTCTCCATCCTGTACACGTCTCTTATACTCGCACGTCTCCATCCTGTACACGTCTCTTATACTCGCACGTCTCCATCCTGTACACGTCTCTTATACTCACAAGTCTCCATCTTGTACACGTCTCTTATACTCACAAGTCTCCATCCTGTACACGTCTCTTATACTCGCACGTCTCCCTCCTGTACACGTCTCTTATACTCGCACGTCTCCATCCTGTACACGTCTCTTATATTCGCACGTCTCACTCCTGTACACGTCTCTTATACTCGCACGTCTCCATCCTGTACACGTCTCTTATACTCGCACGTCTCCATCGTGTACACGTCTCTTATACTCGCACGTCTCCGTCCTGTACACGTCTCTTACACTCGCACGTCTCCATCCTGTACACGTCTCTTATACTCGCACGTCTCCGTCCTGTACACGTCTCTTATACTCGCATGTCTCCATCCTGTACACGTCTCTTATACTCGCACGTCTCCGTCCTGTACACGTCTCTTATACCCGCACGTCTCCATCCTGTACACGTCTCTTATACTCGCACGTCTCTGTCCTGTACACGACTCTTATACTCGCACGTCTCCGTCCTGTACACGTCTCTTATACTCGCACGTCTCTGTCCTGTACACGTCTCTTATACTCGCACGTCTCCGTCCTGTACACGTCTCTTATACTCGCACATCTCCGTCCTGTACACGTCTCTTATACTCGCACGTCTCCGTCCTGTACACGTCTCTTATACTCGCACATCTCCGTCCTGTACACGTCCCTTATACTCGCACGTCTCCGTCCTGTACATGTCCCTTATACTCGCACGTCTCCGTCCTGTACACGTCTCTTATACTCGCATGTCTCCGTCCTGTACACGTCTCTTATACTCGCATGTCTCCGTCCTGTACACGTCTCTTATACTCGCATGTCTCCGTCCTGTACACGTCTCTTGTACTCACAAGTCTCCATCCTGTACACGTCTCTTATACTCGCATGTCTCCGTCCTGTACACGTCTCTTGTACTCACAAGTCTCCGTCCTGTACACGTCTCTTATACTCTCACGTCTCCGTCCTGTACACGTCCCTTATACTCGCACGTCTCCGTCCTGTACATGTCCCTTATACTCGCACGTCTCCATCCTGTACACGTCTCTTATACTCGCACGTCTCCGTCCTGTACACGTCTCTTATACTCTCACGTCTCCATCCTGTACACGTGTCTTATACTCGCATGTCTCCATCCTGTACACGTCTCTCATACTCGCACGTCTCCCTCCTGTACACGTCTCTTATACTCGCACGTCTCCATCCTGTACACGTCTCTTATGCTCGCACGTCTCCGTCCTGTACACGTCTCTTATACTCTCACGTCTCCATCCTGTACACGTGTCTTATACTCGCATGTCTCCATCCTGTACACGTCTCTTATACTCGCACGTCTCCATCCTGTACACGTCTCTTATACTCGCACGTCTCCATCCTGTACACGTCTTATACTCGCACGTCTCCATCCTGTACACGTCTCTTATACTCGCACGTCTCCGTCCTGTACACGTCTCTTATACTCGCACGTCTCCATCCTGTACACGTCTCTTATACTCGCACGTCTCCGTCTTGTACACGTCTCTTATACTCGCATGTCTCCATCCTGTACACGTCTCTTATACTCGCACGTCTCCGTCCTGTACACGTCTCTTATACCCGCACGTCTCCATTCTGTACACGTCCCTTATACTCGCACGTCTCCATCCTGTACACGTCTCTTATACTCGCACGTCTCTGTCCTGTACACGTCTCTTATACTCGCACGTCTCCGTCCTGTACACGTCTCTTATACTCGCACATCTCCATCCTGTACACGTCTCTTATACTCGCACGTCTCCCTCCTGTACACGTCTCTTATACCCGCACGTCTCTGTCCTGTACATGTCTCTTATACTCGCACGTCTCCATCCTGTACTCGTCTCTTATACTCACACGTCTCCATCCTGTACACGTCTCTTATACTCGCATGTCTCCATCCTGTACACGTCTCTTATACTCGCACATCTCCGTCCTGTACACGTCTCTTATACTCACACATCTCCTTCCTGTACACGTCTCTTATACTCGCACGTCTCCGTCCTGTACACGTCTCTTATACTCGCACGTCTCCGTCCTGTACACGTCCCTTATACTCGCACGTCTCCGTCCTGTACACGTCTCTTATACTCACATGTCTCCGTCCTGTACACGTCTCTTATACTCGCACGTCTCCATCCTGTACACGTCTCTTATACTCGCACTTCTCCGTCCTGTACACGTCTCTTATACTCGCACGTCTCCGTCCTGTACACGTCTCTTATACTCGCACGTCTCCATCCTGTACACGTCTCTTATACTCGCACGTCTCCATCCTGTACACGTCTCTTATACTCGCACGTCTCCGTCCTGTACACGTCTCTTATACTCGCATGTCTCCGTCCTGTACACGTCTCTTGTACTCACAAGTCTCCATCCTGTACACGTCTCTTATACCCGCATGTCTCCGTCCTGTACACGTCTCTTATACTCGCATGTCTCCCTCCTGTACACGTCTCTTATACTCGCACGTCTCCATCCTGTACACGTCTCTTATACTCGCACGTCTCCGTCCTGTACAAGTCTCTTATACTCTCACGTCTCCATCCTGTACACGTGTCTTATACTCGCACGTCTCCATCCTGTACACGTCTCTTATACTCGCACGTCTCCATCCTGTACACGTCTCTTATACTCGCACGTCTCCATCCTGTACACGTCTCTTATACTCGCACGTCTCCATCCTGTACACGTCTCTTATACTCGCACGTCTCCATCCTGTACACGTCTCTTATACTCGCACGTCTCCTCCTGTACACGTCTCTTATACTCACAAGTCTCCATCCTGTACACGTCTCTTATACTCGCACGTCTCCCTCCTGTACACGTCTCTTATACTCGCACGTCTCCATCCTGTACACGTCTCTTATATTCGCACGTCTCACTCCTGTACACGTCTCTTATACTCGCACGTCTCCGTCCTGTACACGTCTCTTATACTCGCACGTCTCCATCCTGTACACGTCTCTTATACTCGCACGTCTCCATCCTGTACACGTCTCTTATACTCGCACATCTCCGTCCTGTACACGTCTCTTATACTCACACGTCTCCTTCCTGTACACGTCTCTTATACTCGCACGTCTCCGTCCTATACACGTCTCTTATACTCGCACGTCTCCGTCCTGTACACGTCCCTTATACTCGCACGTCTCCGTCCTGTACACGTCTCTTATACTCACATGTCTCCGTCCTGTACACGTCTCTTATACTCGCACATCTCCGTCCTGTACACGTCTCTTATACTCGCACGTCTCCATCCTGTACACGTCTCTTATACTCGCAGTTCTCCGTCCTGTACACGTCTCTTATACTCGCACGTCTCCGTCCTGTACACGTCTCTTATACTCGCACGTCTCCTTCCTGTACACGTCTCTTATACTCGCACGTCTCCATCCTGTACACGTCTCTTATACTCGCACGTCTCCGTCCTGTACACGTCTCTTATACTCGCATGTCTCCGTCCTGTACACGTCTCTTGTACTCACAAGTCTCCATCCTGTACACGTCTCTTATACTCGCATGTCTCCGTCCTGTACACGTCTCTTATACTCGCATGTCTCCCTCCTGTACACGTCTCTTATACTCGCACGTCTCCATCCTGTACACGTCTTTTATACTCGCACGTCTCCGTCCTGTACAAGTCTCTTATACTCTCACGTCTCCATCCTGTACACGTGTCTTATACTCGCACGTCTCCATCCTGTACACGTCTCTTATACTCGCACGTCTCCATCCTGTACACGTCTCTTATACTCGCACGTCTCCATCCTGTACACGTCTCTTATACTCGCACGTCTCCATCCTGTACACGTCTCTTATACTCACAAGTCTCCATCTTGTACACGTCTCTTATACTCACAAGTCTCCATCCTGTACACGTCTCTTATACTCGCACGTCTCCCTCCTGTACACGTCTCTTATACTCGCACGTCTCCGTCCTGTACACGTCTCTTATACTCGCACGTCTCCGTCCTGTACACGTCTCTTATACTCACACGTCTCCATCCTGTACACGTCTCTTATACTCGCACGTCTCCGTCCTGTTCACGTCTCTTATACTCGCACGTCTCCGTCCTGTACACGTCTCTTATACTCGCACGTCTCCGTCCTGTACACGTCTCTTGTACTCACAAGTCTCCATCTTGTACACATCTCTTATACTCGCACGTCTCCATCCTGTACACGTCTCTTATACTCGCACGTCTCCATCCTCTACACGTCTCTTATACTCGCACGTCTCCCTCCTGTACACGTCTCTTCTACTCACACGTCTCTGTCCTGTTCACGTCTCTTATACTCGCACGTCTCCGTCCTGTACACGTCTCTTATACTCGCACGTCTCCGTCCTGTACACGTCTCTTGTACTCACAAGTCTCCATCTTGTACACATCTCTTATACTCGCACGTCTCCATCCTGTACACGTCTCTTATACTCACAAGTCTCCATCTTGTACACATCTCTTATACTCACACGTCTCCATCCTGTACATGTCTCTTATACTCACCGTAATACCTCTATCCTGCAGTCTGGACTGGACAGAGCTTCTATCAAATTACTGAAGTTAGGACCAGACAGACGGTTATTAGACAGCTTTAGTATCTTCAGGGACCGGATATTCCTTATTACGTATGCCAAGTGGATGCAGAAAATGTTTGCTAAATCATTATTATCCAAACTGTAAGAATAAGAAGATAATGTGTGAGTTCATAATAGAGTCCATAACAGGATTCATTATTAGGTGAAAAGATTAAAAGAACACACTTAAAATCGGAGATGATTTTCTTCCCCAACTATAAGACGTTGTTTTCAACCAATGTACCTTTCAGATTAAAGTTACATTTACATGTAATAAGCCGTCTTCTCACTGGTGCCTCAGATACATGATTATCCCTCTCCAGTAAACACCACTTCTTTTCCATGGCTGACCTCAGACCTATGTGCTCTGCCCATTGGACCAAAGGTCAATAAAAAATGAACCTTTTATCTTTGTTTTTTAGAGGTTCGTGTTTTATGACACTTCACTAAGATGTCCCTTTGTCTATGTAGATTTATACACTTTAGAAAGTGCTTTCCCTAACACATTGCCTGGACATCACCTCTCATTTAATATTCATTTTACTTCGTTGGCTTGTTCTGAAAATCGCCTGCTATTACTCCTGATTAGAGATGAGCGAACCTTTCAAGGTTTGATTCGGTTCTGATAGACGAATTTCACAATGTTCGCCAAAAAGTTTGTCGAACAATTCGCCGAACATATCCGAATCCCTTTGAATTGAAGTAAAACCAAACGCCTAGACAAAACCTTCAGGAGGGCCCAAAATCTGCCAAACAGCTCAAATTAGGGACAGACACCAGGAAAAGTGGCATCTATTGACCCACAATACACCTTTTATAATACATAGTAACATCGTTTTTAAAGTTGAAGGAAGACTACGTCCATCTAGTTCAACCCATAGCCTAACATGTTGATCCAAAGGAAAGCAAAAAAAAACCCATGTGGCAAACACTAAGCTCCACATTGGGGAAAAAAATTCCTTCCTGATTCCACATACGGCAATCAGACTAGTTCCCTGGATCAACGCCCTATCAAGGAATCTAGTATTTATAACCTGTAATATTATACTTTTCAAGAAAGGCATCCATGCCCTTCTTAAATTTTAGTAGTGAATCGCTCATTACAACATCATGCGGCAGAGAGCGCCATAGTCTCACTGCTCTTACAGTAAAGAATCCGCGTCTGTGATTATGATTAAACCTTCTTTCCCCCAGACGTAGAAGATGCCCCCTTGTCCCCGTCTCAGGCCTCAGAGTAAAAAGATCAATAGAAAGGTCTTTGTACTGTCCCCTCATATATTTGTACATAGTAATAAGATCACCCCTAAGCCTTCGTTTTTCCAAACTAAATAACCCCAAGTGTAATAACCTGTCTTGGTATTGCAGACCCCCAGTCCTCTAATAACCTTGGTCGCTCTTCTCTGCACCCTCTCTAGTTCAGCTATGTCTTTCTTATACACTGGAGACCAGAACGGTACACAGTATTCTAAGTGTGGTCGCACTAATGACTTGTATAGAGGTAAAATTATGTTCTCCTCATGAGCATCTATGCCTCTTTTAATGCATCCCATTATTTTATTTGCCTTTGCAGCAGCTGCCTGACACTGGCCACTAAACGTGAGCTTGTCGTCCACCAATACACCCAGGTCTTTTTCAGTGACAGATTTATCCAGTGTTTTACAATTAAGCATATAATTATACATTTTATTTCCTCTGCCCAAGTGCATTACCTTACATTTATCCCCATTAAAGCTCATTTGCCATTTATCAGCCCAAGCTTCTAGTTTACATAGATCCTCCTGTGATATAAAATTGTCCTCCTCTGTATTGATTACCCTGCAGAGTTTAGTGTCATATGCAAATATTGAAATACTACTCTGTATGCCCCCTACAAGGTCATTAATAAATATGTTAAAAAGAAGGGGGCCCAATACTGACCCCTGTGGTACCCCACTGTTAACTGTGACCCAGTCTGAGTGTGTTCCATTAATAACCACCCTTCGTTTCCTATCACTGAGCCAGTTCTTAACCCACTTACATATATTTTCCGCTATCCCCATTGTTCTCATTTTATGTATCAACCTTTTGTGTGGAACCGTATCAAAAGCTTTTGAAAAGTCCATATACACAACATCCACTGCATTTCCTTGGTCCAGTCCGGAATTTACCTCTTCATAAAAGCTAATCAGTTTGACAGGAACGGTCCCTCGTAAACCCATGTTGATATTGTGTCATGAGGTTATTCTTCAGATACTCTAGTATAGCATCTCTTAGGAAACCCTCCAGGATTTTACCCACAGTAGAGGTTAAGCTTACCGGCCTATAATTTCCAAGTTCAGTTTTTGTCCCCTTTTTGAATATTGGCACCACATTTGCTATACGCCAGTCCTGTGGTACAGACCTTGTTATTAAGGAATCTTTAAAGATTAAAAATAATGGTCTATCTATGACGTTATTTAATTCCTGCAGTACTCGCGGGTGTATCCCATCCGGGCCCGGGGATTTGTCAACTTTAGTGATTTTTAGACGCCGTCGTATTTCCTGCTGGGTTAAGCAAGTGACATTTAGGCTATGTGCCCACGATACAGAAATGCTCCGGATTTTTCCTGAGCGTTTCTGCATCTCCCCGGGCAGAAAAAACGCATGCGGATTGTACATGTGGATTGTACATGCGGATTGTACATGCGGATTGTACATGCGTTTTCCTGCCAGGGACATGCAGATGTGAAGAGTTCTTCACATGCATTTCCGCGTGCGGGTTGACAAGAGCTTTCCATCACTTGGAAAGTGCTTGACAACTTGGTCACACTATATAAATCCATGCAACCAGCATGGATTTATATAATGTGACCGTAAGAATGTTAAAAAATAAAAAAATAAATCTATACTTACCTTCTGATGGCCCCCGCAGTCTTGCTTCCCTCCGTCCTGGCTGCCGGCTGATCGCGGTACACTGAAGGACCTGCCAACGTCAGCATCGCGTGACCCGTCACATGACTATGACGTCAGCGCAGGTCCTTCAGTCCATCGCGATCTGCCGGCAAGTGAGGACAAGTGCACCGGGGGCCGCCAGAAGGTAAATATAACATTAATTTTTTATTTTATTCTTTTTTTACAGGTTCTATGGTACCCGGGTCCGGAGGAGAGTCTCCTCTCCTCCAGACCCGGGTACCATCCGCACATTGGAACGCATGGAATGTGCATCTACATATACAGTGATGCGTAATCCATGCGTTCCAATTCAAGTCAATGGCGGTGAAAACGCAGCGCTTCCACAAAATAATTGGTAGCGCTGAGTTTTTTTCCACAATGATAATCCGCAGCGGAAATTTCCGCAGCATGTGCACAGCACATGGGGATTATCATTGGGGAACATGGCAGGTCTTCTACCATGCGTTTTTTAAGTGTTTCTGCAGCGTTTTTGCCGCTGCAGAAACGCTTAAAAAACGCATCGTGGGCACACAGCCTTAATGGAGAATTTTTGTTATCACGGATCATGTTTTCTGTCATGCGATTTTCTTGTGTAAATACGGTTGAAAAAAAATCATTTAGCATATTGGCTTTTTCCTCATCCTCATCCACCATTTCACCCAGACTATTTTTAAGGGGGCCAACACTATAATTTTTTAGTTTCTTACTATTTTTGTAGTTAAAGAATATTTTGTGATTATTTTTACTTTCTCTGGCAATAAGTCTCTCTGTCTCAATCTTTGCTGCCTTGATTTGGTTTTTACAGAATTTATTTAATTTTCTGTATTTATTTAATGCCTCATCACTACCTACTTGCTTTAGTTCTCTAAATGCTTTCTTTTTGTCACTTATTGCACCCCTTGCAGCTCTATTTAGCCATAGTGGTTTCCTCCTATTCTAGCATGTTTATTCCCATAGGGTATATATTGTGCACAGGTCCTATTCAGGATGCTAATAAATGTCTCCCATTTGCTTTGTGTAGTTTTAGGTCTCAGGATATCGTCCCAGTCTATTGCACTAAGATCATCTCTCAACCGTTGGAAATTCGCCTTCCTGAAGTTTAGTGTCCTTGTAACCCCTCTACTATACAACTTTTTAAAGGATACATGAAAGCTTATTGTTTTGTGATCACTATTACCCAAGTGACCCCCAACTCGTATATTTGATATGCGGTCTGGCCTGTTGGTTAATATTAGGTCTAGCAGTGCTCCCCTTTTTGGTGGGTCCTAAACCAGTTGTGAAAGGTAATTGTCTCTCATAGTTGTCAAAAACCTATTACATTTGCTGGAACTACAGGTTTCTGTTCCCCAATGTATTTCAGAGTAGTTAAAGTCCCCCATAATAATGACTTCTCCTTGAGTCGCTGCTTCATCTATATGCTTTATGAGGATATTCTCCGCTGCTTCCATTATTTTTGGAGACTTATAACAAACCCCTATCAGTAATTTATTATTTTTCCCCCTCCCCTTATCTCCACCTACAGGGACTTCACATTTTCATTAGATTCACATACAGTATATTCTCACGCAAGATGGGTTTTAAGGATGATTTTACATATAAACACACACCCCCCCCTCGCTTGTTTGTACGGTCATTTCTGAACAGACTATAGCCCTGTAAATTAACTGCCCAGTCATGGCTCTCGTCCAGCCATGTCTCAGATATCCCCACCATGTCATAATTATTTTCCAACAAAATTAATTCTAATTCCTCCATTTTGTTGGTGAGGCTTCTGGCATTAGTGTACATGCATTTTATGTATCTCTCTGTACCTCTATTCCTTCTTACTATTTTAACTGTTCGAACCCCACTCCCAATTTCTTTATTTGTGCCCAGGTCACTATCTGCACTATCTTCCCCACCTATAAATTGAATACCCCCCCCAATCCCAAGTTTAAACACTCCTCCAACCTTCTAGCCATTTTCTCCCCCAGCACAGCTGCACCCTTCCCACTGAGGTGCAGCCTGTCCTCAGCGTAGAACCTGTAGCCAACTGAGAAGTCGGCCCAGTTCTCCAGGAACCCACACCCCTCCTTCCTACACCAATTCCTGAGCCACTAATTTATCTCCCTAATCTCCTCTCTCGCGTGGCACGTGGTACAGGCAGTATTTCAGAGAATACTACCTTGGAGGTGCATGCTTTAAGCTTGCAGCCTAATTCCCTGAAATCATCTTTAACGACCTTCCACCTACCTCTAACTTTGTCATTTGTACCAATGTGCACCATGACCACTGGCACAGCAGCAGTTAGCCATGGGACATGCATAAGGTATCAGCGTCTGGGCCAACATTTACAGCTTTGAATTTAACTTCAAATTAAGACAAGGTGGGTGAGGGATCGGTGTAGGCCTGCTGTGCTGGGAGCCCTGATACCTCATGCAACAGCTCAAGCTGCTTTTCTGCTCAGTAACAGTCAGGTAGCACAAATATAAGTTTCATAGACTATTATTGGTAGAAAAATTTAAGGATAGTAACAGAGAGTTGACTGAAAGTAAGTGCAGGCCTGCCGGTCTGGGAGGCCTACTGCTACAGGCAACACACAAAAAGGAGACCAAACTTGGAGTTTCCACATTTCAAAAAATGATTGCCATACCAAACCAAAGTGGCATCAATTTCACCAGAGTAGAAATAGTATAATGGGGACTGTGAGGAGCTGGCCATGTACTAAGACTATCAGACTTTTTCCAGCACGGAGCACCAGTGCCATCGATCTTATTATGTTTTATTAGAGACTTGCTTGCTGTGTTTTATTAATGTTCGGCTTGCTTGTTAGTTTATGTGCACTAATTTCCCTTGTAAAGTGTCCAGCATTCCAGTAGTCTCATTAGTATCTCAGGAGCCTCTAACTATTGTTCTCTCAGGCACAAGGCTCATTTTGTACATGGGAAAAGTAGATCCGGCAGAGCCGTCACCACAGGGAGTCGCACATGCAGACCCAGGTGATGAGTTCGGCCTGAGGAAAAATATCTCCACTAATGCACACTTAGCTTTGAGGGGGAGGAGGTTGATCCCAGTAAAGGAGAAAAATAAGCCCCATGTTTAGTCGGGAGTTGGTGGAATGATGCCGAAGGGATAGGATCTAGTCTGATCGTCTGGACCATGGATGGATCCATGGCATATGGAGTAGAGATCGGCTGCCGAATGGGTTGGATAAACGTGCTAGAGTTGTGGGATATGTCATTTGGATTTAAACTTGCATAAAGGACTGTTGCTTCTGGATACCGGTGCGTCCATCGTTTTATCTGTCGTCTGGAGGATCGTGGACTGTGGCTACAGACTATATTGGCTGGTGATACAAAATCTGTGGGTCAAATAAAAGTTGGGAGACAGTGAGTATCACCTGATACAAAGTCAGTGGAACTACTGATCACAGGTTGGGAACTTGAGGACTGAGAGAACTGTACTTTGACCATTTACCTGGAGATGTTGTAAAACTTTGATGTAAGGAATAAAATATTTTTTGCATCGTTAACCTGCCAAGGTGATTATTAAAACCCACAACCTTAGATCTTTAAAAGCGGTGGCAGGAGGTGGGATCACCTATCTCTGGACAGCATACCAGGGAAAGTTACTGAGTGGTGACTTGGCAGAAAACCCACAACCTCAGATCTTTACAAGGACCAGCACCCCTTCCACTATAGGAAACACCCCAAATGGAGACCCAACCAGCAGTCTCCCCATTTCCAAAAATTAGGGCCATACACCACCAAAGTGGCATCAATTTCGCCAGAAAATAAATAGTATAATGGGGACCGACATACCTTCCACTACTGGAAACACACCAGATAGAGACCGAACCAGGAGTCTGCACATTTCCAAAAAAATAGGGCCATACACCACCAAAGTGGCGTCAATTTCACCAGAGTAGAAATAGTATAATGGGGACCGACACCTCTTCCACTACAGGAAACAGACCAGATGGAGACCCAACCAGGAGTCTCTGCATCTTAAAAAATTAGGGCCGTAGACCACCAAAGTGGCGTCAATTTCACCAGAGTAGAAATAGTATAATGGGGACCGACACCTCTTCCACTACTGGAAACAGACCAGATGGAGACCCAACCAGGAGTCTCTGCATCTCAAAAAATTATTGATAACATCAGCAGCAGTAGCAACAGCAGGCACAGAAGCTACGACAAAGATGTCACAGACTGCAATAACGCGACATCAATGCAGAACATTTAAAACTACACCATCGCTTAGTCTGCACAGTTTGCGATTGGGGTGCAAAAGTTTTTGGAGATCCATGCCTTGTTCATCTTGATGAAAGTTAGGTGGCCTACACTTTCAGGGGACTGCTGGATGTGCTTATCTGTCAGGACACCACCAGCGGCGCTGAAGACACGTTCTGAGAGAATGCAGGCTGACGGGCATGACAAAATCTCCAAGGCGTGACAGGCGAGCTTCGGCAACTCTTCCATTTTTGAAGACCAAAATGAAAAAGAGTCCAATCCCTCACTGATGGTATTGATGTTGAGCTTGAGATACTCCTGCCCATCCTCGCTGGTCGTTCACTACGTGTCAGACTTGTACTCTGTTGTGCTGATGCACAAGCTAGTCCTAAAAAATGAGCGAAAAGACTCACAGAAATTGCTTCTGCCACTTACACTGTGTAGCGTCGGCGTCCCTGCCTCCTGCTAGGCAGGGACGCTGTTCCCCTCACCTCTCCGCTCCGTGCCCGGCGTCTTCCTCCCGCTCTGCTGGCAGCGCGCGCTCCTCCCCGGTCACTGTGCTTAGGGCACACGCGCACGCGCTCCCCCTCTCTTAAAGGGGCCGCGCGCGCTGTCCTAAGGAGTCCCCGGCCAATGGCCGGAGGACCTCTCCATATATAAGGCACCTCCTCCAAAATGGAGGTGCCCGAGCAATGTTGTAGCATAGTTCATCACTCTGCTTCAGCCCTCAGGTCCCGTTTCCAGTTACCTGCCAGTTACCTGCCAGTTTCCTGTCTGATACCTGCCTGACTCGTGTCTATCTGCTGTTATTCCTGCGGTCCGACAGTCTGCCTACCAGCCCTGTCATTCTGTCTATGGATCCGTCTGCCCGCTCACCTGGGAGCGCTCACCTGCTACCTGCCTGCTAGCCTACCTGGAGGCTCTGCCGTCACGTGCTGTGACCACCTGCCCGTCCAGAGAATCTTGCCCGCTCACCTGGGAGCGTCCACCTGCTACCTGCCTGCTAGCCTACCTGGAGGCTCTGCCGTCACGTGCTGTGACCACCTGCCCGTCCAGAGACTCTTACCCGCTCACATGGGAGCGTCCACCTGTTACCTGCCAGTTAGCCTACCTGCAGGCTCTGCCGTCACTTGCTGTGACCACCCGCTTGTCCAGAGACTCTCGCCCGCTCACCTGGGAGCGTCCACCTGCTACCTGCCTGCTTGCCTACCTGGAGGCTCAGCCGTCACTTGCTGTGACCACCCGCTTGTCCAGAGACTCTCGCCCGCTCACCTGGGAGCGTCCACCCGCTACCTGCCTGCTGGCCTACCTGGAGGCTTAGCCATCACTTGCCGTGACCACCCGCCTGTCAAGAGACTGTCCCCGTCACTTGCCGTGACCTCCTGCCCTCTTACCCAGAGACTGTCCCCGTCACTTGCCGTGACCTCCTGCCCTCTAACCCAGAGACTGTCCCCGTCACTAGCCGTGACTGCCTGCCTGCCTTCCCTGGGTGTCACCCGCTTCCTTACAAGGACTGCCCCTTTGTATAGTTGCTCTGTGGTTCCACCTCCCAGACCCGTTACATACTGCTGCTGCAGCTAATGTTTTTGCGTTGACAAATTGACATTCCTGAGGTTGGAAGTCTACAACTGCGATGCACACTGTGTGCCACACTACTGTCTTGGGGAAAACCACTCTTAAGATTGTCTACAAACATGTTTCTATACTCCAGCATTCACGGGTCCCTTTCTAGGGCGGGAAGCATCTAGCAAAATTTATTCTTGTACCATGGATCTAATAGTGTGGCAATCCAGTAGTCAGCACTATTTCTAATCCTAAGAATACGGGCATCATGTTGCATATAGTGCAGCAAGAAGGCACTCAGCTCAAGCTTCTGCGAGAGCTCGGCTAAGCCGAGAAGTCAGCGAAGAGAGGGGCTGTTCCTCCAATGACATGAGAGCGTTACATGGCCGCCCGTCACTGCACAGAAAGAAAATGGTACCTCATGCAGAGGAACAGTGAGTATCTAATGCCCAGGCACGAACGTTCATGGAAGAAATGTGGGATGTGTCCGTGAGCAACAACACAGGCAAAAGCCTAAGATATGGATTTTCAGAAGTTTATAACCAGAGCAGCAAGCTCTTCTGGAAACTGATTGCGTGGGGTAACTTTCTTCATTTTAAGAATTTAAGACCCAGGATTGTAAATTCAGCATCCTAATGATATTGTAGAACTGATAAATATTGACCACTAAAGGTCTCTGCATCCATCAATCAGGACCACATGATATATGTATACGTTGTAGCGTGTGATCACATGATGTAACAGTTATGGCGCTATAGATTCCGCCATCTTCCGGTGAGGGAGAGCCCAGAACAGTGGAGGAGAGTTTCTTCTCAGGGGAGGTCAAATCCGTCATCCCAGTTAGATCGACACCGAGTGCGGGAGCTATGTGAGGATCATGGGTAGTGTTGAGCATTCCGATACTGAAATATCGGGTATCGACCGATATTCGCTGTATCGGAGTTCCGATACTGAGTTCCGATACTTTTACAATATCGAATACCGGAATCGGAAGTTCACATAATGCCTGCGCGCTGAAGTGTCTCTGAATGATGACAAGCTGGATGGCAGCACTCAGCTGTAATCCAGCCTGTCATCAGAATGCCATCCCAGCGTGGGAAAATTCTCCTGCTCAAGCGCTGACATTACATTATCTCCCTTACATTACAATTAAATGGAATAGCAGGAATTAATATTTTTTTAAGACGTTAATGCCACAGCCATGGTGGTTGTGGCATTACAGTGGTTGCCCAAATCGATGGGAACAGTGCTCACAGTGAAACATGAAAAGCCGGCAATTCATCAGCGGCATATACCGGTACCTGACAATTTAGAACAGAAAGAATAGAGCTTCACACATAGATTAGATAGATAGAAACATGTCAGTCACATATATAAGAAGTACAGTGAAAGTGTTGGTTACTGTACTTGTCATTTAGTGTTAAAGGATTTACTTAAAAAAATAATAGTGTTTTCATGCACCGTCTCTTTAAAAAAGCCGGCCAGCCATTCAGCATCGGTACCCCACAATTTAGAACAGAAAGATAGAGCATCACACATAGATTAGATAGATAGAAACATGTCAGTTACATATATAATAAGTACAGTGACAGTGTTGGTTACTGTACTTGTCATTTAGTGTTAAAATAAAGGATTTAATAAAAAAAAAATTGGCGTGGGGTTCCCCTTAATTTTAGTCTCTAGCGGAGGTTAAGCAGACGGCTGGGGCAGATGTTTGAAGCCTGGGAAGGGGGTAATAACCACGGAGCTTCCCAGGCTACTAATATCAACCCCCAGCTGAATACCTAGCCTTTACTAGCTATTAAAATGGGGAACCACAAAAAAAATAACATGGAGTCCCCCCTATTTTAATAGCTAGCAAAGGCTAGGCAGACAGCTGGGGGCTGATATTAATAGCCCAGGAAGGGTGCCATGAATATTGGCCCCCTCCCAGGCTAGAAACACCAGCCGTCAGCCGCCCCAGAAATGGCAATTTTTTTTTTTAATAAATCCTTTATTTTAACACTAAATGACAAGTACAGTAACCAACACTGTCACTGTACTTATTATATATGTGACTGACATGTTTCTATCTATCTAATCTATGTGTGATTCTCTATCTTTCTGTTCTAAATTGTCGGGTACCGCTGCTGAATTGCCGGCCGGCTTTTTTAAAGAGACGGTGCATGAAAACACTATTATTTTTTTTAAATAAATCCTTTAACACTAAATGACAAGTACAGTAAGCAACACTGTCACTGTACTTCTTATATATGTGACTGACATGTTTCTATCTATCTAATCAACGTATGAAGCTCTATTCTTTCTGTTCTAAATTGTCGGGTACCGGTATGTGCCGCTGATGAATTGCCGGCTTTTCATGTTTCACTGTGAGCACTGTTCCCATCGATTTGGGCAACCACCTCCCCCAATACATTCTACATTATTGTTAGTTGTTTTCCTTCATGTAGAATTAACCTACAAGGAAAGAAAGGGTTTATTTTCATTCCGATATTTGTGTCCCATTGACTTGCATTGGTTTCCGGTATCGGAATCGGCGATATCCGATACTTTTTGGGTATGGGCCCGATCCAATCCGATCCGATATTTCCTGATATCGGAAGGTATCACTCAACACTAATCATGGGCGATTTGATACTGAACATGTTACAGCTGTTGTAAATGTATCTGAAAAAGGAGATGCTTCTCTTCTACACAATCTCAAGTCTGCCATACACATACAGTGATTATTGTGCCTGTCTATAATACATGTTGTGTCTCCATGTGATGCGGCTCCTCCCGGTCCCTGATCAGACTCCATATATAAAAGTGAAATATTAATAATGACGGGAGATTTCCTTTCTTACAACCTTATGACACAGAAGTGATGTAAGAAAAAGATAGTCGGACATTAGTAGAGACGTCACATAACAAGGAACAGTCAGCAGATTATCTCATAGACATAGCAGTGCGGAGCAGAAAATAGAATAAATCCAGGTATAACTTGTCCCCACAAGTCTCCGTCCTGTACACGTCTCTAATACTCGCATGTCTCTGTCCTGTACACATCTCTTATACTCGCACGTCTCTGTCCTGTACACGTCTCTTATACTCGCACGTCTCCATCCTGTACACGTCTCTTATACTCGCATGTCTCCGTCCTGTACACGTCTCTTATACTCGCACGTCTCCATCCTGTAGACGTCTCTTATACTCGCACGTCTCCATCCTGTACACGTCTCTTATACTCACACATCTCCGTCCTGTACACGTCTCTTATACTCGCATGTCTCCGTCCTGTACACGTCTCTTATACTCGCACGTCTCCATCCTGTAGACGTCTCTTATACTCGCACGTCTCCATCCTGTACACGTCTCTTATACTCGCACGTCTCCATCCTGTACACGTCTCTTATACTCGCATGTCTCCGTCCTGTACACGTCTCTTATACTCACACATCTCCGTCCTGTACACGTCTCTTATACTCACACATCTCCGTCCTGTACACGTCTCTTATACTCGCACGTCTCCATCCTGTACACGTCTCTTATACTCACACATCTCCGTCCTGTACACGTCTCTTATACTCGCACGTCTCCATCCTGTACACGTCTCTTATACTCACACATCTCCGTCCTGTACACGTCTCTTATACTCACACATCTCCATCCTGTACACGTCTCTTATACTCGCATGTCTCCGTCCTGTACACGTCTCTTATACTCACACATCTCCGTCCTGTACACGTCTCTTATACTCACACATCTCCGTCCTGTACACGTCTCTTATACTCGCACGTCTCCGTCCTGTACACGTCTCTTATACTCACACATCTCCGTCCTGTACACGTCTCTTATACTCGCACGTCTCCATCCTGTACACGTCTCTTATACTCACACATCTCCGTCCTGTACACGTCTCTTATACTCACACATCTCCGTCCTGTACACGTCTCTTATACTCGCATGTCTCTGTCCTGTACACATCTCTTATACTCGCACGTCTCTGTCCTGTACACGTCTCTTATACTCGCACGTCTCCGTCCTGTACACGTCTCTTATACTCGCACGTCTCCATCCTGTACACGTCTCTTATACTCGCACGTCTCCATCCTGTACACGTCTCTTATACTCGCACGTCTCCGTCCTGTACACGTCTCTTATACTCGCAAGTCTCCGTCCTGTACACGTCTCTTATACTCGCACGTCTCCATTCTGTACACGTCTCTTATACTCGCACGTCTCCGTCCTGTACACGTCTCTTATACTCGCACGTCTCCATCCTGTACACGTCTCTTATACTCGCACGTCTCCGTCCTGTACACGTCTCTTATACTCGCACGTCTCCATCCTGTACACGTCTCTTATACTCGCACGTCTCCATCCTGTACACGTCTCTTATACTCGCACGTCTCCATCCTGTACACGTCTCTTATACTCGCACGTCTCCATCTTGTACACGTCTCTTATACTCGCACGTCTCCGTCCTGTACACGTCTCTTATACTCGCACGTCTCCATCCTGTACACGTCTCTTATACTCGCACGTCTCCATCCTGTACACGTCTCTTATACTCGCACGTCTCCGTCCTGTACACGTCTCTTATACTCGCATGTCTCTGTCCTGTACACATCTCTTACACTTGCACGTCTCCGTCATGTACACGTCTCTTACACTCGCACGTCTCCGTCCTGTACACGTCTGATATACTCGCACGTCTCCGTCCAGTACACGTCTCTTATACTCGCACGTCTCCATCTTGTACACGTCTCTTATACTCGCACGTCTCCGTCCTGTACACGTCTCTTATACTCGCACGTCTCCATCCTGTACACGTCTCTTATACTCGCACGTCTCCATCCTGTACACGTCTCTTATACTCGCACGTCTCCATCCTGTACGCGTCTCTTATACTCGCACGTCTCCATCCTGTACGCGTCTCTTATACTCGCACGTCTCCATCCTGTACACGTCTCTTATACTCGCACGTCTCCGTCCTGTACACGTCTCTTATACTCGCATGTCTCTGTCCTGTACACATCTCTTACACTTGCACGTCTCCGTCCTGTACACGTCTCTTACACTCGCACGTCTCCATCCTGTACACGTCTCTTATACTCACATGTCTCCGTCCTGTACACGTCTCTTACACTCGCACGTCTCCATCCTGTACACATCTCTTATACTCGCACGTCTCCGTCCTGTACACGTCTCTTATACTCGCACGTCTCCATCCTGTACACGTCTCTTATACTCACATGTCTCCGTCCTGTACACGTCTCTTATACCCGCACGTCTCCATCCTGTACACGTCTCTTATACTCGCACGTCTCCCTCCTGTACACGTCTCTTATACTCGCATGTCTCCATCCTGTACACGTCTCTTATACTCGCACGTCTCTGTCCTGTACACGTCTCTTACACTCGCACGTCTCTGTCCTGTACACGTCTCTTACACTCGCACGTCTCCGTCCTGTACACGTCTCTTATACTCGCACGTCTCCGTCCTGTACATGTCTCTTATACCCGCACGTCTCCGTCCTGTACACATCTCTTATACTCGCATGTCTCCATCCTGTACACGTCTCTTATACTCGCATGTCTCCATCCTGTACACATCTC
The DNA here is from genome assembly GCF_046119375.1 of Phyllobates terribilis. Taxonomy (NCBI): domain Eukaryota; kingdom Metazoa; phylum Chordata; class Amphibia; order Anura; family Dendrobatidae; genus Phyllobates; species Phyllobates terribilis. The sequence goes on from NW_027362767.1 coordinate 143,355,008, forward strand.
TTATACTCGCACGTTTCCGTCCTGTACACGTCTCTTATACCCGCACGTCTCCATCCTGTACACGTCTCTTATACTCGCACGTCTCCATCCTGTACACGTCTCTTATACTCGCACGTCTCCGTCCTGTACACGTCTCTTATACCTGCACGTCTCCGTCCTGTACACGTCTCTTATACTCGCACGTCTCCATCCTGTACACGTCTCTTATACTCGCACGTCTCCGTCCTGTACATGTCTCTTATACTCGCACGTCTCCGTCCTGTACATGTCTCTTATACTCGCACGTCTCCGTCCTGTACACGTCTCTTATACTCGCACGTCTCCATCCTGTACACGTCTCTTATACTCACACGTCTCCATCCTGTACACGTCTCTTATACTCGCACGTCTCCATCCTGTACATGTCTCTTATACTCGCACGTCTCCGTCCTGTGCACGTCTCTTATACTCGCACGTCTCCGTCCTGTACACGTCTCTTATACTCGCACGTCTCCGTCCTGTACACGTCTCTTATACCCGCACGTCTCCGTCCTGTACACGTCTCTTATACTCGCACGTCTCCATCCTGTACACGTCTCTTATACTCGCACGTCTCCGTCCTGTACACGTCTCTTATACTCGCACGTCTCCGTCCTGTACACGTCTCTTATACTCGCACGTCTCCTCCTGTACACGTCACTTATACTCACTGTAATTCCTCCATCCTGCAGTCTGAACTGCACAGAGCCTCCATAATGTAACCGAAGTGAGGACCAGACAGACGGTTATCAGACAGATCAAGTATCTTCAGGGACCAGATACTCATGATTGTAGATGCCAACAGCTTGCATTCAGTGTGTTGTATTTCATTACCAGCTAATCTGTAAGAATAAAAACATGTTCCGCATCCACAAAGCATTAGAATAAAATCTGTAGACTGAATGAGGAGAGAAAATGTCCTCAGCTGTTAGTGAAATACATACTGTAAATATCTAGAAGCCGCCTCTTGTGTGTGATGGATGTCAGGACTGCCGGCAGCTGTATGATTTGTCATTTCACCCCAAATCCATGTTCTAGAAATCCAAAATCCCTGAGTAATGCCCTTGATTTATGACATGTTGTAAATCAGTGATTATTGCAACACATGTAATGTAGAATAGACCTGAAGCTGATGGAGGATCTTGTGTCACCGGTCATCAGCGGCTCCGCGGTCTCCTCTCCAGACTGTGGCTCCCACATCTGACTTTCATTTTCTGTCTTATTTCTACATATCACACGGCTCTGCTCTCACTACGAGAAACTTTACTCAAGAAACTAAACAATTTCATGATCCATTAGTTCATTAATATTTTATCTTTTTGTATCTTGCTCATATTTATTCTGCATTTTTTAGCTCGATCTCACTGATTTTTTTAATGTTTTTGTTCACTATAAATCGAAAAAATCTGGCTTCATCCAAAAGATATTTGTTCTATGCAGTCGGACATATGTAAAGTGCGGCCGTGCAAACAAAGCGTCGTACGTACGAGTTGACGGCACGAGCTGCTGAGCTCAGTAAACGTCTGCAGCGCTGTCGACATTATGACAGCACCGCAAACAACCGAGACAGGATCAGTGGCCGAGACTCAGTGCTGGACACAGGGAGGGTGAGGAAAGTTCTTTGTTTTTCTAAATGTAAAATACATGTAGACATTTTTTCAGTAATAAACCACTTTACCCCTTAAGGACTGAGCCATTTTGTAGGTTAATGACCGGGCCTCATTTTTTAAATCTGATCAAAGTCACTTAATGAGTAATTACTCTGGAACGCTTCAACGGATCCCCCTGATTCTGAGACTGTTTTTTTGTGACATATTGTACTTCATGATAGGGGTAAAAATTTGTTCGATAAGACAAACTTTTAATTCTTATGCCCTTAAATCAGAGAGATATGTCACACAAAATAGTTAATAAATAACATTTCCCACATGTCTACTTTACATCAGAATAATTTTGGAAACATAATTTTTGCTTCTTAGGAAGTTAGAAGGGTTACAATTTCATTAGCAATTTCTAATTTTTCCAACAAATTTACAAAACCATTTTTTAAGGACCACATCACATTTGAAGTGACTTTGGGGGGCCTATATGATAGAAAATACAATACCCAAAAGTGACACAGTTCTAAAAATTGCACCCCTCAAAGTTCTCAAGTTCTCTTATTAACTCTTCAGGTACTTCACATGAATTAATGCAACGTGGAAGGAAAAAATGAACATTTTACTTTTTTTCACAAAAAGTTTAATTTATCCCCAATTTTTTTTATTTTTACTAGGGTAGCAGGAGAAAATGGACCTCAAAATTTGTTGCTCGGTTTCTCCTAAATACGCTGATATCCCCATATGTGGGGAAAACTACTGTTTGGACGCATTGCAGGACTCGGAAGGGAAGGAATGCCCTTGGACTTTTTGAACGCAAAAATTGCTGGAATCAAGAGCGGACGCCATGTCGCATTTGGAGAGCCCCTGACGTGCCTAAATAGTGGAAACCCCCAACAAGTGACCCCATTTCGGAAACTAGACCCCTCAAGGAATGTATCTAGATGAATGGTAAGCACCTTGAACCCTCAGGTGTTTCACAGAATTTTATAAAGTGGAGCTGTGAAAATAAAAAATCATGTATTCATCTAGGGGTGAAGTGAGCATGTTGACACCAAATGTGCTTTACAGAAATGTATACCATTGGGCGTTGAAGAAAGAATAATTACATTTTTACAGCTAAAATGTTGTTTTAGCCCCAAATTTTAAATTTTTATAAGGGCTAATAGGAAAAAATGGACCTCACAGTTTTTTGTGCAATTTCTTCTGATTGCGCCAATACCCTACATGTAATCGGGAACTATTTTTGAGGCACAGTGCAAAGCTCAGTTATGACATGGGCTCAGTTATATATGTGCCTCACAGAAATTTATACCATTGGGCAGTGAAAAAAAATAATTACATTTTTACCACAGAAATTTTGTTTCAGCTCCAGATTTTACATTTTCACAAGGGTGAAATGGGTAAAAATGGCACCAAAATTTGTTCCACAATTTCTGCTGAACGTGGAAATACCCCATATGTGGCTGTTCAGTACTGCTTAGCCACACACGGCGAGACTTGGAAGGGATGGAGCACTATTTTCCACGTAGAGCGCAAATTTTCCTAAAATAGTTTGTGGACTCCATATACAGAGCTTAAGGGCTAGAAGAGCAGAATACCCCCCCCCCCCAAGTGACCCCATTTAGGAAATTATACCCATGCCAAACATGTGGATGCTAAGTGTGGTTTATGCAAACTGGGACTCAGAAGGGAGGGGGGCATTTGGATTTGGGAGGCCGAATTTACTGGATTTTTTGGGGGGAGGAGAGGAGCCATAGCACTTTTCCAGAGCCTTTGTACTACGAGCAACGTGGAAGCCCCCTATATTTCCATTGACTGATGACGGACCTGAGAGGGGACTTTTTTGTGGATTGGTTTGAAGCTTTTATTGGGAACATTTTACATAACATTTATCCTGCACTTTTATGCACTCCTAAAAAGATGGACACCGCCAAATCATAGGTCAGACGCCGTCCACAGTGCCTCCATCTGCCTCATTATAGTGAATCTTCCATCGGGGTTCCGTCTAAATCACGCTTCAAGAGATTTACACGGAAACCCCAGTATAAGCGCTCAACGTAGAGCACAGGATAAATTTGAGTCGAGCCTTATTACGATCTTTGGGAGGTAGAATGAACAAATTAGCAGCAGGTGAAGAATTGGTTTTATTTATTAATTACGCTGTTCCTCTTGGGATATAAGTGATTAGATAACTTTATTCTTCGGGTCGGGGTGATTAAAGCGATACCAGATTCACAGCGGGTTTTTATATTTGGCTGCTGTCACACAAGAAAATACTTTTTTTTTCTGCAAAAACTAGATTTTGCATCAATATATTTGAGAGCTATAAGTTTCCTATATTTCTGCCGACAGAGTCATGTGAGGGCTTGTTATTAGCGTAAGGAGTTGACGTTTCTATTGGTACCATTTTTGGTCGCAATGTTTTTTAATCACTTTCTATTCTGATTTTAGGGAGGCAGAATGAACAAAAAACAGCAATTCAGGAATTGTTTTTTGGGAGTTTTTTTTTATGCCGTTTCGCATGTGGCTAAATTGATAAGGCAGCATTATTCTTCGGGTCAGTACGTTTACAGCATTACCACATTTATATCATTTTTTAACGTTTTGGCGCTTTTACAGAATAAAAACTATTTTATAGAAAAAATAATTATTTTTGCATCTCTTTATTCTGAGAGCTACAACTTTTTAATTTTTCCCACTGATGGAGCTGTATGGCGGCTTGTTTTTTGTGGGAGAAGATGACGCTTTCAGCGGTACTATTTTTATTTATATTTGTCTTTTTGATCGAGATTTATTCTATCTTTTTCCAGCAGTATGATGAAAAAACATAGTTTGTCAGGTTGTTTTTTTTTTATGGCGTTCACTGACGGTTTAACTTGTGTGACAGTTTTACAGATCGGGTTGTTTCGGACATGGAGATACCAAATATGTGTACTTTTTTTGCTTATTTTTTCTTTTTTACATAAAAATGTGTATTTATTGATATAATATTTTTTATTATTGTTAGAAAAAAAGTTAATATTTTTACTTTTTTTTTTACTTTTATACCTAGTCCCTCTATGGGAATTTCACTTTTTTTGTCTGTGATTGCTGGTACACAGTATTGCAATGAACTAGCATTGCAATGCTTTATACCTGTCAGTTCTTCACTGACAGAAGCTTTTTAGACCATGCTGTGAACATGATCTAAGAGGTTTTCCGTAGCTTGGTGACCCATGGGTCGTCATGACGACCTTAGGTTACCATGGGAACGATCAGACCCCTGCGATGACGTAACGGGGGAGCTGATCTGAAGCCTCCTAAATGTTGCGATCATTCTCGTTCGTAGCATTTAGGGGTTTAACAGCCTGGGGTGATGCTGGCACCGTCCCTGACTGTAATGAGAGGAGCTCAGCCATTGACAGTGCCGAGCACCTGGTGTGATATCTCTTCCCTGCCTGTAATAAAATGCTTACCAGCCGCCTTCTTCTGTTCTCTGCACTGCTCCAGTCCGGTTCTGCTAGTTGTCACTAGCCAGATCACTTCAGTGTTTGCTGGGCGAACCAGAAGTCACTACTCAAAGTGAATGAGACTCTCATAGACTTACATACAGCGTTTCTGACCGTTAGCTGTGACTTACGGTCAGTCAGAAGCTGCAGTCACAAGATGGTGGGACGGGACAGAAGCAGCACTAGAAACAGCTGAAGATGGAAGCTGGTAAGTATTTTAATACTCGCACGTCTCCATCCTGTACATGTCTTATACTCGCACGTCTCCATCCTGTATACGTCTCTTATACTCGCACGTCTCCATCCTGTACACGTCTCTTATACTCGCACGTCTCCGTCCTGTACACGTCTCTTATACTCACACGTCTCCGTCCTGTACACGTCTCTTATACTCGCATGTCTCCGTCCTGTACACGTCTCTTATACTCGCACGTCTCCGTCCTGTACACATCTCTTATACTCGCACGTCTCCATCCTGTACACGTCTCTTATACTCACACTTCTCCGTCCTGTACACGTCTCTTATACTCGCACGTCTCCATCCTGTACACGTCTCTTATACTCGCACGTCTCCGTCCTGTACACGTCTCTTATACTCGCACGTCTTCGTCCTGTACACGTCTCTTATACTCACACGTCTCCATCCTGTACACGTCTCTTATACTCACACTTCTCCGTCCTGTACACGTCTCTTATACTCGCATGTCTCCATCCTGTACACGTCTCTTATACTCGCATGTGTCCATCCTGTACACGTCTCTTATACCCGCACGTCTTCGTCCTGTACACGTCTCTTATACTCACACGTCTCCGTCCTGTACACGTCTCTTATACTCGCACGTCTCCGTCCTGTACACGTCTCTTATACTCACACTTCTCCGTCCTGTACACGTCTCTTATACTCGCATGTCTCCATCCTGTACACGTCTCTTATACTCGCACGTCTCCATCCTGTACACGTCTCTTATACTCACACGTCTCCGTCCTGTACACGTCTCTTATACTCGCACGTCTCCGTCCTGTACACGTCTCTTATACTCGCACTTCTCCGTCCTGTACACGTCTCTTATACTCGCACGTCTCCATCCTGTACACGTCTCATATACTCGCACGTCTCCATCCTGTACACGTCTCTTATACTCACACTTCTCCGTCCTGTACACGTCTCTTATACTCGCACGTCTCCATCCTGTACACGTCTCATATACTCGCACGTCTCCATCCTGTACACGTCTCTTATACTCGCACGTCTCCATCCTGTACACGTCTCTTATACTCGCACGTCTCCATCCTGTACACGTCTCTTATACTCGCACGTCTCCATCCTGTACAGGTCTCTTATACTTGCACGTCTCCCTCCTGTACACGTCTCTTATACTCGCACGTCTCCATCCTGTACACGTCTCTTATACTCGCACGTCTCCATCCTGTACACGTCTCTTATACTCGCACGTCTCCATCCTGTACACGTCTCATATACTCGCACGTCTCCGTCCTGTACACGTCTCTTATACTCGCACGTCTCCGTCCTGTACACGTCTCTTATACTCGCACGTCTCCCTCCTGTACACGTCTCTTATACTCGCACGTCTCCATCCTGTACACGTCTCTTATACTCGCACGTCTCCATCCTGTACACGTCTCATATACTCGCACGTCTCCATCCTGTACACGTCTCTTATACTCGCACGTCTCCGTCCTGTACACGTCTCTTATACTCGCACGTCTCCATCCTGTACACGTCTCTTATACTCGCACGTCTCCGTCCTGTACATATCACTTATACTCGCATGTATCAGTACTGTATATATCTCTTATACTCACAGTAATTCCTCTATCCTGCAGTCTGGACTGGACAGAGCCCTCAACAAGTCAATGAAGTGAAGACCGGACAGATGGTTATTAGACAGGTCAAGTATCTTCAGGGATGGGTTATTCCATATTACAGACGCCAAATGGATGCAGGATGTGTGTGGTAGATTATTACGAGCCAATCTGTAATAATAGACATAAGATGTGTCCACACAGCGTTAGTATAAAATTTGTAGATTGTGAATGTGGAGACAAAATGTCCCCAACTGTTAGCAAAACCCATAAATGTCATCACTAGAAGCCACGTCTTGTGTGTGGCTTATGTCAGTACTGCCGGCAGCTGTATGATGTCTCCACTGATATCAGAAATCCAGAATCCCTGAGTAATGTCTTCAGTGATCAGGACATGGAATTTACAATAGACATGAAGCTGATGGAGGATCTTGTGTCACCGGTCATCAGCGGCTCCGCGGTCTCCTCTCCAGACTGTGGCTCCTACATCTGACTTTCATCTTCTATCTTATTTCTACGAGTATCACGTGACTCTGCTCTCACTATGAGAAACTTTACTCAAGAAACTAAACAATTTTATGATCCATTAGAGTCGATTAATATTTCTCCTTTTTTATTCTGGTCATAAAATAAGAGCAATGGAATTTGACACAGAGCCTGCACCTCCTATGAGGCCAGACAGGATAACGTTTCCAAACTGCCAAAGAAAACCTGTGTCCAGTTGGAGGTTATTACTTATTGGTTAATGTGTTCACATCTTAAAACATAAATAATGTAAAAATGGTATCAAATCGAACCCACTGCCAAAAAAAAATTTGAGAACTGTTCATTTTTTTGTTGTGTGTGGACCTCAAAGCAGCTTCTGATCAAGGAAGACTTTAAACTTATTTTTATTTTTTGGGAAAAAATTGTTGTTTTTTTATTTTCTTCTTCTCTTTCTACTCCAAGTTGCATGATTATTTCATTTGCTATTCATACACAACATTCATTCATCACCCATACACTCAACAATAGGTTTTATATTTTATCACATCTCAAACTATTTGTACTGTCTTTACATCTCATTTTCACGGACACGCTTCCTTTTTGTTTTTGTGATTTTTCACACACAATCACAGTCAGGTTTACGTCAATCATAGTTTGCAAGTCACAATGCAATTTTTGGTATATGCATTCCCTTACACAATTTTTCATTTTCCTTTTGTCATTTATGATTTATTTTATGTTCAGTCTTCATTCAATGCATTTTATTAAATGAATGTTAAAGTTAGATATGATAAATCATGTTCTGCTGCATTTCATATGTTCCCTATCCATAGTTATATGCTCTAATACTGGCCTTATATTCTTTGTGTTGGTTTCTGCCCCGTCCTTTATATCTACTGTATGTGTACTTTGGTCCTATGAATGTTTAGTCGTCACTGTCACCCTTCCGACATCCTGTATATTTATGTGGAGTCCCAAGTTTCCTTCTTGGGATGACATGGTATCATCGCCATGTCCTGTCGTGTGTTTCACCACATGACGAAGGATGTTGGCCGGCTAGATTTGCGCCTGACATTGCTTGAGCAATAGCTCAGAGACAAAGAACTGAACACATGCAACACATAACCTCACGGATCACAAGCTCTGCACCCCTGTACTGCTGGGGTCATCCCATGGCTTGATTGGCTAGGCAGACAAGATATATACATGAAATAGGTTGATGAAATTATTTTTCAATACCAAACAATAGAGAACAATAAAATATAGCTAGTATTTTACCTGAGATTCTGGAGATTGTGTAAAGCTGGCGCTAGTCTTTTTAATCCTTCATTGTCTAAGTAACACGAGGTTAGATCGAGTCGTTCTATATTTCTGCAGGTCTCCAGGATAAATGCTAACACCGTGCAGTTTAGAGCCGACATCCGAGCATAAGAAAGGTCAAAAGTTTTGTGTGATTTTATTGATTCCCGCACTAGAGACTTATTCCGAGTTTCATACAGATAGAAAAATGTATTGAGAATATGTTGGTTCTTGTATATACTTTGCAGTGGAAGAACAGAGGCAAAAGCAAAGTCCTTCACCCAAGTGATGACATCTCTGGAGGCCTGAGCTGCTTGTGAGTCCAGATATCCAGCTAGTAATGACCTGGTGGAGTTGTCTGACAAACCACAGAGGAACCGGAGGAACATTTCACCACGTCCATCAGAACAGGATTTGGCATCTTTTAGTGACTTCTGTAATTTCTCAGGAGAATAATCCACATAATGCACCAAGGCGGAGAAGAATTCCTGCACAGTGAGATGTAAGAAGGAATAGGACACAGGTTCCTCTGATTCCATCAGAAAACTTGATAAAAGCTTCGACTTCTTGTCCACATGGAAAGAATCCAGATCTCGGTCATCAAAAATAATCCTGTGGTTCATCACCCCACGTTCTGCCATCCACCCGATGGACCGCAAGAGCTTCTGAGCATCTCTTTTGTGCAGACTGTGATTGGACAGGATGTTGGCGATAAATATGGCAAAGAGTTGTGTCACAGTTTTGGGTAATAATGACACCGGCTGATCACTACTTGTGGGCTGGAAGCTCCTGGATAACACTGTACAGATGATCCAGCAGTAGGACGGGAGGTAACAGAACGTGTACAATGTCTCATTCTGCTTCACGTAAGTAAAAGCCTTTTCTGCCAGTTCAGGGTTAGAGAAGAAGTTTTCAAAGTACATCTGTCGTTCTTCTGCAAAAAATCCAGTGATCTCTACTATTCGCTGGAAAACATTGCAATTAATTGATGCCAGTGTGGTTGGGCGACTGGTCATCAGAACAGAACATCCATTCAGAAGAGACTTTCTCACCAAACTAACAACAATCTGACCACAAGGTTCGGGCTGTTTAGGATTAGAGCACAAGTGACGGGTTGTGAAATCCATTGTATGAAGACTTTCATCTAAGCCATCAAATATAAAGAGAAGTTTCTCTGGATCTTGTAAGATGTTCTCGAGCTGCTGCTCCAGATATGGGTACTGATGAAGGATCAGGGTCTCCAGACTAACATTATCCAGTCTGTTCAGTTCCCGGAATTCAAACAAAAAGACAAAGGGGAATCTTTGATAGAGATCGCCCCTCGTCCAGTCATACACAAACTTCTGTATCAGGGTGGTCTTCCCTACACCGGGCACCCCGCTCATCATTACCATATGGGGCACAACTCTGGAGCTGTGACACCAACGGAATAACTTGTTGGGGAAAATTCGTTGTAATTCATGTTGAGTTTTCTTTAGGTATTCCTCATGTTTTTCCCCGGTCTCTATTAGCTCATTCTCAGAGCGTTCCCTGAACTGATCAGAGGAGACAATGATGAGGTTCACATAACGTGTACAGAATGGAAAACTTTCTAGTCCTTGATTAGATCCTGGAGGTTTGTTCTCTGTCAATTTCTCAGTTTTTTCATATAAATGTTTCTTGTGACAGTTCTGGATTTCTATAAAAGACAATAGAGAATAAGACACTGAAACAAAAGAAGGAATTTCTTCAGTCTCAGTAATAAATACCACAAGATATTCATCATTAGAAAAATCATTTATCTCAGATATGCAAATGGCCCCTTCAGAGAAAGAGGACTTGAACTGTATGGCGCCACCATAAAAACCAAATCAGAATCTCAATTCACAGACAGTGTTTCAGGCTATTGGCCCTCATCAGTGCAAAGTATGAGAACTCATTTGTCTAGGTGAGAAGCTCTCGACTGGGGTCTAAGGGGTAACGTTTCTCCTTGTGGAGAGTGACATTTCGGCTCTGACATGCCAAGGTAAGGAGGCTTATTTGCCGCTCAATGTTCCTCTGGGAAATTTAATATGCAAATTGCCTATTCAGAGAGAAAGATGACTTGAACTCTTTAGTGCCACCTATTGGAATCAGCAGTCCTATAAGTCACAATGGACCCTTTAACCTTGGCATGCCAGAGCTGGGGTGTCACTCTCCACAAGGAGAAATGTTACCCCCTTAGACCTCAGTCCAGAGCCTCTCACCTAGCCAAATCAGTTCCATACTTTGCACTTACGAGGGCCAATAATGTGAAACACCGTGTCTGCAAATTGAGATTCTAATTTGGCTTTTATCCTAAGTCATATTGCACGACTCGTTAAAGGGTCGATTGTGACTTATAGGATCGCTGCTTCCAAAAGGTGGCGCTATAGAGTACAAGTCCTCTTTCTCTCAGTTTGCATATTACATTTCCCAGAGGAGCACTGCACGGCGAATAAGCCTCCTTACATTGGCATGCCAGAGCCGGTGTGTCACTCTCCACAAGGAGAAATGTTATCCCTTAGACCTCATCTCAGATAGTTAAAGATGTCTAATATTTGAAAAACATATAATTAAAAACTTTAAATGGATATTAAAGGTTAAGCTAAACTAATATCTAATATAAACAAAAGCATAGCTGTAGGGTTCAGTTCGGGTGGGAGGAGCAAACGTCTGAGTGGGTCACAAACTGGGTGACCCTGATTACAACTACATTGACGCTTCATACTCATGGATATAGGAGAACATCATCAGATGACCAGGCTATTACTAAGCAAAAAAAAAGCACTATACAAAGATTTAGACCGATGTTACCAACATACGATGACCATATACTGGTAGATGTTATGCTTCAGTAGCAACTCGCTCTGGAAAATAGGTAATACACTAAAAAATTGCAACTGACCCTTCCAGTTCCCGTACAGACTAGAGATCGTGACCTCGAAGCTCCAAGTGATTCCTGCATGAGCAGAGATACCCCTAACCACAGACTAGAAGATGGCGACTCGGACCTATACTGCCTAAAAGGCGGTCGAGTGCTTCACTTTCCTCCTAAAGAGCGGAGGGCAGAGCCGAGTGTGAATTAACTACAAAAGGGAAAGTGTGCTGAAAAAAGGAACGATCTCAGAGTGAATAGAATAAACCACGAAATACACAATAAAGCATAAAGTACTTACTGTTAGATGATATGCCACCTACTTCCTAGAAAGCAACAGAAGTTAAGTGCAGAGAAAAGTACAGAAACAACAAAGAGATAAACCTTAGCTGGAATTTCAGTGACTAGCTTTAAACGACAGCTGAATGTCAGATCATCTAAATGAAACTATAACCAGCAGGAAATGCCAGCACGATGGAAGAGAATATAAAGCCGCACCTGAAAGGTGATAGGGCAGACAAACTAAAACATCTGTGTTATGCTAACCAGATTGCAGCCAGAATAGCAGAACCTAAACACCCAGAGAAAAAGTGTGTCTGTTGTGTTCTTTCTGATGGAGTTGTTCACTTTTCCCATCTTCTCCATCTGGCACAGACCATCATGACGACTTCTTCCAGCCACAACTCGTCTCCAGAGTTTACAACATACATGTCAAACTTTGACCAGTGGGCCAAATATGGCCCGTAGGGTAGTTTTTAGTGATGAACGAGCACTAAAATGCTCCGGTGCTCATTGCTCGGGTGCCCAATGTAAGTCAATGGGAAACTCGAGCATTTTTCCAGTACCCCCCCACCAGAGTTTTAGAGGGGGCCTATAAATTGGTCAAATCGATGGAAACAGCGCTCAAATGATATGGGAACAGCATGTAGAAGACCCCTGGAAGCATTTCTGACTCCCAGGTCGCTGCTGTGAACAATGTCAGAGTATTACACCAATTTTACGGACTCACAATAAGACATTCCAAAACCAAGCCAAAATGGATTTTCATGGAAAAAATGTTGAGGAACATTCTTTCCAGGGTAATGACTTGTATATAAAGCAAAATAAATAGCCAAAAAAAATGCTCCTCCACACCTTGGGCTTTGTTCACACACAATGTTTTTGATGCGTTTTTGCACTTTTGCATTGCTTTCAACGTGAAAAATACATTCACCGGTAAATGTAATTTTAACATTTTACTACCTTATCTGGCCATGTGGTGTGTGAGACATGATCAGACACATCCATACAGGGCTGAAATGACATGGGAACAGCATGGGGAAGACCCCTGGAAGCACCTCTGCATCCTAGGTCACTGGCTAAACCCATGGTCATCAGACGTGTTCCTCTATTATTGCGGTAATAATACAGACATTTTTGGCAACGTGACAAATATTAAACTGCATTTAAAATGGGCAAGGCGCGTGGCAAGGGACGGGGAAGTGGACGTAATGGTGATGGTGAACGCAGAGGCCGAGGCCGTGGGCAAGATGAAACTGTGCCTGCTGAGGGAGCACAACAAGCACCTACATCATGTCGACCTAGCTTCCTGTCCTACTTTCTAGGGGGCCGCAGTCTCAGTAGATGTGAGTCTGGATAACATTATTATTATTACTTTATCACCATTTATTCCATGGCGCTTTATATGTGAAAGGGGTATAAATAGCGAAAACGTTTACAATAATCTGGAAAAAAAGTGACAGCGACTGGTACAGGAGGAGAGAGGACATTGCACGGGAGGGCTCACAGTCTACAAGGGATAGGTGAGGATACAGTAGGTGAGGGTAGAGTTGGTCATGCAGCGGTATGGTGGAGCGAGGGTTACTGTAGGTTGTACGCTTGTCAGAAGAGGTGGGGGGTCTTCAGGTTCCTTTTGAAGGTTTCCACAGTAGACGAGAGTCTGATATGTTGGGGTAGAGAGTTCCAGAGTAGGGGGGATGCACTGGAGAAATTTTGTATGTGATTGTGGGAAGAGGAGATAAGAATAGAGAAGGAGATCTTTTGTGGATCAGAGGTTGCGTGCAGGTAAGTACTGGGAGACTAGGTCACAGATGTATGGAGGAGACAGGTTGTGGATGGCTTTGTATCTGAAGGTTATGGTTGTGAACTGGAGTCTCTAGGCAATGGGGAACCAGTAACGGGATTGACAGACAGGAGAGACCAGGGAATAGCGGGTGGACAGGTGGATTAGTCGGGCAGCAGAGTTTAGGATAGATTGGAGGGATGCGATAGTGTTAGAAGAGAGGCCACAAAGCAGGAGGTTGCAGTAGTTGAGGCGGGAGGTGATGGGGGCATGCATAATTGTTTTTATAGATTCTTGTTTGGGGAATGTGTGGATCTGGGAGATTTTTTTTACTTGGAGTCGGCATATTCTTCACCCTGATATTCCTTCCTCCCACCATGCAAAGTGCCCTGAGACAACTGATCCCACACTTGGACACTCCGAAGAGCTGTTTTGTTCATCTTTCCATTTATAGATTCTGGCCTCTCACTCGGTCCGCTTCAACCAGGGCAACAGGATATCGCATGTTGCGATGCCCAAATATTTCAGAAGCCATGGTTACATGAAGATGACGGTGGAAAAGTGCAATTACTGTCGCAAGAAGTGGATGATGATGAGACACAATGGACAGAAAGTCAGGAGGAGGATCAGGGTGCGGAAATGTAAGACGAGGTGGTGGACAATGAAATCACTGACCCAACCTGGTAAGGTGACATGCATAGCAAGGACAGCAGCGCAGAGGGAGGGAGCCCTAGCACCACAACAGGCAGCAAGAAGCAATGGGGTGGCCAAAAGACACAAGGTGGGCAGCTGTTCCTCAAAACACCAATACCAGGAAAGTTGTCAGTCTAACTGCTAGGTCTTCCTGAGTCTGACTCCTTTTTAAAGAAGGTCCAGTTAACCCCAAAAGGCCATTTGCAACATCTGCCATGCCAACATCAGCAGGGGCAGAAAAACTATCAGTCTGACCACCCCCAGCGCTCAGGCACATGACAGCAAAGCACCCAAGTAGTTTCGCCAAACACCAGAGTCCAGAAATTGTGTCTAAGGGGGACACCACTGACTCTTCCCCTGTTTTATGTGCACGCCAAGCCTCTGTCTATGATGCAGGCAAAGATGCCCCCCATCCTGCACCTGTCGTTGCACACTTGCAGTCATCATAGTCAGCAACCACCATGTCCCAGCGCAGCGTTCAGTTGTCTCTACCCCAGTCTTTGGAACGCAAGTGTAAATACAAAGCTACCCACAGGCCACAATACTAAACTGTCACATTTCTCGAGTGCTTGCACTAGAAATTTTGCCTTTTAGGCTCGTGGAGGTGGAAGCTTTCCACAACCTCATGGTGGTGGCTGTTCCTTGGTACTCGGTCCCCAGCCACCACTATTTCTCCCAGTGTGTCGTCCCGACCTATACAAGCACTGGTCCCAGAACATTACCCATACCCCCACCAATGCAGTTACTGGGAAGGACCCACAGACACGTGGACAGTACATCTCACTGACGGCACACTGGGTTAATATTGTGGAAGCCGGGACCCAATCAGACCCTAGGATGGAACACATCCTCCCAATGCAGAGGATTGCGGGCCCTGGGTCAATCAGGTTTGCCCCCACATTCTACAGCTCCTGCACCTACTCCTCCTCTTTGGCCTCCATCTCCAAAATGACTACATCAGTCGCAAGCTGGAAGCACTGCAGCACTGCCTCGGGAAGCAGCAACAGCCTGTGCTGAAGATAATATGCTTAGGTGACAAACCGCACACCACTGCAGAGTTGTTGAAGGCTGTAACAGAGCAGGCAGATCTGTGTCTCTCACCGCTGAACCTACAACCAGGCATGGTCATGTGTGACAATGGCCGGAACCTGGTGGCGACTCTGAGGCTTGGCAACCTCGCACACGTACAATTGCTGGCCAATGTACTCAACTTAGTAGTTCAGCGGTTTCTCAAAACCTACCCAGATCTACCAGAGCTTCTTGTGAAAGCACGCGGTGAGTGTGCCCATTTCAGAAGATCAGCTACAGCTTCCCCCGCCCTGGCAGTGCTTCAGCAGCGTTTGCAGCTTCCAGGTCACCCACTGGTGTGCAATGTCACCACACGTTGGACGTTGCAGATGTTGAGAAGGATTTGTGAACAGCAGAGGGCAGTTGTTGAGTTCCAGCCTCAACAATGTTTAAAAACATGGGGGCTAGATATAAGTTGCATCGTTTGGGGTAGTGCATTCCAGAAAACTGGCGTGGCATGACAGAAGTCTTGGAGACGGAGGTGCGAGGTTCGGATTAAGGAGGATGTTAGTCTTAGATCAGTTGCAAAATGGAGGGCACGGGAGGGGTGATAGACAGAAATGAAGGATGAGATATAGGGCAATGCAGAACTGTGCAGAGCTTTGTGGGTGAGAGGTGAGTTTGAATTGCATTCTGTAGTCAATGGATAACCAGTGCAATGCTTGGCACAGGGTAGAGGCATCGGCGAAGCTGCTTGATAGAAATATAAACCCGACTGCTGCATTCAGAATGGATTGGAGAGGAGAGAGTTTGTTTAGAGGGAGACCGATTAGAAGAGAGTTGCCGTAGTGAATAAGAGCGTCAGTAAGAGTTTTTGCAGTACCAAAGGTGAGAAAAGGTCGGATTCTGGAGATGTTTTTAAGGTGCATGAGCGAGTGAGTGATTGTACATGGGGAATAAAGGAAAGTTGTGTGTCAAATATGACTCCAAGACAGCAGGCGTGCTGCTTGTGAGTTATGGTGGCACCACTTAAGGAAATTGCAAAGTCAGGTAAAGGTAGGTCAGTAGAGGGAGAAAACACAAGGAGTTCAATTTTGGAGAGATTCCATTTCAGGCCCTTGTTAAAGAATTATTAAAAAAATTCCCATCTGACAACACTGGCTGCAGAGGTCACAGTTCATTGGACAACCAAGGAGTACAGGTGAGGGGGACAAACAACAGATGCGGCAGAGGCAGGGAAACACTGTCAAAGGTCTGGGAAAGTTTTCTCAGACCCTCCTAGCGCCCAGGCACTGATACGCGGGATACTCTGGCAAGGAGGGAAAAGTTTTGGAAGATGCTGAAGGACTACCTTGGCGACCGTACCAGCGTCCTCCATGATTCCTCTGTGCCTTACAACTGTTGGATATCCAAGCTGGACACGTGACATGAACTGTCTCTCTACGCGGTTAAAAGTTGACCAGCAATTTCTCATTTTTCCAACAAAATTTACAAAACCATTTTTTTAGGGACCACATCACATTTGAAGTGACTTTGAGGGGTCTTTATGACAGAAAATACCCAAAAGTGACACCATTCTAAAAACTGCACCCCTCAAGGTGCTCAAAACCACATTCAAGAACTTTATTAACCCTTCAGGTGCTTCACAGGAATTTTTGGAATGTGGAAGAAAAAAATGAACATTTAACTTTTTTCACAAAAATGTTACTTTAGACCCAATTTTTTTTATTTTCACAGGGGTAACAAGAAAAAATGGACCCCAAAATTTGTTGTGCAATTTCCCCTGGGCATGCAATGTTTGGGCACACAGGGACTCTCCAAATGCAACATGGTGTCCGCTAACAAATTGAACGGCTCAAATTGTTAGCGGACACCATGTTGCATTTGGAGATCCCCTGTGTGCCCAAACATTGGAGCTCCCCCACAAGTGACCCCATTTTGGAAACTAGACCCCCCAAGGCACCTATCTAGATGCATAGTGAGCACTTGGAACCCCCAGGTGCTTCACAAATTGATTCGTAAAAATGAAAAAGTGGAAAAAAAAATACTTTTCCATTTTTACGAATCAATTTGTGAAGCACTTAGGGGTTCCAAGTGCTCACTATGCATCTAGATAGGTGCCTTGGGGGGTCTAGTTTCCAAAATGGTGTCACTTGTGGGGGTGCTCCAATGTTTGGGCACGCAGGGTCTCTCCAAACGCAACATGGCGTCCGCTAACAATTTGCACCGATTTTCCATTCAATTTGTTAGCGGACACCATGTCGCGTTTGGAGAGCCCCTGATGTGCCTAAACAGTGGAGCTCCCCCACAAGTGACCCCATTTTGGAAACTATACCCCTCAAGGATTTTATTAAGGTGTATAGTGAACATTTTGAACCCAGAGGTACGACACAGAATTTGATAACATTAGGTCATCATATTGAATAATTTGTCATTAGTCTTGAGCGCAAGTGCTCGCTACTTGAGTTTGCATCGGGTACTCAGGTATGCACCATGTACTGCGTGTGCTCAAGCGACATGCTCGAGTCCCTGCCCCGCATGTTTCACAGTTATTAGACACCCAAAAACAACATGCAGGGATCGCTCGTGCATGGCAGGCAATCCCCGCAAAGTTTTTTTGGCCGCGAAGCATATGGGGCGGAGGCTCGAGCATGTCACTCAAATACCCACGATACTCAATGCATACCCGAGCACCCGATGCAAACTCAAGTAGCGAGCACTTGCGCTCAACACTAGTCGCCATATCGTCATCTTTTTTTCTTACTTTTGAAAAAAATCCCAACCCCATCACATCCCTAACCCCAAACCCAGCCCTAACCCTAGCCCTAACCCTAGCGTTTATTTTTTACGACGTTCCTCGTGCGGTATAAGTGATTAGACGACTTTGTTCTTCGGGTCGGTGCGATTACAGTGATACCAGAATCATATGGGGTTTTTATGACTGACAGATGTCACACACTAAAAGACGCATTTTTTGTAAAATCTAGTTTTTGCATCGCCATATTTTGAGAGCTATAATTTTTCCAGATTTTGGCAGACAGTCATGTGACGGCTTGATTTTTGCGGGATGAGTTGACGTTGTTATTGGTGCCATTTTCAGGCACGTGACATTTTTTGATCGCTTTCTATTCTGATTTTTGGGAGGCAGAATAAACAAAAACCAACAATTCAGGAATTGTTTTTTTTGTTTTTTTTTTATTCTGTTCCGCGTGTGGTAAAATTGATAAGGTAGCTTTATTCTTCAGGTCAGTACGTTTACAGCGGTACCACATTTATATAGTTTTTCTATGTTTTGCACTTTTACATAATAAAAGCAATTTTATAGAAAAAAATATTTTTTAGCATAGCTTTATTCTGAGAGCTATAACTTTTTTATTTTTCGGCTGATGGAGCTGTATGGCGGCTTGTTTTTTGCGGGACGAGATGACGTTTTCAGCAGTACCATTTTTATTTATATTCATCTTTTTGATCGCGTGTCATTCCATTTTTTGTTTGGCGGTATGATGATAAAGCATTGTTTTTTGCTTCGTTTTTTGGGGGTTTTTTTTACCGTGTTCACTGAAGGGGTTAACTAGTGGGACAGCTTTATAGGTCAGGTTGTTCCAGACGCGGCGATACCAAATATGTGTACTTCTATTGTTTTTTTTTTATAATAATATTTATTGATGGGTACATTATATTTTTATTTTTGGTGGATTATTTTTTTTATTTTTTTTTTATATTTTTACAATTTTTTTTTTATTTTTTTTTTCACTTTCTGACAGTTTTTACACTTTTTTACTCTGGGACTTTCACTTTTTTTATTCTGATCGCCTGCATGGCACAGGAATGCAGCACCATCCCTGTGCCATGCAGGCTGTCAGTGCTGGACAGGGAGAACATAGTTTGGAGATGCACTGCGCATGTCCAAACAATCTTCCTGTTGTCTGGTGACCCGGATGTTGTCATGACGACATCGGGTCGTCATGGCAACATCCTGGAAGCCACGGCAGACAGTGCTGGAGGCCGGAAGAGGAGGTGAGTATCTGCGATCACCTCCCCTTGCCACCGCAATGCTGCGATCGACTTCGATCGCAGCATTGCGGGGGTTAATGTGCTGGGAGTGGTGCGGGACCGCTCCCTGCACATAGTACCGGGTGTCAGCTGTGACAATCAGCTGACACCCGGCAGGGATCGCGCCCGCACAGCCTGTGTGCGTTCTCGATGACGTACTAATACGGGTCTGGCTCTTAAGTCCCAGGACACAGACGCATATTAGTACGTCTAATGTTGTTAAGGGGTTAAATATGTATTAGAGATATTTGAGTGCATCCTAATTTTTGGCAGCCCTTGAACTTGCTGCATACGCAATAACAGTATAGGAGACCCATTCCTTAATAATGGGAAGGACACTTCACATATATTCTATAATATTCTATAATATTACCTGTCTTATCTGAAATTCCTTTAAGGGTGAGCTATCGCAGTATGGATAGCGTATTACACAGATCAAGCTAGGTATTATTGTCTTATACTGCGTGCTGCTGGTGCTGCAGAAAAAAAGTACAAATCTATTCTATTCCCTACTGATACTGCTGTTAGATGCATTTACAATAGGGACAGGTGCTGCTAGATGGTATCATCAGCTCGAGATGAGTGCTCATTCTGGTCACATAAATCTCTTCAACAGTCCATAACTTTTTCTTTTTTTTCCTTGCGCTCATTGACTGATTCATAATTTTTACAGTGATCTGCACTCAGAAATGAATCAAGGTTGACAGAAATTTATCATAGTTGACACAAATTCATCGAAGTTGGCAGACATTTTCATATTTGACAGAATTTAATCAAAGTTAACAAAATTTAATGATTTAATGTGTCATTGCCAATTTCTCTACAGCTTCTGAATGTAAGAGGTAGTGGTGGCAGACTTGACGCTACCAGAGCTAGAATTACCACTTCTGAACTCTCCAGTACTATGTTTCTATCCATTTCTAGGTGCTTCTTGAAGTTTATTTTGTGTCAATGTCCTACTGGAAGACCCATGACTTAAGATGCAAACCCAGCTTTATGACACTGGGCACTACATTGCGACCCAATGTAGATTCCATTGGGAATTGTCATATTTCATGATGCCTTGCACATAGTCAAGGCACCCTGTGCCAGAGGCAGCAAGACAACCCCTAAATATCTTTGAACCTCCACCATATTTAACTGTAAGTACTGTGTTCTTTCATTTGCAGGCCTCATTCCAAGTACATTAAACAGTTGAATGATGTGCTGCTTTAACCAAAAAGCTCTATCTTGGTCTCATCTGCCCTCAAGGCTCCTTCTGGCCCTCTAAAAATAGTGGCGGCCGCCTGTTGTCACTCTAGAAATTGTGATGGCTGCCTTTTAGACATCAAAATTTCAAACTTGACAGACTATATACGAAAGAGAAAATGTGACCACCTCAGAGGGATATGTTATATTACAGTAGCAATGTGCAACTATGAAAAGGATAGCTGGTCAATGACCCTCTAACAATAGTGAGGGCTGACTGCTGGCCCTTTAACAAAAGTAAGGGCCACCTGATGGCCCTGTAAAAATAGGCTTTGTGACTTTCAAAGTCCCTTCTTCATAAATGAAACAGGATGTGTCTGATCATGTCTCACACACCACATGGCCAGATAAGGTAATTAAATGTTAAAATTACATTTACTGGTGAATGTATTTTTCACCGTCGAAAGCAATGCGAAAGTGCAAAAAAGCATCAAAAACACTACTTGTAAACATAGCCCAAGGTGTGGTGGAGATTTTTTTTTTTGTTATTTATTTGGCTTTATATACAAGTCATGACCCTGCAAAGAATGTTTCTTAACCTTTCTTCCAGGAAAATCGATTTTAGCTTTGTTTTTGTATGTTTTATTGTCAGTCCGTAAAAGTGGTTTCATACTCTGACAACATTGTTCACAGATTTGCTATTGGTCAGCGACCAGGTGTGAATAAGTTTGAACAACACACAACTGGCACACTTTAAATGGAATGTAATATCTGGCACGCTCCCCAAAATCTCACGATTATTACAGCAGTAATATCGGATCACGTCTGATGACCTCAGTTTTAGGCAGTGGCCTTATAGATATAGTATTGGTCAGCGACCAAGTGTCAATAGGTTGAACAACACACAACTGGCAGACTTTAAATGGAGTGTAATATTTGATACGCTCCCAAAAATTTCAGGATTAGTACCGCAGTAATATCTGATACGTCTGACGACCACGGTTTTAGGTAGTGGCGTTATAGATATGGTATTGGTCAGCGACCAAGTGTAGAAAAGGTTGAACAACACACAACTGGCAGACTTTAACTGGAGTATAATATTTGGCACGCTCCAAAAAATGTCACGATTATTACTGCAGTATTATCGTATCACGTCTGATGATGGACAAGTTTCTCTGCTTCCACAATACAGCAATGCGAATAAAATCAAACAAATCTGGCTGTGTTCTGCTAACAAGCAAAATGAAGCAGTAAAAATTGTGTGCTATATTATTTTTTAAGCAAATAACAAGGATTGTGATAAAAAAAAAAAAATTAGACCTGATATCTAGGGCTATGGATATCTGTAACAGCAGCAGACAGAACGTGCAATGGACCCTATTCTGCTCTATTCACTCTCCACAAACTTTGCCTGCCTAACTCCTGCTATCACCAGTAATAATATATGCAGCTGGATTAGTCCTTAGAAGGACTGTTAGTTCAGATGTGTATATATAGCTGAGGAATACCTAATACCTAACTAATAAGCCGCCAATTCTCTCCAACACTCAGCAGCATCTCTCCCATCTCTGCCTGTCTGAAGGGTAGACTGTGACGAGCATAGGGTCACCGGGTGTGATAAAGACCCGATGATGCTATGAGGCCAGCCAATCACTGTAATGCCACAACCAACATGGCTGCAGCATTACAGTGAGTGGCAGGCAATCCCCGCATGTGTATTAGCTGTTTAAACAGCGCCAAACATGCGGGGCGGGTACTCGAGCTCCTGCCCGGGCATCCTGGAAGTACTCGCCGAGCACCAAGCATCTCGAGCGGTGAGATGCTCGGGTGAGTACCGAGTAGTATCAAACATGCTCACTCATCACTAGTAGTTTTATTTGGTCCCCCAACACCAGAACCACCACCCCTATGCGGGGATCATTTTTCTGTATGGAGGACTATGTGGGGCCCATTATTCTGTATGGAGCACTATGTGGGGCCCATTATACTGTATGGAGGACTATGTGGGGCCCATTATTCTGTATGGAGGACTACGTGGGGTGCCCATAATATTGTATGGAGGACTATGTGGGGCCCATTACTCTGTGTGGAGGACTATGGGGGCCCATTATTCTGTATGGAGAACTTTCTAGGGCCAATTATACTGTATACTGGTTGGCTCACGACTTTGTCCAAGTTTTTCATTTTGGCCTTCTGTGTATTTGAGTTTGATATCCCTGGTTTACAACACACATTTGACTTCTCACATTTCCAGATTCATCCCCATCTATTCCTAACCTGCAAAAACTCCTCATCCTACTTTCAGCCAAATTCTGAGCCACTGTTGGCGTATGCATCCCTGGTCCTGGACCTGTTGTGTGGCACAAAATCAGTGCTCCTTTCAGTGCCTCACAAAATAATGCCCATCACTGTGCTCCTTTCAAAGTCGAATATATTTTGTGCCCTCTAGATGGTAAAGTTACCCCCTAGAAAATATTAATGTCCTTTGCAAGTGCCCAAGAAAACAGTTCCCCGATTTTGCTATCTAGAAAGCGATGCCCTTGTTTGCCCCTTCATAGGGTACAAAACCATGGGTGCACCTATAATAATGCTTCTTAAGATCCCTCAAGTACCCCCATCATACAATAATGACGTCTGGAGTCCCTCCCCATGTATAGTAATGTACCCAGAGTTCCCTTATGTACAGTAGTAATTTCCCCAGAGTATCCCATACACAATGTCATCCCTCACAGCTGCCCTATACACAAAATGATGCCCCTACAGCTCCCCTATGTACAATATGCCCATGAAGCTCCCCTATACAATACTATGATGGGCACACAACTCCCCTATACACATTATGATGGTCCACAAAGCTTCCCTACACAATATGGTGATCCCACTGATCCCCTGTGTACAGTATGTCCATACAGCTCCCTATGCAAAATATGGTGTCTTCATAGATCCGTTATACACACTGTATGTTAGTCCTCAAAGACCTGTATTACAGTATAATGCCCCACATACTGTACGATGGCCCCAACGGTAGTCCTCACACAGTATAGTATACCCAAAGTCCCCCTATACATAGTATAATGGTTTCCATAGTAGTCCTCACACAGTATAATGCCCCCAAAGCCTCTTTATTCACAGTGTACTGCATTCTACTTCATAAACACATTATAATGCCCCACATACACCAGTCCTAGTATGGTGCCCCCATAGCCCCCCTATATACAGTATAATGCCTGCATGATAGCCCCCACTGTAGTCCTCACCTAATGCCTGCAAACTCCCTATACACAATATAATACCCCCATACAGATTATAATGCACCATTAGTCCCTCTACATGTACTAATAAAATAAACATATAGTCACCTAACCACGGATCATGGCAAGACTGCCGGCAGACAGCTGCAAGGTGTGGGCAAACCAACGCGGTGATATCATCACACCAGGAAATGCACAGAATGTCACAGTCCCAGCACAAGACGTCTTCAAGTCACTCTGCCCCTGCCTGCTACTTGTCCAGTGAGTCGCCCTGCAGTTCTGTAGGCCGCGGGTCTAAAGCGACATGCGGCCTACAGAACGGAGAGCGGTAATGCAGAGAAACCCCCTGGCCCAACCACTTCCTGATAACGCTGAAATATATCTTTGCAATAAGAAATAAAATACTAACAAAACTATAAAACTATTACTGCTCATACTGCTAGAAGAATTCCCAAAGAAGTGTAATTTCCATACTGATGTTACTTATTGGGAGTTTCGTCGCTACTGATAGCGATGACTGCATCTGGCAATTTTTTGCATTTTTTTGCCATGTGCCAGACAATATTACATCTGATCTTTTATTCGTAGCCATTGGAGGTTTCCTTTTTTATGTTGACTTATAAAAGGCAAAGATGCCACCTCCTTCTGTTTAGGGCTTACTCACACTGGCGTATGATAAGGCGGCTCTGAAGAGCGGTGACGTCAGTAACTATATCGCACAACAGTCACCAAGTCACGCTGCCCTCTGTAAGACTCGGCAACTATGAACAGTATAGTTACTGACGTCACCGCTCTTCAGAGCCGCAGGGCCTCGCAGAGTGCAGTGGAAGCCAGCAACTTTGATTAGCGGTGACCTCAGTACCCAGAGCCTGTGAATAACTGTAACATTACTGCTATTCATAGTTGCCAGGGCCGAATTTGGGGAACTCTGGAATATGTTGGAGCTGAGTGGGAACATTTTGTGGAATAAATTGGTGAACGAGAGACATTGTCTTGCTTTTTTATCTCTCTTGTTATGTTTTTTTGGGTATCCATTTGTGGACTACGTCGGATTCGGGGGACTACGTAGGATTCCTAGGGTTACGGTGGATTTCCAGGATTATGATGGACCTGTATGGCTTTTCTTTCTTTTTCATAAATTGGTTAACCAGGGAAAGTATGGGGGAGTGTTTTTTTCAAATAAACTATTTTTTTTTGTGTGTTTTTATTTTAGATTACTGGGTTAGTAATGGGGGTGTTTGATAGACACCTTTCCATTACTAACCCCAGGGCTTCATGCCAGCTGTGCTTTTTAATAAATCACAGCTGGCATCAACCTGAACTACCATTGTCACCGCACCAAAGCAATGGGGAAGAGCAGGTTAAAGCGCCAGAATTGAGGCATCTCATGTGATGTGCCAATTCTGGGGCAGCAGAGGGCTGGCATTTTTAGGCTGGGAAGGACCCAATAACCAGTGACGTTCCCAGCCTGATAATATCAGTCAACAGCTGTCTGCTTTACCTTTGCTGGTTATCAAAAATAAGAGGGAAGCAATGTTGTTTTATTTTATTATTTATTTACTTGTTAGGTTAAACAAGGCTAAACACCCGAGTGCCACATGAAAAGCACTAATGTATACAAGTCTATTATATGTAGGGGGCTTGTGACATCATATATCTGCAGGATATCTATTATATTCTATCATCTATCTATTATATATCTAATATCTTTCTATCATCTATCTATATCATTATATACAGTGGGTACGGAAAGTATTCAGACCCCTTTAACTTTTTCACTCTTTGTTTCATTGCAGCCATTTGGTAAATTCTAAAAAGTTCATTTTTTTCTCTCATTAAAGTACACTCTGCACCCCATCTTAACTGAAAAAAACAGAAATGTAGAATTTTTTGCAATTTTTTTAAAAAAGAAAAGCTGAAATATCACATGGTCATAAGTATTCCGACCCTTTGCTCAGTATTGAGTAGAAGCCCCCTTATGAGCTAGTACAGCCATGAGTCTTCTTGGGAATGATGCAACAAATTTTTTACACCTGGATTTGGGGATCCTCTGCCATTCTTCCTTGCAGATCCTCTCCAGTTCCGTCAGGTTGGGTGGTGAACGTTGGTGGACAGCCACTTTCAGAGATGCTCAACTGGGTTTAGGTCAGAGCTCTGGCTGGGCCGGTCAAGAATGGTCACAGAATTGTTCTGAAGCCACTCCTTTGTTATTTTAGCTGTGTGTTTAGGGTCATTGTCTTGTTGGAACGTGAACCTTTGGCCAAGTCTGAGGTCCAGAGCACTCTGGAAGAGGTTTTCATCCAGGATATCTCTGTACTTGGCCGCATTCATGTTTCCTTCAATTGCAACCAGTCATCCTGTTCCTGTAGCTGAAAAACACCCCCATAGCATGATGCTGCCATCACCATGTTTCACTGTAGGGATTGTATTGGGAGGTCATGAGCAGTGTCTGGTTTTCTCCACACATACTGCTTAGAATTATCACCAAAAAGTTCTATCTTCATCTCATCAGACCAGTGAATCTTATTTCTCATAGTCTGGGAGTCCTTCATGTGCTTTTGAGCAAACTCTATGCGGGCTTTCATATGTCTTGCACTGAGGAGAGGCTTCTGGCGGGCAACTTTGCCATAAAGGCCCAACTGGTGGAGGGCTGTAGTGATAGTTGACTTTGTGGAACTTTCTCCCATCTCCCTACTGCATCTCTGGAGCTCAGCCACAGTGATCTTGGGGTTCTTCTTTACCTCTCTCACAAAGGCTCTTCTCCCATGATTTCTCAGTTTGGTTGGACAGCCAGGTCTAGGAAGACTTCTGGTGGTCCCAAACTTCTTCCATTTAAGAATTATGGAGGCCTCTGTGTTCTTGGGAACCTTGAGTAATGCAGAAATTCTTTTGAAACCTTGGCCAGATCTGTACCTTGCCACAATTCTGTCACTGAGCTCCTTGGGCAGTTCCTTTGAGCTCATGATTCTCATTTGGTCTGACATGCACTGTGAGCTGTGAGGTCTTATATAGACAGGTGTGTGCCTTTCCAAATCAAGTCTTATCAGTTTAATTAAACACAGCTGGACTCCAATGAAGGAGTTGAACCATTTCAAGGAGGATCACAAGGAAATGGACAGCATGTGACTTAAATATGAGTGTCTGAGCAAAGGGTCTGAATACTTATGACCATGTGATATTTCAGTTATTCTTTTTCAATAAATTTGCAAAAATTTCTACATTTCTGTTTTTTTCATTCAAGATGGGGTGCAGAGTGTACTTTAATGAGATAAAAAAATGAACTTTTTAGAATTTACCAAATGGCTGCAATGAAATAGTGAAAAATTTAAAGGGGTCTGAATGCTTTCCGTACCCACTGTAAGTCTGCATTTTGGCACATTGCCTGTAAATCATAAGTCATTGATACTTTGACTCTGGGCCTTGGATATAATTTATAATCTAATTCTGCTTCCCAGTTTTGGTGCCATACTCTCTTTGAGTGTATGCTGGGTTGCACCTGCACTATGTTCACATTTAAGACTCCACATATAGTTCCCCTGACTGTCTGGGGGAAGGCTGCCCCTCACTCTCTGGAAACAGCAATAGTCTGACATTATTTTGTCAAGAAACTCCCCTACACTACAGCTGCCAGAAAGCACCAACCCTGCTGTACTGCCGGTGAAGGCAACAAGGAGGTGAGCGCCATGTTTGTGCTACAACATACAAAAAATATATATATATTTCTCTTGTACAGACTTAATTTTATCAATTAAATTTCAAATACAGACATGAGATTATTTTTCACCACCAATTTCTTTATAACATGGGGACATATAAATACATATACATACTCGCCTTTCAGTTCTGGGGGTAGTTGGTGTCCATCTTTATCTAGCAGGATTTGCTCCACCAGAGAGTCTCCTAAATGGTAATACAAGATATGTTACTTTCTGATTATTTTTTTGACATAATAATTACTTTTTGTTAGACAACATTTAGCGCCTGTTCACACATTGAATTTTTTTTCCCGCACAAATTTATTGCAGAAAATACGCAGCGTTTTACAGTAGCAGCAAAGCGAATGAGATTTCTGAATTTTCATGCAAACATTACTAATTTTTTTTCCTAGCAGATTTGCAGCAGATTCAAATTTTCCGCATGTCAATTCTTGCAGCATTTTTTGCAGCGCATTTCACCTATACTAATGAGTGGGGGGAAATGAGCAACAAAAACACACAGAATATGCGCGTATTTTATGCAGCGTTTATCCTGTCAAAACATTAAAAATAGCAGAAGAGTTTTCTGATTGTGTGAACACAGCCTTAGTGTGAGTATTTTTTTATTTTCTAGTGTTATCACTTACAGTTTTTGATTGATCTCGGCAGGGAGGTGGTTCCAAACATCTTGGAAAACCAGCCACAGATCTTCTGTGTATGAGGCTTGTGCAGATCCTTCTATCTCTTCAAGTGCTTATAGTCCGACTTTATGATGTCAGATCAGAGCTCTGTGGGGGTCGGATCATCACCCTCGGGACTCCTCATTATTAATTACATTGGCTATATATGTGGGGTTGTTTTCCGGCTGCAAAATATATTTGGAGCCAATCGTACGTCTCCCTGATGATATTACATGATGGATAAGTATCTGCCTGTATTTCTCAGCATTGAGGACACCATTAATCCTGGCCAAATCCACAATTCAATTTGCTGAAATGCAGCCTCAAACTTGCAGGAGCCTCCACCATGCGTCACTGTTTCTGATGACCCTCATTGTTGTGCCGCTCTCCAGCCCGTCGGTGACAAACTGCCTTCTGTTATATACCAAATATGTCACATTTTCTATGTTTTCATGATTGTAGAGTCGCTTTGAATGGTTAAATATGGTAGGTTTGGTTTATAGCTGCAATTCTTCCATGATGACCACTTCTGGCCAGACAGTAGATGGGTATAGTTGGATCTCACTGGTTTGGCACTGCTGAAGGAAGTAAGCACAATGTGTCTTTCATCTGCTGCACTAAGATTGCTTGACCGACCTCTGCGTCTAGAGTCCTCACTGTTGCCCGATTCTTGATGCTTCTTCAAAGGAGCTTGAACAGCAAATCTTGTAACTACCTCCCTGTTAAGTTCCTTCAAAAACTGTGCACGAATTTAGAAGAATTGAGGTTTTGATGCTGTTTTGAAGGCAAAACTTGGTCACACCAATATTGATTTGATTTAGATTTCTCCTTTGATCATTCACTTTGCATTTTGTGAACTGTACAAAAAAAGAGCATTATTTACATCACGTTGAAGAAAGTAAAAACCTGCCAATATCATTCTGACTGACAGCCACAGTTATGCCGTGGGCTGTTAAGCAGAATGATGTTGGCAATCAAATCTGGTCAGCACAGGAGCTCGGAAGAGGAAGAGCTGCTCTGCTGATGTGAAGCAGCAGAATCACTGGCAGGAGCGGTCTGTGATCACTCTGAGCCGGCACCAGGCAGAACAGTCAGTTTTCAGCTCCATGAGAAAAAAACAGTCCCTGATTACCTTTAAAGGGGTAGTCCAGTACTTTTAAAAATATGCCAATGTGTTTTAATGATAAATAGAAGCTTATTTCTAATTACCTCCTGGTGCTGTTTCTGCCTGTGAGCGGCGCTATCGGTGGCTGCTCACAGGCAGCACGTGACCCCCGACTGCAGCCGCCTCTGACATCTGCTGACGTCACGTCAAGTCCAGGCTGCAGCCGAGGGTCCCTCTTCCATGTTCCACCGGTGGCTGCTGGGTTGTGGGCGGGGTTACCCCGGCGTCATACCAGGCATCCACCGCGCGCTCTGCCTCTCCCCATTCATTGGGAAAGCGCGCGGTGGATGCTGGGTGTGACGTGGGGAATAACCCTGCCCACAACCCAGCAGCCACCGAGGGGACTCCAGCGGTGAGTCATGCCTCACTTGACGTGATGTCAGCCGGGGGTCACATGCTGCCTGTGAGCGGCCACAGATAGTGTGGCGCCCCTGCGGGTCCAGTTGCCACAGAATTACTGCATCTCATCAAGAGGTGTGGTACCCCACTCTCCGGTAAGGAGGGAGCATTACCCTGGACTCAACCACTCACTTCCAACACTACATCACTCCATTAGGGAAGGTCCAGATAGCTCCTAAGGGAGAGCACAGGCCTGGTCCCTGTCAGGGGGATGGAACTAAGTAGAGGAGGTGGTTGGAGGAAGTAGTTTAGGGGAGCACTGAAGGAAGAGTATAAAAGGGAGGATGGAAACATCTAGAAAGAGTCGTGTGCTGAGGAGGGAGTTCAGCGAGGGGGCCCAGTGGAAGGGGCCCAGTAGGAGAGTGAGGAGAGAACACCAGAGCAGTGGGAAAGGCTCCAGAGAGAGAAAGAATCCTAGAGAGACGACCCGGGAAGGGGTCCCTTTCAAGTGTACTCAAGTTATCTGAGAGTTGGCTGGATTACTTCCCCAAAAGACACAGGATGACGTGAGCGGTTAAAACCGGCTGCAGCGGTAACCTGGAACTGCCTAAGAACTGTGAGTAAAGCCTGAAGACTGCTCCCCACTGTGTCCTTGATTTATTGCTGCGTCACCGGCCCTGCACCACACTGTCCCTGTCAACAACATCTACCTCATCAAGTCCTATATACTGCCCAGGGGCTTAGCTTTGCCCGTGGAGAGCTGCACTATCTCTGCTGCGTCACCATCAGCCCCAGTGGATCTGCACCGCAGCGGCGGCCCCCTATAGCTGCATACCACGAGTGGCGTCACAAACTTTATCCCCAAAAACTTTGTTCCCCAATTGACTCTTCATTATTGACCGCCCTGGGCCACGGACCGGGTCACTGCCACCGTGACTACCCCGAAAAGGACCGGCCCGGCTACCGAGGACCCCACGGCCCCAGGCGGTGCGTCAATAGCGCTGCTCGCAGGCAGAAAAAGCACCAGGAGGTAATTAGAAAGATGCTTCTATTTATCATTAAAAGACATTGGCATATTTTTAAAAGTACTGGACAACTTTTTAAGGATAACCTTAAGGCTGCGTGCCCACGTTGCGTATTACAAGCGTATATGCTGCGGAATTTCCGCAGCGTAAACGCTTGTAAAACGCATGTATATCCGCACCCCATGGTCCCCAATGGCATTCTGCATTGTCAATGCCCATGCTGCGGATTTTTCCGCAGCGTATATGCTGCGGTCAAAAATCCGCAGCATGTTCATTAATTTTGCGTTTCCGCATGCGGAATCAATGTGCGGATGGTACCCAAGTCTGGAGGAGAGGAGACTCTCCTCCAGACCTGGGTACCAAAGAACCTGTAAAAAAAAGAATAAAATAAAGTTTATACTTATCTTCTGAGGTTTTCCCTCCGTCGCGCTGTTGTGTGCAGGACCTGCCACGTCATTGAGTCATGTGACCCATCACATGACTCAATGACTTCACCGCAGGTCCTGCACACAACAGCGTGAGCCGCTCAAGACTCCGGACGGGGCAGAGAATGCATCAGAAGGTGAGTATAAACTTTATTTTTTTATTTTTTACCATTCTGATTCTTTTTTTTCAACTATTACTTGGTCACACTATATAAATCCATGCCGGTTGCATGGATTTATATAGTGTGAACAAGTTGTCAAGCACTTTTCCAAGTGATGCTTAAATTACTTGGAGAAGTGCTTGATAACCCGCATGCGGAAATGCATGCAAAGACGCTGCAAAGACGCCTCACAAATGCTTCTACCTGGCGGGAAAACCGCATGTAATATCCGCATGCGATTTTCCCGCCAGGGAGAAGTGTAAAAAATATGCTTCAGTTCCGCAACATGGGCACTTAGCCTTAAGCACCTGTTTCCACTATGAGATTTAGCATCCCATTTCATGAATGGGTACTATATATTAGTCCCTAATTACTGTCCATTGGCTACACCAATGCCTCTACTCAGTGGAAGACATTGCACTGGTTGACCATCCTCTAAAGCAGTGGTCCCTAACGTCTCTGACCTTGCGAGCCATATTCAGCTCTGAGAGAGGGTCGCGAGCCACAGCCAGCTCCCACCCCCCCTCACAGTAGTGACAACCGAAGCCCCCATTATGGGTATAATGATGACCACAGCTTTTCCACAGATATCACCCCAAAGCAGAATACTAAGATACAGGGCTTTTCAAAATACCCTCATTCTGTAATCTCCCATCAAGCACACAATGTCACATCCAGCTTCAAGCACCGCCTCTGATAGGTTGTATCATCCTGTCTCCAACGTACCATACTTAAAGAGCACCTGTCAGCAGGATTGTGCTCAGTAAACTACATACACTGTCAGGTGAGCGACATTACACTGATTAAAATGATACCTTGGTTGATGAGATCCGTCCTCCTATTTTACCTAGCCCCGCACTACTAGATGCATTATGTAAAATAGGAGGCAGGTCAGTGAAGGCACAGTGAGCTGTCATAAGAGCATACAGATGAATAAGTTAACAAAGCACCAGATAGAGTGCCCCCCACAGGCTGCTCCGGAGCACGAGCATATCATTATCTCCAAACTGAAAGTAAAGATTACACAAGAACCACAGGACGGATTTCATCAACCAAGGTATCATTTTATTCAGTGTAATGTCGCCCACCTGACAGTGTATGTAGTTTACTGAGAACAATCCCGCTGACAGGTGCGCTTTAAATTATCTCTAAACCCCTAAAACCAGTATATGTGCATCCAGATATGCTCTTTTGTGCTGGGCTACTCACAACATTCACCATTTTGAGATATTCTCTTCATATCTGCTAGCTAGACCTGGAGCTAATGTGAGGGGCGATGGGTGGTAGTCATGGCAAGGGGCAGCTGTTCTCCCGCACTCTGACACCCCACAAATAAATGAGAAAGTCCTGTCTTTCGTGCGGGCTGTTCTCTTGAGGGCCACATCTGGTCCACGGTCCCAGTCTTAGCCACACAGTTCACACCAGACACTTGATTGGTTTCCAACAATCCAACTTTACTTAAAAGATCCAGTTCAGTGTCAGTCATGGACACAGTAAAACATGTTACAGTGGTAACAGATTCTGACGCTTGCATGATCCCTTTTTCTCCTGGCATTTCTTGCCCCTGGGATATTTTGCACGGCTCCGCAGCCTCCCGCACCGCTGACCTAACTTCTGTCTATGAATCCCCGTCTGTTATTCCCCTCGGGAACAAAAGCAATGCTGGCTCCTCCATACTTTTTCCAGGCCATAGGCCTCATATGTTAAGGGATATTTCACTGAAATTGGTCGCTGTCATTCTCATTATGCTGCCTTCTTTTCCTTTCATTTTCCTGGTTTCCCGAGTGACTTTCAACACATTGACCCTGAACTCCTCCTGTTTTGTTAATTATCTTAATTTAAACAGAACTATCTCCAACTCCATCTACATCCCTCTTCATCTCTGACTGACTAACAGGAAAACCGTTACTCTTCTCTGGCCCAAACCCCTCCCACTTTTAACTGGACCAATCACCAGCTGTCTCCTTTGGTTGCTGGGTAAACGTCACCCTTCACCACTTAACTGCAGTCACTACCATGTAACAGCATGCACTGAACTTCCTGTGTCTAATGTGCCCCCAGCTAAATCTTCCCCCTTTCTAAGTTGATCTCTAGACTTTCCCTATAAACTATACATGAATAACATCATACATTAATCACAATACGATAATGCCTATGAAACTCTATGCAGATACACATAGCATAACAGTCACAAATCACACATTTTAAACAAACTCAGTTTCGAGAGGGAGAGGCATGACAGCCCCTGTCACACCCTAACATTAATGCACCAAGATGGCAGACAGTCGTGAGCCACAATTCATGGGACCGCAAACCACATGTGGCTCCAGAGCTACAGGTTGGGGACTCCTGCTCTAAAGAGTACAATATAAACTTATCACACTCACCCACAAAGCTCTCCACAGTGCTGCACCACCCCACATCTTCTCCTTCATCTGTCTACCACCCAACCTGTGCTCCGCTAATGATCTAAGACCAACATCCTCTATAATCCAAACCTCATACTCCCATCTCCAAGACTTCCCTCTTGCTGCGCCAGTTCTATAGAATGCTCTACCCCAGACAGACAATCTGGTTAATTCCCAGTTGCCATAGTTTTAAACTTGCTCTAAGAACTCATTTCTTTGGACTGACCTATTACCTCACCTCACTAATCCAACCATTGCTTGTTCTCTCTTCCTAACATCTGATCTCACTGCCTCCATGCACTTAATAGCACTTTGATAGCACTTATTTGTACTTACTGATAATGGCTGATGCCAGGTTCATACAGTTATTTGAAGACCCCTATTTATTATACTCATGGCTTCACCATACAGCACTTTTTGATTTTTTTGTATCACCCCAATATGCCATCATATTCTGCAGTGTTTTACATGCATTATTACCACAGTCCCCATAGGGAATCTATATTGTGAGCTTCTTTCTGTATATCTTTGAAGTGTGGGAGGAAACCGGAGAACCTGGAGAAAACCCACACAAACACAGGGAAAACACCCAAATCCCTGCAGATGTTGTCCTTGGTGGGATTGGAACCAGAAACCCAACACTGCAAAGCTAACTACTGAGCCACCGTGTTGCCCCATCAGAGCCCCGTTAACGCTTTTTCTTGATAACTGGAAAGCAGTGAAAGTTCAGGTGAAGAGGTTCACTCAGTTGTGAGTCAACCTCTTCACCTAGTTGTTGCATAGATGGTAGTTGTGGCATAAACTCGGCCTAACAAGGGCAAGTATATCATGGAGAGTTGTTTGCAACACACAATCTATTAAATAAGGAAAGATTTGTTGCAGATCCCCGACACAATGTTACCTCTGTGATGAAGTTCCGCCAGGACAGCGTCCAGGCTGGGGGAACCAAGTTTCTTCCGTAACACGTAGAGACTGACCCACAATCCGATC
This sequence comes from Phyllobates terribilis, assembly GCF_046119375.1. NCBI lineage: Eukaryota > Metazoa > Chordata > Amphibia > Anura > Dendrobatidae > Phyllobates > Phyllobates terribilis. The sequence goes on from NW_027362767.1 coordinate 143,389,742, forward strand.
ACGGATTCTCTTCCTCTGAGATGAAGATCATGTAGTAAAGTCTGAGCCAAGGTTTTTCTATCCTTTTCTAGACTCGTGTATTTCTAGAACACAAGAAAGATTGTCCATAACTATTCTTAGATACTAAGGACAATATTTGGCAAGAGCTGTAAAGACAACAATCTGCATAAAATCAGTCCCAATACAAAACCAAGTTTGGTTCTGGAAGTTAATGGTCTCTTGTATATAATAATTAATAACTCTAAGTCCGGGGTCACACCACCTTATTTTCTCTCATCTGAGAGAATTGGGCCTATTATGCTGATCACAATTTAATCCCATTGTGATCCGACGATTTTCTCAGATGAGGAGAAGATTGAAAAAATACATCTCCATCCTCTCCATTCTGTGATGCCACGGTTATTGGACTGCACTCAGATGTCATCCGAGTGCAATCCGATGTTTTCCACGCCGCACTCGTTGACTTGCATGGCCGAGTGTGATGGGATCAAATTGAGCATGCTGTGATTTTTTTCCTGGGACAGACTCTGTCCGACGAAAAAATAAAATCGTATATTTGCACAGCCACATAGAATAACATTGGTCCGAATACGATCCGATGTTTTGTTGGATCGCACTCGGAAAATACAATCGTCTGCCCGAGCCTTTAAAGCGGTGGACCACATTTAAAAAGTATACAGTTGTTTGTGTACCTAAAGAAAATGTAAAAGTAACATATTTGTAATGACAAAGCTCCAACAATGCACCAGTTTTTCTATTGTTACTGCCACCTAAATTTCCAGTATTTATCAAACACAGGAGACCATTTCTGGGTCAGTAAGTGCCGTGTGTGAAGGGGGCTGGCTGATTTCAATAGACAAGCCAGCCCCTCATGTCACTCACGGTCCTGATGGATGGCCATTAACAGCGGCTGATCAGCGGACTAATACCAGGACATGTTGGGGGGCCAATGGGATTAGGTTACCACTCGCCAGTCAAGCTATTGTATTGGTATACTACACTAGTTTGCTCCATGTTTAGTCTATTGTTTAACCCTTGAATACCCCTCCGGATTTGGTTTATGCTTGAACTCCTGGATTTGAACTAGTTTTCTCCAAAGTTATTGGTTCCGATATTGATATATATTAGTTATTGGTTTTTGATTTCCTTTGTTTAATAATAAATTTGGAGATGCTAGATAAAGGGATTCATGCACAATGGCTGAATGAAGTAATAGTTTACTGAGATGATAATGAAAATGACATGCAAAAGAATATGTTTATAATGAGTAGACAGAAAAAGGTGTATACACGATCAAGCATACAGGACATGAAAAGAAGCAAAACATCAAACAAGTCAGTAACAATAAACCGGTATTACACTCGGCCTCCACATCTGGGGGACCTGAGATTAAACTTTCCATGTCACATTTCCAATTAGACTTCATCTCTTCGTGTAACCACTATCTTTTATACCCTTGAAATTTTATGATGCACCTTGTGCTGTTGAGATCCACACTTTGGAGTCTCAGGAATCAAAAGGTTAAAATCAGAGTTGAAAATAAGAATATCAAAGTGAAAGACTCAAACTGCAATTCAATGAATCCTTTACAATATATCACTCAATCAATTCACTGGCCAGCACCAAGTTGATGAATGCAACCCAAGGGCCCCTGCGGTAAAGGCAACACCCCTAAATAGGTGTGAAAAGTGAATAAAGTTAATACCTTGACTTACGAGTTAATTTGTTCTGTGACTGAGCTCTTTGCTAGCGTATCAAATTCAATTTTACCATTAAAATGAATTGAAATACTATTAATCCATTTCAGCCCTCCAAAAACCGGACCAATTTTTTTTGTTAGGTTTTTTCAAATAAGAAAAATTAACTTTATTAATAACAAATACAGTAATGTACAGTATGAAAAACTATTAAATGTGTAAAACTATTGTACTGTACTTTTTTTTTATTTTTTTATTTATTTTGTATTTATTTATTTTATTTTTAATAACTTCACTTAATCATCTTCACATATAAATATAGAAAATATTGAACCTTAAAGCTAACACTCCAAAGAGTCAGAAAGTGCACATAATATTGGAGTGTACTATATCTTGCTGCACATGTGAAATAGCATACAGTACTGCACAGAAAAAATAGCAGAAGCATAAAGCAAAAAATAACCATTATCCTATGTACAACCCCATTTTAAATGCATGCAACATGCAGTTCTAAAAATAGAGTGCACCCCAGGAAAATGATTCACAAGAAAAGGTCAAAAGTGCAACACCAACAACAGAGATGCTGCACGGCAGGATAACCACGTAGTGAGTTTCCTAAGCTTGCTCACTCTTAACTCAGATTTGGCATCATGAAATAATCGACAGAGCGACGGCTCGTATCTTGGAAAACTCGTAAGTAGAGGCACTCGTTAGTCAAGGTATTACTGTACTAGAAGTCCTTGGGACCTGATAAGCAGAGATGCCTATTTGGGTTGATGGATTTCTGATACCAGGATACTGATTCGGCATGAGATAAAAAAACGCAGCATGCTCCGGAATTTAGATCACATGTAACCATTCAAATCTGTGTGTGCGTGTGAAATATCAGACTGCACTCGGATGTCATTCGAGTGCAATCCGATTACTGTGGACAGAGATAATGAAGAAGATAAAGAAATGTAGTTATCCGTCTTCTCCGCCCTTGTGATACGATTCTCTCATGAGAGATAATCAGATCACACTAAGGTGACACTCGGCTCAAACTCTGTCATTAGCATAATCAGCCTGATTCTCTCACATGAGAGAACATACTTTTGTGTGACCTCGGCCTAAAATAGTGAACAGCTGTAGGCATGGACATTACATTAGTTGACATTAGTTGACTAAAATCATGAAAACTAATGAGTGAATCTGGCAAGATCAAAAAAAAGGTTGAATTAGTCTTTAAAATCACTCCCTCCAAATGAATAGATCTCAAGCGAAGAGGCATGTCATCAGTTTCAGTGAAGATTAGTCAGTGGCAGAAGAAGGGGGTGAGTACGGTAAGTCAATAGGGGACCAGGCGTGATGCTGCAGCACCAGATAAGATGAGGCACGTTGAGAGTAATGATTTTTTTTTTATCCTCATCGAAGACCTAAAATACTGAAAAAAAGAATAATAGGATTCCTAGCAATACCAAGTATTTTTGTGAACTTTCAAGGAAATTCAATTAGTCTTGAACCGATTCACTCATCATTAATGAAAATCTTAAAGTGTCATTTTTATGATATCACATTTTTATAATATGTGATAGGGCATAAAATGCTCTGCAGATCGTACAGATCGGTGGGGGGACTGGATGCTGAGACCCCCCAACAGTTTTCTCAGAACAGTTGTCAGATGTGCGCTCATCAGGATGGAGTGTTCTGATCCTGCTTGAGTGCGCTCAGAGCGCTGCACAGGTTCAGTAGACAGTCTAACATTAATATTTTGACATTGTGATGAAATATATTTCACTGTCTTGGAGTAATTTAACCACAGGTGCCAAAACAATTCCTGCAGAATCTAGTTCAGTCCAGGCCCCCGAAGAATCCCGCGCAAAACGAGCGTCGGGGCTTAGAGGTGCACATTCCTGTCATGGGTAAGGAGTTTCCACTTTATAGATATGCTTCTATATACAATCTTACTTATAGTACTTGTATTCACTATATACCTTATTTCTAACACTTTGTCACACTAGTGGAATATACATTGTGTTGAACCCATGTACTTTTTTCCAGCATGCTTTTTTATTGGTCATTTAATGCTTAGTTGATTAATTGCTTACTGTCGATACCAATATACTTTGATGTACTTCTATCTCTTTAAACCCTAATTGAGAACTTAACACATAACAGTAAATCACAAGTAAACAAAAACTGAAATGTCACCATTAAAGTATATTTTCTAACCTCAACATCAAGGATATTTCGGGAATGCAGCTCATCCAAGAGAGAATTACATTTCAAGTTCTCCACAATGTGAAACAGATCGTCCTGGAAATATTGATGTATCATCCTCACTGCATGGTGTTCATACTGGCAGAGCTGCCGGTGAAACTGCCGGGTCTCGTCATTATCATCTAGGAAATAAAGAAGACATGAAAAATAAAAGCTGTCTCCCTATAAGAGGGGCAAGAACTTTCTCTGAAACAGCTGTCTAAATGAGCGTCTCTTTCTTTTGAAGGAGTCTCTGTTTGGCTTAGATCATTAGTTGTAAAGGTTGTGAATCATTCGAGCATTGGGCCTTGGGACTAGGGGTAGGCACCGGCCTAGGGCTCAATCTCTTTGGGGGTACTTTGGGGGAAAGAAGTGACATTGCTGAATGCATTCGGCCACCCAGTGAATTCCCCCATTCACAGGCATTCAGCACAGTTACGGCGGGAGCGCAGGCACACAGAGGCCCCTGTCTCCGCCTGTGCCCCGACCATCACTCCGTTCCTGCACTTAATTGTATTCGCGTCTGTCAGATGTCGGTGCTGCCTGGGGCAGGAGCAGAGGAGCTGTAATCAGCCCCCTGCTCCTCCGGGAAAACCTGCAGAACGCAGGTCACTTCCGAACTGTGCACTAAAGGAGACGGCGCGATGCAGTGACATCATTGCATCAATCAGCACTGGATGGGAGCCTGAATTAGATGAATATAAGCTTTTTTTAATTTTTCTTATTAGTTTGTGAATGAATGGGGGACATAGCAAAAGAACTGGCTGTGGGGCTGACTATAGGGACCTACATGGGGCTAGCTGTGGGGATCTATGTGGGGCTAGCTGTAGGGACCTACGTGGGGCTAGCCGTAGGGACCTACGTGGGGCTAGCTGTGGGTCAATACGTGGGTCTGCCTGTGGGGTCCTACGTGGGTCTGGCTGTGGGGACAAACATGGGGCTGGCTGTGGGGACCTATGTGGGGCTTGCTGGGACATTATACCTGGGCTGTGGGGACATCATACTCTATAGGATATGCGAGGAGGCATTGTACTGTATAGGGGGCTGTGGGTGACATTATACTGGGGACTGTTGAGACATATTGTATTGGGGGCTGCTGTGACCATACTGTATAGGGGGCTGTTAAGAACATTATACTGTATATGGGGCTGTGGTGGACATCATATCGTATATTGGGGTCTCTGGTGGACATCATGGTGTATTTTGGGGGGCTGTTGTGAATATCATACTGTATGGGCGGCTGTGGTGTCCATCATACCATGTAGGGGGACACTTTAAGGAAGGAGTACAGTTTGGAGAGGACAACGTGGTGGGCAGCATGAGGGCATAATGTGAAAAGGGGGCACAGAATGGATATAAAGACTGGGCAGCGTGAAATGGGGGCACAATATGGAGAGAGGTTAGCATGGCAGAGAACAGTGTGGCGATATAGAGAGTGTAAGGGAAAACAGTGGAGAGGGCACAGCCATGGTATAGGCCATGATTCATAAAGGCTGACGGTGTGGTGGCTATAGCTGATAATGGCAAACAGTGGAGTGGTTATAGAACTTTAGGGCGGACAGTGTGGAGGCTAAACACCATAGGAGGCTTATTTATGGCATAGTATGGACAGATGTTTTTACGCAAAGGGCATTTTAGTAACATTCTTATTTTAAAAGACACCTTGTTGGGATATGCTGCAGAAGAGTGGAGAAGAAAAAGTCGGCAAAGAAGAGCTGTGGATGGGAAAAGTCAACTTGGCGCCTGGACAAGAAGGAGACGGAAAGAAAGAAATTGACTTTATCGGAGAAGATGTTACTAGTGATGAGCGAGCACTAAAATGCTCAAGTGTTCGGTTTTCGAATCGAGCAGGTCGTATGCTCGGACGGGCTCGACTCGAATACCGAGTATAATGGAAGACAATGGGAAACTCAAGCATTTTTCCTGAAGGCCCTAACTGGAGGGCTGGGGAGGCAGCAAAATCACTGAAACAGCGCTCAAATGGAATGGGAACAGGACAGGGAAGATGCCTGGATGCATCTCTGACTCCCAGGTCGCAGCTGGGAACAATGAGTATTACTGAAGAAAAGAGGGAAAAGGAAAATCCAGCTTCCAAAATAACAAAGTTTATTGAGATAAATCCACGCAGTTTAAAATTTCCATGTTGTATCGTGGAATCTCACATAGAAAAAATCGCAACGCATTTCGAACACAGTCCTGTGTTCTTTGTCAAAGCTAACATGCATCTGACATACTATGGTACTATACCCAATAGTGGCCAATGAAATCAGTAGACCAAGTCACATGATAGCATGTCCAAGATGCATAATTAGTGTGAGCCAATCACATACAATGGAGAAATATATAAAACCAATATACAAAGAAGACAGACAAATATTGTGACAACATACAGTACAGACCAAAAGTTTGGACACACCTTCTCATTTAAAGATTTTTCTGTATTTTCATGACTTTGAAAATTGTACATTCACACTGAAGGCATCAAAACTATGAATTAACACATGTGGAATTATATACTTAACAAAAAAGTGTGAAACAACTGAAAATATGTCTTATATTCTAGGTTCTTCACAGTAGCCACCTTTTGCTTTGATGACTGCTTTGCACACTCTTGGCATTCTCTTGATGAACGTCAAGAGGTAGTCACCGGAAATGGTCTTCCAACAATCTTGAAGGAGTTCCCAGAGATGCTTAGCACTTGTTTGCCCTTTTGCCTTCACTCTGCGGTCCAGCTCACCTCAAACCATCTCGATTGGGTTCAGGTCTGGTGACTGTGGAGGCCAGGTCATCTGGCGTAGCACCCCATCACTCTCCTTCTTGGTCAAATAGCCCTTACACAGCCTGGAGGTGTGTTTGGGGTCATTGTCCTGTTGAAAAATAAATGATGGTCCAACAAAACGCAAACCGGATGGAATAGCATGCCGCTGCAAGATGCTGTGGTAGCCATGCTGGTTCAGTATGCCTTCAGTTTTGAATAAATCCCCAACAGTGTCACCAGCAAAGCACCCCCACACCATCACACCTCCTCCTCCATGCATCACGGTGGGAACCAGGCATGTAGAGTTCATCCGTTCACCTTTTCTGCGTCGCACAAAGACACGGTGGTTGGAACCAAAGATCTCAAATTTGGACTCATTAGACCAAAGCACAGATTTCCACTGGTCTAATGTCCATTCCTTGTGTTCTTTAGCCCAAAAAAAGTCTCTTCTGCTTGTTGCCTGTTCTTAGCAGTGGTTTCCTAGCAGCTATTTTACCATGAAGGCCTGCTGCACAAAGTCTCCTCTTAACAGTTGTTGAAGAGATGTGTCTGCTGCTAGAACTCTGTGTGGCATTGACCTGGTCTCTAATCTGAGCTGCTGTTAACCTGCGATTTCTGAGGCTGGTGACTCGGATAAACTTATCCTCAGAAGCAGAGGTGACTCTTGGTCTTCCTTTCCTGGGGCGGTCCTCATGTGAGCCAGTTTCTTTGTAGCGCTTGATGGTTTTTGCAACTGCACTTGGGGACACATTCAAAGTTTGCCAAATTTTTCGCACTGACTGGCCTTCATTTCTTAAAGTAATGATGGCCACTCGTTTTTCTTTACTTAGCTGCTTTTTTCTTGCCATAATACAAAGTCTAACAGTCTATTCAGTAGGACTATCAGTTGTGTATTCACCTGACTTCTGCACAACACAACTGATGGTCCCATCCCCATTTAAAAGGCAAGAAATCCCACTTATTAAACCTGACAGGGCACACCTGTGAGGTGAAAACCATTTCCGGTGACTACCTCTTGAAGCTCATCAAGAGAATGCCAAGAGTGTGCAAAGCAGTCATCAAAGCAAAAGGTGGCTACTTTGAAGAACCTAGAATATAAGACATATTTTCAGTTGTTTCACATTTTTTTGTTAAGTATATAATTCCACATGTGTTAATTCATAGTTTTGATGACTTCAGTGTGAATGTACAATTTTCATAGTCATGAAAATACAGAAAAATCTTTAAATGAGAAGGTGTGTCCAAACTTTTGGTCTGTACTGTATATTGCATAGAATATATAAAATTAATTAACAAAGACAAAATATAACATCAATAATGGAACATAATTTCACGACGTGCATTAAGACCATCTGGGAAGAGGGATCCAAGATTATAAATCCAGAACGCCTCCCTGGTAAGTAAACGGCGTCTGGAATCACCTCTTCGATGTGCAGGCTTAACTCTTTCAATACCAACAACCCGCAAGTAACTTGAGGATCTTTGATGGCATTCACTAAAATGTCTAGAAGCATGTGAGATATTACGATTAGCACTAGAAAGAGAAGATATATCAGTTAAATGTTCTGAAATACGAACTTTACGTTTTCTTGTGGTACATCCGACATACATGAGGTCACAAATTTTACATAAGATCACATAGATTACATTGGAACTGTTACAATTTATATAATCTTTAATTTTAAAAGTTTGTGTGTGATTATAATTTTGGAATTCTTTGGTTGATGATGTATGTTTACATGTACGACATCTATTTTGGCCACAAATATAAAAGCCAGAGCAATTTAACCAAGTGCTAGATTTTGTGTTAGAAGAGAAAAGGGAGGGCGATACAATATAGTGGTACCTCTCCTTGCTACTACAGAACAATTTGAATGTAAAATTTTGGATAAAGTTGCATCCTCATATTAAATGGATATATGTTTAAAGAAAATTGATTTGATAGCATTAAACTATATTGCAATGATAGAGCCAATCTGTTAGATTTATTTCCAGAACCTTTGATATCGTGTGTTTTAAGATTCCGATGTCTTTTGTTCTCAATTATGTGACTGTAAGGCAATAAACAGTGCCTATATGCCTCTAATCCAAAACAATCATTCCTCCACCAGTTTTGCCTACACTGAATGCAGGTAACAGCGGTTTTAATAGAGAAAGGACAGTATGTAGCCCTGAAAAGGACTTTTGTTTTAATGGTGCAGCAGTGGTCTACAAGTACTGCAATTGCAATTAAATTCTGCATATATGCCTGCTCTAATCTAAGCTCTCTCTCCTACATCAAATAACCCCGAACTGCTTCCAGAGGACAGTGTGCCGAGCATTGCATAACCGGGTCTTGTCTTATCTAAGACTCAATGATGCGATGTGGCCGGCCAATCACAGTAATGTCAGTAGCCAATTTGGCTACGGCATTACTGTGTATGGCAGGCAATCCCCGCATGTTTATTGGCTATCTATCAGCTGCGATATATGCCCAGTGGGGACTCGAGAATGGCGTACGAGCACCAGCGATACTCGATCGAGTAACGAGCGTACCCGAGGCACCCCGATGCTCGATCGAGTATCGAGTAGTGGCAAACACACTCACTCATCACTAGATTTCACCTATAAGGTAACTGGATGTACATCTTTACTTGTTGATACTGACTACATCTCATCAGTACTGTGGTCACTGTATGGTCCGCAGTCTGATAAAGACTAATAATAACTCCTAGCATCCCTTTGCCATTGTTAAGGACATATGGGGAGATGTAAAAATCACTGACTGCGGTGGAATCCCCAATTAAAAATTTACTTTTATTTTCACTAGATAAAGTGCTCCTATATCCACTGTACCAAAATTTCAGTCTATGCAGCCCGCACCTTTATGTGCCAGACTAAGATACTAACATATAAACTTCTCATGTGTACATAATCATCCAAATGAGCATTGTTCTTGATCAAATACTGGATCTGATTTCTAGTGGGATGAGATCACTTAATTATTTAAAATGATCCCAGTAAATATATCTTCCTCCCACCTCTAAACGTTTCCACAATGTAAGAGTGATGGAATTCTTTCATATTGCACTTTACACTCAGATATTAATAAAGGAAATCAATTCCATCGCTTACCGATAGATGCTACTGCTCACGCTAGGGCACCAAAATACCTTGTCCCGGCCCTGCTTATATCAAAATGGTCTAAAAATTGTCTTTGTTGCCTGAAGTAACCAATCAGAGGACAGTTTAATTTTTAACAGCTTTGTGATTGGTTGCAATAAAGACAGTTTTACTGTTAGACAGTTTTCAGAATTCTGCCCCAATGATTTATAGGGTGTCTAACTACAACAGGTGAACAAATAAAGTAGCACACTGTAACACTGAGTATATAGATATGAAATATGAATAGCATAACTGCTGTAGAAAATAGAAATAAATGAAAACATTTTTGAAATTTTTTTAAATAATATTACATATTAATTTTAATATTTACATGCGCTAAAAAAAAAAATTCTAAATTTTTTTCATTTATTTCTATTTTCTACAGCAGTTATGTTATTCGTATTTCATATCTATATACTCAGTGTTACAGTGTGCTACTTTATTTGTTCATTATATATGGAGGTAGCTGCTCTTAGTAAGCACCTGTTCACACCTATTTTTTGTAGTGGAAGTGCCGTCATTTTCTTTGTAACTACAACAGGTGACACCGCAGAGACAACTTGTGATCTTTTGGAGAGAGTGGTTAAGTCTTGGAGAACAGCACTTCTCCAACTGTGAGGCATACGCATACACCTCACCAGAAAATGAGGTGACGTAAGACTTTCCAAAGCTAAGATTTCAGAGCAGTTAGTCTTACACGCACTCCTCTAGGTTCTTTGGAATCCTGGGGGAACCGTTACTCAGGACGACCATAGGCTGCAGCTTCTCTCCGGCACACGATAGATTCAGTTGCTGACCAGACACATCTTACAAGAGTCTTTTTTCAGTTTAACAGTGGAATTTAATCTGAAGCACGGCCAGTACAATTCAGGGATACTACAGCAACAATCTTCATTACAGTGCAGTCTGAGTTTCTTGAGCAACCGGCTCCAGTAACAATACAGTAGCATCTTCACAAGGCACAGTATTACAGTCTCTTCAGTAGCATAATTCAGCACAGATTGGATCTCTTAGCAGCACACTTCTATGCATACACAACCACAGGCTTTTCCTTCACAAGGACACAATAGTACACGGCATTATTTATCCTGCATGGGAATGGAAGGGGGGAGGGTTTGATGAGGGAGATGATCCCTGTGTCACAATTCCTTCCAGTCCTTATCTTCCTGCCTGATAATACACTGCACTGTTAGTTCAGGGAGTTTATCTGACCTGTGTTTAGTTTCTCTCCTGATCTGAAACCTGTTCAGTTGCCTTCTGTCAGATCCAGATAACACACCACCACCATTCTCTTTGGCTTCAGCCAGACTGTAAACAACTTCCCCACAATCCCCTTGGGGCTCTGCTAAAACACTAACCAAAACAATTTTTACCATATTAAGAAAGTCATCTAGAGTAGTCATATAGTAGTTAATTGTATATAATATTTTATTAACACAGCAAGCAAAAACAATTAAAAATATACTGCCCTAAAAAAATCCCAATTAAAGCCAATAGGCAGTGTGGTCTACAACCAATCTTATGACATACAGGTAAGTATATATACCAATAAATCGGTGAACATTATTGTATAAAGTTCAAATTGCCATATTATAAATACACATAATGAATAGGTTTCTAGGACTAGTTAGACACTGATTTAGGCAGTACATAATTAATCACAAGAATACAGACCATATGCCATAGTGATAGCCCCACACTGCCCAGCTACCCTACGTGCGTTTCGCATGTTTGCTTCCTCCCGAGGAAGAAAACACGCGAAACGCATGTAGGGGTGCTGGGCAGTGTGGGGCTATCACTATGGCATATGGTCTGTATTCTTGTAGTAAGAAAACCAATTTCTATTTTATAATGTGTACCCCTGTCAGAACAATATCTGCACCAAAGAATTAATTTCAATAGAGTACAACTATTATAATGGTGACTGACACCTCTTCCACTACAGCCAACCCAGCAGATGGAGACCCAACCAGGAGTGTTCACATTTCCCTAAAGTAGGACCTAACACCAATGAAGTGGCATCTATTTCACTAGAGTAGAAGTAGTATAATGGGGACCAACACTTCTTCCACTACAGCCAACCCAGAAGATGAAGACCCAACAAGGAGTGGTCACATTTTCCTAAATTAGGACCTGACACCACCGAAGTGGCATCAATTTTAGTAGAGTAGAACTAGTATAATGGGGACCAACAACTCTTCCACTACAGCCAACCCAGCAGATAGAGACCCAATCAGGAGTCTTCAAATTTTAAAAATTAGGGCCTGACACCATCATTTCCGTGGCCAACAGATTGGAGATGAGGAGATGGTGGATTTCAATCTCTTAGCTTTGTTATGTGTAGAAGGAAACACTCTTTTACATGACCACAACTATGGGACCGAGGTTTGGCTGCTGTGCTGAGAGAGGTCGGAGTATGGTGAATTGGACAAACTGCTGGACCTTGAGCGAGGTGCAGACGGAGATGTTACAATGGATTGATAAAGTTGTGGTGAGCTCGTTCTCTGAGATCGGTCAAAACCAGCAGGCATGTACGATTCTGTTACAGCAGACTGTAAAGAACCGGAGGTTCTGTCTGCAGTCGGAGACCTGCGTGACAATACTTGGCACGGTAACAGAGGAGGAGGAAGAAGCAGCAGATGCGGTTCATGGAACGGCTGATGGTTGTTGAGGTCCGCTGGTCTGCATTTTATCGCAGTGAGATTGCCAGAGTAATGCATGTTGATTGCGCATGTGAAGGTTCATGCATGTAGTAGTCAAATTATTGTACTTTTTCCCTCTACTTTTTTCATGCAAAGTTGCCAGATAACGTGAGGTGGCTCATCCGTTGCGGTGACAAAAAAAGTCCCAGGCTAAACAACCCTTGCCCCCCCTGCAAGCTGCAGACCCGCGACCGGTGCTGGTCACTGCCACAGTTGTGTCTAAGGATGCAGTGCTTGTCACGGTTGCATCATTTCGTGTCTGTGTAAGGTGCCCCAGCAAGGTAGTCGTGGGTGAGCTGTGGCCCCAGCTCACTTTGGCACCCTACAGACAGGGTGTGTCCTCCCTCTGATGTGCTGCAGTGTATGTGGTACTTTCCACTTACTTCAGACCAGCCGGTCGCATCTGTCTCCAGGCATTTCTCTTCCGGAACCAGGGCAGCAATAAATTCAGAGGACACAAGGTTCATAACCATAACTGGGACTTTACTTGGGAAAGAGGAATATGTACAATATTTACAGGCAGATATAATGGATAAGGCCCACCGGGTTGTCATCTTTCTCACAGGTACTTGATACAACTTCAGCCCTGGTTCCCTTTTTAAGTGAAGCATCTCTGTTGCCTTATTCTCTAGCCCTAGAGAATCTTCCTCACCAATGACAGTATATCGGGATCCTAGTTCTCCCCACATCTTAGGTTTGAGCCCTGACTTCTTCTGCAGCCTGCAGACAGAATGTGCCCCCGGGTCCTCAATGACTCTTTTGATTTTCCCAAGCTAAGGGGACTCTTGTGGAGGGATTCTTCTCTCTGGTGATCCGCTGTCTGAGATAGGGGGCCCATGTCTGCCTTAGCAGCCAGTATACGGATCCTGTCTGGCCTGTCCCAGGCAATATATGTTACGTTCACGCCCGGACTAACTGGCGTGAGCGTGGTTAGTGATCCCACTGGACCATGAACCGAGGAGTGCCTGGAGGGGCGTAACTAAGTATCAGCTCGGTCCGTCCAAGGTCACACGGCGGCTCAGTCGACTCCGTGAACCAGGGAGGAACCGAGCAGAGGGACCAGGTGCTACTCCAGGTCAGACCCCGGTCACAGCTGTTGACCCACACCGGGGAATGCAGGAACAGGCAGGTTAGGCTGGCATACAGACAGGTGTGTACTGGCAGGCACGGGTAGTTGTAGCATTGGCGTCTCTGACCCCTGCCAGGCAGAGACACCGTCCCTCTCACCGCCGCGCTCTCCGCCCGGCGTCCTTCAGCGCTCCTCTTCCTGCTTCTGCCGGCGCACGCAGCTTCCCGGGCACTGTGCTTAGGGCGCGCGCGCGTTCCCTCCCTCTTAAAGGGGCTGTGCGCGCCGCCCTGAGGAGTCCCCGGCCAATTGCTGGAGGTCCTCCCATATTTAAAGCACCTCCTCCAATACGGAGGTGCCCGAGCAATAGTTGATGCACAGTGTACTTACCTCTGCTTCAGCCCTCAGGTCCCGCTGCTAGCCTGACTACTAGTCCAGTCCGCCAGCCTGACTACTCTCCAGCCCGACAGTCTGTCTTCCGTTCAGTCCGCCAATCTGTCTATGGGTTTTGCCCGCCTGCTTACCTGGAAGCACCTGCCTGTCACTTGCCGTTACCACCTGACATCCTACCTAGAGGCTCCTGCCTGTCACTTGCCGTGACCACCTGTCAGCCTACCTGGAGGCTCCTGCCTGTCACTTGCTATGACCACCTGACAGCCTACCTAGAGGCTCCCGCCTGTCACTTGCCTTGACCACCTGACAGCCTACCTAGAGGCTCCTGCCTGTCACTTGCCGTGACCACCTGTCAGCCTACCTGGAGGCTCCTGCCTGTCACTTGCCGTGACCACCTGACAGCCTACCTAGAGGCTCCCACCTGTCACTTGCCGTGACCACCTGTCAGCCTACCTGGAGACTCTTTCCCGTCACTTACCGTGACCACCTGACAGCCTACCTAGAGGCTCCCACCTGTCGCCTGCTGTCTCTGCCTGTTCATCTACCAGGATCTCTCGTCAGCCTGCCTGCTGTGCCCATCTGCAGTATCGGTCAGTCCCAGCCATCTGACCCGTGGGAGTCACCTGCTCTCTTACAAGGTCGTCCCCAGAGTAGCACCTGGTCCCTCTGCTCGGTCCCTCCCTGGTCACGGAGTCGATAGCCGCCGTACGACCTAGGTCGGTCCGAGCTGATACTTAGTTACGCCCCTCTGGGTCCCTCCTTGCACCGCAACACAGAGGTTCCACCATCCAGATCCATAACAGTTTGCTTGGGCCATGGAACCCGGTGGCCTCCAGACCCCCGCATTCTCCGACCTGCACCAGGAGGTCTTACGTCAGAGAGTTCAACAGGAGTCGGTCCTGTCCTTTCTACGGTCTGTTAACGCTCGCCTAGGCGCATTATCTGACCCGTCTGTGTCCATCTCTGGCCCAGCGGCGCCTGCTCCTGCGGCACCGCAACCCAGTCCTATTATGGCATCCGGCTATGGACCCCGGCTCTCGGCACCTCCACGTTTTGCTGGCGACCCCGCTTTAGCTCGGGGTTTCATAAACCAGTGCACTCTGCACTTTGAACTCTTGGCATACCAGTTCATCTCCGACCGGGCCAAGGTGGCATTCATCATGTCCCATCTCACTGGAGAAGCACTGGCCTGGCTAAATCCCCTGTGGGAGATCCTCGCTGCTTTCCGGAGAGTCTTCGATGAACCAGGACGAAAATCCTCTACTGCCTCCTCTCTGCTATGTCTCCACCTAGGGAGTCTCACCGTGGGCCAATATGCCATACGCTTCCGTACCCTCGCTTCTGAGCTTGCCTGGGACAACGAGGCCCTGGTGTCCATCTTTTGGGAGGGCCTTTCTGGTTGGATTAAGGACGAGTTAGCCGGCCGGGACATTCCTACCACCTTGGATGACCTGGTGTCACTAGCAACACGGATTGACATTCGTTTCCTAGAACGTGCTAAAGAGACTACCCGGGAGCGAAGATTTCCTCGTCTTGCTCCGGTTTTCCAGAAACTAGCTTCCCAATCAGCGACTCCTCGGGCACGCTCGCCCGAATCTATGCAGATCGACCAGACCAAGATGTTCAAATCTCGCCAAGAGACACGCCAAGCCGAGGGGAGCTGTTTCTACTGTGGTAGTAAGGAGCACCTGATCTGCCCGGTGAAGCCGGGAAACTCCAGTGTCTAGGACCGCTCGGAGAGGTCATCCTAGGCAAAAGTAAACCCTCTCCTTCCCTGACTTTGTCTGTCTCCATCTCCTGGGGAGAGAACCGCTACTTTGAAATTGCACACCTAGATTCCGGAGCTGCTGGGACCCTAATTTCCCAGTCCCTGGTAGAGAAATATCACATTCCCACCAAACCTCTGGCTGAACCATTGGCAGTCGCCTCCGTGGATGGAAGACTTCTCCCGGTGACCATCCTGCTCGTCACAGAACCTATAACCCTGCAGGTGGGAATGCTGCACTCTGAGAGGATCTCCTACCATGTGCTTTCCGGTCTCTCTCACTCCCTATTGCTAGGTCTACCCTGGCTTCAGAAACATGAACCTGTGCTGAATTGGCAATCCGGTGAAGTTCCCCGTTGGGGGCAGGATTGCCATAAGACCTGCCTGGTCCCGGTCCGCCCGCTTCGTCCTCCACCCACCCCGGCTAATCTACCCGGTTTACCGGCACCTTATTGGTCCTATGCAGATGTCTTTGACAAAAAGGAAGCAGAGACACTGCCGCCTCATAGGCCATATGATTGCCCGATCGACCTGGTACCCGGAGCCACTCCACCCCGTGGGCGTATTTACCCATTGTCGTCGGCCGAAACCCGGGCCATGTCGGAGTACATTGAGGAGAATCTGGCTAGGGGATTCATCAGGAAATCTACCTCCCTGGCTGAAGCCAGATTCTTCTTCGTCAAGAAGAAGGATGGCTCGCTACGCCCCTGTATTGACTATAGAGGACTCAATCAAATCACGGTCAAAAACAAATACCCCCTGCCGCTCATCTCCGAGTTGTTTGACCGCCTTAAGGGCACCAGGATATTTTCCAAGCTGGATCTACGTGGGACGTATAACCTGGTCCGGATCCGTCAAGGAGACGAGTGGTAGACGGCATTCAATACCCGGGATGGTCACTATGAATACCGTGTGATGCCCTTCGGTCTCTGCAATGCTCCCGCCGTCTTCCAAGAATTAGTCAATGACATCTTCCGTGACCTTCTATATTCCTGCGTGGTGGTGTGCCTGGACGACATCTTGGTCTTCTCTCCGGACCTTCCCACACACCGGAGGGATGTTCGTCAGGTCCTGCTTAGGCTCAGGCAGAATCACCTCTATGCCAAATTTGAGAAGTGCCTCTTCGAGCAGACCTCCTTTCCGTTCCTGGGCTATATTATCTCCCAGACAGGTCTACGAATGGACCCCAAGAAGCTCTCTGCCGTCTTAAAGTGGCCCCGTCTGGAGAGGTTGAAGACGATTCAGCGATTCCTGGGCTTCGCCAACTACTACCGTCTCTTCATCCCGCACTTCTCTTCCCGGACTGCTCCCATCTCTGCGCTTACCCGTAAGGGAGCAAATCCCAAGGTATCCCCCCCGGAGCTGAGGAGGCCTTCCTTTCCTTAAAGCAAGCCTTCTCCTCTACCCCAGTGCTGCACCGTCCGGACTGCAACAAAAAGTTCTTCCTGGAGGTTGATGCTTCCTCCTCCGGAGCCGGAGCGGTGCTCACCCAAAAATCTTCATCCGGGAGAATGGTAACCTGCGGCTTCTTCTCCAAACTCTTCTCCTCGTCTAAGTGCATCTACTTCATAGGAGACCGAGAACTGCTAGCCATCAAATTGGCACTGGAGGAGTGGCATTACCTGCTTGAAGGGGCTCTATACCCAGTGATCATCTATACTGATCACAAAAACCTTGCATATCTCCAGAATGCCCAAAGACTCAATCCGCGTCAGGCCCGGTGGTCTTTGTTCTTCGCTCGCTTCGACTTTATCCTACATTTCCGCCCGGCGGACAAGAATGTTAAAGCTGACGCCTTGTCCCGATCCTTCCTGTCCTCCGATCTCGAGGAGGAGCCTATGCACATCATCGACCCCTCCAAAGTGATGAGTATGGAACCCTTAGATCTGACTCGTCTCCCACCCGGTAAGACATTTGTAGCGGTTCCAGATCGGGAGAAGATTCTTCACTGTGGTCATTCATCTAAACTAGCCGGCCATGCCGGTCAGAAGAAACCTTTCCTGCTCATTACCCGGCATTACTGGTGGCCTACCCTGCGCAAGGATGTGGTAGACTTCGTCTCGGCCTGTTCATCTTGTGCCCGCAACAAAGTTCCCAGACATCTTCCAGCCGATCACCTTCTGCCTCTTCCCGTACCTGCTGCCCCTTGGCAACACATTGCTATGGACTTTATTACAGATCTCCCTGTTTTTGCCGGCTGTACAGTCATTTGGGTGGTCGCCGACCGCTTTTCTAAAATGGCCCACTTCATCCCTCTGCCTGGTCTCCCGTCTGCATCAGAGCTGGCTAAGAACTTCTTCCTTCACATCTTCCGTCTCCATGGCCTACCCCTCCACATTGTTTCGGATCGAGGGGTTCAATTCACCTGACACTTCTGGAGAGCTACGTGTAAACTGTTGGATGTCACCCTGGATTTCTCCTCCGCTTACCATCCACAGTCCAATGGCCAAGTGGAGCGTATCAACCAGATCCTTACCAGCTACCTCAGGCACTTTGTTAATGCTCACCATACCGATTGGGTGGACCTCCTACCATGGGCCGAATTCTCCTACAACAACCATGAGAGCGAATCGACTTCCAAGTCCCCGTTCTTTGTAGTCTATGGTCAACATCCCCGGATTCCGTTTCCCGTCTCCGCTTCTGTGGACAACCCTGCCGCGGAGTCTCTGGTCAGCGAATTTTCCACCATTTGTGAAAATACTAGGTCCTCACTTCTTCAGTCCTCCGAGCGGATGAAGAGATATGCTGACAAGAGACGTCTGGATCCGCTTCAATTCCGTCCGGGAGACAAGGTTTGGCTCTCCTCCAAACATGTTCGGCTCAAAATACCCTCCTAAAAGTTGGGTCCTCGGTTCATCGGTCCATTTGAAGTCCTCAAACAAATCAACCCAGTGGCCTACAAGTTAAAACTCCCGGCCACCTTACGGATTCCCAACTCCTTCTACGTATCTCTCCTCAAACCAGTTGTGTTTAATTCTTTTTCCAACAGTCCAGGTACTCCCCCTGCTCCGGTTTCCGCTGAGGACGTTTTTGAGGTAGAGAACATTCTGGCCACCAAGAGGGTAAGAGGAAAAACCTTTTTTCTGGTGGATTGGAAGGGGTTTGGCCCAGAGGAGAGAACTTGGGAACCCAGGGAGAACATTCATGCCCCGCTTCTCTTGAAAAATTTCTTTCTGGCCTAAAAAAGAGGCGGCGTAAATGGGGGGTACTGTAGCATCGGCGTCTCTGCCCCCTACCAGGCAGAGACGCCGTTCCTCTCACAGCCACGCTCTGCGCCCGGCGTCCTCCAGCGCTCCTCTTCCTGCTTCTGCCGGCGAGCGCAGCTTCCCGGGCACTGGGATTAGGGCGCGCGCGCGTGTTCCCTCCCTCTTAAAGGGGCCGCGCGCACCGCCCTGAGGAGTCCCCGGACAATTGCCGGAGGTCCTCCCATATTTAGAGCACCTCCTCCAATATGGAGGTGCCCGAGCAATAGTTGATGCACAGTGTACTTACCTCAGATTCAGCCCTCAGGTCCCGCTGCTAGCCTGACTACTAGTCCAGTCCGCCAGCCTGACTACTCTCCAGCCCGACAGTCTGTCTTCCGTTCAGTCCGCCAGTCTGTCTATGGGCTTTGCCCGCCTGCTTACCTGGAAGCACCTGCCTATCACTTGCAGTGAACACCTGACAGCCTACCTAGAGGCTCCTGCCTGTCACTTGCCGTGACCACCTGTCAGCCTACCTGGAGGCTCCTGCCTGTCACTTGCCATGACCACCTGACAGCCTACCTAGAGGCTCCCGCCTGTCACTTGCCTTGACCACCTGACAGCCTACCTAGAGGCTCCTGCCTGTCACTTGCCATGACCACCTGACAGCCTACCTAGAGGCTCCCGCCTGTCACTTGCCGTGACCACCTGTCAGCCTACCTGGAGGCTCCTTCCCATCACTTACCGTGACCACCTGACAGCCTACCTAGAGGCTCCCGCCTGTCGCCTGCTGTCTCTGCCTGTTCGTCTACCCGGATCTCTCATCAGCCTGCCTGCTGTGCCCATCTGCAGTATCGGTCAGTCCCAGCCATCTGACCCGTGGGAGTCACCTGCTCTCTTACAAGGTCGTCCCCAGAGTAGCACCTGGTCCCTCTGCTCGGTCCCTCCCTGGTCACGTAGTCGATAGCCGCCGTACAACCTAGGTCGGTCCGAGTTCATACTTAGTTACGCCCCTCTGGGTCCCTCCTTGCACCGCAGCACAGAGGTTCCACCATCCGGATCCGTAACACTGGTATGCAGACAGGTGGGTATTGGCAGGCACGGCTGGCATGCAGACAGGTGGGCACTGGCAGGCACGGCTGGCATGCAGACAGGCGGGTACTGGCAGGTAGGAACGCAGGCAGGATAGGGACCAGTACAGACTGGGACACAGGAACGGAGCCGCAGGTGCGGTGGACAGCAGAGCAGAGCAAAACCGCCAATGCGGTGAACAAGCAGAGCAGAGCGAAACAGCTGGTGCGGTGCACAAGCAGAGCGGAACCGCAGGTGCGGTGAACAAGCAGAGCAGAGGGGAACCGCAGGTGAGGTGAACAAGCAGAGCAGAGCGGAACCGCAGATGTGGTGAACAAGCAGAGCAAAGCAGAACCGCAGGTGCGGTGAACAAGCAGAGCAGAGCGGAACCGCAGGTGCAGTGAACAAGCAGAGCAGAACAGAGCAGAAGGTGCAGGCAGACAGGTCAGGGCTCTGTTCACATGGAACAGACTGGAAAATACAGGAAGATAGTTAGATCACAGGAGGTAGATACGGAGGCAGGGAAACGGGACAAGCAGAACCAGATACACGCAAGGTACTTACAATGAAGTAGCGAGTGGACACAAAACTCATAAACAGAAGTACAGAGACAACGAGTTGGAGTTAGGTGCAGGTTCAGACACTGCAGGAAAAGGGAAGGTTGGGACATAGAGACAAACAGGTAACGGGCTAGGACACTGTTCAGACAGGAACTGAACCAGGAACAAGATACAGGAACGAGCCTGGGAACTCAGCCCCCAGGGTGGCGGAAACAGACTAGAAGTCACAGATACAGGCAACAGGCCAGGGTATACAGCCCCCAGGGTGGCAGAACAGACAAGATACAGGACAGAACCTGGCAACTCAGTTGCACAGAACACACTGAATGAAAGTGTTGCTCAGGCACCCCCTACTGGGTGGAGGGGGTTTAAGTATCCAGTGACTCAGAGCAATAGGCTGGGGAGGCATTAGGAGTGCGCACACAGTAACTATAAGAATCAGGCAGTAGCTGCGCCGCCGCCCTAAGCAATCAGACAAGAGACACAGCAGGTACTGGAGCAAAGTGTGCAGCCTGGATTGATAGGTAAGATGGCGGTCTTGCATGGTGGGAGGTGGTAAGCCATGCCAGCACGCTGCCAGGGATGTTACACTACACAACACTGAACACTCACTTCCTGATTCTGGAACCTACCCAGAGATTTTCCTAATGTGCCCACCATCTATGGGCTGTCATCACACAATTAACCCCTTCACTGTCCTTCATGTCTGCAATACTACTGGCAGACTTAACCTGTCATCTGCACCCGGGACAGTGGTATCTTGTGGCTGATTACCAATACTACAGCCCACGAGGAAACACATCAGGGACAGAGCATTTATTCACATCCTGTGGCCAACCATAGCACTGGATTCCCGTTTACTCTACTGGGCTGGATTATCACAGCTAACCCCTTAACTGGACCTAACTGCAGTCCAGAGAGATCTAACCGTCGGGAACATACTCTTTAACCTTTTTGATGCCAGAGGGAAGCTACTTCTTTGCACCTTACTACTTCTGCATCTAAGGACGCAACGTAACCTCCTCATTTTCCTCCTCTTTCACATCTTCAGATGAGCTACTCAGCTGCGTGCCTCTGGGTTCAAACCAAGTGGGATCTACAGCCTCATCATCATCCAATGTGTTATCCCATTCCTTGCCCTGAGAGTTACCCTCCTCTGCTTCTTGCCCTGACAGCACAGTACAGTCAGCGTGACCCTCAGGTATCTGAGTCTCATCAGGATCACCCCCCGAGGGGTTAACGTTTGGTGACGAGGGTTGCTCGGACCCTACTTTTTTTTCCCCCTGTATGGAGAACAATATTTGCACCAAAGAATTTTAAGCTGAGATGTGGCCTGCTTTATATACCACGGTAGTAATAAAACCAATTTTGAGTTCATCATGTCTGTGTATTTCACTAGAGTATAAATATTATAATGGGGACCGACACTTTTTACACTACAGCCAACCCAACCCAGCAGATGGAGACACAATCAGGAGTGTTCACATTTAAAAAAATTAGAGCCTAACACCACCAAAGTGGCATCAATTTCAGTACAACAGAAGTAGTATAATAGAGACCAAAACCTCTTCCACGACAGCCTACCAAGCAGATGGAGACACAATCAGGAGTGTTCACATTTAAAAAAATTAGGGCATAAAACCACCAAAGTGGCATCAATTTCAGTAGAGTAGAAGTAGTATAATGGAGACCAAAACCTCTTCCACTACAGCCAACCCAGCAGATGGAGACACAATCAGGAGTGTTCACATTTAAAAAAAATTACGACCTAACACCACCAAAGTGGCATCAATTTCACCAGAGTAGAAGTAGTATAATGGAGACCAAAACCTCTTCTACTAGAGCCAACCCAGCAGATGAAGACACAATCAGGAGTGTTCACATTTCCAAAAATTTGTGTTAACACCTGCAGCAGCAAGAGCAGGCACAGATGCCACGCTAAAGATATCACAGACTGCAATTACGCGAGATCAATGCAGCACACGAAAACTACAACATCGCCAAATATGTGCAGTCAGCAATTGGGGTGCAAAAGTCCTCGGAGAGCCATGTCTTGTTCATCTTGATTAAAGTTAGGCGGTCTATACTTTCAGGGGACAACTGGCCGCGCTTATCCATCAGGACACCACCTGCAGCGCTGAAGATACGTTCTGAGAGAACGCTGGCTGACGGGCATGATAAAACCTCCAAGCCGTGACAGGCAAGCTCAGGCCACTCTTCCATTTTTGAAGACCAAAATGTAAAAGGGTCCAAACCCTCTCTGATGGTATCGATATTGAGCTCTAGATACTCCTGAACCATCCTCTACAGTCGTTCACCACGTGTCAGACTTGTACTCTGTTGTGCTTGTGCACAAACTGGTCTAAAAAAATGTGTGAAAGGACTCACAGAAATTGATTCTGCCACTTACACTGCTGCTGCTAATATTTTGGCATTGATGAATTGATGTGCCAGAGGTTGAAAGTCTTCAGCTGCGATGCACACTGTGTGCCTCACTGCTGTCTTGGGGAAAACTTCTCTTAAGGTTGTGCAAAAGCTTGTTTCGATACTCCAGCATTTGCGGATCCCTTTCCAGGGCGAGAAGCATCTGGCAAAATTTGCTCTTATAACATGGATCTAAAAGAGAGGCAACCCAGTAGTCAGCACTATTTCGAATCATAACTATACGGGGATCATGTTGCAGATACTGCAGCAAAAAGGCACTCATATGTCGGGCTCTTCCATGAGGTCTAAGCCCATGCTGTGTTGGTGGCTGGGTAACACTGATGCTTGTTTCCTCCGTCCCCTCCTGCCAACCACGAACAACAGAGAAGGGATGATTATCCTCTTTATCTTCTGACTGTTGCTCTCCCATCACCTCTTCCTCCTTCATTTGTTCCTCGGCTCTTGCACCTTCACTAGCAGTTTGTCTGGTATCACAAACCCCCCCTCGATCGCAGTAATCCAACCTCCCTTGGCATCCACCTGTGTGACGACAGTCTGGAACTTTGAGATATTGTTATCCCTTCCACATCCTCCTCTTCTGGGACCACCACCTCCTGCCGCAGGCTATTCAAAGTCTGCTTCAGCATGTAGATGACCAGAATAGTGAAGCTGATGATGGCATCGTCAGCACTATCCATCTTAGTCGTCATTTCAAAACTATGCAGAAGGGTGCAGAGGTCCTCAATCTTTGCCCACTCCGTAAATATGTGATATGCCCCACCTCCATACTGCGTTGGCCCAGGCTATACGACATGACATACTGCATCAGGGTTCGTTGCTGCTGCCACACAGTCCCTGCAACATGTGCAGAGTGGATTTCCACCATGTCGACACATCGCATATCAACCTGTTAACTGGCATGGACAAAAACCTCTTGTGACGATACAGCTTATAATCTTAATCAGCCAGACGATTAGATTTGTTAAGCCAAGAGAAATACACTATTGTGTTTCCATTGACTTGTAAATATATGTATATTTCTGTGGCTGGTCAAGAAGGACAGACCAGTATTTGTATAATATGTTGCAGATGAGGTGAGTGGTGTGTTTTGATATTGTAGATGAGGTGAGTTGTGTGTCGTGATGTTGTACATTAGCTGTATGGTGTGTTTTGATGCTGTAGCAGAGATGAGTGGTGTGTCTTGATGTTGTACATTAGCTGTATGGTGTGTTTTGATGCTGTAGCAGAGATGAGTGGTGTGTTTTGATGTTGTAGATGAGCTGAGTGGTGTGTTTTGATGTTGTAGATGAGGTGTGTGGTGTGTTTTGATGTTGTAGGTGAGGTGAGTGGTGAGTTTTGATGTTGTACAATAGCTGCTTGGTCTGTTTTGATGTTGTAGATGAGCTGCATGGTGTGTTTTTGTTACACTCGCGCCCGGACTGACTGGCGTGAGCGTGATTAGTGATCCCACTGTACCATGAACCGAGGAGTGCCTGGAGGGGCGTAACTAAGTATCAACCCGATCCGACCAAGGTCGCACGGCGGCTTAGTCGACTCCGTGGACCAAGGAGGAACTGAGCAGAGGTACCAGGTGCGACTCCAGGTCAGACCCCGGTCACAGTTGTTGACCCACACCGGGGAATGCAGGAACAGGCAGGGTTAGACTGGCATACAGGCAGGTGGGTATTGGCAAGTACGGCTGGTATGCAGACAGGTGGGTACTGGCAAGTACGGCTGGTATGCAGACAGGTGGGCACTGACAAGCACGGCTGGTGTGCAGACAGGGAGATACTGGCAAGCACGGCTGGAGTGCAGACCGGGAGGCACTAGCAGGTTGGATCGCAGGCTGGATAGGGTCCAGTACAGACTGGGAGACAGGTACAGAGCCGCAGATGCGGTAGACAAGCAGAGTAAAGCGAAACCGCCGGAGCGGAGGACAAGGCAGAGCAGAGAGGAAAGGCTAGTGCAGTGAGCAAGCAGGGAGGAGCGAAAACCGCAGGTGCGGTGGGCAAGGCAGTGCAGAGCGGAACCGCTGGAGCGGTGGGCAAGGCAGGGCAGAGAGAAGCCACCGGAGCGGTGGGCAAGTCAGAGCGGAGAGAAACCGCCGGAGCGGTGGGTAAGGCAGAGCAGAGGGAAGCCGCCGGAGCGGTGGGCAAGTCAAAGCAGAGAGAAACCGCCGGAGCGGTGGGTAAGGCAGAGCAGAGGGAATCCGCTGGAGTGGTGGGCAAGTCAGAGCAGAGAGAAACCGCCGGAGCGGTGGGTAAGGCAGAGCAGAGGGAAACCGCCAGAGCGGTGGGCAAGTCAGAGCAGAGAGAAACCGCCGGAGCGGTGGGTAAGGCAGAGCAGAGGGAAACCACCGGAGCGGTGGGCAAGTCAGAGAGGACAGGGCTCTGCTCACATGGAACAGACTGGAAAATACAGGAAGATATGGAGGAAGGGAAAAGGGACAAGCAGAACCAGATACACACAAGGTACTTCCTATGAAGTAGCGAGTGGACACAAAACTCACAAACAGAAGTACAGAGACAACGAGTTGGAGTTAGGTGCAGGTTCAGATACTGCAGGAAAAGGGAAGGTACGGACATAGAGACAAACAGGTAACAGGCTAGGATACAGTTCAGACAGGAACTGCTACTGCAATGAGATACAAAAACGAGCCTGGGAATACAGCCCCCAGAGTGGCGGAAACAGATTAGAAGTCAGAGATAACAGGACAGGACCTGGCAATACAGTTGCAAAGACAAACTGAGTGAAGGTGTTGCTCAGGCACCTCCTACTGGGTGGAGGGGGTTTAAATATCCAGTGACTCACAGCAATAGGCTGGAGACGCATTAGGGGTGCGCCCACAGCAGCTATAAGAATCAGAAAGTAACCGGGACGCCGCCCTAAGCAGTCAGTCAAGAGGCATGCACACAGCATGAACTGGAGCAAGATTTGCAGGCTGGACTGACAGGTAAGATTGCGGTCTTGCATAGTGGGAGGTGGTGCACTATGCAAGCACACCGCCAGCGATGTTACAGTTTTGATGTTGTAGATGAGGTGAGTGGTGTGTTTTGATGTTGTAGATCAGGTGAATGGTGTATTTTGATGTTGTAGGTGAGTGGAGTGTTTTGATGTTGTAGATGAGGTGAGTGATGTGTTTTGATATTGTAGGTGAGCTGAGAGGTGTGTTTTGATGTTGTACAATAGCTGTTTGGTCTGTTTTGATGTTGTAGATGAGCTGAGTGGTGTGTTTTGATGCTATAGATGAGGTATGTGGTGTGTTTTGATGTTATACATTAGCTGCATGGTGCATTTTGATGTTGTAGATGAGCTGAGCGGTGTGTTTTGATGTTGTAGATGAGCTGAGTGGTGTGTTTTGATGTTGTAGATTAGGTGAGTGGTGTGCTTTCATGTTGTACATTAGCTGTATGGTGTGTTTTGATGTTGTAGATAAGCTGAGTGGTGTGTTTTGATGTTGTAAATGAGGTGAGTGGTGTGTTTGATGTTGTAGATAACCTGAGTGGTGTGTTTTGATGTTGTAGATGAGGTGAGTGGTGTCTTTTGATGTTGTAGATAAGGTGAGTGGTGTGTTTTGATGTTGTGGATGAGGTGAGTGGTGTCTTTTGATGTTGTAGATGAGGTGAGTGGTGTGTTTTGATGTTGTAGATGAGGTGAGTGGTGTCTTTTGATGTTGTAGATGAGGTGAGTGGTGGGTTTTGATATTGTAGTTTAGATGAGTGGTGTGTTTTGATGTTGTACATTAGCTGTATGGTGTGTTTGATGTTGTAGATGAGGTGCGTGGCGTGTTTTGATGTTCTACATTAGCTGTATGGTGTGTTTGATGTTGTAGATGAGGTGAGTGGTGTGTTTTGACGTTGTAGATGAGCTGAGTGGTTTGTTTTGATGGTGTAGATGAGGTGAGTGGTGTATTTTGATGTTGTAGATGAGCTGAGTGGTGTGTTTTGATGTTGTAGATGAGGTGAGTGATGTGTTTTGATGTTGTAGATGAGCTGAGTGGTGTGTTTTGATGTTGTAGATAAGGTTAGTGGTGTATTTTGATGTTGTAGATGAGGTGAGTGGTGTCGTTTGATGTTGTAGATGAGCTGAGTGGTGTGTTTTCATGGTGTACATTAGCTGCATGGTGTGTTTTGATGTTGTAGATGAGGTGAGTAGTGTGTTTTGATGTTGTAAATGAGGTGAGTGGTATGTTTGATGCTGTAGATGAGCTGAGTGGTGTGTTTTGATGTTGTAGATGAAGTGAGTGGTGTCTTTTGATGTTGTAGATGAGGTGAGTGGTGTGTTTTGATGTTGTAGATGAGGTGAGTGGTGTGTTTTGATGTTGTAGATGAGCTGAGTGGTGTGTTTTGATATTGTAGTTTAGATGAGTGGTGTGTTTTGATGTTGTACATTAGCTGTATGGTGTGTTTGATGCTGTAGATCAGCTGAGTGGTGTGTTTTGATGTTGTAGATGAAGTGAGTGGTGTCTTTTGATGTTGTAGATGAGCTGAGTGGTGTGTTTTGATGTTGTAGATGAGGTGAGTGGTGTGTTTTGATGTTGTAGATGAGCTGAGTGGTGTGTTTTGATATTGTAGTTTAGATGAGTGGTGTGTTTTGATGTTGTACATTAGCTGTATGGTGTGTTTGATGCTGTAGATCAGCTGAGTGGTGTGTTTTGATGTTGTAGATGAGCTGAGTGGTGTGTTTTGATGTTGTAGATGAGCTGAGTGGTGTGTTTTGATGTTGTAGATGAGCTGAGTGGTGTGTTTTGATGTTGTACATTAGCTGTATGGTGTGTTTGATGTTGCACATTAGCTGCATGGTGTGTTTGATGTTGTAGATGAGCTGAGTGGTGTGTTTGATGTTGTAGATGAGGTGAGTGGTGTATTTTGATGTTGCAGGTGAGGTGAGTGGTGTAGTTTGATGTTGTAGGTGAGCTGACTGGTGTCTTTTGATGTTGTAGATGAGCTGAGTGGTGTGTTTGATGTTGTAGATGAGGTGAGTGGTGTATTTTGATGTTGTAGGTGAGCTGAGCGGTGTCTTTTGATGTTGTAGATGAGCTGCGTGGTGTGTTTTGATGTTCTAGATGAGGTGAGTGGTGTCTTTTGATGTTGTAGATGAGCTGAGTGGTGTCTTTTGATGTTGTAGATGAGGTGAGTGGTGTCTTTTGATGTTGTAGATGAGCTGAGTGGTGTCTTTTGATGTTGTAGATGAGCTGAGTGGTGTGTCTTGATGTTGTAGATGAGGTGAGTGGTGTGTTTTGATGTTGTAGATGAGCTGAGTGGTGTGTTTTGATGTTGTAGATGAGGTGAGTGGTGTATTTTGATGTTGTAGATGAGCTGAGTGGTGTCTTTTGATGTTGTAGATGAGGTGAGTGTATGTTTTGATGTTGTAGATTAGCTGAGTGGTGTCTTTTGATGTTGTAGATGAGGTGAGTGATGTGTTTTGATCTTGTAGGTGAGCTGAGTGGTGTGTTTTGATGTTGTAGATGAGCTGAGTGGTGTGTTTTGATGTTGTAGATGAGCTGAGTGGTGTGTTTTGATGTTGTAGATGAGGTGAGTGGTGTATTTTGATGTTGTAGATGAGGTGAGTGGTGTGTTTTGATGATGTAGATGAGGTGAGTGTATGTTTTGATGTTGTAGATGAGCTGAGTGGTGTCTTTTGATGTTGTAGATGAGCTGAGTGGTGTCTTTTGATGTTGTAGATGAGGTAAGTGGTGTGTTTGATGTTATAGATGAGGTGAGTGGTGTGTTTTGATGATGTAGATGAGGTGATTGTATGTTTTGATGTTGTAGATGAGCTGAGTGGTGTCTTTTGATGTTGTAGATGAGCTGAGTGGTGTGTTTTGATGTTGTAGATGAGGTGAGTGTATGTTTTGATGTTGTAGAATAGCTGAGTGGTGTCTCTTGATGTTGCAGATGAGGTGAGTGATGTGTTTTGATGATGTAGATGAGGTGAGTGTATGTTTTGATGTTGTAGATGAGCTGAGTGGTGTGTTTTGATGTTGTAGATGAGGTAAGTGGTGTGTTTGATGTTATAGATGAGGTGAGTGGTGTGTTTTGATGATGTAGATGAGGTGATTGTATGTTTTGATGTTGTAGATGAGCTGAGTGGTGTCTTTTGATGTTGTAGATGAGCTGAGTGGTGTGTTTTGATGTTGTAGATGAGGTGAGTGTATGTTTTGATGTTGTAGAATAGCTGAGTGGTGTCTCTTGATGTTGCAGATGAGGTGAGTGATGTGTTTTGA
This sequence comes from Phyllobates terribilis, assembly GCF_046119375.1. Classification (NCBI taxonomy): domain Eukaryota; kingdom Metazoa; phylum Chordata; class Amphibia; order Anura; family Dendrobatidae; genus Phyllobates; species Phyllobates terribilis. The sequence continues at coordinate 143,418,968 of NW_027362767.1, forward strand.
TCTTGTAGGTGAGCTGAGTGGTGGGTTTTGATGTTGTAGATGAGCTGAGTGGTGTCTTTTGATGCTGTAGATGAGCTGAGTGGTGTGTTTTGATGTTGTAGATGAGGTGAGTGGTGTATTTTGATGTTGTAGATGAGGTGAGTGGTGTGTTTTGATGATGTAGATGAGGTGAGTGTATGTTTTGATGTTGTAAATGAGCTGAGTGGTGTCTTTTGATGTTGTAGATGAGCTGAGTGGTGTCTTTTGATGTTGTAGATGAGGTAAGTGGTGTGTTTGATGTTGTAGATGAGCTGAGTGGTTTCTTTTGATGTTGTAGATGAGGTAAGTGGTGTGTTTGATGTTGTAGATGAGCTGAGTGGTATCTTTTGATGTTGTAGATGAGGTGAGTGGTGTGTTTTGATGCTGTAGATGAGCTGAGTGGTGTCTTTTGATGTTGTAGATGAGCTGAGTGGTGTCTTTTGATGTTGTAGATGAGGTGAGTGGTGTGTTTTGATGTTGTAGATGAGCTGAGTGGTGTGTTTTGATGTTGTAGATGAGGTGAGTGGTGTATTTTGATGTTGTAGAAGAGCTGACTGGTGTGTTTTGATGTTGTAGATGAGGTGAGTGTATGTTTTGATGTTGTAGATTAGCTGAGTGGTGTCTTTTGATGTTGTAGATGAGGTGAGTGATGTGTTTTGATCTTGTAGGTGAGCTGAGTGGTGTGTTTTGATGTTGTAGATGAGCTGAGTGGTGTCTTTTGATGTTGTAGATGAGCTGAGTGGTGTGTTTTGATGTTGTAGATGAGGTGAGTGGTGTATTTTGATGTTGTAGATGAGGTGAGTGGTGTGTCTTGATGATGTAGATGAGGTGAGTGTATGTTTTGATGTTGTAGATGAGCTGAGTGGTGTCTTTTCATGTTGTAGATGAGCTGAGCGGTGTCTTTTGATGTTGTAGATGAGGTAAGTGGTGTGTTTGATGTTGTAGATGAGGTGAGTGGTGTGTTTTGATGATGTAGATGAGGTGAGTGTATGTTTTGATGTTGTAGATGAGCTGAGTGGTGTCTTTTGATGTTGTAGATGAGCTGAGTGGTGTCTTTTGATGTTGTAGATGAGGTAAGTGGTGTGTTTGATGTTGTAGATGAGCTGAGTTGTGTCTTTTGATGTTGTAGATGAGGTAAGTGGTGTGTTTGATGTTGTAGATGAGCTGAGTGGTGTCTTTTGATGTTGTAGATGAGGTGAGTAGTGTGTTTTGATGCTGTGTAGATGAGCTGAGTGGTGTCTTTTGATGTTGTAGATGAGCTGAGTGGTGTGTTTTGATGTTGTAGATGAGGTGAGTGGTGTGTTTTGATGTTGTAGATGAGCTGAGTGGTGTCTTTTGATGTTGTAGATGAGGTAAGTGGTGTGTTTGATGTTATAGATGAGGTGAGTGGTGTGTTTTGATGATGTAGATGAGGTGAGTGTATGTTTTGATGTTGTAGATGAGCTGAGTGGTGTCTTTTGATGTTGTAGATGAGCTGAGTGGTGTGTTTTGATGTTGTAGATGAGGTGAGTGTATGTTTTGATGTTGTAGAATAGCTGAGTGGTGTCTCTTGATGTTGCAGATGAGGTGAGTGATGTGTTTTGATCTTGTAGGTGAGCTGAGTGGTGTGTTTTGATGTTGTAGATGAGCTGAGTGGTGTCTTTTGATGCTGTAGATGAGCTGAGTGGTGTGTTTTGATGTTGTAGATGAGGTGAGTGGTGTATTTTGATGTTGTAGATGAGGTGAGTGGTGTGTTTTGATGATGTAGATGAGGTGAGTGTATGTTTTGATGTTGTAAATGAGCTGAGTGGTGTCTTTTGATGTTGTAGATGAGCTGAGTGGTGTCTTTTGATGTTGTAGATGAGGTAAGTGGTGTGTTTGATGTTGTAGATGAGCTGAGTGGTTTCTTTTGATGTTGTAGATGAGGTAAGTGGTGTGTTTGATGTTGTAGATGAGCTGAGTGGTATCTTTTGATGTTGTAGATGAGGTGAGTGGTGTGTTTTGATGCTGTAGATGAGCTGAGTGGTGTCTTTTGATGTTGTAGATGAGCTGAGTGGTGTCTTTTGATGTTGTAGATGAGCTGAGTGGTGTGTTTTGATGTTGTAGATGAGGTGAGTGGTGTATTTTGATGTTGTAGATGAGGTGAGTGGTGTGTTTTGATGATGTAGATGAGGTGAGTGTATGTTTTGATGTTGTAGATGAGCTGAGTGGTGTCTTTTGATGTTGTAGATGAGCTGAGTGGTGTGTTTTGATGTTGTAGATGAGGTGAGTGGTGTATTTTGATGTTGTAGATGAGGTGAGTGGTGTGTTTTGATGATGTAGATGAGGTGAGTGTATGTTTTGATGTTGTAGATGAGCTGAGTGGTGTCTTTTCATGTTGTAGATGAGCTGAGTGGTGTCTTTTGATGTTGTAGATGAGGTAAGTGGTGTGTTTGATGTTGTAGATGAGGTGAGTGGTGTGTTTTGATGATGTAGATGAGGTGAGTGTATGTTTTGATGTTGTAGATGAGCTGAGTGGTGTCTTTTGATGTTGTAGATGAGCTGAGTGGTGTCTTTTGATGTTGTAGATGAGGTAAGTGGTGTGTTTGATGTTGTAGATGAGCTGAGTTGTGTCTTTTGATGTTGTAGATGAGGTAAGTGGTGTGTTTGATGTTGTAGATGAGATGAGTGGTGTCTTTTGATGTTGTAGATGAGGTGAGTAGTGTGTTTTGATGCTGTGTAGATGAGCTGAGTGGTGTCTTTTGATGTTGTAGATGAGCTGAGTGGTGTCTTTTGATGTTGTAGATGCGGTGAGTGGTGTGTTTGATGTTGTAGATGAGCTGAGTGGTGTCTTTTGATGTTGTAGATGAGGTGAGTGGTGTGTTTGATGTTGTAGATGAGGTGAGTGGTGTCTTTTGATGTTGTAGATGATGTGATTGGTGTGTTTGATGTTGTAGATGAGCTGAGTGGTGTCTTTTGATGTTGCAGATGAGGTGAGTGGTGTATTTTGATGTTGTAGATGAGGTGAGTGGTGTGTTTGATGTTGTAGATGAGCTGAGTGGTGTCTTTTGATGTTGCAGATGAGGTGAGTGATGTGTTTTGATGTTGCAGATGAGGTGAGTGGTGTCTTTTGATGTTGCAGATGAGGTGAGTGGTGTCTTTTGATGTTGCAGATGAGGTGAGTGGTGTATTTTGATGTTGTAGATGTGGTGAGTGGTGTGTTTGATGTTGTAGATGAGCTGAGTGGTGTCTTTTGATGTTGCAGATGAGGTGAGTGGTGTCTTTTGATGTTGTAGATGAGCTGAGTGGTGTCTTTTGATGTTGCAGATGAGGTGAGTGGTGTATTTTGATGTAGATGCGGTGAGTGGTGTGCTTGATGTTGTAGATGAGCTGAGTGGTGTCTTTTGATGTTGCAGATGAGGTGAGTGATGTGTTTTGATGTTGCAGATGAGGTGAGTGATGTGTTTTGATGTTGTAGATGCGGTGAGTGGTGTGTTTGATGTTGTAGATGAGCTGAGTGGTGTCTTTTGATGTTGTAGATGAGGTGAGTGATGTGTTTTGATGTTGCAGATGAGGTGAGTGGTGTCTTTTGATGTTGCAGATGAGGTGAGTGGTGTATTTTGATGTTGCAGATGAGGTGAGTGATGTGTTTTGATCTTGTAGGTGAGCTGAGTGGTGTGTTTTGATGTTGTAGGTGAGTGCTGTGTTTTGATGTTGTAGATGAGGTGAGTGATATGTTTTGATCTTGTAGGTGAGCTGAGTGGTGTGTTTTGATGTTGTAGATGAGGTGAGTGGTGTCTTTTGATGTTGTAGATGAGCTGAGTGGTGTCTTTTGATGTTGTAGATGAGCTGCGTGGTGTGATTTGATGTTGTAGATGAGGTGAGTGGTGTCTTTTGATGTTGTAGATGAGCTGAGTGGTGTGTGTTGATGTTGTAGATGAGGTGAGTGGTGTATTTTGATGTTGTAGATGAGCTGAGTGGTGTGTTTTGATGTTGTAGATGAGGTGAGTGTATGTTTTGATGTTGTAGATTAGCTGAGTGGTGTCTTTTGATGTTGTAGATGAGGTGAGTGATGTGTTTTGATCTTGTAGGTGAGCTGAGTGGTGTGTTTTGATGTTGTAGATGAGCTGAGTGGTGTCTTTTGATGTTGTAGATGAGCTGAGTGGTGTGTTTTGATGTTGTAGATGAGGTGAGTGGTGTATTTTGATGTTGTAGATGAGGTGAGTGGTGTGTTTTGATGATGTAGATGAGGTGAGTGTATGTTTTGATGTTGTAGATGAGCTGAGTGGTGTCTTTTGATGTTGCAGATGAGCTGAGTGGTGTCTTTTGATGTTGTAGATGAGGTAAGTGGTGTGTTTGATGTTGTAGATGAGGTGAGTGGTGTGTTTTGATGATGTAGATGAGGTGAGTGTATGTTTTGATGTTGTAGATGAGCTGAGTGGTGTCTTTTGATGTTGTAGATGAGCTGAGTGGTGTCTTTTGATGTTGTAGATGAGCTGAGTGGTGTCTTTTGATGTTGTAGATGCGGTGAGTGGTGTGTTTGATGTTGTAGATGAGCTGAGTGGTGTCTTTTGATGTTGTAGATGAGGTGAGTGGTGTGTTTGATGTTGTAGATGAGGTGAGTGGTGTCTTTTGATGTTGTAGATGATGTGATTGGTGTGTTTGATGTTGTAGATGAGCTGAGTGGTGTCTTTTGATGTTGCAGATGAGGTGAGTGGTGTATTTTGATGTTGTAGATGAGGTGAGTGGTGTGTTTGATGTTGTAGATGAGCTGAGTGGTGTCTTTTGATGTTGCAGATGAGGTGAGTGATGTGTTTTGATGTTGCAGATGAGGTGAGTGGTGTCTTTTGATGTTGCAGATGAGCTGAGTGGTGTCTTTTGATGTTGTAGATGAGGTAAGTGGTGTGTTTGATGTTGTAGATGAGGTGAGTGGTGTGTTTTGATGATGTAGATGAGGTGAGTGTATGTTTTGATGTTGTAGATGAGCTGAGTGGTGTCTTTTGATGTTGTAGATGAGCTGAGTGGTGTCTTTTGATGTTGCAGATGAGGTGAGTGGTGTATTTTGATGTTGTAGATGCGGTGAGTGGTGTGTTTGATGTTGTAGATGAGCTGAGTGGTGTCTTTTGATGTTGCAGATGAGGTGAGTGATGTGTTTTGATGTTGCAGATGAGCTGAGTGGTGTCTTTTGATGTTGTAGATGAGGTGAGTGGTGTGTTTGATGTTGTAGATGAGGTGAGTGGTGTCTTTTGATGTTGTAGATGATGTGATTGGTGTGTTTGATGTTGTAGATGAGCTGAGTGGTGTCTTTTGATGTTGCAGATGAGGTGAGTGGTGTATTTTGATGTTGTAGATGAGGTGAGTGGTGTGTTTGATGTTGTAGATGAGCTGAGTGGTGTCTTTTGATGTTGCAGATGAGGTGAGTGATGTGTTTTGATGTTGCAGATGAGGTGAGTGGTGTCTTTTGATGTTGCAGATGAGGTGAGTGGTGTCTTTTGATGTTGCAGATGAGGTGAGTGGTGTATTTTGATGTTGTAGATGCGGTGAGTGGTGTGTTTGATGTTGTAGATGAGCTGAGTGGTGTCTTTTGATGTTGCAGATGAGGTGAGTGGTGTCTTTTGATGTTGTAGATGAGCTGAGTGGTGTCTTTTGATGTTGCAGATGAGGTGAGTGGTGTATTTTGATGTTGTAGATGAGGTGAGTGGTGTGTTTGATGTTGTAGATGAGCTGAGTGGTGTCTTTTGATGTTGCAGATGAGGTGAGTGATGTGTTTTGATGTTGCAGATGAGGTGAGTGATGTGTTTTGATGTTGTAGATGCGGTGAGTGGTGTGTTTGATGTTGTAGATGAGCTGAGTGGTGTCTTTTGATGTTGTAGATGAGGTGAGTGATGTGTTTTGATGTTGCAGATGAGGTGAGTGGTGTCTTTTGATGTTGCAGATGAGGTGAGTGGTGTATTTTGATGTTGCAGATGAGGTGAGTGATGTGTTTTGATCTTGTAGGTGAGCTGAGTGGTGTGTTTTGATGTTGTAGGTGAGTGCTGTGTTTTGATGTTGTAGATGAGGTGAGTGATATGTTTTGATCTTGTAGGTGAGCTGAGTGGTGTGTTTTGATGTTGTAGATGAGGTGAGTGGTGTCTTTTGATGTTGTAGATGAGCTGAGTGGTGTCTTTTGATGTTGTAGATGAGCTGCGTGGTGTGATTTGATGTTGTAGATGAGGTGAGTGGTGTCTTTTGATGTTGTAGATGAGCTGAGTGGTGTCTTTTGATGTTGTAGATGAGCTGAGTGGTGTGTCTTGATGTTGTAGATGAGGTGAGTGGTGTGTTTTGATGTTGTAGATGAGCTGAGTGGTGTGTTTTGATGTTGTAGATGAGGTGAGTGGTGTATTTTGATGTTGAAGATGAGCTGAGTGGTGTCTTTTGATGTTGTAGATGAGGTGAGTGTATGTTTTGATGTTGTAGATTAGCTGAGTGGTGTCTTTTGATGTTGTAGATGAGGTGAGTGATGTGTTTTGATCTTGTAGGTGAGCTGAGTGGTGTGTTTTGATGTTGTAGATGAGCTGAGTGGTGTGTTTTGATGTTGTAGATGAGCTGAGTGGTGTCTTTTGATGTTGTAGATGAGCTGAGTGGTGTGTTTTGATGTTGTAGATGAGGTGAGTGGTGTATTTTGATGTTGTAGATGAGGTGAGTGGTGTGTTTTGATGATGTAGATGAGGTGAGTGTATGTTTTGATGTTGTAGATGAGCTGAGTGGTGTCTTTTGATGTTGTAGATGAGCTGAGTGGTGTGTTTTGATGTTGTAGATGAGGTGAGTGTATGATTTGATGTTGTAGATTAGCTGAGTGGTGTCTTTTGATGTTGCAGATGAGGTGAGTGATGTGTTTTGATCTTGTAGGTGAGCTGAGTGGTGTGTTTTGATGTTGTAGATGAGCTGAGTGGTGTCTTTTGATGCTGTAGATGAGCTGAGTGGTGTGTTTTGATGTTGTAGATGAGGTGAGTGGTGTATTTTGATGTTGTAGATGAGGTGAGTGGTGTGTTTTGATGATGTAGATGAGGTGAGTGTATGTTTTGATGTTGTAGATGAGCTCAGTGGTGTCTTTTGATGTTGTAGATGACCTGAGTGGTGTCTTTTGATGTTGTAGATGAGGTAAGTGGTGTGTTTGATGTTGTAGATGAGGTGAGTGGTGTGTTTTTATGATGTAGATGAGGTGAGTGTATGTTTTGATGTTGTAGATGAGCTGAGTGGTGACTTTTGATGTTGTAGATGAGCTGAGTGGTGTCTTTTGATGTTGTAGATGAGGTAAGTGGTGTGTTTGATGTTGTAGATGAGCTGAGTGGTTTCTTTTGATGTTGTAGATGAGGTAAGTGGTGTGTTTGATGTTGTAGATGAGCTGAGTGGTGTCTTTTGATGTTGTAGATGAGGTGAGTGGTGTGTTTTGATGCTGTAGATGAGCTGAGTGGTGTCTTTTGATGTTGTAGATGAGCTGAGTGGTGTCTTTTGATGTTGTAGATGAGGTGAGTGGTGTGTTTTGATGTTGTAGATGAGCTGAGTGGTGTGTTTTGATGTTGTAGATGAGGTGAGTGGTGTATTTTGATGTTGTAGATTAGCTGAGTGGTGTCTTTTGATGTTGTAGATGAGGTGAGTGATGTGTTTTGATCTTGCAGGTGAGCTGAGTGGTGTGTTTTGATGTTGTAGATGAGCTGAGTGGTGTCTTTTGATGTTGTAGATGAGCTGAGTGGTGTGTTTTGATGTTGTAGATGAGCTGAGTGGTGTATTTTGATGTTGTAGATGAGGTGAGTGGTGTGTTTTGATGATGTAGATGAGGTGAGTGTATGTTTTGATGTTGTAGATGAGCTGAGTGGTGTCTTTTGATGTTGTAGATGAGCTGAGTGGTGTCTTTTGATGTTGTAGGTGAGGTAAGTGGTGTGTTTGATGTTGTAGATGAGGTGAGTGGTGTGTTTTGATGATGTAGATGAGGTGAGTGTATGTTTTGATGTTGTAGATGAGCTGAGTGGTGTCTTTTGATGTTGTAGATGAGCTGAGTGGTGTCTTTTGATGTTATAGATGAGGTAAGTGGTGTGTTTGATGTTGTAGATGAGCTGAGTGGTGTCTTTTGATGTTATAGATGAGGTAAGTGGTGTGTTTGATGTTGTAGATGAGCTGAGTGGTGTCTTTTGATGTTGTAGATGAGGTAAGTGGTGTGTTTGATGTTGTAGATGAGCTGAGTGGTGTCTTTTGATGAGGTGAGTGGTGTGTTTTGATGCTGTAGATGAGCTGAGTGGTGTCTTTTGATGTTGTAGATGAGCTGAGTGGTGTGTTTTGATGTTGCAGATGAGGTGAGTGGTGTGTTTTGATGTTGTAGATGAGCTGAGTGGTGTGTGTTGATGTTGTAGATGAGGTGAGTGGTGTATTTTGATGTTGTAGATGAGCTGAGTGGTGTGTTTTGATGTTGTAGATGAGGTGAGTGTATGTTTTCATGTTGTAGATTAGCTGAGTGGTGTCTTTTGATGTTGTAGATGAGGTGAGTGATGTGTTTTGATCTTGTAGGTGAGCTGAGTGGTGTGTTTTGATGTTGTAGATGAGCTGAGTGGTGTCTTTTGATGTTGTAGATGAGCTGAGTGGTGTGTTTTGATGTTGTAGATGAGGTGAGTGGTGTATTTTGATGTTGTAGATGAGGTGAGTGGTGTGTTTTGATGATGTAGGTGAGCTGAGTGGTGTGTTTGATGTTGTAGATGAGGTGAGTGGTGTGTTTTGATGTTGTAGATGAGCTGAGTGGTGTGTGTTGATGTTGTAGATGAGGTGAGTGGTGTATTTTGATGTTGTAGATGAGCTGAGTGGTGTGTTTTGATGTTGTAGATGAGGTGAGTGTATGTTTTGATGTTGTAGATTAGCTGAGTGGTGTCTTTTGATGTTGTAGATGAGGTGAGTGATGTGTTTTGATCTTGTAGGTGAGCTGAGTGGTGTGTTTTTGTTATGTTCTGCTACCAAAGCTAAGGAAAGAGAGGAGATCTGTCCCTACTATAAGACTCAGCTGAATCCCTACGATGTAACAGGGAACCTGATCCTGCGATCAGACCTGCTAAAGTCCTAATCTAGTCTGTACGAAGACCTATAGATGTGGGGAGGGAATCCCTACAAGTACTAAGGACTGGGAGGAATATGGGACACCTCCTAACAGAAATAGTAGCAGACAGACGAACAAACAAAATAGATAGAACATAGAGGTCCGTAGACCAAGCAAACTAACAGAGTAGATACAGAGCACAGGCTAGCTAGAAAGTAGATATACAATGAAGTCCAGCAAAGCCAGAAGGGCGGAGCAGGATTAAATAGGCCAACAAAGTCACGTGACCAACAAAGGAAAAAAACCTAACAGCAAGGTTCTAACAGTACCCCCCCTTCTAAGAGGATCCTCCGGATCCCCTAGGACCAGGCTTATCAGGAAATCTCCTGTGAAACGCTCTGATAAGTCTGGACGCGGAAACATCATCTGACCTCACCCAAGAGTTATCCTCGGGTCCGAAACCTTTCCAGGCCACAAGATACTGCAAACTACCTCTATACCGTCTAGAGTCAAGGATGCGAGAAATTTCATATTCCCCGTCCTCCACCACCGGAGGAACAGAGGCAGAGGCGTCACCATCCGACACAACAGCTTTTTTTAACAGAGAGACATGAAAGACCGGATTAATTCTCCAGGAGGTAGGAACCTCCAACCTAACAGCAGATTGGTTGACAACCTGAAGCACCTTAAAGGGCCCTACAAACTTGGGACCCAATTTCTTAGAAGGAATCCTCAACCGCAGATTCCTAGAGGACAACCAAACCATGTCACCAACAGCGAACAAAATCTCCTGTCGCTTCCTATCAAAGTAGTCTTTAGATTTTCTGTTGGCCTCCTGAAGATTACCACGCACATCCGTCCAAACTCTTTCCAAATCACCGGAAAAATTCTCCTCCTCAGGCACGGCAGATCCCAACTTGGAGAACGACCCAAACGACGGATGTCTCCCAGAACAACAAAAAAAAGGCGAACAACCAGCAGAAGAAGATGTATGATTGTTCAGAGCAAATTCGGCAAGTGGCAGAAACTCAGACCACCCCTCTTGATTGTCTGCCACAAAACAACGCAAGAACTGCTCAACATCCTGGTTTTTCCTTTCTGTCTGGCCATTAGATTCAGGATGATATCCGGACGAAAACGACAAATGAATTCCCAACCTGTCACAAAAGGCACGCCAAAAACGAGCCACGAACTGAGGACCCCTATCAGAAACAATGTCAGTAGGAACGCCATGAAGTCTGACAATTTCCTTGACAAAGGCCTTAGCGAGAGTTTTAGCGCAGGGCAGTTTGACGAAGGGAACCAAGTGACACATCTTGCTAAAACGGTCCACGACCACCCAGATGACAGTAAAACCCTCAGAGGGGGGAAGGTCAGTTATAAAGTCCATAGCCAAATGTGTCCAAGGAGCACTGGGGACCTCCAAAGGACAAAGCAACCCCGCAGCAGGAGTATGTGAGGACTTAGATCTAGCACATATAGTACATTGGCGCACCCACTTAATGACTTCCTTCTGCCATCCAGGCCACCAAAAACTGCGACCCACCAGTCTCTTGGTCTCAGAGATTCCGGGATGACCTGCCAACCGAGATTCGTGACACTCAACAAACAAATCTCTCCTAAAGGTCCCAGGCACAAACAACCTCCCATGAGGAGTGTTAGATGGGGCATTCTCCTGAGCTTTAAGAATCTCATCTTCCAAAACGGAGTCTAAAGCAGCTATCACAACACCTTCTTGTAAAATGTTTTCCTCTTTCTCAGCACCGACTATGGGAGAAAAACTGCGAGATAAGGCATCCGCCTTAACATTCTTAGTACCAGGGATGTAAGTAACGGAGAAATTAAACCGCGAGAAAAACAGTGCCCACCTAGCCTGACGGGCATTCAGGCGCTTGGCAGCATCAAGATATATCAGATTTTTATGATCCGTAAGAACCTGAACGGGAAATTCCGCACCTTCCAAGAAGTGGCGCCAGTGTTCAAATGCGAGTTTAATAGCCAATAATTCCCGATTACCAATATCGTAATTCAGTTCAGTCTCCGAAAATTTTTTTGAAAAAAAGGCACAGGGATGTAATCCATCCCCGTTATCCTGAGACAATACTGCGCCAACCCCCACAGAGGAAGCATCAACCTCAACCAAAAACGGCCTAGTAACATCAGGCTGCATAAGGATGGGAGCAGAGGTGAACCTCTCCTTGAGATACACAAAAGCTTCAATGGCCTCAGAAGACCACTGAACCGCATCAGCACCTTTCCTGGTGAGATCAGTCAGAGGTTTGACAATACTATAAAAATTTTTTATGAATTTTCTGTAGTAATTGGCGAAACCCAAAAACCTCTGTATCGATTTCAAACCAATAGGCCTAGGCCATTCCTGCACAGCCTGAACCTTAACCGGATCCATCTCAAAACCTTTGCTGGAGATAATGTAGCCCAAAAAACTAATTCTCTGTACAGCGAACTCACATTTCTCCAGCTTAGCAAAAAGCGAATTGTCCATTAATAACTGTAATACCTCACGCACGCTCCGCCAATGAGACTCCAGATCTGGCGAATAAATCAAAATGTCATCCAAATACACAACCACATTTTTACCGATCAAAGGTCTAAGGATGTCATTAATCAGATTCTGAAAAAATGCAGGAGCATTAGTAAGACCAAAAGGCATAACCAGATTCTCAAAATGACCCACAGGAGTGTTAAAAGCAGTCTTCCATTCATCACCCTCCTTCATGCGCAACAGATTGTATGCCCCCTTAAGGTCAATTTTAGAGAACCACTTGGCCCCCAATAACTGGTTAAACAGATCAGGAATCAATGGCAGTGGGTAAGGATTGCGTACCGTAATTTTGTTAATCTCACGAAAATCCAGACAAGGACGTAAACCGCCGTCCTTTTTTTTTTACAAAAAAAAATCCAACCGCCACAGGAGACTTAGAGGGCCTAATGTGACCGGCGGCCAAACTTGTCTGTATGTATTCCTCCAAAGCCTTCCTCTCAGGAATAGTAAGGTTAAATAAACGACTTTTAGGAAGAGTCGCTCCAGGGACAAATTCAATAGAACAATCATAGTCTCTATGGGGAGGCAAAACCTGCGATTCCTTCTCAGAAAAAACTCTCCAAAAATCCTGAATAGGAACAGGCAATTCTCCCCTATCCAAAGCTGCAATACGCCCGTTACAACACTTGTCATAACATTTATGGCTCCAGGATTTAATTTCACTGGTAGACCAATCCAGTACAGGATTGTGAAATTTTAACCAGGGCAAACCCAATATTACTGGAGAAGGCAAGTTATTCAACACTACCAAATCCAATTTCTCATGGTGAACACCATTAATAGTGAGAGGAAATTCACTGACCTTGAGAGTAATATTCTTCAAAGGGGAGCCATCCACAGAAACCACAGCAATGGGGGATGATAAAGGTTCAGGTTTTAAATTGAGTTTTTCCACGAATCCCCCATCAATTACATTCAGTGTAGACCCGCAATCAACAAACACCCGAAATTCCATTAATTTTTCCTGAGCAATCGTGGAAGCAGCTAAAAATATACCCTTGGAATTTAAACAGGCAATACGGGCATGACTGACCATTTTTTTTTCTTTCTTCATCCGAAGCTCACAGCCTTTAATCAAATGACCAGATTTTCCACAATAGAAGCACAAGCCTTCCGAAAAACGACGGTCTTTTTCTTGAGAGCGAGGTGCCACCGATCCAATCTCCATCGGTTCACCACTGTTAGTACACACATTATCATAACCAGAAACTGACATAGCAGAGGATTTGCTCTCATTAACCCTAGCACGCAGTCTTCTATCCACCCGTATAGCTAATTGCATAGCCTGTTGCAAATCCTCAGGTGTAGGATAAGCAATTAGCAGGTCTTTAACCCTTTCACTGAGCCCAGCAAGAAATAGACTTTTCAGAGCAGAATCGTTCCACCCTGTTTGAGTGGACCAACGACGAAAATGTGTACAATATTTTTCCACATTACCCGATCCTTGTTTTAGACGTCTCAACTCAGTCTCAGCTGATGCGACACGGTCAGGATCATCATATAATAGTCCCAAAGCAGAAAAAAAACTATCCACTGATCTGAAGCATGAATCACTAGGTTGCAAAGAAAAGGCCCACTCCTGAGGCTCTTTGCGCAAAAGTGACATTATGAACCCTACGCGCTGGGATTCATCCCCAGAGGACTTAGGTCTCAAACGAAAATACAATAAGCAAGCATTTTTAAATGAAAAAAATTCTCGGTGTTCACCAAAAAATAAATCCGGCAAACATACCTTAGGCTCCAAGAAATGTGCTCCAGGACAGTTACTCACGTGCTGACGGAGCTCGGCCACTTCCAGAGAGAGTCCCTGCAGGCGATGAGCCAAATCCTGAACCGACACCATGATGGAACAGAAAAATCTTTCCTTAGAGAATTTGCAGGCTGGACTTACTGTTATGTTCTGCTACCAAAGCTAAGGAAAGAGAGGAGATCTGTCCCTACTATAAGACTCAGCTGAATCCCTACGATGTAACAGGGAACCTGATCCTGCGATCAGACCTGCTAAAGTCCTAATCTAGTCTGTACGAAGACCTATAGATGTGGGGAGGGAATCCCTACAAGTACTAAGGACTGGGAGGAATATGGGACACCTCCTAACAGAAATAGTAGCAGACAGACGAACAAACAAAATAGATAGAACATAGAGGTCCGTAGACCAAGCAAACTAACAGAGTAGATACAGAGCACAGGCTAGCTAGAAAGTAGATATACAATGAAGTCCAGCAAAGCCAGAAGGGCGGAGCAGGATTAAATAGGCCAACAAAGTCACGTGACCAGCAAAGGAAAAAAAACCTAACAGCAAGGTTCTAACAGTTTTGATGTTGTAGATGAGCTGAGTGGTGTCTTTTGATGTTGTAGATGAGCTGAGTGGTGTGTTTTGATGTTGTAGATGAGGTGAGTGGTGTATTTTGATGTTGTCGATGAGGTGAGTGGTGTGTTTTGATGATGTAGATGATTTGAGTGTATGTTTTGATGTTGTAGATGAGCTGAGTGGTGTCTTTTGATGTTCTAGATGAGCTGAGTGGTGTCTTTTGATGTTGTAGATGAGGTAAGTGGTGTGTTTGATGTTGTAGATGAGGTGAGTGGTGTGTTTTGATGATGTAGATGAGGTGAGTGTATGTTTTGATGTTGTAGATGAGCTGAGTGGTGTCTTTTGATGTTGTAGATGAGCTGAGTGGTGTCTTTTGATGTTGTAGATGAGCTGAGTGGTGTCTTTTGATGTTGTAGATGCGGTGAGTGGTGTGTTTGATGTTGTAGATGAGCTGAGTGGTGTCTTTTTATGTTGTAGATGAGGTGAGTGGTGTGTTTGATGTTGTAGATGAGGTGAGTGGTGTCTTTTGATGTTGTAGATGATGTGATTGGTGTGTTTGATGTTGTAGATGAGCTGAGTGGTGTCTTTTGATGTTGCAGATGAGGTGAGTGTTGTATTTTGATGTTGTAGATGAGGTGAGTGGTGTGTTTGATGTTGTAGATGAGCTGAGTGGTGTCTTTTGATGTTGCAGATGAGGTGAGTGATGTGTTTTGATGTTGCAGATGAGGTGAGTGGTGTCTTTAGATGTTGCAGATGAGGTGAGTGGTGTCTTTTGATGTTGCAGATGAGGTGAGTGGTGTATTTTGATGTTGTAGATGCGGTGAGTGGTGTGTTTGATGTTGTAGATGAGCTGAGTGGTGTCTTTTGATGTTGCAGATGAGGTGAGTGGTGTCTTTTGATGTTGTAAATGAGCTGAGTGGTGTCTTTTGATGTTGCAGATGAGGTGAGTGGTGTATTTTGATGTTGTAGATGCGGTGAGTGGTGTGTTTGATGTTGTAGATGAGCTGAGTGGTGTCTTTTGATGTTGCAGATGAGGTGAGTGATGTGTTTTGATGTTGCAGATGAGGTGAGTGATGTGTTTTGATGTTGTAGATGCGGTGAGTGGTGTGTTTGATGTTGTAGATGAGCTGAGTGGTGTGTTTTGATGTTGTAGATGAGGTGAGTGGTGTGTTTTGATGTTGTAGATTAGCTGAGTGGTGTGTTTTGATGTTGTAGATGAGGTTAGTGTATGTTTTGATGTTGTAGATTAGCTGAGTGGTGTCTTTTGATGTTGTAGATGAGGTGAGTGATGTGTTTTGATCTTGTAGGTGAGCTGAGTGGTGTGTTTTGATGTTGTAGATGAGCTGAGTGGTGTGTTTTGATGTTGTAGATGAGGTGAGTGGTGTATTTTGATGTTGTAGATGAGGTGAGTGGTGTGTTTTGATGATGTAGATGAGGTGAGTGTATGTTTTGATGTTGTAGATGAGCTGAGTGGTGTCTTTTGATGTTGTAGATGAGCTGAGTGGTGTCTTTTGATGTTGTAGATGAGGTAAGTGGTGTGTTTGATGTTGTAGATGAGGTGAGTGGTGTGTTTTGATGATGTAGATGAGGTGAGTGTATGTTTTGATGTTGTAGATGAGCTGAGTGGTGTCTTTTGATGTTGTAGATGAGCTGAGTGGTGTCTTTTGATGTTGTAGATGAGCTGAGTGGTGTCTTTTGATGTTGTAGATGCGGTGAGTGGTGTGTTTGATGTTGTAGATGAGCTGAGTGGTGTCTTCTGATGTTGCAGATGAGGTGAGTGATGTGTTTTGATGTTGCAGATGAGGTGAGTGGTGTCTTTTGATGTTGCAGATGAGGTGAGTGGTGTCTTTTGATGTTGCAGATGAGGTGAGTGGTGTATTTTGATGTTGTAGATGCGGTGAGTGGTGTGTTTGATGTTGTAGATGAGCTGAGTGGTGTCTTTTGATGTTGCAGATGAAGTGAGTGGTGTCTTTTGATGTTGTAGATGAGCTGAGTGGTGTCTTTTGATGTTGCAGATGAGGTGAGTGGTGTATTTTGATGTTGTAGATGCGGTGAGTGGTGTGTTTGATGTTGTAGATGAGCTGAGTGGTGTCTTTTGATGTTGTAGATGATGTGATTGGTGTGTTTGATGTTGTAGATGAGCTGAGTGGTATCTTTTGATGTTGCAGATGAGGTGAGTGGTGTCTTTTGATGTTGTAGATGATGTGATTGGTGTGTTTGATGTTGTAGATGAGCTGAGTGGTATCTTTTGATGTTGCAGATGAGGTGAGTGTTGTATTTTGATGTTGTAGATGAGGTGAGTGGTGTGTTTGATGTTGTAGATGAGCTGAGTGGTGTCTTTTGATGTTGCAGATGAGGTGAGTGATGTGTTTTGATGTTGCAGATGAGGTGAGTGGTGTCTTTAGATGTTGCAGATGAGGTGAGTGGTGTCTTTTGATGTTGCAGATGAGGTGAGTGGTGTATTTTGATGTTGTAGATGCGGTGAGTGGTGTGTTTGATGTTGTAGATGAGCTGAGTGGTGTCTTTTGATGTTGCAGATGAGGTGAGTGGTGTCTTTTGATGTTGTAAATGAGCTGAGTGGTGTCTTTTGATGTTGCAGATGAGGTGAGTGGTGTATTTTGATGTTGTAGATGCGGTGAGTGGTGTGTTTGATGTTGTAGATGAGCTGAGTGGTGTCTTTTGATGTTGCAGATGAGGTGAGTGATGTGTTTTGATGTTGCAGATGAGGTGAGTGATGTGTTTTGATGTTGTAGATGCGGTGAGTGGTGTGTTTGATGTTGTAGATGAGCTGAGTGGTGTGTTTTGATGTTGTAGATGAGGTGAGTGGTGTGTTTTGATGTTGTAGATTAGCAGAGTGGTGTGTTTTGATGTTGTAGATGAGGTGAGTGATGTGTTTTGATGTTGTAGATGAGGTGAGTGATGTGTTTTGATCTTGTAGGTGAGCTGAGTGGTGTGTTTGATGTTGTAGATTAGCTGAGTGGTGTCTTTTGATGTTGTAAATGAGGTGAGTGATGTGTTTTGATCTTGCAGGTGAGCTGAGTGGTGTGTTTTGATGTTGTAGATGAGCTGAGTGGTGTCTTTTGATGTTGTAGATGAGCTGAGTGGTGTGTTTTGATGTTGTAGATGAGGTGAGTGGTGTGTTTTGATGTTGTAGATGCGGTGAGTGGTGTGTTTGATGTTGTAGAGGAGCTGAGTGGTGTCTTTTGATGTTGTAGATGAGGTGAGTGATGTGTTTTGATGTTGCAGATGAGGTGAGTGGTGTCTTTTGATGTTGCAGCTGAGGTGAGTGGTGTATTTTGATGTTGCAGATGAGGTGAGTGATGTGTTTTGATCTTGTAGGTGAGCTGAGTGGTGTGTTTTGATGTTGTAGGTGAGTGCTGTGTTTTGATGTTGTAGATGAGGTGAGTGATATGTTTTGATCTTGTAGGTGAGCTGAGTGGTGTGTTTTGATGTTGTAGATGAGGTGAGTGGTGTCTTTTGATGTTGTAGATGAGCTGAGTGGTGTCTTTTGATGTTGTAGATGAGCTGCGTGGTGTGATTTGATGTTGTAGATGAGGTGAGTGGTGTCTTTTGATGTTGTAGATGAGCTGAGTGGTGTCTTTTGATGTTGTAGATGAGCTGAGTGGTGTGTCTTGATGTTGTAGATGAGGTGAGTGATGTGTTTTGATGTTGTAGATGAGCTGAGTGGTGTGTTTTGATGTTGTAGATGAGGTGAGTGGTGTATTTTGATGTTGTAGATGAGCTGAGTGGTGTCTTTTGATGTTGTAGATGAGGTGAGTGTATGTTTTGATGTTGTAGATTAGCTGAGTGGTCTCTTTTGATGTTGTAGATGAGGTGAGTGATGTGTTTTGATCTTGTAGGTGAGCTGAGTGGTGTGTTTTGATGTTGTAGATGAGCTGAGTGGTGTCTTTTGATGTTGTAGATGAGCTGATTGGTGTGTTTTGATGTTGTAGATGAGGTGAGTGGTGTATTTTGATGTTGTAGATGAGGTGAGTGGTGTGTTTTGATGATGTAGATGAGGTGAGTGTATGTTTTGATGTTGTAGATGAGCTGAGTGGTGTCTTTTGATGTTGTAGATGAGCTGAGTGGTGTCTTTTGATGTTGTAGATGAGGTAAGTGGTGTGTTTTATGTTGTAGATGAGGTGAGTGGTGTGTTTTGATGATGTAGATGAGGTGACTGTATGTTTTGATGTTGTAGATGAGCTGAGTGGTGTCTTTTGATGTTGTAGATGAGCTGAGTGGTGTGTTTTGATGTTGTAGATGAGGTGAGTGTATGTTTTGATGTTGGAGATTAGCTGAGTGGTGTCTTTTGATGTTGCAGATGAGGTGAGTGATGTGTTTTGATCTTGTAGGTGAGCTAAGTGGTGTGTTTTGATGTTGTAGATGAGCTGAGTGGTGTGTTTTGATGTTGTAGATGAGGTGAGTGGTGTATTTGGATGTTGTAGATGAGGTGAGTGGTGTGTTTTGATGATGTAGATGAGGTGAGTGTATGTTTTGATGTTGTAGATGAGCTGAGTGGTGTCTTTTGATGTTGTAGATGAGCTGAGTGGTGTCTTTTGATGTTGTAGATGAGGTAAGTGGTGTGTTTGATGTTGTAGATGAGGTGAGTGGTGTGTTTTGATGATGTAGATGAGGTGAGTGTATGTTTTGATGTTGTAGATGAGCTGAGTGGTGTCTTTTGATGTTGTAGATGAGCTGAGTGGTGTGTTTTGATGTTGTAGATGAGGTGAGTGTATGTTTTGATGTTGTAGATTAGCTGAGTGGTGTCTTTTGATGTTGCAGATGAGGTGAGTGATGTGTTTTGATCTTGTAGGTGAGCTGAGTGGTGTGTTTTGATGTTGTAGATGAGCTGAGTGGTGTCTTTTGATGCTGTAGATGAGCTGAGTGGTGTGTTTTGATGTTGTAGATGAGGTGAGTGGTGTATTTTGATGTTGTAGATGAGGTGAGTGGTGTGTTTTGATGATGTAGATGAGGTGAGTGTATGTTTTGATGTTGTAGATGAGCTCGGTGGTGTCTTTTGATGTTGTAGATGAGCTGAGTGGTGTCTTTTGATGTTGTAGATGAGGTAAGTGGTGTGTTTGATGTTGTAGATGAGGTGAGTGGTGTGTTTTGATGATGTAGATGAGGTGAGTGTATGTTTTGATGTTGTAGATGAGCTGAGTGGTGTCTTTTGATGTTGTAGATGAGGTGAGTGGTGTTTTTTGATGTTGTAGATGAGGTAAGTGGTGTGTTTGATGTTGTAGATGAGCTGAGTGGTGTCTTTTGATGTTGTAGATGAGGTGAGTGGTGTGTTTTGATGCTGTAGATGAGCTGAGTGGTGTCTTTTGATGTTGTAGATGAGCTGAGTGGTGTCTTTTGATGTTGTAGATGAGGTGAGTGGTGTGTTTTGATGTTGTAGATGAGCTGAGTGGTGTGTTTTGATGTTGTAGATGAGGTGCGTGGTGTATTTTGATGTTGTAGATGAGCTGAGTGGTGTGTTTTGATGTTGTAGATGAGGTGAGTGTATGTTTTGATGTTGTAGATTAGCTGAGTGGTGTCTTTTGATGTTGTAGATGAGGTGAGTGATGTGTTTTGATCTTGCAGGTGAGCTGAGTGGTGTGTTTTGATGTTGTAGATGAGCTGAGTGGTGTCTTTTGATGTTGTAGATGAGCTGAGTGGTGTGTTTTGATGTTGTAGATGAGGTGAGTGGTGTATTTTGATGTTGTAGATGAGGTGAGTGGTGTGTTTTGATGATGTAGATGAGGTGAGTGTATGTTTTGATGTTGTAGATGAGCTGAGTGGTGTCTTTTGATGTTGTAGATGAGCTGAGTGGTGTCTTTTGATGTTGTAGATGAGGTAAGTGGTGTGTTTGATGTTGTAGATGAGGTGAGTGGTGTGTTTTGATGATGTAGATGAGGTGAGAGTATGTTTTGATGTTGTAGATGAGCTGAGTGGTGTCTTTTGATGTTGTAGATGAGCTGAGTGGTGTCTTTTGATGTTGTAGATGAGGTGAGTTGTGTGTTTGATGTTGTAGATGAGCTGAGTGGTGTCTTTTGATGTTGTAGATGAGGTAAGTGGTGTGTTTGATGTTGTAGATGAGCTAAGTGGTGTCTTTTGATGTTGTAGATGAGGTGAGTGGTGTGTTTTGATGCTGTAGATGAGCTGAGTGGTGTCTTTTGATGTTGTAGATGAGCTGAGTGGTGTGTCTTGATGTTGTAGATGAGGTGAGTGGTGTGTTTTGATGTTGTAGATGAGCTGAGTGGTGTGTGTTGATGTTGTAGATGAGGTGAGTGGTGTATTTTGATGTTGTAGATGAGCTGAGTGGTGTGTTTTGATGTTGTAGATGAGGTGAGTGTATGTTTTGATGTTGTAGATTAGCTGAGTGGTGTCTTTTGATGTTGTAGATGAGGTGAGTGATGTGTTTTGATCTTGTAGGTGAGCTGAGTGGTGTGTTTTGATGTTGTAGATGAGCTGAGTGGTGTCTTTTGATGTTGTAGATGAGCTGAGTGGTGTGTTTTGATGTTGTAGATGAGGTGAGTGGTGTATTTTGATGTTGTAGATGAGGTGAGTGGTGTGTTTTGATGATGTAGGTGAGCTGAGTGGTGTGTTTGATGTTGTAGATGAGGTGAGTGGTGTGTTTTGATGTTGTAGATGAGCTGAGTGGTGTGTGTTGATGTTGTAGATGAGGTGAGTGGTGTATTTTGATGTTGTAGATGAGCTGAGTGGTGTGTTTTGATGTTGTAGATGAGGTGAGTGTATGTTTTGATGTTGTAGATTAGCTGAGTGGTGTCTTTTGATGTTGTAGATGAGGTGAGTGATGTGTTTTGATCTTGTAGGTGAGCTGAGTGGTGTGTTTTGATGTTGTAGATGAGCTGAGTGGTGTCTTTTGATGTTGTAGATGAGCTGAGTGGTGTGTTTTGATGTTGTAGATGAGGTGAGTGGTGTATTTTGATGTTGTAGATGAGGTGAGTGGTGTGTTTTGATGATGTAGATGAGGTGAGTGTATGTTTTGATGTTGTAGATGAGCTAAGTGGTGTCTTTTGATGTTGTAGATGAGCTGAGTGGTGTCTTTTGATGTTGTAGATGAGGTAAGTGGTGTGTTTGATGTTGTAGATGAGGTGAGTGGTGTGTTTTGATGATGTAGATGAGGTGAGTGTATGTTTTGATGTTGTAGATGAGCTGAGTGGTGTCTTTTGATGTTGTAGATGAGCTGAGTGGTGTCTTTTGATGTTGTAGATGAGCTGAGTGGTGTCTTTTGATGTTGTAGATGCGGTGAGTGGTGTGTTTGATGTTGTAGATGAGCTGAGTGGTGTCTTTTGATGTTGTAGATGAGGTGAGTGGTGTGTTTGATGTTGTAGATGAGGTGAGTGGTGTCTTTTGATGTTGTAGATGATGTGATTGGTGTGTTTGATGTTGTAGATGAGCTGAGTGGTGTCTTTTGATGTTGCAGATGAGGTGAGTGGTGTATTTTGATGTTGTAGATGAGGTGATTGGTTTGTTTGATGTTGTAGATGAGCTGAGTGGTGTCTTTTGATGTTGCAGATGAGGTGAGTGATGTGTTTTGATGTTGCAGATGAGGTGAGTGGTGTATTTTGATGTTGTAGATGAGGTAATTGGTTTGTTTGATGTTGTAGATGAGCTGAGTGGTGTCTTTTGATGTTGCAGATGAGCTGAGTGGTGTCTTTTGATGTTGCAGATGAGGTGAGTGGTGTCTTTTGATGTTGCAGATGAGGTGAGTGGTGTATTTTGATGTTGTAGATGCGGTGAGTGGTGTGTTTGGTGTTGTAGATGAGCTGAGTGGTGTCTTTTGATGTTGCAGATGAGGTGAGTGGTGTCTTTTGATGTTGTAGATGAGCTGAGTGGTGTCTTTTGATGTTGCAGATGAGGTGAGTGGTGTATTTTGATGTTGTAGATGCGGTGAGTGGTGTGTTTGATGTTGTAGATGAGCTGAGTGGTGTCTTTTGATGTTGTAGATGAGGTGAGTGGTGTGTTTGATGTTGTAGATGAGGTGAGTGGTGTCTTTTGATGTTGTAGATGATGTGATTGGTGTGTTTGATGTTGTAGATGAGCTGAGTGGTGTCTTTTGATGTTGCAGATGAGGTGAGTGGTGTATTTTGATGTTGTAGATGAGGTGAGTGGTGTGTTTGATGTTGTAGATGAGCTGAGTGGTGTCTTTTGATGTTGCAGATGAGGTGAGTGATGTGTTTTGATGTTGCAGATGAGGTGAGTGGTGTCTTTTGATGTTGCAGATGAGGTGAGTGGTGTCTTTTGATGTTGCAGATGAGGTGAGTGGTGTATTTTGATGTTGTAGATGCGGTGAGTGGTGTGTTTGATGTTGTAGATGAGCTGAGTGGTGTCTTTTGATGTTGCAGATGAGGTGAGTGGTGTCTTTTGATGTTGTAGATGAGCTGAGTGGTGTCTTTTGATGTTGCAGATGAGGTGAGTGGTGTATTTTGATGTTGTAGATGCGGTGGGTGGTGTGTTTGATGTTGTAGATGAGCTGAGTGGTGTCTTTTGATGTTGCAGATGAGGTGAGTGATGTGTTTTGATGTTGTAGATGCGGTGAGTGGTGTGTTTGATGTTGTAGATGAGCTGAG
This sequence comes from Phyllobates terribilis, assembly GCF_046119375.1. Lineage (NCBI taxonomy): Eukaryota > Metazoa > Chordata > Amphibia > Anura > Dendrobatidae > Phyllobates > Phyllobates terribilis. The sequence goes on from NW_027362767.1 coordinate 143,441,452, forward strand.
TGGTGTCTTTTGATGTTGCAGATGAGGTGAGTGATGTGTTTTGATGTTGCAGATGAGGTGAGTGATGTGTTTTGATGTTGTAGATGCGGTGAGTGGTGTGTTTGATGTTGTAGATGAGCTGAGTGGTGTGTTTTGATGTTGTAGATGAGGTGAGTGGTGTGTTTTGATGTTGTAGATTAGCTGAGTGGTGTGTTTTGGTGTTGTAGATGAGGTGAGTGATGTGTTTTGATGTTGTAGATGAGCTGAGTGGTGTCTTTTGATGTTGCAGATGAGGTGAGTGGTGTATTTTGATGTTGTAGATGCGGTGAGTGGTGTGTTTTGATGTTGTAGATGAGCTGAGTGGTGTCTTTTGATGTTGCAGATGAGGTGAGTGATGTGTTTTGATGTTGCAGATGCGGTGAGTGGTGTGTTTGATGTTGTAGATGAGCTGAGTGGTGTGTTTTGATGTTGTAGATGAGGTGAGTGGTGTGTTTTGATGTTGCAGATGAGGTGAGTGGTGTCTTTTGATGTTGCAGATGAGGTGAGTGGTGTCTTTTGATGTTGTAGATGAGGTGAGTGGTGTATTTTGATGTTGTAGATGCGGTGAGTGGTGTGTTTGATGTTGTAGATGAGCTGAGTGGTGTCTTTTGAAGTTGCAGATGAGGTGAGTGGTGTCTTTTGATGTTGTAGATGAGCTGAGTGGTGTCTTTTGATGTTGCAGATGAGGTGAGTGGTGTATTTTGATGTTGTAGATGCGGTGAGTGGTGTGTTTGATGTTGTAGATGAGCTGAGTGGTGTGTTTGATGTTGTAGATGAGCTGAGTGGTGTGTTTTGATGTTGTAGATGAGGTGAGTGGTGTGTTTTGATGTTGTAGATTAGCTGAGTGATGTGTTTTGATGTTATAGATGAGGTGAGTGATGTGTTTTGATCTTGTAGGTGAGCTGAGTGGTGTGTTTGATGTTGTAGATTAGCTGAGTGGTGTCTTTTGATGTTGTAGATGAGGTGAGTGATGTGTTTTGATCTTGCAGGTGAGCTGAGTGCTGTGTTTTGATGTTGTAGATGAGCTGAGTGGTGTCTTTTGATGTTGTAGATGAGCTGAGTGGTGTGTTTTGATGTTGAAGATGAGGTGAGTGGTGTGTTTTGATGTTGTAGATGCGGTGAGTGGTGTGTTTAATGTTGTAGATGAGCTGAGTGGTGTCTTTTGATGTTGTAGATGAGGTGAGTGATGTGTTTTGATGTTGCAGATGAGGTGAGTGGTGTCTTTTGATGTTGCAGATGAGGTGAGTGGTGTATTTTGATTTTGCAGATGAGGTGAGTGATGTGTTTTGATCTTGTAGGTGAGCTGAGTGGTGTGTTTTGATGTTGTAGGTGAGTGCTGTGTTTTGATGTTGTAGATGAGGTGAGTGATATGTTTTGATCTTGTAGGTGAGCTGAGTGGTGTGTTTTGATGTTGTAGATGAGGTGAGTGGTGTCTTTTGATGTTGTAGATGAGCTGAGTGGTGTCTTTTGATGTTGTAGATGAGCTGCGTGGTGTGATTTGATGTTGTAGATGAGGTGAGTGGTGTCTTTTGATGTTGTAGATGAGCTGAGTGGTGTCTTTTGATGTTGTAGATGAGCTGAGTGGTGTGTCTTGATGTTGTAGATGAGGTGAGTGGTGTGTTTTGATGTTGTAGATGAGCTGAGTGGTGTGTTTTGATGTTGTAGATGAGCTGAGTGGTGTCTTTTGATGTTGCAGATGAGGTGAGTGATGTGTTTTGATCTTGTAGGTGAGCTGAGTGGTGTGTTTTGATGTTGTAGATGAGCTGAGTGGTGTGTTTTGATGTGGTAGATGAGGTGAGTGGTGTATTTTGATGTTGTAGATGAGGTGAGTGGTGTGTTTTGATGATGTAGATGAGGTGAGTGTATGTTTTGATGTTGTAGATGAGCTCAGTGGTGTCTTTTGATGTTGTAGATGAGCTGAGTGTTGTCTTTTGATGTTGTAGATGAGGTAAGTGGTGTGTTTGATGTTGTAGATGAGGTGAGTGGTGTGTTTTGATGATGTAGATGAGGTGAGTGTATGTTTTGATGTTGTAGATGAGCTGAGTGGTGTCTTTTGATGTTGTAGATGAGCTGAGTGGAGTTTTTTGATGTTGTAGATGAGGTAAGTGGTGTGTTTGATGTTGTAGATGAGCTGAGTGGTTTCTTTTGATGTTGTAGATGAGGTAAGTGGTATGTTTGATGTTGTAGATGAGCTGAGTGGTGTCTTTTGATGTGGTAGATGAGGTGAGTGGTGTGTTTTGATGCTGTAGATGAGCTGAGTGGTGTCTTTTGATGTTGTAGATGAGCTGAGTGGTGTCTTTTGATGTTGTAGATGAGGTGAGTGGTGTGTTTTGATGTTGTAGATGAGCTGAGTGGTGTGTTTTGATGTTGTAGATGAGGTGAGTGGTGTATTTTGATGTTGTAGATGAGCTGAGTGGTGTGTTTTGATGTTGTAGATGAGGTGAGTGTATGTTTTGATGTTGTAGATTAGCTGAGTGGTGTCTTTTGTTGTTGTAGATGAGGTGAGTGATGTGTTTTGATCTTGCAGGTGAGCTGAGTGGTGTGTTTTGATGTTGTAGATGAGCTGAGTGGTGTCTTTTGATGTTGTAGATGAGCTGAGTGGTGTGTTTTGATGTTGTAGATGAGGTGAGTGGTGTATTTTGATGTTGTAGATGAGGTGAGTGTATGTTTTGATGTTGTAGATGAGCTGAGTGGTGTCTTTTGATGTTGTAGATGAGCTGAGTGGTGTCTTTTGATGTTGTAGATGAGGTAAGTGGTGTGTTTGATGTTGTAGATGAGGTGAGTGGTGTGTTTTGATGATGTAGATGAGGTGAGTGTATGTTTTGATGTTGTAGATGAGCTGAGTGGTGTCTTTTGATGTTGTAGATGAGCTGAGTGGTGTCTTTTGATGTTGTAGATGAGGTGAGTGGTGTGTTTGATGTTGTAGATCAGCTGAGTGGTGTCTTTTGATGTTGTAGATGAGGTAAGTGGTGTGTTTGATATTGTAGATGAGCTGAGTGGAGTCTTTTGATGTTGTAGATGAGGTGAGTGGTGTGTTTTGATGCTGTAGATGAGCTGAGTGGTGTCTTTTGATGTTGTAAATGAGCTGAGTGGTGTGTTTTGATGTTGTAGATGAGGTGAGTGGTGTGTTTTGATGTTGTAGATGAGCTGAGTGGTGTGTGTTGATGTTGTAGATGAGGTGAGTGGTGTATTTTGATGTTGTAGATGAGCTGAGTGGTGTGTTTTGATGTTGTAGATGAGGTGAGTGTATGTTTTGATGTTGTAGATTAGCTGAGTGGTGTCTTTTGATGTTGTAGATGAGGTGAGTGATGTGTTTTGATCTTGTAGGTGAGCTGAGTGGTGTGTTTTGATGTTGTAGATGAGCTGAGTGGTGTCTTTTGATGTTGTAGATGAGCTGAGTGGTGTGTTTTGATGTTGTAGATGAGGTGAGTGGTGTATTTTGATGTTGTAGATGAGGTGAGTGGTGTGTTTTGATGATGTAGGTGAGCTGAGTGGTGTGTTTGATGTTGTAGATGAGGTGAGTGGTGTGTTTTGATGTTGTAGATGAGCTGAGTGGTGTGTGTTGAAGTTGTAGATGAGGTGAGTGGTGTATTTTGATGTTGTAGATGAGCTGAGTGGTGTGTTTTGATGTTGTAGATGAGGTGAGTGTATGTTCTGATGTTGTAGATTAGCTGAGTGGTGTCTTTTGATGTTGTAGATGAGGTGAGTGATGTGTTTTGATCTTGTAGGTGAGCTGAGTGGTGTGTTTTGATGTTGTAGATGAGCTGAGTGGTGTCTTTTGATGTTGTAGATGAGCTGAGTGGTGTGTTTTGATGTTGTAGATGAGGTGAGTGGTGTATTTTGATGTTGTAGATGAGGTGAGTGGTGTGTTTTGATGATGTAGATGAGGTGAGTGTATGTTTTGATGTTGTAGATGAGCTGAGTGGTGTCTTTTGATGTTGTAGATGAGCTGAGTGGTGTCTTTTGATGTTGTAGATGAGGTAAGTGGTGTGTTTGATGTTGTAGATGAGGTGAGTGGTGTGTTTTGATGATGTAGATGAGGTGAGTGTATGTTTTGATGTTGTAGATGAGCTGAGTGGTGTCTTTTGATGTTGTAGATGAGCTGAGTGGTGTCTTTTGATGTTGTAGATGAGCTGAGTGGTGTCTTTTGATGTTGTAGATGCGGTGAGTGGTGTGTTTGATGTTGTAGATGAGCTGAGTGGTGTCTTTTGATGTTGTAGATGAGGTGAGTGGTGTGTTTGATGTTGTAGATGAGGTGAGTGGTGTCTTTTGATGTTGTAGATGATGTGATTGGTGTGTTTGATGTTGTAGATGAGCTGAGTGGTGTCTTTTGATGTTGCAGATGAGGTGAGTGGTGTATTTTGATGTTGTAGATGAGGTGAGTGGTGTGTTTGATGTTGTAGATGAGCTGAGTGGTGTCTTTTGATGTTGCAGATGAGGTGAGTGATGTGTTTTGATGTTGCAGATGAGGTGAGTGGTGTCTTTTGATGTTGCAGATGAGGTGAGTGGTGTCTTTTGATGTTGCAGATGAGGTGAGTGGTGTATTTTGATGTTGTAGATGCGGTGAGTGGTGTGTTTGATGTTGTAGATGAGCTGAGTGGTGTCTTTTGATGTTGCAGATGAGGTGAGTGGTGTCTTTTGATGTGGTAGATGAGCTGAGTGGTGTCTTTTGATGTTGCAGATGAGGTGAGTGGTGTATTTTGATGTTGTAGATGCGGTGAGTGGTGTGTTTGATGTTGTAGATGAGCTGAGTGGTGTCTTTTGATGTTGTAGATGAGGTGAGTGGTGTGTTTGATGTTGTAGATGAGGTGAGTGGTGTCTTTTGATGTTGTAGATGATGTGATTGGTGTGTTTGATGTTGTAGATGAGCTGAGTGGTGTCTTTTGATGTTGCAGATGAGGTGAGTGGTGTATTTTGATGTTGTAGATGAGGTGAGTGGTGTGTTTGATGTTGTAGATGAGCTGAGTGGTGTCTTTTGATGTTGCAGATGAGGTGAGTGATGTGTTTTGATGTTGCAGATGAGGTGAGTGGTGTCTTTTGATGTTGCAGATGAGGTGAGTGGTGTCTTTTGATGTTGCAGATGAGGTGAGTGGTGTATTTTGATGTTGTAGATGCGGTGAGTGGTGTGTTTGATGCTGCAGATGAGCTGAGTGGTGTCTTTTGATGTTGCAGATGAGGTGAGTGGTGTTTTGATGTTGTAGATGAGCTGAGTGGTGTCTTTTGATGTTGCAGATGAGGTGAGTGGTGTATTTTGATGTTGTAGATGCGGTGAGTGGTGTGTTTGATGTTGTAGATGAGCTGAGTGGTGTCTTTTGATGTTGCAGATGAGGTGAGTGATGTGTTTTGATGTTGTAGATGCGGTGAGTGGTGTGTTTGATGTTGTAGATGAGCTGAGTGGTGTCTTTTGATGTTGCAGATGAGGTGAGTGATGTGTTTTGATGTTGCAGATGAGGTGAGTGATGTGTTTTGATGTTGTAGATGCGGTGAGTGGTGTGTTTGATGTTGTAGATGAGCTGAGTGGTGTGTTTTGATGTTGTAGATGAGGTGAGTGGTGTGTTTTGATGTTGTAGATTAGCTGAGTGGTGTGTTTTGGTGTTGTAGATGAGGTGAGTGATGTGTTTTGATGTTGTAGATGAGCTGAGTGGTGTCTTTTGATGTTGCAGATGAGGTGAGTGGTGTATTTTGATGTTGTAGATGCGGTGAGTGGTGTGTTTTGATGTTGTAGATGAGCTGAGTGGTGTCTTTTGATGTTGCAGATGAGGTGAGTGATGTGTTTTGATGTTGCAGATGCAGTGAGTGGTGTGTTTGATGTTGTAGATGAGCTGAGTGGTGTGTTTTGATGTTGTAGATGAGGTGAGTGGTGTGTTTTGATGTTGCAGATGAGGTGAGTGGTGTCTTTTGATGTTGCAGATGAGGTGAGTGGTGTCTTTTGATGTTGCAGATGAGGTGAGTGGTGTATTTTGATGTTGTAGATGCGGTGAGTGGTGTGTTTGATGTTGTAGATGAGCTGAGTGGTGTCTTTTGATGTTGCAGATGAGGTGAGTGGTGTCTTTTGATGTTGTAGATGAGCTGAGTGGTGTCTTTTGATGTTGCAGATGAGGTGAGTGGTGTATTTTGATGTTGTAGATGCGGTGAGTGGTGTGTTTGATGTTGTAGATGAGCTGAGTGGTGTCTTTTGATGTTGCAGATGAGGTGAGTGATGTGTTTTGATGTTGCAGATGAGGTGAGTGATGTGTTTTGATGTTGTAGATGCGGTGAGTGGTGTGTTTGATGTTGTAGATGAGCTGAGTGGTGTGTTTTGATGTTGTAGATTAGCTGAGTGGTGTGTTTTGATGTTGTAGATGAGGTAAGAGGTGTGTTTGATGTTGTAGATGCGGTGAGTGGTGTTTTTGATGTTGTAGATGAGCTGAGTGGTGTCTTTTGATGTTGTAGATGAGGTGAGTGATGTGTTTTGATGTTGCAGATGAGGTGAGTGGTGTGTTTTGATGTTGTAGATGAGCTGAGTGGTGTCTTTTGATGTTGTAGATGAGCTGAGTGGTCTGTTTTGATGTTGTAGATGAGGTGAGTGATGTGTTTTGATGTTGTAGATGAGGTAAGTGGTGTGTTTGATGTTGTAGATGCGGTGAGTGGTGTGTTTGATGTTGTAGATGAGCTGAGTGGTGTCTTTTGATGTTGTAGATGAGGTAAGTGGTGTGTTTGATGTTGTAGATGAGCTGAGTGGTGTCTTTTGATGTTGCAGATGAGGTGAGTGGTGTGTTTGATGTTGTAGATGAGCTGAGTGGTGTCTTTTGATGTTGCAGATGAGGTGAGTGGTGTGTTTTGATGTTGTAGATGAGCTGAGTGGTGTCTTTTGATGTTGTAGATGAGCTGAGTGGTGTCTTTTGATGTTGCAGATGAGGTGAGTGGTGTATTTTGATGTTGTAGATGCGGTGAGTGGTGTATTTTGATGTTGTAGATGCGGTGAGTGGTGTGTTTGATGTTGTAGATGAGCTGAGTGGTGTCTTTTGATGTTGCAGATGAGGTGAGTGATGTGTTTTGATGTTGTAGATGCGGTGAGTGGTGTGTTTGATGTTGTAGATGAGCTGAGTGGTGTCTTTTGATGTTGCAGATGAGGTGAGTGATGTGTTTTGATGTTGCAGATGAGGTGAGTGATGTGTTTTGATGTTGTAGATGCGGTGAGTGGTGTGTTTGATGTTGTAGATGAGCTGAGTGGTGTGTTTTGATGCTGTAGATGAGGTGAGTGGTGTGTTTTGATGTTGTAGATTAGCTGAGTGGTGTGTTTTGGTGTTGTAGATGAGGTGAGTGTATGTTTTGATGTTGTAGATGAGCTGAGTGGTGTCTTTTGATGTTGCAGATGAGGTGAGTGATGTGTTTTGATGTTGCAGATGCGGTGAGTGGTGTGTTTGATGTTGTAGATGAGCTGAGTGGTGTGTTTTGATGTTGTAGATGAGGTGAGTGGTGTGTTTTGATGTTGCAGATGAGGTGAGTGGTGTCTTTTGATGTTGCAGATGAGGTGAGTGGTGTCTTTTGATGTTGCAGATGAGGTGAGTGGTGTATTTTGATGTTGTAGATGCGGTGAGTGGTGTGTTTGATGTTGTAGATGAGCTGAGTGGTGTCTTTTGATGTTGCAGATGAGGTGAGTGGTGTCTTTTGATGTTGTAGATGAGCTGAGTGGTGTCTTTTGATGTTGCAGATGAGGTGAGTGGTGTATTTTGATGTTGTAGATGCGGTGAGTGGTGTGTTTGATGTTGTAGATGAGCTGAGTGGTGTCTTTTGATGTTGCAGATGAGGTGAGTGGTGTCTTTTGATGTTGTAGATGAGCTGAGTGGTGTCTTTTGATGTTGCAGATGAGGTGAGTGGTGTGTTTTGATGTTGCAGATGAGGTGAGTGGTGTATTTTGATGTTGTAGATGAGGTGAGTGGTGTGTTTGATGTTGTAGATGAGCTGAGTGGTGTCTTTTGATGTTGCAGATGAGGTGAGTGATGTGTTTTGATGTTGCAGATGAGGTGAGTGATGTGTTTTGATGTTGTAGATGCGGTGAGTGGTATGTTTGATGTTGTAGATGAGCTGAGTGGTGTGTTTTGATGTTGTAGATTAGCTGAGTGGTGTGTTTTGATGTTGTAGATGAGGTAAGTGGTGTGTTTGATGTTGTAGATGCGGTGAGTGGTGTGTTTGATGTTGTAGATGAGCTGAGTGGTGTCTTTTGATGTTGTAGATGAGGTGAGTGATGCGTTTTGATGTTGCAGATGAGGTGAGTGGTGTGTTTTGATGTTGTAGATGAGCTGAGTGGTGTCTTTTGATGTTGTAGATGAGCTGAGTGGTGTGTTTTGATGTTGTAGATGAGGTGAGTGATGTGTTTTGATGTTGTAGATGAGGTAAGTGGTGTGTTTGATGTTGTAGATGCGGTGAGTGGTGTGTTTGATGTTGTAGATGAGCTGAGTGGTGTCTTTTGATGTTGTAGATGAGGTAAGTGGTGTGTTTGATGTTGTAGATGAGCTGAGTGGTGTCTTTTGATGTTGCAGATGAGGTGAGTGGTGTGTTTGATGTTGTAGATGAGCTGAGTGGTGTCTTTTGATGTTGCAGATGAGGTGAGTGGTGTGTTTTGATGTTGTAGATGAGCTGAGTGGTGTGTTTGATGTTGTAGATGAGGTGAGTGATGTGTTTTGATGTTGTAGATGAGCTGAGTGGTGTGTTTTGATGTTGTAGATGAGGTGAGTGATGTGTTTTGATGTTGTAGGTGAGTGGTGTGTTTTGATGTTGTAGATGAGATGAGTAATGTGTTGTAATGTCATGCTTAAGCTGAATGTGCTGTTCTTGAGAGGGGTATGCTGTAGTTTACCTCTGTGTTTTGATGATGTAGTTGAGCTGAATGTGTTGCAGTGTATGTGAGTGCATGTGTACATGAACTATGAATGCAGCACTGTTGTGTATACATGTGGGCTGCAGAGAATGTATATAATTTGTGTGTGCTGTAAAGCTATATATGTATGTTACAGCTTCTGCAGAGAAACACTAACAATAAATCTATTTTTTCTGCTGTCTAAATCAGGGTGCGTCTTAGATTAAAGCAAAACTGTCAGCAGGATTTTGCTAAGTAAACTACAGGCAGGGTCATGTTGGGGCTGCGGCACTGATTAATATGATACCTGAGGTGAAGATATCTGTCTTGTGGTCCTTGTGTAATCAGTGCTTGCAGTTTTGAGTTAATGATATGCCCGTGCTCCGGCGCAGGACTGTAGACAGGGTCTTATCATGGTGCTCTAGGCCAGATCAGCAAGAAAAGATCTGCCCACAGGCCCACCTCTGTCTCTGTGATAAGGAACATACTTGTGCTTCGGGGAGGCCTGTGGTCAGGTCTTATCTTGCTGATCTGGCCTAGAGCACCGGGGTAAGACCCTGCCACAGTCCCGCCCGGGCACATTATTAACTCAAAATTGCAAACACTGATTACACAAGAACCACAAGTCGGAGTTCTTCACCTCAGGTATCATTTTAATCAGTGCAGAAGCCTTAACATGCCAATCCCTGTAGTTTACTTAGCAATATCCTGCTGACAGGTTCGCTTTAAAGAGTAAATGATTTTTTTTTTTTCATAAATCAACAGTAAACATGAAAATAAGAAAATGTAGAATAAATCCTATGGCAGAAATCCACCTCTTTCTCCGTCAGGACCAATGAGTCATTCTCAAAACTCTCAATTCACAAGTAAAATCTGTAATCAGTAAAGAGAGATTTTTACATTATGGGTCCATGAAAAAAATTGGAAAGTACTAAGATACCATCCGTGTGATGGGCATTTTTTAGGGACTGTTATGAGAATATTGAGAAACCTCCATCTTTTTTTTTTCCATCTGAGAAAAACTGATGAATATTTGACCAAATTGATGAAACTCTGATTTAAAAAAAATCACTGATGAAACTTGGACTGATTTTTTTTTGTAAGAGAAAAATCACTGATGTCTGAATTAGCCCTAACATATAGCAATGCTACTTAGAAGAAAGGATCAGGCAGGGAAGAGGAACGTCATATGCATGGAATAGCCCCTGCCAGCGGCATCAGTGGAGAATATTTCCTTATCCTCCCTCCTTCTGTGGGCTGATTACAGCTAAAGCGCCTCTACATGGTGAGCAGAGGTCTTACACAGGATACACCTGCGGCACCAATATCAGCTTATCTCTGCACAACAACATTATTTTTCCACACATCCAATTAAGAAAATGCTTACCGTACATTTTCCATTATCTATTGATTATACGGCACTTTTATTAATAGACAACCCCTTTAACAGGAGTTTGGACAAGTATTTGTTTTCAGTAGACGACGACTTTGGCCATGACACAGGACATGAGGTCCATTGTGACACCCAGCTCACTGTAACCTCGACAAGCAGGTTGCAAGATGTCAGAACCAACTGGATTTTTTGCGACTTGATTTTTAACCCCAGTATCACAATGAGATCCCACTGAAGCTACGATGTAGCAGCTGATCAGACCAATCTTTGGCTGCATGACCTGTGTCACGGTCTAAGTCACCATCTAGACCCGGCATGAATGGGGTTTACATTTCATCATGTGGATCTAGAGGGGGTCTGTTTCTTGTCCGAACAAAGAAGATTTGGTTCAAGTACAGGATAAGTCATTAGTCACCAGAAGTAATGTTATTCCTCATGTAGGTGCGTAGGACAGCTTATTCTTAAAAGTGACTTAAAAGTATAGTTACTCCTTCATTTCTACATTATGTCCTCGAGTCAAAGTACAAGAGGAAAAGAAAATAAATACACCGCTATAAGGACACAGTATGGTGAGAATATCTTGCTCGTACAGTGTCCATTTTAGGACATGATCAGATATCAAAATCAAACATCAGAATGATGTCAGTTTGAGGCTAAATACCCTGTCTGAGAACTGATTTTGACAAGTGATTCTGACAAGTGATTTTGACAATTGATTTTGACGAGTGATTTTGACAAGTGATTTTGACAAGTGATTTTGACGAGTGATTCTGATAAGTGATTTTGATAAGTGATTTTGACGAGTGATTCTGACAAGTGACTTTGACAAGTGACTTTTACAACTGTAATAATAAAAAAAAAATAACTGTTTGCTGATGGGACTTGAGCCCAAAGTTCTGCATCTGAAAGCCAGTGCACTAACCACTAAGCTATAAACTCAGTTCTGAAAGCCTATGAGTTCTATTTGGTTATATGATTTTCAGTGCAAACTTGTCTAAGGCTATGTGCCCACGATGCAGAAATGAAGCAGAAAATTTCTGCAGCATTTCTGCATCTCCCTGGCAGAAAAAACGCATGCAGATTGTGTATGCAGATTGTGTATGCAGATTGTGTATGCAGATTGTGCATGCAGATTGTGTATGCAGATTGTGCATGCGTTTTTCCTGCAGAATACATGCGGATCCACATGCGTTTCCGCATGCAGATTGACAAGCGCTTTCCAGGCGATAGCATCACTTGGAAAGTGCTTGACAACTAGGTCACACTGTATAAATCCATGCAAACAGCATGGATTTATACAGTGTGAACCGTAAAAATGAAAACAAATAAAGCTATACTCACCCCCGAGGCCCCGGCGTGGCTGCAGCGCTCGTTCCTGTCTGGTTCCTGGCTGCCGGCATATCGCGAGACAGAGCGGTGAAGGGCCTGCGGTCACATGACTGTGACGTCACCGCAGGTCCTCAAGCGATGCCGGCATTCAGAGAGAAGCCGCCGGACAGGTGAATATAAACTTTATTTGTTATTTTATTCTTTTTTTACAGGTACAATGGTACCCAGGTCTGGATGAGTCTCCTCTCCTCCACACCCGGGTACCATCCGCACATAGAGACGCATAGAAGCCACTTGTAAAAATGTACAGTCGCGGTTTCTATGCGTCTCAATGCAAGTCAATGGCGGGAGTTCCGCTGCGCTTCCGCAAAATTAAATGACATGCTGCGGATTTTTGTATGCAGCATAAACGCTGCGGAAAAATCCGCAGCATGTGCATAGAACATGCGGAATCCCATTGGGGACCATGGGGTGCAGATTACCTAGCGTTTCACAAGCGTTTATGCTGCGGAAATTCCGCAGCATAAACGCTTGAAAAACGCTACGTGGGCACTCAGCCTCAAACTCATTGGGACTTATGCACAGACTGCAAGCAAGCCAAATTCAAAAGGTGTTTGATTTTGATGTGTGAGTCTGATGTGTGACTTTCTTCAAACATCAGAATCAGAATCACAATGACTTTTAATCACCCTGATTATTTTCATGGTTGATCTCATAAGACAAGAAAAGCTATAGGTTAGTATCACTTGACTGGATAGCTTAATGGTAAGGCGTCTGTCTTTGAAACTACAATGTTAGAGTTCAAATCCTTATAGGAATAAGATTTTTTTTTGTAATTGTGCCTATTTAGCACACAAACTACAGGGGTGTTTTACTTTTAATATCTGACACTCTGATTGTCATCCTGATGTGTTAAGAGTTTCAGACAGGCTGTCTATTTGCATGGTAAATTACATAGCAAAAGTAAATTGGGAGTTTGCTGCCAGTACTTGGGTGGCTGGAAATAAACATTTACAATGAAGACATTTTATCATTAGACCCCTTTAAGAAATTGTGCAAATATAAAGTCACTTGGAAATAGATATGTAGTCAATTATTGCCTCCCAATTTACTTTTGCTATGTAATTTACCATGCAAATAGACAGCATGTCTGAAACTCTTAACACATCAGGATGACAATCAGAGCATCAGATATTAAAAGTAAAACACCCCTGTAGTTTGTGTGCTAAATAGTCATAATTTAAAAAAAATAATCTTCTTCCTATCAGGATTTGAACTCTAACACAGTAGTGCCAGAGGCTGATGCCTTACAATTAAGCTATCCATTCAAGTGATACTAACTGATAGCTTTTCTTGTCTTATGAGATCAACCATGAAAATACTCAGGGTGACTAAAAGTTATTGTGATTCTGATTCTGATATTTGAAGAAAGTCACACATCAAAATCAAACATCATTTGAATTTGGCTTGCTTACAGTCTGTGCATAAGTCCCACTAAGTTTTAGACAAGTTTGCACTAAAAATCAGATAACCAAATAGAGCTCCAACATTTCGGCAGCTGAGTTTATAGCTCAGTGTTTAGTGCAATGGCTTTGGGACACAGAATTTTGGGTTCAAGTCCCATCAGCGAACAGTTACTTTTTTTTTTATTATTATTAATATTATTACAGTTGTAAAAGTCACTTGTCAAAGTCACTTGTCAGAATCACTTGTCAGAATCACTCATCAAAATCACTCGTCAGAATCGCTCATCAAAATCACTCATCAAAATCATTTGTCAGAATCACTTGTCAAAATCACTTGTCAGAATCATTCGTCAGAATCACTTATCAAAATCAGTTCTCAAACAGGGTATTTATTCATTCTGATGTTTGATTTTGATATCTGATCATGTCCTAAAATGGACACTGTATGCTCGCAGCCACCCTTCTTTATGATTGTAAAAACCTTCCAGAAACACAAACAATAATATTTTATGAGACAGAAGAAAAGGAGGAATCCTTACCATCGCTGGGAGTTGAACCCATTTCTAGGAGGATAGGAACTTCACCTGTAAGATGCAAAACCAGTATTGCATTTAAAAGCAGACACATAATTTTCTGTGCCCCATGAAAACCTCTAAACTGTAATTTTTGAGCTGTGTACACCTGTAGATTAGATTTTCCCCCAATAATGACTGGAAGGCCCTGGATGCCCAAGAGTGGGTTACGTACACTAAGCAATGCAAAGTTCTAAATAGTGGGATCATTTCACACCACTGGGTTTTTTTCTTTTTTACTTTGAGGCATTAATGAAATATTTTTAAAATGCCAAACTTTTTTTTCCTATTTTCCTTTTTTTTACTTTATTAGCATCTAATAGGTAATCCATTACTTGGACAGCCTGGCTATGTTCTGCCAAAACCTACATCAAGTCTGCCAAAAGCATGTAGGAAAATGTGTCATGATCTGATGAGACCAAACATGATTTTTTTGGCCACAATTCCAGAAGGTATGTTTGGGGCAAACCAAAAGAACACCATACCCATAGTTAAGCATGTTGGAGACAGTATTATCCTTTGGGGCTACTTTTCGGCAGCTGGAACTAGGTATTTAGTTGAGGTGGAGGGAATTATTAGCAGCTACAAATATCAGTGAATTTTTTTCAATAAAACCTTCAGGCCACTGCTAAAAAAGCTGAAGATTAATTTCACCTTTCAGCACAACAACTGTAAGCGACCTCCAAATCAACTAAAGAATGGCTTCACCAGAAAAATCTGAAAGTTTTGGAATTGCCACGCCAGATCACAGACCTGAATCCAATAGAAAATATGTGGGTGACCTGAAGAGGGTGCTGTACAAAAGAGATGACCCCACAATCTGACAGATGTGCAGCTACGGCAAAGAGGAGGGGGCAAATATTGACAATTGTAGATGTGCCCTGTTGATAGACTCTGACCCAAAAATGCTGTCATAAAGGGTTCTTCAACACAGTATTAGTTTAAGAATGTGTATATTTATGCAATCACATTATTTTAGTTATTTATTGTTATTTTTCCACCAAAAAAGATTTGTTTATTTTTCAATGGGTTTGTACAGATTATGGGCGACATTAAAGGTCAGAAAAATTCTAAATTGATGGTATGTGTTAAGTTTTTTTTCAACACATGACAAAAGTCTGGTATTTTAACAGGGGTGCGTAGACATTTTATATACATTGTATAAGACCAGAATTTTTTTCCAGAGTGGCAATGTATTATCTACAGAAAGGACATAATGAGCCATATTCATTTTATATAGTTTATGATGTACTTTAGTAACAGCGATTCCAAGGCAATTCATAGATTTTTTTTTTATGAAATGCAGAATTACCAAGCCAAAATTATGGTATTACAAGACAGAGTCCAGAAACGGCCACTTCACCTTCATCTCTACCCCGGCTGTTTGTACCTCTCCCCTGGACTGCAACTCATCCCTGAACTGCTCCCCATCCCTGATCGCATCCTATCCCCCAGCAGCACCCCACATGCGGCCACCTGTCCCCCACTAGGACTCACCCCACCTACATAGCTCCCGGGCTGCCTCCTACCCCTGTCACCTCTCGCCCACTACTCACCCCCGCAATGTTCCCGCTTATTCTCACCCTCACTCCCATCCTTCTCCACTTCCTACTACCCCCACTCATCACTCCTCCCAGTAATGAAATGCTCATCTCTCCCTCCATCCTACCTACTCACCTCACCCTCTCCTCTAAACTGTTCCTCCACTTTCAACCCTCCATCTCCAAACAAACATGCCCGCGACGCAAGCTCTCCTGCCCGCACGTTCTCACCCTCTCCCTGCTCCTCCTAATTGCAGGTGAGATCTCCCCTAATCCTGGCCCACCCCATCACACCACCCCCCCACTCCCACAACATATAACCAACCCCCGTAACCTCAACAACCTCAGACCCATCCCTCCCGCCCCTGCTTCCCCAGTCTCCCTTCCGGGCGCCCTGTGGAACGCCCGCTCGGTCTGCAATAAACTTCCTTACATCCATGACCTCTTCATCTCCAAAAAACTCTCCTTCCTCGATATCACGGAAATCTGGCTCACCCCCTCTGACACAACCTCCCCGGCCGCCCTCTCCTACGGTGGACTTACATTTTCCCACACCCCCCGCCCCAACAACACCCACGGTGGAGGCGTCGGCCTACTCCTGGCCAACACGTGCTCCTTCATCCCGATTACGTCGCCCCCTTCCTACCCCCTCCCCTCCTTCGAGGCACATTCCGTGCGCATCTTCTCCCCTTGCAACCTCCAACTGGCAGTTATCTACCGTCCCCCAGGATCACCCTCCTCTTTCTTTGACCACTTCACAACTTGGCTCCTCCACCTCCTCTCCCCTGACATCCCCACCATCATCATGGGTGACTTCAATATCCCCGTTGACACCCCCTGCACCACCGCCTCTAGACTCCTATCCCTAACCTCCTCCCTCGGTCTTTCCCAATGGACCTCAACCGCCACACACACCGACGGTCACACACTGGACCTTGTCTTCACCCGCCTCTGTTCACTCGCTGACCTCGAAAACTCACCACTCCCCCTATCTGACCACAACCTACTGACCTTCTCCTCCCTCTCCCCCCTCTCTGATCGCCCCTCCCCGCACACTCCCCCACCCCCATACAAACCTCAAACTCATCGACTTCCACTCATTCTCCGAGTCCCTCCTCCCTCTCTCCGGCCTAGCTTCTTCTCAGGACGCCGACGCCGCCACCACCCTCTACAACACCACCCTCACCACAGCCCTCGACCAAGCTGCCCCGCTCTCACACGTCACAACCCGTGCACACAGACAACCCAGGCTAACGCCCCTCACGAAAAAACTTCGGTAGACGTCTAGAGTGGCTGAGTGGAAATGGAAGAAATCCCACTCCGCTGAACACCTCACCCTGTTCAAACAGTCCCTCACCGCCTTCAAGACTGCTCTCACGAATGCAAAACAAGACTACTTCTCTTCCCTAATAACCGCCCTATCCCGCAACCCCAAGCAACTTTTCAGTACCTTCAACTCTCTACTCTGTCCCCCTGCACACCCCCCTCGCCCCTCATCTCAGCCGACGACTTCGCCACCTTCTTCAAGGACAAGATTGACAAAGTCAGACAAAGCTTCGATCTACAAGCCGCTCGGCCCCCCACCTCCACCGCCCAACCCCCCTCACCCAAATGTAGTTTCTCCCCATGACAGAAGACCCCCTCTCCTCTCTGCTAGCTCACTCACACCTCACCACCTGTGCCCTCGACCCCCTCCCCTCCCACCTCATCCCTAACCTCACCACTGTCCTCATCCCCACCCTAACCCATCTTTTCAACCTATCACTTAAATCCAGCACTTTCCCATCATCCTTCAAGCATGCCACAATCACACCCATTCTCAAAAAACCCTCCCTTGACCCTGCAATAGTCTCCAACTACCGCCCGATATCTCTCCTCCCTTTTGCCTCAAAATTACTTGAACAGCACATTCATGCCGAGCTGTCCTCACACCTCTCCTCCTCCTCCCTCTTCGACCACCTTCAATCTGGTTTCCGACCCCACCACTCCACCGACACATCCCTAACTAAAGTCACCAACGACCTACTGACTGCCAAGAGCAAGCGATACTACTCGGTCCTACTTCTTCTCGACCTCTCCGCCGCCTTCGACACAGTCGACCACCCCCTCCTACTCCACATCCTAGAATCCATTGGCATCACTGACCTAGCCCTCTCATGGATCTCCTCCTACCTAACGGACCGGACTTTCAGCATCACCCACTCCCACACCTCATCCTCGCCCCACCCCCTTTCTGTTGGAGTTCCCCAAGGCTCAGTCCTGGGACCACTACTCTTCTCCGCATACACCCTCGGCCATCGAATCCCACGGCCTCCAATACCACCTCTATGCTGACGACACCCAGCTCTACCTGTCTGGCCCCGACATTTCCGCCCTACTATCCAAAATTCCCCAATGCCTATCCGCCATCTCATCCTTCTTCTCCGCCCGATTCCTCAAATTTAACATGGACAAGACCGAGATAATCGTCTTCCCCCCCAACTGCTCTCCCCAGCTCCACAACTTATCCATCACAATCAACGACTGCACCCTCTCGCCCATCTCCCACGCCAAGTGCCTCTGGGTAATCCTCGACTCCTCCCTCTCCTTCAAGCCCCACATCGAAGCCCTCGCCACAGCCTGCTGACTCCAACTGAGGAACATTGCCCGAATCCGCTCGTTCCTTGACCAGGACTCCGCAAAAACGCTTATCCATGCCCTCATCATCTCCCGTCTCGACTACTGCAACCCCCTGCTCACTGGCCTCCCTGCTTCCTCCCTCGCACCTCTCTGCACCATCCTCAATTCCGCTGCCCGACTCATCCACCTATCTCCCCGTTTCACCCCCGCCTCCCCCCTCTGCCAAGCCCTTCACTGGCTCCCCATTGCCCTGAGATCACGGTTCAAAACCCTAACCCTAACATACAAGGCCATACATAACCTGTCCCCTCCCTACATCTCCGACCTGGTTTCCAGATATGTCCCCCCGCGCGATCTTCGCTCCTTTCAAGAACTTCTCCTCTTCTCCCCTCTCATTTCCTCCTCCCACAACCGCCTACAAGACTTCTCTCGTGCATCCGCCATACTCTGGAACTCTCTCCCCCATCACATCCGACACTCCCCTACCCTGGGAACCTTCAAGAAAAACTTAAAAACCCACCTCTTCCTTCAGGCCTAGAGCCCACACTGAGACCCATCCGCTACACCATCTCACCCTCTCCTCTCCCCTTCCTCCTGTCTCCCCACCCACCCCCTATAGACTGTGAGCCCTCGAGGACAGGACCCCCTGCCCTACTGTACCAGTGCGCCTCGTTTGATGCTTCATGTTCATGTCCCTGTCTGCCCCTACACTTGTAAAGCGCCATGGAACCTAATGGCGCTATATAAATATTTAATAATAATAAGAAAAATCACTTTAGGCATAGAAAAATTTATGCTACAAAATTGTGGCAGCTCATAGCAGTTTCAGATTTCACTCTCACAAGAAGCCCTAAGAAGATCCAGATTTGGCGATAAGGCCATCTGTAACAGCAGCGATCAGAGGCAACTTCCGAACGATGCTGTGAATCCCTAACGTAGGCAGATCACAAGTGTGTTTTTTCAAGTAAAAAAAAAAAGACATAAAAGTTCCAAATACCCTCTTTTTCCCCACATGAAAAATTAACATTCATTACCACCGCATCGCTAAAGGTTTGATCAAAATATTAAGTTATTTAACCTGTATGGTAAATGCTGTAAAGCAAATAAAAACTGAAACACTAGAATTCGTTTTTCAGCAGCAGCATCTTTCCCCCCAAAAAAACAATAAAATGTGATCCGAACATCGTATGTGTTACGAAACTGCAACTCAACATTAGGGCAGAAGAGGGAAAAGCTGTCCCTGAACTAGGACTAGATTGAAGCCCTACGATGGAGTGGGCAACCTATTCCTAGTGAATAGACCCACCGACGTTTCCTAGACTAAACTCAAAAGAAGACCTAAAGGAAGAGGGAAAGGAGACCCTGAAAGAACTAAGAACTAGGAAAAAAACAAACAGGTGACCTCCTAGCAGGAAACTAGAGGAAGCTGCAGAAACGAAAAAGGGAATACAGGAATCTCAGCAGGCAGAACTAGAAGATCCAAGAACTGCACAAAACTAAACACAGAAAGTACTACTACCAAACCTCCTAGCCAGAACTCTAGCGGATTAACACTAGTGTCTGGCAAGGACTAGAAGTCAGGTGATGGGTAATAAAGGGTGATACAATCACCTGACCTTAGTCAAAACCAACACCAAAGACTAACAGCCAGAAAAGAACAACAAAATGGAGGATGCTCCCAAAGAAACAGATTCTAACAGTATGTACCTAAAGGGGAACCAATCATAGGCGACTATAATGAGGGCAATCTGGGCTACCTCCCGGGGCCCAGGGGCTCCAGGGGGCTCGGGGCTCCGGGAGGTCCATGGCCAGATTGCCCTCATTATAATATGCTCGGCGCCGCTGCACATACCGGCAGTCAGATGCGGTCAGAGGCGGGGGGCCCCCGGACCGCTCCCCCAGCAGCGGCGCACGGCCGCTACTTCTTCTTCGGCCGGACCAGCACTGCACCTGTTAACTTCCCTGTGTGCTGGCCCGGCCGCGTCACAGCTAGGAGACACGGCCCTGTGCGCGGCCATGTCTACTAGTGTGACGTCACGCAGTGCGCGCTGCACTGCTGAACCAGAGAGGAGCTAGAGGACTGGAGCTGAGCCGGGGGATGGTGAGTGTATGTGTGTGTGTGTGCAGGCAGATATCATTGTGTGATGTCTGTTTATATATATTTTTGTGTTTAAAATGTGTTTATGCGTGTATGTATATGTCTGTATATGTTTGTGTGTGTGCGTGACTGCGTGCGGCCTCCCGCTGTGTATACATGTCTACGTGCGGCCTACCGCTGTGTATATATGGCTACGTGCGGCCTCCCGCTGTGTATAGATGGTTATGTGCGGCCTCCTGCTGTGTATAGATGGTTACGTGCAGCCTCCCGCTGTGTATAGATGGCTACGTGCGGCCTCCTGCTGTGTATAGATGGCTACGTGCGGCCCCCTGCTGTGTATAGATGGCTACGTGCGGCCTCCCACTGTGTATAGAAGACTACGTTTGGCCTCCTGCTTTGTACTGATTGCACCGTACGGCCTCCTGCTGTTTATAGATGGCTAAGTGTGGCCTCCTGCTGTGTATAGATGGCTACGTGCAGCCTCCTGCTGTGTATAGATGGCTACATGCGGCCTCCCGCTGTGTATAGATGGCTATGTGCGGCCTCCCGCTGTGTATAGATGGCACCGTGCGGCCTCCTGCTGTGTATAGATGGCTACGTGCGGCCTCCTGCTGTGTATAGATGGCTACGTGCGGCCTCTTGCTGTGTATATTACCTTCTGATGGCCCCCGGTGTCTTTATCCGATGCGTCCTGGCTTGCCAGCAGCTCGTTGTAGACTAAAGGACCTGTGGGTGACGTCATTTAGTCATGTGACGGGTCACGTAACCGCTGACGTTGGCAGGCCATCAGAAGGTAAGTATAATATTTATTTTTTATTTTTTACCTTTCTTTTACGGTCACACTATATAAATCAATGCCGATTGCATGGATTTATATAGTGTAACCAAGTTGTCAAGCACTTTCCAAGTGATGCTAAAATCACTTGGAAAGCGCTTGACAATCCGCATGCGGAAATGCATGTGAAGAACACTTCACATCCGCATGTCCCTGGCAGGAAAATCGCATGTACAATCTGCATGTACAATCCACATGCATTTTTTCTGCCAGGGAGATGCAGAAATGCTCAGGAAAAATCCGGAGCATTTCCGCATCGTGGGCACATAGCCTTACATTAATGGTATGGCTTCATATTGAGCACGCGTAGCCATCTATACACAGCGGGAGGCCGCACGTAGCCATCTATACACAGCGGGAGGCCGCACGTGGCCACCTATACACAGCGGGGGCCGCATGTAGCCATCTATACACAGCAGGAGGCCGCACGGCGCTATCTATACACAGCAGGAGGCCGCACATAGCCATCTATACACAGCAGGAGGCCGCATGTCGCCATCTATACACAGCAGGAGGCCGCACGTAGCCATCTATACACAGCGGGGGGCCGCATGTAGCCATCTATACACAGCAGGAGGCCGCACGCAGACTAGCACACACACAAACATATACAGACATATACATACACGCATAAACACATTTGAAACACAAAAATACATATAAACAGACATCACACAATTATATCTGCCTGCACACACACACACACACACACACTCACCATCTAGTCGTCCAGCTCCTCTCCAGTGCAGCTGTGCAGCGCGCACTGCGAGACGTCACACTAGCAGACAAGGCCGCGCACAGGGCCGTGTCTCCTAGCGGCCAAAGAAGAAGTAGCGGCCGTGCGCCTCCACTGGGGGAGCGGTCCGGGGGCCCCCCCGCCTCTGACTGCCGGTATGTGCTGCGGCGCCGCACATATTATAATGAGGGCAATCTGGCCATGGGTCCCCTGGAGCCCCGGGGCCCCGGGCGGTAGCCCAGATTGTCCTCATTATAATCCGCCTATGCTCCTGCTGTGTATAGATGGTGCCGTGCAGCCTCCTGCTGTGTATAGATGGCTACGTGCAGCCTCCTGCTGTGTATAGATGGCTATGTGCGGCCTCCCACTGTGTATAGATGGCTACGTGCGGCCTCCCGCTGTGTATAGATGGCTGCGCACGGCCTCCTGCTGTGTATAGATGGCTACGTATGCTCAATATTAAGCCATACAATTAATGTAAGGCTATGTGCCCATGATGCAGAAATGCTCCGGATTTTTCCTGAGCGTTTCTGCATCTCCCTGGCAGAAAAAACGCATGCGGATTGTACATGCGGATTGTACATGAATTTTTCCTGCCAGGGACAAGAAGATGTGAAGCGTTCTCCACATGCATTTCCGCATGCGGGCTGTCAAGCGCTTTCCAAGCGATTTCAGCATCACTTGGAAAGTGCTTGACAACATGGTCACACTATATAAATCCATGCAAACAGCATGGATTTATATAGTGTGACCGTAAAAGAATGGTAAAAAATAAAAAATAAATATTATACTTACCTTCTGATGGCCTGCCGATGTCAGCGGTCACGTGACCCGTCACATGACTAAATGACATCACCACAGGTCCTTTAGTCTACCGCGAGCTGCCGGCAAGCCAGGATGCATCAGATAAAGACACCGGGGGCCATCAGAAGGTAAGTATGATATTTATTTTTTATTTTATTATTTTTTTTACAGGTTCTATGGTATCCGGGTCCGGAGGAGAGTCTCCTATTCTCCAGACCCGGGTACCATCCACACATTGAAACGTATGGATTCTGCATGTACAGATGCAGTGATGTGGATTCCATGCGTTCCAATGCAAATCAATGGCGGTGAAAACGCAGCGCTTCCGCAAAATAATTGGTAATGCTGCGGTTTTTTCCGCAATGATAATCCGCAGCGGAAATTTCCGCAGCATATGCACAGCACATGCAGATTATCATTGGGGAACATGGCAGACCTTCTACCAAGCGTTTTTTAAGCATTTCTGCAGCGGAATTGCCGTTGCGGAAACGCTTAAAAAACGCATCGTGGGCACACAGCCTAAAAAAAATTATTATAATTAATATATTAATATTGTGCCAAATTAATTTCACGTGAACTATCACATGATCTAACACAGGGGATCATGTGACACATCAGGTGTGTTTGTGTGTGTGTATGTGTGTGTGTGTGTGTGTGTGTATGTGTATGTGTGTGTGTGTGTGTGTGTGTGTGTGTATGGGTGTGAGTGTGTGGGTGGGTGTGTGGGTGTGTGTGGGTGTACGTGTGTGTGGGTGTAGATGTGTGTGTGGGGGGGGGGGGCACGCCTTCTAAACTGTCCGGGGCCTTTGCTACTCTTAATCCACCCCTGGAACCAATACAAACGTCAGCTCCATAAACAGAAAAATAAAAAAAGTTTTAATGGGTCACAACTAGTGTTGAGCCACCCCCGTAGTGTTCGAGTTCGGTTCGGTTCGTCGAACACCCGTATGTTCGTCGAACTGTTCGTCGAACACCTTCGAACACCGTTAAAACCAATGGCAGGCAAACAAAAACACATAGAAACACATAGAAAACACCTTCAAAGGTGTCCAAAACCTGACAAACTGCTCAGAAGACACAACTAACACATGGAAAAGTGACAAGTACATATAGTCATGCGAAAAGAAAAGAGGTGGAGGAGTAAAAGGTGGGGGAGACACAGATGTAGGCATGTCATGCCCTTCTAAAACCGAAAAAGTGCGAAGCCGACACGGCCAGTCCGTTCCTGCCCGGGCGACCTCCGTGTTGCCGGGTTTGTGCCAGAGCTGCGGTGGACCCTGACGGCCAGCCCTCCTCTCCCAATACTGGTGCCTGTCCACTGATGGGTCGAGCGAGCCCCCCTGTGGTGGAGGCAGCTCTAAGCTTTTTAATTTAAATTGTCTCTCTAATTTGAATGAATACACTTTAAATCCTTTTGCAAGGATCTATTGGAGGGCAAGTCTCATGCCAGCAGCCGCGTAATTCCAGCTCCAGTAGCGTCCACTAAAGCTGCTGCAGTTAAAAAGCTATTATAAGGATCGAGCTCGGCGGTCCACCGCAAGGCGTCCTACCGCCAGTCCCAGCCCCTATGCCTTGGGGTGCCTCCTGATGCTCTTCACTGAGTATCCCGGGGTCCCGAAGCATTTCCTTTGAAAAAATTAAGTGTCCAAACTACAGGTGGTGTAGCTTGCTTAACAGCTGGGATAATCCGCTGACTAGCAGACACTGCTACTAGGCACAAAGTATTTCCTGGGCTAGATGCAGTTAAAAATTTGTAATTAGATACTTTCGTTGGATGCTGAGAAAGCATTCCATAGAGTCTCCTGGCACGTCATATATTATTCACTTAAAAAGCTTGGGGTAGGGGTCTAGGGGACCCTTTTATAGCCAAAATCACGGCCCTGTATCGCAATAAGTCACCTAGGCTGAAGATAAATGGAACTGTAGCACCCTGAGGGCTCGGTTGCTACAGAGGTATTGCACATCACCCAGAGGTGTGATATCTCACTCTCAAGTAAGGATGGAATGTGGATCAGGACCCTGACACCTGCATGCATTACACCACATTGCCGTGGGGCAGGGCGACCAATATGCCCCTGAGATGGGCACGACAGTCCCTGTCCCTGGCTGGAGTGGGGGGAGGGAACACCGAGGAAGGGGAACCCTGTAGTGCAGGAGCAGGGAGGAAGCAGTTCCTGGGTGCATTGAGAAGGGAGTATAAAAGGTGGGCACCATCTTAGTTCAGTGCAGAGAAGTCTGAGCAGAAGTGACAGGGAGCAGGGGCTCTGCATGAGCTCTGCTCTGGAGGCGGGCCTAGTAACAGAGGCCCAGGCCTGGAAGAGGGAGAAGGAAGGAAGAGGAGCGGAGAAGGCTCCAGGAACGAAGGGATCCCAGGGGTGCGGACGGGCGAGTCGCCACCGCACGCCCGAATCCACCTGCGTGGAGGGGTCAGGCCAAAGGGGGAGACCGGTCCCTGAAACTAGTGGAGGCGGGAAACGACCCTCAGCTAGAAACCAGAGGCTGTGACATTTTATGTGGCGCAGCCCCTCGCTACACCCGCTAGGAAGGCACCACATAGGGTCAGGGAAACTGGAGCCAAGTTTACCAAGAGGAGGCCCGAGGCAGCCGGACAGAAGCGTTGGTAAGAAAGCCCAGACAAAGGACACACAAAGGGGGTCCTGTGAAGCGCTCCAAAGTTATCTGGGAGTTGTCTGAGCCACTCATCTGGTGAGCACAGTACGACGTGGGCAGCCGTTACCTGCAGAAGTGGTCTGGATAAAAAGAACTGTGAGTAAAGGCCCTGGACTGCATCACTGACTCCGTGTCGTTACTGCTGCTGCCCTGCACCATCACCCCCATCCTCCGCATACACTGCCCTGAGGCTATACTCCTCCCGTGGGGAGTTATACTACGCTCAGCTGCACCCACAACACCAGCCTCAGCGGTCTGCCCTGCAGCGGCGGTTCACTCTGACCGCAATCCACGGGTGGCGTAGTCGGACATTTAAACATCAAAACCACATAAATAGTTCCGCCACTGGTTTGACCGCCCTGAGCCACGGAACCGGGTCGCCGCCACGGAGACTACAACTACCAGCATCCACCAAAAAGGGTCCGGCTCCGGGTGTCCCAAGGCCCAGGGGGCGCGTCAGAACATTTTTATCACCTTTCATAATCACCAATGGGACAAGGCAGGGATGTCCTCTGTCCCCTCTCTTATACATCCTAGTGACGGAGCACCTGCTCTCATCAATTCGCCATAACCCCAATATTAGGTGGATTGAGGTGGGAGGCACCGAGTACAAGTGCTCTCTATTTGCTGATGATGTCCTAGTATATATCACTCAATCATATATATCCATCCCTGCTGTTATGGCTGAAATAGATCACTTTGTTACATGGTCAAATTTTAAAATCAATCAGCGAAGTCTGAGGCCCTCGATGTCTCCCTCCCCAAATCCATACAGGATTCCATACAGTCCAACTTTCCCTTTGCCTGGCCCTCACAAGGTATCAAATACTTAGGAATTCCTATTCATAGAGACCTCTCCCGTCTATGTTATCTTAATTTTGGGCCCTTTATTGAACAACTCCATACAGACCACGGTTGGCAAGTTAGAACTGTAAGATTCACTACGTGAACCACTGGTGTTTTGTGGAAAAGCACATGTACACTGTGTTCCAAATTATTATGCAAAAAGTGTTTAGGAGTGATAAGGGAAGAATTTGTTTGTTTGTCAGTTAAACTCATTGATGGTGATGTGTGTCAGGGCTCTTTATATCACTGTAAGCAATTGCAGACACCTCTGCTAATTAGTTTGGCAGGTGTGTCCAATGAAAGGCAAGACTACTTAAGAAGGCTGTCCCACATTATTAAGCAGCCTACATTTTCTGCCAAAATGGGAAAGAAAAAGGATGTGTCGGCTGCTGAGAAGCAACAAATTGTGGAGTGTTTAGGTCAAGGCATGACTACAATCAACATTGCCAAGACACTTCATCCTGATCATCGCACAATCAAGAAGTATGTAGCTGATTCACAGTACACACATGTGCGTGCTGATAAGGGCAAATTGAGGACTCTTTCCTACAGGCAATTACGTCAGGTTAAAAGAGCAGCGGCAAAAAAGCCTTGTCATAGCAGCAGACAAGTTTTTGAAGCTGCTGGTGCCTCCAACTTCCCCCGAACAACAAGATGCAGAGTCCTTCAGAGGTTTGAAGTTGTGAGTAAGCCATCCTGTCGACCTCCTCTATCCACTGCACACAAGCAGAAACGGCTCCAGTGGGACAAACAATACATGAAGACTGACTTCAAAACAGTTTTGTTCACCGATGAGTGCCGTGCAACGCTCGATGGTCCAGATGGATGGAGTGGAGGATGGCTGGTTGATGGACACCCCACGCAAACACGGCTACAGTGCCAACAAGGAGGAGGTGGAGTAATGTTTTGGGCTGGAATCATGGGGAGAGAGATTGTCGGCCCCTTTAGGATCCCTGAAGGGGTAAAGATGAACTCCACAATGTATGTGGAGTTTCTCAAACAGCACTTCCTGCCATGGTTCAAGAAGAAGAACCGTGAATTCCACAGCAAGATCATTTTCATGCATGATAATGCACCGTCTCATGCTGCACATAACACATCTGCATCTCTGGCTGATATGGGCATAAAAGGGGACAAACTTATGGTGTGACCCCCATGCTCCCCTGACCTCAACCCCATTCAGAAGAAAAAGAAAAGAAAGAAAAGAAATGTTTATTAAATGGAAAGAGGGAGGCATATCTAAAGAAGATTATAATGCAGTCTGCAGATCCTGCAGGGCACGTATCAGGTTAGCTAAAGCTGACAATGAATTAAGGCTTGCAAGAGATGTCAAAAGCAATAAAAAAGGATTTTGGGGGTATGTCAAAAGTAAAAGAAAAGTCAAAGATGCTATAGGATTTTTACAGGATGAAAATGGAGAAATGGTAAGAGAGGATGTTGAGAAGGCCGAACTTTTTAATTCCTATTTTGCATCTGTTTTCTCTCAGAAAGAAAATGTAACATCAACTGATCTTCACTGTCCTTTTAAAGGAATAGAGGAATCCAAGTTATCTGTAAACAGAAAGATTGTGAGGGAATATTTAGCTAACATAAATGAGTTCAAGTCTCCAGGTCCAGATGAATTACACCCCAGAGTACTGAAGGAGATCGTAGAAGAAATTTTAGAACCACTCTCCATAATCTTTGAAAATTCTTGGAGAACAGGAGAAGTCCCAGAAGACTGGAGAAGAGCAAATGTTGTTCCTATCTTCAAAAAGGGGAAGAAGGTGGACCCAGGGAACTATAGGCCGGTGAGTCTGACTTCTATACCAGGAAAGATCTTTGAACAAATTATTAAACAACATGTATGTAAGTACATGGATAAGAATGAAGTGATTAACCAGAGTCAGCATGGGTTTGTAACTAACAAGTCATGTCAGACTAACTTAATTTCCTTCTATGACAGAATCACTGACTGGGTGGATCAGGGAAATGCTGTAGATATAGTATATCTTGACTTCAGCAAAGCATTTGACAAAGTATCTCACACCATCCTTATTGAAAAAATGACCAAGTATGCAATGGACCAGGCAACTGTTAGGTGGATTCATAACTGGCTTAGTGATCGGACTCAAAGGGTGGTTGTAAATGGCTTCACATCCAGCTGGATGAATGTCTCAAGTGGGGTACCACAGGGCTCCGTCCTGGGACCTGTATTGTTCAACATCTTTATCAATGATTTAGATGAAGGAATTGAGGGTAAACTGATTAAATTTGCTGATGACACAAAGCTAGAAGGGATAGCTAATACTAGAGAAGAGAGAGAGAGGATTCAAAAAGACCTAAATAAACTGGAGCAGTGGGCAGCAACCAACAGAATGGTTTTTAACAGGGAAAAATGCAAAGTACTACATCTGGGCAATAAAAATGAAAAAAGCATATACAGAATGGGAGGAATAGAGCTAAGCAACAGTACATGTGAAAAAGACTTAGGTATACTAATAGATCATTGACTGAACATGAGTCAACAGTGTGATGCAGCAGCAAAAAAGGCAAATACAATTCTGGGATGTATTAACAGAAGCATACAGTCTAGATCACGTGAAGTCATTATCGGTCTTTACTCCTCTTTGGTCAGACCTCATCTGGAATACTGTGTACAGTTTTGGGCACCACATTTTAAAAAAGACATAGACAAACTGGAGCAAGTTCAGAGAAGAGCGACCAGAATGGTGACTGGTCTGCAAACCATGTCCTATGAGGAACGGTTGCAGGATTTGGGAATGTTTAGCTTGCAAAAAAGAAGACTGAGAGGAGACTTAATAGCTGTCTACAAATATGTCAAGGGCTGTCACATTGTAGAAGGATCATCTTTATTCTCATTTGCACAAGGAAAGACTAGAAGCAATGGGATGAAACTAAATGGGAGGAGACACAGATTAGATATTAGAAAAAACTTTTTGACAGTTAGGGTGATTAATGAGTGGAACAGGCTGCCACGAGAGGTGGTGAGTTCCCCTTCAATGGACGTCTTCAAACAGAGGCTGGACAGACATCTGTCTGAGATGATCTAGTGAATCCTGCTTTGAGCAGGGGGTTGGACCAGATGACCCAGGAGGTCCCTTCCAACTCTACCATTCTATGATTCTATGATTCTATGAGAACCTCTGGAGCATCATCAAAAGGAGTGTCTATGATGGCGGGAGGCAGTTCACATCTAAGCAACAGCTCTGGGAGGGTATTCTGTCCTCATGCAAAACAATTGAAGCAGAAACCATCCAAAACCTGACAAATTCAATGGATGAGACAGTTCAGAAGCTCCTTTCGAACAAGGGGTCCTATGTGCAAATGTAACATCACCTAGAATAAAGTTTTGAGTTGAAAACTGTTTGATTTCAGTTTCTAATAACCTGCTAATGCTTATAATTTCAAAAATGACCATTTTTTTGTTCTTTATTCAAATAAAAAGGTTGATCGAAGAGTGTGGGGGATCTAAGAGTGTGGCAACCCAGTAGTCAGGATTACTTCGAATTCTGACAATCTGAGGGTCATGTTGCAGGTAGTGCAGCAAGAAGGCACTCATGTGTCTTGCGCATCTAGGAGACCCAAAATTATTTTCCGGGCTAGATGCAGCTAAAAATTATTATCAATTTGAAAGCTGGTGGAGCTTAGTATAGATGGCCTAATAGATTCAGTACGGCACACTGCTACAAAGCCCAAATTATTTTCCAGCCAAGATACAGATAAACATGATTAGTAATTTTAAATCTGGTGGAGCTTAGTATAGATGGCCTAATAGAATCCGTACTGCACACTGCTACAAAGCCCAAATTATTTTCCAGCCAAGATACAGATAAACATGATTAGTAATTTTAAATCTGGTGGAGCTTAGTATAGATGGCCTAATAGAATCAGTACTGCACACTGCTACAAAGCCCAAATTATTTTCCAGCCAAGATACAGATAAACATGATTAGTAATTTTAAATCTGGTGGAGCTTAGTATAGATGGCCTAATAGAATCAGTACTGCACACTGCTACAAAGCCCAAATTATTTTCCAGCCAAGATACAGATAAACATGATTAGTAATTTTAAATCTGGTGGAGCTTATTATAGATGGCCTAATAGAATCAGTACTGCACACTGCTACAAAGCCCAAATTATTTTCCAGCCAAGATACAGATAAACATGATTAGTAATTTTAAAGCTTAAAAAGGTTGGTGATGTGATTTTAACAAATCATCAAGCTTTTACTCTCCCCAAGATGACACAGGGGTAGAAAAGTCATTTCGGATCCATGATTTGTTCATCTTTATGAACGTGAGTCTGTCTACATTATCAGTGGAGAGCCGCGTGCACTTATCTGTCAGCACACCACCAGCAGCGCTGAACACACATTCAGACAGAACGCTGGCTGCGGGGCATGACAAGATCTCCAAGGCGTAAGTGGCGAGCTCCGGCCATTTATCCAGATTGGAAGCCCAAAAAGAGCAAGGGTCTAGTGACACAGTCATGGCTTCAATGTTTACTTGGAGATACTCCTGTACCATCGTCTCTAGGCGTTGACTATGTGTCAGACTTCTTGTCTCCTGTGGCCTTGCAAAGGATGGGCTAAAAAAGTGGTGAAATGATTCCGCAAAATTGATGTTACCAGCAGATACTGTGGTTCTGTTACGGTTTGAGTGCTGAACACTCGACGGTCCCACGGTTGGCAAGTTGGAACTGTGAGATTCACTACGTGCACCACTGGTGTTTTGTGGAAAAGCACATGTAAGATTCTGCAACAGTCTCTGCTGATACTCCTGCATGCGTGCATCCCTTTCTATGGCAGGAATAATTTCTGCAAATTTACTTTTGTACGGGAGATCTAACAGTGTGGCAACCCAGTAGTCAGGATTATTTCTAATTCTTACAATTCGAGGGTCATGTTGCAGGTAGTGCAGCAAGAAGGCACTCATGTGTGTTGCGCATCCAGGAGCACCAAGTCCCTGTTGTGTTGGTGGCGAGGTAACAATCATGCTTCCTTCCTCTGTCCTCTCCCCCCAACCTCGCACAACAGAAATGTGATCAAGGTCTCCCTCATCTGATGAGTCTTCCATCAGTTCGTCCTCCACTTCTTCCTGGGCTCCTGCACCTTCCTCACTAGTTTGGCTGCTACCATGCGCCCTGGTAAAACCATCTCCCCCACCCTCACATGCCTGCCGCCTTGGTGCTGCCGACAGTCTGGACCTTGCAGATGTTAGCCCTTCCGCATACAACTCCTCCTCCTCTACTTCCTCCACCTCCTCTTGTGCCACCACTTGACTCCGAATTCTGTTTAACATGTGCTCCAGCATGTAAATCACCGGAATAGTCATGCTGATAATGGCATCGTCAGCACTAAACATCTTTGTCGCCATTTGAAAACTGTGCAGAAGGGTGCATAGGTCCCTGATCTGAGACCACTCCTCCAGCGTGATTTGCCCCACCTCTGGATCTCGTTGGCCCAGGCTATACGTCAGAACGTATTGCACCAGGGCTTGTCGTTGCTGCCACAGTCGCTGCAACATGTGCAGAGTTGAATTCCACCGGGTAGGCACATCGCATTTTAGCTGGTGTAGAGGCAGGCCCAACGACTTATGTAGAGATGTAAGTCGTTGAGCTGCGGGATGCGAACGGCGGAAGTGAGCACACAGTGACCGTGCCCTCTGCAGAAGGCCATCTAGTCCGGGATAGTGGGCTAAAAATTGCGGGACAACCAGGTTCAACACGTGAGCCATACAAGGCACGTGTGTGACATTGCCCCGGCGAAGGGCCGCACCCAGGTTTGCAGCATTGTCGCACACGGCCTTCCCTGGTTGCAGGTCCAGTGGAGACAACCATTCATGAAACTGGTTCTCCAGAGCTGACCACAACTCCTCAGCTGTGTGACTCACATTTCCCAGACATTTCAAAGTAAAAACTGCCTGATGACGTTGAACCCTGCTGCCAGCATAGTAAGGAGGTGTGCAGGATCCCTTCTGCGCAGTTAGAAAGCTTGTGGCATGACCAGACAGGCTTTGGGTGCAGGTGGAGGACCGAGAGGAGGTTGAGGAGGCAGAAACAGTGGAGGAACTTTGAGATAAAGAGGATTGACGCATAACTCGTGGGGACGGCAAGACTTGGACAGCAGCCCCTTGTCCTGCTGTCACCATAGTTACCCAGTGCCCAGTCAGCGACATGTAACGCCCCTGTCCATGCCTACTCGTCCAAGTGTCTGTGGTGAAATGCACCCTGTCGCACACAGAGTTTCTCAAAGAAGCGGTGATGTTGTGTGCGACATGCTGGTGGAGCACAGGCACACCTTTCTTTGAGAAGTAGTGCCGACTGGGCATCTGGTACTGGGGCACTGTGACGGACATAAGGTCTTGAAAATCCTCTGTGTCCACCAGGCGGAAAGGAAGCATTTCTGTAGCCAAGAACTTGCAGATGGTGAAATTCAACCTCTTAGCTTTCTCATGGCTAGGAGGAAATGGTCTTTTACTTGTCCACATCTGAGGGACCGAGGGCTGGCTGTTGTGCTTAGACGAGGTTGAGAAGAGTGTCCCCAGCAAACTGCCGGTCTGTGAGGAAGATGCAGGCGGACATGTTAGGTTGCCTTGATCCAAAGGTGGTGCTATCGATGTCGGACAGCGCTCAACACCAGCTGGTGTTACCACCTCCAAAGAAAATGATGACCTGCCAATCACGCTGGCTGTTGCGAGTAAAGAGGTGGCAGGTCTGCGTCCCAAAACAGGTGTGACTGCTGTCTCCCCAGTCACAGAGGATGAAGAGGCCGCGGATGCACAAGATGTGGCAGACGGTGGTTGGCCCGGCCGGCTAGGCCGCATTATAGCACAGTGAGCTTCCCACTGCAACTTATGCGCTTCATGTCCATGTGCCGGTTCATGCATGAAGTACTCAAACTATGTATTTTTTGGCCTCTACTTAGCTTTTGCTGACAAATATTACAGATAACACGAGTTGGGTCATCTTTATCGATCTGAAAAAATGCCCAGGCTATGCAAGGCTTAGCACCCATGCGACCTGAAGAGCCACCACGACTTGTGGTCAGAGGCAGAGTTGTGTTTGAGGATGCAGTTGTTGACTTGCTTCCAGTACTACGTCTCTGTCCAGGAAGGCGCAACCTGACCTCGTCGTCACTAGCATCTTCCTCCACCTCCTCTGCTGACCTCATCTCTTGGCTAACTGTGGGTTGACAGTAAGTGGGATCTCCAACCTCATCATCATCACCCTGTGTGTTATCACACCCGTCGTCCTCAGAGCCAACCTGTTCCTGCCCTGACAAAAAACTAAAGTTGTCGCTCCAATCAGGTATTTGAGTCTCATCATCGTCTTCCTCATTGTCTCCACCAACAGGAGTTACAGTTTGGGAATGAGGGTCTACATTATGGTCAGAACCTTCTGCGTCTGGTCCTGGATCCGACTCATAAAGATTCTGGGCATCAGTGCAGATCATTTCCTCGTCTGGATTCACAGAAGCTCTGGAGCCGACCTCTGATTCCCAGGCTATAGTATGAGTAAACAGCTCTGCAGACTCAACCATCTGTTCTACCCCATACTCAGACGGGCAGTTGGAGACTTGGGAGCTGTGAGGAAGCAAGTGCGATTGGGGTGACACCTCTGAGGACTGGAGAATTTGTGATGTTGAAGTTGAGGTGGAGGAGAGCCCACTTAAAGGAGCACTTGATATCCGTTGAAGTACCTGCTGTTTTTGTGCCTCATCTGGAATTTGTAGCGATTGGCGTGGCCGTAAGAAAGGGATCTTATCACATTGTCCGCTAAAAGAAGTAGACATTTTAGTTTGGCTGGAAGATGGTCTTTCTTCTGCAGATGTTACTGTTGCTTTAACACCTACCCCACAGACACAACCTTTTTTCCCCTTCCCAACACGCCTATTCCCCTTTCCACCAGCAGCAGGCCTTTTTCCACTCATTTTGGTGGTTAACTAATTCACAACTCTGGAGTTGTTTGCACAAAAAAACAATGGATGGGAACCGAGCAGAGCTGAGTGGCCAAACTGTGGTAATAGCCCAAAAGTATTGGCTGGGTTAGATGCAGATAAAAATTATATTGAATTTGCAACCTGGTGGAGGTTAGTATAGATGGACTAATAGAACAAGTCCCATACACTGCTACAAGCCGAAATATTTTTTCAGAGCTAGATGCAGAAAAAAATTATATTGAATTTGCAACCTGATGGAGGTCAGTATAGATGGACTAATAGAGAAAGTCCCACACACTGCTAGAAGGCCAAATATTTTTTCAGAGCTCGATGTAGAAAAATATTATATTGAATTTGCAACCTGGTGGAGGTTAGTATAGATGGACTAATAGAACAAGTCCCACACACTGCTACAAGCTGAAATATTTTTTCAGAGCTAGATGCAGAAAAATATTATTTTTAATTTGCAACCTGATGGAGGTCAGTATAGATGGACTAATAGAACAAGTCCCACACACTGCTAGAAACCTAAATATTTTTTCAGAGCTCGATGTAGAAAAATATTATATTGAATTTGCAACCTGGTGGAGGTTAGTATAGATGAACTAATAGAACAAGTCCCACACACTGCTACAAGCCGAAATATTTTTTCAGAGCTAGATGCAGATAAAAATTATATTGAATTTGCAACCTGGTGGAGGTTAGTATAGAAGGACTAATAGAACAAGTCCCACACACTGCTACAAGCTGAAATATTTTTTCAAAACTAGATGCAGAACAATATTATATTGAATTTGCAACCTGGTGGAGGTTAGTATAGATGGACTAATAGAACAAGTCCCACACACTGCTAGAAGCTGAAATATTTTTTCAGAGCTAGATGCAGAAAAAAATGATATTGAATTTGCAACCTGATGGAGGTTAGTATAGATGGACTAATAGACCAAGTCCCACACACTGCTAGAAGCTGAAATATTTTTTCAGAGCTAGATGCAGATAAAAATTGTTTTTAATTTGCAACCTGGTGGAGGTCAGTATAGATGGACTAGTAGAACAAGTCCCACACACTGCTACAAGCTGAAATATTTTTTCAAAACTAGATGCAGAACAATATTATATTGAATTTGCAACCTGATGGAGGTCAGTATAGATGGACTAATAGAACAAGTCCCACACACTGCTACAAGCTGAAATATTTTTTCAGAGCTAGATGCAGAAAAATATTATTTTTAATTTGCAACCTGATGGAGGTCAGTATAGATGGACTAATAGAACAAGTCCCACACACTGCTAGAAGCCTAAATATTTTTTCAGAGTTCGATGCAGAAAAATATTATATTGAATTTGCAACCTGGTGGAGGTTAGTATAGATGGACTAATAGAATGATGCTATGCCCAAAAGGTTTTACTTCACTAGGTGCAGTAAAAAAATTGTATTCTATACACAGGTGGTGTAGCTTGCAATACAGATAGGCTACTCCACTGACTAACACACTCTGCAATAGGCCAAAAAGGATTAGCTTTGCTAGATTTAGCCAAATGCTGTGAAAAAACTTGCACAGCACTGGCACAGACCTGCCTGGCAAAAACTGATAGGAACTGATGTAACTTAGTCCTGAAAAGGACTGCAATTACAATTAGTCTTTACTCCCAACCTATCTATTTAAGAGCACAGACCTGCCTGATAAAAGTCATAGGAAATGCTGTAACCTAGTCCTTAAAATGACTGCAATCACAACTATTCCCTACTCCCAAGCTATCTGTAGATTTGTGCGAAAATTGGCTTGAAATTAACAAAGTATAGCGCACACAGCAACAGCGGTGCCGTCTAACACGCAGCTGCAGCAGTGAGAAAATGGTGGCGACGGGGAAAATGGCTTGGTCTTATAGGGCAAGGACATGTGACATACACTGCCAATGACACATGCCCTTGCTTGTGTGAAAAAAAGCACTTCGCTCCGTGTGTGCGCTGCTGATAGGCTGACAGATTGCACCTCCCCACTGTAAATGCGGGAAAGAGAAAAAAAAAATGGAGATCTTCATTGTTCCTGCAGAGATCCATCCCCTGCCCCTCCCCCCACCCCGCTGTACACTCAAACTGCGTATTAACATTAATTTTCATCATTACTGAGAAAAAATCCAGTTATGATTTTGGTGCACGAACAGTTATCGAACATAACCTCGAACAGCCGGATTTTTTTCAAATCGTTCGTGTTCACCGAACGGCTCGAACACCGCCCAAAACAGCTCGAATTTGAGATTGGCGAACAGTTCGATTCGAACACCGCTCATCTCTAGTCACAACAAACTTTTTTTTTTTCTTCACTACAAAAATAAGAAAACAAATACAATTTTGATATCACCATAATTGTACTGACCATCTGGCAAACTAAAACTTGTCCTGAGAAATGGAAAAAAAAAATCCCTTATACAGCTAGATCAACGGAAAAACTAAAACAGTGATGACTCTTGGGAGAAAGAGGAAATATAAAAAAAAAAAAAGGGTAAAGTGGGAAAAATGGGTGCGTCAGGAAAGGGTTAAGATTGGCATATGAGATGCCAGTCTTGATCAGTATCCACATATTTCCTATGTGAGTACAAGGGGAAAATTGCAGCTTCTCTGAAGCCTACAGGGAAATACTGTTGTTAAGAAAAAGACCTACAGCAGCTTGTTGTGCGAGAAGCGTTTATGGATCTATTTTGTGAGATTTCAAACTCTCATTCTCTTTTGTGACAATGCAGTATCCAGATATAGTTTATGACTCGTTGTAAAGAGATCCTTTTGCAAATCTGTTGGGACTTTACGATGATTATTTCCGTGTTTTTCAGAATGTGGCCAACGACAATCTGCCCAGAAGTTTATGACCTCCTATCACTGTGATACCCTCCGCCATAAAACAAGCCCCACGCTACTACATATATAATAAGCATATAACATAAGCATATATCTAAGAATATAACAATTACATGGGTGAATGTTTTACCTTCAGTCAAGGCCGTTTGTAGAAAAACAAGGAGGGAGGGAGGATCCTCTGCGAATTACTTTCACTTTTAGTTTCCTGTTTTTTTAACCCTATTCCTGATACAGGACAGAATTAGCAGAGTAAAATAACTATTTTACAGAATTGTTTTGTTCCTCTGAGATTAAATAAAAGATTACAATGATCACATATGAATGACGGCAGTACAGACGTGGCCAAAAGTTTGAGACTGAGACAGAATTTTGTTTTTCAGCTTTTTTTGTTTTTCGCTCTTTTTAGTTAGAGTGTTTCTATTGCTACTGAAATACCATTATAAGCTTTCAGAAGTTTTTTTACGCAAATACATTTATTTTTTTTTCAGCCTCAATATTTAAAGTGTTGACGCTTATTTCTCCAGACTTCTGCCTTTGGCCCTGGATATCAGCTTCTGGGTTCAGATCGTGACTGATGACCCATTTTTCTCTAATCAATGGTTGGAATTTATCACAATTTCTGTGGTTTTCTTTATCCTTCTACTTTTTGAAGATCAACCACAGGTTCCCAAAGGGATTGAGATCTGAGAAGTTTTCTGGCCATGGACCCAAAATTTCAACATTTTGCTCACTGAGCCACTTCGTTATCACTTTTGCCTTGTGACTTGGAAAAAGCATTGTCATCGCCACATTGCTCCTGGATGATGGGAGACGTTGCTCTTGGAGGAAGTTTAGATCCTATTTTATATTCATGGAAGCGTTCTTAGGCAAAATAGTGACTGAGCCCCTCCATGAATGAGAAGCCCCCACACATGAATGGTCTCAGGACGCTTCACTGTTGGCAAACACAGGACTCATGGCAGTGTCACCCTCTCTTCTCCTACCAATAATTCTTCCAGGTGTCCCAAACAGTCTGAAGGGGCTTCAGCAGGGGCGTACATAGGAATCATGGGGCCCCATAGCAGAAGCTCTAACTGCCCCCCCCCCCCAAAAAAAAAAAAATTTGAAATAATTGTCGGGGTCACCAAAGATCAGATCTCACAACTTTCCAGCCTTTACATAGTAATTTTCCTCCTGCTGACGTCCTAGATCTCTCTTTCATTGCCCCATGAAGTGTGATGACAATAAAAGGGCCCCCCAAACACAGCATGAAACCCCCATGGTGCATTCCTCCACATGCACAGTATAATGACCCTACTGTACCCCACCTCAACTCCCAGGGTAAAGTATGCTGACCCCAACACAGTATGATCCCCCAACTGTGAGCCGCTAGAGAGGATGGTACATAATAAGGGAGGGTGTTATACATAATAAAAGAGGAAACTATATAACTAAGGATGGCGCTATACATAATAAGTGAGTACACTATATACTAAGGGACTGTGCTATACATAATAAGGCTACATTCCTGCATCTGTGTGCAGTGTCGGTGTGCTGCCCTGTTTTACTGACGCATTGAGCATGTCCTATTCTAATCCTCAAAATCGGATCAGAACAGGACATTCTCTGACCCTCTTAGATCTCATTCTCAGATCCGTGATTTTCATGGATGTGTGAATGGATCTATAAAACTGTACGAGTCCGTGGACCATCCGATAAAAAGATCTGGCAGCACACGGACATTTCACACAAATGTGAGAATGTGGCCTAAGGGATTTTACAGATAACATCACTCCAAGTCACACAGTGCAGATACAGAATAATATTTACATCCAGGCACTTACCGCTGACGTCTCATCTGATCAGAGCCGGTTTCTGCTGCTTCTTCTCCATCTGGTCAGACCTTCATGTCCACATCTCCCAGCCACGACTCGTCTTGTCACGATGATCTCCAGCCTAGAAAATAACAAGGTCACATATTGTATGTATACATGTGTCTCCCCCGCTCTGCGTCCTCGAATACAGATATGTACCCCCCCCCATTAATATACTATTAGCCACTTAGTAATCAAAATATAAAGTGATAAGCAGCACTGTGCCCCCCATTAACTATAATCTCCACCGGCCAATAATATAAAATATTCAGTCTCTGTGACTCTCCCCAATTAACTGTAAGACTATGTGCACACGGAAAACATACAAGGCTTCACAGTACAAGCAAGGTGAAACCCCCATCATTGCTCTCTCCCAGCACCCTCGTCATTGCTCTCTCCCAGCACCCCCGTCATTGCTCTGTCCCAGCACCCCCGTCATTGCTCTGTCCCAGCACCCTCATCGCTGCTCTCTCCCAGCACCCCCATCATTGCTCTCTCCCAGCACCCGCATCATTGCTCTCTCTCAGCACCCGCATCATTGCTCTGTCCCACCACCCCATCATTGCTCTCTCCCAGCCCCCATCATTGCTCTGTCCCAGCACCCCCATCATTGCTCTGTCTCAGCACCTCCATCATTGCTCTCTCCCAGCCCCCCATCATTGCTCTGTCCCAGCACCTCCATCATTGCTTCTCCCAGCACTCCCATCATTTCCTCTCAGCACCCCCATCATTACTCTGTCCCAGCACCTCCATCATTGCTCTCTCCCAGCCCCACATTATTGCTCTCTCCCAGCCCCCCACCATTGCGCTGTCCCAGCACCCCCTTCATTGCTCTCTCCCATCGCCCCCATCATTGCTCTCTCCCAGCAACACGTCATTGCTTTCCCCTTCCCCACCATCTCCATCATTGCTCTCCCCAGCCCTATAAGCCCCATTATTGCTCTTCCCAGCCCCATCATTCCTCTCCCCAGCCCAATCAGCCCCATTATTGCTCTTCCCAGCCCCATCAGCCCCATTATTGCTCTTCCCAGCCCCATCATTCCTCTCCCCAGCCCCATTATTGCTCTCCCCAGCCCCATCATCCCATCATTCCTCTCCCCAGCCCCATCAACTCCATTATTCCTCTCCCCAGCCCCATCAGCCCCATTATTACTCACCCCAGCCCCACCATCCCATCATTGCTCTCCCCAGCCCCACCATCCCCATCATTGCTCTCCCCAGCCCCATCATTCCTTTCCCCAGCCCCATCATTGCTCTCCCTAGCCCTACCATCCCATTATTCCTCTCCTCAGCTACAATCAACCCCATTATTCCTCTCCCCAGTCCCATCATTCCTCTCCCCAGCCCCATTATTGCTCTTCCCAGCCCCATTAGTCCCATTATTCCTATCCCAAGCCCCATCATTCCTCTCCCCAGCCCCATCAGCCCCATTATTGCTCTCCCCAGCCCCATCAACCCCATTATTCCTCTCCCCAGCCCCATCAGGCCCATTATTCCTCTCCCCAGCCCCAGCAACCCCATTTATTTCTCTCCCCAGCCCCATCAGCCCTCTCTCCAGCCCCAATATTTCTCTTCCCATCCCCATCATTGTTCTCCCCAGTCCCATCAGCCACATTATTGCTCTTTCCAGCCCCATCATTCCTCTCCCCAGCCCCACCATCCCACTATCGCTCCCCCCCACCTCCCCTCCCCAGCATTTCAGTAAAAAAAAAAAAAAAAAAACAACAATTTAATTTACCTCAGCTCACTCCCCTGCAGCAGCATCCTCCTGGTTGCCGGCAGCTTTCTACTTGACCCAGGCGCGCGCTGCATGATGACGTCATCAAGCTGCGCGCGCCTGGGTCAGGGAGGAAGCAGAGGACGAACCCTCCAGCTCCGCTGCTATTCTCCTCCTGACAGCAGCGGGGCTGCAGGGATCGCTCCCTGACTGCCGCGTGCAGGGAGCAGCCGCACCTTGCGGGCCCCTTGGTGCAGCTGCATGGTGGGGACCCGGCGCAGCGGCACCGGCGGCGGTATGTCCACCCCTGGACTGCTATTGGGCCCCCATGGCTCACGGGCCCCATAGCAGTCGCGTGGTCTGCCGCTATTGGCGGCACGCTACTGGGCTTCGGATAAAGTAATTTCACCCCCGTCCTCTGCAGACCAATCCCTCTAATTTTTGCAGAGTCGGGAAACACAATTCCACTATTGTTTCTTGGTTTTCATTTTCATTGTGTGGTAAAAATGACCTGGCAATATGGTTATCCATGTCCTTATAATTACTGCAATACCTAACATGTTGTTTTGCTTATGTCGCCATTTTCAAAGACCCTTAACGGGCTAGGGACTTTTTTTTGCGTGGAGAGATGACATTATCATTCATACCACTTTAATTAAGATATGACATTTTTATTTCTTCTTGTTGCATTTTTTTGTGGTGATGTGGCAACAAAACAAACACAATTCTGGAATTTTTTGTTTCTTTACAGCATTTACTGATCAGGTTAATTTTATATTTTGATAGATCAGACTTTTACGGAAGCGGAGATATCAAATATGTTTATTATGTCTTTATTTTTAATGGGGGAAGAGAGAGAGTGCTTTAAATATTTAGATTT
This sequence comes from Phyllobates terribilis, assembly GCF_046119375.1. Taxonomy (NCBI): domain Eukaryota; kingdom Metazoa; phylum Chordata; class Amphibia; order Anura; family Dendrobatidae; genus Phyllobates; species Phyllobates terribilis. The sequence continues at coordinate 143,482,465 of NW_027362767.1, forward strand.
TTAAAAACATTTTTATTTGTTAGCTTATATGTTAGACCCCTTAGGAGACTTGATGAGATTGTCTGCTCACTAATAGTATATAACAGGATATTGCAGTATATTGTAAAAATCAGTTTCCTATGAAGCCCAGCTACACGTTCGTCTCCACAGAAATGCTGTAATGGCAGACACGAAGGCTTTCAGCAGTATTCCACTTGCCATAGCAATTCATTGGTGTCCCCCCAAACATGTCGTTTGGGTGGGGGGCACCAATAGTTGCATAGAACAGTTTCTTTTATAGGCAGATGATGATTGAATATTACGTCCAGAGTCTGCCAGCAATGATGGAAGCTCAGATCCTAGGCTTGCATCAAAGAATGGGATTTGACATTCAGGGCTGCCACCAGGAATTTCAGGGTCCCATACTGGCAAAATTTTTGGGCCCCCTTTAGACTCCACCCAGGCTCCACCCCAGCTCTAACTCCACCACAACTCCGCCTCCACCCCTCGAACATTCAACAGTCCCACCTCCAACTCTTGGAAAAATTCCACATCTGCATCACGTCCTCACCAATCACACATTAACAGTTCCCAATGAGCCATATCACATACATAGCCAGCAGCTTTGTTTTGGCCAAAAGACTTTTTAAGCCGCCACCACGACAAGGTAAACTCTTCTGGCCAGGCCCTACTCTACTCTAATATATTTAAAATTTCTTAAAATATGCAATACTCTTTTTAGATATATTTTTCTTGAAGAGAATGTGTTACATACATTGTTTAAAAATGACCAATAATACCACATACAAGGGACAAATAAAGACATACCATGACTAGATCACATATTACCACTACATAGTGACCGAATACTATAATACTGATTATTAATAAAAAGCAACAATGCTAATATTACCATAAGTGCCATTATACACAGGAGCTCTGTATATAGTATATAGTGTATAGTGTAAGTGTATAGGTAATACAAAGATCACCAGTGACATTATACTCAGGAGCTCTGTATATAGTGTATATTGAACCAGTAATAGTGATCACCAGAGACATTATACAAAGGAGCTCTGTATATAGTGTATATTGTACTGGTAATAGTGATCACCAGAAACATTATACAAAGGATCTCTGTATATAGTGTATAATGTACAGGTAATACAGTGATCACCAGTGACATTATACACAGGAGCTCAGTATATAGTGTCAGTGTACAGTGTGATAAAGTCACTGACAAAGTTATAGACGGGAAATATGTTTCACTGAGGTTATTAGCTTCAGTGATGTGAAACCAGGAAGTCTTCTCCAGCATGTTCAGAGCTGAGGGGGTTAAACCACCATTTTAGAAGGGCTGGTTTTGCGTGAATGGCCAATGTGCGGGTGGGAGGCCATTCACCATATCTCCACCCCAGGGTATGGTCTGGGCTATAAATAGCCAGCTTTTTGACTCCGGTGTGGTTCAGTATCTGGAGGCCAGCTCCAGAGAGAGGAGCTTGTGTTTTGATGCTAATCTGAACCGTGTGTTTTTGCTAACCCTGAGTGGCCAGACCCCTGCAGGTGCAAGGACTATGCTGGACATTTTCTTATTTTGTTTTGCCATTATGCCAGATGGGCTGTGTTTATTTTTATGAACTCTATATTGGTTTATGCTGTTTAATAAACCAACAAGAAATTTAAAGAGACAGTGTTCCGTGTTTACCTCCATGTGCAGCCGAGTGAGCAGATCTACCACAGGTGGTGTTAGAAGTGCGGGCAGCGTTCCCAGCAAACATGTGTGACTGCTACAAGAGGGACTGCATGTCTTGGGTGAAGGCGGCAGTGAGCCAGGAAGCAGAGTCAGACAGCATGGTGGACCTGCTTAAGCACCTTGTGAAAGCCCAACAGCAGTAACAGCTGGCCAAACAGCAGCAACAACTGGCACATCAGGAGATGATTAAGCTGTTGATGCAATAGATCCAATAGCAGAAGCACCTGCAGCAGCAAGATCAGTACCAGCAACAACAGCAACAGATTGAGTTGCTCACAGAGGTGGTTCATGGGAGGCCGGCCGCCCCTCCCCCAAGTCCAGGTGATGACGACACATACGTCTGGAAAGAGGTAAGATGAGCCATGCAAAATATGACCCTGGGAGAGGATGTGGAAGCCTTTTTGACTGTGTTTGAAAGGGTAGCAAAGCAGGAGAAGCTGCCTCAGGAGCAGTGGGTGGAGGTGCTAGCGCCCTATTTGACTGGCGAGCCCTAGAAGGCTTATCATGACCTGGCCTCACAGGATGCCAAGGAATATTCCAAACTAAAAACTGAGATACTAACACGCTCAGGGGTGACTATGTCTGTATGAGCTCAAAGGGTCCACCACTGAGCGTATTGCAGTGATAAACCCCCTCACTCCCAAATGTTCGATCTGCTGCATCTGGTACAGAAGTGGTTGCAGCCAGAGTCCTCCACCCCAGCCCAGATGGTAGAGCATGTTGTAATGGACAGATTTATCCACTCTCTCCCCAGACCGGTGCAGACCTGAGTTGCCCAGAGGGTCCCCCAAAATGCAGATGACCTAGTGGGCCTAGTAGAAAGGTACCAGGTGGTCGAGAGGTCCCCGAGGAAGCCGATCGTTGTTGCATCCCCAAACTGGGGTACCCAGAAGGAGCCCGAATCTCAAAAGAGCGGTAGTAGAGCCACCACTGGGGGGAGTTTGAGGTCGCAGATGGGTTGCCAAAAGTCGCTGGTAAGGATTTGACCTGTTGGAGATGTCACAGTCCTGGACACATAGTCGACTGTTGTCCTATCACCTCCGAACAGATGGACTGCAGCATGGGGAAGCGCTGTTCGTATTATGCCCATCCAGCCTACAGTGAGGACTGTCAGTGTGGCGCCCCTGAGGGTTCAGTCGCCACAGAGGTACTGCACCTTACCCAGAGGTGTGGCATCTCCTTCTCTCAGGTAAGGATGGAGTGCTGCCCGGGACCCTAACACCTGTACTCAACACTACACTACTCCACACCGGCTGGAAGGGCAATATGCACTGCTTTCTGCTGGCCCCGTCCCTGGCTGGAGTGGGGGGGAACCAAAGTGAGGGGGAACCATGTAGTGGGTGTGGGTGGCGGACGTAGACCAGGGGAGCTCTTGAAGAAGATACATATATATATAGGGAAGCCATCTTTTTAGGGAGTTGTACGGAGGGAGAGAGAGTGTGAGGACGAGAGGAGCAGAGGCTCTGCAGGAGCTCTGCTCAGGAGGCAGGCTTGACCTGTCATGCCCAAGACGGAGAGAGGAGTGGGAGCAAGGGAGGAAGGCTCCAGGAACTGAAGGGATCCCAAGGGGTACGGTGAGTGCAGGACGGCACCCGTACGCCCGAATCTGCCAGGCGGTAGAGGGATCAGGCCACAAGAAGGGAACCGGTCCCTGGACTAGCCAAGTTACTTTAAGTCTCCGCTAAAAAACCGGAGGCTTCTGCACTTTCAAGGTGCAGTTGTCACATCCGCACCTAAGCCGCCGAAAAGGGCACCAAGTAAGGTCCAGGAACTCCAATTTGCCCAGAGGGATCTCAAGGTACCTGATCGGGACTTTGTGTGGTGGGGCATAGAGCAGGAGGGAGAGACCCAGCGAGGGAAGTCGGCTAAGAAAGGAACATACAGAAAGGGGTCCCGTTAAGTGCTCTTGAGATACTTGAGGGAGTGCTGAACCCCTGCCTGGTAAACGCAGCGCGACGTGGGAGACTGTCACCTGTATAGTGCCACCTGAGGAACATAATAACTGTGAGTAAACTCGGATGACTGCACCCCACTGTTTCTGTCAGTTATTGCTACCACGTTATCGCTCCTGCACTACAACGCCCAGCATCACCATCTGCACCTACACTGCCCTGGAGCTGAGCTCTGGTGAGGAGAGCCGCACTAACCCAGCTGCCCTAACATCTGCTCCCGAGGTCTGCAGCAGCGCTGGTAATCATTACCAGGAACCACAGGTGGCGTCACGAGACAAAACTATTATTCATCCCTTCAAGCAACAACCCCCTTTTAAGAGTGACCCCAGGGTACGGGCCCGGGAGCCGACCGCCGTGACATCCCAAGAAGGTAAAGGCCCGGGTACCGAGTGCCCCATATCCTCCTGGGCGAGTCATCAGCCCGGTGAGGGGCCGCAGGCATGTCCCGTAACAATAAATGGGATACTGGTGATGGGACTCTTGGACTCAGGGAGTTTGATGACTCTGATAAGGGCCACACTCCCCCACCGGTTGATCCCCGGGAAAAACATGAGCGTCCACTGTATTCACGGGGACGCCAAAGATTACGCTGTTGCCGGAGTGACCATAAAAACTAACTGCGGTGCTGAGTATCATGAGGTGGGAGTAGTTAAGGACCAGCTACACCCAGTAATAATAGGGCTGGACTTTACCCTGTTCTGGGACTTATGGCAGAAAGCAAGCGCACCACGTGACTCAGGATGGAGCCGGTTCCACCATGATGAATCCCCCAACACAGTGTGAGATGGATGAATTCCCCTGTGTGTCCTTGCTGGTAACCCAAGAGGCCGAGATTCCTGAGTTGGGGGTTTCTGGGGGAAATTTGCTACTGCTTAGACGCAGGATACCACATTTAAAAATGCATTTGATAATGTGTCTGTGATAAATGGGGTGGCTCAAGAGCCAGGGGCTGACACCAGGTTCCCATATTTCACACTAAAAGAGGAACTACTTTATCGGGTCACTAAACCCAGAGGGGAAATGGTAGAGCAGTTGGTGGTACCGGGTCCCTATATAGGTGTAGGGTGTTAGTCCTGGCCCACTCCCATATCTTGGGTGGGCATGTGGGAGTAGAAAAAACCCAAGAGCGGGTCCTGCAGAGGTTCTACTGGCCTGGATGTCACAGAGAGATTGTTAATTACTGCCGGTCCTGCCCCACCTGTCAGCTAACTGCTCCCGTGTCCCACTTCCAAAGCCCTCTACTGCCATTACCTATTATAGAGGTTCCATTTGACCGGATTTCCATGGACCTTGTCGGGCCCTTGGTTAAGTCTGCCAGGGGACACCAATACATCCTGGTAGGGCTGGACTATGCCACTCGGTATCTGAGTATATGTATATGAGATACTCCTCCGCCAGGAGTATAGCCAGATAACTAGTACATATTTTCTCCCGGACAGGCCTGCTAAAGGAGATCTTGACTGACCAGGGAACTCCTTTTATGTCCAAGGTAATGAGAGAGTTGTGTAAGGCTCTCCAGATTACACAGCTCTGGACTTCTATACCACCTGCAGTCGGACTACTTGGTGGAGAGATTCAACAAGACCTTGAAGTCTATGCTGAAGAAGGTCGTGGAGAAGTAGGGGCGAGATTGGGATTACCTACTGCTGTACCATTGAGGTCATTCACCAAATCTCCACTCCAGGGTGTGGTCTGCACTATAAATAGCCAGCCTTTTGACTCCAGTGTGGTTCAGTATCTGGAGGCCAGCGCCAGATAGAGGAGCATGTGTTTTGGTGCTAATCTGAACCGTGTGCTTTTGCTAACCCTGAGTGGCCAGACCCCAGCAGCTGCAAGAACTATGCTGGACATTTTCTTATTTTGTTTTGCCATTATGGCAGATGCAGTTGAGTGAGCAAATCTACCACAACAGGTAATACAGTGATCACCAGTGACGTTATACAGAGGAGCCCTGTATGTAGTATCTACAGTATTGTATAGTGTAAGTGTACAGGTAACACACTGACTCATCGGTGATGTCTCTAGGTCAAGTCCTTCATCTTCACTTTTCTTGTTCATCTGGCACAGACAGCCATCACTTCCACCAGCCAGGACTCGTCTCTGCAGAAAATAACACAGTTATCTAGCCCCTTCAGGACCCAGCCTATTTTGACCCTAAAGACCTTGGCATTTTTGTCAATTCTGACCAGTGTCCCTTTACGAAGTAAAAACTCTGGAACACTTCAATGGATCCTAGCGATTCTGAGATTGTTTTTTCGTGACATATTGGGCTTCATGATAGTATTAAATTTAGGTCGATAATATTTGCGTTTATTTGTGAAAAAATCAAAAATATGGGAAAAAATTTGAAAATTTTGCAATTTTCAAATTTTGAATTTTTATTCTACTAAACCAGAGAGTGATGTGACACAAAATAGTTAATAAATAACATTTCCCACATGTCTACTTTACATCAGCACAATTTTGGAAAAAAAAAAAAATTTTGGTAGGAAGTTTGAAGGGTTCAAAGTTCATCAGCAATTTATCTTTTTTCCAGCAAAATTTACAAAACCATTTTTTTAGTGACCACATCACATTTGAAGTCCCTTTGAGGGGTCTTTATGACAGAAAACACCCAAAAGTGACACTATTCCAAAAACTGCACCCCTCAAGCTACTCAAAACTACATTCAAGAAGATTATTAACCCTTCAGGTGCATCACAGGAACTAAAGCCACATGGAAGAAAAAAATGAACATTTTTATTTTTCTAACAAAAATTTTCTTTTAGCCTAAATTTTTTAATTTTTACATGGGTAACAGGATAAAATGCATCCTAAAATTTGTTGGTCAATTTCTCCTTAGTACACTGATACCTCATATGTGGTCATAAACCACTGTTTGGGCACACGGCAGGGCTCAGAAGGGAAGGAGCGCCATTTTACTTTTTGAATGGAAAATTAGCTCCAAAAGTCAAATTGCGCTCCTTCTCTTCTGAGCCCTGCCATGCGCCCAAACAGTGGTTTATGACCACATATGAGGTATCAGTGTACTCAGGAGAAATTGACCAATACATTTTAGGATGCATTTTATCCTGTTACCCATGTGAAAATTAAAAACTTTAGGCTAAAAGAAAATTTTTGTGAAAAAAAAAGTACTTTTTTGTTTTCACAGATCATTTTGTGAAGCACCTGGGGGTTCCAAGTGCTCACTATGCATCTAGATAGGTGCCTTGGGGGGTCTAGTTTCCAAAATGGGGTCACTTGTGGGGGAGCTCCACTGTTTAGGCACATTAGGGGCTCTCCAAACGCAACATGGTGTCCGCTAACAATTTGAGCCGATTTTCCATTCAATTTGTTAGCGGACACCATGTCGCGTTTGGAGAGCCGCTGTGTGGCCAAACATTGGAGCTCCCCCACAAGTGACCCCATTTTGGAAACTAGACCCCCCAAGGCACCTATCTAGATGCATAGTGAGCACTTGGAACCCCCAGGTCCTTCACAAATTAATCCGTAAAAATAAAAAAGTGTTTTTTTTTCCACTTTTTCATTTTTATGAATCAATTTGTGAAGCACCTGGGGGTTCCAAGTGCTCACTATGCATCTAGATAGGTGCCTTGGGGGGTCTAGTTTCCAAAATGGGGTCACTTGTTGGGGAGCTCCAATGTTTGGGCACACAGGGACTCTCCAAACGCAACATGGTTCCAATTTGTTAGTGGACACCATTGTGTAGTGTATGTCAGGTTGGTGTGCGGTGTGGTATATTGTAGTGTATACACCACACACACACACACACACACACACTACAACACACACACCAACCTGACATAGCCTCCTAAGCTGAGTACGCCCTAGACTGGGATGAGTGGTACGGGCGGGACATTTTGTGTGCTGTGTGCGTATGTAAAAAAAAAAAAATAATCGAAACTTTATTATAGTGTGAGTGTACGTGTGTGTGTGTGTGTGCTTGGTGTAACCTTCTGCAGTCACGTGTGGGGGCTGTCAGGTGTAGGGGGCTGTCAGGCGTAGGGGGCTGTCAGGCGTAGGGGGGGGGCTGAAGAGATGGAGGAGCCAGCAGCTGCAGCAAGGGGGGTGATCACTGGGGCAGGAGCCGGCAGCAGCAAGGGGGGTGATCACTGGGGCAGAAGCCGGCAACAGCAAGGGGGGTGATCACTGGGGCAGGAGCCGGCAGCAGCAAGGGGGGTAGGAGGCCGGCAGCATCAGGGGGTGATTACTGGGGCAGAAAGCGGAGCAGGAGCCAGCAGCAGGGGGGTGATCACTGGGATGGGGGGGTGCACACTGGGGATGGGGAGTGAACACTGGAGACAGGTGGGGGTGAACACTGGGGACAGGGAGGGGGTGAACACTGGGGACAGGGGGGGTGAACACTGGGGACAGGGGGGTGAACACTGGGGACAGGGGGGGGTGAACACTGGGGGGGTGAACACTGGGGACAGGGGGGGTGAATACTTGGGGGAGGGGTGATTATTGGGAGATGGCGGGTGATATCACTGGGCTGGGGGATGGTGGGCTTGATCACAGGAGCAGGGCATTTACACTGAGCCTGCTGCTGCTGTGATCACAGTCCACCGGCTGTCAGAAGGAGAGCAGCAGCCGGTGGATGAAGACGTGGGAGAGGGAGCAGAGGCGGAGGTCGGGGTGCAGGTATGAAAGTGGAGGGGGGGTGGAGGGGGGGTCGGGGGTGGAGGGGGGGGAGGGTGGAGTGGAGGGGGGGTCGGGGGGGAGCAGGGGCAATACTACCTGATGCAGATCAGCGGCGGCAGCAGGCGATCAGCGGCGGCAGAAGCGATCCACGAGTTCAGCAGCAGAGGGTCCACGAGGGGGCAGCTGCAGAGGGTCCACGGGGGGGGCAGCTGCAGAGGGTCCACGGGGGGGCAGCTGCAGAGGGTCCACGGGGGAGGGGCAGCAGCAGAGGGTCCACAGGGGGCAGCAGCAGAGGGTCCACAACGGCCGGCATCATTAAAAACTCCCTCCACATCTGATTGGGGCTAGTATCCATGTGACGCTAGCCCCCCAATCAGATCTGGGGGCAGGGGGGGGGCAGAGGTGACACTCCCCCCAGCCAATGGCTGATGCTGTAAGCATCAGGCCATGCCCAGATTTAAATATTACACCAATTTTCATTGGTGAAATATTTAATTCATACCGATTGGCAGTTTCATTAAAAGTGAAAATGAAACAGCCAATCGGAGGGGTCCCAGGCACGGGGGGGTTAATCCACCCCCCGGAGGGTCGACTTCAGGATGTCCAGTTGCAGTAGCAACTGTGAAACCTGAGCGACCCCGCTCGCAGGCGCTGCAGGGGCTCTTTCCCTCCATGTCACAGACGCTCTGACATGGGTCGGGAAGGAACTGTTTTCCATGTCACAAACGGTGTGACACGGGTCGGGAAGGGGCTAGAGCAGTTTCCAGAGCACATTCCCCAATTTTTCCCCAACTTCTACACTACACCAGATGAAGAAAAAAAGTGACATAGTGTCACCCTTCACAGTAACAGGACCCCCCACCCCTCACTTAAAACAGTATCCTCAAAATAAAATACATCACAGCTGTAATACTATCCCTTAAATAGCTACTACAGTAATAATGTCCCACATCCTGCTCCCATATATACCATACCATCTCCCATTTTGCCCCATGTCATCTTCCATTCTGCCCCCATGTCATCTCCCATTCTGCCTCCATGTCATATCCCATTCTGCTCCCATGTCATATCCCATTCTGCTCCCATGTCATCTCCCATTCTGCCCAAGTGTCTCTTCATTCTGCCCCAATGTCTCTCCATTCTACCCCATGTTATCTCCCATTCTGCCCCTATGGCTCCTCCCATTCTCCCCCATGTCATCTCCCATTCTGCCCCCATGTTATCTCCCATTTTGCCCCCATGTCATCTTCCATTCTGCCCCCATGTCATCTCCCATGTCATATCTCATCCTGCCCCCATGTCTCCATTCTCCCCTATGTCATCTTCCATTCTGCCCCCATGTCATTTCCCATTCTGCGCCCATGTGATCTCCCATTCTGCCCAAGTGTCTCTTCATTCTGCCCCAATGTCTCTCCATTCTGCCCCATGTCTCTCCATTCTACCCCATGTTATCTCCCATTCTGCCCCTATGTCGCCATTCTGCCCCCATGTCTCCTCCCATTCTGCCCCATGTCATCTCCTATTGTGCCCCAATGTCATCTCCCATTCTGCCCCCATGTTATCTCCCATTTTGCCCCCATGTCATCTTCCATTCTGCCCCCATGTCATCTGCCATGTCATATCTCATCCTGCCCCCATGTCTCCATTCTTCCCTATGTCATCTCCCATTCTGTCTCATATCTCCATTCTGCCCCATGTCATCTCCCATTCTGCCCCATGTCTCTCCATTCTGCCCCCATGTCTCCATTCTGACCCATGTCATCTCCCATTCTGCCCCATGTCTCTCCATCCTGCCCCCAATGTCTCCATCCTGCCACCAATGTCTCCATCCTGCCCCCATGTCTCTCCCTTCTTCCCCGTGTCTCTCCATTCTGCCCCGTCTCTCCATTCTGCCCTGTGTCTCTCCATTCTGCCCCCATGTCTCTCCATTCTGCCCCATGTCTCTCCATTCTGTCCCCATGTCATCTCCCATCCTGCCCCATGTCTCCATTCTGCCCCCATGTCATCTCCCATTCTGCCTCCATGTCTCTCCAATCTGCCCCCATGTCATCTGCCATTCTGCCCCCATAGTGCAGCTTTACAAAAAAGTAAACAAAAAATTCTCCTTACCTGGTCACCAGTCCAGCGGCGACTCTCCTTCGTTAATCTAAGGCCAGCAGTGACGTCATACGCCGGTGACATGCATGCTGTCAGCTGCTGGCCTGTGATTGGTTGTCGGCTGTTAACTATTGCTGTGCGGGAAGACTCCCACATGGCAATAGATTTCACGTTAACGTGCGTCCGCTCCATATGCCAGTAAGGGCAGTAATACCCTGATGGCGGCCCTGTACACTGTATCGGAAGCTCTGTCATCACTAGTGTTGAGCCACCCCCGTAGTGTTCGAGTTCGGTTCGGTTCGTCGAACACCCGTGTGTTCGCCGAACTGTTCGTCGAACTGTTCGTCGAACACCGTTAAAACCAATGGCAGGCAAACAAAAACACATAGAAACACATAGAAAACACCTTCAAAGGTGTCCAAAAGCTGACAAACTGCTCAGAAGACATAACTAACACATGGAAAAGTGACAAGTACATATAGTCATGCGAAAATAAAAGAGGTGGAGGAGTAAAAGGAGGGGGAGACACAGATATAGGCATGTCATGCCCTTCTAAAATCCAAAAAGTGAGAAGCTGACACGGCCAGTCCGCTCCTGCCCGTGGCACCTCCGTGTCGCCGGGTTTGTGCCAGAGCCGCGGTGAACCCTGACGGCCAGCCCCCCTCTCCCAATACTGGTGCCTGTCCGCTGGTGGGTCGAGCGAGCCCCCCTGTGGTGGAGGCAGCTCTAAGCTTTTTAATTTAAATTGTCTCTCTAATTTGAATGAATACACTTTAAATCCATTTACAAGGATCTATTGGAGGGCAAGTCTCATGCCAGCAGCCGCGGTAATTCCAGCTCCAGTAGCGTCCACTAAAGCTGCTGCAGTTAAAAAGCTTTTATAAGGATCGAGCTCGGCTGTCCACCGCAAGGCATCCTACTGCCAGTCCCAGCCCCTATGCCTTGGGGTGCCTCCTAATGCTCTTCACTAAGTATCCCATGGTCCCGAAGCATTTCCTTTGAAAAAATTATGTGTCTAAACTACAGGTGGTGCAGCTTGCTTAACAGCCGGGATAATCCGCTGACTAGCAGACACTGCTACTAGGCACAAAGTATTTCCTGGGCTAGATGCAGTTAAAAATTTTGTAATTAGATACTCTCGTTGGATGCTGAGAAAGCATTCCATAGAGTCTCCTGGCACGCCATATATGATTCTCTTAAAATGCTTGGGGTAGGGGTCTAGGGGACCCTTTTATAGCCAAAATCACGGCCCTGTATCGCAATACGTCACCTAGGCTGAAGATAAATGGAACTGTAGCACCCTGAGGGCTCGGTTGCTACAGAGGTATTGCACCTCACCCAGAGGTGTGATATCTCACTCTCAGGTAAGGATGGAGTGTGGATCAGGACCCGACACCTGCATGCATTACACCACATTGCCGTGGGGCAGGGCGACCAATATGCCCCTGAGATGGGCACGACAGTCCCTGTCCCTGGCTGGAGTGGGGGGAGGGAACACTGAGGAAGGGGAACCCTGTAGTGCAGGAGCAGGGAGGAAGCAGTTCCTGGGTGCATTGAGAAGGGAGTATAAAAGGTGGGCACCATCTTAGTTCAGTGCAGAGAAGTCTGAGCAGAAGTGGCAGGGAGCAGGGGCTCTGCATGAGCTCTGCTCCGGAGGCGGGCCTAGTAACAGAGGCCCAGGCCTGGAAGAGGGAGAAGGAAGGAAGAGGAGCGGAGAAGGCTCCAGGAACGAGGAATGAAGGGATCCCAGGGGTGCGGACGGGCGAGTCGCCACCGCACACCCGAATCCACCTGCGTGGAGGGGTCAGGCCAAAGGGGGAGACCGGTCCCCGAACTAGTGGAGGCAGGAAACGACCCTCAGCTAGAAACCGGAGGCTCTGACATTTTATGTGGCGCAGCCCCTCGCTACACCCGCTAGGAAGGCACCACATAGGGTCAGGGAAACTGGCGCCAAGTTTACCAAGAGGAGGCCCGAGGCAGCCGGACAGAAGTGTTGGTAAGAAAGGCCAGACAAAGGACACACAAAGGGGGTCCTGTGAAGTGCTCCAAAGTTATCTGGGAGTTGTCTGAGCCCCTCACCTGGTGAGCACAGTACGACGTGGGCAGCCGTTACCTGCAGACGTGGTCTGGATAATAAGAACTGTGAGTAAAGGCCCTGGACTGCATCACTGACTCCGTGTCGTTACTGCTGCTGCCCTGCACCATCACCCCCATCCTCCGCATACACTGCCCTGAGGCTATACTCCTGGGGAGTTATGCTACGCTCTGCTGCACCCACAACACCAGCCTCAGCGGTCTGCCCTGTAGCGGCGGTTCACTCTGACCGCAATCCACGGGTGGCGTAGTCGGACATTTAAACATCAAAACCACATAAATAGTTCCGCCACTGGTTTGACCGCCCTGAGCCACGGAACCGGGTCGCCGCCACGAAGACTACAACCACCAGCATCCACCAAAAAGGGTCCGGCTCCGGGTGTCCCAAGGCCCAGGGGGTGCGTCAGAACATTTTCATCACCTTTCACAATCACCAATTGGACAAGGCAGGGATGTCCTCTGTCCCCTCTCTTATACATCCTAGTGACGGAGCACCTGCTCTCATCAATTCGCCATAACCCCAATATTAGGTGGATTGAGGTGGGAGGCACCGAGTACAAGTGCTCTCTATTTGCTGATGATGTCCTAGTATATATCACTCAATCACATATATCCATCCCTGCTGTTATGGCTGAAATAGATCACTTTGTTACATGGTAAAATTTTAAAATCAATGCAGCGAAGTCTGAGGCCCTCGATGTCTCCCTCCCCAAATCCATATAGGATTCCATCCAGTCCAACTTTCCCTTTGCCTGGCCCTCACAGGGTATCAAATACTTAGGAATTCCTATTCATAGAGACCTCTCCCATCTATGTTATCTTAATTTTGGGCCCTTTATTGAACAATTCCATACAGACCACGGTTGGCAAGTTAGAACTGTAAGATTCACTACGTGAACCACTGGTGTTTTGCGGAAAAGCACATGTACACTGCGTTCCAAATTATTATGCAAAAAGTGTTTAGGAGTGATAAGGGAAGAATTTGTTTGTTTGTCAGTTAAACTCATTGATGGTGATGTGTGTCAGGGCTCTTTATATCACTGTAAGCAATTGCAGACACCTGTGCTAATTAGTTTGGCAGGTGTGTCCAATGAAAGGCAAGACTACTTAAGAAGGCTGTCCCACATTATTAAGCAGCCTACATTTTCTGCCAAAATGGGAAAGAAAAAGGATGTGTCGGCTGCTGAGAAGCAACAAATTGTGGAGTGTTTAGGTCAAGGCATGACTACAATCAACATTGTGCGATGATCAGGATGAAGTGTCTTGGCAATCAAGAAGTATGTAGCTGATTCACAGTACACACGTGTGCGTGCTGATAAGGGCAAATTGAGGACTCTTTCCTACAGGCAATTACGTCAGGTTGAAAGAGCAGCGGCCAAAAAGCCTTGTCATAGCAGCAGACAAGTTTTTGAAGCTGCTTGTGCCTCCAACGTCCCCCGAACAACAAGATGCAGGGTCCTTCAGAGGTTTGCAGCTGTGCATACGCCATCCTGTCGACCTCCTCTATCCACTTCACACAAGCAGAAATGGCTCCAGTGGGCCAAACATTACATGAAGACTGATTTCAAAACAGTTTTGTTCACGGATGAGTGCCGTGCAGCGCTCGATGGTCCAGATGGATGGAGTGGAGGATGGCTGGTTGATGGACACCCCACGCAAACACGGCTACAGCGCCAACAAGGAGGAGGTGGAGTAATGTTTTGGGCTGGAATCATGGGGAGAGAGATTGTCGGCCCCTTTAGGATCCCTGAAGGCGCTAAAGATGAACTCCATAATGTATGTGGATTTTCTCAAACAGCACTTCCTGCCATGGTTCAAGAAGAAGAACCGTGTATTTCACAGCAAGATCATTTTTCTGCATGATAATGCACCATCTCATGCTGCACATAAAACATCTGCATCTCTGGCTGATATGGGCATAAAAGGGGACAAACTTATGGTGTGACCCCCATGCTCCCCTGACCTCTACCCCATTCAGAACCTTTGGAGCATCATTAAAAGGAGTGTCTATGATGGCGGGAGGCAGTTCACATCTAAGCAACAGCTCTGGGAGGGTATTCTGTCCTCATGCAAAACAATTGAAGCAGAAACCATCCAAAACCTGACAAATTCAATGGACGAGAGAGTTCAGAAGCTCCTTTCGAACAAGGGGTCCTATGTGAAAATGTAACATCACCTAGAATAAAGTTTTGAGTTGAAAACTGTTTGATTTCAGTTTCTAACAACCTGCTAATGCTTATAATTTCAAAAATGACCATTTTTTTGGTCTTTATTAAAATGAAAAGGTTGATCGAAAAGTTTGGGGGATCTAAGAGTGTGGCAACCCAGTAGTCATGATTACTTCGAATTCTGACAATATGAGGGTCATGCTGCAGGTAGTGCAGCAAGAAGGCACTTATGTGTCTTGCGCATCTCGGAGCCCCAAAATTATTTTCCGGGCTAGATGCAGCTAAAAATTATTTTTAATTTTAAATCTGGTGAAGCTTTAGTATAGATGGCCTAATAGGATCAGTGCTGCACACTGCTACAAAGCCCAAATTATTTTCCAGTCAAGATACAGATAAACATGATTAGTAATTTGAAAGCTTAAAACGGTTGGTAGGGTGATTTTAACCAATCATCAAGCTTTTACTCTCCCCAGGATGACACAGGGGTAGAAAAGTCGTTTCGGATCCATGATTTGTTCATCTTTATGAACGTGAGTCTGTCTACATTATCAGTGGAGAGCCGCGTGCGCTTATCTGTCAGCACACCACCAGCAGCGCTGAACACACGTTCAGACAGAACGCTGGCTGCGGGGCATGACAAGATCTCCAAGGCGTAAGTGGCTAGCTCCGGCCATTTATCCAGATTGGAAGCCCAAAAAGAGCAAGGGTCCAGTGACACAGTCGTGGCTTCAATGTTTACTTGGAGATACTCCTGTACCATCGTCTCTAGGCGTTGACTATGTGTCAGACTTCTTGTCTCCTGTGGCCTTGCAAAGGATGGGCTAAAAAAGTGGTGAAATGATTCCGCAAAATTGATGTTACCAGCAGATACTGTGGTTTTGTTACGGTTTGAGTGCTGAACACTTGACGGTCCCACGGTTGGCAAGTTGGAACTGTGAGATTCACTACGTGCACCACTGGTATTTTGTGGAAAAGCACATGTAAGATTCTGCAACAGTCTCTGCTGATACTCCTGCATGCGTGCATCCCTTTCTATGGCAGGAATAATTTCTGCAAATTTACTTTTGTACCGGGGATCTAACAGTGTGGCAACCCAGTAGTCAGGATTATTTCTAATTCTCACAATTCGAGGGTCATGTTGCAGGTAGTGCAGCAAGAAGGCACTCATGTGTGTTGCGCATCCAGGAGCACCAAGTCCCTGTTGTGTTGGTGGCGAGGTAACAATCATGCTTCCTTCCTCTGTCCTCTCCCCCCAACCTCGCACAACAGAAATGTGATCAAGGTCTCCCTCATCTGATGAGTCTTCCATCAGTTCGTCCTCCACTTCTTCCTGGGCTCCTGCACCTTCCTCACTAGTTTGGCTGCTACCATGTGCCCTGGTAAAACCATCTCCCCCACCCTCACATGCCTGCCGCCTTGGTGCTGCCGACCGTCTGGACCTTGCAGATGTTAGCCCTTCCGCATACAACTCCTCCTCCTCTACTTCCTCCACCTCCTCTTGTGCCACCACCTGACTCCGAATTCTGTTTAACATGTGCTCCAGCATGTAAATCACTGGAATAGTCATGCTGATAATGGCATCGTCAGCACTAAACATCTTCGTCGCCATTTCAAAACTGTGCAGAAGGGTGCATAGGTCCCTGATCTGAGACCACTCCTCCAGCGTGATTTGCCCCACCTCTGAATCTCGTTGGCCCAGGCTATACATCAGAACGTATTGCACCAGGGCTTGTCGGTGCTGCCACAGTCGCTGCAACATGTGCAGAGTTGAATTCCACCGGGTAGGCACATCGCATTTTAGCCGGTGAAGTGGCAGGCCCAACGACTTCTGTAGAGATGTAAGTCGCTGAGCTGCGGGATGCGAACGGCGGAAGTGAGCACACAGCGACCATGCCCTCTGCAGAAGGCCATCTAGTCTGGGATAGTGGGCTAAAAATTGCTGGACAACCAGGTTCAACACGTGAGCCATACAAGGCACGTGTGTGACATTGCCCCGGCGAAGGGCCGCACCCAGGTTTGCAGCATTGTCGCACACGGCCTTCCCTGGTTTCAGGTCCAGTGGAGACAACCATTCATGAAATTGGTTCTCCAGAGCTGACCACAACTCCTCAGCTGTGTGACTCACATTTCCCAGACATTTCAATGTAAAAACCGCCTGATGACGTTGAGCCCTACTGCCAGCATAGTAAGGAGGTGTGCAGGATCCCTTCTGCGCAGTTAGAAAGCTTGTGGCATGACCAGACAGGCTTTGGGTGCAGGTGGAAGACCGAGAGGAGGTTGAGGAGGCAGAAGCAGTGGAGGAACTTTGACATAAAGAGGATTGACGCACAACTCGTGGGGACGGCAAGACTTGGACAGCAGCCCCTTGTCCTGCTGTCACCATAGTTACCCAGTGCCCAGTCAGCGACATGTAACGCCCCTGTCCATGCCTACTCGTCCAAGTGTCTGTGGTGAAATGCACCCTGTCACACACAGAGTTTCTCAAAGAAGCGGTGATGTTATGTGCGACATGCTGGTGGAGCGCAGGCACACCTTTCTTTGAGAAGTAGTGCCGACTGGGCATCTGGTACTGGGGCACTGCGACGGACATAAGGTCTCGAAAATCCTCTGTGTCCACCAGGCGGAAAGGCAGCATTTCTGTAGCCAAGAGCTTGCAGATGGTGAAATTCAACCTCTTAGCTTTCTCATGGCTAAGAGGAAATGGTCTTTTACTTGTCCACATCTGAGGGACCGAGGGCTGGCTATTGTGCTTAGACGGGGTTGATAAGGGTGTCCCCGGCAAACTGCCGGTCTGTGAGGAAGATGCAGGCGGACATGTTAGGTTGCCTTGATCCAAAGGTGGTGCTATCGATGTCGGACAGCGCTCAACACCAGCTGGTGTTACCACCTCCAAAGAAAATGATGACCTGCCAATCACACTGGCTGTTGCGGGTAAAGAGGTGGCAGGTCTGCGCCCCAAAACAGGTGTGACTGCTGTCCCCCCAGTCACAGAGGATGAAGAGGCCGCGGATGCACAAGATATGGCAGACGGTGGTTGGCCCGGCCGGCTAGGCCGCATTGTAGCACACTGAGCTTCCCACTGCAACTTATGCTTCATGTCCATGTGCCGGTTCATGCATGAAGTACTCAAACTCTGTATTTTTTGGCCTCTACTTAGCTTTTGCTGACAAATGTTACAGATAACACGAGTTGGGTCATCTTTATTGATCTGAAAAAATGCCCAGGCTATGCAAGGCTTAGCACCCATGCGACCTGAAGAGCCACCACGACTTGTGGTGAGAGGCAGAGTTGTGTTTGAGGATGCAGTTGTTGACGTGCTTCCAGTACTACGTCTCTGTCCAGGAAGGCGCAACCTGACCTCGTCGTCACTAGCATCTTCCTCCACCTCCTCTGCTGACCTCATCTCTTGGCTGACTGTGGGTTGACAGTAAGTGGGATCTCCAACCTCATCATCATCACCCTGTGCGTTATCACACCCGTCGTCCTCAGAGCCAACCTGTTCCTGCCCTGACAAAAAACTAAAGTTGTCGCTCCAATCAGGTATTTGAGTCTTATCATCGTCTTCCTCATTGTCTCCACCAACAGGAGTTACAGTTTGGGAATGAGGGTCTACATTATGGTCAGAACCTTCTGCGTCTGGTCCTGGATCCGACTCATAAAGATTCTGGGCATCAGTGCAGATCATTTCCTCGTCTGGATTCACAGAAGCGCTGGAGTCGACCTCTGATTCCCAGGCTATAGTATGAGTAAACAGCTCTGCAGACTCAACCATCTGTTCTACCTCATACTCAGACGGGCAGCTGGAGATTTGGGAGCTGTGAGGAAGCAAGTGCGATTTGGGTGACACCTTTGAGGACTGGAGTATTTGTGATGTTGAAGTTGATGTGGAGGAGAGCCCACTTAAAGGAGCACTTGATATCCGTTGAAGCACCTGCTGTTTTTGTGCCTCATCTGGAATTTGTAGCGATTGGCGTGGCCGTAAGAAAGGGATCTTATCACATTGTCCGCTAAAAGAAGTAGACATTTTAGTTTGGCTGGAAGATGGTCTTTCTTCTGCAGATGTTACTGTTGCTTTAACACCTACCCCACGGACACAACCTTTTTTCCCCTTCCCAACACGCCTATTCCCCTTTCCACCAGCAGCAGGCCTTTTTCCACTCATTTTGGTGGTTAACTAATTCACAACTCTGGAGTTGTTTGCACAAAAAAACAATGGATGGTAACCGAGCAGAGCTGAGTGGCCAAACTGTGGTATTAGGCCAAAACTATTGGCTGGGTTAGATGCAGAAAAAAATTATATTCAATTTGCAACCTGATGGAGGTCAGTATAGATGGACTAATACAACAAGTCCCACACACAGCTAGAAGCCCAATATTTTTTCAGAGGTAGATGCAGAAAAAATTATATTCAGTTTGCAACCTGATGGAGGTCAGTATAGATGGATTAATAGAACAAGACCCACACACAGCTAGAAGCCCAATATTTTTTCAGAGCTAGATGCAGAAAAAAATTAGATTCAGTTTGCAACCTGATGGAGGTCAGTATAGATGGACTAATACAACAAGTCCCACACACAGCTAGAAGCCCAATATTTTTTCAGAGGTAGATGCAGAAAAAAATATATTCAGTTTGCAACCTGATGGAGGTCAGTATAGGTGGACTAATAGAACAAGTCCCACACACTGCTAGGAGGCCCAATATTTTTTCAGAGCTAGATGCAGAAAAAAATTATATTCAGTTTGCAACCTGATGGAGGTCAGTATAGATGGATTAATAGAACAAGACCCACACACAGCTAGAAGCCCAATATTTTTTCAGAGCTAGATGCAGAAAAAAATTAGATTCAGTTTGCAACCTGATGGAGGTCAGTATAGATGGATTAATAGAACAAGACCCACACACAGCTAGAAGCCCAATATTTTTTCAGAGCTAGATGCAGAAAAAAATTATATTCAGTTTGCAACCTGATGGAGGTCAGTATAGATGGACTAATACAAGTCCCACACACAGCTAGAAGCCCAATATTTTTTCAGAGGTAGATGCAGAAAAAAATATATTCAGTTTGCAACCTGATGGAGGTCAGTATAGATGGACTAATACAACAAGTCCCACACACAGCTAGAAGCCCAATATTTTTTCAGAGGTAGATGCAGAAAAAAATATATTCAGTTTGCAACCTGATGGAGGTCAGTATAGGTGGACTAATAGAACAAGTCCCACACACTGCTAGAAGGCCCAATATTTTTTCAGAGCTAGATGCAGAAAAAAATTATATTCAGTTTGCAACCTGATGGAGGTCAGTATAGATGGATTAATAGAACAAGACCCACACACAGCTAGAAGCCCAATATTTTTCAGAGCTAGATGCAGAAAAAAATTATATTCAGTTTGCAACCTGATGGAGGTCAGTATAGATGGATTAATAGACCAAGTCCCACACACAGCTAGAAGCCCAATATTTTTTTCAGAGCTAGATGCAGAAAAAAATTATATTCAGTTTGCAACCTGATGGAGGTCAGTATAGATGGATTAATAGAACAAGACCCACACACAGCTAGAAGCCCAATATTTTTTCAGAGCTAGATGCAGAAAAAAATTATATTCAGTTTGCAACCTGATGGAGGTCAGTATAGATGGACTAATAGAATGATGCTATGCCCAAAAGATTTTACTTCACTAGGTGCAGTAAAAAAATTGATATTCTATACACAGGTGGTATATCTTGCAACACAGATAGGCTACTCCACTGACTAACACACTCTGCAATAGGCCAAAAAGGATTAGCTTTGCTAGATTCAGCCAAATGCTGTGAAAAAAACTTGCACAGCACTGGCACAGACCTGCCTGGCAAAAACTGATAGGAACTGATGTAACCTAGTCCTGAAAAGGACTCCAATTACAATTAGTCTTTACTCCCACAATCTATCTATTTAAGAGCACAGACCTCCCTGATAAAAGTCGTAGGAAATGCTGTAACCTAGTCCTTAAAAGGACTGCAATCACAACTATTCCCTACTCCCAAGCTATCTGTATATTTGTGCGAAAATTGGCTTGAAATTAACAAGGTATAGCGCACACAGCAACAGCGGTGCCGTCTAACACGCAGCTGCAGCAGTGAGAAAATGGTGGCGACGGGGAAAATGGCTTGGTCTTAATAGGGCAAGGACATGTGACATACACTGCCAATGACACATGCCCTTGCTTGTGTGAAAAAAAGCACTTCGCTCCGTGTGTGCGCTGCTGATAGGCTGACAGATTGCACCTCCCCACTGTAAATGCGGGAAAGAGAAAAAAAAATGGAGATCTTCATTGTTCCTGCAGAGATCCATCCGCTGCCCCTCCCCCCACCCCGCTGTACACTCAAACTGCGTATTAACATTAATTTTCATCATTACTGAGAAAAAATCCAGTTATGATTTTGGTGCACGAACAGTTATCGAACATAACCTCGAACAGCCGAATTTTTCTCAAATTGTTCGTGTTCGCCGAACGGCTCGAACACCGCCCAAAACAGCTCGAATTTGAGTTTGGCGAACAGTTCGAGTAGAACAACGCTCATCTCTAGTCATCACCTCCTACTCTTGTGATCCCAGGGTCTTGGGAGAGAGCAGGAGCTACTGGTTCATAGGTACAGTGTCCATTGTAGGACACGATCAGATATCAAAGTTAAACATCAGAATAATGCCAATTTGAGGCTAAATACCCTGTCTGAGAACTGACTTTGATATGTGACTTTGACATCTGACTTTGAGATCTCATTTTGACAAGTGACTTTGACAAGTGACTTTGACAAGTGACTCTTACAATTGATAATAATAAAAAAAAGTCACTGTTCACTGCTGGGACTTGAACTCAAAACTCTATGTCTAGAAGTCAGTTTCTTCAACTGAGTGTATAACTCAGTGGTAAGTGCACTGGCTTCTAGACATTGAGTTTTGGATTCAAGTCCCAGCAGCAAACAGTGACTTATTATAATTATCAGTTGTAAAGGTCACATGTCAA
This sequence comes from Phyllobates terribilis, assembly GCF_046119375.1. Taxonomy (NCBI): domain Eukaryota; kingdom Metazoa; phylum Chordata; class Amphibia; order Anura; family Dendrobatidae; genus Phyllobates; species Phyllobates terribilis. The sequence goes on from NW_027362767.1 coordinate 143,504,152, forward strand.
AGTCAGATATCAAATTCGCATATCTTTTACAAGTGAGTTTGACATGCGACTTTGACATGTGACTTTTCCAACTGATCATAATAAAGAAAATTCACTATTCGCTGCTAGGACTTGAACCCAAAACTCTATGTCTAGCAGCCAGTGAACTTACCATTGAGATATACACTCACTTGAAAGCACCTAGGCGTTCTATTTGGTTATGTGATTTTCAATACAAACCTGTCTGAAACTCATTGGGACTTTCACACAGACCTCCTCCAAGCCAAATTTAAATGATGTGTGACTTTGATGTGTGAGTTTGATATCTGACTTTCTTTAAACATCAGAATGAGAATCTCAATGACTTTTAGACACCCTGAGTATTTTCATGGTTGATCTCATAAGCCAAGAAAAACTGCTAGCCAGTATCACTTGATCCTATGGCTGAATGGTAAAGCTTCAGCTTTATAGTGTTCAGCTTCTGGGTTCAAATCCCAGGTACAGAGTAACTTTTTTTTTTTTTCTTATGCTGGTTAGCACACAAACAAATTTTCTGTCTAAATTTTGCTGTTACCAAATAAAATGGAGGAGCCAGAATTCATGTATTGCTTTAAAATTATCCTGAGTCATATTGCACAACTCGTTAAAGGGTTGATTGTGACTTGTAGGATTGCTGCTTCCAATAGGTGGCGCTATAGAGTTCAAGTCCACTTTTTCTCTGAAGAGGAAATTTGCATATTAAATTTCCCAGAGGAGCATTGCACGGCGAATAAGCCTCCTTACCTTGACAGGTTAGAGTTGGTGTGTCACTCTCCACAAGGAGAAACGTTACCCCTTAGACCTCAATCCAAAGCCTCTCATCTAGCCAAATCAGTTTTCATACTTTGCACTGATGAGGGTCAACAGCCTGAAACACCGTGTCTGTAAATTGAGATTCTGATTTGTTTTTTATCCTAAGTTATATTGCATGACTCGTTAAAGGGTTGATTGTGACTTGTAGGATTGCTGCTTCCAATAGGTGGCGCCATAGAGTTCAAGTCCTCTTCTTATCTGAAGAGGCAATTTGCATTTTAAAGTTTTCAAAATCTTTGTGATTGCGGAGTTGTGCAAAAAGCTTGCGACTTTTGATATTTTTTACGCCAGTTTCGATTATTCCGCCAAAATAGATGGAGCTGGGACGCCAAAGTTCACCTATTTCATTGCTCGCTGCACCGTACCTTACAGCAGAAATCTTTCAGGAATAATATCTAAATGAGGAGCACGACACCTTTTAGACGCGCCTTAAGCATTAAGAGGCCAGCACTTATCAATAAACCAGGCGCTTCTGACATCAGCCAGTGAATAACACCGGTCTGATAAACAAGTCTTCATAGCACCATCTTTCCTCACACCCACTTTTCACCTCAGACTCCTCTCCGGCACTTTCACCTCAGACTCCTCTCCGGCACTTTCACCTCAGACTCCTCACCCGCACTTTCACCTCAGACTCCTCTCCGGCACTTTCACCTCAGAATCCTCTCCCGGACTTTCACCTCAGACTCCTCTCCGGCACTTTCACCTCAGAATCCTCTCCGTCACTTTCACCTCAGACTCCTCTCCGACACTTTCACCTCAGACTCCTCTCCCGCACTTTCACCTCAGACTCCTCTCCGGCACTTTCACCTCAGACTCCTCACCCGCACTTTCACCTCAGACTCCTCTCCGGCACTTTCACCTCAGAATCCTCTCCCGGAATTTCACCTCAGACTCCTCTCCAGCACTTTCACCTCAGAATCCTCTCCGTCACTTTCACCTCAGACTCCTCTCCGACACTTTCACCTCAGACTCCTCTCCCGCACTTTCACCTCAGACTCCTCTCCGACACTTTCACCTCAGAATCCTCTCCGTCACTTTCACCTCAGACTCCTCTCCGACACTTTCACCTCAGAATCCTCTCCGTCACTTTCACCTCAGACTCCTCTCCCGCACTTTCACCTCAGACTCCTCTCCGGCACTTTCACCTCAGACTCCTCTCAGACACTTTCACCTCAGAATCCTCTCCTGGACTTTCACCTCAGACTTCTCTCTGGCACTTTCACCTCAGACTTCTCTCTGGCACTTTCACCTCAGACTCCCCTCCGGCACTTTCACCTCAGACTCCTCTCTGGCACTTTCACCTCAGACTCCTCTCCGGCACTTTCACCTCAGACTCCTCTCCCGCACTTTCACCTCAGACTCCTCTCCGACACTTTCACCTCAGAATCCTCTCTGGCACTTTCACCTTAGACTCCTCTCCCCACTTTCAGCTCATTGGCTGCGCATGTCCAGAATATCGGTATTACTTCTACTGTCTAGACATCCGTGTCTTAAATATTACTGGAAGCAAACAACAGAGGAAACCTCCCTATCTTTCCCCTCACACTCCTCCCATAGTGCAGACTTGTTTCCCATCCTCCTCACTTACGCGTTTCAGCCATCGCAGCGTCTCCTCCTCACAGCCGCTTCCCCTCATCTATCCCTAGACCCACCCCCTCCCACGCTCTCATCTCATTGGCTGCTGGAGCTTCCCGCCACTTTCTGCACATCTCCAAATTAACGGTCACTGTTTCTTTTGGTACCGCCATTGTTGGGTATCTCTATAGATAATTACACTGTTCAACAACAAAATTGAAATTGAACAAAGGTAGCTAATTTGTATAGATTTGATGCTGCTAAAAACGAAAATGGCAGATAAAATTGAGAATTAGCTCTAGTTTTTATTTTATAAGTGTTGATCATGGAGAATTGTACTGCAGTAGATGTATGGAAGCGAAGACATTATTTTATATTAGGTTGTAGATGGCACTATCCTGTGGAGAGAAACACTTCAGCCAGGTACAAAAAAGGTACAAAATGAACCATTGGTTGATTCTAAGAACATTTTACTCCCTCCACTATACATCAAACCAGGACTAATGAAAAACTTTGAAAAGAGCAACAAGAAAGTGAAGGGGTCAAGAATTTGATATCAAAATTTCCTTGATTAAGTCATGCAAAGGTGAAAGAGGGCATCTTTGTTGGCCCACAGATTAGGGCGCTTTATAAGGACACTCAGTTCGATGCCGTACTTGGAAAAGGCAGCGTGGAATAGTTTTAATTCTTCACCACCTTACGATTTTCCCTTTTTGCATTTTCGTTTTTTCCTCCTCTTTCTTTCTAGAGCCATAACTTTATTTTTCTGTCAGTATGGCCATGTGAGGGCTTGTTTTTTTGTGGGACGAGTTGTACTTTTGAACGACACAATTGTTTTTACCATATCGTGTACTGGAAAATAAGAAAAAAATTCAAAGTGAGGTGAAATTGCAAAAAAAGTGCAATTGCACAATAGTTTTTCTGTTTTTTTTATTTACCATGTTCACTAAATGCTCAAACTGACTCGGAAATATGATTCTTCAGGTCAGTACGAGTTCGTAGATACCAAACATATGTACCGTAGGTTCTTTTTTATTTAAGTAATGAAAAAAAAATCCGAAAGAAAAAAATATTTGTTTATAATGCCATTTTCCGAGACCCGTAGCGTCTCCATTTTTCAGGATCTGAGGCTGGATGAGAGCTTATTTTTTGCGCAGAGTTGACATTTTTATTGATATTATTTTGGGGTAGATATGATGTTTTGATCACCCGTTAGTTCATTTTATTGCAATGTTGCCGTGACCAAAAGCAATTCTGGAATTTAGATTTTTTTCTCGTTACTCCATTTACCGGTCAGATTATTTTTTTTTATATTTTGATCAGACATTTCTGAACACAATGATACCAAATATGTGTATTTTTTTTTTTTTTTTTATTTTCAATGGGGCAAAAGGTGGGTGATTTGAACTTCTGTGGGTTTTTTTACTGGCTTCAATAGTCCCCTTAGGGGACTTGAAGCTGCGATCGTCCAATCACCTGTGCTACACATGACAGGGCTTCGGCAGGGGACTACTGCTGGACAGTAGAGAGACGCCACACTACAGACGGCAGCCAAGAGAAAGCGACCCACTGGAAATTGCAATAAATGCAGTTATTCATTATGTAAGTGACCTCATGCGAATGCATTCATGAAAATGTGTTGAACAGTGTAATTACACCTCACATCCATTCCATGGCGTATTACTTATACCGCCTTCGCTTTTCCTTCATTGCACCGTTGTCTCCTCACAGCCGTTTCCACCTCAGGCTCCAGTCAGCCATCACTGCTCCAGACTTAATGGTCTGCGTCACCCTGAGGTGATTAGGCAGGAAACCTTTCTCCTCAGTAGAAGGGGCGGTCCCCTGAATTCAAGCACCACGCCCCCTTTTGTAACTCCTCCTCTTAGAAAGGGACTTGAGCAGCGCCATACTGACCTCAGTGCTGCCCAGCTACAGCATCTCCTGGACTGGTGACTCCCAGCGGTGCGCTTTCTGATCCAGACATACACAGGGACCCTGGGGAGAAGACAGAAGCAGTTTATAACCGCCTCTGTCTTCTCTTCTGCAGAGACCGAGCCCTCAGTGACTGCTATATAGAGAACAGAAGCTTCAATTAGACCCAGCGATCAGATGATCGTCGGGTCTCTGCCTGACATAGCAGAGCTGCTGGGTCCTAGCTGATTAGCTCTGCCCGTGACTTATCTCTGCCATTATTCCTTATATATAAATAGATTCATTTTTTCATGGAAGAAAATAAAAAACCAAGAGGAAAAAATAGGATTTTTTTCTTAGGAATACATGATAATGTATATTTAAAGGGATTGAACACTCCCAGACAATCCTCAGTTAAAGACCTAAAAATACAAGTAAACACCTCTCCTGCAGGGGCACTGTTCCCAGAGAGTAACTTACTGAGTCACGTGTCAGCTGCAGCCAATGGTCAGCCGCTCATCATCAGCAGCAGCAGCTTTTACCATTTCATCAGAGCAGACGTCTACGGAGACGGAATATTGATGAGCTGCAGCCAATCATTGTCAGCAGCCAGCTCATGACACAAGAAGTCACCGTCTGGGAGCAGCACTGATATCCCTGGAATGGCAGCACTGCAGGAGAAGAGAATATACTGATTTTAATCTAATTGAGGTCTTGAGCTGATTAAACAGTGGTTGTTCAGTAGTTTTCAGCCCCTTTAACTGTTTTGTGTACCTGTGAGAGCGAGGATCAGAGACAGCTCCATATAGAGAAGGCAGAGATAGTTTATTACTGTCTTTGCCTTCTCCATCGCTGTATACACAGCACTAAACAAGCCCTATCTGTACAGTAATAGGAAGCGCTGATGGTGGTACCACCTCCATATACAGCGGTCATGGGAGGAAGGAAAGAAGCAGGAGCTGCTGGGCCATAGGAGACCTGAGAGCGCTGCTCTGCAGCCAGGTCTGCATTTCCAATGGAACCAGAGACACTGTACCACGGAAAATAAGATGAAAACATAAATATCTCATCATTGAAATGCCTCCCCAAAGCTGATTTATAATTTCATTAGGGGCACAATGTATAAACTGCAAAGAAAAACCGAGACGAGTTTGGTATCTGGTCAGGGGTTTGGACGTTTATGGTAAAACTTAAGCGTTCAGATGGTACGGCTGCCCACATTTCATCATCTGCCTTCCTGGGTAGGTATCGTATCCTGGTCTTCTACCAGGGGCAACCGAAGCTCTGTCACAGGTGCGGCGACCACACGCACTTCAGCGCAAACTGCACTGTGCAGAAATGTGCTTTGTGTGGGGGTGTCGGCCGTCTTGCTGCATCTTGTGTGGAGATTAGGTGCCACCTGTGTGGTGCGTTAGGTCACCCATTCAGCCGTTGTCCTCGCTCCTTCGCTAATGCAGTGACCCCGGTGAGTGAAAGCCGTGAGGCCGATTCTGCTGGGGAGGGGACTAGCAGGGGTGGGGGAGCTGAGGGGCCAGGGAAGAAAAGCAATAAAAATATGCCTGCCCAGCTGAGTCGTCTAGACAAGTGCAGACAGGAAAGGGAGCGAGGCGAGCTCCGGGCTATTGGGGCAGCCCCTGTCCTGGATGCCAGTGTTGCTGCTGAGGCCCTGAGGGATGATGAATTGGATGAGGAGGTCAGGAGCATCCACAGGGAGGAAACCGCCTCTGCCTCAGAATTCTCCCATTATGAAAGTATGGATGAGGATAATAAGCGGTGGCTAGAGGACAAGCGTAAGCTCGGCACCAACAAGAAGAGAAAGAAGGGAGATAAAACATCTTCTCCGGCTCTGACCAAGGTACCTAAGGAAGGTAAAACTGATTCCCCTCTGGTTGGTCTTTCTAACCGGTTCCAAGCCCTTGAGAGCATCTCTTCCTCTGAGGAGGAGGCCGAGGGTGACGTTCCGGCTTCGGCGGAGCTTACAGGGGGCGCGGAGTCTCCTTCTCCTGGGGATGCAAGGTCCTTGGGAGGAGGGACTGGCCCAGAGTCTGGAGACGAGGATGAAAAAAGAAGGAAAAATGTGGGAATGGTTACCTTAGTATCATTAAAGAGGGGGAAGGATTCCTCGTCTGAAGCAGAGGATAAGGGGAGTGGGAAGGAGAAAGCCATCTAACTCAATCACCAATGATGGTGGTACCAACTCTGTTGATGCTGGCATCCATTAATGTCGCCAGCATTAAGTCAAATACGGCTAGATTTGCGGCCTTTGATTTTCTCAGCCGGGTTGAAGCTGACATTTTCTTTTTGCAAGAGACCAGGCTACCGACGGGTTATTGAGTTAGAAATGGGGAGGTGCCTGATATTAGATGTCCCGATGAAAGGACAAGAGCTCTGGCTCAATAACATCTATGGTCCCCAATCTAAGTGGGACCAGAAGTGTCTCTTTATGGGGATCAAGCCCTACCTTTTTGCGAGTCGGCAGGTCGTCTTTGGAGGGGACTTTAACACTGTCACGAGGCCCCGGGATAGAGGAGGTTCCAGAGACAAGCTCACTTATGATAGCGTCGCCCTTAATAGTATAGCTAGTGAGGCTCGCCTGGTGGATGTCCACATCCGGCACACCGCAGGCCATGAGGGGTTCACCTATCATAGAGGTAACTGTAGGTCGAGGATAGACAGGTTTTATTTAAAGTAGGAAGCCGTCTCTTCAGCAGTATCTCTTGTTGAGGTGGAGTTTTCCGATCACAGTTTGATTTTGTTTTCCCTGAATGTTACAGAGACCCCCCGGATGGGAAGAGGCTTTTGGAGGCTCAATTCGTCTCTCTTGGAAGAAGCGGAGATAAGACAGTCCTTTGAGGATTTTCTTCAGAGCCAGGTACCCTTACTGGATCTTTGTAGTAGTAAATCAGAGTGGTGGGAGATGTTCAAGAAAAGGGTGGCGAGATTCTTCCGCCAGCTCTCGAGCCTCAGGAGCCTGGACAGGTACCGCCTGTATCAGGGCCTGAGGAGGAAGCATCTTGTCTCAACTGGAGGTAGCCGCGAGGAGATCTCCAGAGTGAAATCTTTGCTAATGAGGTGTCAGTATGATAGACACGCATCTTTGTTTTTTGAGAGGGATTATGGGAAGTACCGCTCACCTGACCCTTACAGAAACTGCAAGATGTCAGTGAATAGTAAAGTTGTTACAGGACTGGTTGACAATGCGGGGTCCCTGAAAAGATCCAGATCAGGGATCCTGGAGGTCATCAGATCTTCTACTCGCAACTCTGAGGGATCTGGATTGGGATGAGATGTCGGCTTTTCTGGCTGAAGCCGTCCCAGAACCAGGGGTAGACCCCTCTCTTGGTGTTTTGACAGAGATGATCAGGGAAGAGGAAGTTAAGTTGGCGATTGAAGGGCTTGCCCTAAAGAAATCTCCCGGTCCAGATGGCTTAACATCTGAATTCTATAAGACCTTTAAGGACGCCTTGGTTCCCCTCTTGACTGAGGTATTCAATGAGTGTCTTTCCTTGGGCACTCTGCCAAAGTCAATGAAGAGGTCTGCCCTGATCATCTTGTCAAAGGGTAAGGACCCATCTTACATTGAGAATTGGTGTCCCATAGCACTTCTCAATGCAGACAGGAAGGTTTTGGCAACGGTGCTGTTTAATCGGCTGGTGAAATTTGTGCCCAGCATTGCTCTGTTCCGGGCCGCAGTACAATTAGTGCTGTACTCTGTGTTCGAGAGGCGGTGGAGCAGGGTAGGGCTGGCCACTGGAAGGGGTACATGCTGTCATTGGACCAGGCAATAGCGTTTGATCGGGTTAATCATGAGTACCTCTGGTCTGTCCTTCTGAGGTATGGCCTGCCGGGGGGGGTTGTTGATTGGCTTAAGACCTTGTACGCAGGGGCAGAGAGTTTCCCGCTTGTGAACAGTTGGATTGGCAGCTCTTTTGAGGTTGGATGTGGTGTTCGCCAGGGTTGTCCCTTGAGCCTGCTGCTGTACGTGTTTGCAATTGACCCACTTCTTAGGAGGGTGGAGCGTGGACCTTTGGCTGAGATCGGGGTGGACCGGGCAGCACCGGAAGCCACTCTGAGAGTGGTGGCGTATGCCGATGACGTCACCGTTTTTGTTTCCTCTGATGGGGAGGCAGAATGGCTGATGTCAGAGGTAAATCGCTACTCGGAGGCATCCGGGTCTAAGATCAATTGGGATAAGTGTGAGAGTCTCTGGCTGGGAGGAGGAGATCCTGGTTTTGATCTCCTGGACACCCTTCCAGGACCCAAAGTCTCTGCAAAAGTTCTTGGCATCGAATTTGGCCAGGGGGATTACCCCAAACAAAAATGGGACTGCAGGCTAGAGATCACCACTCAGAAGGTGGACAAATGGAAGGGTTGGTCTTTGACCCTAAGGGAAAGGGTAAACCTGATCAAAACTTACCTGCTCCCTTTGCTGATCTATCTGGGCAGTGTGTGCATCTTGCCAGAGCCTCTCTGGACTCGGGTCTACAGTTTGTTCTTCCAACTGTTATGGGGGACTAGACTGAACCTGGTCAAGAGGGAGGTTACTTACCGTACGAGGAGACTAGGAGGGTTGGGTATGGTCAACCCTGTGGTATTCCTTGTGAATACCTTCATTAGGATCAATATTGCAAACCTCTGGAAAGAGAGGGCTCCTCCATGGGTATTCTCCTGTAAGGGATGGTTTCAGCCTTTCTTCCAGGAATGGGAGACAGGAGGGCAAGTGAAGGATCTCCGCACACCGCATGGACATCTCCCAGCTTACGCTACCGTGGTTCTGAAGGTAATTCGCCGGTGGGGTCTGGGAATGTGGGAGGTCAGGACTCTGCCAAGGAAGCTCCTTGACAAAAGGGTTCTGTTGACCCATTTTCAGAGGCCTCTGGCGCTCAGGGATTGCCCAAGTCGGGATCTTGGGGTGGGTCTGCATCTTTTGAATTCTATCAGGATCCCCTCAAAGGTTTGGGACTTGGCTTGGCGCTGCTTCCATGGGAAACTGTGTGTGAGGGACAATCTGAAGTGTAGGAGCTCTGAGGACAGGAACTGTCCTCGGGAGCATTGTGGTATCATGCTAAAAGCATGGACCACTTCCTGCTTCGTTGTCCCTTTAACACAGAGGTGTACAACAGGATGGGCGCCTCCATTGGCAGGCCCCGGCTGGCCGGTCTCTCTTATGCGGAATGGGCCTATGGAGCATTCGGAGACCTGGGTGGTCAGGACCACTGCACCTTATTTCTAGTTAGCGCAGTGGTTAGGTATCACACGTGGAACGCACGGTGCTCAGTATCGACGCAGCGGAAAATCCTCCCAGTGGACGATGTGTTTAGGACCATACTCGGTGACCTGGTGAAGGTGCGTTCTCTGGAGTATGAGAGACTGGGTACACAGAGGGCCGCTCTCCTCTGGAGGGGCTTTTCTTTTAGTGTGCCCTAGTCTGGTCATCTCCTCTCCTGGTGGTGGGCTGCTGCTGACACCATAGATTTTTGTTTTATTGATCAGTAGACAGTGATGTAGGGCTGCAGGCGCCGAACTTGGGCTTTGACAGTTGTGGTTATTGTATTGTTTGTTATTCTATTGTTTGTTTCTGTATATATTGTATATATGGGTTTGGGTGCAGGTGTTAGGTTGGGTGGAGGGAAAAGGGGGGAGGTGGGTTCATCTTCTGGGACACTGGTTATTTGGGTGAAAAACAGGCACTGCCTGATCTGTCCTATGGACGTTGGACATGGACTGAGGCATGAGGCGCAGGACCAGCTCTCAGGTCAGCGCCGGGGAGGGACTGGTGGGCTTGAATGTGGGGGGCTTAGTTTTGTCTTGTATATATTTGTATAGTTAGTATTTATTTTATAAAAAATAAAAAAAAAGAATGTATATATTAGTTTGTATATAATTTGTTGGTTATTGTTTATTATATTGTTATTATTTGTTTGGTAACCGGACCAGATGTCATGGTGTAGGTAGTTATTATTCTGTATATATGTATAATATGTGTGTGAGGAGAGAGGGAGCGGCTGAACCAGTTTCATTACATTGTTTTTTTTCTGGTTATTAATATTGTTATGTTTTTCATTTTTATAATAAAAGATCTACAGGATCAGCAATGTAATGTAAGTATACAGTGACTGCACCAGCAGAATAGTGAGCGCAGCTCTGGAGGATAATACAGGATGTAACTGAGGATCAGTACAGGATCAGTAATGTAATGTATGTACACAGTGATTGCACCAGCAGAATAGTGAGTGCATCTCAAGAGTATAATACAGGATGTAACTCAGGATCAGTACAGGGTAAGTAATGTAATGTATGTACACAGTGACTGCACCAGCAGAATAGTGAGTGCAGCTCTGGAGTATAATACAGGATGTAACTCAGGATCAGTACAGGGTAAGTAATGTAATGTATGTACACAGTGACTGCACCAGCAGAATAGTGAGTGCAGCTCAAGCGTATAATACAGGATGTAACTCAGGATCAGTACAGGGTAAGTAATGTAATGTATGTACACAGTGACTGCACCAGCAGAATAGTGAGTGCAGCTCTGGAGTATAATACAGGATGTAACTCGGGATCAGTACAGGATCGGTAATGTAATGTATGTACACAGTGACTGCACCAGCAGAATAGTGAGTGCAGCTCTGGAGTATAATACAGGATGTAACTCAGGATCAGTACAGGATCAGTAATGTAATGTATTTACACAGTGACTCCACCAGCAGAATAGTGAGTGCAGCTCTGGAGTATAATACCGGATGTAACTCAGGATCAGTACAGGATCAGTAATGTAATGTATGTACACAGTGACTGCACCAGCAGAATAGTGAGTGCAGCTCTGGAGTATAATACAGGATGTAACTCAGGATCAGTAATCTAATGTATGTACACAGTGACTGCACCAGCAGCATACTGGGTGCAGCTCTGATCAGCTGCTAGTCAGTGTGGTGATTGCGGGTGTGGTGGCTGCAGATCCTGTTGTGAGCTCCTGATCTCTGAGAAACCAACACCTCTCTGCCTGGGGACCTGCTCTCTCTCTTTCCCAGGGAGGGAGTGGGTTTCTGGGATGAGTGATGGAGCCAAGCCCCAGGCTTCTGCTTCCCGAACCAGGCCGGCGGGGGGCAGAAGAAACCAGCAACCTGCCTGCACATCGGAGGACTCAGGGGTGAGACGCTCCACCAGGAGTCGCAGCAATGTGGCTCCTACTCCCCCTGGGTTTGTGGAGACCCAGAGAAGCCGCAAGGCTTCCAGCATGGAGGAAAAGCCTGACAGCGGCGTGCTTGATGGCGCTCCTTCCGGAGGAAAGCTGAGTGCTCACGGAGGTGAGGCCGACCTCCCTGAGGGGGGTTGGGCGCTGCAGGAACCCCGGGAGTCTGTGTCTACCTATGCCTCCCGGGTCATGATCCACCTCCGTGAGTATGAAGATGCCAGTAAGCTCATCAGGAGGCTCCAGGAAGAGCTGCGCTGCACAAGTGCAAAAGCTGCAGGGGCCTCCAAACCAAGGAAGGCAAAACTCCAGGCGGAGGTAAAGAGGCTGACCAGTGAAATTCATCTCCTGGAACTTAGGAAAGCCACCATCTTAGAGTAGAGTGGTCCTTTCAAAGAAAAACTTATAAATGAAGACCGCTTTAGAGAAATGGCTGATACCAGAGAGCAAAGGCAGATGGGGCTACAGCCTGAGAGCCAGGTGGATGATGAGAGTGATGATGACCAGCAGGAAGCCCCACCTGGCAGCCTGCAAAGTCACCCGCAGGCCACATGCAGCGAGCTCCCTGCAGGACAGGCGACAGTGACATCCGGTCGCAGTTCTGCCGGCTCTGGGGAGGACAGTGACAGCAGCGGCCAGGAAGGGGCGCTAATGGCGGAGATTAAGCTCCTGGAGTCCCCAGTGTGCCTCCAAAACTTCCTTCTTGGTGATGATCTACCAGAAGAGGCACCTGGGGGCCACAAAAAGGCAAAGAAGACCAAGCCAAAGCTTCAGGAAGCGGTAAGCTATGTATATGCCCCCCTCCCTGTACCCCATGAGTCGGCGGCAGGCTCAGCTTGCTGTATAAGCCCCGTTGTCCAGCCCAGCCCGGGTTCTGCTGTGGATCCGGTGCAAAGGCGCGGGGAGATTACAAAGCGCGGTAGTGAGGCGCAGAGCTCCGTCTCTGCTTGTAGTAGTGGGGACGTAGCAGGAGGTGCATCAGCCGAGAGGCTGGACAGTGAGGGCGGCCCGGCGGCGGGCGTTCCGTCAGGCCACGATGCTGTGGTGTGCTCCTCAGTGGGAGGGGGGAGCAGCCCGATGTCGGGGGCAGCTCCGGTAGCCTCGGCACCTCTGAATGCTGTTGCCGCTGATCACTTAGTTGAGAAGCGGCGGCAGTGTGAGGGGGCTGTTGGGGCTGAGCGTTCCGGTCCTCCCACGAAAGTGCTATTTTGTGTTGGCGTCGCTGGTCCGGAAGATCCTGATGCTAAAGATCAGCGGCGCATTATACCAAATGCCAAACAGCGGAAATTACCGACCGATGATGTGGAGGGCACACATGAGACCAGGGGTGAGGTCGCCTCCAGTTCTATGGAGGTGACTGAGCCCCTTGTGCCTGATGCGGAGGTCAAAAGGTCATCCACCATTGTTACTGGTCCAGCAGGAATGAATGTGGTGGTGGGGGTGAATGAGGCTAATTCATTGTCTAGTGGTGTGGTTGCTGGTTTGGTGGAGGGTGAGATGGAGGTGGGTAATGGTGATACTGTTGGGGCTGATGTGGTCACTGGTCCGGTTGCCCCCCCGGGGGTGGCAACACCTGTCTAGAGTTATGCCAGTGTCACCTCCGGGGCAAATAGGGCATCCTCCTCGTCTCCGGGCTTTGGGGACGGCATGTTGCAACATCGCCTTCTGGAGGCTCTAAAGAAGGGGGAGAGATCACTAATGGTAGAGGGTCGAGAGGTTGATCTATCCTTCTGGATAGAGAGGCATGGCCTCGGGGCCTTCCGAGAGCAAAAAGGGGGGGGATACAGAGTGGTCCTTCCCAACAGCCGGGCCAGGCAGTGTGCGTAGGAATGTGGTCCGTCTTCGGTGGAGGGGCAGTGATGCATGTCCGCCAAGGTCTAAAGTTGTGGAGCTCCTGCTGAGGATGGGCTTCAAGGCGATTGACATCTACGCCTTGATACATCCCTATTCCACGCCTGAGTTTGATGTCAGCTTTGTTCGGCCGGAGGGGCTTGAGCTCTTCTGGGCGAATTATGAGTTGGCAAAAAATGAGCCCGGCTGGTGAGACTTTGCCGTTCAGGCAGTGTCTCGCCAAAACCAGATCAAGAAAGTGACCGTGATGACTCGTAACGAGTCGCTTTCTTGCTATGACATCATGACGTGGCTTGGTTAGTATGGAGAGGTGGTGGAGATGCCAAAGAAAAACCGCGACGAGTTTGGTATCTGGTCAGGGGCCTGGACGTTTATGGTAAAACTTAAGCGTTCAAGTGGTACGGTTGCCCACATTCCATCGTCTGCCTTCCTGGGTAGGGATTGTATCCTGGTCTTCTACCAGGGGCAACCGAAGCTCTGTCACAGGTGCGGCGACCCCACACACTTCAGTGCAAACTGCACTATGCAGAAATGTGCGTTGTGTAGGGGTGTCGGCCATCTTGCTGCCTCTTGTGTGGAGATTAGATGCCACCTGTGTGGTGAGTTAGGTCACCCATTCAGCCGTTGTCCTCGCTCCTTCGCTAATGCAGTCGAGACCCCGGTGGGAGAAAGCCGTGAGGCCGATTCTGCTGGGGAGGGGACTAGCAGGGGTGGGGGAGCTGAGGGGCCAGGGAAGAAAAGCAATAAAAAGACCCCTGCCCAGCTGAGGCGTCTAGACAAGCGCAGACAGGAGAGGGAGCGGGGCGAGCCCCAGACTACTGGGGCAGCCCCTGTCCTGGATGCCAGTCTTGCTGCTGAGGCCCCGAGGGATGATGAGTTGGATGAGGAGGTCAGGAGGATCCACAGGTAGGAAACTGCCTCTGCCTCAGAATCCTCCCATTATGAAAGTATGGATGAGGATAATAAGCTGTGGCTAGAGAACAAGCGTAAGCTCGGCACCAAAAAGAAGAAAAAGAAGGGAGATAAAACATCTTCTCCCGCTCTGACTCCCCTCTGGTTGGTCTTTCTAACCGGTTCCAAGCCCTTGATAACATCTCTTCCTCAGAAGAGGAGGCTGAGGGTGAGGTTCCGGCTTCAGGGGAGCTTACAGGGGGTGCCGAGTCTCCTTCTCCTGGGGATGCAAGGTCCTTGGGGGGAGGGACTGGCCCAGAGTCCGGAGACGAGGACGAGAAAAGAAGGAAAAATGCTGGAGTGGACACCTCTGTGTCATTAAAGAGGGGGAAGTATTCCTCCTCTGAGGAAGAGGATAAGGGGAGTGGGAAGAGGAAAGCCGTCTAACTTAATCACCAATGATGGCGGTACCCACTCCGTTGACGCTGGCGTCCATTAATGTCACCAGCATTAAGTCAAATATGGCTAGATTTGCGGCCTTTGATTTTCTCAGCCGGGTTGAAGCTGACATTTTCTTTTTGCAAGAGACCAGGCTGCCAAATATGGCAGAGGTGTTTATAGCTAAGAGGGAGTGGAGACTCGGGCCCTCCTATTGGTCTCTTGCGGCCGAGCCGTATAGCGGAGTGGCGGTCCTTTTTACCGCACCGGTAGAATGCCGACGGGTTATTGAGTTAGAAATGGGGAGGTGCCTGATATTAGATGTCCTCATGAAGGGACAGGAGCTTCGGCTCATTAACATTTATGGTCCCCAATCTAAGTGGGACCGGAAGTGTATCTTTACGAGGATCAAGCCCTACCTTTTTACGAGTCGGCAGGTTGTCTTTGGAGGGGACTTCAACACTGTCACGAGGCCCCGGGATAGAGGAGGTTCCAGAGACAAGCTGACTTATGATAGCGTCGCCCTTAATAGTATAGCTAGTGAGGCTCGCCTGGTGGATGTCCACATCCGGCACACCGCAGGCCACGAGGGGTTCACCTATCATAGAGGTAACTGTAGGTCGAGGATAGACAGGTTTTATTTAAAGGAGGAAGCCGTCTCTTCAGCAGTATCTGTTGTTGAGGTGGAGTTCTCCGATCACTGTTTGATTTTGTTTTCCCTGAATGTTACAGAGACCCCCCGGATGGGAAGAGGCTTTTGGAGGCTCAATTCGTCTCTCTTGGAAGAAGCGGAGATAAGACAGTCCTTTGAGGATTTTCTTCAGAGCCAGGTACCCTTACTGGATCTTTGTAGTAGTAAGTCAGAGTGGTGGGAGATGTTTAAGAAAAGGGTGGCAAGATTCTTCCGCCAGCTCTTGAGCCTCAGGAGCCTGGACAGGTATCGCCTGTATCAGGGCCTGAGGAGGAAACTCGAGCATCTTGTCTCAACTGGAGGTAGCCGCGAGGAGATCTCCAGAGTGAAATCTTTGCTAATGAGGTGTCAGTATGATAGACACGCATCTTTGTTTTTGAGAGGGATTAGGGGAAGTACCGCTCGCCCGACCCTTACAGAAACTGCAAGATGTCAGTGAATAGTAAAGTTGTTACAGGACTGGTTGACACTGCGGGGTCCCTGAAAAGATCCAGATCAGGGATCCTGGAGGTCGTCAGATCCTTCTACGCGCACCTCGTGGGGAAGAGGGATCTGAATTGGGATGAGATGTCGGCTTTTCTGGCTGAAGCCGTCCCCGAACCAGGGGTAGACCCCTCTCTTGGTGTTTTGACAGAGATGATCAGGGAAGAAGAAGTTAAGTTGACGATTGAAGGGCTTGCCCTAAAGAAATCTCCCGGTCCAGATGGCTTAACATCTGAATTCTATAAGACCTTTAAGGACGCCTTGGTTCCCCTCTTGACTGAGGTATTCAATGAGTGTCTTTCCTCGGGCACTCTGCCAAAGTCAGTGAGGAGGTCTGCCCTGATCATCTTGTCAAAGGGTAAGGACCCATCTTACATTGAGAATTGGCGTCCCATAGCGCTTCTCAATGCAGACAGGAAGGTTTTGGCAAAGGTGCTGTTTAATCGGCTGGTGAAATTTGCACTCCAGCTCCTTTCGGGGGCCCAGCATTACTCTGTTCCGGGCCGCAGTACAATTAGTGCTGTACTCTGAGTCCGAGAGGCGGTGGAGCAGGGTAGGGCTGGTCAGTGGAAGGGGTACATGCTGTCATTGGACCAGGCAAAAGCGTTTGATCGGGTTAATCATGACTACCTCTGGTCTGTCTTTCTGAGGTATGGCCTGCCGGGGAGGTTTGTTGATTGGCTTAAGACCTTGTACGCTGGGGCAGACAGTTTCCCGCTTGTGAACAGTTGGATTGGCAGCTCTTTTGAGGTTGGGTGTGGTGTTCGACAGGGTTGTCCCTTGAGCCCGCTACTGTACGTGTTTGCGATTGACCCACTTCTTAGGAGGGTGAAGCGTGGACCGTTGGCTGGGATCGGGATGGACCGGGCAGCACCGGAAGTCACTCTGAGAGTGGTGGCGTATGCCGATGACGTCACCGTTTTTGTTTCCTCTGATGGGGAGGCAGAATGGCTGATGTCAGAGGTAAATCGCTACTCGGAGGCATCCGGGTCTAAGATCAACCGGGATAAGTGTGAGAGTCTCTGGCTGGGAGGAGGAGATCCTGGTTTTGATCTCCCGGACACCCTTCCAAAACCCAAAGTCTCTGCAAAAGTTATTGGTATCGAATTTGGCCAGGGGGATTACCCCAAACAAAATTGGGACAGCAGGCTAGAGATCGCCACTCAGAAGGTGAACCAATGGAAGGGTTGGTCTTTGACCCTAAGGGAAAGGGTAAACCTGATCAAAACTTACCTGCTCCCTTTGCTGATCTATCTGGGCAGTGTGTGCATCTTGCCGGAGCCTCTGTGGACTCGGTCTACAGTTTGTTCTTTCAACTGTTATGGGGGAATAGACTGAACCTGGTCAAGAGGGAGGTTACTTACTGTACGAGGAGACTAGGAGGGTTGGGTATGGTCAACCCTGTGGTATTCCTTGTGAATACCTTCATTAAGATCAATATTGCAAACCTCTGGAAAGAGAGGGCTCCTCCGTGGGTATTCTCCTGTAAGGGATGGTTTCAGCCTTTCTTCCAGGAATGGGAGACAGGAGGGCAAGTGAAGGATCTCCGCACACCGCATGGACATCTCCCGGCTTACGCTACCATGGTTCTGAAGGTAATTCGCCGGTGGGGTCTGGGAATGTGGGAGGTCAGGACTCTGCCAAGGAAGCTCCTTGACAAAAGGGTTCTGTTGACCCATTTTCAGAGGCCTCTGGCGCTCAGGGATTGCCCAAGTCGGGATCTTGAGGTGGGTCTGCATCTTTTGAATTCTATCAGAATCCCCTCGAAGGTTTGGGATTTGGCTTGGCGCTGCTTCCATGGGAAACTGTGTGTGAGGGACAATCTGAAGTGTAGGAGCTCTGAGGACAGGAACTGTCCTCGGGAGCATTGTGGTACCATGCTTGAAAGCATGGACCACTTCCTGCTTCTTTGTCCATTTAACACAGAGGTGTACAACAGGGTGGGCGCCTCCATTGGCTGGCCCCGGCTGGCCGGTCTCTCTTATGCGGAATGGGCCTATGGAGAGCATTAGGGGACCTGGGTGGTCTTGACCACTGCACCTTATTTCTAGTTAGTGCAGTGGTTAGGTATCACACGTGGAACGCACGGTGCTTAGTATCGACGCAGCGGAAAATCCTCCCAGTGGACGATGTGTTTAGGACCATACTCGGTGACCTGGTGAAGGTGCGTTCTCTGGAGTATGAGAGACTGGGTACACGGAGGGCCGCTCTCCTCTGGAGGGGCTTTTCTTTTAGTGTGCCCTAGTCTGGTCATCTCCTGTCCTGGTGGTGGGCTGCTGCTGACACCATAGGTTTTTGTTTTATTGATCAGTAGACAGTGATGTAGGGCTGCAGGCGCCGAACTTGGGCTTTGTCAGTTGTGGTTATTGTATTGTTTGTTTCTGTATATATTGTATATATGGGTTTGGGTGTAGGTGTTAGGTTGGGTGGAGGGAAAAGGGGGGAGGTGGGTTCATCTTGTGGGACACTGGTTATTTGGGTGAAAAACTGGCACTGCCTGATCTGGCCTATGGACGTTGGACTGAGGCATGAGGCGCAGGACCAGCTCTCAGGTTAGTGCCGGGGAGGGACTGGTGGGCTCGAGTGTGGGGGGTTTTGTTTTGTCTTGTATATATTTGTATAGTTAGTATTTATTTATTTTTTTTTTTTTAAAAAAAGAATGTATATAAGAATGTATATGTTTGTATATAATTTGTTGGTTATTGTTTATTATATTGTTATTATTTGTTTGGTAACCGGACCAGATGTCATGGTGTAGGTAGTTATTATTGTGTATATATGTATAATATGTGTGTGAGGAGAGAGGGAGCGGCTGGACCAGTTCATTACATTGTTTATTTTCTGGTTATTAATTTTGTTATGTTTCTGTTATTATTATTGTTATGTTTTTCATTTTTATAATAAAAGATTTACAGGATGTAACTCAGGATCAGTACAGGATCAGTAATGTAATGTATGTACAGTGACTGCACCAGCAGAATAGTGAGTGCAGCTCTGGAGTATAATACAGGATGTAACTCAGGATCAGTACAGGATCAGTAATGTAATGTATGTACACAGTGACTGCACCAGCAGAATAGTGAGTGCAGCTCTGGGGTATAATACAGGACGTAACTCAGGGTCAGTACAGGATAAGTAATGTAATGTATTTACACAGTGACTACACCAGCAGAATAGTGAGTGCAGCTCTGGAGTATAATACAGGATGTAACTCAGGATCAGTACAGGATCAGTAATGTAATGTATGTACACAGTGACTGCACCAGCAGAATAGTGAGTGCAGCTCTGGGGTATAATACAGGATGTAACTCAGGATCAGTAATGTAATGTATGTACACAGTGACTGCACCAGCAGAATAGTGAGTGCAGCTCTGGAGTATAATACAGGAGGTAACTCAGGATCAGTAATGTAATGTATGTACACAGTGACTGCACCAGCAGAATAGTGAGTGCAGCTCTGGGGTATAATACAGGATGTAACTCAGGATCAGTAATGTAATGTATGTACACAGTGACTGCACCAGCAGAATAGTGAGTGCAGCTCTGGAGTATAATACAGGATGTAACTCAGGATCAGTAATGTAATGTATGTACACAGTAACTCCACCAGCAGAATAGTGAGTGCAGCTCTGGGGTATAATACAGGATGTAACTCAGGATCAGTAATGTAATGTATGTACACAGTGACTGCACCAGCAGAATAGTGAGTGCAGCTCTGGAGTATAATACAGGGTGTAACGCAGGATCAGTACAAGATCAGTAATGTAATGTATGTACACAGTGACTGCACCAGCAGAATAGTGAGTGCAGCTCTGGAGTATAATACAGGATGTAACTCAGGATCAGTCATGTAATGTATGTACATAGTGACTGCACCAGCAGAATAGTGAGTGCAGCTCTGGAGTATAATACAGGATGTAACTCAGGATCAGTAATGTAATGTATGTACACAGTGACTGCACCAGCAGAATAGTGAGTGCAGCTCTGAAGTATAATACAGGGTGTAACTCAGGATCAGTACAGTATCAGTAATGTAATGTATGTACACAGTGACTGCACCAGCAGAATAGTGAGTGCAGCTCTGGAGTATAATACAGGATGTAACTCAGGATCAGTACAGGATCAGTAATGTAATGTATGTACACAGTGACTGCACCAGCAGAATAGTGAGTGCAGCTCTGGAGTATAATACAGGGTGTAACGCAGGATCAGTACAAGATCAGTAATGTAATGTATGTACACAGTGACTGCACCAGCAGAATAGTGAGTGCAGCTCTGGAGTATAATACAGGATGTAACTCAGGATCAGTCATGTAATGTATGTACATAGTGACTGCACCAGCAGAATAGTGAGTGCAGCTCTGGAGTATAATACAGGATGTAACTCAGGATCAGTAATGTAATGTATGTACACAGTGACTGCACCAGCAGAATAGTGAGTGCAGCTCTGGAGTATAATACAGGAGGTAACTCAGGATCAGTAATGCAATGTATGTACACAGTGACTGCATCAGCAGAATAGTGAGTGCAGCTCTGGAGTATA
Organism: Phyllobates terribilis; assembly: GCF_046119375.1. Taxonomy (NCBI): domain Eukaryota; kingdom Metazoa; phylum Chordata; class Amphibia; order Anura; family Dendrobatidae; genus Phyllobates; species Phyllobates terribilis. Next base: position 143,524,561 of record NW_027362767.1, read on the forward strand.
ATACAGGATGTAACTCAGGATCAGTACAGGATCAGTAATGTAATGTATGTACACAGTGACTGCACCAGCAGAATAGTGAGTGCAGCTCTGGAGTATAATACAGGATGTAACTCAGGATCAGTAATGTAATGTATGTACACAGTGACTGCATCAGCAGAATAGTGAGTGCAGCTCTGGAGTATAATACAGGATGTAACTCAGGATCAGTAATGTAATGTATGTACACAGTAACTCCACCAGCAGAATAGTGAGTGCAGCTCTGGAGTATAATACAGGATGTAACTCAGGATCAGTAATGTAATGTATGTACACAGTGACTGCACCAGCAGAATAGTGAGTGCAGCTCTGGAGTATAATACAAGATATAACTCAGGATCAGTAATGTAATGTATGTATACAGTGACTGCATCAGCAGAATAGTGAGTGCAGCTCTGGGGTATAATACAGGATGTAACTCAGGATCAGTAATGTAATGTATGTACACAGTGACTGCATCAGCAGAATAGTGAGTGCAGCTCTGGAGTATAATACAGGATGTAACTCAGGATCAGTAATGTAATTTATGTACACAGTGACTGCACCAGCAGAATAGTGAGTGCAGCTCTGGAGTATAATACAGGATGTAACTCAGGATCAGTACAGGATCAGTAATGTAATGTATGTACACAGTGACTCCACCAGCAGAATAGTGAGTGCAGCTCTGGAGTATAATACAGGATGTAACTCAGGATCAGTAATGTAATGTATGTACACAGTGACTGCATCAGCAGAATAGTGAGTGCAGCTCTGGAGTATAATACAGGATGTAACTCAGGATCAGTAATGTAATGTATGTACACAGTAACTCCACCAGCAGAATAGTGAGTGCAGCTCTGGAGTATAATACAGGATGTAACTCAGGATCAGTAATGTAATGTATGTACACAGTGACTGCACCAGCAGAATAGTGAGTGCAGCTCTGGAGTATAATACAAGATATAACTCAGGATCAGTAATGTAATGTATGTATACAGTGACTGCATCAGCAGAATAGTGAGTGCAGCTCTGGGGTATAATACAGGATGTAACTCAGGATCAGTAATGTAATGTATGTACACAGTGACTGCATCAGCAGAATAGTGAGTGCAGCTCTGGAGTATAATACAGGATGTAACTCAGGATCAGTAATGTAATTTATGTACACAGTGACTGCACCAGCAGAATAGTGAGTGCAGCTCTGGAGTATAATACAGGATGTAACTCAGGATCAGTACAGGATCAGTAATGTAATGTATGTACACAGTGACTCCACCAGCAGAATAGTGAGTGCAGCTCTGGAGTATAATACAGGATGTAACTCAGGATCAGTAATGTAATGTGTGTACACAGTGACTCCACCAGCAGAATAGTGAGTGCAGCTCTGGAGTATAATACAGGATGTAACTCAGGATCAGTAATGTAATGTATGTACACAGTGACTGCACCAGCAGAATAGTGAGTGCAGCTCTGGAGTATAATACAGGATGTAACTCAGGATCAGTACAGGATCAGTAATGTAATGTATGTACACAGTGACTGCACCAGCAGAATAGTGAGTGCAGCTCTGGGGTATAATACAGGACGTAACTCAGGGTCAGTACAGGATAAGTAATGTAATGTATTTACACAGTGATTCCACCAGCAGAATAGTGAGTGCAGCTCTGGAGTATAATACAGGATGTAACTCAGGATCAGTACAGGATCAGTAATGTAATGTATGTACACAGTGACTGCACCAGCAGAATAGTGAGTGCAGCTCTGGAGTATAATACAGGCTGTAACTCAGGATCAGTAATGTAATGTATGTACACAGAGACTGCACCAGCAGAATAGTGAGTGCAGCTCTGGAGTATAATACAGGAGGTAATTCAGGATCAGTAATGTAATGTATGTACACAGTGACTGCACCAGCAGAATAGTGAGTGCAGCTCTGGGGTATAATACAGGATGTAACTCAGGATCAGTAATGTAATGTATGTACACAGTGACTGCACCAGCAGAATAGTGAGTGCAGCTCTGGAGTATAATACAGGATGTAACTCACGATCAGTAATGTAATGTATGTACACAGTAACTCCACCAGCAGAATAGTGAGTGCAGCTCTGGGGTATAATACAGGATGTAACTCAGGATCAGTAATGTAATGTATGTACACAGTGACGGCACCAGCAGAATAGTGAGTGCAGCTCTGGAGTATAATACAGGGTGTAACGCAGGATCAGTACAAGATCAGTAATGTAATATATGTACACAGTGACTGCACCAGCAGAATAGTGAGTGCAGCTCTGGAGTATAATACAGGATGTAACTCAGGATCAGTCATGTAATGTATGTACATAGTGACTGCACCAGCAGAATAGTGAGTGCAGCTCTGGAGTATAATACAGGATGTAACTCAGGATCAGTAATGTAATGTATGTACACAGTGACTGCACCAGCAGAATAGTGAGTGCAGCTCTGTAGTATAATACAGGGTGTAACTCAGGATCAGTACAGTATCAGTAATGTAATGTATGTACACAGTGACTGCACCAGCAGAATAGTGAGTGCAGCTCTGGAGTATAATACAGGATGTAACTCAGGATCAGTACAGGATCAGTAATGTAATGTATGTACACAGTGACTGCACCAGCAGAATAGTGAGTGCAGCTCTGGAGTATAATACAGGGTGTAACGCAGGATCAGTACAAGATCAGTAATGTAATGTATGTACACAGTGACTGCACCAGCAGAATAGTGAGTGCAGCTCTGGAGTATAATACAGGATGTAACTCAGGATCAGTCATGTAATGTATGTACACAGTGACTGCACCAGCAGAATAGTGAGTGCAGCTCTGGAGTATAATACAGGATGTAACTCAAGATCAGTAATGTAATGTATGTACACAGTGACTGCACCAGCAGAATAGTGAGTGCAGCTCTGGAGTATAATACAGGAGGTAACTCAGGATCAGTAATGCAATGTATGTACACAGTGACTGCATCAGCAGAATAGTGAGTGCAGCTCTGGAGTATAATACAGGATGTAACTCAGGATCAGTACAGGATCAGTAATGTAATGTATGTACACAGTGACTGCACCAGCAGAATAGTGAGTGCAGCTCTGGAGTATAATACAGGATGTAACTCAGGATCAGTACAGGATCAGTAATGTAATGTATGTACACAGTGACTGCACCAGCAGAATAGTGAGTGCAGCTCTGGAGTATAATACAGGGTGTAACGCAGGATCAGTACAAGATCAGTAATGTAATGTATGTACACAGTGACTGCACCAGCAGAATAGTGAGTGCAGCTCTGGAGTATAATACAGGATGTAACTCAGGATCAGTCATGTAATGTATGTACATAGTGACTGCACCAGCAGAATAGTGAGTGCAGCTCTGGAGTATAATACAGGATGTAACTCAGGATCAGTAATGTAATGTATGTACACAGTGACTGCACCAGCAGAATAGTGAGTGCAGCTCTGGAGTATAATACAGGAGGTAACTCAGGATCAGTAATGCAATGTATGTACACAGTGACTGCATCAGCAGAATAGTGAGTGCAGCTCTGGAGTATAATACAGGATGTAACTCAGGATCAGTACAGGATCAGTAATGTAATGTATGTACACAGTGACTGCACCAGCAGAATAGTGAGTGCAGCTCTGGAGTATAATACAGGATGTAACTCAGGATCAGTAATGTAATGTATGTACACAGTGACTGCATCAGCAGAATAGTGAGTGCAGCTCTGGAGTATAATACAGGATGTAACTCAGGATCAGTAATGTAATGTATGTACACAGTAACTCCACCAGCAGAATAGTGAGTGCAGCTCTGGAGTATAATACAGGATGTAACTCAGGATCAGTAATGTAATGTATGTACACAGTGACTGCACCAGCAGAATAGTGAGTGCAGCTCTGGAGTATAATACAAGATATAACTCAGGATCAGTAATGTAATGTATGTATACAGTGACTGCATCAGCAGAATAGTGAGTGCAGCTCTGGGGTATAATACAGGATGTAACTCAGGATCAGTAATGTAATGTATGTACACAGTGACTGCATCAGCAGAATAGTGAGTGCAGCTCTGGAGTATAATACAGGATGTAACTCAGGATCAGTAATGTAATTTATGTACACAGTGACTGCACCAGCAGAATAGTGAGTGCAGCTCTGGAGTATAATACAGGATGTAACTCAGGATCAGTACAGGATCAGTAATGTAATGTATGTACACAGTGACTCCACCAGCAGAATAGTGAGTGCAGCTCTGGAGTATAATACAGGATGTAACTCAGGATCAGTAATGTAATGTATGTACACAGTGACTGCATCAGCAGAATAGTGAGTGCAGCTCTGGAGTATAATACAGGATGTAACTCAGGATCAGTAATGTAATGTATGTACACAGTAACTCCACCAGCAGAATAGTGAGTGCAGCTCTGGAGTATAATACAGGATGTAACTCAGGATCAGTAATGTAATGTATGTACACAGTGACTGCACCAGCAGAATAGTGAGTGCAGCTCTGGAGTATAATACAAGATATAACTCAGGATCAATAATGTAATGTATGTATACAGTGACTGCATCAGCAGAATAGTGAGTGCAGCTCTGGGGTATAATACAGGATGTAACTCAGGATCAGTAATGTAATGTATGTACACAGTGACTGCATCAGCAGAATAGTGAGTGCAGCTCTGGAGTATAATACAGGATGTAACTCAGGATCAGTAATGTAATTTATGTACACAGTGACTGCACCAGCAGAATAGTGAGTGCAGCTCTGGAGTATAATACAGGATGTAACTCAGGATCAGTACAGGATCAGTAATGTAATGTATGTACACAGTGACTCCACCAGCAGAATAGTGAGTGCAGCTCTGGAGTATAATACAGGATGTAACTCAGGATCAGTAATGTAATGTGTGTACACAGTGACTCCACCAGCAGAATAGTGAGTGCAGCTCTGGAGTATAATACAGGATGTAACTCAGGATCAGTAATGTAATGTATGTACACAGTGACTGCACCAGCAGAATAGTGAGTGCAGCTCTGGAGTATAATACAGGATGTAACTCAGGATCAGTACAGGATCAGTAATGTAATGTATGTACACAGTGACTGCACCAGCAGAATAGTGAGTGCAGCTCTGGGGTATAATACAGGACGTAACTCAGGGTCAGTACAGGATAAGTAATGTAATGTATTTACACAGTGATTCCACCAGCAGAATAGTGAGTGCAGCTCTGGAGTATAATACAGGATGTAACTCAGGATCAGTACAGGATCAGTAATGTAATGTATGTACACAGTGACTGCACCAGCAGAATAGTGAGTGCAGCTCTGGAGTATAATACAGGCTGTAACTCAGGATCAGTAATGTAATGTATGTACACAGAGACTGCACCAGCAGAATAGTGAGTGCAGCTCTGGAGTATAATACAGGAGGTAATTCAGGATCAGTAATGTAATGTATGTACACAGTGACTGCACCAGCAGAATAGTGAGTGCAGCTCTGGGGTATAATACAGGATGTAACTCAGGATCAGTAATGTAATGTATGTACACAGTGACTGCACCAGCAGAATAGTGAGTGCAGCTCTGGAGTATAATACAGGATGTAACTCACGATCAGTAATGTAATGTATGTACACAGTAACTCCACCAGCAGAATAGTGAGTGCAGCTCTGGGGTATAATACAGGATGTAACTCAGGATCAGTAATGTAATGTATGTACACAGTGACGGCACCAGCAGAATAGTGAGTGCAGCTCTGGAGTATAATACAGGGTGTAACGCAGGATCAGTACAAGATCAGTAATGTAATATATGTACACAGTGACTGCACCAGCAGAATAGTGAGTGCAGCTCTGGAGTATAATACAGGATGTAACTCAGGATCAGTCATGTAATGTATGTACATAGTGACTGCACCAGCAGAATAGTGAGTGCAGCTCTGGAGTATAATACAGGATGTAACTCAGGATCAGTAATGTAATGTATGTACACAGTGACTGCACCAGCAGAATAGTGAGTGCAGCTCTGTAGTATAATACAGGGTGTAACTCAGGATCAGTACAGTATCAGTAATGTAATGTATGTACACAGTGACTGCACCAGCAGAATAGTGAGTGCAGCTCTGGAGTATAATACAGGATGTAACTCAGGATCAGTACAGGATCAGTAATGTAATGTATGTACACAGTGACTGCACCAGCAGAATAGTGAGTGCAGCTCTGGAGTATAATACAGGGTGTAACGCAGGATCAGTACAAGATCAGTAATGTAATGTATGTACACAGTGACTGCACCAGCAGAATAGTGAGTGCAGCTCTGGAGTATAATACAGGATGTAACTCAGGATCAGTCATGTAATGTATGTACACAGTGACTGCACCAGCAGAATAGTGAGTGCAGCTCTGGAGTATAATACAGGATGTAACTCAAGATCAGTAATGTAATGTATGTACACAGTGACTGCACCAGCAGAATAGTGAGTGCAGCTCTGGAGTATAATACAGGAGGTAACTCAGGATCAGTAATGCAATGTATGTACACAGTGACTGCATCAGCAGAATAGTGAGTGCAGCTCTGGAGTATAATACAGGATGTAACTCAGGATCAGTACAGGATCAGTAATGTAATGTATGTACACAGTGACTGCACCAGCAGAATAGTGAGTGCAGCTCTGGAGTATAATACAGGATGTAACTCAGGATCAGTAATGTAATGTATGTACACAGTGACTGCATCAGCAGAATAGTGAGTGCAGCTCTGGGGTATAATACAGGATGTAACTCAGGATCAGTAATGTAATGTATGTACACAGTAACTCCACCAGCAGAATAGTGAGTGCAGCTCTGGAGTATAATACAGGATGTAACTCAGGATCAGTAATGTAATGTATGTACACAGTGACTGCACCAGCAGAACAGTGAGTGCAGCTCTGGAGTATAATACAAGATATAACTCAGGATCAGTAATGTAATGTATGTATACAGTGACTGCATCAGCAGAATAGTGAGTGCAGCTCTGGGGTATAATACAGGATGTAACTCAGGATCAGTAATGTAATGTATGTACACAGTGACTCCACCAGCAGAATAGTGAGTGCAGCTCTGGAGTATAATACAGGATGTAACTCAGGATCAGTAATGTAATGTATGTACACAGTGACTGCATCAGCAGAATAGTGAGTGCAGCTCTGGAGTATAATACAGGATGTAACTCAGGATCAGTAATGTAATGTATGTACACAGTGACTGCACCAGCAGAATAGTGAGTGCAGCTCTGGAGTATAATACAGGATGTAACTCAGGATCAGTAATGTAATGTATGTACACAGTGACTCCACCAGCAGAATAGTGAGTGCAGCTCTGGAGTATAAAACAGGATGTAACTCAGGATCAGTACAGGATCAGTAATGTAATGTATATACACAGTGACCACACCAGCAGAATAGTGAGTGCAGCTCTGGAGTATAATAGAAAATGTAACTCAGGATCAGTACAGGATCAGTAATGTAATGTATGTACACAGTGACCACACCAGCAGAATAGTGAGTGCAGCTCTGGAGTATAATACAGGATGTAACTCAGGTTCAGTAATGTAATGTATGTACACAGTGACTGCACCAACAGAATAGTGAGTGCAGCTCTGGAGTATAATACAGGATGTAACCCAGGATCAGTAATGTAATGTATGTACACAGTGACTCCACCAGCAGAATAGTGAGTGCAGTTCTGGAGTATAATACAGGATGTAACTCAGGATCAGTACAGGATCAGTAATGTGATGTATGTACACAGTGACCACACCAGCAGAATAGTGAGTGCAGCTCTGGAGTATAATACAGGATGTAACTCAGGTTCAGTAATGTAATGTATGTACACAGTGACTGCACCAACAGAATAGTGAGTGCAGCTCTGGAGTATAATACAGGATGTAACCCAGGATCAGTAATGTAATGTATGTACACAGTGACTCCACCAGCAGAATAGTGAGTGCAGTTCTGGAGTATAATACAGGATGTAACTCAGGATCAGTACAGGATCAGTAATGTAATGTATGTATACAGTGACTGCACCAGCAGAATAGTGAGTGCAGCTCTGGAGTATAATACAGGATGTAACTCAGGATCAGTAATGTAATGTATGTACACAGTGACTACACCAGCAGAATAGTGAGTGCAGCTCTGGAGTATAATACAGGATGTAACTCAGGATCAGTAATGTAATGAATGTACACAGTGACTGCACCAGCAGAATAGTGAGTACAGCTTTGGAGTATAATACAGGATGTAACCCAGGATCAGTAATGTAATGTATGTACACAGTGACTCCACCAGCAGAATAGTGAGTACAGCTCTGGAGTATAATACAGGATGTAACTCAGGATCAGTAATGTAATGTATGTACACAGTGACTGCACCAGCAGAATAGTGAGTGCAGCTCTGGAGTATAATACAGGATGTAACTCAGGATCAGTACAGGGTAAGTAATGTAATGTATGTACACAGTGACTGCACCAGCAGAATAGTGAGTGCAGCTCTGGAGTATAATACAGGATGTAACTCAGGATCAGTAGAGGATCAGTAATGTAATGTATGTACATAGTGACTACACCAGCAGAATAGTGAGTGCAGCTCTGGAGTATAATACAGGATGTAACTCAAGATCAGTACAGGATCAGCAATGTAATGTATGTACACAGTGACCACACCAGCAGAATAGTGAGTGCAGCTCTGGAGTATAATACAGGATGTAACTCAGGATCAGTAATGTAATGTATGTACACAGCGACTCCACCAGCAGAATAGTGAGTGCAGCTCTGGAGTATAATACAGGATGTAACTCAGGATCAGTACAGGATCAGTAATGTAATCTATGTACACATTGACTCCACCAGCAGAATAGTGAGTGCAGCTCTGGAGTATAATACAGGATGTAACTCAGGATCAGTACAGGATCAGTAATGTATTGTACGTACACAGTGACTACACCAGCAGAATAGTGAGTGCAGCTCTGGAGTATAATACAGGATGTAACTCAGGATCAGTAATGTAATGTATGTACACAGTGACTGCACCAGCAGAATAGTGAGTGCAGCTCTGGAGTATAATACAGGATGTAACTCAGGATCAGTAATGTAATGTATGTACACAGTGACTGCACCAACACAATAGTGAGTGCAGCTCTGGAGTATAATACAGGATGTAACTCAGGATCAGTAATGTAATGTATGTACACAGTGACTGCACCAGCAGAATAGTGAGTGCAGCTCTGGAGTATAATACAGGATGTAACTCAGGATCAGTAATGTAATGTATGTACACAGTGACTGCACCAACAGAATAGTGAGTGCAGCTCTGGAGTATAATACAGGATGTAACTGTCACGGGTGTGTTGCCACGAAGATCGTCACGAGTACACAGCCTGACTTCTCGCAGCATTTCATTCAGACTGACGGAGCGGATCGTGGTGTTTGGAGTTGCTGAGATAACTGTATTTGGAAGTGTTTTTTCCCTTTCCTCGCTTTATCATTTATCTCCTTTCCCGTTGGTTTTCCCTCTGTTGTAGTTGAGAAGTTGTTTGTATGCAAGGTGGTTTTGGTTTTTCCCTTGTACTGTCTCGTTCGTCTAAATACTGTGTTTGGGCATATTATTTCTTGTTCCCTTTGGTTGTGATCGGGGTCCTTCTCAGGACTAGATTACTGAGGTGCAGGGATCTTCAGGAGGTAGGGGTTACGCTGACGGCCTGGACCTCTGTACCTTTAACAGTACCTCCAGGTTGAGGGATTAGTCAGGGCCCCAGCTTAGGGTCAGCTTAGGCCCCCTACCTCCAGTATACAGAGACAGCGTGACATTTTCACCGACCCACTTAGTTTTTCTCCAGCTACTATGGATCCAGTAGCCGGTCTAGCTCGGCAATTGCAGAGTTTGTCCATGGAGCTGGCGGACGTTAGGTCCAAGGTTTGGCATCCTCAGGAGCAAGCCGGACCAGAACCTAAAGTAGCTCTCCCTGATAGGTTCACTGGGGGGCGGGACAAGTTTTTTGTTTTCCGGGAGGCATGTAAATTGTACTTTCGGCTGCGGCCTCGGTCATCGGGGAGTGAAGAACAAAGGGTGGGAATTGTCATCTCGCTCCTACAAGGGGACCCACAATCTTGGGCGTTCTCTCTTCCCCCGGGTTCCCCGGCTCTCCAGTCAGTGGATAGGTTTTTCGCTGCCCTGGGACTCGTATATGATGACCCAGATCGGATCTCCCTTGCTGAGTGTAAGTTACGTAGGATCCAGCAGGGAGATCGTCCGGCGGAGGAATTCTGTTCGGAGTTCCGTAGGTGGGCCACGGACACCCAGTGGAATGACCCGGCTCTTAGGAGCCAGTTTTGTCATGGTTTATCCGACAAATTACAGGATGTGTTGGCACAGTATGACTCTCCCGTGTCTCTGGAAGCCGCTATGGCCCTCGCTATTCGCGTGGACAGACGGCTTCGGGAGAGGTGCGGGATAACTCTACCCCCTGTGATGACTCCACCTCATACAAGGTCCCCTCATATGGTGGTTCCCCTGGTCAGTCCAGAGGAGCCTATGCAATTAGGAGGGACATCATTTCGGGGGAGGGGACCGGTGGTGCGCCATAAGGCAGGAAGGTGTTTCTTCTGCGGGAGAAAGGGACATTTTATTGGGGGGTGTCCATCCCGTCCCTTGCAGAGTGAAGAGTCGTCGGAAAACTGTTGATCCCAGGTTGTGTGGTGGACGGCAATCTGGGAGTAGGTATTTCGTCCCTAGGTTCGTCTCAGTTTCTCGTACCGGCGGAGGTGGTGGTGGGTACGAGAACTGAGAGGATATCTGTTCTTCTGGATAGTGGGGCCGGGGCTAATCTGGTTGATGCTCGGTTTGCCCGGGTTCAAGGTATGCGGTTGAGTGAGTTGGCTAAACCCATCCCCATATTCTCGATCGATGCCAGGCCTCTCGGGCAGGGAAGTTTTTTGCAAGTTGTGCATGACGTAAAACTTCAAGTGGGGGCAATACATAAAGAACTGTTGTCTTGCTACGTGTTGGAGGGTCTTCCCACTCCTATTGTGTTGGGCCTTCCTTGGTTAGCTAAGCATAACCCGGTTATTAATTGGCAAACCAGGGAGATAAGCCAATGGAGTAAATTCTGTAATAAAAACTGCATGAACACGGTCATTGGTGCGGTTACTCCTTGGGTCTTACCTCCATTTCTGGCGGACTTTGAGGATGTATTCTCGGAGAAAGGGTGTCAGGAACTACCTCCTCATCGCGTGTATGACTGTTCTGTAAAACTGCTCCCTGAGGCCAAGTTACCTAAAGCTAGGTTGTATAACCTTTCTGGTCCTGAGAGGCAGGCCATGAAGGATTATATCTCAGAAAGTCTGGCTAAGGGGCATATTAGACCTTCATCTTCACCGGTGGCTGCGGGGTTCTTCTTTGTTAAGAAGAAAGATGGAGGCCTACGCCCTTGCCTGGATTTCCGTGAACTTAATCGGATTACGGTCCGAGATCCGTATCCGCTCCCACTTATTCCCGATCTCTTTAATCAGATCGTGGGCGCCAAATGGTTTTCTAAGTTGGATCTCAGGGGGGCGTACAATCTGATTAGGATGAAGGAGGGGGATGAGTGGAAGACGGCGTTTAACACTCCGGAGGGGCATTATGAGAACCTTGTCATGCCATTCGGTCTGACTAATGCCCCGGCGGTGTTCCAACACTTTGTTAATGACATTTTTCGCCGCTTGGTGGGACAGTTTGTTGTCATATATCTGGATGATATCCTAATTTACTCGCCGGATCTGGTGTCTCATCAGGAGCACGTTAGGCAGGTGTTACAGATCTTGCGGGATAATAAACTGTATGCCAAGTGGGAAAAGTGTGTGTTCGCCGTACAGGAACTCCAGTTTTTAGGCTTTCTGGTTTCAGCGTCCGGTTTTCGTATGGACCCTGGGAAAGTGCGGGCAGTTCTTGAGTGGGATCGGCCAGAGAATCTTAAGGCACTACAACGTTTCCTGGGGTTTGCTAATTATTACCGGAAGTTCATTCGTAATTTCTCGTCCATGGTTAAGCCTCTCACTGACATGACTAAAAAGGGGACGGATTTTTCTAGGTGGTCTGACAAGGCTTGTCAAGCATTCTCCTCTTTGAAAAAATGTTTTGCCTCGGCGCCCATACTCATTCAACCTGATGCGTCTCAGCCATTCATTGTAGAGGTAGACGCTTCCGAGGTAGGGGTGGGAGCAGTATTGTCACAGGGTTCGTCCCCTGGTAAGTGGCATCCGTGCGCCTTTTTCTCTAAAAAATTGTCGTCCGCTGAGAGGAATTACGATGTCGGCAATAGGGAACTCTTGGCCATTAAGTTAGCTTTTGAGGAGTGGCGCCATTTTCTGGAGGGGGCAGTTCATCCGGTCACCGTCATCACCGATCACAAGAACCTGCTATATCTGGAGTCCGCGAAACGTCTGAATCCCAGACAAGCTAGGTGGTCATTGTTTTTTACCAGGTTTAATTTTGTCGTTACATATCGTCCTGGGTCAAAAAATGTAAAGGCGGATGCCTTATCTCGTAGTTTCCCGGGGGCCGGGAATACGGACGACCCGATTCCTATCCTTCAGGAGGGGGTGGTGGTTTCGGCAGTATGCTCTGAGCTGGAGGAGGAGGTATTGGAGGCTCAGGGGGACGCCCCTGTTGGACCTCCAGGGAGATTGTTTGTTCCAGATCAGTTGCGACAAAAGGTGATCGAGGCACACCATAACTCAGTTTTTGCAGGACACCCGGGGAGTAAAGCAACTGTGGATCTCCTCTCGCGTCGGTTTTGGTGGCCTAATTTACATAAGGAGGTGGTAACTTTTGTCGCGTCCTGTGGGGTTTGTGCGCGCTCTAAGACCTCACATACCCGTCCGTCTGGGGCCCTCTTACCTTTGAAGATCCCGGAGCGTCCTTGGACTCATCTGTCTATGGACTTTATTACGGACCTCCCTCCGTCTTCGGGTAAAACGGTCATACTCGTTGTAGTGGACAGGTTCAGCAAGATGGCACATTTTATCGCTCTTCCGGCTCTCCCTAATGCTAAAACTCTTGCGCAGGTGTTCATTGGGGAGATTGTGAGGCTTCACGGGGTACCCTCCGAGGTGGTGTCTGATCGGGGGTCTCAGTTTGTGTCTAAGTTCTGGAAGGCGTTTTGTGCACGGCGGGGGATGCAGTTGTCATTCTCATCGGCTTTTCATCCTCAGACCAATGGTCAGACGGAACGTATGAACCAGAGCTTGGAGACATATCTCCGGTGTTTTGTGTCAGAGAACCAGGAGGACTGGGCTTCTTTCTTACCTCTGGCAGAGTTTGCTCTTAATAATAGGCGGAGCGAGTCCACTGGTAAGTCCCCGTTTTTTGGGGCATATGGTTTTCACCCCCAGTTTTGTACTTTCAGTAGGGGGGGCTCTTCGGGGGTTCCTGAGGAGGAACGATTTTCCTCATCACTCGCTTCAGTATGGAGAGGGGTGCTGAAGAATCTGAATACTATGGGGAACCGATACAAACGTATGGCTGATAGGAGGAGAGTGTCTGGTCCGGACCTAAGTGTGAACGATCGGGTATGGTTGTCTACCAGGAATATAAAACTTAAGGTTCCCTCCTGGAAACTGGGTCCCAGGTTCATCGGGCCGTACAGAATCAGTTCTATTATTAATCCGGTGGCATTCCGTCTTGACCTCCCCCCTACGTTTAAAATTCACAACGTGTTTCACAGATCATTGCTTAAGAGGTATGTGGCGCCGGTGGTACCGTCACCTTTACCTCCCCCTCCAGTGGTTGTCAATGGTAACTTGGAGTTCCAGGTATCGAGGGTCATTGATTCACGCTTTAATCGTCGGTCCCTTCAGTACCTGGTTCATTGGAAGGGGTATGGTCCTGAGGAGAGGATGTGGGTTCCTGCGTCGGTTATTAACGCAGACCGATTAGTTCGGGCCTTCCACACGACTCACCTGGATAGACCTGGCCCTGAGGGTCCGGAGGCCCCTCGTAGAAGGGGGGGTACTGTCACGGGTGTGTTGCCACGAAGATCGTCACGAGTACACAGCCTGACTTCTCGCAGCATTTCATTCAGACTGACGGAGCGGATCGTGGTGTTTGGAGTTGCTGAGATAAGTGTATTTGGAAGTGTTTTTTCCCTTTCCTCGCTTTATCATTTATCTCCTTTCCCGTTGGTTTTCCCTCTGTTGTAGTTGAGAAGTTGTTTGTATGCAAGGTGGTTTTGGTTTTTCCCTTGTACTGTCTCGTTCGTCTAAATACTGTGTTTGGGCATATTATTTCTTGTTCCCTTTGGTTGTGATCGGGGTCCTTCTCAGGACTAGATTACTGAGGTGCAGGGATCTTCAGGAGGTAGGGGTTACGCTGGCGGCCTGGACCTCTGTACCTTTAACAGTACCTCCAGGTTGAGGGATTAGTCAGGGCCCCAGCTTAGGGTCAGCTTAGGCCCCCTACCTCCAGTATACAGAGACAGCGAGACAGTAACTCAGGATCAGTAATGTAATGTATGTACACAGTGACTGCACCAGCAGAATAGTGAGTGCAGCTCTGGAGTATAATACAGGAGGTAACTCAGGATCAGTACAGGGTAAGTAATGTAATGTATGTACACAGTGACTGCACCAGCAGAATAGTGAGTGCAGCTCTGGAGTATAATACAGGATGTACCTCAGGATCAGTACAGGGTAAGTAACGTAATTTATGTACACAGTGACTGCACCAGCAGAATAGTGAGTGCAGCTCTGGAGTATAATACAGGATGTAACTCAGGATCAGTACAGGGTAAGTAATGTAATGTATGTACACAGTGACTGCACCAGCAGAATAGTGAGTGCAGCTCTGGAGTATAATACAGGATGTACCTCAGGATCAGTACAGGGTAAGTAATGTAATTTATGTACACAGTGACTGCACCAGCAGAATAGTGAGTGCAGCTCTGGAGTATAATACAGGATGTAACTCAGGATCAGTAATGTAATGTATGTACACAGTGACTGCACCAGCAGAATAGTGAGTGCAGCTCCGGAGTATAATACAGGATGTAACTCAGGATCAGTAATGTAATGTATGTACACAGTGACTCCACCAGCATAAGAGTGAGTGCAGCTCTGGAGGATAATACAGGATGTAACTCAGGATCAGTACAGGGTAAGTAATGTAATGTATGTACACAGTGACTGCACCAGCAGAATAGTGAGTGCAGCTCTGGGGTATAATACAGGATGTAACTCAGGATCAGTAATGTAATGTATGTACACAGTGACTGCACCAGCAGAAGAGTGAGTGCAGCTCTGGAGGATAATACAGGATGTAACTCAGGATCAGTACAGGGTAAGTAATGTAATGTATGTACACAGTGACTGCACCAGCAGAATAGTGAGTGCGGCTCTGGAGTATAATACAGGATGTAACTCAGGATCAGTACAGGATCAGTAATGTAATGTATGTACACAGTGACTGCACCAGCAGAAGAGTGAGTGCAGCTCTGGAGTATAATACAGGATGTAACTCAGGATCAGTAATGTAATGTATGCACACAGTAACTGCACCAGCAGAATAGTGAGTGCGGCTCTGGAGTATAATACAGGATGTAACTCAGGATCAGTAATGTAATGTATGTACACAGTGACTGCACCAGCAGAATAGTGAGTGCAGCTCTGGAGTATAATACAGGATGTAACTCAGGATCAGTAATGTAATGTATGTACACAGTGACTGCACCAGCAGAAGAGTGAGTGCAGCTCTGGAGTATAATACAGGATGTAACTCAGGATCAGTAATGTAATGTATGCACACAGTAACTGCACCAGCAGAATAGTGAGTGCGGCTCTGGAGTATAATACAGGATGTAACTCAGGATCAGTAATGTAATGTATGTACACAGTGACTGCACCAGCAGAATAGTGAGTGCAGCTCTGGAGTATAATACAGGATGTAACTCAGGATCAGTAATGTAATGTATGTACACAGTGACTGCACCAGCAGAATAGTGAGTGCAGCTGTGGAGTATAATACAAGATGTAACTCAGGATCAGTAATATAATGTATGTACACAGTGACTGCACCAACACAATAGTGAGTGCAGCTCTGGAGTATAATACAGGATGTAACTCAGGATCAGTAATGTAATGTATGTACACAGTGACTGCACCAGCAGAATAGTGAGTGCAGCTCTGGAGTATAATACAGGAGGTAACTCAGGATCAGTAATGCAATGTATGTACACAGTGACTGCATCAGCAGAATAGTGAGTGCAGCTCTGGAGTATAATACAGGATGTAACTCAGGATCAGTACAGGATCAGTAATGTAATGTATGTACACAGTGACTGCACCAGCAGAATAGTGAGTGCAGCTCTGGAGTATAATACAGGATGTAACTCAGGATCAGTAATGTAATGTATGTACACAGTGACTGCATCAGCAGAATAGTGAGTGCAGCTCTGGGGTATAATACAGGATGTAACTCAGGATCAGTAATGTAATGTATGTACACAGTAACTCCACCAGCAGAATAGTGAGTGCAGCTCTGGAGTATAATACAGGATGTAACTCAGGATCAGTAATGTAATGTATGTACACAGTGACTGCACCAGCAGAATAGTGAGTGCAGCTCTGGAGTATAATACAAGATATAACTCAGGATCAGTAATGTAATGTATGTACACAGTGACTCCACCAGCAGAATAGTGAGTGCAGCTCTGGAGTATAATACAAGATATAACTCAGGATCAGTAATGTAATGTATGTACACAGTGACTGCATCAGCAGAATAGTGAGTGCAGCTCTGGGGTATAATACAGGATGTAACTCAGGATCAGTAATGTAATGTATGTACACAGTGACTCCACCAGCAGAATAGTGAGTGCAGCTCTGGAGTATAATACAGGATGTAACTCAGGATCAGTAATGTAATGTATGTACACAATGACTGCATCAGCAGAATAGTGAGTGCAGCTCTGGGGTATAATACAGGATGTAACTCAGGATCAGTAATGTAATGTATGTACTCAGTGACTGCATCAGCAGAATAGTGAGTGCAGCTCTGGAGTATAATACAGGATGTAACTCAGGATCAGTAATGTAATGTATGTACACAGTGACTGCACCAGCAGAATAGTGAGTGCAGCTCTGGAGTATAATACAGGATGTAACTCAGGATCAGTAATGTAATGTATGTACACAGTGACTCCACCAGCAGAATAGTGAGTGCAGCTCTGGAGTATAATACAGGATGTAACTCAGGATCAGTACAGGATCAGTAATGTAATGTGTATACACAGTGACTACACCAGCAGAATAGCGAGTGCAGCTCTGGAGTATAATAGAGAATGTAACTCAGGATCAGTACAGGATCAGTAATGTAATGTATGTACACAGTGACCACACCAGCAGAATAGTGAGTGCAGCTCTGGAGTATAATACAGGATGTAACTCAGGTTCAGTAATGTAATGTATGTACACAGTGACTGCACCAACAGAATAGTGAGTGCAGCTCTGGAGTATAATACAGGATGTAACCCAGGATCAGTAATGTAATGTATGTACACAGTGACTCCACCAGCAGAATAGTGAGTGCAGTTCTGGAGTATAATACAGGATGTAACTCAGGATCAGTACAGGATCAGTAATGTAATGTATGTACACAGTGACTGCACCAGCAGAATAGTGAGTGCAGCTCTGGAGTATAATACAGGATGTAACTCAGGATCAGTAATGTAATGTATGTACACAGTGACTACACCAGCAGAATAGTGAGTGCAGCTCTGGAGTATAATACAGGATGTAACTCAGGATCAGTAATGTAATGAATGTACACAGTGACTGCACCAGCAGAATAGTGAGTGCAGCTCTGGAGTATAATACAGGATGTAACTCAGGATCAGTAATGTAATGTATGTACACAGTGACTCCACCAGCAGAATAGTGAGTACAGCTCTGGAGTATAATACAGGATGTAACTCAGGATCAGTAATGTAATGTATGTACACAGTGACCACACCAGCAGAATAGTGAGTGCAGCTCTGGAGTATAATACAGGATGTAACTCAGGATCAGTAATGTAATGTATGTACACAGCGACTGCACCAGCAGAATAGTGAGTGCAGCTCTGGAGTATAATACAGGATGTAACTCAGGATCAGTACAGGATCAGTAATGTAATGTATGTACACAGTGACTGCACCAGCAGAATAGTGAGTGCAGCTCTGGAGTATAATACAGGATGTAACTCAGGATCAGTAATGTAATGTATGTACACAGTGACTCCACCAGCAGAATAGTGAGTGCAGCTCTGGAGTATAATACAGGATGTAACTCAGGATCAGTAAAGGATCAGTAATGTAATGTATGTACACAGTGACTACACCAGCAGAATAGTGAGTGCAGCTCTGGAGTATAATACAGGATGTAACTCAGGATCAGTACAGGATCAGTAATGTAATGTATGTACACAGTGACCACACCAGCAGAATAGTGAGTGCAGCTCTGGAGTATAATACAGGATGTAACTCAGGATCAGTAATGTAATGTATGTACACAGTGACTGCACCAGCAGAATAGTGAGTGCAGCTCTGGAGTATAATCCAGGATGTAACTCAGGATCAGTACAGGGTAAGTAATGTAATGTATGTACACAGTGACTGCACCAGCAGAATAGTGAGTGCAGCTCTGGAGTATAATAAAGGATGTAACTCAGGATCAGTAATGTAATGTATGTACACAGTGACTCCACCAGCAGAATAGTGAGTGCAGCTCTGGAGTATAATACAGGATGTAACTCAGGATCAGTACTGGATCAGTAATGTAATGCATGTACACAGTGACTACACCAGCAGAATAGTGAGTGCAGCTCTGGAGTAAAATAAAGGATGTAACTCAGGATTAGTACAGGATCAGTAATGTAATGTATGTACACAGTGACCACACCAGCAGAATAGTGAGTGCAGCTCTGGAGTATAATACAGGATGTAACTCAGGATCAGTAATGTAATGTATGTACACAGTGACTCCACCAGCAGAATAGTGAGTGCAGCTCTGGGGTATAATACAGGATGTAACTCAGGATCAGTAATGTAATGTATGTACACAGTGACTGCACCAACAGAATAGTGAGTGCAGCTCTGGAGTATAATACAGGATGTAACTCAGGATCAGTAATGTAATGTATGTACACAGTGACTCCACCAGCAGAATAGTGAGTGCAGCTCTGGAGTATAATACAGGATGTAACTCAGGATCAGTACAGGATCAGTAATGTAATGTATGTACACAGTGACTACACCAGCAGAATAGTGAGTGCAGCTCTGGAGTATAATACAGGATGTAACTCAGGATCAGTACGGGATCAGTAATGTAATGCATGTACACAGTGACCACACCAGCAGAATAGTGAGTGCAGCTCTGGAGTATAATACAGGATGTAACTCAGGATCAGTAATGTAATGTATGTACACAGTGACTGCACCAGCAGAATAGTGAGTGCAGCTCTGGAGTATAATACAGGAGGTAACTCAGGATCAGTACAGGGTAAGTAATGTAATGTATGTACACAGTGACTGCACCAGCAGAATAGTGAGTGCAGCTCTGGAGTATAATACAGGATGTACCTCAGGATCAGTACAGGGTAAGTAACGTAATTTATGTACACAGTGACTGCACCAGCAGAATAGTGAGTGCAGCTCTGGAGTATAATACAGGATGTAACTCAGGATCAGTACAGGGTAAGTAATGTAATGTATGTACACAGTGACTGCACCAGCAGAATAGTGAGTGCAGCTCTGGAGTATAATACAGGATGTACCTCAGGATCAGTACAGGGTAAGTAATGTAATTTATGTACACAGTGACTGCACCAGCAGAATAGTGAGTGCAGCTCTGGAGTATAATACAGGATGTAACTCAGGATCAGTAATGTAATGTATGTACACAGTGACTGCACCAGCAGAATAGTGAGTGCAGCTCCGGAGTATAATACAGGATGTAACTCAGGATCAGTAATGTAATGTATGTACACAGTGACTCCACCAGCATAAGAGTGAGTGCAGCTCTGGAGGATAATACAGGATGTAACTCAGGATCAGTACAGGGTAAGTAATGTAATGTATGTACACAGTGACTGCACCAGCAGAATAGTGAGTGCAGCTCTGGGGTATAATACAGGATGTAACTCAGGATCAGTAATGTAATGTATGTACACAGTGACTGCACCAGCAGAAGAGTGAGTGCAGCTCTGGAGGATAATACAGGATGTAACTCAGGATCAGTACAGGGTAAGTAATGTAATGTATGTACACAGTGACTGCACCAGCAGAATAGTGAGTGCGGCTCTGGAGTATAATACAGGATGTAACTCAGGATCAGTACAGGATCAGTAATGTAATGTATGTACACAGTGACTGCACCAGCAGAAGAGTGAGTGCAGCTCTGGAGTATAATACAGGATGTAACTCAGGATCAGTAATGTAATGTATGCACACAGTAACTGCACCAGCAGAATAGTGAGTGCGGCTCTGGAGTATAATACAGGATGTAACTCAGGATCAGTAATGTAATGTATGTACACAGTGACTGCACCAGCAGAATAGTGAGTGCAGCTCTGGAGTATAATACAGGATGTAACTCAGGATCAGTAATGTAATGTATGTACACAGTGACTGCACCAGCAGAAGAGTGAGTGCAGCTCTGGAGTATAATACAGGATGTAACTCAGGATCAGTAATGTAATGTATGCACACAGTAACTGCACCAGCAGAATAGTGAGTGCGGCTCTGGAGTATAATACAGGATGTAACTCAGGATCAGTAATGTAATGTATGTACACAGTGACTGCACCAGCAGAATAGTGAGTGCAGCTCTGGAGTATAATACAGGATGTAACTCAGGATCAGTAATGTAATGTATGTACACAGTGACTGCACCAGCAGAATAGTGAGTGCAGCTGTGGAGTATAATACAAGATGTAACTCAGGATCAGTAATATAATGTATGTACACAGTGACTGCACCAGCAGAATAGTGAGCGCAGCTCTGGAGTATAATACAGGATGTAACTCAGGATCAGTAATGTAATGTATGTACACAGTGACTGCACCAGCAGAATAGTGAGTGCGGCTCTGGAGTATAATACAGGATGTAACTCAGGATCAGTACAGGATCAGTAATGTAATGTATGTACACAGTGACTGCAACAGCAGAATAGTGAGTGCAGCTCTGGAGTATAATACAGGATGTAACTCAGGATCAGTAATGTAATGTATGTACACAGTGACTGCACCAGCAGAATAGTGAGTGCAGCTCTGGAGTATAATACAGGATGTAACTCAGGATCAGTAATGTAATGTATGTACACAGTGACTGCATCAGCAGAATAGTGAGCGCAGCTCTGGAGTATAATACAGGATGTAACTCAGGATCAGTAATGTAATGTATGTACACAGTGACTGCACCAGCAGAATAGTGAGTGCGGCTCTGGAGTATAATACAGGATGTAACTCAGGATCAGTACAGGATCAGTAATGTAATGTATGTACACAGTGACTGCACCAGCAGAAGAGTGAGTGCAGCTCTGGAGTATAATACAGGATGTAACCCAGGATCGGTAATGTAATGTATGTACACAGTGACTCCACCAGCAGAATAGTGAGTGCAGCTCTGGAGTATAATACAGGATGTAACTCAGGATCAGTACAGGATCAGTAATGTAATGTATGTACACAGTGACTACACCAGCAGAATAGTGAGTGCAGCTCTGGAGTATAATACAGGATGTAACTCAGGATCAGTACATTATCAGTAATGTAATGTATGTACACAGTCACCACACCAGCAGAATAGTGAGTGCAGCTCTGGAGTATAATACAGGATGTAACTCAGGATCAGTAATGTAATGTATGTACACAGTGACTGCACCAACAGAATAGTGAGTGCAGCTCTGGAGTATAATACAGGATGTAACTCAGGATCAGTAATGTAATGTATGTACACAGTGACTGCACCAGCAGAATAGTGAGTGCAGCTCTGGAGTATAATACAGGATGTAACTCAGGATCAGTACAGGGTAAGTAATGTAATGTATGTACACAGTGACTGCACCAGCAGAATAGTGAGTGCAGCTCTGGAGTATAATACAGGATGTAACTCAGGATCAGTAGAGGATCAGTAATGTAATGTATGTACACAGTGACTACACCAGCAGAATAGTGAGTGCAGCTCTGGAGTATAATACAGGATGTAACTCAAGATCAGTACAGGATCAGTAATGTAATGTATGTACACAGTGACCACACCAGCAGAATACTGAGTGCAGCTCTGGAGTATAATACAGGATGTAACTCAGGATCAGTAATGTAATGTATGTACACAGCGACTCCACCAGCAGAATAGTGAGTGCAGCTCTGGAGTATAATACACGATGTAACTCAGGATCAGTAATGTAATGTATGTACACATTGACTCCACCAGCAGAATAGTGAGTGCAGCTCTGGAGTATAATACAGGATGTAACTCAGGATCAGTACAGGATCAGTAATGTAATGTATGTACACAGTGACTGCACCAGCAGAATAGTGAGTGCAGCTCTGGAATATAATACAGGATGTAACTCAGGATCAGTAATGTAATGTATGTACACAGTGACTGCACCAGCAGAATAGTGAGTGCAGCTGTGGAGTATAATACAAGATATAACTCAGGATCAGTAATGTAATGTATGTACACAGTGACTGCACCAGCAGAATAGTGAGTGCAGCTCTGGGGTATAATACAGGATGTAACTCAGGATCAGTAATGTAATGTATGTACACAGTGACTGCACCAGCAGAATAGTGAGTGCAGCTCTGGAGTATAATACAGGATGTAACTCAGGATCAGTAATGTAATGTATGTACACAGTAACTCCACCAGCAGAATAGTGAGTGCAGCTCTGGGGTATAATACAGGATGTAACTCAGGATCAGTAATGTAATGTATGTACACAGTGACTGCACCAGCAGAATAGTGAGTGCAGCTCTGGAGTATAATACAGGGTGTAACTCAGGATCAGTACAGGATCAGTAATGTAATGTATGTACACAGTGACTGCACCAGCAGAATAGTGAGTGCAGCTCTGGAGTATAATACAGGATGTAACTCAGGATCAGTACAGGATCAGTAATGTAATGTATGTACACAGTAACTGCACCAGCAGAATAGTGAGTGCAGCTCTGGAGTATAATACAGTATGTAACTCAGGATCAGTAATGTAATGTATGTACACAGTGACTGCACCAGCAGAATAGTGAGTGCAGCTCTGGAGTATAATACAGGGTGTAACGCAGGATCAGTACAAGATCAGTAATGTAATGTATGTACACAGTGACTGCACCAACAGAATAGTGAGTGCAGCTCTGGAGTATAATACAGGATGTAACTCAGGATCAGTCATGTAATGTATGTACATAGTGACTGCACCAGCAGAATAGTGAGTGCAGCTCTGGAGTATAATACAGGATGTAACTCAGGATCAGTAATGTAATGTATGTACACAGTGACTGCACCAGCAGAATAGTGAGTGCAGCTCTGTAGTATAATACAGGGTGTAACTCAGGATCAGTACAGTATCAGTAATGTAATGTATGTACACAGTGACTGCACCAGCAGAATAGTGAGTGCAGCTCTGGAGTATAATACAGGATGTAACTCAGGATCAGTACAGGATCAGTAATGTAATGTATGTACACAGTGACTGCACCAGCAGAATAGTGAGTGCAGCTCTGGAGTATAATACAGGGTGTAACGCAGGATCAGTACAAGATCAGTAATGTAATGTATGTACACAGTGACTGCACCAGCAGAATAGTGAGTGCAGCTCTGGAGTATAATACAGGATGTAACTCAGGATCACTCATGTAATGTATGTACATAGTGACTGCACCAGCAGAATAGTGAGTGCAGCTCTGGAGTATAATACAGGATGTAACTCAGGATCAGTAATGTAATGTATGTACACAGTGACTGCACCAGCAGAATAGTGAGTGCAGCTCTGGAGTATAATACAGGAGGTAACTCAGGATCAGTAATGCAATGTATGTACACAGTGACTGCATCAGCAGAATAGTGAGTGCAGCTCTGGAGTATAATACAGGATGTAACTCAGGATCAGTACAGGATCAGTAATGTAATGTATGTACACAGTGACTGCACCAGCAGAATAGTGAGTGCAGCTCTGGAGTATAATACAGGATGTAACTCAGGATCAGTAATGTAATGTATGTACACAGTGACTGCATCAGCAGAATAGTGAGTGCAGCTCTGGGGTATAATACAGGATGTAACTCAGGATCAGTAATGTAATGTATGTACACAGTAACTCCACCAGCAGAATAGTGAGTGCAGCTCTGGAGTATAATACAGGATGTAACTCAGGATCAGTAATGTAATGTATGTACACAGTGACTGCACCAGCAGAATAGTGAGTGCAGCTCTGGAGTATAATACAAGATATAACTCAGGATCAGTAATGTAATGTATGTACACAGTGACTCCACCAGCAGAATAGTGAGTGCAGCTCTGGAGTATAATACAAGATATAACTCAGGATCAGTAATGTAATGTATGTACACAGTGACTGCATCAGCAGAATAGTGAGTGCAGCTCTGGGGTATAATACAGGATGTAACTCAGGATCAGTAATGTAATGTATGTACACAGTGACTCCACCAGCAGAATAGTGAGTGCAGCTCTGGAGTATAATACAGGATGTAACTCAGGATCAGTAATGTAATGTATGTACACAATGACTGCATCAGCAGAATAGTGAGTGCAGCTCTGGGGTATAATACAGGATGTAACTCAGGATCAGTAATGTAATGTATGTACTCAGTGACTGCATCAGCAGAATAGTGAGTGCAGCTCTGGAGTATAATACAGGATGTAACTCAGGATCAGTAATGTAATGTATGTACACAGTGACTGCACCAGCAGAATAGTGAGTGCAGCTCTGGAGTATAATACAGGATGTAACTCAGGATCAGTAATGTAATGTATGTACACAGTGACTCCACCAGCAGAATAGTGAGTGCAGCTCTGGAGTATAATACAGGATGTAACTCAGGATCAGTACAGGATCAGTAATGTAATGTGTATACACAGTGACTACACCAGCAGAATAGCGAGTGCAGCTCTGGAGTATAATAGAGAATGTAACTCAGGATCAGTACAGGATCAGTAATGTAATGTATGTACACAGTGACCACACCAGCAGAATAGTGAGTGCAGCTCTGGAGTATAATACAGGATGTAACTCAGGTTCAGTAATGTAATGTATGTACACAGTGACTGCACCAACAGAATAGTGAGTGCAGCTCTGGAGTATAATACAGGATGTAACCCAGGATCAGTAATGTAATGTATGTACACAGTGACTCCACCAGCAGAATAGTGAGTGCAGTTCTGGAGTATAATACAGGATGTAACTCAGGATCAGTACAGGATCAGTAATGTAATGTATGTACACAGTGACTGCACCAGCAGAATAGTGAGTGCAGCTCTGGAGTATAATACAGGATGTAACTCAGGATCAGTAATGTAATGTATGTACACAGTGACTACACCAGCAGAATAGTGAGTGCAGCTCTGGAGTATAATACAGGATGTAACTCAGGATCAGTAATGTAATGAATGTACACAGTGACTGCACCAGCAGAATAGTGAGTGCAGCTCTGGAGTATAATACAGGATGTAACTCAGGATCAGTAATGTAATGTATGTACACAGTGACTCCACCAGCAGAATAGTGAGTACAGCTCTGGAGTATAATACAGGATGTAACTCAGGATCAGTAATGTAATGTATGTACACAGTGACCACACCAGCAGAATAGTGAGTGCAGCTCTGGAGTATAATACAGGATGTAACTCAGGATCAGTAATGTAATGTATGTACACAGCGACTGCACCAGCAGAATAGTGAGTGCAGCTCTGGAGTATAATACAGGATGTAACTCAGGATCAGTACAGGATCAGTAATGTAATGTATGTACACAGTGACTGCACCAGCAGAATAGTGAGTGCAGCTCTGGAGTATAATACAGGATGTAACTCAGGATCAGTAATGTAATGTATGTACACAGTGACTCCACCAGCAGAATAGTGAGTGCAGCTCTGGAGTATAATACAGGATGTAACTCAGGATCAGTAAAGGATCAGTAATGTAATGTATGTACACAGTGACTACACCAGCAGAATAGTGAGTGCAGCTCTGGAGTATAATACAGGATGTAACTCAGGATCAGTACAGGATCAGTAATGTAATGTATGTACACAGTGACCACACCAGCAGAATAGTGAGTGCAGCTCTGGAGTATAATACAGGATGTAACTCAGGATCAGTAATGTAATGTATGTACACAGTGACTGCACCAGCAGAATAGTGAGTGCAGCTCTGGAGTATAATCCAGGATGTAACTCAGGATCAGTACAGGGTAAGTAATGTAATGTATGTACACAGTGACTGCACCAGCAGAATAGTGAGTGCAGCTCTGGAGTATAATAAAGGATGTAACTCAGGATCAGTAATGTAATGTATGTACACAGTGACTCCACCAGCAGAATAGTGAGTGCAGCTCTGGAGTATAATACAGGATGTAACTCAGGATCAGTACTGGATCAGTAATGTAATGCATGTACACAGTGACTACACCAGCAGAATAGTGAGTGCAGCTCTGGAGTAAAATAAAGGATGTAACTCAGGATTAGTACAGGATCAGTAATGTAATGTATGTACACAGTGACCACACCAGCAGAATAGTGAGTGCAGCTCTGGAGTATAATACAGGATGTAACTCAGGATCAGTAATGTAATGTATGTACACAGTGACTCCACCAGCAGAATAGTGAGTGCAGCTCTGGGGTATAATACAGGATGTAACTCAGGATCAGTAATGTAATGTATGTACACAGTGACTGCACCAACAGAATAGTGAGTGCAGCTCTGGAGTATAATACAGGATGTAACTCAGGATCAGTAATGTAATGTATGTACACAGTGACTCCACCAGCAGAATAGTGAGTGCAGCTCTGGAGTATAATACAGGATGTAACTCAGGATCAGTACAGGATCAGTAATGTAATGTATGTACACAGTGACTACACCAGCAGAATAGTGAGTGCAGCTCTGGAGTATAATACAGGATGTAACTCAGGATCAGTACGGGATCAGTAATGTAATGCATGTACACAGTGACCACACCAGCAGAATAGTGAGTGCAGCTCTGGAGTATAATACAGGATGTAACTCAGGATCAGTAATGTAATGTATGTACACAGTGACTGCACCAGCAGAATAGTGAGTGCAGCTCTGGAGTATAATACAGGATGTAACTCAGGATCAGTACAGGGTAAGTAATATAATGTATGTACACAGTGACTGCACCAGCAGAATAGTGAGTGCAGCTCTGGAGTATAATACAGGATGTAACTCAGGATCAGTAGAGGATCAGTAATGTAATGTATGTACATAGTGACTACACCAGCAGAATAGTGAGTGCAGCTCTGGAGTATAATACAGGATGTAACTCAAGATCAGTACAGGATCAGTAATGTAATGTATGTACACAGTGACCACACCAGCAGAATAGTGAGTGCAGCTCTGGAGTATAATACAGGATGTAACTCAGGATCAGTAATGTAATGTATGTACACAGCGACTCCACCAGCAGAATAGTGAGTGCAGCTCTGGAGTATAATACAGGATGTAACTCAGGATCAGTACAGGATCAGTAATGTAATGTATGTACACATTGACTCCACCAGCAGAATAGTGAGTGCAGCTCTGGAGTATAATACAGGATGTAACTCAGGATCAGTACAGGATCAGTAATGTAATGTACGTGCACAGTGACTACACCAGCAGAATAGTGAGTGCAGCTCTGGAGTATAATACAGGATGTAACTCAGGATCAGTAATGTAATGTATGTACACAGTGACTGCACCAGCAGAATAGTGAGTGCAGCTCTGGAGTATAATACAGGATGTAACTCAGGATCAGTAATGTAATGTATGTACACAGTGACTGCACCAACAGAATAGTGAGTGCAGCTCTGGAGTATAATACAGGATGTAACTCAGGATCAGTAATGTAATGTATGTACACAGTGATTGCACCAGCAGAATAGTGAGTGCAGCTCTGGAGTATAATACAGGATGTAACTCAGGATCAGTAATGTAATGTATGTACACAGTGACTGCACCAACAGAATAGTGAGTGCAGCTCTGGAGTATAATACAGGATGTAACTCAGGATCAGTAATGTAATGTATGTACACAGTGACTGCACCAGCAGAATAGTGAGTGCAGCTCTGGAGTATAATACAGGATGTAACTCAGGATCAGTACAGGGTAAGTAATGTAATGTATGTACACAGTGACTGCACCAGCAGAATAGTGAGTGCAGCTCTGGAGTATAATACAGGATGTAACTCAGGATCAGTAATGTAATGTATGTACACAGTGACTGCACCAGCAGAAGAGTGAGTGCAGCTCTGGAGGATAATACAGGATGTAACTCAGGATCAGTACAGGGTAAGTAATGTAATGTATGTACACAGTGACTGCACCAGCAGAATAGTGAGTGCAGCTCTGGAGTATAATACAGGATGTAACTCAGGATCAGTACAGGGTAAGTAATGTAATTTATGTACACAGTGACTGCACCAGCAGAATAGTGAGTGCAGCTCTGGAGTATAATACAGGATGTAACTCAGGATCAGTACAGGGTAAGTAATGTAATTTATGTACACAGTGACTGCACCAGCAGAATAGTGAGTGCAGCTCTGGAGTATAATACAGGATGTAACTCAGGATCAGTAATGTAATGTATGTACACAGTGACTGCACCAGCAGAATAGTGAGTGCAGCTCTGGAGTATAATACAGGATGTAACTCAGGATCAGTAATGTAATGTATGTACACAGTGACTCCACCAGCATAAGAGTGAGTGCAGCTCTGGGGTATAATACAGGATGTAACTCAGGATCAGTAATGTAATGTATGTACACAGTGACTGCACCAGCAGAAGAGTGAGTGCAGCTCTGGAGGATAATACAGGATGTAACTCAGGATCAGTACAGGGTAAGTAATGTAATGTATGTACACAGTGACTGCACCAGCAGAATAGTGAGTGCGGCTCTGGAGTATAATACAGGATGTAACTCAGGATCAGTACAGGATCAGTAATGTAATGTATGTACACAGTGACTGCACCAGCAGAAGAGTGAGTGCAGCTCTGGAGTATAATACAGGATGTAACTCAGGATCAGTAATGTAATGTATGCACACAGTAACTGCACCAGCAGAATAGTGAGTGCGGCTCTGGAGTATAATACAGGATGTAACTCAGGATCAGTAATGTAATGTATGTACACAGTGACTGCACCAGCAGAATAGTGAGTGCAGCTCTGGAGTATATTACAGGATGTAACTCAGGATCAGTAATGTAATGTATGTACACAGTGACTTCACCAGCAGAATAGTGAGTGCAGCTGTGGAGTATAATACAAGATGTAACTCAGGATCAGTAATATAATGTATGTACACAGTGACTGCACCAGCAGAATAGTGAGCGCAGCTCTGGAGTATAATACAGGATGTAACTCAGGATCAGTAATGTAATGTATGTACACAGTGACTGCACCAGCAGAATAGTGAGTGCGGCTCTGGAGTATAATACAGGATGTAACTCAGGATCAGTACAGGATCAGTAATGTAATGTATGTACACAGTGACTGCACCAGCAGAATAGTGAGTGCAGCTCTGGAGTATAATACAGGATGTAACTCAGGATCAGTAATGTAATGTATGTACACAGTGACTGCACCAGCAGAATAGTGAGTGCAGCTCTGGAGTATAATACAGGATGTAACTCAGGATCAGTAATGTAATGTATGTACACAGTGACTGCACCAGCAGATTAGTGAGCGCAGCTCTGGAGTATAATACAGGATGTAACTCAGGATCAGTAATGTAATGTATGTACACAGTGACTGCACCAGCAGAATAGTGAGTGCGGCTCTGGAGTATAATACAGGATGTAACTCAGGATCAGTACAGGATCAGTAATGTAATGTATGTACACAGTGACTGCACCAGCAGAAGAGTGAGTGCAGCTCTGGAGTATAATACAGGATGTAACCCAGGATCGGTAATGTAATGTATGTACACAGTGACTCCACCAGCAGAATAGTGAGTGCAGCTCTGGAGCATAATACAGGATGTAACTCAGGATCAGTACAGGATCAGTAATGTAATGTATGTACACAGTGACTACACCAGCAGAATAGTGAGTGCAGCTCTGGAGTATAATACAGGATGTAACTCAGGATCAGTACATTATCAGTAATGTAATGTATGTACACAGTCACCTCACCAGCAGAATAGTGAGTGCAGCTCTGGAGTAAAATAAAGGATGTAACTCAGGATTAGTACAGGATCAGTAATGTAATGAATGTACACAGTGACCACACCAGCAGAATAGTGAGTGCAGCTCTGGAGTATAATACAGGATGTAACTCAGGATCAGTAATGTAATGTATGTACACAGTGACTGCACCAACAGAATAGTGAGTGCAGCTCTGGAGTATAATACAGGATGTAACTCAGGATCAGTAATGTAATGTATGTACACAGTGACTCCACCAGCAGAATAGTGAGTGCAGCTCTGGAGTATAATACAGGATGTAACTCAGGATCAGTACAGGATCAGTAATGTAATGTATGTACACAGTGACTACACCAGCAGAATAGTGAGTGCAGCTCTGGAGTATAATACAGGATGTAACTCAGGATCAGTACGGGATCAGTAATGTAATGTATGTACACAGTGACCACACCAGCAGAATAGTGAGTGCAGCTCTGGAGTATAATACAGGATGTAACTCAGGATCAGTAATGTAATGTATGTACACAGTGACTGCACCAACAGAATAGTGAGTGCAGCTCTGGAGTATAATACAGGATGTAACTCAGGATCAGTAATGTAATGTATGTACACAGTGACTGCACCAGCAGAATAGTGAGTGCAGCTCTGGAGTATAATACAGGATGTAACTCAGGATCAGTACAGGGTAAGTAATGTAATGTATGTACACAGTGACTGCACCAGCAGAATAGTGAGTGCAGCTCTGGATTATAATACAGGATGTAACTCAGGATCAGTAGAGGATCAGTAATGTAATGTATGTACATAGTGACTACACCAGCAGAATAGTGAGTGCAGCTCTGGAGTATAATACAGGATGTAACTCAAGATCAGTACAGGATCAGTAATGTAATGTATGTACACAGTGACCACACCAGCAGAATAGTGAGTGCAGCTCTGGAGTATAATACAGGATGTAACTCAGGATCAGTAATGTAATGTATGTACACAGCGACTCCACCAGCAGAATAGTGAGTGCAGCTCTGGAGTATAATACAGGATGTAACTCAGGATCAGTACAGGATCAGTAATGTAATGTATGTACACATTGACTCCACCAGCAGAATAGTGAGTGCAGCTCTGGAGTATAATACAGGATGTAACTCAGGATCAGTACAGGATCAGTAATGTAATGTACGTACACAGTGACTACACCAGCAGAATAGTGAGTGCAGCTCTGGAGTATAATACAGGATGTAACTCAGGATCAGTAATGTAATGTATGTACACAGTGACTGCACCAGCAGAATAGTGAGTGCAGCTCTGGAGTATAATACAGGATGTAACTCAGGATCAGTAATGTAATGTATGTACACAGTGACTGCACCAACAGAATAGTGAGTGCAGCTCTGGAGTATAATACAGGATGTAACTCAGGATCAGTAATGTAATGTATGTACACAGTGATTGCACCAGCAGAATAGTGAGTGCAGCTCTGGAGTATAATACAGGATGTAACTCAGGATCAGTAATGTAATGTATGTACACAGTGACTGCACCAACAGAATAGTGAGTGCAGCTCTGGAGTATAATACAGGATGTAACTCAGGATCAGTAATGTAATGTATGTACACAGTGACTGCACCAGCAGAATAGTGAGTGCAGCTCTGGAGTATAATACAGGATGTAACTCAGGATCAGTACAGGGTAAGTAATGTAATGTATGTACACAGTGACTGCACCAGCAGAATAGTGAGTGCAGCTCTGGAGTATAATACAGGATGTAACTCAGGATCAGTAATGTAATGTATGTACACAGTGACTGCACCAGCAGAAGAGTGAGTGCAGCTCTGGAGGATAATACAGGATGTAACTCAGGATCAGTACAGGGTAAGTAATGTAATGTATGTACACAGTGACTGCACCAGCAGAATAGTGAGTGCAGCTCTGGAGTATAATACAGGATGTAACTCAGGATCAGTACAGGGTAAGTAATGTAATTTATGTACACAGTGACTGCACCAGCAGAATAGTGAGTGCAGCTCTGGAGTATAATACAGGATGTAACTCAGGATCAGTACAGGGTAAGTAATGTAATTTATGTACACAGTGACTGCACCAGCAGAATAGTGAGTGCAGCTCTGGAGTATAATACAGGATGTAACTCAGGATCAGTAATGTAATGTATGTACACAGTGACTGCACCAGCAGAATAGTGAGTGCAGCTCTGGAGTATAATACAGGATGTAACTCAGGATCAGTAATGTAATGTATGTACACAGTGACTCCACCAGCATAAGAGTGAGTGCAGCTCTGGGGTATAATACAGGATGTAACTCAGGATCAGTAATGTAATGTATGTACACAGTGACTGCACCAGCAGAAGAGTGAGTGCAGCTCTGGAGGATAATACAGGATGTAACTCAGGATCAGTACAGGGTAAGTAATGTAATGTATGTACACAGTGACTGCACCAGCAGAATAGTGAGTGCGGCTCTGGAGTATAATACAGGATGTAACTCAGGATCAGTACAGGATCAGTAATGTAATGTATGTACACAGTGACTGCACCAGCAGAAGAGTGAGTGCAGCTCTGGAGTATAATACAGGATGTAACTCAGGATCAGTAATGTAATGTATGCACACAGTAACTGCACCAGCAGAATAGTGAGTGCGGCTCTGGAGTATAATACAGGATGTAACTCAGGATCAGTAATGTAATGTATGTACACAGTGACTGCACCAGCAGAATAGTGAGTGCAGCTCTGGAGTATAATACAGGATGTAACTCAGGATCAGTAATGTAATGTATGTACACAGTGACTTCACCAGCAGAATAGTGAGTGCAGCTGTGGAGTATAATACAAGATGTAACTCAGGATCAGTAATATAATGTATGTACACAGTGACTGCACCAGCAGAATAGTGAGCGCAGCTCTGGAGTATAATACAGGATGTAACTCAGGATCAGTAATGTAATGTATGTACACAGTGACTGCACCAGCAGAATAGTGAGTGCGGCTCTGGAGTATAATACAGGATGTAACTCAGGATCAGTACAGGATCAGTAATGTAATGTATGTACACAGTGACTGCACCAGCAGAATAGTGAGTGCAGCTCTGGAGTATAATACAGGATGTAACTCAGGATCAGTAATGTAATGTATGTACACAGTGACTGCACCAG
This sequence comes from Phyllobates terribilis, assembly GCF_046119375.1. Lineage (NCBI taxonomy): Eukaryota > Metazoa > Chordata > Amphibia > Anura > Dendrobatidae > Phyllobates > Phyllobates terribilis. Next base: position 143,558,193 of record NW_027362767.1, read on the forward strand.
CAGAATAGTGAGTGCAGCTCTGGAGTATAATACAGGATGTAACTCAGGATCAGTAATGTAATGTATGTACACAGTGACTGCACCAGCAGATTAGTGAGCGCAGCTCTGGAGTATAATACAGGATGTAACTCAGGATCAGTAATGTAATGTATGTACACAGTGACTGCACCAGCAGAATAGTGAGTGCGGCTCTGGAGTATAATACAGGATGTAACTCAGGATCAGTACAGGATCAGTAATGTAATGTATGTACACAGTGACTGCACCAGCAGAAGAGTGAGTGCAGCTCTGGAGTATAATACAGGATGTAACCCAGGATCGGTAATGTAATGTATGTACACAGTGACTCCACCAGCAGAATAGTGAGTGCAGCTCTGGAGCATAATACAGGATGTAACTCAGGATCAGTACAGGATCAGTAATGTAATGTATGTACACAGTGACTACACCAGCAGAATAGTGAGTGCAGCTCTGGAGTATAATACAGGATGTAACTCAGGATCAGTACATTATCAGTAATGTAATGTATGTACACAGTCACCTCACCAGCTGAATAGTGAGTGCAGCTCTGGAGTAAAATAAAGGATGTAACTCAGGATTAGTACAGGATCAGTAATGTAATGAATGTACACAGTGACCACACCAGCAGAATAGTGAGTGCAGCTCTGGAGTATAATACAGGATGTAACTCAGGATCAGTAATGTAATGTATGTACACAGTGACTGCACCAACAGAATAGTGAGTGCAGCTCTGGAGTATAATACAGGATGTAACTCAGGATCAGTAATGTAATGTATGTACACAGTGACTCCACCAGCAGAATAGTGAGTGCAGCTCTGGAGTATAATACAGGATGTAACTCAGGATCAGTACAGGATCAGTAATGTAATGTATGTACACAGTGACTACACCAGCAGAATAGTGAGTGCAGCTCTGGAGTATAATACAGGATGTAACTCAGGATCAGTACGGGATCAGTAATGTAATGTATGTACACAGTGACCACACCAGCAGAATAGTGAGTGCAGCTCTGGAGTATAATACAGGATGTAACTCAGGATCAGTAATGTAATGTATGTACACAGTGACTGCACCAACAGAATAGTGAGTGCAGCTCTGGAGTATAATACAGGATGTAACTCAGGATCAGTAATGTAATGTATGTACACAGTGACTGCACCAGCAGAATAGTGAGTGCAGCTCTGGAGTATAATACAGGATGTAACTCAGGATCAGTACAGGGTAAGTAATGTAATGTATGTACACAGTGACTGCACCAGCAGAATAGTGAGTGCAGCTCTGGATTATAATACAGGATGTAACTCAGGATCAGTAGAGGATCAGTAATGTAATGTATGTACATAGTGACTACACCAGCAGAATAGTGAGTGCAGCTCTGGAGTATAATACAGGATGTAACTCAAGATCAGTACAGGATCAGTAATGTAATGTATGTACACAGTGACCACACCAGCAGAATAGTGAGTGCAGCTCTGGAGTATAATACAGGATGTAACTCAGGATCAGTAATGTAATGTATGTACACAGCGACTCCACCAGCAGAATAGTGAGTGCAGCTCTGGAGTATAATACAGGATGTAACTCAGGATCAGTACAGGATCAGTAATGTAATGTATGTACACATTGACTCCACCAGCAGAATAGTGAGTGCAGCTCTGGAGTATAATACAGGATGTAACTCAGGATCAGTACAGGATCAGTAATGTAATGTACGTACACAGTGACTACACCAGCAGAATAGTGAGTGCAGCTCTGGAGTATAATACAGGATGTAACTCAGGATCAGTAATGTAATGTATGTACACAGTGACTGCACCAGCAGAATAGTGAGTGCAGCTCTGGAGTATAATACAGGATGTAACTCAGGATCAGTAATGTAATGTATGTACACAGTGACTGCACCAACAGAATAGTGAGTGCAGCTCTGGAGTATAATACAGGATGTAACTCAGGATCAGTAATGTAATGTATGTACACAGTGATTGCACCAGCAGAATAGTGAGTGCAGCTCTGGAGTATAATACAGGATGTAACTCAGGATCAGTAATGTAATGTATGTACACAGTGACTGCACCAACAGAATAGTGAGTGCAGCTCTGGAGTATAATACAGGATGTAACTCAGGATCAGTAATGTAATGTATGTACACAGTGACTGCACCAGCAGAATAGTGAGTGCAGCTCTGGAGTATAATACAGGATGTAACTCAGGATCAGTACAGGGTAAGTAATGTAATGTATGTACACAGTGACTGCACCAGCAGAATAGTGAGTGCAGCTCTGGAGTATAATACAGGATGTAACTCAGGATCAGTAATGTAATGTATGTACACAGTGACTGCACCAGCAGAAGAGTGAGTGCAGCTCTGGAGGATAATACAGGATGTAACTCAGGATCAGTACAGGGTAAGTAATGTAATGTATGTACACAGTGACTGCACCAGCAGAATAGTGAGTGCAGCTCTGGAGTATAATACAGGATGTAACTCAGGATCAGTACAGGGTAAGTAATGTAATTTATGTACACAGTGACTGCACCAGCAGAATAGTGAGTGCAGCTCTGGAGTATAATACAGGATGTAACTCAGGATCAGTACAGGGTAAGTAATGTAATTTATGTACACAGTGACTGCACCAGCAGAATAGTGAGTGCAGCTCTGGAGTATAATACAGGATGTAACTCAGGATCAGTAATGTAATGTATGTACACAGTGACTGCACCAGCAGAATAGTGAGTGCAGCTCTGGAGTATAATACAGGATGTAACTCAGGATCAGTAATGTAATGTATGTACACAGTGACTCCACCAGCATAAGAGTGAGTGCAGCTCTGGGGTATAATACAGGATGTAACTCAGGATCAGTAATGTAATGTATGTACACAGTGACTGCACCAGCAGAAGAGTGAGTGCAGCTCTGGAGGATAATACAGGATGTAACTCAGGATCAGTACAGGGTAAGTAATGTAATGTATGTACACAGTGACTGCACCAGCAGAATAGTGAGTGCGGCTCTGGAGTATAATACAGGATGTAACTCAGGATCAGTACAGGATCAGTAATGTAATGTATGTACACAGTGACTGCACCAGCAGAAGAGTGAGTGCAGCTCTGGAGTATAATACAGGATGTAACTCAGGATCAGTAATGTAATGTATGCACACAGTAACTGCACCAGCAGAATAGTGAGTGCGGCTCTGGAGTATAATACAGGATGTAACTCAGGATCAGTAATGTAATGTATGTACACAGTGACTGCACCAGCAGAATAGTGAGTGCAGCTCTGGAGTATAATACAGGATGTAACTCAGGATCAGTAATGTAATGTATGTACACAGTGACTTCACCAGCAGAATAGTGAGTGCAGCTGTGGAGTATAATACAAGATGTAACTCAGGATCAGTAATATAATGTATGTACACAGTGACTGCACCAGCAGAATAGTGAGCGCAGCTCTGGAGTATAATACAGGATGTAACTCAGGATCAGTAATGTAATGTATGTACACAGTGACTGCACCAGCAGAATAGTGAGTGCGGCTCTGGAGTATAATACAGGATGTAACTCAGGATCAGTACAGGATCAGTAATGTAATGTATGTACACAGTGACTGCACCAGCAGAATAGTGAGTGCAGCTCTGGAGTATAATACAGGATGTAACTCAGGATCAGTAATGTAATGTATGTACACAGTGACTGCACCAGCAGAATAGTGAGTGCAGCTCTGGAGTATAATACAGGATGTAACTCAGGATCAGTAATGTAATGTATGTACACAGTGACTGCACCAGCAGAATAGTGAGCGCAGTTCTGGAGTATAATACAGGATGTAACTCAGGATCAGTAATGTAATGTATGTACACAGTGACTGCACCAGCAGAATAGTGAGTGCGGCTCTGGAGTATAATACAGGATGTAACTCAGGATCAGTACAGGATCAGTAATGTAATGTATGTACACAGTGACTGCACCAGCAGAAGAGTGAGTGCAGCTCTGGAGTATAATACAGGATGTAACCCAGGATCGGTAATGTAATGTATGTACACAGTGACTCCACCAGCAGAATAGTGAGTGCAGCTCTGGAGCATAATACAGGATGTAACTCAGGATCAGTACAGGATCAGTAATGTAATGTATGTACACAGTGACTACACCAGCAGAATAGTGAGTGCAGCTCTGGAGTATAATACAGGATGTAACTCAGGATCAGTACATTATCAGTAATGTAATGTATGTACACAGTCACCTCACCAGCAGAATAGTGAGTGCACCTCTCGCGTATAATACAGGATGTAACTCAGGATCAGTAATGTAATGTATGTACACAGTGACTGCACCAACAGAATAGTGAGTGCAGCTCTGGAGTATAATACAGGATGTAACTCAGGATCAGTAATGTAATGTATGTACACAGTGACTGCACCAGCAGAATAGTGAGTGCAGCTCTGGAGTATAATACAGGATGTAACTCAGGATCAGTACAGGGTAAGTAATGTAATGTATGTACACAGTGACTGCACCAGCAGAATAGTGAGTGCAGCTCTGGAATATAATACAGGATGTAACTCAGGATCAGTAGAGGATCAGTAATGTAATGTATGTACACAGTGACCACACCAGCAGAATACTGAGTGCAGCTCTGGAGTATAATACAGGATGTAACTCAGGATCAGTAATGTAATGTATGTACACAGCGACTCCACCAGCAGAATAGTGAGTGCAGCTCTGGAGTATAATACACGATGTAACTCAGGATCAGTAATGTAATGTATGTACACATTGACTCCACCAGCAGAATAGTGAGTGCAGCTCTGGAGTATAATACAGGATGTAACTCAGGATCAGTACAGGATCAGTAATGTAATGTACGTACACAGTGACTACACCAGCAGAATAGTGAGTGCAGCTCTGGAATATAATACAGGATGTAACTCAGGATCAGTAATGTAATGTATGTACACAGTGACTGCACCAGCAGAATAGTGAGTGCAGCTCTGGAGTATAATACAGGATGTAACTCAGGATCAGTAATGTAATGTATGTACACAGTGACTGCACCAACAGAATAGTGAGTGCAGCTCTGGAGTATAATACAGGATGTAACTCAGGATCAGTAATGTAATGTATGTACACAGTGACTGCACCAGCAGAATAGTGAGTGCAGCTCTGGAGTATAATACAGGATGTAACTCAGGATCAGTAATGTAATGTATGTACACAGTGACTGCACCAGCAGAATAGTGAGTGCAGCTGTGGAGTATAATACAAGATGTAACTCAGGATCAGTAATGTAATGTATGTACACAGTGACTGCACCAGCATAATAGTGAGCGCAGCTCTGGAGTATAATACAGGATGTAACTCAGGATCAGTAATGTAATGTATGTACACAGTGACTGCACCAGCAGAATAGTGAGTGCGGCTCTGGAGTATAATACAGGATGTAACTCAGGATCAGTACAGGATCAGTAATGTAATGTATGTACACAGTGACTGCACCAGCAGAATAGTGAGCGCAGCTCTGGAGTATAATACAGGATGTAACTCAGGATCAGTAATGTAATGTATGTACACAGTGACTGCACCAGCAGAATAGTGAGTGCGGCTCTGGAGTATAATACAGGATGTAACTCAGGATCAGTACAGGATCAGTAATGTAATGTATGTACACAGTGACTGCACCAGCAGAAGAGTGAGTGCAGCTCTGGAGTATAATACAGGATGTAACTCAGGATCAGTAATGTAATGTATGCACACAGTGACTGCACCAGCAGAATAGTGAGTGCAGCTCTGGAGTATAATACAGGATGTAACTCAGGATCAGTAATGTAATGTATGTACACAGTGACTGCACCAGCAGAATAGTGAGTACAGCTCTGGAGTATAATACAGGATGTAACTCAGGATCAGTAATGTAATGTATGTACACAGTGACTGCACCACCAGAATAGTGAGCGCAGCTCTGGAGTATAATACAGGATGTAACTCAGGATCGGTAATTTAATGTATGTACATAGTGACTGCACCAGCAGAATAGTGAGTGCAGCTCTGGAGTATAATACAGGATGTAACTCAGGATCAGTACAGGATCAGTAATGTAATGTATGTACACAGTGACTGCACCAGCAGAATAGTGAGTGCAGCTCTGGAGTATAATACAGGATGTAACTCAGGATCAGTAATGTAATGTATGTACATAGTGACTGCACCAGCAGAATAGTGAGTGCAGCTCTGGAGTATAATACAGGATGTAACTCAGGGTCAGTACAGGATCAGTAATGTAATGTATGTAGACAGTGACTGCACCAGCAGAATAGTGAGTGCAGCTCTGGAGTATAATACAGGATGTAACTCAGGATCAGTCATGTAATGTATGTACACAGTGACTGCACCAGCAGAATAGTGAGTGCAGCTCTGGAGTATAATACAGGATGTAACTCAGGATCAGTAATGTAATGTATGTACACAGTGACTGCACCAGCAGAATAGTGAGTGCAGCTCTGGAGTATAATACAGGATGTAACTCAGGATCAGTACAGGGTAAGTAATGTAATGTATGTACACAGTGACTGCACCAGCAGAATAGTGAGTGCAGCTCTGGAGTATAATACAGGATGTAACTCAGGATCAGTAATGTAATGTATGTACACAGTGACTGCACCAACAGAATAGTGAGTGCAGCTCTGGAGTATAATACAGGATGTAACTCAGGATCAGTAATGTAATGTATGTACACAGTGACTGCACCAGCAGAATAGTGAGTGCAGCTCTGGAGTATAATACAGGATGTAACTCAGGATCAGTAATGTAATGTATGTACACAGTGACTGCACCAACAGAATAGTGAGTGCAGCTCTGGAGTATAATACAGGATGTAACTCAGGATCAGTAATGTAATGTATGTACACAGTGACTGCACCAGCAGAATAGTGAGTGCAGCTCTGGAGTATAATACAGGATGTAACTCAGGATCAGTACAGGGTAAGTAATGTAATGTATGTACACAGTGACTGCACCAGCAGAATAGTGAGTGCAGCTCTGGAGTATAATACAGGATGTAACTCAGGATCAGTACAGGGTAAGTAATGTAATTTATGTACACAGTGACTGCACCAGCAGAATAGTGAGTGCAGCTCTGGAGTATAATACAGGATGTAACTCAGGATCAGTAATGTAATGTATGCACACAGTGACTGCACCAGCAGAATAGTGAGTGCGGCTCTGGAGTATAATACAGGATGTAACTCAGGATCAGTAATGTAATGTATGTACACAGTGACTGCACCAGCAGAATAGTGAGTGCAGCTCTGGAGTATAATACAGGATGTAACTCAGGATCAGTAATGTAATGTATGTACACAGTGACTGCACCAGCAGAATAGTGAGTGCAGCTGTGGAGTATAATACAAGATGTAACTCAGGATCAGTAATGTAATGTATGTACACAGTGACTGCACCAGCATAATAGTGAGCGCAGCTCTGGAGTATAATACAGGATGTAACTCAGGATCAGTAATGTAATGTATGTACACAGTGACTGCACCAGCAGAATAGTGAGTGCGGCTCTGGAGTATAATACAGGATGTAACTCAGGATCAGTACAGGATCAGTAATGTAATGTATGTACACAGTGACTGCACCAGCAGAAGAGTGAGTGCAGCTCTGGAGTATAATACAGGATGTAACTCAGGATCAGTAATGTAATGTATGCACACAGTGACTGCACCAGCAGAATAGTGAGTGCAGCTCTGGAGTATAATACAGGATGTAACTCAGGATCAGTAATGTAATGTATGTACACAGTGACTGCACCAGCAGAATAGTGAGTGCAGCTCTGGAGTATAATACAGGATGTAACTCAGGATCAGTAATGTAATGTATGTACACAGTGACTGCACCAGCAGAATAGTGAGTGCAGCTGTGGAGTATAATACAAGATGTAACTCAGGATCAGTACAGGATAAGTAATGTAATGAATGTACACAGTGACTGCACCAGCAGAATAGTGAGTGCAGCTCTGGAGTATAATACAGGATGTAACTCAGGATCAGTAATGTAATGTATGTACACAGTGACTGCACCAGCAGACTAGTGAGTGCAGCTCTGGAGTATAATACAGGATGTAACTCAGGATCAGTAATGTAATGTATGTACACAGTGACTGCACCAGCAGAATAGTGAGCGCAGCTCTGGAGTATAATACAGGATGTAACTCAGGATCAGTAATGTAATGTATGTACATAGTGACTGCACCAGCAGAATAGTGAGTGCAGCTCTGGAGTATAATACAGGATGTAACTCAGGATCAGTACAGGATCAGTAATGTAATGTATGTACACAGTGACTGCACCAGCAGAATAGTGAGTGCAGCTCTGGGGTATAATACAGGATGTAACTCAGGATCAGTAATGTAATGTATGTACATAGTGACTGCACCAGCAGAATAGTGAGTGCAGCTCTGGAGTATAATACAGGATGTAACTCAGGATCAGTAATGTAATGTATGTACATAGTGACTGCACCAGCAGAATAGTGAGTGCAGCTCTGGAGTATAATACAGGATGTAACTCAGGATCAGTAATGTAATGTATGTACATAGTGACTGCACCAGCAGAATAGTGAGTGCAGCTCTGGAGTATAATACAGGATGTAACTCAGGATCAGTACAGGATCAGTAATGTAATGTATGTACACAGTGACTGCACGAGCAGAATAGTGAGTGCAGCTCTGGAGTATAATACAGGATGTAACTCAGGATCAGTAATGTAATATATGTACACAGTGACTGCACCAGCAGAATAGTGAGTGCAGCTCTGGAGTATAATACAGGATGTAACTCAGGATCAGTCATGTAATGTATGTACACAGTGACTGCACCAGCAGAATAGTGAGTGCAGCTCTGGAGTATAATACAGGATGTAACTCAGGATCAGTAATGTAATGTATGTACACAGTGTCTGCACCAGCAGAATAGTGAGCGCAGCTCTGGAGTATAATATAGGATGTAACTCAGGATCAGTACAGGATCAGTAATGTAATGTATGTACACAGTGACTGCACCAGCAGAATAGTGAGTGCAGCTCTGGAGTATAATACAGGATGTAACTCAGGATCAGTAATGCAATGTATGTTCTCAGTGACTGCACCAGCAGAATAGTGAGTGCAGCTCTGGAGTATAATACAGGATGTAACTCAGGATCAGTAATGTAATGTATGTACACAGTGACTGCACCAGCAGAATAGTGAGTGCAGCTCTGGAGTATAATACAGGATGTAACTCAGGATCAGTAATGTAATGTATGTACACAGTGACTGCACCAGCAGAATAGTGAGTGCAGCTCTGGAGTATAATACAGGATGTAACTCAGGATCAGTAATGTAATGTATGTACACAGTAACTGCACCAGCAGAATACAGGATGCCGTGAAAATAGTTCCCCTACACATAACCCAAACGCTTGTCTTCTGTGTATGCATCCTCCATTCTGGGCAATGCATACATGTTCCTAGATTTCCCAGAGTTTGTCTATATAGGACATCAATTCCTAATTCTCTGTCATTAACTTTTTATATTAGCAAAAGTAAAACCAATCACGCAATTTATAATTTCTCCAATTCCAACTGAGGTAAGAAAAAAATCTAAATAGTGATCGATCGGCACACCGTAATGGATCATGATGTAGGTCTCAGGGACACTCAATGTAGAAATGTTCATGGTCTTGTGGGATCTTAGGAAAAGTAGCTGGACCCTATTGGTGAGAGCAGGGGTGTCGCTATACAGGGTGCAGTTACTCCCAGCCCTTGGTACCTGCCACACACCAGTATCATCAATGGCTTATCTCACAGATTTCACTTTGGGACTCAGATGTTTAGAGTTGCACCTCTGACCAAGAAGTTCAGCCCTTGAGATCTTGTCCATGGAGCTGAAATGTCCCAGGCCACCATTATTCATCTGCATTGGTAAATCGCACATGACTCCTCCTTGGACATCATAAGACTGAGAAAAAAAGTGGATCCATGGTGATTATTACACCTTCCTACAAGAAAAGGAAAAAGGATGTGCCAAGTTCACACATGGATGGGCCCATGAGATGGCCCTAACCAAGAGACTATGGAGACCTGTCTCTTCTCTGGAGTTTTAAACATATATACAAAGGAGATATTACAGTATTACATGTCCATAGATCTACAGATCCTATTCGATATGAAGGTGAAGTTCATGTTTAGGGCAAATTTCTCCAGAAGAACTCAAACAATGAAACCCTCTCGAGACTGTGCCGGCACCATCACTGGTATGCCTCCGACTCTCTGGATATTATATGGGTTATGTTTATGATTTAGTTCTGGAACAAGGAAGACTGGTTCAGGAGTAGGAGCCGGGCTCTCGATTTTTGCTTTGGAGACATCACTGCCGATCAAGGAAGGAGCAGAAGGTTCATCTCTTGGTGCCTCATTGTAGACCCTTCGAAGGGAGTAGCTGATGTGGTGCGGTCGGTATCCAGCGGCGGTCCGGATACTGCTGGCACGGCTGTTGGAGTTACTTGGAGGAGCAGCAACGTCCTCTCTACAGAAGAGAAGAAGGTCAGACAACAGGATTCAGAATATTAGTAAACGGGATTAAACAGTCCTGATTTACAATGATAAAATCAACGCAGCACTACGGACAAGGGTTAAAATTCAACCACGGCCAACATTCCTAGCGTTACTTGTCTTTTTATTATCTAAGCTAAGCTTCACTCTTGTCGGTCACAGTATACAGTATTCATAGAAATCCACTTTCTGTGGAGTTTGATGACCCCAGGCATAACTTGCTAGTACTTGTGTTGGTAAGTAAAACATTCAGCATAACAGTAGCGCCATCTTGTGGTCAATAGTGAAGTTATCACCTTATGTCATTGGCCAACTCTTTCTCGTAGCGTCTTTTGTTGCAGCAGCAGATCAGACACCATATGAGGAGGAGAAGTAACAGCAAGAGGAGCAAAGCACCAAACACTGCTCCAACAATTATCCCTGTACGGTTACCTGACCGGAGAAAGAAGAGACACGAATGACATGTAGGGGTCAGTAACAAATATATGCCCAATCACATTGGAATGATGAATATACCAATGTTGTATTTAAAATGTAATACATGAATTCATAATAATAAATCAGTAGAGTATGTATAAGAATATAACTACTATAATAGTGCCCCCTATGTACAAGAATATAACTACTATAATACTGCCCCCTATGTACAAGAATATAACTACTATAATACTGCCCCTATGTACAAGAATATAACTACTATAATACTGCCCCCTATGTACAAGAATATAACTACTATAATACTGCCCCCTATGTGCAAGAATATAACTACTATAATACTGCCCCCTATGTACAAGAATATAACTAATATAATACTTCTCCCTATTTACAAGAATATAACTACTATAATACTGCCTCCTATGTACAAGAATATAACTACTATAATACTGCCCCCTATGTACAAGAATATAACTACTATAATACTGCTCCTATGTACAAGAATATATCTACTATAATACTACCCCTATGTACAAGAATATAACTACTATAATACTGCTCCTATATACAAGAATATAACTACTATAACACTGTCTCCTATGTACAAGAATATAACTACTATAATACTGCTCCTGTGTACAAGAATATAACTACTATAATACTGCCCCCTATGTACAAGAATATAACTACTATAATACTGCTCCTATGTACAAGAATATATCTACTATAATACTACCCCTATGTACAAGAATATAACTACTATAATACTGCTCCTATATACAAGAATATAACTACTATAACACTGTCTCCTATGTACAAGAATATAACTACTATAATACTGCCCCCTATGTACAAGAATATAACTACTATAATACTGCCCCTATGTACAAGAATATAACTACTATAATACTGCCCCCTATGTACAAGAATATAACTACTATAATACTGCCCCCTATGTGCAAGAATATAACTACTATAATACTGCCCCCTATGTACAAGAATATAACTAATATAATACTTCTCCCTATTTACAAGAATATAACTACTATAATACTGCCTCCTATGTACAAGAATATAACTACTATAATACTGCCCCCTATGTACAAGAATATAACTACTATAATACTGCTCCTATGTACAAGAATATAACTACTATAATACTGCTCCTATGTACAAGAATATAACTACTATAATACTGCTCCTGTGTACAAGAATATAACTACTATAATACTGTCCACTATGTATAAGAATATAACTACTATAATACTGCTCCCTATGTACAAGAATATAACTACTATAATACTGCCCCTTATGTACAAGAATATAACTACTATAATACTGCCCCTATGTACAAGAATATAACTACTATAATACTGCTCCTGTGTACAAGAATATAACTACTATAATACTGTCCACTATGTACAAGAATATAACTACTATAATTATGCTCCCTATGTACAAGAATATAACTACTATAATACTGCTCCTATGTACAAGAATATAACTACTATAATACTGCCCCTATGTACAAGAATATAACTACTATAATACTGCCCCTATGTACAAGAATATAACTACTATAATACTGCTCCTATATATAAGAATATAACTACTATAATACTGCTCCTATGTATAAGAATATAACTACTATAATACTGCCCCCTATGTACAAGAATATAGCTACTATAATACTGCCCCTATGTGCAAGAATATAACTACTATAATACTGCCCCTATGTACAGGAATAGAACTACTATAATACTACTCCCTATGTACAAGAATATAACTACTATAATACTGCTCCCTATGTACAAGAATATAACTACTATAATACTGCCCCCTTTGTACAAGAATATAACTACTATAATACTGCTCCTATGTACAAGAATATATCTACTATAATACTACCCCTATGTACAAGACTATAACTACTATAATACTGCCCCCTATGTACAAGAATATAACTACTATAATACTGCCCCTATGTACAAGAATATAACTACTATAATACTGCTCCTATGTATAAGAATATAACTACTATAATACTGCCCCTATGTATAAGAATATAACTACTATAATACTGCCCCCTATGTACAAGAATATAGCTACTATAATACTGCCCCTATGTACAAGAATATAACTACTATAATAATGCCCCTATGTACAAGAATATAACTACTATGATACTGCCCCTATGTACAGGAATATAACGACTATAATACTGCTCCCTATGTACAGGAATAGAACTACTATAATACTGCTCCCTATGTACAAGAATATAACTACTATAATACTGCCCCTATGTACAAGAATATAACTACTATAATACTGCCCCTATGTACAAGAATATAACTACTGTAATACTGCCCCTATGTTCAAGAATATAACTACTATAATACTGCTCGCTATGTACAAGAATATAACTACTATAATACTGCTCCCTATGTACAAGAATATAACTACTATAATACTGCCCCTATGTACAAGAATATAACTACTATAATACTGCCCCTATGTACAAGAATATAACTACTGTAATACTGCCCCTATGTTCAAGAATATAACTACTATAATACTGCCCCTATGTACAAGAATATAACTACTATAATACTGCCCCTGTGTACAGGAATAGAACTACTATAATACTGCCCCTATGTACAGGAATAGAACTATTATAATACTGCTCCCTATGTACAAGAATATAACTACTATAATACTGCTCCCTATGTACAAGAATATAACTACTATAATACTGCCCCCTATGTACAAGAATATAACTACTATAATACTGCTCCTATGTACAAGAATATATCTACTATAATACTACCCCTATGTACAAGAATATAACTACTATAATACTGCCCCCTATGTACAAGAATATAACTACTATAATACTGCCCCCTATGTGAAAGAATATAACTACTATAATACTGCCCCCTATGTACAGGAATATAACTACTATAATACTTCTCCCTATTTACAAGAATATAACTACTAGAATACTGCCTCCTATGTACAAGAATATAACTACTATAATACTGCCCCCTATGTACAAGAATATAACTACTATAATACTGCTCCTATGTACAAGAATATATCTACTATAATACTACCCCTATGTACAAGAATATAACTACTATAATACTGCTCCTATGTACAAGAATATAACTACTATAATACTGCTCCTATGTACAAGAATATAACTACTATAATACTGCTCCTGTGTACAAGAATATAACTACTATAATACTGTCCACTATGTACAAGAATATAACTACTATAATACTGCCCCTATGTACAAGAATATAACTACTATAACACTGCTCCTATGTATAAGAATATAACTACTATAATACTGCTCCTATGTATAAGAATATAACTACTATAATACTGCCTCTATGTATAAGAATATAACTACTATAATACTGCCCCCTATGTACAAGAATATAGCTACTATAATACTGCCCCTATGTACAAGAATATAACTACTATAATACTGCCCCTATGTACAGGAATAGAACTATTATAATACTGCTCCCTATGTACAAGAATATAACTACTATAATACTGCTCCCTATGTACAAGAATATAACTACTATAATACTGCTCCTATGTACAAGAATATAACTACTATAATACTGCCCCTATGTACAAGAATATAACTACTATAATACTGCCCCCTATGTGCAAGAATATTACTACTATAACACTGCCCCCTATGTACAAGAATATAATTAATATAATACTTCTCCCTATTTACAAGAATATAACTACTATAATACTGCCTCCTATGTACAAGAATATAACTACTATAATACTGCCCCCTATGTACAAGAATATAACTACTATAATACTGCTCCTATGTACAAGAATATATCTACTATAATACTACCCCTATGTACAAGAATATAACTACTATAATACTGCTCCTATGTACAAGAATATAACTACTATAATACTGCTCCTATGTACAAGAATATAACTACTATAATACTGCTCTTGTGTACAAGAATATAACTACCATAATACTGTCCACTATGTATAAGAATATAACTACTATAATACTGCTCCCTATGTACAAGAATATAACTACTATAATACTGCCCCTTATGTACAAGAATATAACTACTATAATACTGCCCCTATGTACAAGAATATAACTACTATAATACTGCTCCTGTGTACAAGAATATAACTACTATAATACTGTCCACTATGTACAAGAATATAACTACTATAATACTGCTCCCTATGTAAAAGAATATAACTACTATAATACTGCTCCTATGTACAAGAATATAACTAATATAATACTGCCCCTATGTACAAGAATATAACTACTATAATACTGCCCCTATGTACAAGAATATAACTACTATAATACTGCTCCTATATATAAGAATATAACTACTATAATACTGCTCCTATGTATAAGTATATAACTACTATAATACTACACCCTATGTACAAGAATATAGCTACTATAATACTGCCCCTATGTGCAAGAATATAACTACTATAATACTGCCCCTATGTACAGGAATAGAACTACTATAATACTACTCCCTATGTACAAGAATATAACTACTATAATACTGCTCCCTATGTACAAGAATATAACTACTATAATACTGCCCCCTATGTACAAGAATATAACTACTATAATACTGCTCCTATGTACAAGAATATATCTACTATAATACTACCCCTATGTACAAGACTATAACTACTATAATACTGCCCCCTATGTACAAGAATATAACTACTATAATACTGCCCCTATGTACAAGAATATAACTACTATAATACTGCTCCTATGTATAAGAATATAACTACTATAATACTGCCCCTATGTATAAGAATATAACTACTATAATACTGCCCCCTATGTACAAGAATATAGCTACTATAATACTGCCCCTATGTACAAGAATATAACTACTATAATAATGCCCCTATGTACAAGAATATAACTACTATAATACTGCCCCTATGTACAGGAATATAACTACTATAATACTGCTCCCTATGTACAGGAATAGAACTACTATAATACTGCTCCCTATGTACAAGAATATAACTACTATAATACTGCTCCCTATGTACAAGAATATAACTACTATAATAATGCCCCTATGTACAAGAATATAACTACTATAATACTGCCCCTATGTACAAGAATATAACTACTGTAATACTGCCCCTATGTACAAGAATATAACTACTATAATACTGCCCCTATGTACAAGAATATAACTACTATAATACTGCCCCTGTGTACAGGAATAGAACTACTATAATACTGCCCCTATGTACAGGAATAGAACTACTATAATACTGCTCCCTATGTACAAGAATATAACTACTATAATACTGCTCCCTATGTACAAGAATATAACTACTATAATAAAGCCCCCTATGTACAAGAATATAACTACTATAATACTGCTCCTATGTACAAGAATATATCTACTATAATACTACCCCTATGTACAAGAATATAACTACTATAATACTGCCCCCTATGTACAAAAATATAACTACTATAATACTGCCCCCTATGTGAAAGAATATAACTACTATAATACTGCCCCCTATGTACAAGAATATAACTACTATAATACTTCTCCCTATTTACAAGAATATAACTACTAGAATACTGCCTCCTATGTACAAGAATATATCTACTATAATACTGCCCCCTATGTACAAGAATATAACTACTATAATACTGCTCCTATGTACAAGAATATATCTACTATAATACTACCCCTATGTACAAGAATATAACTACTATAATACTGCTCCTATGTACAAGAATATAACTACTATAATACTGCTCCAATGTACAAGAATATAACTACTATAATACTGCTCCTGTGTACAAGAATATAACTACTATAATACTGTCCACTATGTACAAGAATATAACTACTATAATACTGCCCCTATGTACAAGAATATAACTACTATAATTCTGCCCCGATGTACAAGAATATAACTACTATAACACTGCTCCTATGTATAAGAATATAACTACTATAATACTGCTCCTATGTATAAGAATATAACTACTATAATACTGCCTCTATGTATAAGAATATAACTACTATAATACTGCCCCCTATGTACAACAATATAGCTACTATAATACTGCCCCTATGTACAAGAATATAACTACTATAATACTGCCCCTATGTACAGGAATAGAACTACTATAATACTGCTCCCTATGTACAAGAATATAACTAATATAATACTGCTCCCTATGTACAAGAATATAACTACTATAATACTGCTCCCTATGTACAAGAATATAACTACTATAATACTGCCCCTATGTACAAGAATATAACTCCTATAATACTGCCCATATTTACAGGAATATAACAACTATAATACTGCTCTCTATGTACAAGAATATAACTACTATAATACTGCTCCCTATGTACAAGAATATAACTACTATAATACTGCCCCTTAGGTACAAGAATATAACTACTATAATACTGCCCCTATGTACAAGAATATAACTACTATAATACTGCCCCCTATGTACAAGAATATAAATACTATAATACTGCCCCTATGTACAAGAATATAACTACTATAATACTGCCTCCTATGTACAAGAATATAACTACTATAATACTGCTCCTATGTACAGGAATATAACTACTATAATACTGCTCCTATGTACAGGAATATAACTACCATAATACTTCTCCCTATGTACAAGAATATAACTACTATAATACTGCCCCTATGTACAGGAATAGAACTACTATAATACTGCCCCTATGTACAAGAATATAACTACTATAATACTGCTCCCTATGTACAAGAATATAACTACTATATTACTGCTCCCTATATACAAGAATATAACTACTATAATACTGCTCCCTATGTACAAGAATATAACTACTATAATACTGCTCCCTATGTACAAGAATATAACTACTATAATACTGCTCCCTATGTACAAGAATATAACTACTATAATACTGCTCCCTATGTACAAGAATATAACTACTATAATACTGCTCCCTATGTACAAGAATATAACTACTATAATTCTGCTCCTATGTACAAGAATATAACTACTATAATACTGCCCCTATGTACAAGAATATAACTACTATAATACTGCTCCCTATGTACAAGAATATAACTACTATAATACTGCTCCTATGTCCAAGAATATATCTACTATAATACTACCCCTATGTACAAGAATATAACTACTATAATACTGCTCCTATGTACAAGGATATAACTACTATAATACTGCTCCTATGTACAAGAATATAACTACTATAATACTGCTCCTCCTGTGTACAAGAATATAACTACTATAATACTGTCCACTATGTACAAGAATATAACTACTATAATTCTGCCCCTATGTACAAGAATATAACTACTATAATACTGCCCCTATGTACAAGAATATAACTACTATAATACTGCTCCTATATATAAGAATATAACTACTATAATACTGCTCCTATGTATAAGAATATAACTACTATAATACTGCCCCTATGTATAAGAATATAAATACTATAATACTGCCCCCTATGTACAAGAATAAAGCTACTATAATACTGCCCCTATGTACAAGAATATAACTACTATAATACTGCCCCTATGTACAGGAATAGAACTACTATAATACTGCTCCCTATGTACAAGAATATAACTACTATAATACTGCTCCCTATGTACAAGAATATAACTACTATAATACTGCTCCCTATGTACAAGAATATAACTACTATAATACTGCCCCTATGTACAAGAATATAACTCCTATAATACTGCCCCTATTTACAGGAATATAACAACTATAATACTGCTCTCTATGTACAAGAATATAACTACTATAATACTGCTCCCTATGTACAAGAATATAACTACTATAATACTGCCCCCTATGTACAAGAATATAACTACTATAATACTGCCCCTATGTACAAGAATATAACTACTATAATACTGCCCCCTATGTACAAGAATATAAATACTATAATACTGCCCCTATGTACAAGAATATAACTACTATAATACTGCCTCCTATGTACAAGAATATAACTACTATAATACTGCTCCTATGTACAGGAATATAACTACTATAATACTGCTCCTATGTACAGGAATATAACTACCATAATACTTCTCACTATGTACAAGAATATAACTACTATAATACTGCCCCTATGTACAGGAATAGAACTACTATAATACTGCCCCTATGTACAAGAATATAACTACTATAATACTGCTCCCTATGTACAAGAATATAACTACTATAATACTGCTCCCTATGTACAAGAATATAACTACTATAATACTGCTCCCTATGTACAAGAATATAACTACTATAATACTGCTCCCTATGTACAAGAATATAACTACTATAATACTGCTCCCTATGTACAAGAATATAACTACTATAATACTGCTCCCTATGTACAAGAATATAACTACTATAATTCTGCTCCTATGTACAAGAATATAACTACTATAATACTGCCCCTATGTACAAGAATATAACTACTATAATACTGCTCCCTATGTACAAGAATATAACTACTATAATACTGCTCCCTATGTACAAGAATATAACTACTATAATTCTGCTCCTATGTACAAGAATATAACTACTATAATACTGCCCCTATGTACAAGAATATAACTACTATAATACTGCTCCCTATGTACAAGAATATAACTATTATAATACTGCCCCCTATGTACAAGAATATAACTACTATAATACTGCCCCCTATGTACAAGAATATAACTACTATAATACTGCCCCTATGTACAAGAATATAACTACTATAATGCTGCCTCTATGTACAAGAATATAACTACTATAATACTGCCCCTATGTACAAGAATATAACTACTATAATACTGCTCCCTATGTACAAGAATATAACTACTATAATACTGCTCCTATGTCCAAGAATATATCTACTATAATACTACCCCTATGTACAAGAATATAACTACTATAATACTGCTCCTATGTACAAGAATATAACTACTATAATACTGCTCCTATGTACAAGAATATAACTACTATAATACTGCTCCTCCTGTGTACAAGAATATAACTACTATAATACTGTCCACTATGTACAAGAATATAACTACTATAATTCTGCCCCTATGTACAAGAATATAACTACTATAATACTGCCCCTATGTACAAGAATATAACTACTATAATACTGCTCCTATGTATAAGAATATAACTACTATAATACTGCTCCTATGTATAAGAATATAACTACTATAATACTGCCCCTATGTATAAGAATATAAATACTATAATACTGCCCCCTATGTACAAGAATATAGCTACTATAATACTGCCCCTATGTACAAGAATATAACTACTATAATACTGCCCCTATGTACAGGAATAGAACTACTATAATACTGCTCCCTATGTACAAGAATATAACTACTATAATACTGCTCCCTATGTACAAGAATATAACTACTATAATACTGCTCCCTATGTACAAGAATATAACTACTATAATACTGCCCCTATGTACAAGAATATAACTCCTATAATACTGCCCCTATTTACAGGAATATAACAACTATAATACTGCTCTCTATGTACAAGAATATAACTACTATAATACTGCCCCTATGTACAAGAATATAACTACTATAATACTGCCCCCTATGTACAAGAATATAAATACTATAATACTGCCCCTATGTACAAGAATATAACTACTATAATACTGCCTCCTATGTACAAGAATATAACTACTATAATACTGCTCCTATGTACAGGAATATAACTACTATAATACTGCTCCTATGTACAGGAATATAACTACCATAATACTTCTCCCTATGTACAAGAATATAACTACTATAATACTGCCCCTATGTACAGGAATAGAACTACTATAATACTGCCCCTATGTACAAGAATATAACTACTATAATACTGCTCCCTATGTACAAGAATATAACTACTATATTACTGCTCCCTATGTACAAGAATATAACTACTATAATACTGCTCCCTATGTACAAGAATATAACTACTATAATACTGCTCCCTATGTACAAGAATATAACTACTATAATACTGCTCCCTATGTACAAGAATATAACTACTATAATACTGCTCCCTATGTACAAGAATATAACTACTATAATACTGCTCCCTATGTACAAGAATATAACTACTATAATTCTGCTCCTATGTACAAGAATATAACTACTATAATACTGCCCCTATGTACAAGAATATAACTACTATAATACTGCTCCCTATGTACAAGAATATAACTACTATAATACTGCTCCCTATGTACAAGAATATAACTACTATAATTCTGCTCCTATGTACAAGAATATAACTACTATAATACTGCCCCTATGTACAAGAATATAACTACTATAATACTGCTCCCTATGTACAAGAATATAACTATTATAATACTGCCCCCTATGTACAAGAATATAACTACTATAATACTGCCCCCTATGTACAAGAATATAACTACTATAATACTGCCCCTATGTACAAGAATATAACTACTATAATGCTGCCTCTATGTACAAGAATATAACTACTATAATACTGCCCCTATGTACAAGAATATAACTACTATAATACTGCTCCCTATGTACAAGAATATAACTACTATAATACTGCTCCTATGTCCAAGAATATATCTACTATAATACTACCCCTATGTACAAGAATATAACTACTATAATACTGCTCCTATGTACAAGAATATAACTACTATAATACTGCTCCTATGTACAAGAATATAACTACTATAATACTGCTCCTCCTGTGTACAAGAATATAACTACTATAATACTGTCCACTATGTACAAGAATATAACTACTATAATTCTGCCCCTATGTACAAGAATATAACTACTATAATACTGCCCCTATGTACAAGAATATAACTACTATAATACTGCTCCTATGTATAAGAATATAACTACTATAATACTGCTCCTATGTATAAGAATATAACTACTATAATACTGCCCCTATGTATAAGAATATAAATACTATAATACTGCCCCCTATGTACAAGAATATAGCTACTATAATACTGCCCCTATGTACAAGAATATAACTACTATAATACTGCCCCTATGTACAGGAATAGAACTACTATAATACTGCTCCCTATGTACAAGAATATAACTACTATAATACTGCTCCCTATGTACAAGAATATAACTACTATAATACTGCTCCCTATGTACAAGAATATAACTACTATAATACTGCCCCTATGTACAAGAATATAACTCCTATAATACTGCCCCTATTTACAGGAATATAACAACTATAATACTGCTCTCTATGTACAAGAATATAACTACTATAATACTGCTCCCTATGTACAAGAATATAACTACTATAATACTGCCCCCTATGTACAAGAATATAACTACTATAATACTGCCCCTATGTACAAGAATATAACTACTATAATACTGCCCCCTATGTACAAGAATATAAATACTATAATACTGCCCCTATGTACAAGAATATAACTACTATAATACTGCCTCCTATGTACAAGAATATAACTACTATAATACTGCTCCTATGTACAGGAATATAACTACTATAATACTGCT
The DNA here is from genome assembly GCF_046119375.1 of Phyllobates terribilis. Taxonomy (NCBI): domain Eukaryota; kingdom Metazoa; phylum Chordata; class Amphibia; order Anura; family Dendrobatidae; genus Phyllobates; species Phyllobates terribilis. The sequence goes on from NW_027362767.1 coordinate 143,580,900, forward strand.
CCTATGTACAGGAATATAACTACCATAATACTTCTACCTATGTACAAGAATATAACTACTATAATACTGCCCCTATGTACAGGAATAGAACTACTATAATACTGCCCCTATGTACAAGAATATAACTACTATAATACTGCTCCCTATGTACAAGAATATAACTACTATATTACTGCTCCCTATGTACAAGAATATAACTACTATAATACTGCTCCCTATGTACAAGAATATAACTACTATAATACTGCTCCCTATGTACAAGAATATAACTACTATAATACTGCTCCCTATGTACAAGAATATAACTACTATAATACTGCTCCCTATGTACAAGAATATAACTACTATAATACTGCTCCCTATGTACAAGAATATAACTACTATAATTCTGCTCCTATGTACAAGAATATAACTACTATAATACTGCCCCTATGTACAAGAATATAACTACTATAATACTGCTCCCTATGTACAAGAATATAACTACTATAATACTGCTCCCTATGTACAAGAATATAACTACTATAATTCTGCTCCTATGTACAAGAATATAACTACTATAATACTGCCCCTATGTACAAGAATATAACTACTATAATACTGCTCCCTATGTACAAGAATATAACTATTATAATACTGCCCCCTATGTACAAGAATATAACTACTATAATACTGCCCCCTATGTACAAGAATATAACTACTATAATACTGCCCCTATGTACAAGAATATAACTACTATAATGCTGCCTCTATGTACAAGAATATAACGACTATAATACTGCCCCCTATGTACAAGAATATAACTACTATAATACTGCTCCCTATGTACAAGAATAAAACTACTATAATACTGCTCCTATGTACAAGAATATAACTACTATAATACTGCTCCTATGTACAGGAATATAACTACTGTAATACTGCTCCCTAGGTACAGGAATATAACTACTATAATACTGCTCCCTATGTACAAGAATATAACTACTATAATACTGCCCCTATGTACAGGAATAGAACTACTATAGTACTGCCCCTATGTACAAGAATATAACTACTATAATACTGCTCCCTATGTACAAGAATATAACTACTATAATACTGCTCCCTATGTACAAGAATATAACTACTATAATACTGCTCCCTATGTACAAGAATATAACTACTATAATACTGCTCCCTATGTACAAGAATATAACTACTATAATACTGCTCCCTATGTACAAGAATATAACTACTATAATTCTGCTCCTATGTACAAGAATATAACTACTATAATACTGCCGCTATGTACAAGAATATAACTACTATAATACTGCCCCCTATGTACAAGAATATAACTACTATAATACTGCTCCCTATGTACAAGAATATAACTATTATAATACTGCCCCCTATGTACAAGAATATAACTACTATAATACTGCCCCCTATGTACAAGAATATAACTACTATAATACTGCCCCTATGTACAAGCATATAACTACTATAATGCTGCCCCTATGTACAAGAATATAACTACTATAATACTGCCCCTATGTACAAGAATATAACTACTATAATACTGCTTCCTATGTACAGGAATATAACTACTATAATACTGCCCCTATGTACAAGAATATAACAACTATAATACTGCTCCCTATGTACAGGAATATAACTACTATAATACTGCCCCTATGTACAAGAATATAACTACTATAATACTGCCCCTATGTACAAGAATATAACTACTATAATACTGACCCCTATGTACAAGAATATAACTACTATAATACTGATCCTATGTGCAAGAATATAACTACTATAATACTGCCCCTATGTACAAGAATATAACTACTATAATACTGCCCCTATGTACAAGAATATAACTACTATAATACTGACCCCTATGTACAAGAATATAACTACTATAATACTGCCCCTATGTACAGGAATAGAACAACTATAATACTGCCCCTATGTACAAGAATATAACTACTATAATACTGCTCCCTATGTACAAGAATATAACTACTATATTACTGCTCCCTATGTACAAGAATATAACTACTATAATATTGCTCCCTATGTACAAGAATATAACTACTATAATACTGCTCCCTATGTACAAGAATATAACTACTATAATACTGCTCCCTATGTACAAGAATATAACTACTATAATTCTGCTCCTATGTACAAGAATATAACTACTATAATACTGCCTCTCTGTACAAGAATATAACTACTATAATACTGCCCCTATGTACAGGAATAGAACTACTATAATACTGCCCCTATGTACAAGAATAGAACTACTATAATACTGCTCCCTATGTACAAGAATATAACTACTATAATACTGCTCCCTATGTACAAGAATATAACTACTATAATACTGCTCCCTATGTTCAAGAATATAACTACTATAATACTGCTCCCTATGTACAAGAATATAACTACTATAATACTGCTCCCTATGTACAAGAATATAACTACTATAATTCTGCTCCTATGTACAAGAATATAACTACTATAATACTGCCCCTATGTACAAGAATATAACTACTATAATACTGCTCCCTATGTACAAGAATATAACTACTATAATACTGCTCCCTATGTACAAGAATATAACTACTATAATTTTGCTCCTATGTACAAGAATATAACTACTATAATACTGCCCCTATGTACAAGAATATAACTACTATAATACTGCTCCCTATGTACAAGAATATAACTATTATAATACTGCCCCCTATGTACAAGAATATAACTACTATAATACTGCCCCCTATGTACAAGAATATAACTACTATAATACTGCCCCTATGTACAAGAATATAACTACTATAATGCTGCCCCTATGTACAAGAATATAACGACTATAATACTGCCCCCTATGTACAAGAATATAACTACTATAATACTGCTCCCTATGTACAAGAATATAACTACTATAATACTGCTCCTATGTACAAGAATATAACTACTATAATACTGCTCCTATGTACAGGAATATAACTACTATAATACTGCTCCCTATGTACAGGAATATAACTATTATAATACTGCTCCCTATGTACAAGAATATAACTACTATAATACTGCCCCTATGTACAGGAATAGAACTACTATAATACTGCCCCTATGTACAAGAATATAACTACTATAATACTGCTCCCTATGTACAAGAATATAACTACTATAATACTGCTCCCTATGTACAAGAATATAACTACTATAATACTGCTCCCTATGTACAAGAATATAACTACTATAATACTGCTCCCTATGTACAAGAATATAACTACTATAATACTGCTCCCTATGTACAAGAATATAACTACTATAATTCTGCTCCTATGTACAAGAATATAACTACTATAATACTGCCCCTATGTACAAGAATATAACTACTATAATACTGCCCCCTATGTACAAGAATATAACTACTATAATACTGCTCCCTATGTACAAGAATATAACTATTATAATACTGCCCCCTATGTACAAGAATATAACTACTATAATACTGTCCCCTATGTACAAGAATATAACTACTATAATACTGCCCCTATGTACAAGCATATAACTACTATAATGCTGCCCCTATGTACAAGAATATAACTACTATAATACTGCCCCTATGTACAAGAATATAACTACTATAATACTGCTCCCTATGTACAGGAATATAACTACTATAATACTGCCCCTATGTACAAGAATATAACTACTATAATACTGCCCCTATGTACAAGAATATAACAACTATAATACTGCTCCCTATGTACAGGAATATAACTACTATAATACTGCTCCCTATGTACAAGAATATAACTACTATAATACTGACCCCTATGTACAAGAATATAACTACTATAATACTGATCCTATGTGCAAGAATGTAACTACTATAATACTGCCCCTATGTACAAGAATATAACTACTATAATACTGCCCCTATGTACAAGAATATAACTACTATAATACTGCCCCTATGTACAAGAATATAACTACTATAATACTGCCCCCTATGTACAAGAATATAACTGCTATAATTCTGCTCCTATGTACAAGAATATAACTACTATAATTCTGCTCCTATGTACAAGAATATAACTACTATAATACTGCCCCTATGTACAAGAATATAACTACTATAATACTGACCCCTATGTACAAGAATATAACTACTATAATACTGATCCTATGTGCAAGAATATAACTACTATAATACTGCCTCTATGTACAAGAATATAACTACTATAATACTGCCCCTATGTACAAGAATATAACTACTATTATACTGCCCCCTATGTACATGAATATAACTACTATAATACTGCTCCCTATGTACAAGAATATAACTACTATAATACTGCTCCTATGTACAAGAATATAACTACTATAATACTGCTCCTATGTACAAGAATATAACTACTATAATTCTGCTCCTATGTACAAGAATATAACTACTATAATACTGTCCCTATGTACAAGAATATAATTACTATAATACTGCCCCTATATACAAGAATATAACTACTATAATACTGCCCCTATGTACAAGAACATAACTACTATAATACTGCCCCTATGTACAAGCATATAACTACTATAATACTGCCCCCTATGTACAAGGATATAACTACTATAATACTGCTCCCTATGTACAAGAATAAAACTACTATAATACTTCTCCTATGTACAAGAATATAACTACTATAATACTGCTCCTATGTACAGGAATATAACTACTATAATACTGCTCCCTATGTACAGGAATATAACTACTATAATACTGCTCCCTATGTACAAGAATATAACTACTATAATACTGCCCCTATGTACAGGAAAAGAACTACTATAATACTGCCCCTATGTACAAGAATATAACTACTATAATACTGCTCCCTATGTACAAGAATATAACTACTATAATACTGCTCCCTATGTACAAGAATATAACTACTATAATACTGCTCCCTATGTACAAGAATATAACTACTATAATACTGCTCCCTATGTACAAGAATATAACTACTATAATACTGCTCCCTATGTACAAGAATATAACTACTATAATTCTGCTCCTATGTACAAGAATATAACTACTATAATACTGGCCCTATGTACAAGAATATAACTACTATAATACTGCCCCCTATGTACAAGAATATAACTACTATAATACTGCTCCCTATGTACAAGAATATAACTATTATAATACTGCCCCCTATGTACAAGAATATAACTACTATAATACTGCCCCCTATGTACAAGAATATAACTACTATAATACTGCCCCTATGTACAAGCATATAACTACTATAATGCTGCCCCTATGTACAAGAATATAACTACTATAATACTGCCCCTATGTACAAGAATATAACTACTATAATACTGCTTCCTATGTACAGGAATATAACTACTATAATACTGCCCCTATGTACAAGAATATAACAACTATAATACTGCTCCCTATGTACAGGAATATAACTACTATAATACTGCCCCTATGTACAAGAATATAACTACTATAATACTGCCCCTATGTACAAGAATATAACTACTATAATACTGACCCTATGTACAAGAATATAACTACTATAATACTGATCCTATGTGCAAGAATATAACTAATATAATACTGCCCCTATGTACAAGAATATAACTACTATAATACTGCCCCTATGTACAAGAATATAACTACTATAATACTGACCCCTATGTACAAGAATATAACTACTATAATACTGCCCCTATGTACAGGAATAGAACTACTATAATACTGCCCATATGTACAAGAATATAACTACTATAATACTGCTCCCTATGTACAAGAATATAACTACTATATTACTGCTCCCTATGTACAAGAATATAACTACTATAATACTGCTCCCTATGTACAAGAATATAACTACTATAATACTGCTCCCTATGTACAAGAATATAACTACTATAATACTGCTCCCTATGTACAAGAATATAACTACTATAATACTGCTCCCTATGTACAAGAATATAACTACTAAAATTCTGCTCCTATGTACAAGAATATAACTACTATAATACTGCCTCTCTGTACAAGAATATAACTACTATAATACTGCCCCTATGTACAGGAATAGAACTACTATAATACTGCCCCTATGTACAAGAATAGAACTACTATAATACTGCTCCCTATGTACAAGAATATAACTACTATAATATTGCTCCCTATGTACAAGAATATAACTACTATAATACTGCTCCCTATGTTCAAGAATATAACTACTATAATACTGCTCCCTATGTACAAGAATATAACTACTATAATACTGCTCCCTATGTACAAGAATATAACTACTATAATTCTGCTCCTATGTACAAGAATATAACTACTATAATACTGCCCCTATGTACAAGAATATAACTACTATAATACTGCTCCCTATGTACAAGAATATAACTACTATAATACTGCCCCTATGTACAAGAATAGAACTACTATAATACTGCTCCCTATGTACAAGAATATAACTACTATAATACTGCTCCCTATGTACAAGAATATAACTACTATAATACTGCTCCCTATGTTCAAGAATATAACTACTATAATACTGCTCCCTATGTACAAGAATATAACTACTATAATACTGCTCCCTATGTACAAGAATATAACTACTATAATTCTGCTCCTATGTACAAGAATATAACTACTGTAATACTGCCCCTATGTACAAGAATATAACTACTATAATACTGCTCCCTATGTACAAGAATATAACTACTATAATACTGGTCCCTATGTACAAGAATATAACTACTATAATTCTGCTCCTATGTACAAGAATATAACTACTATAATACTGCCCCTATGTACAAGAATATAACTACTATAATACTGCTCCCTATGTACAAGAATATAACTATTATAATACTGCCCCCTATGTAAAAGAATATAACTACTATAATACTGCCCCCTATGTACAAGAATATAACTACTATAATACTGCCCCTATGTACAAGAATATAACTACTATAATGCTGCCCCTATGTACAAGAATATAACGACTATAATACTGCCCCCTATGTACAAGAATATAACTACTATAATACTGCTCCCTATGTACAAGAATATAACTACTATAATACTGCTCCTATGTACAAGAATATAACTACTATAATACTGCTCCTATGTACAGGAATATAACTACTATAATACTGCTCCCTAGGTACAGGAATATAACTACTATAATACTGCTCCCTATGTACAAGAATATAACTACTATAATACTGCCCCTATGTACAGGAATAGAACTACTATAATACTGCCCCTATGTACAAGAATATAACTACTATAATACTGCTCCCTATGTACAAGAATATAACTACTATAATACTGCTCCCTATGTACAAGAATATAACTACTATAATACTGCTCCCTATGTACAAGAATATAACTACTATAATACTGCTCCCTATGTACAAGAATATAACTACTATAATTCTGCTCCTATGTACAAGAATATAACTACTATAATACTGCCCCTATGTACAAGAATATAACTACTATAATACTGCCCCCTATGTACAAGAATATAACTACTATAATGCTGCTCCCTATGTACAAGAATATAACTATTATAATACTGACCCCTATGTAAAAGAATATAACTACTATAATACTGCCCCCTATGTACAAGAATATAACTACTATAATACTGCCCCTATGTACAAGCATATAACTACTATAATGCTGCCCCTATGTACAAGAATATAACTACTATAATACTGCCCCTATGTACAAGAATATAACTACTATAATACTGCTTCCTATGTGCAGGAATATAACTACTATAATACTGCCCCTATGTACAAGAATATAACAACTATAATACTGCTCCCTATGTACAGGAATATAACTACTATAATACTGCCCCTATGTACAAGAATATAACGACTATAATACTGCCCCTATGTACAAGAATATTACTACTATAATACTGACCCTATGTACAAGAATATAACTACTATAATACTGATCCAATGTGCAAGAATATAACTACTATAATACTGCCCCTATGTACAAGAATATAACTACTATAATACTGCCCCTATGTACAAGAATATAACTACTATAATACTGACCCCTATGTACAAGAATATAACTACTATAATACTGCCCCTATGTACAGGAATAGAACTACTATAATACTGCCCCTATGTACAAGAATATAACTACTATAATACTGCTCCCTATGTACAAGAATATAACTACTATATTACTGCTCCCTATGTACAGGAATATAACTACTATAATACTGCTCCCTATGTAAAAGAATATAACTACTATAATACTGCTCCCTATGTACAAGAATATAACTACTATAATACTGCTCCCTATGTACAAGAATATAACTACTATAATACTGCTCCCTATGTACAAGAATATAACTACTATAATTCTGCTCCTATGTACAAGAATATAACTACTATAATACTGCCTCTCTGTACAAGAATATAACTACTATAATACTGCCTCCTATGTACAAGAATATAACTACTATAATACTGCCCCTATGTACAAGAATAGAACTACTATAATACTGCTCCCTATGTACAAGAATATAACTACTATAATACTGCTCCCTATGTACAAGAATATAACTACTATAATACTGCTCCCTATGTTCAAGAATATAACTACTATAATACTGCTCCCTATGTACAAGAATATAACTACTATAATACTGCTCCCTATGTACAAGAATATAACTACTATAATTCTGCTCCTATGTACAAGAATATAACTACTATAATACTGCCCCTATGTACAAGAATATAACTACTATAATACTGCTCCCTATGTACAAGAATATAACTACTATAATACTGCTCCCTATGTACAAGAATATAACTACTATAATTCTGCTCCTATGTACAAGAATATAACTACTATAATACTGCCCCTATGTACAAGAATATAACTACTATAATACTGCTCCTTATGTACAAGAATATAACTGTTATAATACTGCCCCCTATGTACAAGAATATAACTACTATAATACTGCCCCCTATGTACAAGAATATAACTACTATAATACTGCCCCTATGTACAAGAATATAACTACTATAATGCTGCCCCTATGTACAAGAATATAACGACTATAATATTGCCCCCTATGTACAAGAATATAACTACTATAATACTGCTCCCTATGTACAAGAATATAACTACTATAATACTGCTCCTATGTACAAGAATATAACTACTATAATACTGCTCCTATGTACAGGAATATAACTACTATAATACTGCTCCCTATGTACAGGAATATAACTATTATAATACTGTTCCCTATGTACAAGAATATAACTACTATAATACTGCCCCTATGTACAGGAATAGAACTACTATAATACTGCCCCTATGTACAAGAATATAACTACTATAATACTGCTCCCTATGTACAAGAATATAACTACTATAATACTGCTCCCTATGTAAAAGAATATAACTACTATAATACTGCTCCCTATGTACAAGAATAAAACTACTATAATACTGCTCCCTATGTACAAGAATATAACTACTATAATACTGCTCCCTATGTACAAGAATATAACTACTATAATACTGCTCCCTATGTACAAGAATATAACTACTATAATACTGCTCCCTATGTACAAGAATATAACTACTATAATACTGCTCCCTATGTACAAGAATATAACTACTATATTACTGCTCCCTATGTACAAGAATATAACTACTATAATACTGCTCCCTATGTACAAGAATATAACTACTATAATTCTGCTCCTATGTACAAGAATATAACTACTATTGTACTGCCCCTATGTACAAGAATATAACTACTATAATACTGCCCCCTATGTACAAGAATATAACTACTATAATACTGCTCCCTATGTACAAGAATATAACTATTATAATACTGCCCCCTATGTACAAGAATATAACTACTATAATACTGCCCCCTATGTACAAGAATATAACTACTATAAAGCTGCCCCTATGTACAAGAATATAACTACTATAATACTGCCCCTATGTACAAGAATATAACTACTATAATACTGCTCCCTATGTACAGGAATATAACTACTATAATACTGCCCCTATGTACAAGAATATAACTACTATAATACTGCCCCTATGTACAAGAATATAACAACTATAATACTGCTCCCTATGTACAGGAATATAACTACTATAATACTGCTCCCTATGTACAAGAATATAACTACTATAATACTGACCCCTATGTACAAGAATATAACTACTATAATACTGCCCCTATGTACAAGCATATAACTACTCTAATGCTGACCCTATGTACAAGAATATAACTACTATAATACTGCCCCTATGTACAAGAATATAACTACTATATTACTGCTTCCTATGTACAGGAATATAACTACTATAATACTGCCCCTATGTACAAGAATATAACAACTATAATACTGCTCCCTATGTACAGGAATATAACTACTATAATACTGCCCCTATGTACAAGAATATAACTACTATAATACTGCCCCTATGTACAAGAATATTACTACTATAATACTGACCCTATGTACAAGAATATAACTACTATAATACTGATCCTATGTGCAAGAATATAACTACTATAATACTGCCCCTATGTACAAGAATATAACTACTATAATACTGCCCCTATGTACAAGAATATAACTACTATAATACTGACCCCTATGTACAAGAATATAACTACTATAATACTGCCCCTATGTACAGGAATAGAACTACTATAATACTGCCCCTATGTACAAGAATATAACTACTATAATACTGCTCCCTATGTACAAGAATATAACTACTATATTACTGCTCCCTATATACAAGAATATAACTACTATAATACTGCTCCCTATGTACAAGAATATAACTACTATAATACTGCTCCCTATGTACAAGAATATAACTACTATAATACTGCTCCCTATGTACAAGAATATAACTACTATAATACTGCTCCCTATGTACAAGAATATAACTACTATAATTCTGCTCCTATGTACAAGAATATAACTACTATAATACTGCCTCTCTGTACAAGAATATAACTACTATAATACTGCCCCTATGTACAGGAATAGAACTACTATAATACTGCCCCTATGTACAAGAATAGAACTACTATAATACTGCTCCCTATGTACAAGAATATAACTACTATAATACTGCTCCCTATGTACAAGAATATAACTACTATAATACTGCTCCCTATGTTCAAGAATATAACTACTATAATACTGCTCCCTATGTACAAGAATATAACTACTATAATACTGCTCCCTATGTACAAGAATATAACTACTATAATTCTGCTCCTATGTACAAGAATATAACTACTATAATACTGCCCCTATGTACAAGAATATAACTACTATAATACTGCTCCCTATGTACAAGAATATAACTACTATAATACTGCTCCCTATGTACAAGAATATAACTACTATAATTCTGCTCCTATGTACAAGAATATAACTACTATAATACTGCCTCTCTGTACAAGAATATAACTACTATAATACTGCCCCTATGTACAGGAATAGAACTACTATAATACTGCCCCTATGTACAAGAATAGAACTACTATAATACTGCTCCCTATGTACAAGAATATAACTACTATAATACTGCTCCCTATGTACAAGAATATAACTACTATAATACTGCTCCCTATGTTCAAGAATATAACTACTATAATACTGCTCCCTATGTACAAGAATATAACTACTATAATACTGCTCCCTATGTACAAGAATATAACTACTATAATTCTGCTCCTATGTACAAGAATATAACTACTATAATACTGCCCCTATGTACAAGAATATAACTACTATAATACTGCTCCCTATGTACAAGAATATAACTACTATAATACTGCCCCTATGTACAAGAATAGAACTACTATAATACTGCTCCCTATGTACAAGAATATAACTACTATAATACTGCTCCCTATGTACAAGAATATAACTACTATAATACTGCTCCCTATGTTCAAGAATATAACTACTATAATACTGCTCCCTATGTACAAGAATATAACTACTATAATACTGCTCCCTATGTACAAGAATATAACTACTATAATTCTGCTCCTATGTACAAGAATATAACTACTATAATATTGCCCCTATGTACAAGAATATAACTACTATAATACTGCTCCCTATGTACAAGAATATAACTACTATAATACTGGTCCCTATGTACAAGAATATAACTACTATAATTCTGCTCCTATGTACAAGAATATAACTACTATAATACTGCCCCTATGTACAAGAATATAACTACTATAATACTGCTCCCTATGTACAAGAATATAACTATTATAATACTGCCCCCTATGTAAAAGAATATAACTACTATAATACTGCCCCCTATGTACAAGAATATAACTACTATAATACTGCCCCTATGTACAAGAATATAACTACTATAATGCTGCCCCTATGTACAAGAATATAACGACTATAATACTGCCCCCTATGTACAAGAATATAACTACTATAATACTGCTCCCTATGTACAAGAATATAACTACTATAATACTGCTCCTATGTACAAGAATATAACTACTATAATACTGCTCCTATGTACAGGAATATAAGTACTATAATACTGCTCCCTAGGTACAGGAATATAACTACTATAATACTGCTCCCTATGTACAAGAATATAACTACTATAATACTGCCCCTATGTACAGGAATAGAACTACTATAATACTGCCCCTATGTACAAGAATATAACTACTATAATACTGCTCCCTATGTACAAGAATATAACTACTATAATACTGCTCCCTATGTACAAGAATATAACTACTATAATACTGCTCCCTATGTACAAGAATATAACTACTATAATACTGCTCCCTATGTACAAGAATATAACTACTATAATACTGCTCCCTATGTACAAGAATATAACTACTATAATTCTGCTCCTATGTACAAGAATATAACTACTATAATACTGCCCCTATGTACAAGAATATAACTACTATAATACTGCCCCCTATGTACAAGAATATAACTACTATAATACTGCTCCCTATGTACAAGAATATAACTATTATAATACTGACCCCTATGTAAAAGAATATAACTACTATAATACTGCCCCCTATGTACAAGAATATAACTACTATAATACTGCCCCTATGTACAAGCATATAACTACTATAATGCTGCCCCTATGTACAAGAATATAACTACTATAATACTGCCCCTATGTACAAGAATATAACTACTATAATACTGCTTCCTATGTACAGGAATATAACTACTATAATACTGCCCCTATGTACAAGAATATAACAACTATAATACTGCTCCCTATGTACAGGAATATAACTACTATAATACTGCCCCTATGTACAAGAATATAACTACTATAATACTGCCCCTATGTACAAGAATATTACTACTATAATACTGACCCTATGTACAAGAATATAACTACTATAATACTGATCCAATGTGCAAGAATATAACTACTATAATACTGCCCCTATGTACAAGAATATAACTACTATAATACTGCCCCTATGTACAAGAATATAACTACTATAATACTGACCCCTATGTACAAGAATATAACTACTATAATACTGCCCCTATGTACAGGAATAGAACTACTATAATACTGCCCCTATGTACAAGAATATAACTACTATAATACTGCTCCCTATGTACAAGAATATAACTACTATATTACTGCTCCCTATGTACAAGAATATAACTACTATAATACTGCTCCCTATGTACAAGAATATAACTACTGTAATACTGCTCCCTATGTACAAGAATATAACTACTATAATACTGCTCCCTATGTACAAGAATATAACTACTATAATACTGCTCCCTATGTACAAGAATATAACTACTATAATTCTGCTCCTATGTACAAGAATATAACTACTATAATACTGCCTCTCTGTACCAGAATATAACTACTATAATACTGCCCCTATGTACAGGAATAGAACTACTATAATACTGCCCCTATGTACAAGAATAGAACTACTATAATACTGCTCCCTATGTACAAGAATATAACTACTATAATACTGCTCCCTATGTACAAGAATATAACTACTATAATACTGCTCCCTATGTTCAAGAATATAACTACTATAATACTGCTCCCTATGTACAAGAATATAACTACTATAATACTGCTCCCTATGTACAAGAATATAACTACTATAATTCTGCTCCTATGTACAAGAATATAACTACTATAATACTGCCCCTATGTACAAGAATATAACTACTATAATACTGCTCCCTATGTACAAGAATATAACTACTATAATACTGCTCCCTATGTACAAGAATATAACTACTATAATTCTGCTCCTATGTACAAGAATATAACTACTATAATACTGCCCCTATGTACAAGAATATAACTACTATAATACTGCTCCCTATGTACAAGAATATAACTATTATAATACTGCCCCCTATGTACAAGAATATAACTACTATAATACTGCCCCCTATGTACAAGAATATAACTACTATAATACTGCCCCTATGTACAAGAATATAACTACTATAATGCTGCCCCTATGTACAAGAATATAACGACTATAATATTGCCCCCTATGTACAAGAATATAACTACTATAATACTGCTCCCTATGTACAAGAATATAACTACTATAATACTGCTCCTATGTACAAGAATATAACTACTATAATACTGCTCCTATGTACAGGAATATAACTACTATAATACTGCTCCTATGTACAGGAATATAACTACTATAATACTGCTCCCTATGTACAGGAATATAACTATTATAATACTGCTCCCTATGTACAAGAATATAACTACTATAATACTGCCCCTATGTACAGGAATAGAACTACTATAATACTGCCCCTATGTACAAGAATATAACTACTATAATACTGCTCCCTATGTACAAGAATATAACTACTATAATACTGCTCCCTATGTACAAGAATATAACTACTATAATACTGCTCCCTATGTACAAGAATATAACTACTATAATACTGCTCCCTATGTACAAGAATATAACTACTATAATACTGCTCCCTATGTACAAGAAAATAACTACTATAATACTGCTCCCTATGTACAAGAATATAACTACTATAATACTGCTCCCTATGTACAAGAATATAACTACTATAATACTGCTCCCTATGTACAAGAATATAACTACTATAATACTGCTCCCTATGTACAAGAATATAACTACTATAATACTGCTCCCTATGTACAAGAATATAACTACTATAATTCTGCTCCTATGTACACGAATATAACTACTATAATACTGCCCCTATGTACAAGAATATAACTACTATAATACTGCCCCCTATGTACAAGAATATAACTACTATAATACTGCTCCCTATGTACAAGAATATAACTATTATAATACTGCCCCCTATGTACAAGAATATAACTACTATAATACTGCCCCCTATGTACAAGAATATAACTACTATAAAGCTGCCCCTATGTACAAGAATATAACTACTATAATACTGCCCCTATGTACAAGAATATAACTACTATAATACTGCTCCCTATGTACAGGAATATAACTACTATAATACTGCCCCTATGTACAAGAATATAACCACTATAATACTGCCCCTATGTACAAGAATATAACAACTATAATACTGCTCCCTATGTACAGGAATATAACTACTATAATACTGCTCCCTATGTACAAGAATATAACTACTATAATACTGACCCCTATGTACAAGAATATAACTACTATAATACTGCCCCTATGTACAAGCATATAACTACTATAATGCTGCCCCTATGTGCAAGAATATAACTACTATAATACTGCCCCTATGTACAAGAATATAACTACTATAATACTGCTTCCTATGTACAGGAATATAACTACTATAATACTGCCCCTATGTACAAGAATATAACAACTATAATACTGCTCCCTATGTACAGGAATATAACTACTATAATACTGCCCCTATGTACAAGAATATAACTACTATAATACTGCCCCTATGTACAAGAATATTACTACTATAATACTGACCCTATGTACAAGAATATAACTACTATAATACTGATCCTATGTGCAAGAATATAACTACTATAATACTGCCCCTATGTACAAGAATATAACTACTATAATACTGCCCCTATGTACAAGAATATAACTACTATAATACTGACCCCTATGTACAAGAATATAACTACTATAATACTGCCCCTATGTACAGGAATAGAACTACTATAATACTGCCCCTATGTACAAGAATATAACTACTATAATACTGCTCCCTATGTACAAGAATATAACTACTATATTACTGCTCCCTATATACAAGAATATAACTACTATAATACTGCTCCCTATGTACAAGAATATAACTACTATAATACTGCTCCCTATGTACAAGAATATAACTACTATAATACTGCTCCCTATGTACAAGAATATAACTACTATAATACTGCTCCCTATGTACAAGAATATAACTACTATAATTCTGCTCCTATGTACAAGAATATAACTACTATAATACTGCCTCTCTGTACAAGAATATAACTACTATAATACTGCCCCTATGTACAGGAATAGAACTACTATAATACTGCCCCTATGTACAAGAATAGAACTACTATAATACTGCTCCCTATGTACAAGAATATAACTACTATAATACTGCTCCCTATGTACAAGAATATAACTACTATAATACTGCTCCCTATGTTCAAGAATATAACTACTGTAATACTGCTCCCTATGTACAAGAATATAACTACTATAATACTGCTCCCTATGTACAAGAATATAACTACTATAATTCTGCTCCTATGTACAAGAATATAACTACTATAATACTGCCCCTATGTACAAGAATATAACTACTATAATACTGCTCCCTATGTACAAGAATATAACTACTATAATACTGCTCCCTATGTACAAGAATATAACTACTATAATTCTGCTCCTATGTACAAGAATATAACTACTATAATACTGCCCCTATGTACAAGAATATAACTACTATAATACTGCTCCCTATGTACAAGAATATAACTATTATAATACTGCCCCCTATGTACAAGAATATAACTACTATAATACTGCCCCTATGTACAAGAATATAACTACTATAATGCTGCCCCTATGTACAAGAATATAACGACTATAATACTGCCCCCTATGTACAAGAATATAACTACTATAATACTGCTCCCTATGTACAAGAATATAACTACTATAATACTGCTCCTATGTACAAGAATATAACTACTATAATACTGCTCCTATGTACAGGAATATAACTACTATAATACTGCTCCCTATGTACAGGAATATAACTATTATAATACTGCTCCCTATGTACAAGAATATAACTACTATAATACTGCCCCTATGTACAGGAATAGAACTACTATAATACTGCCCCTATGTACAAGAATATAACTACTATAATACTGCTCCCTATGTACAAGAATATAACTACTATAATACTGCTCCCTATGTACAAGAATATAACTACTATAATACTGCTCCCTATGTACAAGAATATAACTACTATAATACTGCTCCCTATGTACAAGAATATAACTACTATAATACTGCTCCCTATGTACAAGAATATAACTACTATAATACTGCCCCTATGTACAGGAATAGAACTACTATAATACTGCCCCTATGTACAAGAATATAACTACTATAATACTGCTCCCTATGTACAAGAATATAACTACTATAATACTGCTCCCTATGTACAAGAATATAACTACTATAATACTGCTCCCTATGTACAAGAATATAACTACTATAATACTGCTCCCTATGTACAAGAATATAACTACTATAATTCTGCTCCTATGTACAAGAATATAACTACTATAATACTGCCTCTCTGTACAAGAATATAACTACTATAATACTGCCCCTATGTACAGGAATAGAACTACTATAATACTGCCCCTATGTACAAGAATAGAACTACTATAATACTGCTCCCTATGTACAAGAATATAACTACTATAATACTGCTCCCTATGTACAAGAATATAACTACTATAATACTGCTCCCTATGTTCAAGAATATAACTACTGTAATACTGCTCCCTATGTACAAGAATATAACTACTATAATACTGCTCCCTATGTACAAGAATATAACTACTATAATTCTGCTCCTATGTACAAGAATATAACTACTATAATACTGCCCCTATGTACAAGAATATAACTACTATAATACTGCTCCCTATGTACAAGAATATAACTACTATAATACTGCTCCCTATGTACAAGAATATAACTACTATAATTCTGCTCCTATGTACAAGAATATAACTACTATAATACTGCCCCTATGTACAAGAATATAACTACTATAATACTGCTCCCTATGTACAAGAATATAACTATTATAATACTGCCCCCTATGTACAAGAATATAACTACTATAATACTGCCCCTATGTACAAGAATATAACTACTATAATGCTGCCCCTATGTACAAGAATATAACGACTATAATACTGCCCCCTATGTACAAGAATATAACTACTATAATACTGCTCCCTATGTACAAGAATATAACTACTATAATACTGCTCCTATGTACAAGAATATAACTACTATAATACTGCTCCTATGTACAGGAATATAACTACTATAATACTGCTCCCTATGTACAGGAATATAACTATTATAATACTGCTCCCTATGTACAAGAATATAACTACTATAATACTGCCCCTATGTACAGGAATAGAACTACTATAATACTGCCCCTATGTACAAGAATATAACTACTATAATACTGCTCCCTATGTACAAGAATATAACTACTATAATACTGCTCCCTATGTACAAGAATATAACTACTATAATACTGCTCCCTATGTACAAGAATATAACTACTATAATACTGCTCCCTATGTACAAGAATATAACTACTATAATACTGCTCCCTATGTACAAGAATATAACTACTATAATACTGCTCCCTATGTACAAGAATATAACTACTATAATACTGCTCCCTATGTACAAGAATATAACTACTATAATACTGCTCCCTATGTACAAGAATATAACTACTATAATACTGCTCCCTATGTACAAGAATATAACTACTATAATACTGCTCCCTATGTACAAGAATATAACTACTATAATTCTGCTCCTATGTACAAGAATATAACTACTATAATACTGCCCCTATGTACAAGAATATAACTACTATAATACTGCCCCCTATGTACAAGAATATAACTACTATAATACTGCTCCCTATGTACAAGAATATAACTATTATAATACTGCCCCCTATGTACAAGAATATAACTACTATAATACTGCCCCCTATGTACAAGAATATAACTACTATAATACTGCCCCTATGTACAAGCATATAACTACTATAAAGCTGCCCCTATGTACAAGAATATAACTACTATAATACTGCCCCTATGTACAAGAATATAACTACTATAATACTGCTCCCTATGTACAGGAATATAACTACTATAATACTGCCCCTATGTACAAGAATATAACTACTATAATACTGCCCCTATGTACAAGAATATAACAACTATAATACTGCTCCCTATGTACAGGAATATAACTACTATAATACTGCTCCCTATGTACAAGAATATAACTACTATAATACTGACCCCTATGTACAAGAATATAACTACTATAATACTGATCCTATGTGCAAGAATATAACTACTATAATACTGCCCCTATGTACAAGAATATAACTACTATAATACTGCCCCTATGTACAAGAATATAACTACTATAATACTGCCCCTATGTACAAGAATATAACTACTATAATACTGCCCCCTATGTACAAGAATATAACTGCTATAATTCTGCTCCTATGTACAAGAATATAACTACTATAATTCTGCTCCTATGTACAAGAATATAACTACTATAATACTGCCCCTATGTACAAGAATATAACTACTATAATACTGACCCCTATGTAAAAGAATATAACTACTATAATACTGATCCTATGTGCAAGAATATAACTACTATAATACTGCCTCTATGTACAAGAATATAACTACTATAATACTGCCCCTATGTACAAGAATATAACTATTATAATACTGCCCCCTATGTACAAGAATATAACTACTATAATACTGCTCCTATGTACAAGAATATAACTGCTATAATTCTGCTCCTATGTACAAGAATATAACTACTATAATACTGCTCCCTATGTACAAGAATATAACTACTATAATACTGCTCCCTATGTACAAGAATATAACTACTATAATACTGCTCCCTATGTACAAGAATATAACTACTATAATACTGCTCCCTATGTACAAGAATATAACTACTATAATACTGCTCCCTATGTACAAGAATATAACTACTATAATTCTGCTCCTATGTACAAGAATATAACTACTATAATACTGCCCCTATGTACAAGAATATAACTACTATAATACTGCCCCCTATGTACAAGAATATAACTACTATAATACTGCTCCCTATGTACAAGAATATAACTATTATAATACTGCCCCCTATGTACAAGAATATAACTACTATAATACTGCCCCCTATGTACAAGAATATAACTACTATAATACTGCCCCTATGTACAAGCATATAACTACTATAATGCTGCCCCTATGTACAGGAATATAACTACTATAATACTGCCCCTATGTACAAGAATATAACTACTATAATACTGCCCCTATGTACAAGAATATAACAACTATAATACTGCTCCCTATGTACAGGAATATAACTACTATAATACTGCTCCCTATGTACAAGAATATAACTACTATAATACTGACCCCTATGTACAAGAATATAACTACTATAATACTGCTCCCTATGTTCAAGAATATAACTACTATAATACTGCTCCCTATGTACAAGAATATAACTACTATAATTCTGCTCCTATGTACAAGAATATAACTACTATAATACTGCCCCTATGTACAAGAATATAACTACTATAATACTGCTCCCTATGTACAAGAATATAACTACTATAATACTGCCCCTATGTACAAGAATAGAACTACTATAATACTGCTCCCTATGTACAAGAATATAACTACTATAATACTGCTCCCTATGTACAAGAATATAACTACTATAATACTGCTCCCTATGTTCAAGAATATAACTACTATAATACTGCTCCCTATGTACAAGAATATAACTACTATAATACTGCTCCCTATGTACAAGAATATAACTACTATAATTCTGCTCCTATGTACAAGAATATAACTACTATAATACTGCCCCTATGTACAAGAATATAACTACTATAATACTGCTCCCTATGTACAAGAATATAACTACTATAATACTGGTCCCTATGTACAAGAATATAACTACTATAATTCTGCTCCTATGTACAAGAATATAACTACTATAATACTGCCCCTATGTACAAGAATATAACTACTATAATACTGCTCCCTATGTACAAGAATATAACTATTATAATACTGCCCCCTATGTAAAAGAATATAACTACTATAATACTGCCCCCTATGTACAAGAATATAACTACTATAATACTGCCCCTATGTACAAGAATATAACTACTATAATGCTGCCCCTATGTACAAGAATATAACGACTATAATACTGCCCCCTATGTACAAGAATATAACTACTATAATACTGCTCCCTATGTACAAGAATATAACTACTATAATACTGCTCCTATGTACAAGAATATAACTACTATAATACTGCTCCTATGTACAGGAATATAAGTACTATAATACTGCTCCCTAGGTACAGGAATATAACTACTATAATACTGCTCCCTATGTACAAGAATATAACTACTATAATACTGCCCCTATGTACAGGAATAGAACTACTATAATACTGCCCCTATGTACAAGAATATAACTACTATAATACTGCTCCCTATGTACAAGAATATAACTACTATAATACTGCTCCCTATGTACAAGAATATAACTACTATAATACTGCTCCCTATGTACAAGAATATAACTACTATAATACTGCTCCCTATGTACAAGAATATAACTACTATAATACTGCTCCCTATGTACAAGAATATAACTACTATAATTCTGCTCCTATGTACAAGAATATAACTACTATAATACTGCCCCTATGTACAAGAATATAACTACTATAATACTGCCCCCTATGTACAAGAATATAACTACTATAATACTGCTCCCTATGTACAAGAATATAACTATTATAATACTGACCCCTATGTAAAAGAATATAACTACTATAATACTGCCCCCTATGTACAAGAATATAACTACTATAATACTGCCCCTATGTACAAGCATATAACTACTATAATGCTGCCTCTATGTACAAGAATATAACTACTATAATACTGCCCCTATGTACAAGAATATAACTACTATAATACTGCTTCCTATGTACAGGAATATAACTACTATAATACTGCCCCTATGTACAAGAATATAACAACTATAATACTGCTCCCTATGTACAGGAATATAACTACTATAATACTGCCCCTATGTACAAGAATATAACTACTATAATACTGCCCCTATGTACAAGAATATTACTACTATAATACTGACCCTATGTACAAGAATATAACTACTATAATACTGATCCAATGTGCAAGAATATAACTACTATAATACTGCCCCTATGTACAAGAATATAACTACTATAATACTGCCCCTATGTACAAGAATATAACTACTATAATACTGACCCCTATGTACAAGAATATAACTACTATAATACTGCCCCTATGTACAGGAATAGAACTACTATAATACTGCCCCTATGTACAAGAATATAACTACTATAATACTGCTCCCTATGTACAAGAATATAACTACTATATTACTGCTCCCTATGTACAAGAATATAACTACTATAATACTGCTCCCTATGTACAAGAATATAACTACTGTAATACTGCTCCCTATGTACAAGAATATAACTACTATAATACTGCTCCCTATGTACAAGAATATAACTACTATAATACTGCTCCCTATGTACAAGAATATAACTACTATAATTCTGCTCCTATGTACAAGAATATAACTACTATAATACTGCCTCTCTGTACCAGAATATAACTACTATAATACTGCCCCTATGTACAGGAATAGAACTACTATAATACTGCCCCTATGTACAAGAATAGAACTACTATAATACTGCTCCCTATGTACAAGAATATAACTACTATAATACTGCTCCCTATGTACAAGAATATAACTACTATAATACTGCTCCCTATGTTCAAGAATATAACTACTATAATACTGCTCCCTATGTACAAGAATATAACTACTATAATACTGCTCCCTATGTACAAGAATATAACTACTATAATTCTGCTCCTATGTACAAGAATATAACTACTATAATACTGCCCCTATGTACAAGAATATAACTACTATAATACTGCTCCCTATGTACAAGAATATAACTACTATAATACTGCTCCCTATGTACAAGAATATAACTACTATAATTCTGCTCCTATGTACAAGAATATAACTACTATAATACTGCCCCTATGTACAAGAATATAACTACTATAATACTGCTCCCTATGTACAAGAATATAACTATTATAATACTGCCCCCTATGTACAAGAATATAACTACTATAATACTGCCCCCTATGTACAAGAATATAACTACTATAATACTGCCCCTATGTACAAGAATATAACTACTATAATGCTGCCCCTATGTACAAGAATATAACGACTATAATATTGCCCCCTATGTACAAGAATATAACTACTATAATACTGCTCCCTATGTACAAGAATATAACTACTATAATACTGCTCCTATGTACAAGAATATAACTACTATAATACTGCTCCTATGTACAGGAATATAACTACTATAATACTGCTCCCTATGTACAGGAATATAACTATTATAATACTGCTCCCTATGTACAAGAATATAACTACTATAATACTGCCCCTATGTACAGGAATAGAACTACTATAATACTGCCCCTATGTACAAGAATATAACTACTATAATACTGCTCCCTATGTACAAGAATATAACTACTATAATACTGCTCCCTATGTACAAGAATATAACTACTATAATACTGCTCCCTATGTACAAGAATATAACTACTATAATACTGCTCCCTATGTACAAGAATATAACTACTATAATACTGCTCCCTATGTACAAGAAAATAACTACTATAATACTGCTCCCTATGTACAAGAATATAACTACTATAATACTGCTCCCTATGTACAAGAATATAACTACTATAATACTGCTCCCTATGTACAAGAATATAACTACTATAATACTGCTCCCTATGTACAAGAATATAACTACTATAATACTGCTCCCTATGTACAAGAATATAACTACTATAATTCTGCTCCTATGTACAAGAATATAACTACTATAATACTGCCCCTATGTACAAGAATATAACTACTATAATACTGCCCCCTATGTACAAGAATATAACTACTATAATACTGCTCCCTATGTACAAGAATATAACTATTATAATACTGCCCCCTATGTACAAGAATATAACTACTATAATACTGCCCCCTATGTACAAGAATATAACTACTATAAAGTTGCCCCTATGTACAAGAATATAACTACTATAATACTGCCCCTATGTACAAGAATATAACTACTATAATACTGCTCCCTATGTACAGGAATATAACTACTATAATACTGCCCCTATGTACAAGAATATAACCACTATAATACTGCCCCTATGTACAAGAATATAACAACTATAATACTGCTCCCTATGTACAGGAATATAACTACTATAATACTGCTCCCTATGTACAAGAATATAACTACTATAATACTGACCCCTATGTACAAGAATATAACTACTATAATACTGCCCCTATGTACAAGCATATAACTACTATAATGCTGCCCCTATGTACAAGAATATAACTACTATAATACTGCCCCTATGTACAAGAATATAACTACTATAATACTGCTTCCTATGTACAGGAATATAACTACTATAATACTGCCCCTATGTACAAGAATATAACAACTATAATACTGCTCCCTATGTACAGGAATATAACTACTATAATACTGCCCCTATGTACAAGAATATAACTACTATAATACTGCCCCTATGTACAAGAATATTACTACTATAATACTGACCCTATGTACAAGAATATAACTACTATAATACTGATCCTATGTGCAAGAATATAACTACTATAATACTGCCCCTATGTACAAGAATATAACTACTATAATACTGCCCCTATGTACAAGAATATAACTACTATAATACTGACCCCTATGTACAAGAATATAACTACTATAATACTGCCCCTATGTACAGGAATAGAACTACTATAATACTGCCCCTATGTACAAGAATATAACTACTATAATACTGCTCCCTATGTACAAGAATATAACTACTATATTACTGCTCCCTATATACAAGAATATAACTACTATAATACTGCTCCCTATCTACAAGAATATAACTACTATAATACTGCTCCCTATGTACAAGAATATAACTACTATAATACTGCTCCCTATGTACAAGAATATAACTACTATAATACTGCTCCCTATGTACAAGAATATAACTACTATAATTCTGCTCCTATGTACAAGAATATAACTACTATAATACTGCCTCTCTGTACAAGAATATAACTACTATAATACTGCCCCTATGTACAGGAATAGAACTACTATAATACTGCCCCTATGTACAAGAATAGAACTACTATAATACTGCTCCCTATGTACAAGAATATAACTACTATAATACTGCTCCCTATGTACAAGAATATAACTACTATAATACTGCTCCCTATGTTCAAGAATATAACTACTATAATACTGCTCCCTATGTACAAGAATATAACTACTATAATACTGCTCCCTATGTACAAGAATATAACTACTATAATTCTGCTCCTATGTACAAGAATATAACTACTATAATACTGCCCCTATGTACAAGAATATAACTACTATAATACTGCTCCCTATGTACAAGAATATAACTACTATAATACTGCTCCCTATGTACAAGAATATAACTATTATAATACTGCCCCCTATGTACAAGAATATAACTACTATAATACTGCCCCTATGTACAAGAATATAACTACTATAATGCTGCCCCTATGTACAAGAATATAACGACTATAATACTGCCCCCTATGTACAAGAATATAACTACTATAATACTGCTCCCTATGTACAAGAATATAACTACTATAATACTGCTCCTATGTACAAGAATATAACTACTATAATACTGCTCCTATGTACAGGAATATAACTACTATAATACTGCTCCCTATGTACAGGAATATAACTATTATAATACTGCTCCCTATGTACAAGAATATAACTACTATAATACTGCCCCTATGTACAGGAATAGAACTACTATAATACTGCCCCTATGTACAAGAATATAACTACTATAATACTGCTCCCTATGTACAAGAATATAACTACTATAATACTGCTCCCTATGTACAAGAATATAACTACTATAATACTGCCCCCTATGTACAAGAATATAACTACTATAATACTGCCCCTATGTACAAGAATATAACTACTATAATGCTGCCCCTATGTACAAGAATATAACGACTATAATACTGCCCCATATGTACAAGAATATAACTACTATAATACTGCTCCCTATGTACAAGAATATAACTACTATAATACTGCTCCTATGTACAAGAATATAACTACTATAATACTGCTCCTATGTACAGGAATATAACTACTATAATACTGCTCCCTATGTACAGGAATATAACTATTATAATACTGCTCCCTATGTACAAGAATATAACTACTATAATACTGCCCCTATGTACAGGAATAGAACTACTATAATACTGCCCCTATGTACAAGAATATAACTACTATAATACTGCTCCCTATGTACAAGAATATAACTATTATAATACTGCCCCCTATGTACAAGAATATAACTACTATAATACTGCCCCTATGTACAAGAATATAACTACTATAATGCTGCCCCTATGTACAAGAATATAACGACTATAATACTGCCCCCTATGTACAAGAATATAACTACTATAATACTGCTCCCTATGTACAAGAATATAACTACTATAATACTGCTCCTATGTACAAGAATATAACTACTATAATACTGCTCCTATGTACAGGAATATAACTACTATAATACTGCTCCCTATGTACAGGAATATAACTATTATAATACTGCTCCCTATGTACAAGAATATAACTACTATAATACTGCCCCTATGTACAGGAATAGAACTACTATAATACTGCCCCTATGTACAAGAATATAACTACTATAATACTGCTCCCTATGTACAAGAATATAACTACTATAATACTGCTCCCTATGTACAAGAATATAACTACTATAATACTGCTCCCTATGTACAAGAATATAACTACTATAATACTGCTCCCTATGTACAAGAATATAACTACTATAATACTGCTCCCTATGTACAAGAATATAACTACTATAATACTGCTCCCTATGTACAAGAATATAACTACTATAATACTGCTCCCTATGTACAAGAATATAACTACTATAATACTGCTCCCTATGTACAAGAATATAACTACTATAATACTGCTCCCTATGTACAAGAATATAACTACTATAATACTGCTCCCTATGTACAAGAATATAACTACTATAATTCTGCTCCTATGTACAAGAATATAACTACTATAATACTGCCCCTATGTACAAGAATATAACTACTATAATACTGCCCCCTATGTACAAGAATATAACTACTATAATACTGCTCCCTATGTACAAGAATATAACTATTATAATACTGCCCCCTATGTACAAGAATATAACTACTATAATACTGCCCCCTATGTACAAGAATATAACTACTATAATACTGCCCCTATGTACAAGCATATAACTACTATAAAGCTGCCCCTATGTACAAGAATATAACTACTATAATACTGCCCCTATGTACAAGAATATAACTACTATAATACTGCTCCCTATGTACAGGAATATAACTACTATAATACTGCCCCTATGTACAAGAATATAACTACTATAATACTGCCCCTATGTACAAGAATATAACAACTATAATACTGCTCCCTATGTACAGGAATATAACTACTATAATACTGCTCCCTATGTACAAGAATATAACTACTATAATACTGACCCCTATGTACAAGAATATAACTACTATAATACTGATCCTATGTGCAAGAATATAACTACTATAATACTGCCCCTATGTACAAGAATATAACTACTATAATACTGCCCCTATGTACAAGAATATAACTACTATAATACTGCCCCTATGTACAAGAATATAACTACTATAATACTGCCCCCTATGTACAAGAATATAACTGCTATAATTCTGCTCCTATGTACAAGAATATAACTACTATAATTCTGCTCCTATGTACAAGAATATAACTACTATAATACTGCCCCTATGTACAAGAATATAACTACTATAATACTGACCCCTATGTACAAGAATATAACTACTATAATACTGATCCTATGTGCAAGAATATAACTACTATAATACTGCCTCTATGTACAAGAATATAACTACTATAATACTGCTCCCTATGTACAAGAATATAACTACTATAATTCTGCTCCTATGTACAAGAATATAACTACTATAATACTGCCTCTCTGTACCAGAATATAACTACTATAATACTGCCCCTATGTACAGGAATAGAACTACTATAATACTGCCCCTATGTACAAGAATAGAACTACTATAATACTGCTCCCTATGTACAAGAATATAACTACTATAATACTGCTCCCTATGTACAAGAATATAACTACTATAATACTGCTCCCTATGTTCAAGAATATAACTACTATAATACTGCTCCCTATGTACAAGAATATAACTACTATAATACTGCTCCCTATGTACAAGAATATAACTACTATAATTCTGCTCCTATGTACAAGAATATAACTACTATAATACTGCCCCTATGTACAAGAATATAACTACTATAATACTGCTCCCTATGTACAAGAATATAACTACTATAATACTGCTCCCTATGTACAAGAATATAACTACTATAATTCTGCTCCTATGTACAAGAATATAACTACTATAATACTGCCCCTATGTACAAGAATATAACTACTATAATACTGCTCCCTATGTACAAGAATATAACTATTATAATACTGCCCCCTATGTACAAGAATATAACTACTATAATACTGCCCCCTATGTACAAGAATATAACTACTATAATACTGCCCCTATGTACAAGAATATAACTACTATAATGCTGCCCCTATGTACAAGAATATAACGACTATAATATTGCCCCCTATGTACAAGAATATAACTACTATAATACTGCTCCCTATGTACAAGAATATAACTACTATAATACTGCTCCTATGTACAAGAATATAACTACTATAATACTGCTCCTATGTACAGGAATATAACTACTATAATACTGCTCCCTATGTACAGGAATATAACTATTATAATACTGCTCCCTATGTACAAGAATATAACTACTATAATACTGCCCCTATGTACAGGAATAGAACTACTATAATACTGCCCCTATGTACAAGAATATAACTACTATAATACTGCTCCCTATGTACAAGAATATAACTACTATAATACTGCTCCCTATGTACAAGAATATAACTACTATAATACTGCTCCCTATGTACAAGAATATAACTACTATAATACTGCTCCCTATGTACAAGAATATAACTACTATAATACTGCTCCCTATGTACAAGAAAATAACTACTATAATACTGCTCCCTATGTACAAGAATATAACTACTATAATACTGCTCCCTATGTACAAGAATATAACTACTATAATACTGCTCCCTATGTACAAGAATATAACTACTATAATACTGCTCCCTATGTACAAGAATATAACTACTATAATACTGCTCCCTATGTACAAGAATATAACTACTATAATTCTGCTCCTATGTACAAGAATATAACTACTATAATACTGCCCCTATGTACAAGAATATAACTACTATAATACTGCCCCCTATGTACAAGAATATAACTACTATAATACTGCTCCCTATGTACAAGAATATAACTATTATAATACTGCCCCCTATGTACAAGAATATAACTACTATAATACTGCCCCCTATGTACAAGAATATAACTACTATAAAGTTGCCCCTATGTACAAGAATATAACTACTATAATACTGCCCCTATGTACAAGAATATAACTACTATAATACTGCTCCCTATGTACAGGAATATAACTACTATAATACTGCCCCTATGTACAAGAATATAACCACTATAATACTGCCCCTATGTACAAGAATATAACAACTATAATACTGCTCCCTATGTACAGGAATATAACTACTATAATACTGCTCCCTATGTACAAGAATATAACTACTATAATACTGACCCCTATGTACAAGAATATAACTACTATAATACTGCCCCTATGTACAAGCATATAACTACTATAATGCTGCCCCTATGTACAAGAATATAACTACTATAATACTGCCCCTATGTACAAGAATATAACTACTATAATACTGCTTCCTATGTACAGGAATATAACTACTATAATACTGCCCCTATGTACAAGAATATAACAACTATAATACTGCTCCCTATGTACAGGAATATAACTACTATAATACTGCCCCTATGTACAAGAATATAACTACTATAATACTGCCCCTATGTACAAGAATATTACTACTATAATACTGACCCTATGTACAAGAATATAACTACTATAATACTGATCCTATGTGCAAGAATATAACTACTATAATACTGCCCCTATGTACAAGAATATAACTACTATAATACTGCCCCTATGTACAAGAATATAACTACTATAATACTGACCCCTATGTACAAGAATATAACTACTATAATACTGCCCCTATGTACAGGAATAGAACTACTATAATACTGCCCCTATGTACAAGAATATAACTACTATAATACTGCTCCCTATGTACAAGAATATAACTACTATATTACTGCTCCCTATATACAAGAATATAACTACTATAATACTGCTCCCTATCTACAAGAATATAACTACTATAATACTGCTCCCTATGTACAAGAATATAACTACTATAATACTGCTCCCTATGTACAAGAATATAACTACTATAATACTGCTCCCTATGTACAAGAATATAACTACTATAATTCTGCTCCTATGTACAAGAATATAACTACTATAATACTGCCTCTCTGTACAAGAATATAACTACTATAATACTGCCCCTATGTACAGGAATAGAACTACTATAATACTGCCCCTATGTACAAGAATAGAACTACTATAATACTGCTCCCTATGTACAAGAATATAACTACTATAATACTGCTCCCTATGTACAAGAATATAACTACTATAATACTGCTCCCTATGTTCAAGAATATAACTACTATAATACTGCTCCCTATGTACAAGAATATAACTACTATAATACTGCTCCCTATGTACAAGAATATAACTACTATAATTCTGCTCCTATGTACAAGAATATAACTACTATAATACTGCCCCTATGTACAAGAATATAACTACTATAATACTGCTCCCTATGTACAAGAATATAACTACTATAATACTGCTCCCTATGTACAAGAATATAACTATTATAATACTGCCCACTATGTACAAGAATATAACTACTATAATACTGCCCCTATGTACAAGAATATAACTACTATAATGCTGCCCCTATGTACAAGAATATAACGACTATAATACTGCCCCCTATGTACAAGAATATAACTACTATAATACTGCTCCCTATGTACAAGAATATAACTACTATAATACTGCTCCTATGTACAAGAATATAACTACTATAATACTGCTCCTATGTACAGGAATATAACTACTATAATACTGCTCCCTATGTACAGGAATATAACTATTATAATACTGCTCCCTATGTACAAGAATATAACTACTATAATACTGCCCCTATGTACAGGAATAGAACTACTATAATACTGCCCCTATGTACAAGAATATAACTACTATAATACTGCTCCCTATGTACAAGAATATAACTACTATAATACTGCTCCCTATGTACAAGAATATAACTACTATAATACTGCCCCCTATGTACAAGAATATAACTACTATAATACTGCCCCTATGTACAAGAATATAACTACTATAATGCTGCCCCTATGTACAAGAATATAACGACTATAATACTGCCCCCTATGTACAAGAATATAACTACTATAATACTGCTCCCTATGTACAAGAATATAACTACTATAATACTGCTCCTATGTACAAGAATATAACTACTATAATACTGCTCCTATGTACAGGAATATAACTACTATAATACTGCTCCCTATGTACAGGAATATAACTATTATAATACTGCTCCCTATGTACAAGAATATAACTACTATAATACTGCCCCTATGTACAGGAATAGAACTACTATAATACTGCCCCTATGTACAAGAATATAACTACTATAATACTGCTCCCTATGTACAAGAATATAACTATTATAATACTGCCCCCTATGTACAAGAATATAACTACTATAATACTGCCCCTATGTACAAGAATATAACTACTATAATGCTGCCCCTATGTACAAGAATATAACGACTATAATACTGCCCCCTATGTACAAGAATATAACTACTATAATACTGCTCCCTATGTACAAGAATATAACTACTATAATACTGCTCCTATGTACAAGAATATAACTACTATAATACTGCTCCTATGTACAGGAATATAACTACTATAATACTGCTCCCTATGTACAGGAATATAACTATTATAATACTGCTCCCTATGTACAAGAATATAACTACTATAATACTGCCCCTATGTACAGGAATAGAACTACTATAATACTGCCCCTATGTACAAGAATATAACTACTATAATACTGCTCCCTATGTACAAGAATATAACTACTATAATACTGCTCCCTATGTACAAGAATATAACTACTATAATACTGCTCCCTATGTACAAGAATATAACTACTATAATACTGCTCCCTATGTACAAGAATATAACTACTATAATACTGCTCCCTATGTACAAGAATATAACTACTATAATACTGCTCCCTATGTACAAGAATATAACTACTATAATACTGCTCCCTATGTACAAGAATATAACTACTATAATACTGCTCCCTATGTACAAGAATATAACTACTATAATACTGCTCCCTATGTACAAGAATATAACTACTATAATACTGCTCCCTATGTACAAGAATATAACTACTATAATTCTGCTCCTATGTACAAGAATATAACTACTATAATACTGCCCCTATGTACAAGAATATAACTACTATAATACTGCCCCCTATGTACAAGAATATAACTACTATAATACTGCTCCCTATGTACAAGAATATAACTATTATAATACTGCCCCCTATGTACAAGAATATAACTACTATAATACTGCCCCCTATGTACAAGAATATAACTACTATAATACTGCCCCTATGTACAAGCATATAACTACTATAAAGCTGCCCCTATGTACAAGAATATAACTACTATAATACTGCCCCTATGTACAAGAATATAACTACTATAATACTGCTCCCTATGTACAGGAATATAACTACTATAATACTGCCCCTATGTACAAGAATATAACTACTATAATACTGCCCCTATGTACAAGAATATAACAACTATAATACTGCTCCCTATGTACAGGAATATAACTACTATAATACTGCTCCCTATGTACAAGAATATAACTACTATAATACTGACCCCTATGTACAAGAATATAACTACTATAACACTGATCCTATGTGCAAGAATATAACTACTATAATACTGCCCCTATGTACAAGAATATAACTACTATAATACTGCCCCTATGTACAAGAATATAACTACTATAATACTGCCCCTATGTACAAGAATATAACTACTATAATACTGCCCCCTATGTACAAGAATATAACTGCTATAATTCTGCTCCTATGTACAAGAATATAACTACTATAATTCTGCTCCTATGTACAAGAATATAACTACTATAATACTGCCCCTATGTACAAGAATATAACTACTATAATACTGACCCCTATGTACAAGAATATAACTACTATAATACTGATCCTATGTGCAAGAATATAACTACTATAATACTGCCTCTATGTACAAGAATATAACTACTATAATACTGCCCCTATGTACAAGAATATAACTATTATAATACTGCCCCCTATGTACAAGAATATAACTACTATAATACTGCTCCTATGTACAAGAATATAACTGCTATAATTCTGCTCCTATGTACAAGAATATAACTGCTATAATTCTGCTCCTATGTACAAGAATATAACTACTATAATACTGCTCCCTATGTACAAGAATATAACTACTATAATACTGCTCCCTATGTACAAGAATATAACTACTATAATACTGCTCCCTATGTACAAGAATATAACTACTATAATACTGCTCCCTATGTACAAGAATATAACTACTATAATACTGCTCCCTATGTACAAGAATATAACTACTATAATTCTGCTCCTATGTACAAGAATATAACTACTATAATACTGCCCCTATGTACAAGAATATAACTACTATAATACTGCCCCCTATGTACAAGAATATAACTACTATAATACTGCTCCCTATGTACAAGAATATAACTATTATAATACTGCCCCCTATGTACAAGAATATAACTACTATAATACTGCCCCCTATGTACAAGAATATAACTACTATAATACTGCCCCTATGTACAAGCATATAACTACTATAATGCTGCCCCTATGTACAGGAATATAACTACTATAATACTGCCCCTATGTACAAGAATATAACTACTATAATACTGCCCCTATGTACAAGAATATAACAACTATAATACTGCTCCCTATGTACAGGAATATAACTACTATAATACTGCTCCCTATGTACAAGAATATAACTACTATAATACTGACCCCTATGTACAAGAATATAACTACTATAATACTGCCCCTATGTACAAGCATATAACTACTATAATGCTGCCCCTATGTACAAGAATATAACTACTATAATACTGCCCCTATGTACAAGAATATAACTACTATAATACTGCTTCCTATGTACAGGAATATAACTACTATAATACTGCCCCTATGTACAAGAATATAACAACTATAATACTGCTCCCTATGTACAGGAATATAACTACTATAATACTGCCCCTATGTACAAGAATATAACTACTATAATACTGCCCCTATGTACAAGAATATTACTACTATAATACTGACCCTATGTACAAGAATATAACTACTATAATACTGATCCTATGTGCAAGAATATAACTACTATAATACTGCCCCTATGTACAAGAATATAACTACTATAATACTGCCCCTATGTACAAGAATATAACTACTATAATACTGACCCCTATGTACAAGAATATAACTACTATAATACTGCCCCTATGTACAGGAATAGAACTACTATAATACTGCCCCTATGTACAAGAATATAACTACTATAATACTGCTCCCTATGTACAAGAATATAACTACTATATTACTGCTCCCTATATACAAGAATATAACTACTATAATACTGCTCCCTATGTACAAGAATATAACTACTATAATACTGCTCCCTATGTACAAGAATATAACTACTATAATACTGCTCCCTATGTACAAGAATATAACTACTATAATACTGCTCCCTATGTACAAGAATATAACTACTATAATTCTGCTCCTATGTACAAGAATATAACTACTATAATACTGCCTCTCTGTACAAGAATATAACTACTATAATACTGCCCCTATGTACAGGAATAGAACTACTATAATACTGCCCCTATGTACAAGAATAGAACTACTATAATACTGCTCCCTATGTACAAGAATATAACTACTATAATACTGCTCCCTATGTACAAGAATATAACTACTATAATACTGCTCCCTATGTTCAAGAATATAACTACTATAATACTGCTCCCTATGTACAAGAATATAACTACTATAATACTGCTCCCTATGTACAAGAATATAACTACTATAATTCTGCTCCTATGTACAAGAATATAACTACTATAATACTGCCCCTATGTACAAGAATATAACTACTATAATACTGCTCCCTATGTACAAGAATATAACTACTATAATACTGCTCCCTATGTACAAGAATATAACTACTATAATTCTGCTCCTATGTACAAGAATATAACTACTATAATACTGCCCCTATGTACAAGAATATAACTACTATAATACTGCTCCCTATGTACAAGAATATAACTATTATAATACTGCCCCCTATGTACAAGAATATAACTACTATAATACTGCCCCTATGTACAAGAATATAACTACTATAATGCTGCCCCTATGTACAAGAATATAACGACTATAATACTGCCCCCTATGTACAAGAATATAACTACTATAATACTGCTCCCTATGTACAAGAATATAACTACTATAATACTGCTCCTATGTACAAGAATATAACTACTATAATACTGCTCCTATGTACAGGAATATAACTACTATAATACTGCTCCCTATGTACAGGAATATAACTATTATAATACTGCTCCCTATGTACAAGAATATAACTACTATAATACTGCCCCTATGTACAGGAATAGAACTACTATAATACTGCCCCTATGTACAAGAATATAACTACTATAATACTGCTCCCTATGTACAAGAATATAACTACTATAATACTGCTCCCTATGTACAAGAATATAACTACTATAATACTGCTCCCTATGTACAAGAATATAACTACTATAATACTGCTCCCTATGTACAAGAATATAACTACTATAATACTGCTCCCTATGTACAAGAATATAACTACTATAATACTGCTCCCTATGTACAAGAATATAACTACTATAATACTGCTCCCTATGTACAAGAATATAACTACTATAATACTGCTCCCTATGTACAAGAATATAACTACTATAATACTGCTCCCTATGTACAAGAATATAACTACTATAATACTGCTCTCTATGTACAAGAATATAACTACTATAATTCTGCTCCTATGTACAAGAATATAACTACTATAATACTGCCCCTATGTACAAGAATATAACTACTATA
The DNA here is from genome assembly GCF_046119375.1 of Phyllobates terribilis. Classification (NCBI taxonomy): domain Eukaryota; kingdom Metazoa; phylum Chordata; class Amphibia; order Anura; family Dendrobatidae; genus Phyllobates; species Phyllobates terribilis. Next base: position 143,618,286 of record NW_027362767.1, read on the forward strand.
ATACTGCCCCCTATGTACAAGAATATAACTACTATAATACTGCTCCCTATGTACAAGAATATAACTATTATAATACTGCCCCCTATGTACAAGAATATAACTACTATAATACTGCCCCCTATGTACAAGAATATAACTACTATAATACTGCCCCTATGTACAAGCATATAACTACTATAAAGCTGCCCCTATGTACAAGAATATAACTACTATAATACTGCCCCTATGTACAAGAATATAACTACTATAATACTGCTCCCTATGTACAGGAATATAACTACTATAATACTGCCCCTATGTACAAGAATATAACTACTATAATACTGCCCCTATGTACAAGAATATAACTACTATAATTCTGCTCCTATGTACAAGAATATAACTACTATAATACTGCCCCTATGTACAAGAATATAACTACTATAATACTGCTCCCTATGTACAAGAATATAACTATTATAATACTGCCCCCTATGTACAAGAATATAACTACTATAATACTGCCCCTATGTACAAGAATATAACTACTATAATGCTGCCCCTATGTACAAGAATATAACGACTATAATACTGCCCCCTATGTACAAGAATATAACTACTATAATACTGCTCCCTATGTACAAGAATATAACTACCATAATACTGCTCCTATGTACAAGAATATAACTACTATAATACTGCTCCTATGTACAGGAATATAACTACTATAATACTGCTCCCTATGTACAGGAATATAACTATTATAATACTGCTCCCTATGTACAAGAATATAACTACTATAATACTGCCCCTATGTACAGGAATAGAACTACTATAATACTGCCCCTATGTACAAGAATATAACTACTATAATACTGCTCCCTATGTACAAGAATATAACTACTATAATACTGCTCCCTATGTACAAGAATATAACTACTATAATACTGCTCCCTATGTACAAGAATATAACTACTATAATACTGCTCCCTATGTACAAGAATATAACTACTATAATACTGCTCCCTATGTACAAGAATATAACTACTATAATACTGCTCCCTATGTACAAGAATATAACTACTATAATACTGCTCCCTATGTACAAGAATATAACTACTATAATACTGCTCCCTATGTACAAGAATATAACTACTATAATACTGCTCCCTATGTACAAGAATATAACTACTATAATACTGCTCTCTATGTACAAGAATATAACTACTATAATTCTGCTCCTATGTACAAGAATATAACTACTATAATACTGCCCCTATGTACAAGAATATAACTACTATAATACTGCCCCCTATGTACAAGAATATAACTACTATAATACTGCTCCCTATGTACAAGAATATAACTATTATAATACTGCCCCCTATGTACAAGAATATAACTACTATAATACTGCCCCCTATGTACAAGAATATAACTACTATAATACTGCCCCTATGTACAAGCATATAACTACTATAAAGCTGCCCCTATGTACAAGAATATAACTACTATAATACTGCCCCTATGTACAAGAATATAACTACTATAATACTGCTCCCTATGTACAGGAATATAACTACTATAATACTGCCCCTATGTACAAGAATATAACTACTATAATACTGCCCCTATGTACAAGAATATAACAACTATAATACTGCTCCCTATGTACAGGAATATAACTACTATAATACTGCTCCCTATGTACAAGAATATAACTACTATAATACTGACCCCTATGTACAAGAATATAACTACTATAATACTGATCCTATGTGCAAGAATATAACTACTATAATACTGCCCCTATGTACAAGAATATAACTACTATAATACTGCCCCTATGTACAAGAATATAACTACTATAATACTGCCCCTATGTACAAGAATATAACTACTATAATACTGCCCCCTATGTACAAGAATATAACTGCTATAATTCTGCTCCTATGTACAAGAATATAACTACTATAATTCTGCTCCTATGTACAAGAATATAACTACTATAATACTGCCCCTATGTACAAGAATATAACTACTATAATACTGACCCCTATGTACAAGAATATAACTACTATAATACTGATCCTATGTGCAAGAATATAACTACTATAATACTGCCTCTATGTACAAGAATATAACTACTATAATACTGCCCCTATGTACAAGAATATAACTACTATAATACTGCCCCCTATGTACAAGAATATAACTACTATAATACTGCTCCTATGTACAAGAATATAACTGCTATAATTCTGCTCCTATGTACAAGAATATAACTGCTATAATTCTGCTCCTATGTACAAGAATATAACTACTATAATACTGCTCCCTATGTACAAGAATATAACTACTATAATACTGCTCCCTATGTACAAGAATATAACTACTATAATACTGCTCCCTATGTACAAGAATATAACTACTATAATACTGCTCCCTATGTACAAGAATATAACTACTATAATACTGCTCCCTATGTACAAGAATATAACTACTATAATTCTGCTCCTATGTACAAGAATATAACTACTATAATACTGCCCCTATGTACAAGAATATAACTACTATAATACTGCCCCCTATGTACAAGAATATAACTACTATAATACTGCTCCCTATGTACAAGAATATAACTATTATAATACTGCCCCCTATGTACAAGAATATAACTACTATAATACTGCCCCCTATGTACAAGAATATAACTACTATAATACTGCCCCTATGTACAAGCATATAACTACTATAATGCTGCCCCTATGTACAAGAATATAACTACTATAATACTGCCCCTATGTACAAGAATATAACTACTATAATACTGCTCCCTATGTACAGGAATATAACTACTATAATACTGCCCCTATGTACAAGAATATAACTACTATAATACTGCCCCTATGTACAAGAATATAACAACTATAATACTGCTCCCTATGTACAGGAATATAACTACTATAATACTGATCCATATGTACAAGAATATAACTACTATAATACTGACCCCTATGTACAAGAATATAACTACTATAATACTGATCCTATGTGCAAGAATATAACTACTATAATACTGCCCCTATGTACAAGAATATAACTACTATAATACTGCCCCTATGTACAAGAATATAACTACTATAATACTGCCCCTATGTACAAGAATATAACTACTATAATACTGCCCCCTATGTACAAGAATGTAACTGCTATAATTCTGCTCCTATGTACAAGAATATAACTACTATAATTCTGCTCCTATGTACAAGAATATAACTACTATAATACTGCCCCTATGTACAAGAATATAACTACTATAATACTGACCCCTATGTACAAGAATATAACTACTATAATACTGATCCTATGTGCAAGAATATAACTACTATAATACTGCCTCTATGTACAAGAATATAACTACTATAATACTGCCCCTATGTACAAGAATATAACTACTATAATACTGCCCCCTATGTACAAGAATATAACTACTATAATACTGCTCCCTATGTACAAGAATATAACTACTATAATACTGCTCCTATGTACAAGAATATAACTACTATAATACTGCTCCTATGTACAAGAATATAACTACTATAATTCTGCTCCTATGTACAAGAATATAACTACTATAATACTGCTCCTATGTACAAGAATATAACTACTATAATACTGCTCCTATGTACAAGAATATAACTACTATAATACTGCTCCCTATGTACAAGAATATAACTACTATAATACTGCTCCTATGTACAAGAATATAACTACTATAATACTGCTCCTATGTACAAGAATATAACTACTATAATACTGTCCCTATGTACAAGAATATAATTACTATAATACTGCCCCTATATACAAGAATATAACTACTATAATACTGCCCCTATGTACAAGAACATAACTACTATAATACTGCCCCTATGTACAAGAATATAACTACTATAATTCTGCCCCCTATGTACAAGAATATAACTACTATAATACTGCTCCTATGTACAAGAATATAACTACTATAATACTGCCCTCTATGTACTAGAATATAACTACTATAATACTGCTCCTATGTACAAGAATATAACTACTATAATACTGCCCCTATGTACTAGAATATAACTGCTATAATTCTGCTCCTATGTACAAGAATATAACTACTATAATTCTGCTCCTATGTACAAGAATATAACCAATATTATGCGTCCGTGTATGTACTGTTTATTCTCACCTGCTGTTATAGTTAGGTCAACCACACATTGTCCACTTCCCACTCTGTTTCCCACCGTACATTGGTATACTCCTGCATACACCTCAGAGATATTTTTGATTAGTAAATCTCCGGTCAAAGGAGCTGTATGGAAACAAGAATATATCTCACATTAGAAAATCCACAATGAGAGACTTGACTTTATACAAAATTCAAAGAATGTTATATAACTACAGCTACAAGTAATGAGCAAAGCATGATGGGACTGCTATTGTGACAGCTTTATCATGTAACTCTATATTTTTTAATATATCACCCCATTGCTTGTCCAAATAGGATCTGCACCATTGGCTAAAGGTCAGACCTTATTCCACCAGAGGGCTCCAGGGCTTCACATTATCATCAATCAACTCTATAACCTACCCATGTTCAGAACGGGGGTGGCTGGATTGGGGGACCCAGCTATCTTCTCCCATTTGTAAGTCAAGGGTGGGGTTCCTTCACTTGGTTTGCACTTCAAAATGGCGTCGCTTCCCTTGCTATGATCACCTTCGATGAAACAACGAGGATTCGAGGGGACCTCTGGAAGAAGATAGAAAAGAGTCCATCAATTACACCATTTCAGATCTTCGTGAAATGATATGTTGTGGGATTGGTCAGGACAAGAGTTTTGACTTTCACATAGAGACAACTGGTTGGAATTGAACCATAGATTGAAAATTGTAAGTTAAGTTTACCCTGTTCCGCATAATATCATCCTTACACCAAAAACACCACGGGCTCTACTTCTGTCCTCACAGATGCATCATGAATTCTACTCATGACTCACCAATGCGTAACTTTTAGAAGAAAGAGTTCCCAGGGTAGAGATTTGTGAAACACAGGAAGAAGGGGAATATGTATTGCAATGAGTATTTCTCTTAGTTGTGGTGTCCATCATGGGAGCCTGACCAGATGAACACATTTACCATAGAACAAGCCGTTGGGTAGAACTGAACCCCTAGAGTTCACCTAATCAATCGTCATTTCCCTACTGGTAACGTATTTTACCCTATCGCAAATGTGTATTATATGTTTTGTCAGGTACATGTCTATCCGTCCAGATTATACCTAATATTATCATTTAGTCCCTACAGTAAACCACCCCTCTAGCCATACAAACACTAGTGGCTCCCCGGAACACCAGGATCAATAATCAAAACCCACTCTTCAGCCAACTAGGAAACAGGTAATTATCTAGATGACTGTACTAAAAGAGGGACCACACAACGCCCCTTAATCCTGTTACTTTCTCCCTTTCAGCTGGTCGCCCTGTATACAGCTTATCAGAGACGCCTACCTACTCTCAAATAGAACATACACACCACCTAATTGTGCTTCAGGTATATACGGTCCACTTCCCAAAAAGGTAATCTGATAACTTGTCCGAAACAGCTTATTATAGCAATTATATATACCCTTCACGGGTACCCACACGGTTGGATCACTCAGGAAGACCCACTAAAGTGAACCCCAGCCCTCAATACAGTGGTACCTCATATTGTCAACAGCTAAAGATTCTCCAGCTAAGATTCTCCTTCCCTCTCCCCCTTATTGCTGCCCATGCAATTTACCATCCATATTTATGTATTTTAATTATTGCTCTCAAAAAATTTTTTTACTTTTAAACTTAATAAATTGTTTTTATCAACCAATTCTCTTGTATCTTTCCTGAACTCAGTTCACTAGCGAAGTAGTCCTCTAAAAAATGTTTTATTTCCTTACCTATGGGGTATATGGTGCCCCCCACTACTTGCTGCAAGTAATACTGACTATATCCACTAGCGCCCTTAACCCCACTTTCCGAAGTTTAGTTTTTGCCTACAGAAGGTCCCCATTACAAATGGACCATCATTATCAATTCCTAAAAAGTTAGGTTGAGCTTCTATGAGAAAAGAAGAAAGTTCTTAAAAGACCAAGCAATGTAAACATTCCTAACTTGGAGTTGAAGATCATTGGCTATGATGGTCCACCACCTTTGTACACATCTCATACACTATATTTTACCTTGGACAACTAATGTAACTTTCCTTGAGGCCACTCCAGGGTTCTTCTTCACTTTGCACTGGAAGGTCCCAGAGTCTCCTACTTCCAGATAGGTAATTGTTATGGAGGCATCGCCTTGACTAGGATTTGCATTTTTAAAATGCAGTCTGTTCATTAGGCTGGAAGGACCTTTTGGCACCACAATATTGTCCATGTAGGTGAGAATCTGGTGGAGAAATGGACACGTTTCATCAGAACAGACACTCCGATACCATCAAGAAAAAAATAATCTATTGGTTAATGTTTATAAAGATACTCACCACTTTATCCAGTCCTGTGCTGTCTGGGTTCATCTGAGACCACTCAATATCCAAAGCTCCAGTTTCTGAAGGGTCTATGACATAAGTACAGCCTAGCAGCACGCTTTCTCCTTTAGGTAGGAGAATGGTCTCAGTACTTTGCTCTTGTATAGTAAGGGCACCCAGTAAAGCTATTTAAGAAGAAACACAAAATCAAAACTTCAAAATCTCTTGATCACTACGATACTATAAAAGACAGATGTGTAGTATATACTGTATACCAGGAGGACGTTGCTGCTATAATACATTAATAATTCACCACTGAGGGGGTTCAGAGTCACATCTATGCAGAAACTCCAGTGATAGCTAATATTTGCAGAAATACTTTATAGTATGGGGTTATTCCTTCTAATTGAGTCAGAAGTTGACTCATTTTCAGATGCCATATTGTGCCATAACAGGGATATCCACCGACACCGAGCCTGGTTTGGGATCAGCGTCTCATCTATGTACTGTATTTTCTGTGGATTTTTGAGGTGACACAGATAACTGCACCCATCACTTCAGTTTGGATGTGAAGTCTTCCAGTAAGGACGTGAAAATCTTGGTATCAGTTCTAGCAACAGATTTTTGATTTTTTTTTTTTTATGAAACAAATTCACACAGTGACGTGATGACGTCATAGAAAAGTCCCAGGACGTTGACAAGTCGAAATCATCCAGCATCACTGTCTTGACGGATCTTCTAGGAGAGGTGTCCTCACATGCGATGAACGTGAGCCCAGGAATGTGTTGTATTACACGCACTCTATCCAGCCCGACATGATCGGTATCTCTTGTCACACACACGCCCTACTGTGAGAGGAGGATGTCATTGGGACAACACCTACCACTGAACACCAGTTTCTGTAAGGCGTGCCCACTGGATAAAAATAAAAATATTGGTCCCCTGAGATAATTGTGATCTTACACACAAAAAAAAATGAAATTGTGACTAACCAGGTGACAACTGTCACAGACACCATCAACGATCCCCAAGGGTTATGCTGCCACTCAAGCTTTTACAGCCAGGGCATGGATGGCCAACAAGGCAAAGTTGATGTACAGAAGTTTAGGCATACTTGGCATCTTATAAGGATGCTTTTTCAGGGGTACATTGAGTGGGAAAATGTTTTCAATGTTTTCTACATCCCCTTTTAGGTAACATCCCTGCCATGCCTCACTTTATTGTTCCCGAAAGTGTGTTTGGATGCAGGGGCTCCATCTGATGATGGAGCATGCCAGCATTATGCAAAAAAATACATATCCCAGGAGCTCTGCTTTCCAGGAGGCTTCCATGGCTGCCAGGAGATTTGGCAACTTTTATGAGACTCTAGGAGGTTAGCCCTTTATCCAAGAGCCTCCAGGACACTCCATGAGAGTTGGCAACTATGAGCTTGGGAAAGTGGGTGACAACCATGAAAACTATTGTAATTGGAGCTATTAGCTGGCATTCCAGTACCTGTGCGGTTCCACCTGGCATCTGTGCCAGGCATGTGAATAGCTTGATCTCTATCTCATGTTGATCGTTCCTCATCGCTGTTTACGTCTCATACATACGCACGTGCGCTTGTTTGCTAATGATCTCGCTCACACTGGCGACACCACAGTGTCTATGTAAATACATTACTTCCGAGGAAACAGCAAGAGAAAGGTGGATTTGTTTTTCTCCGGAAAGGGCAACTAGAATTCTAAATGGAGCCTGGAAGGTGACTGGAGTATAAGATACGTTAATCAGGAACAGTACTGGATAAACAACTATCTGAAGAGAGGGCAGCTTTAAACTTGTTATAAATTAGGAATTATTTATGGTGAAATCAATTTTTGCCTTGTGCCATGATTCATAAATGTAGCAGGAGAGAAGTCATTATATATGACATATCTCGTCTATGATTTCATTTCTCGTGTAATATCCATGTCACAACATGAACAGTGCCAGAGGCCACAGGCACCTTGTGAGATGGGAGCAAAGACAAGGAGGTTGGTGATAAACCTGAAAGGCAGGAGGGTAGAAGTGGTACTGTGCAGTGTATATATACAGAATAATACAGATACTGAGAATTACACCCAGTATACAGGACAGGAGTAGTGGTACTGTGCAGTGTATATATACAGAATAATACAGATACTGACAATTACACCCAGTATACAGGACAGGAGAAGCGGTACTGTGCAGTGTATATATACAGAATAATACAGATACTGAGAATTACACCCAGTATACAGGACAGGAGAAGTGGTATTGTGTAGTGTATATATACAGAATAATACAGATACTGAGAATTACATCCAGTATACAGGACAGGAGAAGTGGTACTGTGCAGTGTATATATACAGAATAATACAGATACTGAGAATTACACCCAGTACACAGGACAGGAGAAGTGGTAGTGTGCAGTGTATATATACAGAATAATACAGATACAGAGAATTACACCCAGTATACAGGACAGGAGAAGTGGTAGTGTGCAGTGTATATATACAGAATAATACAGATACTGAGAATTACACCCAGTATACAGGACAGGAGAAGTGGTACTGTGCAGTGTATATATACAGAATAATACAGATACTGAGAATTACACCCAGTACACAGGACAGGAGAAGTGGTAGTGTGCAGTGTATATATACAGAATAATACAGATACAGAGAATTACACCCAGTATACAGGACAGGAGAAGTGGTACTGTGCAGTGTATATATACAGAATAATACAGATTCTGAGGATTACACCCAGTATACAGGACAGGAGAAGTGGTACTGTGCAGTGTATATATATAGAATAATACAGATACTGAGAAATACACCCAGTAAACAGGACAGGAAAAGTGGTACTGTGCAGTGTATATACAGTACAGACCAAAAGTTTGGACACACTTTCTCATTTAAAGATTTTTCTGTATTCTCATGACTATGAAAATTGTGCATTCACACTGAAGGCATCAAAACTATGAATTAACACATGTGGAATTATATACTTAACAAAAAAGTGTGAAACAACTGAAAATATGCCTTATATTCTAGGTTCTTCAAAGTAGCCACCTTTTGCTTTGATGACTGCTTTGCACACTCTTGGCATTCTCTTGATGAGCTTCAAGAGGTAGTCACCGGAAATGGTTTTCACTTCACAGGTGTGCCCTGTCAGGTTTAATGGGATTTCTTGCCTTATAAATGGGGTTGAGACCATCAGTTGTGTTGTGCAGAAGTTAGGTGGATACACAGCTGATAGTCCTACTGAACAGACTGTTAGAATTTGTATTATGGCAAGCAAAAAGCAGCTAAGTAAAGAAAAACGAGTGGCCATCATTACTTTAAGAAATGAAGGTCAGTTAGTGCGAAAAATTGAGAAAACTTTGAAAGTGTCCCCAAGTGCCGTTGCAAAAACCATCAAGCGCTACAAAGAAACTGGCTCACATGAGGACCGCCCCAGGAAAGGAAGACCAAGAGTCACCACTGCTTCTGAGGATAAGTTTATCCGAGTCACCAGCCTCAGAAATCGCAGGTTAACAGCAGCTCAGATTAGAGACCAGGTCAATGCCACACAGAGTTCTAGCAGCAGACACATCTCTACAACAACTGTTAAGAGGAGACTTTGTGCAGCAGGCCTTCATGGTAAAATAGCTGCTAGGAAACCACTGCTAAGGACAGGCAACAAGCAGAAGAGACTTGTTTGGGCAAAAGAACACAAGGAATGGACATTAGACCAGTGGAAATCTTTGCTTTGGTCTGATGAGTCTAAATTTGAGATCTTTGGTTCCAACCACCGTGTCTTTGTGCGACGCAGAAAAGGTGAACGGATGGACTCTACATGCCTGGTTCCCACCGTGAAGCATGGAGGAGGTGTGATGGTGTGGGGGTGCTTTGCGGTGACACTGTTGGGGATTTATTCAAAATTGAAGGCATACTGAACCAGCATGGCTACCACAGCATCTTGCAGCGGCATGCTATTCCATCCGGTTTGCGTTTAGTTGGACCATCATTTATTTTTCAACAGGACAATGACCCCAAGCACACCTCCAGGCTGTGTAAGGGCTATTTGACCAAGAAGGAGAGTGATGGGGTGTCTATGCCAGATGACCTGGCCTCCACAGTCACCAGACCTGAACCCAATCGAGATGGTTTGGGGTGAGCTGGAACGCAGAGTGAAATCAAAAGGGCCAACAAGTGCTAAGCATCTCTGGGAACTCCTTCAAGATTGTTGGAAGACCATTTCCGGTGACTACCTCTTGAAGCTCATCAAGAGAATGCCAAGAGTGTGCAAAGCAGTCATCAAAGCAAAAGGTGGCTACTTTGAAGAACCTAGAATATAAGACATATTTTCTGTTGTTTCACACTTTTTTGTTAAGTATATAATTCCACATGTGTTAATTCATAGTTTTGACGCCTTCAGTGTGAATGTACAGTTTTCAAAGTCATGAAAATACAGAAAAATCTTTAAATGAGAAGGTGTGTCCAAACTTTTGGTCTGTACTGTGTATATACAGAATAATACAGATACTGAGAATTACATCCAGTATACAGAACAGGAGAAGTGGTACTGTGCAGTGTGTATATATACAGAATAATACAGATACTGAGAATTACACCCAGTATACAGGACAGGAGCAGTGGTACTGTGCAATGCATATATATATATATATATATATATAGGACAGGAGAAGTGGTACTGTGCAGTGTATATATGCAGGAGGAGTGATACTGTGCAGTGTATATATACAGAATAATACAGATACTGAGAATTACACCCGATATACAGGACAGGAGAAGTGGTACTGTGCAGTGTATATATACAGAATAATGCAGATAAGGAGAATTACACCAAGTATACAGGACAGGAGAAGTGGTACTGTGCAGTGTATATACAGAATAATACAGATACTGAGAATTACACCCAGTATACAGGACAGGAGAAGTGGTACTGTGCAGTGTATATACAGAATAATACAGATACTGAGAATTACACCCAGTATACAGAACAGGAGAAGTGGTACTGTGCAGTGTATATATACAGAATAATATAGATACTGAGAACTACACCCAGTATACAGGACAGGAGAAGTGGTACTGTGCAGTGTATATATACAGAATAATACAGATACTGAGAATTACACCAAGTATACAGGACAGGAGAAGTGGTACTGTGCAGTGTATATACAGAATAATACAGATACTGAGAATTACATCCAGTATATAGCACAGGAGAAGTGGTAATGTGCACTGAATATACAGAATAATACAGATACTGAGAATTACACCCAGTATACAGGACAGGAGAAGTGGCACTGTGCAGTGTATATATACAGAATAATACAGATACTGAGAATTAAACCCAGTATACAGGACAGGATAAGTGGTACTGTGCAGTGTGTATATACAGAATAATACAGGTACTGAGAATTACACCCAGTATAGAAGACAGGAGAAGTGGTACTGGGCAGTGTATATATACACAGAATAATACAGATACTGAGAATTACATCCAGTATACAGGATAGGAGAAGTAGTACTGTGCAGTGTATATATACAGAATAATACAGATACTGAGAATTACACCCAGTATACAGGACAGGAGAAGTGGTACCGTGCTGCGTATATACAGAATAATACAGATACTGAGAATTACACCCAGTATACAGGACAGGAGAAGTGGCACTGTGCAGTGTATATATACAGAATAATACAGATACTGAGAATTAAACCCAGTATACAGGACAGGAGAAGTGGTACTGTGCAGTGTATATATACAGAATAATACAGATACTGAGGATTACACCCAGTATACAGGACAGGATAAGTGGTAATGTGCACTGAATATACAGAATAATACAGATACTGAGAATTACACCCAGTATACAGGACAGGAGAAGTGGTAATGTGCACTGAATATACAGAATAATACAGATACTGAGAATTACACCCAGTATACAGGACAGGGGAAGTGGTGCTGTGCAGTGTATATATACAGAATAATACAGGTACTGAGAATTACACCCAGTATACAGGACAGGAGAAGTGGTACTGTGCAGTGTATATATACAGAATAATACAGGTACTGAGAATTACACCCAGTATAGAGAACAGGAGAAGTGGTACTGTGCAGTGTATATATACAGAATAATACAGGTACTGAGAATTAGACCCAGTATAGAGAACAGGAGAAGTGGTACTGTGCAGTGTATATATACAGAATAATACAGGTACTGAGAATTACACCCAGTATACAGGACAGGAGAAGTGGTACTGTGCAGTGTATATATACAGAATAATACAGGTACTGAGAATTACACCCAGTATAGAGAACAGGAGAAGTGGTACTGTGCAGTGTATATATACAGAATAATACAGGTACTGAGAATTACACCCAGTATACAGGACAGGAGAAGTGGTACTGTGCAGTGTATATATACAGAATAATACAGGTACTGAGAATTACACCCAGTATAGAGAACAGGAGAAGTGGTACTGTGCAGTGTATATATACAGAATAATACAGGTACTGAGAATTACACCCAGTATACAGGACAGGAGAAGTGGTACTGTACAGTGTATATATACAGAATAATACAGGTACTGAGAATTACACCCAGTATACAGGACAGGAGAAGTGGTACTGTGCAGTGTATATATACAGAATAATACAGGTACTGAGAATTACACCCAGTATAGAGAACAGGAGAAGTGGTACTGCGCAGTGTATATATACAGAATAATACAGGTACTGAGAATTACACCCAGTATACAAGACAGGAGAAGTGGTACTGTGCAGTGTATATATACAGAATAATACAGGTACTGAGAATTACACCCAGTATAGAAGACAGGTGAAGTGGTACTGTGCAGTGTATATATACAGAATAATACAGATACTGAGAATTACACCCAGTATACAGGATAGGAGAAGTAGTACTGTGCAGTGTATATATACAGAATAATACAGATACTGAGAATTACACCCAGTATACAGGACAGGAGAAGTGGTACTGTGCTGCGTATATACAGAATAATACAGATACTGAGAATTACACCCAGTATACAGGACAGGAGAAGAGGTACTGTGCAGTGTATATATACAGAATAATATAGATACTGAGAACTACACCCAGTATACAGAACAGGAGAAGTGGTACTGTGCAGTGTATATACACAGAATAATACAGATACTGAGAACTACACACAGTATACAGGACAGGAGAAGTGGTACTGTGCAGTGTATATACACAGAATAATACAGATACTGAGAATTACATCCAGTATACAGGATAGGAGAAGTAGTACTGTGCAGTGTATATATACAGAATAATACAGATACTGAGAATTACACCCAGTATACAGGACAGGAGAAGTGGTACTGTGCTGCGTATATACAGAATAATACAGATACTGAGAATTACACCCAGTATACAGGACAGGAGAAGTGGCACTGTGCAGTGTATATATACAGAATAATACAGATACTGAGAATTAAACCCAGTATACAGGACAGGAGAAGTGGTACTGTGCAGTGTATATATACAGAATAATACAGATACTGAGGATTACACCCAGTATACAGGACAGGATAAGTGGTAATGTGCACTGAATATACAGAATAATACAGATACTGAGAATTACACCCAGTATACAGGACAGGAGAAGTGGTAATGTGCACTGAATATACAGAATAATACAGATACTGAGAATTACACCCAGTATACAGGACAGGGGAAGTGGTACTGTGCAGTGTATATATACAGAATAATACAGGTACTGAGAATTACACCCAGTATACAGGACAGGAGAAGTGGTACTGTGCAGTGTATATATACAGAATAATACAGGTACTGAGAATTACACCCAGTATAGAGAACAGGAGAAGTGGTACTGTGCAGTGTATATATACAGAATAATACAGGTACTGAGAATTAGACCCAGTATAGAGAACAGGAGAAGTGGTACTGTGCAGTGTATATATACAGAATAATACAGGTACTGAGAATTACACCCAGTATACAGGACAGGAGAAGTGGTACTGTGCAGTGTATATATACAGAATAATACAGGTACTGAGAATTACACCCAGTATAGAGAACAGGAGAAGTGGTACTGTGCAGTGTATATATACAGAATAATACAGGTACTGAGAATTACACCCAGTATACAGGACAGGAGAAGTGGTACTGTACAGTGTATATATACAGAATAATACAGGTACTGAGAATTACACCCAGTATACAGGACAGGAGAAGTGGTACTGTGCAGTGTATATATACAGAATAATACAGGTACTGAGAATTACACCCAGTATAGAGAACAGGAGAAGTGGTATTGCGCAGTGTATATATACAGAATAATACAGGTACTGAGAATTACACCCAGTATACAGGACAGGAGAAGTGGTACTGTGCAGTGTATATATACAGAATAATACAGGTACTGAGAATTACACCCAGTATAGAAGACAGGAGAAGTGGTACTGTGCAGTGTATATATACAGAATAATACAGATACTGAGAATTACACCCAGTATACAGGATAGGAGAAGTAGTACTGTGCAGTGTATATATACAGAATAATACAGATACTGAGAATTACACCCAGTATACAGGACAGGAGAAGTGGTACTGTGCTGCGTATATACAGAATAATACAGATACTGAGAATTACACCCAGTATACAGGACAGGAGAAGAGGTACTGTGCAGTGTATATATACAGAATAATATAGATACTGAGAACTACACCCAGTATACAGGACAGGAGAAGTGATACTGTGCAGTGTATATACACAGAATAATACAGATACTGAGAACTACACACAGTATACAGGACAGGAGAAGTGGTACTGTGCAGTGTATATACACAGAATAATACAGATACTGAGAATTACACCCAGTATACAGGATAGGAGAAGTGGTACTGTGCAGTGTATATATACAGAATAATACAGGTACTGAGAATTACACCCAGTATACAGGACAGGAGAAGCAGTACTGTGCTGTGTATATACAGAATAATACAGATACTGACAATTACACCCAGTGTACAGGACAGGAGAAGTGGTACTGTGCAGTGTATATATACAGAATAATACAGATACTGAGAATTACACCCAGTATACAGGACAGGAGAAGTGGTACTGTGCTGCGTATATATACAGAATAATACAGATACTGAGAATTACACCCAGTATACAGGACAGGAGAAGTAGTACTGTGCAGTGTATATATACAGAATAATACAGATACTGACAATTACACCCAGTATACAGGATAGGAGAAGTGGTACTGTGCAGTGTATATATACAGAATAATACAGATACTGACAATTACACCCAGTATACAGGACAGGAGAAGTGGTACTGTGCAGCGTATATATACAGAATAATACAGGTACTGAGAATTACACCCAGTATGGAAGACAGGAGAAGTGGTACTGTGCAGTGTATATATACAGAATAATACAGATACTGAGAATTACACCCAGTATACAGGACAGGAGAAGTGGTACTGTGCAGTGTATATATACAGAATAATACAGATACTGAGAATTACACCCAGTATACAGGACAGGAGAAGTGGTACTGTGCAGTGTATATACAGAATAATACAGATACTGAGAATTACATCCATTATACAGGACAGGAGAAGTGGTACTGTGCAGTGTATATATACAGAATAATACAGGTACTGAGAATTACACCCAGTATAGAAGACAGGAGAAGTGGTACTGTGCAGTGTATATATACAGAATAATACAGATACTGAGAATTACACCCAGTATACAGGACAGGAGAAGTGGTACTGTACAGTGTATATATAGAGGATAATACAGACACTGAGAATTACACCCAGAATACAGGACAGGAGAAGTGGTACTGTACAGTGTATATATACAGAATAATACAGGTACTGAGAATTACACCCAGTATAGAAGACAGGAGAAGTGGTACTGTGCAGTGTATATATACAGAATAATACAGATACTGAGAATTACACCCAGTATACAGGACAGGAGAAGTGGTACTGTGCAGTGTATATATACAGAATAATACAGATACTGAGAATTACACCCAGTATACAGGACAGGAGAAGTGGTACTGTACAGTGTATATATACAGAATAATACAGATACTGAGAATTACACCCAGTATACAGGACAGGAGAAGTGGTACTGTACAGTGTATATATACAGAATAATACAGATACTGAGAATTACATCCAGTATACAGAACAGGAGAATTGGTACTGTGCAGTGTATATATACAGAATAATACAGATACTGAGAATTACATCCAGTATACAGGACAGGAGAAGTGGTACTGTGCAGTGTGTATATATACAGAATAATACAGGTACTGAGAATTACACCCAGTATACAGGACAGGAGAAGTGGTACTGTGCTGCGTATATACAGAATAATACAGATACTGAGAATTACACCCAGTATACAGGACAGGAGAAGTGGTACTGTGCAGTGTATATATACAGAATAATACAGATACTGAGAATTACACCCAGTATACAGGACAGGAGAAGAGGTACTGTGCAGTGTATATATACAGAATAATATAGATGCTGAGAACTACACACAGTATACAGGACAGGAGAAGTGGTACTGTGCAGTGTATATACACAGAATAATACAGATACTGAGAATTACACCCAGTATACAGGATAGGAGAAGTGGTACTGTGCAGTGTATATATACAGAATAATACAGGTACTGAGAATTACACCCAGTATACAGGACAGGAGAAGCAGTACTGTGCTGCGTATATACAGAATAATACAGATACTGACAATTACACCCAGTATACAGGACAGGAGAAGTGGTACTGTGCAGTGTACAGTACAGACCAAAAGTTTAGACACACCTTCTCATTTAAAGATTTTCTGTATTTTCTTGACTATGAAAATTGTACATTCACACTGAAGGCATCAAAACTATGAATTAACACATGTGAAATTATATACTTAACAAAGAAGTGTGAAACAACTGAAAATATGTCTTATATTCTTGGTTCTTCAAAGTAGCCACCTTTTGCTTTGATGACTGCTTTGCACACTCTTGGCATTCTCTTGATGACCTTCAAGTGGTAGTCACCGGAAATGATCTTCCAACAATCTTGAAGGAGTTCCCAGAGATGCTTAGCACTTGTTGGCCCTTTTGCCTTCACTCTGCGGTCCAGCTCACCCCAAACCATCTCGATTGGGTTCAGGTCTGGTGACTGTGGAGGCCAGGTCATCTGGCGTAGCACCCCATCACTCTCCTTCTCGGTCAAATAGCCCTTACACAGCCTGGAGGTGTGCTTGGGGTCATTGTCCTGTTGAAAAATAAATGATGATCCAACTAAACGCAAACCGGATGGAATAGCATGAAGCTGCAAGATGCTGTGGTAGCCATGCTGGTTCAGTATGCCTTCAATTTTGAATAAATCCCCAACAGTGTCACCAGAAAAGCACCCTCACACCATCACACCTCCTCCTCCATGCTTCACAGTGGGAACCAGGCTTGTAGAGTCCATCTGTTCACATTTTCTGCACCGCACAAAGACACGGTGGTTGGAACCAAAGATCTCAAATTTGGACTCATCAGACCAAAGCACAGATTTCCACTGGTCTAATGTCCATTCCTTGTGTTCCTTAGCCCAAACAAGTCTCTTCTGCTTGTTGCCTGTCCTTAGCAGTGATTTCATTGCAGCTATTTTACCATGAAAGCCTGCTGCACAAAGTCTCCTCTTAACAGTTGTTGAAGAGATGTGTCTGCTGCTAGAACTCTGTGTGGCATTAACCTGGTCTCTAATCTGAGCTGCTGTTAACCTGCGATTTCTGAGGCTGGTGACTCAGATAAACTTATCCTCAGAAGCAGAGGTGACTCTTGGTCTTCCTTTCCTGGGGCGGTCCTCATGTGAACCAGTTTCTTTGTAGCGCTTGATGTTTTTGCAACTGCACTTGGGGACACTTTCAAAGTTTTCCCAATTTTTCGCACTGACTGACCTTCATTTCTTAAAGTAATGATGGCCACTCGTTTTTCTTTACTTTGATGCTTTTTTCTTGCCATAATACAAATTCTAACAGTCTATTCAGTAGGACTATCAGCTGTGTATCCACCAGACTTCTGCACAACACAACTGATGGTCCCAACCCCATTTATAAGGCAAGAAATCCCACTTATTAAACCTGACAGGGCACACCTGTGAAGTGAAAACCATTTCCAGTGACTACCTCTTGAAGCTCATCAAGAGAATGCAAAGAGTGTGCAAAGCAGTCATCAAAGCAAAAGGTGGCTACTTTGAAGAACCTAGAATATAAGACATATTTTCAGTTGTTTCACACTTTTTTGTTAAGCATATAATTCCACATGTGTTAATTCATAGTTTTGATGCCTTCAGTGTGAATGTACAATTTTCATAGTCATGAAAATACAGAAAGATCTTTAAATGAGAAGGTGTGTCCAAACTTTTGGTCTGTACTGTATATATACAGAATAATACAGATACTGACAATTACACCCAGTATACAGGACAGGAGAAGTGGTACTGTGCAGTGTATATATACAGAATAATACAGATACTGACAATTACACCCAGTATACAGGACAGGAGAAGTGGTACTGTGCAGCGTATATATACAGAATAATACAGGTACTGAGAATTACACCCAGTATAGAAGACAGGAGAAGTGGTACTGTGCTGCGTATATACAGAATAATACAGATACTGAGAATTACACCCAGTATACAGGACAGGAGAAGTGGTACTGTGCAGTGTATATATACAGAATAATACAGATACTGAGAATTACACCCAGTATACAGGACAGGAGAAGTGGTACTGTGCAGTGTATATATACAGAATAATACAGGTACTGAGAATTACACCCAGTATACAGGACAGGAGAAGTGGTACTGTGCAGTGTATATATACAGAATAATACAGATACTGAGAATTACACCCAGTATACAGGACAGGAGAAGTGGTACTGTGCAGTGTATATATACAGAATAATACAGATACTGAGAATTACACCCAGTATGCAGGATAGGAGAAGTGGTACTGTGCAGTGTATATACAGAATAATACAGATACTGAGAATTACATCCATTATACAGGACAGGAGAAGTGGTACTGTGCAGTGTATATATACAGAATAATACAGGTACTGAGAATTACACCCAGTATAGAAGACAGGAGAAGTGGTACTGTGCTGCGTATATACAGAATAATACAGATACTGACAATTACACCCAGTATACAGGACAGGAGAAGTGGTACTGTGCAGTGTATATATACAGAATAATACAGATACTGACAATTACACACAGTATACAGGATAGGAGAAGTGGTACTGTGCAGTGTATATATACAGAATAATACAGATACTGACAATTACACCCAGTATACAGGACAGGAGAAGTGGTACTGTGCAGCGTATATATACAGAATAATACAGGTACTGAGAATTACACCCAGTATAGAAGACAGGAGAAGTGGTACTGTGCAGCGTATATATACAGAATAATACAGATACTGAGAATTACACCCAGTATACAGGACAGGAGAAGTGGTACTGTGCAGTGTATATATACAGAATAATACAGATACTGAGAATTACACCCAGTATACAGGACAGGAGAAGTGGTATTGTGCAGTGTATATACAGAATAATACAGATACTGAGAATTACATCCATTATACAGGACAGGAGAAGTGATACTGTGCAGTGTATATATACAGAATAATACAGGTACTGAGAATTACACCCAGTATAGAAGACAGGAGAAGTGGTACTGTGCAGTGTATATATACAGAATAATACAGATACTGAGAATTACACCCAGTATACAGGACAGGAGAAGTGGTACTGTACAGTGTATATATAGAGCATAATACAGACACTGAGAATTACACCCAGAATACAGGACAGGAGAAGTGCTACTGTACAGTGTATATATACAGAATAATACAGGTACTGAGAATTACACCCAGTATAGAAGACAGGAGAAGTGGTACTGTGCAGTGTATATATACAGAATAATACAGATACTGAGAATTACACCCAGTATACAGGACAGGAGAAGTGGTACTGTGCAGTGTATATATACAGAATAATACAGATACTGAGAATTACACCCAGTATACAGGACAGGAGAAGTGGTACTGTACAGTGTATATATACAGAATAACACAGATACTGAGAATTACATCCAGTATACAGAACAGGAGAAGTGGTACTGTGCAGTGTATATATACAGAATAATACAGATACTGAGAATTACACCCAGTATACAGGACAGGAGAAGTGGTACTGTACAGTGTATATATACAGAATAATACAGATACTGAGAATTACATCCAGTATACAGAACAGGAGAAGTGGTACTGTGCACTGTATATATACAGAATAATACAGGTACTGAGAATTACACACAGGACAGGAGAAGTGGTACTGTGCAGTGTCTATACAGAACAATACAGATACTGAGGATTACACCCAGTATACAGGACAGGAGAAGTGGTACTGTACAGTGTATATATACAGAATAATACAGGTACTGAGAATTACACCCAGTATACAGGACAGGAGAAGCAGTACTGTGCAGTGTATATATACAGAATAATACAGATACTGAGAATTACACCCAGTATACAGGATAGGAGAAGTAGTACTGTGCAGTGTATATATACAGAATAATACAGATACTGAGGATTACACCCAGTATACAGAACAGGAGAAGTGGTACTGTGCAGTGTATATATACAGAATAATACAGATACTGAGAATTACACCCAGTATACAGGACAGGAGAAGTGGTACTGTACAGTGTATATATACAGAATAATACAGATACTGAGAATTACACCCAGTATACAGGACAGGAGAAGTGGTACTGTGCAGTGTATATATACAGAATAATACAGGTACTGAGAATTACACCCAGTATACAGGACAGGAGAAGTGGTACTGTGCAGTGTATATACAGAACAATACAGATACTGAGGATTACACCCAGTATACAGGACAGGAGAAGTGGTACTGTGCAGTGTATATACAGAACAATACAGATACTGAGAATTACATCCAGTATACAGAACAGGAGAAGTGGTACTGTACAGTGTATATTTACAGAATAATACAGGTACTGAGAATTACACCCAGTATACAGGACAGGAGAAGCAGTACTGTGCAGTGTATATATACAGAATAATACAGATACTGAGAATTACACCCAGTATACAGGATAGGAGAAGTAGTACTGTGCAGTGTATATATACAGAATAATACAGATACTGAGGATTACACCCAGTATACAGGACAGGAGAAGTGGTACTGTGCAGTGTATATATACAGAATAATACAGGTACTGAGAATTACACCCAGTATACAGGACAGGAGAAGTGGTACTGTGCAGTATATATATAGAGGACAGGAGAAGTGGTACTGTGCAGTGTATATATACAGAATAATACAGATACTGAGAATTACACCCAGTATACAGGACAGGAGAAGTGGTACTGTGCTGCGTATATACAGAATAATACAGATACTGAGAATTACACCCAGTATACAGGACAGGAGAAGTGGTACTGTGCAGTGTATATATACAGAATAATACAGATACTGAGAATTACACCCAGTATACAGGACAGGAGAAGTGGTACTGTGCAGTGTATATATACAGAATAATACCGATACTGAGAATTACATCCAGTATACAGAACAGGAGAAGTGGTACTGTGCAGAGTATATATACAGAATAATACAGGTACTGAGAATTACACCCAGTATACAGGACAGGAGAAGCTGTACTGTGCAGTGTATATATACAGAATAATACAGATACTGAGAATTACACCCAGTATACAGGACAGGAGAAGTGGTACTGTGCAGTGTATATATACAGAATAATACAGATACTGAGAATTACACCCAGTATACAGGATAGGAGAAGTGGTACTGTGCAGTGTATATATATAGAATAATACAGATACTGAGAATTACACCCAGTATACAGGATAGGAGAAGTGGTACTGTGCAGTGTATATACACAGAATAATACAGATACTGAGAATTACACCCAGTATACAGGACAGGAGAAGTGGTACTGTGCAGTGTATATATACAGAATAATACAGACACTGACAATTACACCCAGTATACAGGATAGGAGAAGTGGTACTGTGCAGTGTATATATACAGAATAATACAGATACTGACAATTACACCCAGTATACAGGACAGGAGAAGTGGTACTGTGCAGTGTATATATACAGAATAATACAGATACTGACAATTACACCCAGTAAACAGGACAGGAGAAGTGGTACTGTGCAGCGTATATATACAGAATAATACAGGTACTGAGAATTACACCCAGTATAGAAGACAGGAGAAGTGGTACTGTGCTGCGTATATACAGAATAATACAGATACTGAGAATTACACCCAGTATACAGGACAGGAGAAGTGGTACTGTGCAGTGTATATATACAGAATAATACAGATACTGAGAATTACACCCAGTATACAGGACAGGAGAAGTGGTACTGTGCAGTGTATATATACAGAATAATACAGGTACTGAGAATTACACCCAGTATACAGGACAGGAGAAGTGGTACTGTGCAGTGTATATATACAGAATAATACAGATACTGAGAATTACACCCAGTATACAGGACAGGAGAAGCTGTACTGTGCAGTGTATATATACAGAATAATACAGATACTGACAATTACACCCAGTATACAGGACAGGAGAAGTGGTACTGTGCAGTGTATATATACAGAATAATACAGATACTGACAATTACACCCAGTATACAGGACAGGAGAAGTGGTACTGTGCAGCGTATATATACAGAATAATACAGGTACTGAGAATTACACCCAGTATAGAAGACAGGAGAAGTGGTACTGTGCTGCGTATATACAGAATAATACAGATACTGAGAATTACACCCAGTATACAGGACAGGAGAAGTGGTACTGTGCAGTGTATATATACAGAATAATACAGATACTGAGAATTACACCCAGTATACAGGACAGGAGAAGTGGTACTGTGCAGTGTATATATACAGAATAATACAGGTACTGAGAATTACACCCAGTATACAGGACAGGAGAAGTGGTACTGTGCAGTGTATATATACAGAATAATACAGATACTGAGAATTACACCCAGTATACAGGACAGGAGAAGTGGTACTGTGCAGTGTATATATACAGAATAATACAGATACTGAGAATTACACCCAGTATGCAGGATAGGAGAAGTGGTACTGTGCAGTGTATATACAGAATAATACAGATACTGAGAATTACATCCATTATACAGGACAGGAGAAGTGGTACTGTGCAGTGTATATATACAGAATAATACAGGTACTGAGAATTACACCCAGTATAGAAGACAGGAGAAGTGGTACTGTGCTGCGTATATACAGAATAATACAGATACTGACAATTACACCCAGTATACAGGACAGGAGAAGTGGTACTGTGCAGTGTATATATACAGAATAATACAGATACTGACAATTACACACAGTATACAGGATAGGAGAAGTGGTACTGTGCAGTGTATATATACAGAATAATACAGATACTGACAATTACACCCAGTATACAGGACAGGAGAAGTGGTACTGTGCAGCGTATATATACAGAATAATACAGGTACTGAGAATTACACCCAGTATAGAAGACAGGAGAAGTGGTACTGTGCAGCGTATATATACAGAATAATACAGATACTGAGAATTACACCCAGTATACAGGACAGGAGAAGTGGTACTGTGCAGTGTATATATACAGAATAATACAGATACTGAGAATTACACCCAGTATACAGGACAGGAGAAGTGGTACTGTGCAGTGTATATACAGAATAATACAGATACTGAGAATTACATCCATTATACAGGACAGGAGAAGTGGTACTGTGCAGTGTATATATACAGAATAATACAGGTACTGAGAATTACACCCAGTATAGAAGACAGGAGAAGTGGTACTGTGCAGTGTATATATACAGAATAATACAGATACTGAGAATTACACCCAGTATACAGGACAGGAGAAGTGGTACTGTACAGTGTATATATAGAGCATAATACAGACACTGAGAATTACACCCAGAATACAGGACAGGAGAAGTGCTACTGTACAGTGTATATATACAGAATAATACAGGTACTGAGAATTACACCCAGTATAGAAGACAGGAGAAGTGGTACTGTGCAGTGTATATATACAGAATAATACAGATACTGAGAATTACACCCAGTATACAGGACAGGAGAAGTGGTACTGTGCAGTGTATATATACAGAATAATACAGATACTGAGAATTACACCCAGTATACAGGACAGGAGAAGTGGTACTGTACAGTGTATATATACAGAATAACACAGATACTGAGAATTACATCCAGTATACAGAACAGGAGAAGTGGTACTGTGCAGTGTATATATACAGAATAATACAGATACTGAGAATTACACCCAGTATACAGGACAGGAGAAGTGGTACTGTACAGTGTATATATACAGAATAATACAGATACTGAGAATTACATCCAGTATACAGAACAGGAGAAGTGGTACTGTGCACTGTATATATACAGAATAATACAGGTACTGAGAATTACACACAGGACAGGAGAAGTGGTACTGTGCAGTGTCTATACAGAACAATACAGATACTGAGGATTACACCCAGTATACAGGACAGGAGAAGTGGTACTGTACAGTGTATATATACAGAATAATACAGGTACTGAGAATTACACCCAGTATACAGGACAGGAGAAGCAGTACTGTGCAGTGTATATATACAGAATAATACAGATACTGAGAATTACACCCAGTATACAGGATAGGAGAAGTATTACTGTGCAGTGTATATATACAGAATAATACAGATACTGAGGATTACACCCAGTATACAGAACAGGAGAAGTGGTACTGTGCAGTGTATATATACAGAATAATACAGATACTGAGAATTACACCCAGTATACAGGACAGGAGAAGTGGTACTGTACAGTGTATATATACAGAATAATACAGATACTGAGAATTACACCCAGTATACAGGACAGGAGAAGTGGTACTGTGCAGTGTATATATACAGAATAATACAGGTACTGAGAATTACACCCAGTATACAGGACAGGAGAAGTGGTACTGTGCAGTGTATATACAGAACAATACAGATACTGAGGATTACACCCAGTATACAGGACAGGAGAAGTGGTACTGTGCAGTGTATATACAGAACAATACAGATACTGAGAATTACATCCAGTATACAGAACAGGAGAAGTGGTACTGTACAGTGTATATTTACAGAATAATACAGGTACTGAGAATTACACCCAGTATACAGGACAGGAGAAGCAGTACTGTGCAGTGTATATATACAGAATAATACAGATACTGAGAATTACACCCAGTATACAGGATAGGAGAAGTAGTACTGTGCAGTGTATATATACAGAATAATACAGATACTGAGGATTACACCCAGTATACAGGACAGGAGAAGTGGTACTGTGCAGTGTATATATACAGAATAATACAGGTACTGAGAATTACACCCAGTATACAGGACAGGAGAAGTGGTACTGTGCAGTATATATATAGAGGACAGGAGAAGTGGTACTGTGCAGTGTATATATACAGAATAATACAGATACTGAGAATTACACCCAGTATACAGGACAGGAGAAGTGGTACTGTGCTGCGTATATACAGAATAATACAGATACTGAGAATTACACCCAGTATACAGGACAGGAGAAGTGGTACTGTGCAGTGTATATATACAGAATAATACAGATACTGAGAATTACACCCAGTATACAGGACAGGAGAAGTGGTACTGTGCAGTGTATATATACAGAATAATACCGATACTGAGAATTACATCCAGTATACAGAACAGGAGAAGTGGTACTGTGCAGAGTATATATACAGAATAATACAGGTACTGAGAATTACACCCAGTATACAGGACAGGAGAAGCTGTACTGTGCAGTGTATATATACAGAATAATACAGATACTGAGAATTACACCCAGTATACAGGACAGGAGAAGTGGTACTGTGCAGTGTATATATACAGAATAATACAGATACTGAGAATTACACCCAGTATACAGGATAGGAGAAGTGGTACTGTGCAGTGTATATATATAGAATAATACAGATACTGAGAATTACACCCAGTATACAGGATAGGAGAAGTGGTACTGTGCAGTGTATATACACAGAATAATACAGATACTGAGAATTACACCCAGTATACAGGACAGGAGAAGTGGTACTGTGCAGTGTATATATACAGAATAATACAGACACTGACAATTACACCCAGTATACAGGATAGGAGAAGTGGTACTGTGCAATGTATATATACAGAATAATACCGATACTGAGAATTACATCCAGTATACAGAACAGGAGAAGTGGTACTGTGCAGAGTATATATATACAGAATAATACAGGTACTGAGAATTACACCCAGTATACAGGACAGGAGAAGCTGTACTGTGCAGTGTATATATGCAGAATAATACAGATACTGAGAATTACACCCAGTATACAGGACAGGAGAAGTGGTACTGTGCAGTGTGTATATATACAGAATAATACAGATACTGAGAATTATACCCAGTATACAGGACAGGAGAAGTGGTACTGTGCAGTGTATGTATACAGAATAATACAGATACTGAGAATTACACCCAGTATACAGGACAGGAGAAGTGGTACTGTGCAGTGTATATATACAGAATAATACAGATACTGACAATTACACCCAGTATACAGGATAGGAGAAGTGGTACTGTGCAGTGTATATGTAGCACCCTGAGGATTCGGCTGCTACAGGGGTATTGCACCTCAACCCAGAGGTGTGATATTCCACTCCCGGGTAGGGAAGGAGTGTGGAACTGAGCTCGGTAGGCTGCATGCACTACACACATCCCATTTCCGAGGAGCAGACCGACGGTACTCCCACTTAGAAATGTGCAGGTACGACCGAGTCTGTTCCTGGCTGGAGTGGGAGGGGGGGTGGTACATCCCAAGTAGTGTAGGGGCAGATAGGGGGAGCAGCCTGGGTAAAGTTAGGAGCTCATTGGGTGCTGGTCACCTGAGCTCACACATAGAGGGTGTATATAAGGTGGGCACCAACTAAGAACAGGGTCAGTTGCAGAGAGAAAGTCAGCGAGCAGAGGAGAAGAGAGACCCAGAGTGAGAGAGGAGAAAGAGAGACCCAGAGGGGGAAACAGAAGAAGAGGACTCTAAGAACCTAAATTAAATCCCCGGGTGAAGAGTCGGCACAGGGTACCGGAACCCAAGCTGGTGGGGGCAAAAACACACCCCAGCCAGAGACCGGAGGCCGTGGGCAGCGTCTGCCACGGCCACCCACCACATCCACCACGAAGGCATACCACGTGGAGGGTCAGGGAACCCAAGGCCAAGGGTCTCCCAACAGAAGGCCCGAGGGAGCTGGACCTGGGTGGATCAATAGTGGGGACGGCCAGAGAAAGGACAGAAGGAGAGCTCAGGGTCACGCTCCGGACTTATTTGGGGGTTGGCTGGATCCAGGACCTGGTGGACGCAGCACGGCTCGGGAGGTCACTCGAAGCTGGAGTGACCGGAACATCAGCAGTGAGTAAACATCCTAAACTGCATAACCCGACTCTGTCTCTGATTGCCGTCTACACTGCATCACCACAACCCCCATCCTCTGCACCTGATCCCCCTGAGGCTATATCCCACCCGTTGGGGGTTATATCACCAAAGCTGCACCAACACCACCAGCCTCAGCGGACCCTGCTGCAGCGGCGGCCACAGTGACCGCAACACAACGGGTGGCGTAGTCGACATTAAGAACTTAGTAACATCTGTAGGACTGCCACATACAACTGAGTTTGACACCCTGGGCACGGACCGGGTCACAGCCACTCGGAGGACTACAACTCCCATCTGATCCGGCTCCGGATATTCCCCCTAAAGAATATGGCCCAGGGGGCGCGTCAACTTTGGCGTAGTCGGCAGGATTACGTGCCCGCAACACCCGGGTACTGCGTGCCTGAAGAAAAGTGCAAGTTTACCTCAAAAAGAAGTCTCCTGCCGGTTCCGGAGGGTCCCCGCCATCGGACCTCATCACCAGTCGATTCCTGCCGGTTGTCCGCCATTAACCGCGTTTTCCCGCCATCTGCAGAGTTTCCCGCCACTGGGAAGCGATTCCCGCCATTTCCAAAGGTTTCCCGCCTTGGAAGAGCGGACGCCATTATGGGCGTGCCAGAGGGTGGCAGGAGGCCGCCTCCCATCGTGGGCCAGGACCGAAAATGGCGCCAAAAGTGGAAACCGCCCCCACCAACAGAGACTGTGATGCTAGAGGTGTCGGTCAGCGTGAAAGAACCGCCCCTGGAGCTGGCAATCACCA
This sequence comes from Phyllobates terribilis, assembly GCF_046119375.1. Classification (NCBI taxonomy): domain Eukaryota; kingdom Metazoa; phylum Chordata; class Amphibia; order Anura; family Dendrobatidae; genus Phyllobates; species Phyllobates terribilis. The sequence continues at coordinate 143,647,282 of NW_027362767.1, forward strand.
AGTGGCCCCGGGACCGCCCTCGAAGTGGGAGGAGACGAAAGAAAAGAACGAAGATGGGTGGCGCCTGGAGCAGTCTGGAGCGAGCGCACCCGGAGGCAAGAAGCCTGGAGAAGAATATCGGAGGAGCTCACCCGGGGATGGCGAGAGAGCAGAGCAGCACCGGCCCGCTGGCCAGGAGCCTGCTGGAAGAGGAGCAGAGCAGCACCGACCCGTTGGTCAGGAGCCTGCTGGAAACCACGACCCCACTAGGCCTAGTGGAGGTCCTTGCACAGCTCCCCCGAGACCGGGAGTGTGCGCAGACTGCCCTGGAGGGCCTCGCACGGAGGATGGCCCGGGTACAGCGAGAGACATTGGCGGAGTGGAGCCGAGAGATGGCCCAGCAAACCAAGACCCGGAGCACGCCAGCCAAGATGAGGAGACAGACCGCCTCTGAGGATGGCGCGGGAGGACCCAAGGCCGGAGACGGCGCCGAGAAGGGAGCCGAACGCATGGAGGCAGGTAAAGGGGACGTCTATACCCCAAACCGGGAAACCGCTTACCTGCCCCAGCTCCCCGTCGCAGAGCCCGAAAGTCCCCCTGCTGTGCCCGAAAACGCCATGTCACCGACGCAGACTAGGCCCCAACCGGAAGCCGCCGCCGCGACCCCTGTGACGCCATGCGCAACGACCCCGAGCGTGGCAAAACAGGAAGTAACACCAGCCTGGTCGCAGGGCCTAGAATTCCCGGGCGTCGCATCACCAACAGCGCCCCCTACCTCCGCGGAGCCTCCGGCCTGGCCGCAAGGCCAGGTAGCCCAGGGCGCCGCCGTCCTAACGGTGCCCTTCACCTTCCAGGTGCCCCAGGCCTGGCCGCAAGGCCTGGGCAACCCGGGCGCCACCACCACCGCGCCCGCACCCGTAAAACCAAGGGTGCCGCGTCTGGGAGAGGACTTGTTTGCCCAGCACACGTGGCCGGACGGGCAGCCTTTCATCTGGCCCCAGAAATATTATGAACTGGAGCACCAGAGGAGAGTTGGGGCCATGTGTGCACCCCTGATTCCGGCTCCGAAGCCCGTGATAAGGATCTCGCCCCCGCTTGAAGAGACCCAATTTGAGTGGGACCCCACCGGAGAAGACCTAATGGGGTTCACTCAAGAAACCAGGGCAGCTGCAGCGGAGCGTGCTGAGTGCTGCCGACAGCAGCTCGAGGAGTTTGCGAGGGAGCGGAGAGAGAGGCGGGTCCGGGAACAACAGGCCCAAATAAGGAGCGCCGAGCAGAAGAGCCGAACCAGGAGGGACCCCCGTGCAGCGCACAGTCCCCGCACCACCGGGACTGTAATTAAGTTCAACATGCAGCATGGGTGGGGCTTCATCAGAGACCACAACACCCCCGGCGACGTCTTTGTCACGGGCAGAGATGTGGAGTCCCATCTGCCGGAGGGGCACAGAGGTCGTGACCTTTATATCGGGGACGAGGTCACCTTTACCTGGCACAAGTGTGCCAAAGGACCTTACGCCCTCCATGTGCATCGCCTGACAGAGGAGGAGCTGCGATGTGAGGAGGAAGAGCAAGAGGATCCGGACGGGTCTGAAGCTGAGATCCCCAAAGAAGGAGCAGGAGGAAGACGTTGTTGAGTACAGCGGAGCAGGTGCTGTAAATAGTTACCCGACCGGGGTATAAAGAAACTGTTATTGCTAATATAGTCCCCGTTGGGACCAGCTGATGTGAACTGTTCACCCGTTTACCCTTAATCCCACAGGCTGAGGACTGTGAGCAGCCATTCCCTTTCCCTCCTTAACTGGCCGAGGACTGAGAGCGGCCATACCCTTGTATATAGTTGCGCGTCCTAAAGCGCCCCCTACTGGTTTTACTGTAAAACCACCTTAAAGAAAGGAACTGTCGCACTTTGCCCGGTCAACAGTTGCACAGTGACCGGAGGAGGAACAAGAGACGACGAGAATGTTTAATGCTGCTAATTTATATAATGTTTTATATGTTTTATATGTTTATGTTTATATAAAATTTTTGTATGTTTTGTGATGTTTTTGTCTTACAGCCCGAGGACGTGCTGTGATTTACCAGGGGGGAATGTAGCACCCAGAGGATTCGGCTGCTACAGGGGTATTGCACCTCAACCCAGAGGTGTGATATTCCACTCCCGGGTAGGGAAGGAGTGTGGAACTGAGCTCGGTAGGCTGCATGCACTACACACATCCCATTTCCGAGGAGCAGACCGACGGTACTCCCACTTAGAAATGTGCAGGTACGACCGAGTCTGTTCCTGGCTGGAGTGGGAGGGGGGGTGGTACATCCCAAGTAGTGTAGGGGCAGATAGGGGGAGCAGCCTGGGTAAAGTTAGGAGCTCATTGGGTGCTGGTCACCTGAGCTCACACATAGAGGGTGTATATAAGGTGGGCACCAACTAAGAACAGGGTCAGTTGCAGAGAGAAAGTCAGCGAGCAGAGGAGAAGAGAGACCCAGAGTGAGAGAGGAGAAAGAGAGACCCAGAGGGGGAAACAGAAGAAGAGGACTCTAAGAACCTAAATTAAATCCCCGGGTGAAGAGTCGGCACAGGGTACCGGAACCCAAGCTGGTGGGGGCAAAAACACACCCCAGCCAGAGACCGGAGGCCGTGGGCAGCGTCTGCCACGGCCACCCACCACATCCACCACGAAGGCATACCACGTGGAGGGTCAGGGAACCCAAGGCCAAGGGTCTCCCAACAGAAGGCCCGAGGGAGCTGGACCTGGGTGGATCAATAGTGGGGACGGCCAGAGAAAGGACAGAAGGAGAGCTCAGGGTCACGCTCCGGACTTATTTGGGGGTTGGCTGGATCCAGAACCTGGTGGACGCAGCACGGCTCGGGAGGTCACTCGAAGCTGGAGTGACCGGAACATCAGCAGTGAGTAAACATCCTAAACTGCATAACCCGACTCTGTTTCTGATTGCCGTCTACACTGCATCACCACAACCCCCATCCTCTGCACCTGATCCCCCTGAGGCTATACCCCACCCGTTGGGGGTTATATCACCAAAGCTGCACCAACACCACCAGCCTCAGCGGACCCTGCTGCAGCGGCGGCCACAGTGACCGCAACACAACGGGTGGCGTAGTCGACATTAAGAACTTAGTAACATCTGTAGGACTGCCACATACAACTGAGTTTGACACCCTGGGCACGGACCGGGTCACAGCCACTCAGAGGACTACAACTCCCATCTGATCCGGCTCCGGATATTCCCCCTAAAGAATATGGCCCAGGGGGCGCGTCATATATATATAGAATAATACAGATACTGAGAATTACACCCAGTATACAGGATAGGAGACGTGGTACTGTGCGGTGTATATACACAGAATAATACAGATACTGAGAATTACACCCAGTATACAGGGCAGGAGAAGTGGTACTGTGCAGTGTATATATACAGAATAATACAGGTACTGAGAATTACACCCAGTATACATGACAAGAGAAGTGGTACTGTGCAGTGTGTATATACAGAATAATACAGATACTGAGAATTACACCCAGTATACAGGACAGGAGAAGTGGTACTGTGCAGTGTATATATACAGAATAATACCGATACTGAGAATTACATCCAGTATACAGAACAGGAGAAGTGGTACTGTGCAGAGTATATATACAGAATAATACAGGTACTGAGAATTACACCCAGTATACAGGACAGGAGAAGCTGTACTGTGCAGTGTATATATACAGAATAATACAGATACTGAGAAATACACCCAGTATACAGGACAGGAGAAGTGGTACTGTGCAGTGTATATATACAGAATAATACAGATACTGAGAATTACACCCAGTATACAGGATAGGAGAAGTGGTACTGTGCAGTGTATATATATAGAATAAAACAGATACTGAGAATTACACCCAGTATACAGGATAGGAGAAGTGGTACTGTGCAGTGTATATACACAGAATAATACAGATACTGAGAATTACACCCAGTATACAGGGCAGGAGAAGTGGTACTGTGCACTGCCCATGCATACAGAAATATGACTATCATACAAGACAAGATTTTTATTAGGATTTAGAGGAATTTCTGGGGTTCCAGTGTAATTTGGATGACATCCATGTTATTAATTTATGCACAGTTGTTGGGGTACAGTTATGGACCCCTTGTCATGAGTGGGACGGGTTTTACACAAAGTGGGGCCCTGGGAAAAAGTTTAAGGTGGGGCCCCAAATGCAAACATATTGCACCATCACACAAACATTTCGGTTGCATTTACATGCGCTAAGTTCAGGCCATTAACAAGCGTCATCAGCAATATCGAAGTCGTTCGGTGCTTGTTTCCCGGCCTCTTTACACCGGCTGAGGAAGAATAATCAATCTGTCCCCATACAGTATCATCTTACCAGCAGCAACAATCCAATCACCCGATGAATAGGCAGCATTTTGCTCATTTAGTATAATGCGCACCATAGTCCTCTACATAGTATAAATGCACCTCATAGTCCTCCATACAGTATAATGTACCCCCCATAGCATAGTCCTCTATACAGTATAATGCCCCCCATAGCCCTTATATACTATAATGCACTCCTCATAGTCCTCCATATAGTATAATGCACACGCTATAGTCCTCCATACAGTATAATTCACTCCACAGTCCTTCATATAGTGTAATGCATTACCCATAATCTTATCTTATAGTATAATGCACTCCCTATAGACCTCCATACAGTATAATGCACCCCCTATAGTCCTCCATATACTATAATGCATCCCAAAGTCCTCTATGTAGTATAATGCACCCCATAGCCCTCTATATAGTATAATGAACTCCCCATAGTTCTCCATAGAGTATAAAGCAGCCCCCATAATCCTCCATACAGTATAATACACTCCCCATAGTCCTCCAAACAGTATAATTCATTGCCCATAGTCCTCCATAGAGTATATTGCAGCCTCCCTATAGTCGATCATACAGAATAATGCATCCTATAGTCCTCCATAAAGAATACAGCAGCCCCCATAGTCCTCCATACAGTTTAATGCATCCCATAGTCCTCCATACAGAATAATGCACTCCCCATTGTCCTCCATACAGTATAATGCATTACCCATAGTCCTTCATACAGTATAATGCATCACATAGTCCTCTTATAGAGAATAATGCAGCCCCCATAGTCCTCCATATAGTACACACTGATTTAACAAAAATAAATACAATACTCACATCTCCCTGTTCCCCCACTGCTCCGGTCTCCACAGCTTGTTTCCTCAGCAGCTCCACTGGCCAAAATACAGTGTTGCACGATAAAGTAACGTCATCGCGCCGGCGGGCAGAGAAGTCAGACGCTGAGGGAGAATAATGGTGGAGGGAGTAGCCGGCTTCCCACCTCCATCATTGCTTTGAACTGTATCGGCATCCTGGATGCTGATACAGTTGAATGTGCAATGTCGGGCGGGGGGGGTGATCGGAGGCGGCACTGGCACTGGGCCCCCCTGACTCACGGGTCTCATAGCGGCTGCGTTGTTTGCTGCTGTTAGCGGCATGCCACTGGATGGGGGCCCCTGAGGTAGTGGGGGGCCTGGGAAAATGCCTAGTTTGCCTGCCCCTAACATCGGCCCCGCCCATGAGACCATTTATACTGGATATATCACTTTGTAGAAGTGGAGCCCGCAGTAACTTTCACCTCTACTTCTCTGTGCACATAAACAGAAACTCAGAACTGGTCAAACAAGTTTCAGAAATGTAAAGAATCTCAGGTCCTTTCAATGTGATGCCACTTGACCTCATCTTTATCAAATTTTGGGCAAGATTATGGTTTACTTTCTTGTATCATAATTCAGAGGAATCAGTCCTCATGCTGATCAACCACAGCTCACCAATGCTTTGTTCTCTGTGCAATGGGTAGGAGATATTTGGCATAAAAATTATCATTGCAAGCATGTGTGATGTGCTGCTGATAACATGAGGCTTTATGCTCGTGTCAGCCCGTGAGCACAGGCCATTAAAAAGAACTTATACAGTGGCTTGCGAAAGTATTCACCCCTTTTGGCTTTTTATCATTTGTTTTTACATTAACACCTGTGTTTAAACATTTTTTTATTCCGATTTGAGTGTGATGCATCAAGCTGCAACACCATTAAGCAAACCGAATCTCACCATGAAGACCAAGGAGATCTCCAAACAACACCATGAAGACCAAGGAGATCTCCAAACAACACCATGAAGACCAAGGAGATCTCCAAACAAGTCAGGGACAAAGTTGTTGAGAAGTACAAATCTGGGAAAAAAAATATTCCAATCTCTGATGATCCCCAGGAGCACCATCAAACCCATTATCATCAAATGGAAGAACATGGTACCACAACAAACCTGTCAAGAGAGGGCTGCCCACCAAAACTCTCAGTTTGGGTAAGGAAGGCATTAAAAGGATTGTCCGGTCCAAAACTATAAGTTTGCAATCAATCTGTGTGACTGCAGACTTATGAATCCCCCCATTTGTATGGCGAGTGGCCACACCCTCAAGTTGGCCACATTCACTGCATGGCTGCATGACTAGGCGGGGCGCGGCCTCATTCAATACAAATGTATAGAGCAAGGTCGTGCCTACTGAATAGGCTCAGGCCGGGAGTATGTATAACTCATACATACCCTCCAGCTCAGAAACCAGAGTGCACTGGGGGTATTCATAAGTCTGCAGTCATACAGAGTGACTGCACACTTATCATTTTGAACTGGACAATTTCTTTAATCAGAGAGGCAGCACAGAAACCCAAGGTAACCTCGAAGGAGCTGCAGAGTTCTCAAGCAGAGACTAGAGTATCTAACCATATGAACACAATAAGTCATACACTCCATAGAGATGGCCTTTATGGAAGAGTGGGCAGAAAAAAGCCTTTACTTACACAAAGTGTAAGCCTCGTTTTGAGTTTGTCAAAAGATATGTGGGAGACTCCCCAAATGTAGATGAGATCAAAATTGAACTTTTTGGCCACCAATCAGCACTGCTTGTCAGTCCAAGAACATCATCCCCACAGTCAAACATGTTGGTGGCGAACACCATCGCCTCAGTGAAACATGGTGGTGGCAGCATCATATATCATGATAACAGCAAAAACTGTTTCAGTCTGTCAGTGATTTGAGACTGGGACGGAGGTTCACCTTCCAACTGTTATGATCTGCAACATGCACTAAGGAAAGATAGGGGAAAGCTGTCCCTACAATAAGACTAAGCTGAATCCCTAAGATGTAGTGGGCTGCCTGTTCCTAGCGAACAGACCTGCCTTTGTTCTCGGCTAGTCTGAACGAAGACCTATAGCATTAAGGGAGGGGTCCCTAAAAGAACTAAGGACTGGGACAAAAAATGGAACACCTCCTAAACAGAGAAGTTGTTGCAGAACACAAAAAGACAAACTGACAAAAAGGTACTAGAGGTCCCAGAAGGACCAAGCGAACTGACAGAGAAAGGCACCGAAGCACCAGGCTAGAGAAACAGTCAAACACTGAAGTCCAGCACAGCCAGAAGGGCGAAGCTGGAATATAAAGGCAGATGGTCACGTGACCACAAAACACAAGATGGAAAAAACAAACAGGAGGGTTCTAACAGTACCTCCTCTTTTATGAGGATCCTCCAGGCCCAGGCCTATCCGTAAACCTCCTGTGGAAAGCTTTAACAAGCCTAGGAGCAGAGACATCACCCGTCCTTACCCAGGAGTTGTCTTCGGGACCGAAACCCTTCCAGGAGACAAGATACTGTAATTTCCCTCTATGCCATCTAGAATTCAAAATACGAGAAATTTAATATTCGCCGTCGTCCACCACAGGAGGAACTGTGACAGTGGCGTCCCTATCAGATACATCATCCTTTTTCAACAAGGAAACATGAAACATAGGATTAATCTTCCAGGAAGTCGGGACATCCAACCTAACAGCAGACGGGTTAACAACCTGAAGCACTTTAAATGGACCCACAAACTTAGGACCCAGTTTTTTAGAGGGAATCCTCAAACGCAGGTTCTTCGAGGACAACCAAACCATGTCACCCACAGTAAACAAAACCTCCTTACGTTTCCTGTCAAAATACTTCTTGGACCTCGCTGGAGACAATGTAGCCCAAAAACCTAATTTTCTACACAGCGAACTCACATTTCTCCAGCTTAGCAAAGAGTGAATTATCACTCAATAACTGCAAAACTTCACGTACACTCTGCCAATGGGACTCTAGATCTGGTGAGTAAATCAAAATGTCATCCTAATATACAACCACATTCTTACCAATCAAAAGTCTCAGGATGTCATTAATAAGGTTCTGAAAAAATGCAGGTGCATTGGTAAGACCAAAAGGCATCACCAGATTCTCAAAATGACCTACCGGAGTGTTAAGACCAGTTTTCCATTCATCACCCTCCTTCAATCGTAACAAATTGTATGCCCCCCGGAGATCAATTTTAGAGAACCACTTGGCCCCCACTAACTGGTTAAACAAGTCAGGAATTAACGGCAATGGGTAGGAATTGCATACGGAAATCTTATTAATTTCACGAAAATCCAGACATGGACGTAAACCCACCGTCCTTTTATTTAACAAAGAAAAATCCAACTGCCACAGGCGACTTAGAAGGTCTAATGTGAGCAGCAGCCAGGCTAGTCTGTATGTATTCCTCCAAGGCCTTTCTTTCAGGGATAGTCAGATTAAACAAGCGACTCTTGGGAAGAGTCGCTCCAGGAACAAACTCAATGGCGCAATCATAATCCCTATGAGGAGGTAAAACTTGCGACTCCACCTCCAAAAAAACCCTCCGAAAATCTTGAATAGGTACAGGTAATTTCCATTTTTCCACAGCCGCAATGCGACCATTACAACATTTATCATAGCACTTCGGACTCCAAGACTTAATCACATTTGTAGACCAGTCCAGCAAAGGATTGTGCAGTTTTAACCAAGGCAATCCTAGAACAACCGGAGAGGGTAAATTATCTAAAACAACTAAGTCCAAAATTTCTTGGTGAACTGCATTGATAGTGAGGGGAAATGCAGCAACCTTGTGAGTAATACATTTCAAGGGAGTGTTATCAATTAGCAATCACAGAAATAGGTGATGACAAAGGTTTGGATTTCAATTTAAGGTTTTCCAAAAACCCTTTATCAATCACATTAAGTGTTGAACCACAATCCACAAATACCTGAAATTCAATCAGATTTTCCTGCAAAGTAGTACTCCCAGAAAGAAATACTCCTGCAGAGCATAAACAAGCTATACGGGCGTAACTGACTTTTTTTTTTTTCTTTACTTAAATGACGCTCACAATACTTAATCGAATGGTCAGCTTTACCACTAGTGTTGAGCCACCCCCGTAGTGTTCGAGTTCGGTTCGGTTCGTCGAACACCCGTGTGTTCACCGAACTGTTCGTCGAACTGTTCGTCGAACACCTTCGAACACCGTTAAAACCAATGGCAGGCAAACAAAAACACATAGAAACACATAGAAAACACCTTCAAAGGTGTCCAAAAGCTGACAAACTGCTCAGAAGACACAACTAACACATGGAAAAGTGACAAGTACATATAGTCATGCGAAAAGAAAAGAGGTGGAGGAGTAAAAGGAGGGGGAGACACAGATATAGGCATGTCATGCCCTTCTAAAATCCAAAAAGTGAGAAGCCGAGACGGCCAGTCCGCTGCTGCCCGTGCCACCTCCGTGTCGCCGGGTTTGTGCCAGAGCCGCGGTGAACCCTGACGGCCAGCCCCCCTCTCCCAATACTGGTGCCTGTCCGCTGGTGGGTCGAGAGAGCCCCCCTGTGGTGGAGGCAGCTCTAAGCTTTTTAATTTAAATTGTCCCTCTAATTTGAATGAATACACTTTAAATCCATTTACAAGGATCTATTGGAGGGCAAGTCTCATGCCAGCAGCCGCGTAATTCCAGCTCCAGTAGCGTCCACTAAAGCTGCTGCAGTTAAAAAGCTTTTATAAGGATCGAGCTCGGCTGTCCACCGCAAGGCATCCTAGTGCCAGTCCCAGCCCCTATGCCTTGGGGTGCCTCCTGATGCTCTTCACTAAGTATCCCGTGGTCCCGAAGCATTTCCTTTGAAAAAATTAAGTGTCCAAACTACAGGTGGTGTAGCTTGCTTAACAGCCGGGATAATCCGCTGACTAGCAGACACTGCTACTAGGCACAAAGTATTTCCTGGGCTAGATGCAGTTAAAAATTTGTAAGTAGATACTCTCGTTGGATGCTGAGAAAGCATTCCATAGAGTCTCCTGGCACGCCATATATGATTCTCTTAAAAAGCTTGGGGTAGGGGTCTAGGGGACCTTTTTATAGCCAAAATCATGGCCCTGTATCACAATACGTCACCTAGGCTGAAGATAAATGGAACTGTAGCACCGAGGGCTCGGTTGCTACAGACGTATTGCACCTCACCCAGAGGTGTGATATCTCACTCTCAGATAAGGATGGAGTGTGGATCAGGACCCGACACCTGCATGCATTACACCACATTGCCGTGGGGCAGGGCGACCAATATGCCCCTGAGATGGGCACCACAGTCCCTGTCCCTGGCTGGAGTGGGGGGAGGGAACACTGAGGAAGGGGAACCCTGCAGTGCAGGAGCAGGGAGGAAGCAGTTCCTGGGTGCATTGAGAAGGGAGTATAAAAGGTGGGCACCATCTTAGTTCAGTGCAGAGAAGTCTGAGCAGAAGTGGCAGGGAGCAGGGGCTCTGCATGAGCTCTGCTCCGGAGGCGGGCCTAGTAACAGAGGCCCAGGCCTGCAAGAGGGAGAAGGAAGGAAGAGGAGCGGAGAAGGCTCCAGGAACGAGGAATGAAGGGATCCCAGGGGTGCGGACGGGCGAGTCGCCACCGCACGCCCGAATCCGCCTGCGTGGAGGGGTCAGGCCAAAGGGGGAGACCGGTCCCCGAACTAGTGGAGGCAGGAAACGACCCTCAGCTAGAAACCGGAGGCTCTGACATTTTATGTGGCGCAGCCCCTTGCTCCACCCGCTAGGAAGGCACCACATAGGGTCAGGGAAACTGGCGCCAAGTTTACCAAGAGGAGGCCCGAGGCAGCCGGACAGAAGTGTTGGTAAGAAAGGCCAGACAAAGGACACACAAAGGGGGTCCTGTGAAGCGCTCCAAAGTTATCTGGGAGTTGTCTGAGCCCCTCACCTGGTGAGCACAGTACGACGTGGGCAGCCGTTACCTGCAGACGTGGTCTGGATAATAAGAACTGTGAGTAAAGGCCCTGAACTGCATCACTGACTCCGTGTCGTTACTGCTGCTGCCCTGCACCATCACCCCCATCCTCCGCATACACTGCCCTGAGGCTATACTCCTCCCGTGGGGAGTTATGCTACGCTCTGCTGCACCCACAACACCAGCCTTAGCGGTCTGCCCTGTAGCGGCGGTTCACTCTGACCGCAATCCACGGGTGGCGTAGTCGGACATTTAAACATCAAAACCACATAAATAGTTCCGCCACTGGTTTGACCGCCCTGAGCCACGGAACCGGATCGCCGCCACGAAGACTACAACCACCAGCATCCACCAAAAAGGGTCCGGCTCCGGGTGTCCCAAGGCCCAGGGAGCGCGTCAGAACATTTTCATCACCTTTCACAATCACCAATGGGACAAGGCAGGGATGTCCTCTGTCCCCTCTCTTATACATCCTAGTGACGGAGCACCTGCTCTCATCAATTCGCCATAACCCCAATATTAGGTGGATTGAGGTGGGAGGCACCGAGTACAAGTGCTCTCTATTTGCTGATGATGTCCTAGTATATATCACTCAATCACATATATCCATCCCTGCTGTTATGGCTGAAATAGATCACTTTGTTACATGGTCAAATTTTAAAATCAATGCAGCGAAGTCTGAGGCCCTCGATGTCTCCCTCCCTAAATCCATATAGGATTCCATCCAGTCCAACTTTCCCTTTGCCTGGCCCTCACAGGGTATCAAATACTTAGGAATTCCTATTCATAGAGACCTCTCCCATCTATGTTATCTTAATTTTGGGCCCTTTATTGAACAATTCCATACAGACCACGGTTGGCAAGTTAGAACTGTAAGATTCACTACGTGAACCACTGGTGTTTTGTGGAAAAGCACATGTACACTGCGTTCCAAATTATTATGCAAAAAGTGTTTAGGAGTGATAAGGGAAGAATTTGTTTGTTTGTCAGTTAAACTCATTGATGGTGATGTGTGTCAGGGCTCTTTATATCACTGTAAGCAATTGCAGACACCTGTGCTAATTAGTTTGGCAGGTGTGTCCAATGAAAGGCAAGACTACTTAAGAAGGCTCTCTCACATTATTAAGCAGCCTACATTTTCTGCCAAAATGGGAAAGAAAAAGGATGTGTTGGCTGCTGAGAAGCAACAAATTGTGGAGTGTTTAGGTCAAGGCATGACTACAATCAACATTGTGCGATGATCAGGATGAAGTGTCTTGGCAATCAAGAAGTATGTAGCTGATTCACAGTACACACGTGTGCGTGCTGATAAGGGCAAATTGAGGACTCTTTCCTACAGGCAATTACGTCAGGTTGAAACAGCAGCGGCAAAAAAGCCTTGTCATGGCAGCAGACAAGTTTTTGAAGCTGCTTGTGCCTCCAACGTCCCCCGAACAACAAGATGCAGGGTCCTTCAGAGGTTTGCAGCTGTGCATATGCCATCCTGTCGACCTCCTCTATCCACTTCACACAAGCAGAAACGGCTCCAGTGGGCCAAACATTACATGAAGACTGATTTCAAAACAGTTTTGTTCACGGATGAGTGCCGTGCAGCGCTCGATGGTCCAGATGAATGGAGTGGAGGATGGCTGGTTGATGGACACCCCACGCAAACACGGCTACAGCGCCAACAAGGAGGAGGTGGAGTAATGTTTTGGGCTGGAATCATGGGGAGAGAGATTGTCGGCCCCTTTAGGATCCCTGAAGGCGCTAAAGATGAACTCCATAATGTATGTGGATTTTCTCAAACAGCACTTCCTGCCATGGTTCAAGAAGAAGAACCGTGTATTTCACAGCAAGATCATTTTTCTGCATGATAATGCACCATCTCATGCTGCACATAAAACATCTGCATCTCTGGCTGATATGGGCATAAAAGGGGACAAACTTATGGTGTGACCCCCATGCTCCCCTGACCTCTACCCCATTCAGAACCTTTGGAGCATCATTAAAAGGAGTGTCTATGATGGCGGGAGGCAGTTCACATCTAAGCAACAGCTCTGGGAGGGTATTCTGTCCTCATGCAAAACAATTGAAGCAGAAACCATCCAAAACCTGACAAATTCAATGGACGAGAGAGTTCAGAAGCTCCTTTCGAACAAGGGGTCCTATGTGAAAATGTAACATCACCTAGAATAAAGTTTTGAGTTGAAAACTGTTTGATTTCAGTTTCTAACAACCTGCTAATGCTTATAATTTCAAAAATGACCATTTTTTTGGTCTTTATTAAAATGAAAAGGTTGATCGAAAAGTTTGGGGGATCTAAGAGTGTGGCAACCCAGTAGTCATGATTACTTCGAATTCTGACAATATGAGGGTCATGCTGCAGGTAGTGCAGCAAGAAGGCACTTATGTGTCTTGCGCATCTCGGAGCCCCAAAATTATTTTCCGGGCTAGATGCAGCTAAAAATTATTTTTAATTTTAAATCTGGTGAAGCTTATTATAGATGGCCTAATAGGATCAGTGCTGCACACTGCTACAAAGCCCAAATTATTTTCCAGTCAAGATACAGATAAACATGATTAGTAATTTGAAAGCTTAAAACGGTTGGTAGGGTGATTTTAACCAATCATCAAGCTTTTACTCTCCCCAGGATGACACAGGGGTAGAAAAGTCGTTTCGGATCCATGATTTGTTCATCTTTATGAACGTGAGTCTGTCTACATTATCAGTGGAGAGCCGCGTGCGCTTATCTGTCAGCACACCACCAGCAGCGCTGAACACACGTTCAGACAGAACGCTGGCTGCGGGGCATGACAAGATCTCCAAGGCGTAAGTGGCTAGCTCCGGCCATTTATCCAGATTGGAAGCCCAAAAAGAGCAAGGGTCCAGTGACACAGTCGTGGCTTCAATGTTTACTTGGAGATACTCCTGTACCATCGTCTCTAGGCGTTGACTATGTGTCAGACTTCTTGTCTCCTGTGGCCTTGCAAAGGATGGGCTAAAAAAGTGGTGAAATGATTCCGCAAAATTGATGTTACCAGCAGATACTGTGGTTCTGTTACGGTTTGAGTGCTGAACACTTGACGGTCCCACGGTTGGCAAGTTGGAACTGTGAGATTCACTACGTGCACCACTGGTATTTTGTGGAAAAGCACATGTAAGATTCTGCAACAGTCTCTGCTGATACTCCTGCATGCGTGCATCCCTTTCTATGGCAGGAATAATTTCTGCAAATTTACTTTTGTACCGGGGATCTAACAGTGTGGCAACCCAGTAGTCAGGATTATTTCTAATTCTCACAATTCGAGGGTCATGTTGCAGGTAGTGCAGCAAGAAGGCACTCATGTGTGTTGCGCATCCAGGAGCACCAAGTCCCTGTTGTGTTGGTGGCGAGGTAGCAATCATGCTTCCTTCCTCTGTCCTCTCCCCCCAACCTCGCACAACAGAAATGTGATCAAGGTCTCCCTCATCTGATGAGTCTTCCATCAGTTCGTCCTCCACTTCTTCCTGGGCTCCTGCACCTTCCTCACTAGTTTGGCTGCTACCATGCGCCCTGGTAAAATCATCTCCCCCACCCTCACATGCCTGCCGCCTTGGTGCTGCCGACCGTCTGGACCTTGCAGATGTTAGCCCTTCCGCATACAACTCCTCCTCCTCTACTTCCTCCACCTCCTCTTGTGCCACCACCTGACTCCGAATTCTGTTTAACATGTGCTCCAGCATGTAAATCACCGGAATAGTCATGCTGATAATGGCATCGTCAGCACTAAACATCTTCGTCGCCATTTCAAAACTGTGCAGAAGGGTGCATAGGTCCCTGATCTGAGACCACTCCTCCAGCGTGATTTGCCCCACCTCTGAATCTCGTTGGCCCAGGCTATACGTCAGAACGTATTGCACCAGGGCTTGTCGGTGCTGCCACAGTCGCTGCAACATGTGCAGAGTTGAATTCCACCGGGTAGGCACATCGCATTTTAGCCGGTGAAGTGGCAGGCCCAACGACTTCTGTAGAGATGTAAGTCGCTGAGCTGCGGGATGCGAACGGCGGAAGTGAGCACACAGCGACCGTGCCCTCTGCAGAAGGCCATCTAGTCTGGGATAGTGGGCTAAAAATTGCTGGACAACCAGGTTCAACACGTGAGCCATACAAGGCACGTGTGTGACATTGCCCCGGCGAAGGGCCGCACCCAGGTTTGCAGCATTGTCGCACACGGCCTTCCCTGGTTTCAGGTCCAGTGGAGACAACCATTCATGAAATTGGTTCTCCAGAGCTGACCACAACTCCTCAGCTGTGTGACTCACATTTCCCAGACATTTCAATGTAAAAACCGCCTGATGACGTTGAGCCCTACTGCCAGCATAGTAAGGAGGTGTGCAGGATCCCTTCTGCGCAGTTAGAAAGCTTGTGGCATGACCAGACAGGCTTTGGGTGCAGGTGGAAGACCGAGAGGAGGTTGAGGAGGCAGAAGCAGTGGAGGAAAAATGACATAAAGAGGATTGACGCACAACTCGTGGGGACGGCAAGACTTGGACAGCAGCCCCTTGTCCTGCTGTCACCATAGTTACCCAGTGCCCAGTCAGCGACATGTAACGCCCCTGTCCATGCCTACTCGTCCAAGTGTCTGTGGTGAAATGCACCCTGTCACACACAGAGTTTCTCAAAGAAGCGGTGATGTTGTGTGCGACATGCTGGTGGAGCGCAGGCACACCTTTCTTTGAGAAGTAGTGCCGACTGGGCATCTGGTACTGGGGCACTGCGACGGACATAAGGTCTCGAAAATCCTCTGTGTCCACCAGGCGGAAAGGAAGCATTTCTGTAGCCAAGAGCTTGCAGATGGTGAAATTCAACCTCTTAGCTTTCTCATGGCTAGGAGGAGGAAATGGTCTTTTACTTGTCCACATCTGAGGGACCGAGGGCTGGCTATTGTGCTTAGACGGGGTTGATAAGGGTGTCCCCGGCAAACTGCCGGTCTGTGAGGAAGATGCAGGCGGACATGTTAGGTTGCCTTGATCCAAAGGTGGTGCTATCGATGTCGGACAGCGCTCAAGACCAGCTGGTGTTACCACCTCCAAAGAAAATGATGACCTGCCAATCACGCTGGCTGTTGCGGGTAAAGAGGTGGCAGGTCTGTGCCCCAAAACAGGTGTGACTGCTGTCCCCCCAGTCACAGAGGATGAAGAGGCCGCGGATGCACAAGATATGGCAGACGGTGGTTGGCCCAGCCGGCTAGACCGCATTGTAGCACACTGAGCTTCCCACTGCAACTTATGCTTCATGTCCATGTGCCGGTTCATGCATGAAGTACTCAAACTATGTATTTTTTGGCCTCTACTTAGCTTTTGCTGACAAATGTTACAGATAACACGAGTTGGGTCATCTTTATCGATCTGAAAAAATGCCCAGGCTATGCAAGGCTTAGCACCCATGCGACCTGAAGAGCCACCACGACTTGTGGTGAGAGGCAGAGTTGTGTTTGAGGATGCAGTTGTTGACGTGCTTCCAGTACTACGTCTCTGTCCAGGAAGGCGCAACCTGACCTCGTCGTCACTAGCATCTTCCTCCACCTCCTCTGCTGACCTCATCTCTTGGCTGACTGTGGGTTGACAGTAAGTGGGATCTCCGACCTCATCATCATCACCCTGTGCGTTATCACACCCGTCGTCCTCAGACAAAAAACTAAAGTTGTCGCTCCAATCAGGTATTTGAGTCTTATCATCGTCTTCCTCATTGTCTCCACCAACAGGAGTTACAGTTTGGGAATGAGGGTCTACATTATGGTCAGAACCTTCTGCGTCTGGTCCTGGATCCGACTCATAAAGATTCTGGGCATCAGTGCAGATCATTTCCTCGTCTGGATTCACAGAAGCGCTGGAGTCGACCTCTGATTCCCAGGCTATAGTATGAGTAAACAGCTCTGCAGACTCAACCATCTGTTCTACCTCATACTCAGACGGGCAGCTGGAGATTTGGGAGCTGTGAGGAAGCAAGTGCGATTTGGGTGACACCTTTGAGGACTGGAGTATTTGTGATGTTGAAGTTGATGTGGAGGAGAGCCCACTTAAAGGAGCACTTGATATCCGTTGAAGCACCTGCTGTTTTTGTGCCTCATCTGGAATTTGTAGCGATTGGCGTGGCCGTAAGAAAGGGATCTTATCACATTGTCCGCTAAAAGAAGTAGACATTTTAGTTTGGCTGGAAGATGGTCTTTCTTCTGCACCTACCCCACGGACACAACCTTTTTTCCCCTTGACAACACGCCTATTCCCCTTTCCACCAGCAGCAGGCCTTTTTCCACTCATTTTGGTGGTTAACTAATTCACAACTCTGGAGTTGTTTGCACAAAAAAACAATGGATGGTAACTGAGCAGAGCTGAGTGGCCAAACTGTGGTATTAGGCCAAAACTATTGGCTGGGTTAGATGCAGAAAAAAATTATTTTTAATTTGCAACCTGATGGAGGTCAGTATAGATGGACTAATAGACCAAGTCCCACACACCGCTAGAAGCCCAAATACTTTTTCAGAGCTAGATGCAGAAAATTTTTTTATTCAATTTGCAACCTGATGGAGGTCAGTATAGATGGACTAATAGACCAAGTCCCACACACTGCTAGAAGCCCAAATATTTTTTCAGAGCTAGATGCAGAAAAAAATTATTTTTAATTTGCAACCTGATGGAGGTCAGTATAGATGGACTAATAGACCAAGTCCCACACACCGCTAGAAGCCCAAATATTTTTTCAGAGCTAGATGCAGAAAATTTTTTTATTCAATTTGCAACCTGATGGAGGTCAGTATAGATGGACTAATAGACCAAGTCCCACACACTGCTAGAAGCCCAAATATTTTTTCAGAGCTAGATGCAGAAAAAAATTATTTTTAATTTGCAACCTGATGGAGGTCAGTATAGATGGACTAATAGACCAAGTCCCACACACCGCTAGAAGCCCAAATATTTTTTCAGAGCTAGATGCAGAAAAAAATTATTTTTAATTTGCAACCTGATGGAGGTCAGTATAGATGGACTAATAGACCAAGTCCCACACACCGCTAGAAGCCCAAATATTTTTTCAGAGCTAGATGCAGAAAAAAATTATATTCAATTTGCAACCTGCTGGAGGTCAGTATAGAAGGACTAATAGAACAAGTCCCACACACTGCTAGAAGCCCAAATATTTTTTCAGAGCTAGATGCAGAAAAAAATTATTTTTAATTTGCAACCTGATGGAGGTCAGTATAGATGGACTAATAGACCAAGTCCCACACACCGCTAGAAGCCCAAATATTTTTTCAGAGCTAGATGCAGAAAAAAATTATATTCAATTTGCAACCTGCTGGAGGTCAGTATAGAAGGACTAATAGAACAAGTCCCACACACTGCTAGAAGCCCAAATATTTTTTCAGAGCTAAATGAAGAAAAAAATTATTTTTAATTTGCAACCTGATGGAGGTCAGTATAGATGGACTAATAGACCAAGTCCCACACACTGCTAGAAGCCCAAATATTTTTTCAGAGCTAGATGCAGAAAAAAATTATTTTTAATTTGCAACCTGATGGAGGTCAGTATAGATGGACTAATAGACCAAGTCCCACACACTGCTAGAAGCCCAAATATTTTTTCAGAGCTAGATGCAGAAAAAAATTATTTTTAATTTGCAACCTGATGGAGGTCAGTATAGATGGACTAATAGACCAAGTCCCACACACCGCTAGAAGCCCAAATATTTTTTCAGAGCTAGATGCAGAAAATTTTTTTATTCAATTTGCAACCTGATGGAGGTCAGTATAGATGGACTAATAGACCAAGTCCCACACACTGCTAGAAGCCCAAATATTTTTTCAGAGCTAGATGCAGAAAAAAATTATTTTTAATTTGCAACCTGATGGAGGTCAGTATAGATGGACTAATAGAACAAGTCCCACACGCTGCTAGAAGCCCAAATATTTTTTCAGAGATAAATGAAGAAAAAAATTATTTTTAATTTGCAACCTGATGGAGGTCAGTATAGATGGACTAATAGACCAAGTCCCACACACTGCTAGAAGCCCAAATATTTTTTCAGAGCTAGATGCAGAAAAAAATTATTTTTAATTTGCAACCTGATGGAGGTCAGTATAGATGGACTAATAGACCAAGTCCCACACACCGCTAGAAGCCCAAATATTTTTTCAGAGCTAGATGCAGAAAAAAATTATATTCAATTTGCAACCTGCTGGAGGTCAGTATAGAAGGACTAATAGAACAAGTCCCACACACTGCTAGAAGCCCAAATATTTTTTCAGAGCTAAATGAAGAAAAAAATTATTTTTAATTTGCAACCTGATGGAGGTCAGTATAGATGGACTAATAGACCAAGTCCCACACACTGCTAGAAGCCCAAATATTTTTTCAGAGCTAGATGCAGAAAAAAATTATATTCAGTTTGCAACCTGATGGAGGTCAGTATAGATGGACTAATAGAATGATGCTATGCCCAAAAGATTTTACTTCACTAGGTGCAGTAAAAAAATTGGTATTCTATACACAGGTGGTATATCTTGCAACACAGATAGGCTACTCCACTGACTAACACACTCTGCAATAGGCCAAAAAGGATTAGCTTTGCTAGATTCAGCCAAATGCTGTGAAAAAAACTTGCACAGCACTGGCACAGACCTGCCTGGCAAAAACTGATAGGAACTGATGTAACCTAGTCCTGAAAAGGACTCCAATTACAATTAGTCTTTACTCCCACAATCTATCTATTTAAGAGCACAGACCTGCCTGATAAAAGTCGTAGGAAATGCTGTAACCTAGTCCTTAAAAGGACTGCAATCACAACTATTCCCTACTCCTAAGCTATCTGTATATTTGTGCGAAAATTGGCTTGAAATTAACAAGGTATAGCGCACACAGCAACAGCGGTGCCGTCTAACACGCAGCTGCAGCAGTGAGAAAATGGTGGCGACGGGGAAAATGGCTTGGTCTTATAGGGCAAGGACATGTGACATACACTGCCAATCACACATGCCCTTGCTTGTGTGAAAAAAAGCACTTCGCTCCGTGTGTGCGCTGCTGATAGGCTGACAGATTGCACCTCCCCACTGCAAATGCGGGAAAGAGAAAAAAAAATGGAGATCTTCATTGTTCCTGCAGAGATCCATCCCCTGCCCCTCCCCCCGCCCCGCTGTACACTCAAACTGCGTATTAACATTAATTTTCATCATTACTGAGAAAAAATCCAGTTATGATTTTGGTGCACGAACAGTTATCGAACATAACCTCGAACAGCCGAATTTTTCTCAAATTGTTCGTGTTCGCCGACCGGCTCGAACACCGCCCAAAACAGCTCGAATTTGAGATTGGCGAACAGTTCGAGTAGAACAACGCTCATCTCTATTTACCACAATAAAGACACAATCCCTCGGCGAACCTCCGGTCTCTTTCCTGAGAGCAGAGCGACATCGTCCCAACCTCCATCGGTTCTCCGCCATCTGAGCAGATTTTCTGGGGACTAGGAACTGACATTACAGGAGTCCTTACCTCATTCAGCCTGCACCTTAGCCTTCTGTCCACACGAACAGCTAATTGCATGGCATCCTGCAGAGTCTCAGGTGCAGGGAATGCAATTAGCAGATCCTTAACCCTTTCACTCAGACCAGCAAGAAGCAAACATTTAGGCACAGGATCATTCCATTTAACTTCTGAGGCCCATCTCCTGAAGTGTGTGCAATAATTTTCAACATCACCTGACCCCTGATTCAAACGCCTGAGTTCTGCCTCAGCAGATGAGATTCGATCAGGATCGTCATATAATAGCCCCATAGCAGAAAAAAATTCTTCAACAGACCTTAAACACGGATCATTAGGTTGGAGAGAAAAGGCCCATCCCTATGGTTCATTGCGCAAAAGTGACATAACAAAACCAATGCACTGTTATTCATTCCCAGAGGACCTTGGTCTCAAATGAAAATATAACAAACAAGCATTTTTAAAGGAAAAAAACCTTGCTGTTTACCATAAAAATCATCAGGGAGTCCTACCTTGGATTCAACAAAATGCGCTCCAGAACAGCTACTCACATGTTGCTGAAGCTCGGCCACCTCCAGAGACAATCCCTGCAGGCGTTGAACCAAATCCTGGACCATACCGATCCCCGAATTTCTTTCCTTTTAGTTTTTAGGGCTGGACTTACTGTTATGATCTGCAACATGCACTAAGGAAAGATAAAGGAAAGCTGACCCTACAATAAGACTAAGCTGAATCCCTAAGATGTAGTGGGCTGCCTGTTCCTAGTGAACAGACCCGCTTTAGTCCCTGGCTAGTCTGAACAAAGACCTATAGCATTAAGGGAGGGGTCCCTAAAAGAACTAAGGACTGGGACAAAAAATGGGACACTTCCTAAACAGAGAAGTTGTTGCAAAGCACAAAAAGACAAACTGACAAAAAGATACTAGAGGTTCCAGAAGGACCAAGCGAACTGACAGAGAAAGGCACCGAAGCACCAGGCTAGAGAAACAGTCAAACACTGAAGTCCAGCACAGCCAAAAGGGCGGAGCTGGAATATAAAGGCAGATGGTCACGTGACCGCAAAACACAAGATGGAAAAAACAAACAGGAGGGTTCTAACACCAACAAGACAATAACCCAAAGCATACTGCTAAAGCAACACTCAAGTGGTTTAAGGGTAAACGTGTAAACATTTTCGAGTGGCCTAGTCAAAGCCCAGACTTTAATTCAATTGATAATCTGTGGTTAGGCTTGAAGATTGCTGTTCACCAGAAGAAACGATCTAACTTGAAGGAGCTGGAGGAGTTTTGCCTTGGGGAATGGGCAAAAATACCAGTGGCGAGATGTGTAACGTTCAGAGAGACCTATACAAAGCAACTTGCAGCTGTAATTGCGGCAAAAGGAGGCTCTACAAAGTACTGACTTTAGGGGGGTGTATAGTTGTGCACACTGAAATTTTCAGTTACTTTGTCCTATTTTTTGTTTGCTTCACTATAAAAAGAAAACCAATTGTTTACAATTGTAGGTATGTTCTTCTTTACATGAACTGATGCAAATCCTCAAAAAACAGTGAAATTCTGGGTTGTGAGGTAGCAAAACACGAAAAATGCCAAGGGAGTGAATACTTTTGCAAGCCTCTGCATATATATCTAATTCCTGCTTGGGTTAAATGGAGCTTCACTTCACTCGTTGGTGTCTGTAACCATGGAGACACACAGGTTTACACAAGAGCTGTAAACAAAAAACGATAGCAGGTTTTTCACTAGGACTTTTTGCCCACTTGTTTTACTTTTCATTTTCGATTGCATTGAAAGTTAAATGCTTTAAAAGGTGAACACAGAATTTTTAGGATATCTCCATGTGTAACAGATGGTTACATAGATGACTTGCCCAGTTGGAGATCAATGACTAAATAATTGGTATTCTTCACCTTGAAGTCGCATTCACATGGGCAGATTTTTGTTTGTTGCAATTGCCGATTGCCGCTCATTTCATTCCCCTTTACATGGACTGATCCTAACTTTATGGGGAAAAACAATGAGTAACATGATCACTCGGTCCCTAGAAAGTTTACAGATAATTGGCAGCACACTGGTTAAACTGAGTTGTGCTATCGACAACAATCTTTTAGGCCACCTAGACGTTGAGATCAGGCAAAGAACAATCTTTTTGCTCTGGCACTAGCTGGACACTGCCATGTTTAAAGGGCCAACAATCAGGACCAATTATTAGGCCAAACAGTCGTTCAGCTTATCGACCAGTGTATCTAGTCCCCGTTACAGTCTAGCTTCTATACTGCAGCAGTTCCTATCTCTTTGACTCCCATGGCTCCTCATGAGCAGATGTTTTTACATGCAAAGACAGACAAGACTCGCTATGACCGGAGCTTTCTTTTAAGCAGAGATCTCAGGTGGACTTGTCTGTCATCTGTCACTGTCTTTATAAGGTCCTTTTAAAAACTCCTGTCTCTCCTCCCTTTTGGCGAAACAGACACACATGTTGGGAAACTCCCACAAAATTCACCATTTTCTTCTAGAAATACCTATTTCACCAGTCTTATCACATTCTGGGTGTCTTAGAAAAAAACATTCTCTGGCAAGAAGGAAGTGATAAAAGAAATAAAGGAAATCTATACCTTCACAATAATTTTCTTCCTCTATTGAATGTAAAGGAGATTTGAAAATCATGATCTTAAACAAAATTTTCCTCCCTTATCGTATATGCAGCCCCAATATGCCATGAATTGTGACCGAGTCAGTCAACTTTTACAACAGCCCTTGCATTAGGAGGTCCTCGCTTTCGTCCAATATAAACAGCTGGACACAATAAATCGTTGATCATTCCCTGATGAAGCTTTATGCGAAACATGTGTCGTGTGAATTTCTTCTAGGTGAGCACAAATTTACCACTATGTTAAATTTCATACCATCTTAAAGACTTATCTATTACCAATGTTCTCAGTTTAGTTTTATATGTATTGTAATTTTTTGGGCTCTTCAATACTTTTTTTAAGTGTCCATCTTCAATGCAGAGTGCTATCACATACGTATATGGATTTTTTTCTTACTAAATGAACTCTATGAATAAAAGTTTTTTGGGGGTACTTTTTTAATATTTAGTTATCCACTTTTTCGGGATAGGCTTTTTACAATACATCATTGGTCAATTTAGCTGGTACGAGCTGATATTAGAAAACCTGGAGTCTCGATTCAGAAATTTTTGTAAACCCGTAAGAATGGCTCTTGTGTTTGCTTATCATGTCAGAACTCTTCTGCTATTATAAAAGTTGTTGATGTTCAACACCCAACTAAGAGCATGTTGATTGCTTTGAGATGGTTTTCTATGTCTGTGCTGGGAAGATCTTTGTTGGTAAAACCACCAATTCTGCAAAAATACACATGAATGAACACAGATCCACCATATGGGCTGTTGGAGTGGTGGGTTTTAAGTTGTACACTTGAGTTCACTCAAACGGTTCCTGACTGGACAGACATCAGCCAATGGAAGAAGAGAAGCACACAAACACAAGTGTCAGGGTACAATATGGCCTGACCATGGTGGCTGCATTATTTATACCAATAGCTTGGTGGGAGAGCAAATAGAAAAACCTGACCAATCAGGATGGCATTTGAAAATTTAGAAATGCATATTATTATCTTAAAGCAATAGATTCTAGTGCCGAATCATTGGTAAGAAGCAGCACAATATACATTTTTATCTCCACCTCAAATTCCAACCACAAGTTCCTAAATCTTTCCTTGAAAGCTTCCATGACCTTTAGCTGGACTTACATCAGACACCTGCTTGAGTTGTCCACTGACTTTTATGCCATAAAACTGGATACTTGTCCAAATGGGTTTTTCTTTAAGTAGTCAGAAGTCTGACCTGAGCAAGTCACATACCCAGCATTAAGCAGTTTCTGCTCCTAATGCTTATAAATCGAAACGCACTATAAAACCTAATCAATTTACTATATCAGAACTTTTGAACAAAAAATTTGAGGAAAAAACTGATGCACAACACTTCTTAGGGTCTTTGATCTAGGAAGAGATCGATAAGGCTGACAGAGTATTAAGGTGAAATTTTTTCAACGTGAAATAAATTGCATTTTCACTTTTAAATAATTGAATTCTAAGGGCCTAAAATGTAATTTTAATGTGTTCTTATGAGGCTGTTAGTAACTAGGACATTAGGATAGATCACAAAGCTGTTTTATACAGCAAAGTCTCAGTGTCTATGTGATGTGTATATATAGCAGTGTTAGTGTATCCAATGTGATGTGTATACAGCAGTTGCAGTGTCTCTTATTTTATGTATACAGCAGAGTTTTAGTGTCTCCTATGCCATATATACACAGCAGTCTTAGTGTATCTTATATGATGTTGATAGCAGTCTCAGTGTATCCTATGTAATGTATATACCGCACTCTCAGTGTCTCCTATTTGATGTGTATACCACAGTCTCAGTGTATCCTATGGGATGTATACAGAAATCTCAGTGTCTATGTGATATTTATACAGCAGTCTTAGTGTCTCCTACAGTATGTGTGATATAAACAGCAGTCACAGTCTTATATGTGATGTATACAGCAATCTCAGTGTATCCTAGGTGATTTATATACAGCAGTCTCAGTGTATCCAATGTGATGTATATACAACAGTCAGTGTCTCCTATTTCTAGTATACAGCAGAGTCTTAGTGTCTCCTATGCTATATATACACAGCAGTCTTAGTGTATCTTATTTGATGTTGATAGCAGTCTCAGTGTATCCTATGTAATGTATATACAGCACTCTCAGTGTCTCCTATTTGATGTGTATACCAGTCTCAGTGTATCCTAAGGGATGTATACAGAAATCTCAGTGTCTCCTATGTGATATATATACAGCAGTCTCAGTGTCTCCTATGTGTGATATATACAGCAGTCTCACTGTCTTATATGTGATGTATACAGCAATTTCAGTGTATCCTAGATGATGTCTGTACATCAGTCTTAATGTATCGTATGTGATGTATACAGCAATCTCAGTGTATCCTAGGTGATTTATATACAGCAGTCTCAGTGTATCCTAGGTGATGTATATACAGCAGTCGGTGTCTCCTATTTCATGTATACAGCAGAGTCTTAGTGTCTCCTATGCCATGTATACACAGCAGTCTTATGGTATCTTAAGTGATGTATACAGCAGTCTCAGTGTATCCTATGTGATGTATACACAGCAGTATCGGCGTCTCCTATGTAATATATACCCATTGTTTTAGTTCTAAAAACGTTACAGGGACAGTGATGAGAGTCCTCTTTTGTGGAGGTATGTATTGAAATATACATCTGTGTTCAGAACAACTTACTATGAGCAGTTCTTTTCCAAACTTATCATAGCAAAATGTGGACTGTGCTCCAGACTGGCTTATGCAAACCTAGAAATGCAGCTGCGAGTAGCAATAACATCAATACCACCTAACATCATAAGCCTCCCCAAAGAGAAGCAGTTCCAGCCATTACATTAGGGGGCGAGTTCATTAAATGTTTGATCAAATATAACTGGTTCATTTTTAAGTTATTTTGTATGAAGGGCAAATCAAATTCTAAATATCCATATGGCCCTTGACAGAAAAAAAGGTTCCCCGTAAACCCAAAGAATGTCCTAGTCAGCGCAAAATGTAATCATCTTCTCCTCGAACTTTGAAGCCCACTATTGTCTCAGAGCCAGGGAACACCAGAGAACCATCTATTATTGGCCAGTCCAAATCAGATGAGCCAAAAGAAAATTGCAGCTCAAAAATAAACTCCACCCACTTATGTGACATCATCGCACATTTGAAAAAATGCCCAAATTCACGGAACTCTAAAGGAAGAGCGATACGTTTGCTGATACCTACACAGCATCACTACTGTCCATTGATGTCAATAGGAATTGTAGAGAGAAAAATTACTAATTTTCACACTGGTTTTACGACAATCTCCCGAAATAGTCACTGATTGGGAAATTATATAAGGGGTCATGCACAGAGGGTACTCCTTTACCTGTCCTGATATTAAACATTATTTGAACAGTCCACTTTAACTAGACGCAGCAAACCAGACATTTCGAGCTTTGTAGCCCCAGCCTGAAGTTGATATGATACATAACAAAGGCAATCAATAACAGTGAGCGCACACTAAAGAAAATAACCTGACGTATGGCACTCATAGGCATATGGCACTCCGACTCTTACCTGGCATAAATCCCAGAAT
Organism: Phyllobates terribilis; assembly: GCF_046119375.1. Classification (NCBI taxonomy): domain Eukaryota; kingdom Metazoa; phylum Chordata; class Amphibia; order Anura; family Dendrobatidae; genus Phyllobates; species Phyllobates terribilis. The sequence goes on from NW_027362767.1 coordinate 143,674,150, forward strand.
AACCCACCAGGTCACCCATAGGTCACCCATAATGATCCTCGAAGGGCCGGATCCTCCGTAGGGTATGCTACTCTCAGGCAGCGGTAATGTTAATGAAGAGCTGTGCGTGTGCAGAAGCAACCTGTACACAGAGCAGAAGCTGCAGAACTTGTGCTACAAGTCCTGGGTGCAGGTAGTACAAGACACACCTGTACCAGGAGGGCCGAGAGGGAAATGTCCTCTGCCTGGTTACACCCAGAGAGGATGGCTCATGAATCTACCATTTTTTTCAAGAGGTGTAAATTAAAGCTATGAGGTCTATGCAGGATACACTAGAGAATTGCTTAAATATTAGTCCCCTAAAATAATATGAGAGAAAAGTTATAAAAAGTTTTGTCCAAAAATACAACAAAAAATAAGAGTATTGAGATTCCTAATAATCTCCCAAGCGATTCCGCAGTAGACAAACAGAACAGATCTATTACATAGTTTGGGGAAATATTAAGATTTGAGAGTCCTCAGTGGTTGATACATTTTAATGGCTAACTGAAAAGATGGCAACAAGTTGCAAGCTTTCGAGACTACTCAGGTCCCTTCATCAGGCATAGTATAACACAATCTGAAGAGTCACATATTTATACACAACAAGGCACCAGAATAATGCAAGAGATGAGACAAGTGATATGAAGCAGAACTATGAGTATGGGAGGGGGGAAAAAAGAGTTGTGGCCGTAAATATTGGAGCAGTTCATAGATAAGGAGTGTGAAAGTTTTATTGTCCTGGTCCATGGTACTGATGCCCCCACAGGTCTGACGAGCACATTCCTTAGTTGATGTAGATTCATTCTTGCACTGAGTGTGTCAAAGATTGTCATTAGTTTGTATTTCCAAATTTTTCTGTCATTTTTTTAATAGTTTGAGGAGGCACTAATGCATTGCTGTCAAAGGGAAGCATTTGCCACAAACACTGGTGGAGAGTGGTACTACAAAGTAGCGATTTTCAAGGCAAGTACTAGTCATTATTTTAAGACCACATATTGTCCTCCTTGCAGTCTATTCAATACCAGTCTGACAAGAGACAATTGTGGAAGTATTAAGGGCATTGTGCCTTCTTTGGTTGGCATGAATAGAATAAGAGCAGAACTGGCAGGCGGAACATGTTTATACAGTGAACAAAGACATCTCAGAACTGCTACATAGTAGAAGTTATACTGTGCAAGAAAATGTAAATGACATTGTTTACAGATGAGGATCAGTGGCAGGACAAGTTTAGACCCATGTCATCTCATCTAATCTCAGTTTTCATATTTTTGTCCTGTATATACAGAACTTATTTATTATATAATGAGGAGATGTAACATTTTTTTATATACATTGTATTCAGTTTCTCATCATGTTCAGCATTTCTGCTTGCTGTCAGCAAATGATACATTATTATGAATTCAGGCACTGATAATGTGCACAAAGTGGTAGTATTATATTATATTCTGGGGATTCTGAGGACCCCATTGCGGTCCCCATTTTTCTCTAGGACATCAGATAATATCACATACTCCCCCACAATGTAAATAAGTAGTTCTGCCGCTTTCTAATATACTTTATGTTTCAATTTTTTTACCAGGTTCAAGGCTGGTTATTCTCAGTGAATGGAAAGATTATTGTTAATATTCAGATCATGTGTCCAATGTACTCAATCCAGTAGTATTATATTATACTCTGGGGGTTCTGCAGACCCCATTGTGGTTAGCATTACTTTTCTACAATATCAGGGAATATCTGTGATAATAAAGAACAAAAACATGAAAAAATTAGCACTTTAAAATTACTAAAATAGCTTATGATGCTGCAGCCCGTGAAAATTTGAAAATTGTATGTAGTAGGTTTGGCAAGCATGATTTGTGTCCTTGTCTAAATACATTCATGGCCCTCTGACTTGCAACACCTTTGTGCTCACGGCAAAGATGCCTGTCGGTAAATGTAAAAATAAAACTTACCCCACCCCACTGTTGTCAGCAGCTCATACTGATGTCAGCAAAGTAGATTCGGCTTATATGGGATCTGTTCAATTCTAATAAAACTAATTTTAAGGTTTAGTCATATGGATTCCAATGGATTATGATAAGGGTGGCATACTGGAGGCAGACTTACAAGCAGCCCATTGACAGCAGCACTAATTCATATAATAGTTATATACTTGTACATAAGGGGATCTTATAATAACTATATTCTTGTACATAGGAGCAGTATTATAGGAGTTACAATGTCATGTAAAAGTTTGGGTACCCATGGTCAAAATTACTGTTATTGTGAACAATTAAGCAAGTTGAAGATGAAATGATCTCTAAAAGGCCTAAAGTTAAAGATGACACATTTTCCTTTGTATTTTAGGCAAAAAAAAATATTTTTTGATCTTTTACATTTTAAAAATTGCAAAAAGGAAAATGGGCCGATGCAAAAGTTTGGGCACCCTGCATGGTTAGTACCTAGTAGCAGGGCCGGCTCCAGCTCTTTGTGGGCCCCGGGCCAAAGAGTCTCAGTGGGCCCCTTTAACACATACATTCATGATGCACAGATACCACAGAGAAATATAGGTATACAACACAGGGCCCAGGCTGTCCTTTCATCCTTCACAGTACGCACACACGGTATGCAGACATACACGCACACACAGTACGCAAACATGCACGCACACACGCTACGCAGACATGCACGCACACACAGTACGCAAACATGCACGCACACACGGTACGCAGACATTCACGCACACACGGTACGCAAGCATGCACTCTGACACACGGTACGCAGACATGCATGTATACACGCATGGTACGCAGACATGCGCACACGGTACGCAGACATGCACGTACACACGGTACGCAGACATGCACATACACACGGTACGCAGACATGCACGCACACACAGTACACAGGCATGCACTCTCACGCATGGAACGCAGACATGCACGCACACACGGTACGCAGACATGCACGCACACACGGTACGCAGATATGCATGCACGCACGGTACGCAGGCATGCACGCACCGTACGCAGACATGCACGCACGGTACGCAGACATGCACGCAAACACAGTACGCGGACATGCACACACACAGTACGCAGACATGCACACGTACACAGTATGCAGACATGCACATGCACACAGTATGCAGACATGCACACACGCACATTGGCATGCACACCCGCACATACACACAGTACACAGACATGCACACGGTATGCAGACATGCGCACACATACACACATGCACATGGTACACAGATATGCACACATACAATACGCAGACACGCACATACACAAACATATACACGGATATGTGCACATACAGGCATACGTACATATTTGAACACAAATTATTAAAAACACATACATACATGCACATGCACACATATATATACACACACACACACACACACACTAGAAATATATTCAATATGGGGATTGCGGAAGTCGGCAACAAGCCTCACTCACCAGCCCCCGGCATGTGTCCTGTCCAGCTCCTCAGGTATGTGGCAGTGCAGGGCCACCAGCATGTGTCATAGACATGGCCCCAGACTATCAGGGGGGCCCACTCGCCGTCGGGCCCGGGTCGCTCCCCCAGCATCTCTGCAGGGCTGCCGGTGTGTGTGTCACAGACATGCCCCTGGACCATCAGGGGGGCCCACTCACCATCAGGGCATGGGCTGCTCCCCCAGCATATGTACATGGCTGCCGGCGTGTCACAGACATGGCCCTGGACCATCAGAAGGGCCCACTCGCCTTCAGGGCCCGGGTCGCTCCCCCAGCATTTGTGTAGGGCCGCTGGCGATGTTTGATTACCGGCACTTCACCAGACATGGCCGCGCGCAGTGCGATGTGCGGCTGTGTCTGGTAGTAATGACACGGCAGGGACGACACACAAGCACAATTAAAGGTGCAGTGTTGTCACTGCCGTGTCATTACTACCAGACAGTCCCACAGTGCACTGTGCGCAGCCATGTCTGGTGAAGTGCCGGCAATTAAACACCGCCAGCGGCCCTGCAGATGCTGGGGGAGCTGCCCGGGCCCCTACAGCGAGAGGGCCCCCCTGATGGTCCAGGACCCCAGCACTTGCCTGGATGCTCCGGTTACAGACACCTGCCCTGCCTTGTAGCACCCTCCTTTGCAAGTATCACAGCTTGTAAACGCTTTTGGTCGCCAGCCAAGAATCTTTCAATTCTTGTTTGAGGGATTTTCATTCATTCTTCTAATTCTGCAAGATTCCTGGCTCGTCTTGCATGCTCTGCTATTTTGAGGTCTAGCCACAGATTTTCAATGATGTTCAGATCAGGGGACTGTGAGGGCCATTGTAAAACCTTCAGCTTGCGCCTTTTGAGGTCATCTACTGTGGATTTTGACGTGTTTAAGATCATTACCCATTTGTAGAAGCCATCCTTTTTTCAACTTCAGCTTTTTTACAGATGGTGTTATGTTTGCATCAAGAACTTGCTGAAATTTCATTGAATCCATTCATCCCTCTACCTGTGCCATTGGCTGCAACACAACCCTAAAGCATGATTGATCCACCCCCATGCTTAATGGTTGGCGAGATGTTCTTTTCCTGAAATTCTGTACCCTTTTTTCTCCACACATATCTTTGATCAATGTGACCAAAGAGTTCTATTTTGACCTCATCGGTCCACAGGACTTGTTTCCAAAATGCATCAGGCTTGTTTAGATGTTCTTTTGCATACTTCTGACATGGAATTTTATGGTGAGGATGCAGGAGAGGTTTTCTTCTGATGACTCTTCCATGAAAGCCATATTTGTGCAGATGTCTCTGAACAGTAGAACAATCTACCACAACTCCAGAGTCTGCTAAATCTTTGTGAAGGTATTTTACAGTCAAGCGGGGGATATAATTTGTTTCTCTAGCAATCCTACGAGCAGCTCTCACTAAAATTTTGCTTGGTCTTCCAGACATTATCTTGACTTCCACTGTTCCTGTTAACTGCCATTTCTTAATTACATTTTGAATTGAGGAAAGGTCTACTTGAAAACGCTTTGTCGTCTTTTTATAGCCTTCTCCTGCTTTGAAGCCCTCCACCATTATCATTTTCAGAGTGCTAGGCAGCTGCTTAGAAAAACCCATGGCTGCTGTTTTTGGCACAAGATTAGAGGAGGCTTGGTTTTTATAAAGCTGGGAAATTTGCATCATCTGGCCTTTCCTAACGATGATCCTAGCGAACAAGCCATAACGCTCACAGGCTAATTAAGGTCTGAAACCTTGGAAAAAGTTATCTGAGCACACAGATCTACAAGGGTGCACAAACGTTTGCATCAGTCCATTTTCCTTTTTGTAATTTTTAAAATGTAAAAAATGACAATATTATTTTTTTTGCCTAAAGTACAAAGGAAATGTGCCATCTTTAACTTTAGCACTTTTAGAGATCATTGAATCTTCAACTTATTAGTATTATAGTAGTTATATTCTTGTACATAGGAGTAGTATTATAGCAGTTATATTCTTGTACATAGGAGCAGCATTATAGTAGTTATATTCTTGTACATAGGGAGCAGTATTATAGTAGTTATATTCTTGTACATAGGGGCAGTATTATAGTAGTTATATTCTTGGACATAGGGAGCAGTATTATAGTAGTTATATTCTTGTACATAGGAGCAGTATTATAGTAGTTATATTCTTGTACATAGGAGTAGAATTATAGCAGTTATATTCTTATACATAGGGAGCAGTATTATAGTATTTATATTCTTGTACATAGGGACAGTATTATCGTAGTTATATTCTTGTACATAGGGAGCAGTATTATAGCAGTTATATTCTTGTACATAAGAGCAGTATTATAGTAGTTATATTCTTGTACATAGGGGCAGTATTATAGTAGTTATATTCTTGTACATAGGGGGCAGTATTATAGTAGTTATACTCTTATACATAGGGAGCAGTATTATAGTAGTTATATTCTTATACATAGGGAGCAGTATTATAGTAGTTATATTCTTGTACATAGGGACAGTATTATCGTAGTTATATTCTTGTACATAGGGAGCAGTATTATAGTAGTTATATTCTTGTACATATGGAGAAGTATTATAGTAGTTATATTCTTGTACATAGGGGGCAGTATTATAGTAGTTATATTCTTGTACATAGGGGGCAGTATTATAGTAGTTATATTCTTGTACATAGGGGCAGTATTATAGTAGTTATATTCTTGTACATAGGAGCAGTATTATAGTAGTTATATTCTTGTACATAGGGAGCAGTATTATAGTAGTTCTATTCTTGCACATAGGGGCAGTATTATAGTAGTTATATTCTTGTATATAGGGGCAGTATTATAGTAGTTATATTCTTGTACATAGGGGCAGTATTATAGTAGTTATATTCTTGTACATAGGGGGCAGTATTATAGTAGTTATATTCTTGTACATAGGAGCAGTATTATAGTAGTTATATTCTTGTACATAGGGAGCAGTATTATAGTAGTTCTATTCTTGCACATAGGGGCAGTATTATAGTAGTTATATTCTTGTATATAGGGGCAGTATTATAGTAGTTATATTCTTGTACATAGGGGGCAGTATTATAGTAGTTATATTCTTGTACATAGGGGGCAGTATTATAGTAGTTATATTCTTGTACATATGGAGAAGTATTATAGTAGTTATATTCGTGTACCTAGGGGCAGAATTTTAGTGGCTGTATGCCATATACACTGAGTGTAGTATAACATTTGGTAGCCTTAAAATGACACAGCTATGTGATAAGTGTCATAGTAAGGCTGCGTTCACACATTGCGTATTTTCGCTCGCTTTTTTGCACGCGCTTTTTGAAAATACGCAATGTGCTTTGTGTCTGCCAGCAAAGTGAATGGGAAATTCACTTTGCCGTTCAGACACTGTGTAATTTTACGCAGCGGGAAAGCGCAGCTGCGTAAAGAATAGGCATGTCAATTCTTTACGCAGCTGCGTCCTGCGCTTTCTCACTATTGTGCCCATTATAAGTGATGGAATTACGCAGCGGTGTTTACACACTGCGCAATTCCATCACTTTTTTATGGAGGCGCAGGATGGATACTCACCTACCCGATGTCAGGGGAGAGGCGTCCGGTCCGCTCCGCTCCAATCCCGCGCTTCTAGCATCTGCCGGTGAGCCGATCAGCTGTTAGCTAACCGGCTTGTAAGCGGCCGGTCAGCTGATTACAAGCCGGTCACGGGACAGTCTGCTGATCGCTTCATGGCAGATGCTGCAAGCACGGGACGGAGCAGACGCGTCTCTCATCCATCGGGTAGGTGAGTATCCATAGTCTGTACATACACTGCTAGGGACACACACACACACACACGACACATAGACACAGAGACACACAGGACACACAGACACATAGACACAGACAGTACACATGTCACCCTTCATTTCACACTGCGTTTTTTGCTGCGCTTTTTTACGCAGTGTGTGAATGGAGGTGCTTTTTTTACCTGCGTAAAAAAACGCAGGTAAAAAAAGCAGGAAAATACGCAGCGTAAAAAAACGCAGGGAAATACGCAATGTGTGAACGCAGCCTAACAGTTTAAAATGATAGTAACCACCATTATGCAATACAGACAAGTTAACAAAATAGTGTACAATTGTAGTACTTGGCCCCATTGTGAGACAGAGCTGCCTTTAGAAGAGGGCACTCTGCCTAATCTCCCACTTATCCTCCACAGTTATCACACAGATATATATTCTGCTCGATGATCACCACACAAATGGCTTAGATACTCTGACTCAGAAGATAATATAACAGGAATAGATGCAGCGATTCAGGAAACAGTTTTATGCAGTGTCAGGGACGTATTGAGGAATATTGAAAATGCTCTTCCATATTTCCTGACCCAGATATTGACCATTCTTCCCCTTCTGATCAGCATAAAAGTCCCAATTAACACAGTCATGAGGGTGGCTTTACACAAACAAATACCAGCCATGAAGTGTTACAAGCTAAAATGCAAATGTATTTCCTCTTAACACAGACCTGAGATAGATTGACACTTTCGCCCAGGCCAGAGTTTGGAGGAAAGAGGAAATGGTTCGTTAAGTTCAAAGGCACTCACAAATAGTTCCCGGCCACCAGCCATAGCCAGGTCAACTCCGATATGAAATATGAAATATTGTGAGTTCCATACGTCCGACAATAACGGGACCCATATTGTTAGTGACCGAACCAGCCCAGGAATGTATCCATAGTTTTCAGGGCTGTAAGCAAAATCAGGGAGCTGTAGCGCAAAAACACCAGAATAGCAGACTGCAGCTATGCGATGTATGGTCTCTACATGAAGGTAAAATCATAATAGAAAATATGACAGCACTTTTGGGCTTCTGGGATCAACGCAAGGTGAGTTATCCCAAAAAACAGGTTTTTAATACAAATCTGAAGGGTGGAGCCAAGCCTCTATGATGTCATCACAGGGGGTCTCTCCCTTCAGTATAAAATAGTTTGTTGAGGCTGAAGCCATGTTCTTTGCCTAGCAGTATACGTAGGACCCTGTTCGATAACAGTAAACGGAGCGTCTCCCCACCAACTATATTGAATCGTCGCAGCGATCTTTATAGTGCAAGTTCTTCTTCTTTTATCCTGTTTATTTTATGTAATTTTAATGTTTCCTTTGTAACATCTTTGTATATATTTATCTTGAACACTGCCCACCTTTTGGATTAAATATAAAATTTAATAGTTCTGTTTCTTTTGTTCTGTAATCGTTCCCTTCCCCGAAATCATATATGCTACCAAAATGCAGGCGTCCGGCCAGGCCTGTATTATATTTCAAACTCAGCCGGTGGTGGCAGAGAATAAAAAAAATTGGGCTATCGTGAAGCCGACAGGGACCGTACGATGGCGTTAAACACGGATTCCAGGTTTTGGAGACCCAGAGGTGTGACACCATACGCTCACTGGTCGCTTACCCATACCTACATAGAGAATAGTCTGGATCGCGTGCTCACGACTCCGGACGAAATACTGACAGCGTGACAGCACGGTGAGATATCGCGTGATCTCCCCGCTGTCTTCTCTGTGTGTGGTGATCCCTGACATGCAGGATAGGCTTAGAGCTACAGTAAACTCTCCAGACAACTCTGCTTTTCTAATCATGTGTCTGGTGTCTGTATACTTTCCCACTTCCTCACATCTGTAACATTGTGACCTCACCCTTTATAATAACTCTGTATCGGGCATCTCACGTGTTGTGAGGCACAAAATAGGAAGGAGGAAGCCAGGTGCAGTCAAATAATAGAAGGTGGAATTAGGGAAATAAGGTTATGCGTCTGGGCACTAAATCTCCATTTACTGCACAGGACAACTAAGAAAGAAAACAAAGCGGAAACCCAGAGATGGATGATACAGATGAAATACAGTGTTTGCCCCCTTTCTTATTCTTTCACATGATTGTCACACTTAAATGTTTCAGATCACAAAACAAATGTAATTTGACAAAGATAACACAAATAAACACAAAATTGGGTTCCCGCAAAGAGCAGTATATAAACGGCGCAGTGATCTCGCAGGTTCATGCTGAGCGCCGCCGTGATCACATGCGGGTGTCAGCTCTATGTGAGAGCCAACACCCCGCAGCAACGCCCACGATCAGTCATAGCTCCGATCGCGGGCGTTTAACTCATGAGATGCTGCTGTCAATAGTGACAGCGAATTCGCAGGGCATCAAAGAGGGAGTGAGCTCCCTCTGTAATCCCATCAGCACAACACGATGCAATCCATGGTGAAGAGAGCAAACACTTTTTCCCACCACTGCATATAACAATAAAACCACCGACCTAATATTGCAAGGCTTCGGCTAATACCGCCAGAACTGCTGTGCCCCATCTAGACTTGGATTCCACAAGGTCTCTAATATTGTCCTCTGACCGGTCTGCATCAAGCTGCCGTGCTTTGTGCCTCCTGACTCTGTGCTATCACAACTGTGATGCTCTGCAGAATCTGACATATGATATATGATAGTCAGCAGTAACGTTTACAGCACTTTGTGGCATCGATGAACAGCACTTTGTGGCATTGACGATTATGAGTTGTGCTTGTTTTGACTACTTTTGGCAAGTACCTACGATACACAACAGGAACACCCCACAAGACCTACAGTACACCGAAACACCCAAGACCCACCGTATATTGGGAACACCCCACAAGACCTCCCGTATACCGGAAACCCCCCACAAGACCTGCCGTATACCAGGAACACCCCACAAGACCTGCCGTATACCGGGAACACCCCACAAGACGGGAACACCCCACAAGACCTGCCGTATACCAAGAACACCCCACAAGACCTGCTGTACACCAGGAACACCCAAGACCTGCCGTATACCGGGAACACCCCACAAGACCTGCCGTATACCGGGATCACCCCACAAGACCCGCCGTATACCAGAAACATCCCACAAGACCCGCTGTATACCGGGAACACCCCACAAGACCTGCTGTATACCAGGAACACCCCACAAGACCTGCCGTATACCGGGAACACCCCAGAAGAACTGCCGTATACCGGGAACACCCCACAAGACGGGAACACCCCACAAGACCTGCCGTATACCAAGAACACCCCACAAGACCTGCTGTACACCAGGAACACCCAAGACCTCCCGTATACCGGAAACCCCCCACAAGACCTGCCGTATACCAGGAACACCCCACAAGACCTGCCGTATACCGGGAACACCCCACAAGACCTGCCGTATACCAAGAACACCCCACAAGACCTGCTGTACACCAGGAACACCCAAGACCTGCCGTATACCGGAAACACCCCACAAGACCTGCCGTATACCGGGATCACCCCACAAGACCCGCCGTATACCAGAAACATCCCACAAGACCCGCTGTATACCGGGAACACCCCACAAGACCTGCTGTATACCAGGAACACCCCACAAGACCTGCCGTATACCGGGAACACCCCAGAAGAACTGCCGTATACCGGGAACACCCCACAAGACGGGAACACCCCACAAGACCTGCCGTATACCAAGAACACCCCACAAGACCTGCTGTACACCAGGAACACCCAAGACCTCCCGTATACCGGAAACCCCCCACAAGACCTGCCGTATACCAGGAACACCCCACAAGACCTGCCGTATACCGGGAACACCCCACAAGACCTGCCGTATACCAAGAACACCCCACAAGACCTGCTGTACACCAGGAACACCCAAGACCTGCCGTATACCGGGAACACCCCACAAGACCTGCCGTATACCGGGATCACCCCACAAGACCCGCCGTATACCAGAAACATCCCACAAGACCCGCTGTATACCGGGAACACCCCACAAGACCTGCTGTATACCAGGCGCACCCAACTAGACCTGCCGTATACTGGAAAGAACCCAATGAGGCCTGCCATATACAAGATGCACCCAGGATGTGCTGTATACCAGGAACACTCAAGACCTGCCATATACTGGGAAGAACCCAACATCTGCCATATATCGGTAAAACCCAAGACCTGCCGTATACCGAGAACACCTCACAAGACCTGCGTATACCAGGAACACCCCACAAGACCTGCTGTATACCGGGAACACCCCACAAGACCTGCCGTATACCGGGAACACCCAACAAGACCTGCTGTACACCAGGAACACCCCACAAAACCTGTCATATACCGGGAACACCCCACAAGACCAGCTGTATACCGGGAACACCCCACAAGACCTGCCGTATACCGGGAACACCCCACAAGACCTACCGTATACCGGGAACACCCCATGATACCTGCAGTATACTGGGAACAACCCATGATACCAGGGCTGTGGAGTCAGAGTCCATTTTGGTGGAGTCGGTATAAAGTGGACCGACTCCGACTCCTAAAATATATAATAAATTGGGTACAGTAGTTCAATGCAGTTTGTGGGGAATATCTCATATATATAATCGGCTTATCCCGTCTGTCTGTCCGTCCAGGAAATCCCGCGTCGCTGATTGGTCCGGCCGCGGCCAATCAGCGATGTGGGATTTCAGAACAAGATGGCGGCCGTTAGCGGGTCATCTGCCGCACGGAGGTCAGCGGCGATGCAGCCGGGAGATGACCGGCGCTAGCCGGTCATCTCCCGGCTGCTCGCAGAAGTACCCCAACCGGCGGCCTAGGCGGCGCCGCTCTCCGGTCCTCCCTTCACACTTGCCGTCGGGAGATCAGCGGCCCTAGCCGCTGATCTCCCGACGGTAGCCGCTTGGAGGTCAGCGGCGATGCAGCCGGGAGATGACCGCATAGGCAGCGCCGCTCCCCGGTCCTCACTAACATGGTTCGCTGATTGGTCGCGGCCGCCGACCAATCAGCGACTGGTGCAGCCCGGCCGCGAATTGGCGCCGGATTTGAAACACACAGGCCACCGTCGGGAGATCAGCCGCGACGCAGCCGAGAGATGACCGGTGCTAGCCGGTCATCTCCCGGCTGTTTGCAGCAGAAGTACCCCGACCGGCGGCCTCGCTCCCCGGTCCTCCCTTCACACTTGCCGTCGGGAGGGGCCCCGGGGGGATACATTGGGGGGTGAATTTAAAGTAGTGCACAACCCAGAACTCATCTCAGAACTGCTGGAGTGACCAGGAAAGCAGGATTAAGATAAGTACTTCTTAACGCATATCTAAACTTTCAATAAACTGTACATAAATCAATAGTCCAGTATATGTTGTCTCTGTATGCTTGATGTTTTAGTTTGATTTTCCTCTTAGAACATAAAATATATTTATGATCTATCTAAATGGCTTGATTACATGATAAGTAGTGAAGCTCCTCCTCTACAGATAAGGGGAAAAAAAACAAACACACAGGGAAGGAATATCTGCACTCATCTCAGAACTGCTGGAGTGACCAGGAAAGCAGGATTAAGATAAGTACTTCTTAACGCATATCTAAACTTTCAATAAACTGTACATAAATCAATAGTCCAGTATATGTTGTCTCTGTATGCTTGATGTTTTAGTTTGATTTTCCTCTTAGAACATAAAATATATTTATGATCTATCTAAATGGCTTGATTATTGTATCATAATAATGATTAAAAGCCTGATGTTACCATTTTACTACAGTAAATTTATCACTTAAACTTAAACATGAGCCATGTATGAGGGAGTCAGAGTTGTAGAGTCAGAGTCATGGAAATTGAGGAGTCGGAGGTTTGGCTTACCGACTCCACAGTCTTGCATGATACCTGCAGTATACTGAGTACACCCCATAATATCTGCTGTATACCTGCATTTGAGAACACCAAGAAACCTGCCAGTTTCGGGACGCTTGTCCAGACGTCACAGTTTGGCCCATCCAATCCGCACACTTCGCATTTTTCCTGCTGGCTTTAATGAACAAAGTGCACATATATAGTTACAAAAACAGCCTACAGTGTAATTACTGACACCGATTTTTTTATTAGTCACTGGACAGATCTTGCTTGCTGTTGGTATTCGCTGTTGGTATTCACAACTCTCCTCCCATGAGTGAGGCCTTCACTGAGATGCACCGTTTGTGAATACATTCCCATGTACTGCCCCTTGCAGGTAACAAAAGTCTATAAAATGCACAGATAAATGTGTATATTGTCATCTACAGATAAGACGTGACATGTGACAATCCTGAGGGTCTCCGCTCCTTAGAGGACAGTGGTGAGAGGAGCATCAGCTTTTCGTGCGACCATTGAGCAGTACTTGTCAGGAAGTCCGGCCATTCTGAAAGAAAACAGGGACAAGAACAAAATAAATGATCAGTGACTATACTGAGAACCAGTTGTTTATAAATTGTTATACCAGCACTACATCTATGTCTGGGAATGGGACTGACAATCTGGCCACTACTCCCATGGGGATTTACATTAGCTAAAAAAATGCAAAATGAGTCCAAAATGGCATCTTGCGTCTGTCATACTCACCGTAGCTCATCCAGCTTCTTCTGTTTCAGCTCATCCAGACGTGCCCTGCGCTGCCGCGCCTCTTCGTCCAGTCTCTTCCCCTCGTCGAAGTGTGCGATCCGCTCGATGACCTGCCTCTGCTCGTTCTCTCGCACCTGACGCCTTAGCTCTCCTGCATGCTTCACCAGCTCGCTGGCCTTGTTCGCCAGCTCTTTGCGCTCTTTCTCTATCAGCTCTCGCTGGACCCTGGTGTGGGAAGATCCGGAGAGGACTATAAGGAGCCACACCTAAATTATAATAGCCTGTAATAGCTGCCATTATTGCTCTCCATACCGTAAAACCCTGTCAAATTCAGCCCTGTCCCGCTGAGCCTGCACGGCCAAGAAGTGCTCCTTCTGAGCCACCTGCTCCAGGCGGGTCTTCTTCAAGGTGGAGTTCATCTCCGCTTGTTTCATTGCTTCCTCCTTCTCTTTCTGACGCCAGGATCGCTCCATGGCTTCTTGGTTTCTCTTTGCCCGGAGAGCATCCTGGAATAGAAGACATATTAGACAGACTATCAGTAGCCATGGGACCTGGATTAGGAGATAAAGGGTGCCCCCGTGCTATATCTAACGCCCATATGCTGTAACTGCTACTGACTATAGCATCTAAGGGTGTATATTACTGCTGATTGTCCAGGCAGCTCCTATCTACATACACATGGCACATACCTGTTCTGCGTGGTGGTCCTGGGCTCTTTCCTGCAATGCTCGGAGGCGAGCGACTTCTTTTTCTTTTTCCTTCTTAATTTTTTCCTGTTCGGCCTCGTATTCTGCTTCTCGAGCCTGTGTGTGGTAATGAAGACACTGATGATCCACAGGAGCCACTTGCATTTCTGCTGAGGATGTGCACTAAATCCACCCATAAGGATTAGACCCACTCGATCAATAAGGCTCATCCTCAGCTTTTCCTAGCACAAGATGCGGAAATGGTGGCATGCTGTGTATTTCTTTGATGATGCAGACAAAAATTTGTGTGGAAAATTTCCATAGCATGACAACAGGTTTGCGGGAACACTACATAGGAATTTGTGGAAAATCTGCATCAAATACAACATTTCTAATGTGGATGGACGCTGTGTAATGCCTCAATTCCCCTGTGGTGGTGCTGCAAGTTTTTCCATAGATTACAGCTGATCGCTGCAGATCAGTGGGACACTTTGCGATCAGGAAACCTTCCAATAAAAGCAGAGAACGCCTTTAAACACCTTGCGATTTTCCGGTTTTTGCACTTTTATTTTTTCCTCCCCTTCTTCCAAGAGCCATAACTTTTTTAGTTTTTCTGTCCCCATACCCATATGAGGACTTGTTTTTAGCAGGATGAGTTGTACTTATGAATGACACCGTTCATTTTATCACGTAATTACTGGAAAGTGGGAAAAAAAATTCAAGTGCATTGAAATTGCAAAAAAAGTGCAGTTCCACAATTGCTTTTTGGGTTATTTAACATGTTCACTATATGATAAAACTGACCTGGCATGATTCCCCAGGTCAGTATGAGTCCGCAGATACCAAACCTGTATACCATGGGTAAAATAAGTATTTGATACACTGCTGATTTTGCAAGTTTTCCCACCTACAAAGAATGGAGAGGTCTGTAATTTTTATCATAGGTACACTTCACCTTAGAGGGTGTGTGCCCATCATGCGTACCAGCCTGCGGCCCCGACGCTGCGGAATAGCCGCCAGCGGCTTCCGCTCTTTATGCAAATGAGTGGCGCTATTTTTTTTTTCACCTGTGGACTTTCCTCATAGAGGTTAAGTCTATGGGGAAAGCCCACATACGGACCCGGAAGAGAAATTGACATGCTGCGGTCTGGAAAGACGCGCTGCAGGTCAGTTTCCGCGGGTGATCAGCAGGTGCACGGAGACGCATAGTGGACATGGGATTTCTAGAAATTCACACTAAGAACGTCAAGGATTAAAATCTATCAGGGCACGCTAGGTCCCCTTGCTCACGCCACCACGTGCCCAGGCCCGTTTGAAGTTTGCCAGTGACCATCTGGATGATCCAGAGGAGGCATGGGAGAAGGTCATGTGGTCAGATGAGACCAAAATAGAACTTTTTGGTATCAACTCCACTCGCCGTGTTTGGAGGAAAAAAGATGAGTACAACCCCAAGATAACCATACCAACCGTGAAGCATGGTGGGGGAAACATCATACTTTGGGGGTGTTTTTCTGCAAAGGGGACAGGACGACTGCACTGTATTGAAGGGAGGATGGATGGGGTCATGTATTGCAAGATTATGGCCAACAACCTCCATCCCTAAGTAAGAACATTGAAGATGGGTCGTGGCTGGGTCGTCCAGCATGAAAATGACCCAAAACACACAGCCAGGGCAACTAAGGAGCGGCTCCGTAAGAAGCATTTCAAGGTCCTGGAGTGGCCTAGCCAGTCTCCAGACCTGAACCCAATAGAAAATCTTTGGAGGGAGCTGAAACTCAATGTTGTCCCAAAACCTGAGAGATCTGGAGAAGATCTGTATGGAGGAGTGGGCCAAAATCCCTGCTGCAGTGTGTTAAAACTTGGTTAAGAACTACAGGAAATGTCTGACCTCTGTAATTGCAAACAAAGTTTTCTGTACCAACTATTAATGTCCTTTTTTCTATTGTATCAAATACTTATTTCATGCAATACAATGCTAATTAATTATGTAAAAATACTACAATGTGAATTTCTGGATTGTTTTTTTAGATTCTGTCTCTCACAGGTGAAATGTACCTACGATAATATTATATATATATATATATATATATATATATATATATATAATATCAAATACTTATTTTCCACACTGTAGGTTTTTTCATTTAAAGGGGTATTCCCATCTCCAAGGTTCTCTCTCAATAAGTAGTAGGTGTAATAATAATATTAGCAAATACCTCCAATTAGAAATGTAGTATAGTATTTTGGATTGGCTATGTCACTTACCTCATGTGCAGGGAATACAGGACCTTAGGTATCCATGGTTACGACCACTAGCAGACAGCTAACTAACTGTCACTTTATCAGTGGACGTAACCATGGATACCTAAGGTCCTGCAATGCCTGCACATGAGGAAAGAGACATGGCGAATCAAAAATACTATACTACATTTCTAATTGGAGGTATTTGCTAATATTATTATTTTTACACCTACTACATGTTGGGATAGGATCTTGGAGATGGGAATACCCCTTTAAGTACTAAAAAAAAAAAAAATCTGAAATTTGGAAGAAAAAATGTTTTTGCTTATGTCGCCATTTTCTGAGACCCATAACATTCTAATTTTTTGGGATCTTGGGCTGGGTGAGAGCTTATTTTTGGCGCGCAGAGCAGACGTTTTTATTGATACCATTTTGGGGTAGATAGAATGTTTTGATCGCCTTTTATTGCAATGTTGAGGAGAACAAAAAAAACATAATCCAGGCTTTTTGTTTCTTTTTCGTTACACTGTTTACCGATAGGATAAAAATCTCCGACTCCTAAAATATATAATAAATTGGGTACAGTAGTTCAATGCAGTTTGTGGGGAATATCTCATATATATATAATCGGCTTATCCCGTCTGTCTGTCCGTCCAGGAAATCCCGCGTCGCTAATTGGTCCGGCAGCGGCCAATCAGCGATGCGGGATTTCAGAACAAGATGGCAGCCGTTAGCGGCTCATCTGCCGCACGAAGGTCAGTGGCGATGCAGCCGGTACATGACCGGCGCTACCCGGTCATCTCCCGGCTGCTCGCAGCAGAAGTACCCCGACCGGCGGCCTAGGCGGCGCCGCTCCCCGGTCCTCCCTTCACACTTGCCGTCGGGAGATCATGGAGGTCAGCGGCGATGCAGCCGGGAGATGACTGGCGCTAGCCGGTCATCTCCCGGATGCTCGTAGCAGAAGTTCCTGCACAGGCAGCGCCGCTCCCCGGTCCTCACTAACACGTTTCGCTGATTGTTCGCGGCCACCGGCCGCGACCAATAAGCGATATTAGCACCAAATTTAAACACCGCTCAGCTGATTGGTCGCGGCCGCCCAGCGAAATTTAAAACACCACTTCTCTGATTGGTCGAGGCCAGCAGGCCGCGACCAATTAGCAACTGGCGCAGCCCGGCCGCGAATTGGCGCCAGATTTGAAACAAGCAGGCCACCGTCGGGAGATCAGCGGTCACACAGCCGGGAGATGACCGGTGCTAGTCGGTCATCTCCCGGCTGCTCGCAGCAGAAGTACCCCGACCGGCGGCCTCGTTCCCCGGTCCCCCCTTCACAATTGCCGTCGGGAGGGGCCCCGGGGGGATACATTGGGGGGTTAGTTTAAAGTAGTGCACAACCCATTTAAACACTGCTTCGCTGATTAGTCGCGCCCGGTCGGCCGCATACATATTCTAGAATACCCGATGCGTTAGAATCGGGCCACCATCTAGTATTTTATATTTTGATAGGACTTTTACGAGTGCAGTGATACCAAATATGTGTATTTTTTAATTGTTCTATTTTTAATGAGGCAAAAGTGGGGTGATTTGAACTTGTGTTTTTTTGGTTTTTACTTTTTTTCCTCACTTTTTACTGTATTTGTTAGTCCCCTTAGGAGACTTGAGCTGCAATCATCCGATCGCCTGTGCTACACATAGCAGGGTTTCAGCTCTGCTATGAGTTGCAGAAATCACGATCTCCTACGAATGTCGGCCACGAGCTGGCGTTCACAGGAGATTCACAATGACAGGCACGGGGGTAATCAGCAGACTTCCAGTTGTCATGACAACCCATCGGCACCCTGTCCTGTGACAGGCGCGCTGATGGGCAGGATGAATGACGCGCTTCCGGTCGGCGTGTGTTAAATCTCATGTGTCAGCGACTGACAGCGGGATTTAACTGGTTAACAGCTGCAGGTAGAGCACCGCTCCCCCACGTCTTTTAAATTAACATGATGGCTGATTAAATCAGCCATCATGTACGGGGAAAGATATGGGCTCAGCATACGAGCCTGCATCAAAGGCAGGGATACGACCTTTCATGTTAATATATTTCATATGTCGTGAAGGGGTTAAGTCAGCTAATCTCTATGAAAAGGAAGTCACCAAAGTGAGCTGTCCCTATAATTGCAGGCCCAATCGCCCAGGTTTACCAGTTTGTGCTTGGTGTATTCCAGCACCCGCAGATCCGCCAGTCGCTCTTGCTCCTTCCTCCCTATCTTCTTCCTCTCGTTCTCGGCGTTGACACGTTTGATCTCGGCCTGGATTTCCAGCTGTTCTTGTCTTTTCTTTTCCATGTCCTGGTGGATATCGAGAAAATCCTCAAAAACCGAAATCTGGATCTGATCTGACTATTCATCTATGTCATCAGTACAACGTCAGGACGCCGTGGGCTCCTGTCATCCAGCATCCCATAATCTGGACATTTTAGAAGAGCGGACTGACAACAAATATGGTCATCTGTGCCGCTTCCAGAGCAGTTGTCAACCAGTATTCCCTACTTCCTAACCAGTAAATTGGAGTAACCAGGGGTGCTCTATCCACACCACAGCCCACGAATCTGTGCCCCTCACCCTGTAGTCCTCCATTTGTAGCTCCTCCAGGTAGTGGAGCATCTGCTGGGCTTCTTGGTCTCGCTGTTCCTCCTGCAGGATCCTTGATTGCTCATTTTCTTCCATCTGCTGAATGATGTGGAGTTTTCCTCTGGAGAGAACAAATCACGTCTTGTCATGGCTGCATTCTGATGGTTTCGCTGGTGAACACTTCCAAAATACCTGATCTTTTCCAGTTTGCGCATCTCCTCGATCTCTTCCTGCATCTTGATGGCTTTCTGCCGCTCCACCTCCATCATTTTGTCCAGTCTCTTCCCCTCGTCCCCCATCTCCTTGGATATCAGGCTTTTCTCAAGGATTTGGGCGTCACGGATGGCGTGGCACTTGGCGTTCAAAATCATCTGCGCGGAGGGGAGAAAAGATTTTGGTAAAGATGGGAGTACTAACATTGCTTGACAGAGCATGCTAAGACATGCGAACGGAGAAGACAATCTGCCACGTAGTGGTCACGAGCGGTATAGCTTCCCTTTTCATGGAGTGGATCAGCTCTGCTGCTCGCTCACTGACAGCAGTTTCTTCACCCACCTCGCTGAGTTTCTTTATTTCATCCTCCTGCTCCATGCGCATGGTATTGGCGCGCTGTAGCAGGTATTGCGCCCTCTGCTGGGCCTCCTCCTCCAGCTCGCTCAGCTTCTCGTTCTTCTTGCGGAGCATCTCCTTCTGTTTCATGAAGTTCTTACGATCATTAGCGGCGTCCTGACAACAAAAGACCCCTGTTAGTGTGACGGCTGCCCTCTCCCCTCACCGGTGACCCCCCGATATTCACACAGGGTCTTACAATGGCCGCCTCTTTTTCTTCTTTCACAGCCTGCATTGCTTTCCCCCGCTCCGCTTTGGTCAGGACTTGCGCCCGATCCTTAATGCGACGGAAATCCTGGTTGGTCATGATCAGGGACAGGCCGGAGGGGTCCTCAGAGGGCACGCTGCCAATGTAGAATCGCATATTCTTAGGCTATTACTTACTGTGATCAGTCACTTTCCTGCTACTTAAGTAACAGTCAATGGCGAGGGCTGGGGCGAAACTCCTACGTGGCCATCCCTGTCCCTCCAACCTACTTCGGTCATGTTCTCCTACACCCAATAGTGGGACATGCCAGCCAGCACTTACACCAGGTCCCGGATCAGGTCGCTGGTGATGATCCGGATGGTCTCAGGCTTGCGACCCCGTGTTGGCGCTGACGCGGCTTTACGATGTCCGGTTTCGCCTTTCTTTGAAACCAGAGCCTCATTTCTCACTTGTTGCTGTTTAGGAAAACATAATTTATATTGAAATGACTTTTTTTCAGGATTTATATCTAAAACTACCTGTCCAGATGAGGATGGAGGATATGAATGATGCTCCTACACGAGTACTACCACCACCATCATCATCATCATCACCTTCGCTCCAAACAGGCTCTCGTCTATCTCCGAGCTCAGAGCCTTAGTGCGGTATTTTCGGGCTTTCGATCGATGGGAACCAACAGATCCAGAACTGATCGACCCAACAACGCTCTCCGACTGCAAAGAGAATGTGACTATAAAAATTATGTGTGTATCTATGTATGTATGTATATATGTATGTATATATATATATATATATATATATATATGCAGTACAGACCAAAGTTTGGACACACCTTCTCATTTAAAGATTTTTCTGTATTTTCATGACTTTGAAAATTGTACATTCACACTGAAGGCATCAAAACTATGAATTAACACATGTGGAATTATATACTTAACAAAAAAGTGTGAAACAACTGAAAATATGTCTTATATTCTAGGTTCTTCAAAGTAGCCACCTTTTGCTTTGATGACTGCTTTGCACACTCTTGGCATTCTCTTGATTAGCTTCAAGAGGTAGTCACCGGAAATGGTTTTCACTTCACAGGTGTGCCCTGTCAGGTTTAATAAGGGGGATTTCTAGCCTTATACATGGGGTTGGGACCATCAGTTGTGTTGTGCAGAAGTCTGGTGGATACACAGCTGATAGTCCTACTGAATAGACTGTTAGAATTTGTATTATGGCAAGAAAAAAGCAGCTAAGTAAAGAAAAACGAGTGGCCATCATTACTTTAAGAAATGAAGGTCAGTCAGTCCGAAAAATTGGGTAAACTTTGAATGTGTCCCCAAGTGCAGTTGCAAAAACCATCAAGTGCTACAAAGAAACTGGCTCACATGAGGACCGCCCCAGGAAAGGAAGACCAAGAGTCACCTCTGCTTCTGAGGATAAGTTTATCCGAGTCAGCAGCCTCAGAAATCGCAGGTTAACAGCAGCTCAGATTAGAGACCAGGTCAATGCCACACAGAGTTCTAGCAGCAGACACATCTCTACAACAACTGTTAAGAGGAGACTTTGTGCAGCAGGCCTTCATGGTAAAATAGCTGCTAGGAAACCACTGCTAAAGACAGGCAACAAGCAGAAGAGACTTGTTTGGGCTAAAGAACACAAGGAATGGACATTAGACCAGTGGAAATCTGTGCTTTGGTCTGATGAGTCCAAATTTGAGATCTTTGGTTCCAACCACCGTGTCTTTGTGCGACGCAGAAAAGGTGAACGGATGGACTCTAAATGCCTGGTTCCCACCGTGAAGCATGGAGGAGGAGGTGTGATGGTGTGGGGGGCTTTGCTGGTGACGCTGTTGGGGATTTATTCAAGATTGAAGGCATATTGAACCAGCATGGCTACCACAGCATCTTGCAGCGGCATGCTATTCCATCCGGTTTACGTTAAGTTGGACGATCATTTATTTTTCAAAAGGACAATGACCCCAAACACCTCCAGGCTGTGTAAGGGCTATTTGACCAAGAAGGGGAGTGATGGGGGGCTACACCAGATGACCTGGTCTCCACAGTCACCAGACCTGAACCCAATCGAGATGGTTTGGGGTGAGCTGGACCGCAGAGTGAAGGCAAAAGGACCAACAAGTGCTAAGCATCTCTGGGAACTCCTTCAAGATTGTTGGAAGACCATTTCCGGTGACTACCTCTTGAAGCTCATCAAGAGAATGCCAAGAGTGTGCAAAGCAGTCATCAAAGCAAAAGGTGGCTACTTTGAAGAACCTAGAATATAAGACATATTTTCAGTTGTTTCACACTTTTTTGTTAAGTATATAATTCCACATGTGTTAACTCATAGTTTTGATGCCTTCAGTGTGAATGTACAATTTTCATAGTCATGAAAATACAGAAAAATCTTTAAATGAGAAGGTGTGTCCAAACTTTTGGTCTGTACAGTATATAGACATATATATACAGTAGTGAGATGTATACACTAGATATATATATATATATATATACACAGTAGTGAGGTGTATACACTAGATATATATATATACAGTAGTGAGGTGTATACACTAGATATATACACAGCAGTGAGGTGTATACACTATATATATGTATATATATATATATATACATACAGCAGTGAGGTGTATACACTAGATATATATATATACAGTAGTGAGGTGTATACACTAGATATATACACAGCAGTGAGGTGTATACACTATATATATGTATATATATATATATATATATATATACATACAGCAGTGAGGTGTATACACTAGATATATATATATACAGTAGTGAGGTGTATACACTAGATATATACACAGCAGTGAGGTGTATACACTATATATATGTATATATATATATATATACATACAGCAGTGAGGTGTATACACTAGATATATATATATACAGTAGTGAGGTGTATACACTAGATATATACACAGCAGTGAGGTGTATACACTATATATATGTATATATATATATATATATATATACATACAGCAGTGAGGTGTATACACTAGATATATATATATATACAGTAGTGAGGTGTATACACTAGATATATACACAGCAGTGAGGTGTATACACTATATATATGTATATATATATATATATATATACATACAGCAGTGAGGTGTATACACTAGATATATATATATACACAGCAGTGAGGTGTATACACTAGATATATACATATAGCAGTGAGGTATATACACTAGATATATATATATATATATATATATATATATATATATACAGTAGTGAGGTATATACACTAGATATATACATACAGCAGTGAGGTGTATACACTAGATATATATATATACAGTAGTGAGGTGTATACATTAGATATATACACAGCAGTGAGGTGTATACATTAGATATATACATACAGCAGTGAGGTGTATACACTATATATATATATACATACAGCAGTGAGGTGTATACACTATATATATATACATACAGCAGTGAGGTGTATACACTAGATATATATATACATACAGCAGAGAGGTGTATACACTAGACATACGACATCTGCCCCCTCTGCTCGGTATCTCGGTCCCTCCTGTGGTCTCACCATGTCTGCGCTCGGTCGCTCCACTGACAGCGCTTGTAGTTGATCAGTTGTCAGGACGACGGCTACTTCCGGTGTTGATAGTGGTCTCCCTGACAGCGGGGAATGCTCCGGAAATGACGTCATACCTGGAAGGCGCCCATACATTCTAGCGTTTACCATTCCACCTGCAGCTGCAGCAGTGCGCACATTGTGCAGGGACAGGAGGACTGGTGATGAGGAGCTCGTGTTCAGCGCTGTGCTGTGAGGACTGAGGTGGGGAGAACTGACCATGTGAATAAATGCTGTGGAGGCATAAAGGGGGCTGTGTGGCTGGTGTGAGGGGGCATGGGGTATGTAGAGGGGCATCCAGGTGGCTGTGTGGCTGGTGTGAGGGGGCATGGGATATGTAGAGGGGCATCCAGGTGGCTGGTGTGAGGGGGCATGGGATATGTAGAGGGGCATCCAGGTGGCTGCGTGGCTAGTGTGAGGGGGCATGGGGTATGTCGAGGGGCATCCAGGGGGCTGCATGGCTGGTGTGAGGGGGCATGGGGTATGTAGAGGGGCATCCAGGGGGCTGCATGGCTGGTGTGAGGGGGCATGGGGTATGTAGAGGGGCATCCAGGGGGCTGTGTGGCTGGTGTGAGGTGGCATGGGGTATGTAGAGGGGCATCCAGGGGGCTGTGTGGCTGGTGTGAATAGGCATGGGATATGTAGAGGGGCATCCAGGGGGCTGTGTGGCTGGTGTGAGGTGGCATGGGGTATGTAGAGGGGCATCCAGGGGGCTGTGTGGCTGGTGTGAATAGGCATGGGATATGTAGAGGGGCATCCAGGGGGCTGTGTGGCTGGTGTGAGGGGGCATGGGGTATGTAGAGGGGCATCCAGGGGGCTGCATGGCTGGTGTGAGGGGGCATGGGATATGTAGACGGGCATCCAGGGGGCTGTGTGGCTGGTGTGAGGGGGCATGGGGTATGTAGAGGGGCATCCAGGTGGCTGGTGTGAGGGGGCATGGGGTATGTAGAGGGGCATCCAGGTGGCTGGTGTGAGGGGGCATGGGGTATGTAGAGGGGCTTCCAGGGGGCTGTGTGGCTGGTGTGAGGGGGTATGTAGAGGGGCATCCAGGTGGCTGGTGTGAATAGGCATGGGATATGTAGAGGGGCATCCACGGGGCTGTGTGGCTGGTGTGAGGGGGCATGGGGTATGTAGAGGGGCATCCAGGGGGCTGTGTGGCTGGTGTGAGGGGGCATGGGGTATGTAGAGGGGCATCCAGGTGGCTGTGTGGCTGGTGTGAGGGGGCATGGGATATGTAGAGGGGCATCCAGGTGGCTGGTGTGAGGGGGCATGGGATATGTAGAGGGGCATCCAGGTGGCTGCGTGGCTGGTGTGAGGGGGCATGGGGTATGTCGAGGGGCATCCAGGGGGCTGCATGGCTGGTGTGAGGGGGCATGGGGTATGTAGAGGGGCATCCAGGGGGCTGCATGGCTGGTGTGAGGGGGCATGGGGTATGTAGAGGGGCATCCAGGGGGCTGTGTGGCTGGTGTGAGGTGGCATGGGGTATGTAGAGGGGCATCCAGGGGGCTGTGTGGCTGGTGTGAATAGGCATGGGATATGTAGAGGGGCATCCAGGGGGCTGTGTGGCTGGTGTGAGGTGGCATGGGGTATGTAGAGGGGCATCCAGGGGGCTGTGTGGCTGGTGTGAGGGGGCATGGGGTATGTCGAGGGGCATCCAGGAGGCTGCATGGCTGGTGTGAGGGGGCATGGGGTATGTAGAGGGGCATCCAGGGGGCTGCATGGCTGGTGTGAGGGGGCATGGGATATGTAGACGGGCATCCAGGGGGCTGTGTGGCTGGTGTGAGGGGGCATGGGGTATGTAGAGGGGCATCCAGGTGGCTGGTGTGAGGGGGCATGGGGTATGTAGAGGGGCATCCAGGTGGCTGGTGTGAGGGGGCATGGGGTATGTAGAGGGGCTTCCAGGGGGCTGTGTGGCTGGTGTGAGGGGGTATGTAGAGGGGCATCCAGGTGGCTGGTGTGAGGAGGCATGGGGTATGTAGAGGGGCATCCAGGGGGCTGTGTGGCTGGTGTGAGGTGGCATGGGGTATGTAGAGGGGCATCCAGGGGGCTGTGTGGCTGGTGTGAGGTGGCATGGGGTATGTAGAGGGGCATCCAGGGGGCTGTGTGGCTGGTGTGAATAGGCATGGGATATGTAGAGGGGCATCCACGGGGCTGTGTGGCTGGTGTGAGGGGGCATGGGGTATGTAGAGGGGCATCCAGGGGGCTGTGTGGCTGGTGTGAGGTGGCATGGGGTATGTAGAGGGGCATCCAGGGGGCTGTGTGGCTGGTGTGAGGTGGCATGGGGTATGTAGAGGGGCATCGAGGGGGCTGTGTGGCTGGTGTGAATAGGCATGGGATATGTAGAGGGGCATCCAGGGGGCTGTGTGGCTGGTGTGAGGTGGCATGGGGTATGTAGAGGGGCATCCAGGGGGCTGTGTGGCTGGTGTGAATAGGCATGGGATATGTAGAGGGGCATCCAGGGGGCTGTGTGGCTGGTGTGAGGGGGCATGGGGTATGTAGAGGGGCATCCAGGTGGCTGTGTGGCTGGTGTGAGGGGGCATGGGATATGTAGAGGGGCATCCAGGTGGCTGTGTGGCTGGTGTGAGGGGGCATGGGATATGTAGAGGGGCATCCAGGTGGCTGTGTGGCTGGTGTGAGGGGGCATGGGATATGTAGAGGGGCATTCAGGTGGCTGCGTGGCTGGTGTGAGGGGGCATGGGGTATGTCGAGGGGCATCCAGGGGGCTGCATGGCTGGTGTGAGGGGGCATGGGGTATGTAGAGGGGCATCCAGGGGGCTGCATGGCTGGTGTGAGGGGGCATGGGGTATGTAGAGGGGCATCCAGGGGGCTGCGTGGCTGGTGTGAGGGGGCATGGGATATGTAGACGGGCATCCAGGGGGCTGTGTGGCTGGTGTGAGGGGGCATGGGGTATGTAGAGGGGCATCCAGGTGGCTGGTGTGAGGGGGCATGGGGTATGTAGAGGGGCATCCAGGTGGCTGGTGTGAGGGGGCATGGGGTATGTAGAGGGGCTTCCAGGGGGCTGTGTGGCTGGTGTGAGGGGGTATGTAGAGGGGCATCCAGGTGGCTGGTGTGAGGAGGCATGGGGTATGTAGAGGGGCATCCAGGGGGCTGTGTGGCTGGTGTGAGGTGGCATGGGGTATGTAGAGGGGCATCCAGGGGGCTGTGTGGCTGGTGTGAGGTGGCATGGGGTATGTAGAGGGGCATCCAGGGGGCTGTGTGGCTGGTGTGAATAGGCATGGGATATGTAGAGGGGCATCCACGGGGCTGTGTGGCTGGTGTGAGGGGGCATGGGGTATGTCGAGGGGCATCCAGGGGGCTGTGTGGCTGGTGTGAGGAGGCATGGGATATGTCGAGGGGCATCCAGGGGGCTGCATGGCTGGTGTGAGGGGGCATGGGGTATGTAGAGGGGCATCCAGGGGGCTGCGTGGCTGGTGTGAGGGGGCATGGGGTATGTAGAGGGGCATCCAGGGGGCGGTTTTGGCTGGTGTGAGGGGGCATGGGGTATGTAGAGGGGCATCCAGGGGGCTGTGTGGCTGGTGTGAGGGGACATGGGGTATGTAGAGGGGCATCCAGGGCCTGGTGTGAGGGGCATGGGGTATGTAGAGGGGCATCCAGGGGGCTGTGTGGCTGGTGTGAGGGGACATGGGGTATGTAGAGGGGCATCCAGGGCCTGGTGTGAGGGGCATGGGGTATGTAGAGGAGCATCCAGGGGGCTGGTGTGAGGTGGCATGGGGTATGAGGACGGTGGCCGACACAACCTCCTTAAAGACGATAGCACGCCATTTTAAAATCTGTCATGGGAGAAATCCTAAAACATTTATGGTACGTGGTATTGATGTCACCCATAATGGCATTAGGGGTGGAAATGTAAAAAAACTTCTGGCTCAAAGGGAAACCAAATGGATAGTGGAACTGGGAACAATGACGCCAAATGGCCTTAATGAGGCCCTGAGCTTCACCCCATTTCTTTAATAGATATAATCTTTGTGGTATTTTTATACAATTGTATGTGTTGATTTTAATTTGTTTTCTTTGTCATTTGTAACTTTCTCCATCCATAGTCTATATGCACCATCTATATGGATCACCTACATATGGTTAATCAATATGAGGATACTACGAGCAACAATTAAATTGGACCAAGAAAATAGATTTTCGTACTGACAGAATCATGTTGCAATTATAGGAAAATGATACTGCTTACTCTAACACATTTTTGCATTATTAAGTAGTTGCGGTACTATACTTGTCTTAATGCATTGCTGTGTTCTCTTTGGCGAGCGCGTGGGCGCTGTGCCTTCCCTTGCCTCTGCGTCATGCACGGCATCTGCATGGTGTCTGCGCATGTTGGGGGGACATGGCAACGTGTCCTGGTTCCCTGTCATGCGTGGTTCACCTTGATGGCCATGCGTGACGCATCTGGCTCGGGCGGTTCAGCGCGCATGCGCTGATGGTCCAGGAGATGATTGGTCCGTTCCGGTCACGTGACCGCAGGCCCTAAAGTATATTTAAACAGACATGGAAGGTCCTATTAAACAATCCCCCCGAGGAAGCCATAGGATATACCACGCGAAACACGCATTGGGGTCTTTGTTTATTCTGGGTGCTGATCTAATATGGGTAAGAGTGCAATATAATTCTTTAGCATTTTTTCATAGGGCACTATAGGCCATATGGCACGTGGTACATATCCATAGTGATGAAATATGCCATAATTTTGTACCAGTGCATAAATGCCTTGAATACGAGCACTTATTGCACTTTGTCCCAATAGATATTTAACATCTATTATTATGTTGTATATGTGTCACCCAGTTTGGTTGTCTGTGTGTCGTCCTTTTTAATCATGTATGTCTTTTCTGTATATTGTTTACAATAAAGTTTTTTGATTCTTTGCCATATACTCTGTATTTGGTTCGTTTTTCCTATATAACAGCAGAAACAAGTCTGGGAAAATATAGAAATAGTCCTTGGATGAGTTCAATGGATCCAGCAGATGAGGGACACAACACAATCCCACGTGGCAGCTTCTATCAATCCACACACGCCACGAGGGTCTGGCCGCAGCCTGAGACCCTCCAGCATCGGGGGGCACCATGCAACTGACTGGGCCAAACATGAGTCTATTGTTCTGTCTACTGGGATCAGCCCTGGGTGGGGGAAGGGTTCACACCCTCTAGATGCAACAAGAGATGTTGACCTAGGCCTGATTACATTACAGTCCATGAACACAGGCCGGGGGAGGGACACGCTGTTAGGCTGTGTGCCCACGATGCGTTTAAGTGTTTCCACACCGGCAAAAACGCTTAAACGCATGGTAGAAGACCTGCCGTGTTCCCCAATGATAATCCGTGCTGTGCACACACTGCGGAAATTTCCGCTGCGGATTATCATTCCGGAAAAATCCGCAGCATGTCCATTAATTTTGCGGACACGCAGCGTAATTGCCGCCATTGACTTGGATTGAAACGCATATTATCCGTGTCAGCACATTTGCACACACGGATAATATGCGTTTCTATGTGCGGATGGTACCCGGGTGTGGAGGACAGGAGACTCTCCTCCAGACCCGGGTACCATAGTACCTGTAAAAAAAAAGAATAAAATAAAAAATAAATATGATACTTACCCTCTGATGGCCCGCGGTGTCCTTGTCTTCACTTGCCGGCAGATCGCAGTGGACTGAAGGACCTGCGCTAACGTCATAGTCATGTGACGGCAGGTCCTTCAGTGTAGTGTACCGCGAGCTGCCGGCAAGCCAGGACGGAGCGAAGCAAGACAGCGGGGGCCATCAGAAGGTAAGTATAGATTTATTTTTTACCATTCTTTACGGTCACACTATATAAATCCATGCCGGTTGCATGGATTTATATAGTGTGACCAAGTTGTCAAGTACTCTCCAAGTGATGCTAAAAGCGCTTGTCAACCCGCATGTGGAAATGCATGTGAAGAACGCTTCACATCCGCATGTCCCTGGCAGGAAAAACGCATGTACAATCTGCATGTACAATCTGCATGTACAATCTGCATGTACAATCTGCATGTACAATCTGCATGCGTTTTTTCTGCCAGGGAGATGCAGAAACTGAGCATTTCTGCATCGTGGGCACATAGCCTTACACCCCTTACACTAAAGCAGGTTACATTACATAGAGTACATGAACACAGGCAGGGGAGGGACACACTGTTACTGTCATATTGGATAAAACATAAGTTGCTGAGGTTAGGACCACCAGGGACCCCAATGTTACTTAGGAAAGACTATGTCCATGTTTAATAAAATAATGTTCACGTATGCATAGCACAGGTCTGTCCGTCCATTCATGGATTCTGTATGGGACTAATAAAAATAGGCCATCACAACACTCGGCTGTCACTTATGTACATAAATGCATACAAAATATTAATTACTCGAGCTAAATTGCAGCATTGTCGCCTTAAAGAACTCTGCACCTGATTAATGTCTTGATGAGAGGGCGGGGGTGAAGGACGCAGCGCCTGATGCATTAAGAGACATATTCATCAGACGCGTCTGATGACTGGACAGCGCCTCCATGCTATGCCACTGACTGGAGTAGGATTTGTAGCGACAACCGCTGCTCATGATGAAGTTGCCAAACAGCAGTCATCACAACCCGGCCCACTTACCGATAAAAATGCCATTAGAAAGCAAAAAGTTGCAACATTTTTACATAGCCTTCAGCTGCATCCAAATG
Source organism: Phyllobates terribilis (assembly GCF_046119375.1). Classification (NCBI taxonomy): domain Eukaryota; kingdom Metazoa; phylum Chordata; class Amphibia; order Anura; family Dendrobatidae; genus Phyllobates; species Phyllobates terribilis. The sequence continues at coordinate 143,704,748 of NW_027362767.1, forward strand.
ATACGATTGAGCATTTTATAACAGAATTCTGGAGTAAACACTATGATAAATAGGCTCCTATGGGTTTTGTTCTGTTTAAGCTGAGTTGATGCAGGTCTGTGCTATGACGTCAATTTAAGTTAAGAAACCCTTTTATCTACAGGTGCATCTCACTAAATTAGAATATCATCAAAAAGTTACTTTGTCAGTTCTTCAATACAAAAAGTGAAACTCATATAGAGTCATTACACACAGAGGGATCTATTATATAGAGTCATTACACACAGAGGGATCTATTATATAGAGTCATTACACACAGAGGGATCTATTATATAGAGTCATTACACACAGAGGGATCTATTATATAGAGTCATTACACACAGAGGGATCTATTATATAGAGTCATTACACACAGAGGGATCTATTATATAGAGTCATTACACACAGAGGGATCTATTATATAGAGTCATTACACACAGAGGGATCTATTATATAGAGTCATTACACACAGAGGATCTATTATATAGAGTCATTACACACAGAGTGATCTATTATATAGAGTCATCACACACAGAGTGATCTATTATATAGAGTCATTACACACAGAGTGATCTATTATATAGAGTCATTACACACAGTGATCTATTTCAAGTGTTTATTTCTGTTAATGCTGATGATTATGGCTTACAGCCAATGAAAACACAAAAGTCATTATCTCAGTAAATTAGAATACTTTATAACAACAGCTTGAAAAATTATTTTAAAATCCGAAATGTTCTCCTACTGAAATGTATGTTCAGTAAATCCCCTCAATACTTGGTCGGTCTCCTTTTGCATCAATTACTGCATCAATGCGGCGTGGCATGGAGGCGATCAGCCTGTGGCCCTGCTGAGGGGTTATGGAAGCCCAGGTTGCTTTGATAGCAGCCTTCAGCTCGTCTGCATTGTTGGGTCTGGGGTCTCTCATCTTCCTCTTGACAATACCCCATAGATTCTCTATAATAGATTCTCTATGGGGTTAAGGTCAGGCGAGTTTGCTGCCAATCAAGCACAGTGATATTGTTGTGTGTAAACCAGGTATTGGTACTTTTGGCAGTGTGGACAGGGGCCAAGTCCTGCTGGAGAATGACATTTCCATCTCCAAAAAGCTTGTTGGCAGAGGGAAGCATGAAGTGCTCTAAAATGTCCTGGTAGACGGCTGCGCTGACTTTGGTCTTGATAAAACACAGTGGACCTACACCAGCAGATGACATGGCTCCCCAAACCATCACTGATTGTGGAAACTTCACACTAGACCTCAAGCAGCTTGGATTGTGGCCTCTCCACTCTTCCTCCAGACTCTGGGACCTTGTGGAGTGTGTCAGTGACTGCCTTCTGGACATCTGTCACGTCAGCAGTCTTCCCCATGATTGTGGAGCCTACTGAAACAGACTAAGGGACTTTGTTAAATGCTTAGGAAGCCTTTGCAGGTGTTTTTTGTTAATTATTCTAATTTACTGAGATAATGACTTTTGTGTTTTCATTGGCTGTAAGCCATAATCATCAACATTAACAGAAATAAACACTTGAAATAGATCACTCTGTGTATAATGACTCTATATAATATAGGAGCTTCACTTTTTGTATTGAAGAACTGAAATAAATCACTTTTTGATGATATTCTAATTTAGTGAGATGCACCTGTATTATTAGAATTATCACACCAATACACCTGTTTTCTCATTTGCAAGATTTAAGTAAACCTTGTATTATATCTTTTTCATTTGTGAATGTCCTTATACTTTCAAGCAGAACCTCGACACCCCTCAATGCAATAACCCATCGATCACTACAAGCCCTCCGTTTTCCATGGATATCCATATATATGGACTGTGTATACGTTTCTTATGCCTGAACTGCGCACCCCTCGGTGAAGACAGTGAGTTTTTTGGGGGCAGCTTATGGTCGTCTCAGGATATGAACACCCCCTGATCTGATTGAAAATATAACTGAAATAAAATGTTGAGAAAAATGTCAAATATCACGTTGACCCTTCAAGTCACCATCTTGTAAATCTTTATCACTTCTCCACAGAATAGGTGATTGGTCTGAAATCACTCAGGGGGTAAAGAGACTCTGTCATCACAGAATAACTAATCAAACCAATCGCAGCCCCTCAGTGTATCATGGCACCCTGTATTTTGATTGGCAGCTATAGCTTTATAGACTCGAGCGGGGGTCTCAAACATTTGGCCACAGGGGCTGCTTCATGCAGGCCGCAGGCACCGTACACCTTGAGGATTGTGGCTCGTCAGCACTTTTTCAGTGGAACATATTGCAGGCGCCGTGCACAGACAAGCTCTTTGCTCAGCTCTACCAATGCCAACTGTGGGTCAATCACAGGCCAGCAGCTAATGTCCGCAGGGGACCAGGATGGGAACAGTACTAGAAGATGAGGATCAGGATCCTGACATTACTGCAAAGAGACATTACTACAAAAAGGGGACCAGGATGGGAACAGTACTAGAAGATGAGGATCAGGATCCTGACATTACTGCAAAGAGACATTACTACAAAAAAGGGACCAGGATGGGAACAGTACTAGAAGATGAGGATCAGGATCCTGACATTACTGCAAAGAGACATTACTACAAAAAGGGGACCAGGATGGGAACAGTACTAGAAGATGAGGATCAGGATCCTGACATTACTGCAAAGAGACATTACTACAAAAAGGGGACCAGGAAGGGACACGTTACTATGAGATAGGGAGCCGAATGGTGAGATTGCTACAAGAAGGGGACCAGGTAAGAGGATATTTCTACAAGATGGCCATGATGGGGGACAATAAAACAAGATGAGGACCATGATGGGGGACATAAGCACAAGATAGGGACCATGATGGGGACATTACTACAAGATATTGGCCAAAATTACTATATGGCGCTAATAGATCGGATTACAAAAAGGGGCTAAAATGTAAAAGAAGACAAAAAAAATTCTAAATATTGGCTTAAATTTTTTAGTGCCAATAAAAATGTTTTTTTTATAAATAAACTAAAATAAAGCCAACAAAGTGCACACTTGTTATCGGTCATCTGTAATGACCCAAGCTATAAAATTATTATACCCCATAACAGAAAATAAATAAATCTGCAAAAAATATTATAAACAAGTGATCAAAAGGTGTATACAACCCCTGGCAAAAATTATGGAATCACCGGGCTCAGAGGATGTTCATTCAGTTGTTTAATGTTGAACAAACACACAAAAGAACACTCCAATACATCACTAGTATTTTGTTGCACCACCTCTGGCTTTAATAACAGCTTGCAGTCTCTGAGGCATGGACTTAATGAGTGACAAACAGTACTCTTCATCAATCTGGCTCCAACTTTCTCTGATTGCTGTTGCCAGATCAGCTTTACAGGTTGGAGCCTTGTCATGCACCATTTTCTTCAACTTCCACCAAAGATTTTCAATTGGATTGAGATCCAGACTATTTGCAGGCCATGACATTGACCTTATGTGTCTTCTTTCAAGGAATGTTTTCACCGTTTTTGCTCTATGGCAGGATGCATTATCATCTTGAAAAATGATGTCATCATCCCCAAACATCCTTTCAATTGATGGGATAAGAAAACTGTCCAAAATTTCAATGTAAACTTGGGCATATATTGAAGATGTAATGACAGCCATCTCCCCAGTACCTTTACCTGACATGCAGCCCCATATCATCAATGACTGTGGAAATTTGCATGTTCTCTTCATGCAGTCATCTTTATAAATCTCGTTGGAACGGCACCGAACAAAAGTTCCAGCATCATCACCTTGCCCAATGCAGATTCGCGATTCATCACTGAATATGACTTTCATCCAGTCATCCACAGTCCACGATTGCTTTTCCTTAGCCAATTGTAACCTTGTTTTTTTCTGTTTAGGTGTTAATGATGGTGTAGCACCCTGAGGGTTCGGTTGCTACAGAGGTATTGCACCTCACCCAGAGGTGTGATATCTCACTCTCAGGTAAGGATGGAGTGTGGATCAGGACCCCGACACCTGCATGCATTACACCACATTTCCGGGGGGCAGGGCGACCGATATGCTCCAAGTAGAGCACGACAGTCCCTGTCCCTGGCTGGAGTGGGGGGAGGGAACACCAAGGAAGGGGGAACCCTGTAGTGCAGGAGCAGGGAGGAAGCAGTTCCTGGGTGCACCTAGAGGGAGGTACAAAAGGTGGGCACCATCTTAGATCAGAGTGGAGTTCAGGCAGAGAAAAGATGTGACAGAGCAGGACTCTGTGGAGCTCTGCTCCGGACGCGGGTCTAGCCTGTGAGGCCCAGTCAGCACTGAAGAAAGAGAGAGGGAGAGTTGGGGAAGAAGAAAAATGAAGAGGAGCGGAGGAGGCTCCAGGAACATAGAGGAAAGAAGGGGCCCCAGGGGTGTGGACCGGCTGGTAGCCACCATACGCCTGCATCTACCTGAGTAGAGGGGTCAGGCCAAGGGGGAGACCGGTCCCCGAAACTAGTGGAGGCGGGGAACTACCCTCAGCTAGAAACCGGAGGCTGTGACATTTCATGTGGTGCAGCCCCCTCACTATACCCGCTAGGAAGGCACCACATAGGGTCAGGGAAACTGGCGCCGAGGTTTACCCAGAGAAGGCCCGAGGCAGCCGGACAGAAGCGTGGTCACTGGTGGGGTATGACAGGCCAGAGAAAGGATACGCAAAGGGGGTCCTGCGAAGCGCTCCAAAATTATCTGGGAGTTGGCCGAGCCCCCTCACCTGGTGAACATGGTGCGACGAGGGGAGTTACAGCCGGCCGGAGTAATGTGGAATAACAAACTGTGAGTAAAGATCCTGGACTGCATTACAAAGACTCCGAGTCATTATTCCCACGCACCATCACCCCCATCATCCACCTACACTGCCCTGGGGCTACACTCCTCCTGTGGGGGGTTATACCATTCCTGTGCTGCTCACCACCATCAGCCCCAGCGGTCTGTCCTGCAGCGGCGGTTCACTCTGACCGCAATCCACGGGTGGCGTAGTCGGACATTTGAAAATAATGAAAACCACCTCAATAGACTGCCATTGGTTTGACCACCCTGAGCCATGGGACCGGGTCATCGCCACGGTGACTACAACCCCCAGCATCCCACAAAAGGCCCGGCTCCGGGTTCCCCACACGGCCCAGGGGGCGAGTCAATGGCATATGTTTAGCTTTTCTGTATGTAAATCCCATTTCCTTTAGGCGGTTTCTTACAGTTCGGTCACAGACATTGACTCCAGTTTCCTCCCATTCGTTCCTCATTTGTTTTGTTGTGCATTTCCTGCTTTGGAGACATATTGCTTTAAGTTTCCGGTCTTGACGCTTTGATGTCTTCCTTGGTCTACCAGTATGCTTGCCTTTAACAACCTTCCCATGTTGTTTGTATTTGGTTCAGATTTTAGACATAGCTGACTGTGAACAACCAACAGCTTTTGCAACATTGCGTGACGATTTACCTTCTTTTAAGAGTTTTAGAATCCTCTCCTTTGTTTCAATTGACATCTCTCGTGTTGGAGCCATGATTCATGTCAGTCCACTTGGTGCAACAGCTCTCCAAGGTGTGATCACTCCTTTTTAGATGCAGACTAACGAGCAGATCTAATTTGATGCAGGTGTTAGTTTTGGAAATGAAAATTTACAGGGTGATTCCATAATTTTTTCCTCAGAATTGAGTGATTCCATAATTTTTTCCCTCTGCTTGGTCTGAAAAAATTACCCTTACTGAGTACCACATTTTTTATCTTGATTTCTTTTAGTGTTTCTTAAAGCCCTAAAGTTGCCATTTGAAATGACTTTAGTTTTGTGCCATGTCTGTGATCTGCTTTTTTTCAACAACATTAAACAACTGAATGAACATCCTCCGAGCTCGGTGATTCCATAATTTTTGCCAGGGGTTGTAGAATGGAGTTTCTGTACAGAGGACGTCCTTATACACAGTACATTGTGCCCACAAATCATGGACCTCAGTGCAGCAGCTCAATCTTGTCATCTCTGTACTGAGACATATAGATTGGAGTTGCTGCAGGGTGTTTTATTAATTCTTGTCAGACATTATACAAGATTACAGCCACAAATCATGAAGAAACAAATTTTGCATGCCAGTATTAATAAAAGGTGAGAGGTAGAAAGCTGGGCCACTTTTTTTTTGTTAAATTAAAAAATTATTATTTTTTTATATTATCACTTTTCATAGTTTAAAAACTTACACAAAGCTCTGATTGTTCATGTTTGACAAAATTTTATTTTTCTTGTCTGTCCACCAGTCCTGGTCAGCACCAGCATTTTGAAGAGCGGGTGGACATTATCATAATTTACATCAAAAAGTGGCAAAAATGATCACATAAATGTTGTCTAGCTCCGTCCACTCTTCAGAAATGTCAGTGCTGTGGCTGGGACTGATGGAAATACAGTAAAAGTCAAATTCGGGCAAAACTGAACAATCAGTGCTGTGTGTAATTATGTATGTCACAAAAAGTGACAATACATCCATCCATTTATAATTCCTATGCCACTAGATTGGAATCTATGAGGAGCTCCTGGAATTAACTCCATTCTGGAGGTTTCAGTCATGAGCCGTCTAGATTGGATTTGATCCTATGAGGACATCGCTCCAGCAACTCCATTCTAGTCAGGTCAGCAATGAACTGTACAGAATAGAGGCTACAGGGAGATCATCTAAAAATCCACTCCGATCTAGACGGCTCACTAGTGAATCAGATAGAATGCAGTTGCTAAAATGAGGTCCTCAAAAAATGCACTCCGATCCAATGTGGTAGATTATGAGGACTCTCTCGGCTGCGCTCTGTTACGTTTATCCCTGCGAGGCTCCGCCACTTTTAAGAAAAACTGAATTCCAGTCACCTCAGCACGAAACTGTACAGAATGGAGGCTGCAGAGAGATCCTGAAAAAATCCACTCCGATCTAGACGGCTCACTAGTGAATCAGCTAGAATGGAGTTGGTAAAATGAGGTCCTCAAAAAAATGCACTCCGATCCAATGTTGTAAATTATGAGGACTTTTTCAGCTGCACTGTTACGTTTCTCCCCACGAGTCTCCGCCCACTCTCCGAAAAACTCAATTCCAGTCTCCTCAGCACGAAACTGTACAGAATGGAGTTGCTAAAAGAGGTCCACAAAAAATCCACTCAGATCTAGATGGCTCAATGGTGAATCAGCTAGAATAGAGTTACTAAAATGAGGTCCTCAAAAAATCCACTCCGATCCAATGTTGTAAATTATGAGGACTCTCTCGGCTGCGCTCTGTTACGTTTCTCCCCGCGAGGCTCCACCCACTCTTTGAAAAACTCAATTCCAGTCACCTCAGCACCAAACTGTACAGTTTGGAGGCTACAGGGAGATCCTCAAAATACCCTCTCCGATCTAGACGGCTCTCTAATGAATCAGCTAGAATGGAGTTGCTAAAATGAGGTCCTCAAAAAATGCACTCCGATCCAATGTTGTAAATTATGAGGACTTTCTCAGCTGCGCTCTGTTACGTTTCTCCCCACGAGGCTCCGCCCACTCTCCGAAAAACTCAATTCCAGTTTCCTCAGCACGAAACTATACAGAATAGAGTTGCTAAAAGAGGTCCACAAAAAATCCACTCCGATCTAGATGGCTCAATGGTGAATCAGCTAGAATAGAGTTACTAAAATGAGGTCCTCAAAAAATCCACTCCGATCTAGACGGCTCACTAGTGAATCAGCTAGAATGGAGTTACTAAAATGAGGTCCTCAAAAAATCCACTCCGATCCAATGTGGTAAATTATGAGGACTCTCTCGGCTGCGCTCTATTAAGTTTATCCCTGCGAGGCTCCGCCACTTTTTGAAAAACTGAATTCCAGTCACCTCAGCACCAAACTGTACAGAATGGAGGCTGCAGAGAGATCCTCAAAAAATCCACTCCGATCTAGACGGCTCACTAGTGAATCAGTTGAATGGAGTTACTAAAATGAGGTCCTCAAAAAATCCACTCCGATCTAGAAGGCTCACTAGTGAATCAGCTAGAATGGAGTTACTAAAATGAGGTCCTCAAAAAATCCACTCCGATCTAGAAGGCTCACTAGTGAATCAGCTAGAATGGAGTTGCTGAAATGAGGTCCTCAAAAAATCCACTCCGATCTAGACGGCTCACTAGTGAATCAGCTAGAATGGAGTTACTAAAATGAGGTCCTCAAAAAATCCACTCCGATCTAGAAGGCTCACTAGTGAATCAGCTAGAATGGAGTTGCTGAAATGAGGTCCTCAAAAAATCCACTCCGATCTAGACGGCTCACTAGTGAATCATCTAGAATGGAGTTGCTCAAATGAGGTCCTCAAAAAATCCACTCCAATACAATGTTGTAAATTATGAGGACTCTGTTGCTGCGCTCTGTTATGTTTCTCCCTGCGAAGCTCAGCTCACTCTTTGAAAAACTCGATTCCAGTCACCTCAGCACCAAACTGTACAGATTGGAGGCTAAAGGGAGATCCTCAAAATACCCACTCCGATCTAGACGGCTTACTAGTGAATCAGCTAGAATGGAGTTACTAAAATGAAGTCCTCAAAAAATCCACTCCGATCTAGACGGCTTACTAGTGAATCAGCTAAATTGGAGTTACTCAAATGAGGTCCTCAAAAAATCCACTCCAATACAATGTTGTAAATTATGAGGACTCTGTTGCTGCGCTCTGTTATGTTTCTCCATGCGAAGCTCAGCTCACTCTTTGAAAAACTAGATTCCAGTCACCTCAGCACCAAATTGTACAGTTTGGAGGCTACAGGGAGATCCTCAAAATACCCACTCCGATCCAGACGGCTCTCTAGTGAATCAGCTAGAATGGAGTTACTAAAATGAGGTCCTCAAAAAATCCACTCCGATCTAGATGGCTCAATGGTGAATCAGCTAGAATAGAGTTACTAAAATGAGGTCCTCAAAAAATCCACTCCGATCTAGACGGCTCACTAGTGAATCAGCTAGAATGGAGTTACTAAAATGAGGTCCTCAAAAAATCCACTCCGATCCAATGTGGTAAATTATGAGGACTCTCTCGGCTGCGCTCTATTAAGTTTATCCCTGCGAGGCTCCGCCACTTTTTGAAAAACTGAATTCCAGTCACCTCAGCACCAAACTGTACAGAATGGAGGCTGCAGAGAGATCCTCAAAAAATCCACTCCGATCTAGACGGCTCACTAGTGAATCAGTTGAATGGAGTTACTAAAATGAGGTCCTCAAAAAATCCACTCCGATCTAGAAGGCTCACTAGTGAATCAGCTAGAATGGAGTTACTAAAATGAGGTCCTCAAAAAATCCACTCCGATCTAGAAGGCTCACTAGTGAATCAGCTAGAATGGAGTTGCTGAAATGAGGTCCTCAAAAAATCCACTCCGATCTAGACGGCTCACTAGTGAATCATCTAGAATGGAGTTGCTCAAATGAGGTCCTCAAAAAATCCACTCCAATACAATGTTGTAAATTATGAGGACTCTGTTGCTGCGCTCTGTTATGTTTCTCCCTGCGAAGCTCAGCTCACTCTTTGAAAAACTCGATTCCAGTCACCTCAGCACCAAACTGTACAGATTGGAGGCTAAAGGGAGATCCTCAAAATACCCACTCCGATCTAGACGGCTTACTAGTGAATCAGCTAGAATGGAGTTACTAAAATGAAGTCCTCAAAAAATCCACTCCGATCTAGACGGCTTACTAGTGAATCAGCTAAAATGGAGTTACTCAAATGAGGTCCTCAAAAAATCCACTCCAATACAATGTTGTAAATTATGAGGACTCTGTTGCTGCGCTCTGTTATGTTTCTCCATGCGAAGCGAAGCTCACTCTTTGAAAAACTAGATTCCAGTCACCTCAGCACCAAATTGTACAGTTTGGAGGCTACAGGGAGATCCTCAAAATACCCACTCCGATCTAGACGGCTCTCTAGTGAATCAGCTAGAATGGAGTTACTAAAATGAGGTCCTCAAAAAATCCACTCCGATCTAGACGGCTCACTAGTGAATCAGCTAGAATGGAGTTACTAAAATGAGGTCCTCAAAAAATCCACTCCGATCCAATGTGGTAAATTATGAGGACTCTCTCGGCTGCGCTCTATTAAGTTTATCCCTGCGAGGCTCCGCCACTTTTTGAAAAACTGAATTCCAGTCACCTCAGCACCAAACTGTACAGAATGGAGGCTGCAGAGAGATCCTCAAAAAATCCACTCCGATCTAGACGGCTCACTAGTGAATCAGCTAGAATGGAGTTGCTAAAATGAGTCCTCAAAAAATCCACTCCAATACAATGTTATAAATTATGAGGACTCTGTTGCTGCGCTGTTATGTTTCTCCCTGCGAAGCTCCGCTCACTGTTTGAAAAACTGAATTCTAGTCACCTCAGCACCAAACTGTACAGATTGGAGGCTACAGGGAGATCCTCAAAAAACCCACTCCGATATAGACGGCTCACTCATGAATCAACTAGAATGGAGTTACTAAAACGAGGTCCTCAAGAAATCCACTCCGATCTAGACGGCTCACTAGTGAATCAGCTAGAATGGAGTTGCTGAAATGAGGTCCTCAAAAAATCCACTCCGATCTAGATGGCTCACTAGTGAATCATCTAGAATGGAGTTGCTCAAATGAGGTCCTCAAAAAATCCACTCCAATACAATGTTGTAAATTATGAGGACTCTGTTGCTGCGCTCTGTTATGTTTCTCCCTGCGAAGCGAAGCTCACTCTTTGAAAAACTCGATTCCAGTCACCTCAGCACCAAACTGTACAGATTGGAGGCTAAAGGGAGATCCTCAAAATACCTACACCGATCTAGACGGCTCACTAGTGAATCAGCTAGAATGGAGTTACTAAAATGAAGTCCTCAAAAAATCCACTCCGATCTAGACGGCTCACTAGTGAATCAGCTAGAATGGAGTTACTCAAATGAGGTCCTCAAAAAATCCACTCCAATACAATGTTGTAAATTATGAGGACTCTGTTGCTGCGCTCTGTTATGTTTCTCCATGCGAAGCTCAGCTCACTCTTTGAAAAACTAGATTCCAGTCACCTCAGCACCAAATTGTACAGTTTGGAGGCTACAGGGAGATCCTCAAAATACCCACTCCGATCTAGACGGCTCTCTAGTGAATCAGCTAGAATGGAGTTACTAAAATTAGGTCCTCAAAAAATCCACTCCGATCCAATGTTGTAAATTATGAGGACTCTCTCGGCTTTTCTCTGTTACGTTTCTCCCTGCGAGGCTCTGCCCACTCTTTGAAAAACTCGATTCCAATCACCTCAGCACCAAACTGTACAGAATGGAGGCTGCAGAGAGATCCTCAAAATACCCACTCCGATCTAGACGGCTCTCTAGTGAATCAGCTAGAATGGAGTTGCTCAAATGAGGTCCTCAAAAAATCCACTCCAATACAATGTTGTAAATTATGAGGACTCTGTCGCTGCGCTCTGTTACGTTATTCCCCACGTAAAACTGAACAATGAGGAGCGCTGTGTGTGATTATTTATATTACAAAAAGCGATAATAAAAATGCAAGTTTGATTAATCATGAAAAAAATAAAAATTTGCCCTTTGGAAATATGTAATAAATATAACAGTTTGAGCAAGTACTTAAAAAATAAAAACATGAAATCATTACAATTATAAAGCTGATATATATATACAATGTGTGTACATTCCAATTCCCCTACATTGCAGGCTATGAGGATCCGGGAATCTGCTCCATTCTGGACATTGGAGGTGATTTTTTGAGGAACGTCACTGTAGAAACTGAACTGTCTAGAATGGAGAAGCTGCAGAGAGATCATCAAAACATCAACTCCGATCCAGTCACCTCACCAGTGAATCAGCTAGAATGGAGATGCTGGAATGAGGACCACAAAATATCCACTCTGATCCAGTCACTTCAGTAGTGAGCCGTCTAGAGTGGAGCTGATAAAATGAGGCCTCAAAAAATCAACTCCAAACTAGACGGCTCAATGGTGAATCAGCTAGAATGGAGTTGATTGTTTGAGGACCACAAAAAATCAACTCCAAACTAGATGCAACCAAGAGACTATGGCGTCTGGTACTAAATTTGAACACGCCCATAATGCACCGTCAGGACACGCCCCCGGAAACGACGTCATACCTGGAAGGAGCCCATACATTCTAGCGTTTACCATCTCGATGTGTGCTGGAGGCCGGCTCCTGGGAGCGTGTCAGTGGGGTCTTACCTCAGTACACTATGTTGGGGCCTCTGCTGTTCACTGGGGAGGACATATAACCATCATACACGGCGGCTGGGCCTCTGCTGACCACTGGGGAGGACATATAACCTTCATACACTGTGGCTGGGCCTCTGCTGACCACTGGTGAGGACATATAACCATCATACACTGCGGCTGGGCCTCTGCTGACCACTGGGGAGGACATATAACTGTGGCGCCCCTGAGGGTTCAGTCGCCACAGAGGTACTGCACCTCACCCAGAGGTGTGGTGTCTCCCTTCACTCAGGTAAGCAAGGAGTGCTGCTCGCAACCCCAACACCTGCATCCAACACTACACTGCTCCAGGCCAGCAGGAAGGGCAAGACGCAATGTAGTTTTCTGCTGAACCCTGTCCCTGGCTGGAGTGGGGGGAACCCAAAGGTAGGGGGGAACCAGTAGTGGGTGTGGGTGGAGGAAGCAGTTTAGGGGAGCACCATAGCAAGAGGTATATATAGGGAGGCCATCTTAGGGTGGCAGCTCAGTAAGAGGAGTTCAGTACAGACGGTCAGTGAGGACTGTCAGGGAGCAGAGTCTCAGTCAGAGCTCTGCTCCCCAAACAGGGCCTAGTCTCAAAGGCCCAGGAGGGGAGCAAGGGGTATGCTCCGTTCTGTTGAAGGGATCCTAGGGGGGTACGGCGAGTGCGGACGGCACCCGTACACCCCGAACCTGCCAAGTGTCAGGAGGATCGTAGGCCGCAAGAAGGGGATCGGCCACCTGCCCAGTCGTGCCGCTTCAAGCCTCGGCTGGAAAAACCGGAGGCTTCTGACTTCTATAGCCAGTTGCTGAAGCCCCATTCTAATCCAAGTAAGGTCAAGCAAGTCTGTGTAACTCCGACGGACAGAGGGGACTTCGGAGTACCCGAATAGGATCCAGAGTGGGGAAGTGCAGGGCAGGAGGGAGAAAGACCACCCAACGTGAAGTCAGTCTAGAAAGGAACATAAGAAAGTGGGGTTCTGCCAGGTACTTCCAAGCTGCCTGAGGAAGGACTGAACACCTGCCCGGTGAATGCAGCGCGACGAGGGAGGCTAGCACCTGTACAGTGCACCTGTGGACTGTCTAAAGAACTGTGAGTTAAATTTGGGATGACTGCACTGTACTGCCTCCGTTCCTTCTTTCATCGGCGCCATTGTTCCCCCTGCACTACAACGCCCTGCCCACCCAACCATCACCTACACTGCCCTGAGGCCTGCTCCACCTGTGGGGAGCCATTCCATCTCAAGCTGCCCTAACATCTGCCTCAGAGGACTGCAGCAGAGCTGGTGACTCTCACCAGGCACCACAGGTGGCGTCACGAACTTTTCTATCCATTTTATTTCCTCTTTTTGCACTGAACGCCCTGGGTCACGGACCGGGCCAGCCACTGTGATATCCCCCGCAAGCGGCCATAAGGCCCGGCTGCCGAGAACTCCACGGCCCTGGGGTAGCGTCATAACCATCATACACTGCGGCTGGGCTTCTGCTGACCACACTGCAGCTGGGCCTCTGCTGACCAATGGGGAGGACATATAACCTTCATTCACTGCGGCTGGGCCTCTGCTGACCACTGGGGAGGACATATAACCTTCATACACTGCGGCTGGGCCTCTGCTGACCAGTGGGGAGGACATATAACCTTCATACACTGCGGCTGGGCCTCTGCTGACCAGTGGGGAGGACATATAACCTTCATACACTGCGGTTGGGCCTCTGCTGACCAGTGGGGATGACATATAACCATTACACACAGCGGCTCGGCCTCTGCTGTTCACTGGGGAGGACATATAACCTTCATACACTGCGGCTGGGCCTCTGCTGATCACTGGGGAGGACATATAACCTTCATACACTGGGGCTGGGCCTCTGCTGACCACTGGGGAGGACATATAACATTCATACACTGCGGCTGGGCCTCTGCTGACCACTGGGGAGAACATAAAACCTTCATACACTGCGGCTGGGCCTCTGCTGACCAATGGGGAAGACATATAACCTTCAAAAACTGCGGCTGGGCCTCTGCTGACCAATAGGGAGGACATATAACCATCATACACTGCGGCTGGGCCTCTGCTGACCACTGGGAAGGACATAAAACCTTCATACACTGTGGCTGGGCCTCTGCTGACCACTGGGGAGGAAATATAACCATCATACAGTGCGGCTGGGCCTCTGCTGACCACTGGGGAGGACATATAACCATCATACACTGCGGCTTGACCACTGCTGTTCACTGGGGAGGACATAAAACCTTCATACACTGCGGCTGGGCCTCTGCTGACCACTGGGGAGGACATATAACCATCATACACTGCGGCTGGGCCTCTGCTGACCAGTGGGGAGGACATATAACCATCATAAACGGCGGCTGGGTTTCTGCTGACCACTGGGGAGGACATATAACATTCATACACTGTGGCTGGGCCTCTGCTGACAAGTGGGGAGGATATATAACCATCATACATGGCGGCTGGGTCTCTGCTAACCACTGGGGGAGACATATAACCTTCATACATGGCGGCTGGACCTCTGCTGACCACTGGGGAGGACATATAACCATCATACACTGCGGCTGGGCCTCTGCTGACCAGTGGGGAGGACATATAACCCTCATACATGGCGGCTGGGCCTCTGCTGACCACTGGGGAGGACATATAACCTTCATACACTGCGGCTGGGCCTCTGCTGACCACTGGGGAGGACATATAACTATCATACACGGCGGCTGGGCCACTGCTGACCACTGGAGAGGACATATAACCTTCATACACTGCGGCTGGGCCTCTGCTGACCAGTGGGGAGGAAATATAATCATCATACACTGACGCTGAGCCTCTGCTGACCACTGGGGAGGACATATAACCTTCATACACTGCGGATGGGCCTCTGCTGACCACTGGGGAGGACATATAACCTTCATACATGGCGGCTGGACCTGTGCTGACCACTGGGGAGGACATATAACCATCATACACTGCGGCTCGGCCACTTCTAACCAGTGGGGAGGACATATAACCCTCACACATGGCGGCTGGGCCTCTGCTGACCACTGGGGAGGACATATAACCTTCATACACTGCGGCTGGGCCACTGCTGACCACTGGGGAGGACATATAACCTTCATACACTGCGGCTGGGCCTCTGTTGACCAGTGGGGAGGACATATAACCTTCATACACTGCGGCTGGACCTCTGCTGACCACTGGGGAGGACATATAACCTTCATACACTGTGGCTGGGCCTCTGCTGACCAGTGGGGAGGACATATAACCTTCATACACTGCGGCTGGGCCTCTGCTGACCAGTGGGAAGGACATATAACCATCATACACGGCGGCTGGGCCTCTGCTGTTCACTGGGGAGGACATATAACCTTCATACACTGCGGCTGGGCGTCTGCTTTACACTGGGGAGGACATATAACCTTCATACACAGCGACTGGGCCTATACTGACCACTGGGGAGGACATATAACCTTCATACACTGCGGCTGGGCCTCTGCTGACCACTGGGGAGAGCATAAAACCTTCATACACTGCGGCTGGGCCTCTGCTGACCAATGGGGAGGACATATAACCTTCATACACTGCGGCTGGGTCTCTGCTGACCAATGGGGAGGACATATAACCTTCATACACTGCGGCTGGGCCTCTGCTGACCAATAGGGAGGAAATATAACCATCAAACACCACGGCTTGACCTCTGCTGTTCACTGGGGAGGACATAAAACCTTCATACACTGCGGCTGGGCCTCTGCAGACCAATCGGGAGGACATATAACCATCAAACACCGCGGCTTGACCTCTGCTGTTCACTGGGGAGGACATAAAACCTTCATACACTGCGGCTGGGCCTCTGCTGATCACTGGGGAGGACATATAACCATCATACACTGCGGCTGGGCCTCTGCTGACCAGTGGGGAGGACATATAACCATCATACACGGCGGCTGGGTTTCTACTGATCACTGGGGAGGACATATAACATTCATACACTGTGGCTGGACCTCTGCTGACCAGTGGGTAGGATATATAACCATCATATATGGCGGCTGGGCCTCTGCTGACCACTGGGGAGGACATATAACCATCATACACTGCGTCTGGGCCTCTGCTGACCAGTGGGGAGGACATATAACCCTCATACATGGCGGCTGGGCCTCTGCTGACCACTGGGGAGGACATATAACCTTCATACACTGCGGCTGGGCATCTGCTGACCACTGGGGAGGACATATAACCTTCATACACTGTGGATGGGCCTCTGCTGACCAGTGGGGAGAACATATAACCATCATACACGGCGGCTGAGCCTTTGCTGACCACTGGGGAGGACATATAACCTTCATACACGGTGGCTGGACCTCTGCTGACCACTGGGGAGGACATATAACCATCATACACTGCGGCTGGGCCTCTGCTGACCAGTGGGGAGGACAAATAACCTTCATACATGGCGGCAGGGCCTCTGCTGTCCACTGGGGAGGAAATATAACCTTCATACACTGCGGCTGGGCCTCTGCTGACCAGTAGGGAGGACATATAACCATCATACACTGCGGCTGGGCCTCTGCTGACCACTGGAGAGGACATATAACCATCATACAGTGCGGCTGGGCCTCTACTGACAACTGGGGAGGACATATAACCTTCATACACTGCGGCTGGGCCTCTACTGACAACTGGGGAGAACATATAACCTTCATACACTGCGGCTGGGCATCTGCTGACCACTGGGGAGGACATATAACCTTCATACACTGTGGATGGGCCTCTGCTGACCAGTGGGGAGGACATATAACCATCATACACTGCGGCTGGGCCTCTGCTGACAAGTGGGGAGGACATATAACCTTCATACACGGCGGCTGGGCCTCTGCTGTCCACTGGGGAGGAAATATAACCTTCATACACTGCGGCTGGGCCTCTGCTGACCAGTAGGGAGGACATATAACCATCATACACTGCGGCTGGGCCTCTGCTGACCACTGGAGAGGACATATAACCATCATACAGTGCGGCTGGGCCTCTACTGACAACTGGGGAGGACATATAACCTTCATACACTGCGGCTGGGCATCAGCTGACCACTGGGAAGGACATATAACCTTCATACACTGCGGCTGGGCCTCTGCTGACCACTGGGGAGGACATATAACCATCATACACTGCGGCTGGGCCTCTACTGACCAGTGGGGAGGACATATAACCATCATACACGGCGGCTGGGCTTCTACTGACCACTGGGGAGTACAACAACCTTCATACACTGTGGATGGGCCTCTGCTGACTAGTGGGGAGGACATATAACCATCATACACGGCGGCTGAGCCTTTGCTGACAACTGGGGAGTACATATAACCTTCATACACGGTGGCTGGACCTCTGCTGACCACTGGGGAGGACATATAACCATCATACACTGTGGCTGGGCCTCTGCTGACCAGTGGGGAGGGCATATAACCTTCATACACGGCGGCTGGGGCTCTGCTGTCCACTGGGGAGGAAATATAACCTTCATACACTGCGGCTGGGCCTCTGCTGACCAGTAGGGAGGACATGTAACCATCATACACTGCAGCTGGGCCTCTGCTGACCACTGGAGAGAACATATACCCATCATACACTGCGGCTGGGCCTCTACTGACAACTGGGGAGGACATATAACCTTCATACACTGCGGCTGGGCATCTGCTGACCACTGGGGAGGACATATAACCTTCATACACTGCGGCTGGACCTCTGCTGACCACTGGGGAGGACATATAACCATCATACACTGTGGATGGGCCTCTGCTGACCAGTGGGGAGGACATATAACCATCATACACTGCGGCTGGGCCTCTGCTGACCACTGGAGAGGACATATAACCATCATACAGTGCGGCTGGGCCTCTACTGACAACTGGGGAGGACATATAACCTTCATACACTGCGGCTGGGCATCAGCTGACCACTGGGGAGGACATATAACCTTCATACACTGCGGCTGGGCCTCTGCTGACCACTGGGGAGGACATATAACCATCATACACTGCGGCTGGGCCTCTACTGACCAGTGGGGAGGACATATAACCATCATACACGGCGGCTGGGCTTCTACTGACCACTGGGGAGTACAACAACCTTCATACACTGTGGATGGGCCTCTGCTGACTAGTGGGGAGGACATATAACCATCATACACGGCGGCTGAGCCTTTGCTGACAACTGGGGAGTACATATAACCTTCATACACAGTGGCTGGACCTCTGCTGACCACTGGGGAGGACATATAACCATCATACACTGCGGCTGGGCCTCTGCTGACCAGTGGGGAGGGCATATAACCTTCATACACGGCGGCTGGGGCTCTGCTGTCCACTGGGGAGGAAATATAACCTTCATACACTGCGGCTGGGCCTCTGCTAACCAGTAGGGAGGACATGTAACCATCATACACTGCAGCTGGGCCTCTGCTGACCACTGGAGAGGACATATACCCATCATACACTGCGGCTGGGCCTCTACTGACAACTGGGGAGGACATATAACCTTCATACACTGCAGCTGGGCATCTGCTGACCACTGGGGAGGACATATAACCTTCATACACTGCGGCTGGGCCTCTGCTGACCACTGGGGAGGACATATAACCATCATACACTGTGGATGGGCCTCTGCTGACCAGTGGGGAGGACATATAACCATCATACAAGGCGGCTGAGCCTTTGCTGACCACTGGGGAGTACATATAACCTTCATACACGGTGGCTGGACCTTTGCTGACCACTGGGGAGGACATATAACCATCATACACTGCGGCTGGGCCTTTGCTGACCAGTGGGGAGGACATATAACCTTCATACACTGCGGCTGGGCCTCTGCTGACCACTGGGGAGGACATATAACCATCATACACTGTGGCTGGGACTCTGCTGACGACTGGGGTGGACATATAACCTTCATACACTGCGGCTGGGCCTCTGCTGACCACTGGGGAGGACATATAACTATCATACACTGCGGCTGGACCTCTGCTGTCCACTGTGGAGGACATAAAACCTTCATACACTGCGGCTGGGCCTCTGCTGACTACTGGGGAGGACATATAACCATCATACACTGCGGCTGGGCCTTTGCTGACCAGTGGGGAGGACATAACCATCATACACGGCGGCTGGGCTTCTGCTGACCTCTGGGGAGGACATATAACCTTCATACACTGCGGCTGGGCCTCTGCTGACCACTGGGGAGGACATATAACCATCATACACTGTGGATGGGCCTCTGCTGACCAGTGGGTAGGACATATAACCATCATACAAGGCGGTTGAGCCTTTGCTGACCACTGGGGGGGACATATAACCTTCATACATGGTGGCTGGACCTCTGCTGACCACTGGGGAGGACATATAACCATCATACACTGCGGCTGGGCCTCTGCTGACCAGTGGGGAGGACATATAACCTTCATACTCGGCGGCTGGGCCTCTACTGTCCACTGGGGAGGAAATATAACTTTCATGCACTGCGGCTGGGCCTCCCCTGACCAGTAGGGAGGACATATAACCATCATACACTGTGGCTGAGCCTCTGCTGACCACTGGAGAGGACATATAACCATCACACATGGCGGCTGGGCCACTGCTGACCACTGGGGAGGACATATAACCATCATACACTGCGGCTGGGCCTCTGCTGACCAATGGGGATGACATATAACCATCATACATGGCGGCTGGGCCTCTGCTGACCACTGGAGAGGACATATAACCTTCATACACTGTGGCTGGGCCTCTGCTGACCACTGGGGAGGACATATAACCATCATACACTGCGGCTGGGCCTCTGCTGACCACTGGAGAGGACATATAACCATCATACAGTGCGGCTGGGCCTCTACTGACAACTGGGGAGGACATATAACCTTCATACACTGCGGCTGGGCATCAGCTGACCACTGGGAAGGACATATAACCTTCATACACTGCGGCTGGGCCTCTGCTGACCACTGGGGAGGACATATAACCATCATACACTGCGGCTGGGCCTCTACTGACCAGTGGGGAGGACATATAACCATCATACACGGCGGCTGGGCTTCTACTGACCACTGGGGAGTACAACAACCTTCATACACTGTGGATGGGCCTCTGCTGACTAGTGGGGAGGACATATAACCATCATACACGGCGGCTGAGCCTTTGCTGACAACTGGGGAGTACATATAACCTTCATACACGGTGGCTGGACCTCTGCTGACCACTGGGGAGGACATATAACCATCATACACTGTGGCTGGGCCTCTGCTGACCAGTGGGGAGGGCATATAACCTTCATACACGGCGGCTGGGGCTCTGCTGTCCACTGGGGAGGAAATATAACCTTCATACACTGCGGCTGGGCCTCTGCTGACCAGTAGGGAGGACATGTAACCATCATACACTGCAGCTGGGCCTCTGCTGACCACTGGAGAGAACATATACCCATCATACACTGCGGCTGGGCCTCTACTGACAACTGGGGAGGACATATAACCTTCATACACTGCGGCTGGGCATCTGCTGACCACTGGGGAGGACATATAACCTTCATACACTGCGGCTGGACCTCTGCTGACCACTGGGGAGGACATATAACCATCATACACTGTGGATGGGCCTCTGCTGACCAGTGGGGAGGACATATAACCATCATACACTGCGGCTGGGCCTCTGCTGACCACTGGAGAGGACATATAACCATCATACAGTGCGGCTGGGCCTCTACTGACAACTGGGGAGGACATATAACCTTCATACACTGCGGCTGGGCATCAGCTGACCACTGGGGAGGACATATAACCTTCATACACTGCGGCTGGGCCTCTGCTGACCACTGGGGAGGACATATAACCATCATACACTGCGGCTGGGCCTCTACTGACCAGTGGGGAGGACATATAACCATCATACACGGCGGCTGGGCTTCTACTGACCACTGGGGAGTACAACAACCTTCATACACTGTGGATGGGCCTCTGCTGACTAGTGGGGAGGACATATAACCATCATACACGGCGGCTGAGCCTTTGCTGACAACTGGGGAGTACATATAACCTTCATACACAGTGGCTGGACCTCTGCTGACCACTGGGGAGGACATATAACCATCATACACTGCGGCTGGGCCTCTGCTGACCAGTGGGGAGGGCATATAACCTTCATACACGGCGGCTGGGGCTCTGCTGTCCACTGGGGAGGAAATATAACCTTCATACACTGCGGCTGGGCCTCTGCTAACCAGTAGGGAGGACATGTAACCATCATACACTGCAGCTGGGCCTCTGCTGACCACTGGAGAGGACATATACCCATCATACACTGCGGCTGGGCCTCTACTGACAACTGGGGAGGACATATAACCTTCATACACTGCAGCTGGGCATCTGCTGACCACTGGGGAGGACATATAACCTTCATACACTGCGGCTGGGCCTCTGCTGACCACTGGGGAGGACATATAACCATCATACACTGTGGATGGGCCTCTGCTGACCAGTGGGGAGGACATATAACCATCATACAAGGCGGCTGAGCCTTTGCTGACCACTGGGGAGTACATATAACCTTCATACACGGTGGCTGGACCTTTGCTGACCACTGGGGAGGACATATAACCATCATACACTGCGGCTGGGCCTTTGCTGACCAGTGGGGAGGACATATAACCTTCATACACTGCGGCTGGGCCTCTGCTGACCACTGGGGAGGACATATAACCATCATACACTGTGGCTGGGACTCTGCTGACGACTGGGGTGGACATATAACCTTCATACACTGCGGCTGGGCCTCTGCTGACCACTGGGGAGGACATATAACTATCATACACTGCGGCTGGACCTCTGCTGTCCACTGTGGAGGACATAAAACCTTCATACACTGCGGCTGGGCCTCTGCTGACTACTGGGGAGGACATATAACCATCATACACTGCGGCTGGGCCTTTGCTGACCAGTGGGGAGGACATAACCATCATACACGGCGGCTGGGCTTCTGCTGACCTCTGGGGAGGACATATAACCTTCATACACTGCGGCTGGGCCTCTGCTGACCACTGGGGAGGACATATAACCATCATACACTGTGGATGGGCCTCTGCTGACCAGTGGGTAGGACATATAACCATCATACAAGGCGGTTGAGCCTTTGCGGACCACTGGGGGGGACATATAACCTTCATACATGGTGGCTGGACCTCTGCTGACCACTGGGGAGGACATATAACCATCATACACTGCGGCTGGGCCTCTGCTGACCAGTGGGGAGGACATATAACCTTCATACTCGGCGGCTGGGCCTCTACTGTCCACTGGGGAGGAAATATAACTTTCATGCACTGCGGCTGGGCCTCCCCTGACCAGTAGGGAGGACATATAACCATCATACACTGTGGCTGAGCCTCTGCTGACCACTGGAGAGGACATATAACCATCACACATGGCGGCTGGGCCACTGCTGACCACTGGGGAGGACATATAACCATCATACACTGCGGCTGGGCCTCTGCTGACCAATGGGGATGACATATAACCATCATACATGGCGGCTGGGCCTCTGCTGACCACTGGAGAGGACATATAACCTTCATACACTGTGGCTGGGCCTCTGCTGACCACTGGGGAGGACATATAACCATCATACACTGCGGCTGGGACTCTGCTGACCACTGGGGAGGACATATAACCTTCATACACTGCGGCTGGACCTCTGCTGACCACTGGGGAGGACATATAACTATCATACACTGCGGCTGGACCTCTGCTGTCCACTGGGGAGGACATAAAACCTTCATACACTGCGGCTGGGCCTCTGCTGACTACTGGGGAGGACATATAACCATCATACACTGCGGCTGGGCCTTTGCTGACCAGTGGGGAGGACATAACCATCATGCACGGCGGCTGGGCTTCTGCTGACCACTGGGGAGGACATATAACCTTCACACAATGTGGCTGGGCCTCTGCTGACCAGTGGGGAGCACATATAACCATCATACACGGCGGTTGGGCCTCTGCTGACCACTGGGGAGGACATATAACCTTCATACACAGCGGCTGGAAATCTGCTGACTACTGGGGAGGACATATAACCATCATACTCTGCGGCTGGGCCTCTGCTGACTAGTGGGGAGGACATATAACCTTCAAACACGGCAGGTGGGCCTCTGCTGACGACTCGGGAGGACATATAACCTTCATACACAGCGGCTGGACCTTTGCTGACCACTGGGGAGGACATGTAACCATCATACACTGCGGCTGGGCCTCTGCTGACCAGTGGGGGGAGGACATATACCCTACATACACTGCGCCTGGGCCTCTGTTGACCAGTGGGGAGGACATATAACCATCATACACTGGGGCTGGGCCTCTGCTGTCCACTGGGGAGGACATATAACCATCATACACTGCGGCTGGGCCTCTGCTGACCAGTGGGGAGGACATATAACCATCATACATGGAGCCTGGGCTTCTACTGACCACTGGGGAGGACACACAACCTTCATACACTGTGGATGGGCCTCCGCTGACCAGTTGGGAGGACATATAACCATCATACACGGTGGCTGAGCCTTTGCTGACCACTGGGGAGTACATATAACCTTCATACACGGTGGCTGGACCTCTGCTGACCACTGGGGAGGACATATAATCATCATACACTGCGGCTGGGCCTCTGCTGACCAGTGGGGAGGACATATAACCTTCATACACGGCGGCTGGGCCTCTGCTGTCCACTGGGGATGAAATATAACCTTCATATACTGCGGCTGGACCTCTGCTGACCAGTAGGGAGGACATATAACCATCATACACTGTGGCTGAGCCTCTGCTGACCACAGTAGAGGACATATAACCTTCATACACGGCGGCTGGGCTACTGCTGACCACTGGGGAGGACATATAACCATCATACACTGTGGCTGGGCTCCTGCTGACCACTGGGGAGGACATATAACCATCATACATGGCGGCTGGGCCTCTGCTGACCAGTGGGGAGGAAATATAACTATCATACACGGCGGCTGGGCTTCTGCTGACCACTGGGGAGGACATATAACCTTCATACACTGTGGCTGGGCCTCTGCTGACCAGTGGGGAGGACATATAACCATCATACACTGCGGCTGAGCCTCTGCTGACCACTGGGGAGGAAATATAACCTTAATACACGGCGGCTGGGCCTCTTCTGACAACTGGGGAGGACATATAACCTTCATACACGGCGGCTGGACCTCTGCTGACCACTGGGGAGGACATATAACTATCATAAACTGCGGCTGGGCCTCTGCTGACCACTGGGGAGGATATATAACCTTCATACACTGTGACTGGGCCTCTGCTGACCACTGCAGAGGACATATAACTATCATACACTGTGGCTGGGCCTCTGCTGACCACTGGGGAGGATATATAACCTTCATACATTGCAACTGGGCCTCTGCTGACCACTGGGGAGGATATATAACCTTCATACACTGCGACTGGGCCTCTGCTGACCACTTGGGAGGACATATAACTATCATACACTGTGGATGGGCCTCTGCTGACCACTGTGGAGGACATATAACCATCATACACTGCGGCTGGACCTCTGCTGACCAGTGGGGAGGACATATAACCTTCATACACGGAAGCTGGGCCTCTGCTGTCCACTGGGGAGGAAATATAACCTTCATACACTGCGTCTGGGCCTCTGCTGACCAGTAGGGAGGACATATAACCATCACACACTGCGGCTGGGCCTCTACTGACCACTGGAGAGGACATATAACCATCATACAGTGCGGCTGGGCCTCTACTGACAACTGGGGAGGACATATAACCTTTATACACTGCGGCTGGGCATCTGCTGACCACGGGGGAGGACATATAACCTTCATACACTGCGGCTGGGCCTCTGCTGACCACTGGGGAGGACATATAACCATCATACACGGCGGCTGGGCTTCTACTGACCACTGGGGAGGATACACAACCTTCATACACTGTGGATGGGCCTCTGCTGACCAGTGGAGAGGACATATAACCATCATACACGTCGGCTGAGCCTTTGCTGACAAATGGGGAGTACATATAACCTTCATACACGGTGGCTGGACCTTTGCTGACCACTGGGGAGGACATATAACCATCATACACTGCGGCTGGGCCTCTGCTGACCAGTGGGGAGGACATATAACCTTCATACACGGCGGCTGGGGCTCTGCTGTACACTGGGGAGGAAATATAACCTTTATATACTGCGGCTGGGCCTCTGCTGACCAGTAGGGAGGACATATGACCATCATACACTGCGGCTGGGCCTCTGCTGACCACTGGAGAGGACATATAACCATCATACACTGTGGCTGGGCCTCTACTGACAACTGGGGAGGACATATAACCTTAATACACTGCGGCTGGGCATCTGCTGACCACTGGGGATGACATTAAACCTTCATACACTGCGGCTGGGCCTCTGCTGACCACTGGGGAGGACATATAACCATCATACACTGCGGCTGGGCCTCTGCTGACCAGTGGGGAGGACATATAACCATCATACACTGCGCCTGGGCTTCTACTGACCACTGGGGAGGACACACAACCTTCATACACTGTGTATGGGCCTCTGCTGACCAGTGGGGAGGACATATAACCATCATACATGGCGGCTGAGCCTTTGCTGACCACTGGGAAGTACATATAACTTTCATACACAGTGGCTGGACCTCTGCTGACCACTGGGGAGGACATATAACCATCATACACTGCTGCTGGGCCTCTGCTGACCAGTGGGGAGGACATGTAACCTTCATACACGGCGGCTGGGCCTCTGCTGTCCACTGGGGAGGAAATATAACCTTCATACACTGCGGCTGGGCCTCTGCTGACCAGTAGGGAGGACATATAACCATCATACACTGTGGCTGAGCCTCTGCTGACCACTGGAGAGGACATATACCCATCATACACGGCGGCTGGGCCACTGCTGACCACTGGGGAGGACATATAACCATCATACACTGCGGCTGAGCCTCTGCTGACCACTTGGGAGGACATATAACCATCATACACAGCGGCTGGGCCTCTGCTGTTCACTGGGGAGGACATATAACTATCATACACTGCGGCTGGACCTCTGCTGTCCACTGGGGAGGACATAAAACCTTCATACACTGCGGCTGGGCATCTGCTGACTACTGGGGAGGACATATAACCATCATACACTGCGACCGGGCCTCTGCTGACCAGTAGGGAGGACATAACCATCATACACGGCGGCTGGGCTTCTGCTGACCACTGGGGAGGAGATATAACCTTCATACACAGCGGCTGGACCTCTGCTGACCACTGTGAAGGACATATAACCATCATACTCTGCGGCTGGGCCTCTGCTGACCAGTGGAGGGAGGACATATAACCTTCTAACACGGTGGCTGGGCCTCTGCTGACCACTCGGGAGGACATATAACCTACATACACTGCGCCTGGGCCTCTGCGGACCAGTGGGGAGGACATATAACCATCATATAGTGCGGCTGGGCCTCGGCTGACCACAGGGAAGGACATATAACCATCATACACTGCGGCTGGGCCTCTGGTGACCACTGGGGAGTACATATAACCTTCATGCACTGCGGCTGGGCCTTTGCTGTCCACTGTGGAGGACATATAACCTTCATACACTGCTGCTGGGCCTCAGTTGACCACTGGGGAGGACATATAACCATCATACACTGCGGCTGGGACTCTGCTGACCACTGGGGATGACATATAAGCTTCTTACACTGCGGCTGGGCCTCTGCTGACCACTGGGGAGGACATATAACCATCATACACTGCGGCTTGACCTCTGCTGTTCACTGGGGAGGACATAAAACCTTCATACACTGCGGCTGGGCCTCTGCTGACCACTGGGGAGGACATATAACCATCATACTCGGCGGCTGGGTTTCTGCTGACCACTGGGGAGGACATATAACATTCATACACTGTGGCTGGGCCTCTGCTGACCAGTGGGGAGGACATATAACCATCATTCACGGCGGCTGGGCTTTTGCTGACCAGTGGGGAGGACATATAACCATCATACACGGCGGCTGGGCTTCTGCTGACCACTGGGGAGAACATATCACCATCATACACTGTGGCTGGGCCTCTGCTGACCAGTGGCGAGGACATATAACCATCATACACTGCGGCTAGGCCTCTGCTGACCACTGGGGAGGACATTTAACCATCATAGACGGCAGCTGGGCCTCTGGTGACCACTGGGGAGGACATATAACCTTCATGCACTGCGGCTGGGCCTCTGCTGTCTACTCAGGAGGACATATAACCATCATGCACGGCGGCTGGGCCTCTGCTGACCACTGGGGAGGATATATAACCTTCATACACTGCGACTGGGCCTCTGCTGACCACTGAGGAGGACATATAACTATCATACACTGCGGCTGGGCCTCTGCTGACCACTGGGGAGGATATATAACCTTTATACACTGGGACTGGGCCTCTGCTGACCATTGGGGAGGACATATAACTATCATACACTGTGGCTGGGCCTCTGCTGACCACTGTGGAGGACATATAACCATCATACACGGCGGCTGGACCTCTGCTGTCCACTGAGGAGGACAAAAACCTTCATACACTGCGGCTGGGCCTCTGCTGACCACTGTAGAGGACATATAACCATCATACCCTGCGACTGGGCCTCTGCTGACCAGTGGGGAGGACATATAACCTTCATACATGGCGGCTGGGCCTCTGCTGACCACTGGGGAGGACATATAACCTTCATACACTGTGGCTGGGCCTCTGCTGACCACTGGGGAGGACATATAACCATCATACACTGCGGCTGGGCCTCTGCTGACCAGTGGGGAGGACATATAACCATCATGCACGGCGGCTGGTCCTCTGCTGACCACTGGGAAGGACATATAACCTTCATACACTGCGGCTGGGCCTCTGCTGACCAGTGGGTAGGACATATAACCATCATACACTGCGGCTAGGCCTCTGCTGACCACTGGGGAGGACATTTAACCATCATAGACGGCGGCTGGGCCTCTGGTGACCACTGGGGAGGACATATAACCTTCATGCACTGCGGCTGGGCCTCTGCTGTCCACTCAGGAGGACATATAACCATCATGCACGGCGGCTGGGCCTCTGCTGACCACTGGGGAGGACATATAACCTTCATACACTGCGGCTGGGCCTCTGCTGACCACTGGTGAGGACATATAACCTTCATACACTGCGGCTGGGCCTCTGCTGACCACTGGGGAGGACATATAACCATCATACACTGCGGATGGGACTCAGGTGACCACTGGGGAGGACATATAACCTTCATACACTGCGGCTGGGCCTCTGCTGACCACTGGGGAGGACATATAACCATTATACACTGCGGCTGGGGCTATGCTGACCACTGGGGAGGACATATAACTATCATACACTGCGGCTGTGTTACGCTCGCGCCCGGACTGACTGGCATGAGCGTGATTAGTGATCCCACTGTACCATGAACTGAGGAGTGCCTGGAGGGGCGTAACTAAGTATCAACCCGATCCGACCAAGATAGCACGGCGGCTTAGTCGACTCCGTGGACCAAGGAGGAACTGAGCAGAGGGACCAGGTGCGACTCCAGGTCAGACCCCGGTCACAGTTGTTGACCCACACCGGGGAATGCAGGAACAGGCAGGTTAGACTGGCAGACAGGCAGGTGGGTATTGGCAAGTACGGCTGGTATGCAAACAGGTGGGCACTGGCAAGCATGTTTGGTATGCAGACAGGTGGGCACTGGCAAGCACGGCTGGAGTGCAGATAGGGAGGTACTAGCAGGTTGGAGCGCAGGCTGGATAGGGTCCAGTACAGACTGGGAGATGGGTTCAGAGCCGCAGATGCGGTAGTCAAGCAGAGCAAAGCAAAACCGCAGGTGCGGTGGACAAGGCTGACCAGAGCGAAACCGCAGGTGCGGTGGACAAGGCTGAGCAGAGCAAAACCGCAGGTGCGGTGGACAAGGCTGACCAGAGCGAAACCGCAGGTGCGGTGGACAAGGCTGAGCAGAGCAAAACCGCAGGTGCGGTGGACAAGGCTGAGCAGAGCGACACCGCAGGTGCGGTGGACAAGGCTGAGCAGAGCGAAACTGCAGGTGCGGTGGACAAGGCTGAGGAGAGTGAAACCGCAGGTGCGGTGGACAAGGCTGGGCAGAGCGAAACCGCAGGTGCGGTGGACAAGGCTGAGCAGAGCGAAACCGCAGGTGCGGTGGACAAGGTTGAGCAGAGCGAAACCGCAGGTGCGGTGGACAAGGCTGAGCAGAGCGAAACCGCTGGTGCGGTGGACAAGGCTGAGAGGACAGGGCTCTGTTCACATGGAACAGACAGGAAAATGCAGGAAGATGGCTAGAACACAGGAGGAAGATACGGAGGAAGGGAAAAGGGACAAGCAGAACCAGATACATGCAAGGTACTACAAATGAAGTAGCGAGTGAACACAAAACTGACAAACAGAAGTACAGAGACAATGAGTTGCAGTTAGGTGCAGGTTCAGATACTGCAGGAAAAGGGAAGGTACGGACATAAAGACAAACAGGCTAGGAGAGTGTTCAGACAGGAACTGACACTGCAACAAGATACAGGAGCGAGTCTGGGTATACGGCCTACAGAGAGGCGGACCAACAGGCTAAGAGATCATTCAGACAGGCCTGGGAATACAGCCCCCAGGTTGGCGAACAGGCAAGAAACAGAACGGGACCTGGCACATCAGAGGCAAGGACCCCTCTGAAGGTAAGAGTTGCTCAGGCATCTCCTACTGGGTGGAGGGGGTTTAAATATCCAGTGACTCAAAGCAATAGGCTGGAGACGCATTAGGGGTGCGCCCACAGCGGCTATAAGAATCAGGAAGTAACCGGGCTGCCGCCCTAAGCAGTCAGACCAGAGGCAAGCACACAGTATGAACAGGAGCAAGACTAGCAGACTGGACTGAAGGTTAAGATTGCGATCTTGCATAGTGGGAGATGGTGCACTATGCAAGCATGCCGCCAGGTATGTTACAGGCTGGGCCTCAGCTGACCACTGGGAAGGACATATAACCTTCATACACTGCGGCTGGGCCTCTGCTGACCACTGGGGAGGACATATAACCATCATACACTGCGACTGGACCTCTGTTGTCCACTGAGGAGGACATATAAATATCATACACTGCGGCAGGGCCTCTGCGGACCACTGGGGAGGACATATAACCATCATACACGGCGGCTGGGCTTCTGCTGACCACTGGGGAGGACATATAACCTTCATACACTGTGGCTGGGCCTCTGCTGACCAGTGGGGAGGACATATAACCATCATACACGGAGGCTGAGCCTCTGCTGAACACTGGGGAGGACATATAACCTTCATACACGGCGGCTGGACCTCTGCTGACCACTGGGGAGGACATATAACCATCATACACTGCGGCTGGGCCTCTGCTGACCAGTGGGGAGGACATATCACCTTCATACATGGCGGCTGGGCCTCTGCTGACCACTGGGGAGGATATATAACCTTCATACACTGCGGCTGGGCCTCTGCTGACCACTGGGGAGGATATATAACCTTCATACACTGCGGCTGGGCCTCTGCTGACCAGTAGGGAAGACATATAACCATCATACACTGTGGCTGGGCCTCTGCTGACCACTGGGGAGGACATATAACCATCATACACGAGGGCTGGGCCACTGCTGACCACTGGGGAGGACATATACCCTTCATATACTGCGGCTGGGCCTCTTCTGACCACTGGGGAGGATATATAACCTTCATACACTGCAGCTGGGCCTCTGCTGACCACTGGGGAGGACATATAACCATGATACACTGCGGCCGGGCCTCTGCTGACCAGTGGGGAGGATATATAACCATCATACATGGCGGCTGGGCCTCTGCTGACCACTGGGGAGGACATATAACTATCATACACCACGGCTGGGCCTCTGCTGACCACTGGGGAGGACATATAACCTTCATACACTGTGGCTGGGCCTCTGCTGACCAGTGGGGAGGACATGTAACCATCATACACGGCGGCTGAGCCTCTGCTGAACACTGGGGAGGACATATAACCTTCATACACGGCGGCTGGACCTCTGCTGACCACTGGGGAGGACATATAACCATCATACACTGCGGCTGGGCCTCTGCTGACCAGTGGGGAGGACATATCACCTTCATACATGGCGGCTGGGCCTCTGCTGACCACTGGGGAGGATATATAACCTTCAAACACTGCGGCTGGGCCTCTGCTGACCAGTAGGGAGGACATATAACCATCATACACTGTGGCTGGGCCTCTGCTGACCACTGGGGAGGACATATAACCATCATACACGAGGGCTGGGCCACTGCTGACCACTGGGTAGGACATATAACCTTCATATACTGCGGCTGGGCCTCTTCTGACCACTGGGGAGGACATATAACCTTCATACACTGCGGCTGGGCCTCTGCGGACCACTGGGGAGGACATATAACCATCATACACTGCGGCTGGGCCTCTGCTGACCAGTGGGGAGGATATATAACCATCATACACGGCGGCTGGGCCTCTGCTGACCACTGGGGAGGACATATAACCTTCATACACTGCGGCTGGGCCTCTGCTGACCAGTAGGGAGAACATATAACCATCATACACTGCGGCTGGGCCTCTGCTGACCACTGGGGAGGACATATAACCATCATACATGGCGGCTGGGCCACTGCTGACCACTGGGGAGGACATATAACCTTCATACACTGCGGCTGGGCCTCTGCTGACCACTGGGGAGGACATATAACCTTCATACACTGCGGCTGGGCCTCTGCTGACCACTGGGGAGGACATATAACCATCATACACTGCGGCTGGGCCTCTGCTGACCACTGGGGAGGACATATAACCATCATACACGGCGGCTGGACCTCTGCTGACCACTGGGGAGGACATATAACCTTCATACACTGCGGCTGGGCCTCTGCTGACCACTGGGGAGGACATATAACCATCATACACTGCGGCTGGGCCTCTGCTGACCACTGGGGAGGACATACAACCCTCTTACACTGCGGCTGGGCCTCTACTGACCACTGGGGATGACATATAACCTTCATACACTGCGGCTGGGCCTCTACTGACCAGTGGGGAGGACATATAACCTTCATACTCGGCGGCTGGGCCTCTGCTGACCACTGGGGAGGACATATAACCTTCATACACTGCGGCTGGGCCTCTGCTGACCAGTAGGGAGGACATATAACCATCATACACTGCGGCTGGGCCTCTGCTGACCAGTGGGGAGGACATAACCATCATACACGGCGGCTTGGTTTCTGCTGACCAGTGGGGAGGACATATAACCTTCATACATGGCGGCTGGGCCTCTGCTGACCACTGGGGAGGACATATAACCTTCATACACTGCGGCTGGGCCTCTGCTGACCAGTAGGGAGGACATATAACCTTCATACACTGCGGCTGGGCCTCTGCTGACCACTGGGGAGGACATATAACCATCATACACTGCGGATGGGACTCTGCTGACCACTGGGGAGGACATATAACCTTCATACACTGCGGCTGGGCCTCTGCTGACCACTGGGGTGGACATATAACCATCATACAGTGCGGCTGGGCCTCTGCTGACCACTGGAGAGGACATATAACCATCATACACTGTGGCTGGACCTCTGCTGTCCACTGGGGAGGACTTAAAACCTTCATACACTACGGCTGGGCCTCTGCTGACCACTGGGGAGGACATATAACCTTCATACACTGCGGCTGGGCCTCTACTGACCAATGGGGAGGACGTAACCATCATACATGGCGACTGGGCTTCTGCTGACCACTGGGGAGGACATATAACCTTCATACACTGTGGCTGGGCCTCTGCTGACCAGTGAGTAGGACATATAACCATCATACACGGCTGCTCGGCCTCTGCTGACCACTGGGGAGGACATATAACCTTCATACAAGGCGGCTGGACTTCTGCTGACTACTGAGGAGGACATATAACCATCATACACTGTGTCTGGGCCTCTGCTGACCAGTGGGGAGGACATATAACCTTCATACATGGCAGCTGGGCCTCTGCTGACCACTGGGGAGGACATATAACCTTCATACACGTCGGCTGGACCTCTGCTGACCACTGGGGAGGACATATAACCATCATACACTGCGGCTGGGCCTCTGCTGACCAGTGGGGAGGACATATAACCTTCATACATGGCGGCTGGGCCTCTGCTGACCACTGGGGAGGACATATAACCTTCATACACTGCGCTGGGCCTCTGCTGACCAGTAGGGACTACATATTACCATCATAAACTGCGGCTGAGCCTCTGCTGACCACTGGGGAGGACATATAACCTTCATACATGGCGGCTGGGCCACTGCTGACCACTGGGGAGGACATATAACCTTCATACACTGCGACTGGGCCTCTGCTGACCACTGGGGAGGACATATAACCTTCATACACTGCGGCTGGGCCTCTGCTGACCACTGGGGAGGACATATGTCTCTCCCCCAGGGGCCTTACTGTTTGGGGACAGTATATTATCACGGTGGCTGGCCCAGGGCGGACAGTTCACAAAAAGGGTAGCAATTACTACTAAAAGTTCAGAGAAATTCGTGACGCCACCTGTGGTGTCTGGTGAAGGTCACCAGCGCTGCAGCAGTCCTCTGAGGTAGGTGACAAGGCAGCTAAAGATGGTACAGCTCCCCACAGGTGGAGCGGGCCTCAGGGCAGCGTAGATAAATAGATGATGGGTGCGCTGGCCGTTGTGGTGCAGGTAGAGATGTAATGGCGCCGCCGGAGTAACGGACAGAGACAGGGGTTTTTGCTTCGTTACCTTTACTGGTACAGCTGGTAGATATGGTCCAGGGTACTCTAGGTGAAGGGCACACTTTCGGACTTCTCCCCAGTGAGCGGGTATAAGGCCTCCTGATCCGTGTCTGCCTCTGTGTAAGCTCCTGGCCCGCCTGCAACTGTGCCTAGCTTATGTGTCTTGCTTTTTCTTCTACCTGTTGCTCTGAAGTAGGACCTCCAGTTGGTAACCACTTTCCCTGGACGTCGGGGCCTTTGTGGTACCTGGTCCTGTACTTAATCATAGAATCATAGAATGTAGAGTTGGAAGGGACCTCCTGGGTCATCTGGTCCAACCCCCTGCTCAAAGCAGGATTCACTAAATCATCTCAAACAGATGTCTGTCCAGCCTCTGTTTGAAGACGTCCATTGAAGGGGAACTCACCACCTCTCGTGGCAGCCTGTTCCACTCATTGATCACCCTCACTGTCAAAAAGTTTTTTCTAATATCTAATCTGTGTCTCCTCCCATTTAGTTTCATCCCATTGCTTCAAGTCTTTCCTTGTGCAAATGAGAATAAAGATGATCCTTCTACAATGTGACAGCCCTTGACATATTTGTAGACAGCTATTAAGTCTCCTCTCAGTCTTCTTTTTTGCAAGCTAAACATTCCCAAATCCTGCAACCGTTCCGCATAGGACATGGTTTGCAGACCAGTCACCATTCTGGTCGCTCTTCTCTGAACTTGCTCCAGTTTGTCTATGTCTTTTTTAAAATGTGGTGCCCAAAACTGTACACAGTATTCCAGATGAGGTCTGACCAAAGAGGAGTAAAGTCCGATAATGACTTCACGTGATCTAGACTGTATGCTTCTGTTAATACATCCCAGAATTGTATTTGCCTTTTTTGCTGCTGCATCACACTGTTGACTCATGTTCAGTCTATGATCTATTAGTATACCTAAGTCTTTTTCACATGTACTGTTGCTTAGCTCTATTCCTCCCATTCTGTATATGCTTTTTTCATTTTTATTGCCCAGATGTAGTACTTTGCATTTTTCCCTGTTAAAAACCATTCTGTTGGTTGCTGCCCACTGCTCCAGTTTATTTAGGTCTTTTTGAATCCTCTCTCTCTCTTCTCTAGTATTAGCTATCCCTCCTAGCTTTGTGTCATCAGCAAATTTAATCAGTTTACCCTCAATTCCTTCATCTAAATCATTGATAAAGATGTTGAACAATACAGGTCCCAGGACGGAGCCCTGTGGTACCCCACTTGAGACATTCATCCAGCTGGATGTGAAGCCATTTACAACCACCCTTTGAGTCCGATCACTAAGCCAGTTATGAATCCACCTAACAGTTGCCTGGTCCATTGCATACTTGGTCATTTTTTCAATAAGGATGGTGTGAGATACTTTGTCAAATGCTTTGCTGAAGTCAAGATATACTATATCTACAGCATTTCCCTGATCCACCCAGTCAGTGATTCTGTCATAGAAGGAAATTAAGTTTGTCTGACATGACTTGTTAGTTACAAACCCATGCTGACTCTGGTTAATCACTTCATTCTTATCCATGTACTTACCTACATGTTGTTTAATAATTTGTTCAAAGATCTTTCCTGGTATAGAAGTCAGACTCACCGGCCTATAGTTCCCTGGGTCCACCTTCTTCCCCTTTTTGAAGATAGGAACAACATTTGCTCTTCTCCAGTCTTCTGGAACTTCTCCTGTTCTCCAAGAATTTTCAAAGATTATGGAGAGTGGTTCTAAAATTTCTTCTACGATCTCCTTCAGTACTCTGGGGTGTAATTCATCTGGACCTGGAGACTTGAACTCATTTATGTTAGCTAAATATTCCCTCACAATCTTTCTGTTTACAGATAACTTGGATTCTTCTATTCCTTTAAAACGACAGTGAAGATCAGTTGATGATACATTTTCTTTCTGAGAGAAAACAGATGCAAAATAGGAATTAAAAAGTTCGGCCTTCTCAACATCCTCTCTTACCATTTCTCCATTTTCATCCTGTAAAAATCCTATAGCATCTTTGACTTTTCTTTTACTTTTGACATACCCCCAAAATCCTTTTTTGTTGCTTTTGACATCTCTTGCAAGCCTTAATTCATTGTCAGCTTTAGCTAAACTGATACGTGCCCTACAGGATCTGCAGACTGCATTATAATCTTCTTTAGATATGCCTCCCTCTTTCCATTTAATAAACATTTCTTTCTTTCTTTTTAGCATGTGTTTAAGTTCTGTGTTCATCCATCCTGGTTTCCTTAAATGCTTCCCATTCTTCCTACTTTTCGGGATTGTTAACGATTGTGCTTTGAGAATCTCAGTTTTAAAAATTTCCCATCCTTCCTGGACATATTGGTCCTAAAGGACATCCAGCCATTGGATCCCTCCTATTCTCTTTCTGAGTCTCTTAAAATCTGCCTTTCTAAAATCTAACCTTGAAGTTTGAGTCTTCACATGTCTTCCTCCTCTAGTTATCGAAAATTCTATAATAGCATGATCGCTGCCTCCTAGGGTCCCAGCCACCTTTACCTCCTCAACCATTTCATCCCTGTTTATAAGGATTAGATCCAAAGTAGCAGATCCCCTTGTTTTCTCCCCTACCTTTTGGAAGATAAAGTTGTCAGCAAGAGAGGATAAGAATTTGCTTGACCTGTTAGTTTTACTTGAGAGAGATTCCCAACAAATGTCTGGATAGTTGAAATCTCCCATGACCACTACGTCATATTTTTTTGAGAACTTGGTCATTTGATACATAAAGAGTTCATCCATATCTTCAGCTTGCCCAGGTGGCCTGTAGTAAATGCCTACAATGGTGTCCTTTCCGTTGTTCTCTCCTTGTATTCTTACCCAAACAGTTTCCACAGAACTCCCAGTCTCTGAAGCTTCAATCTCTGTGCAGATATACGCTTTTCTAACATACAATGCGACACCTCCTCCTCGTTTATCAAGTCTGTTTCTTGCAAATAAGTTGTATCCTTTTAGCCTTTTATTCCAATCATGTGTATCGTCCCACCAAGTTTCAGTGATTCCAATGACATCATATTTCTTTTCCTGCATTAGTAGTTCCAATTCTCCTTGTTTGTTGCCCATGCTTTGTGCATTTGTATAAAAACATTTTAGTTTGTGATTGGTTTCTCTTCCTCCCATATTTTTATTATTTAAATTGTTTTGTCTTTGTTCTTCCTTTCCACTTCCAGTAGCAGAGATCTCAATAGTATTTGTCAGCTGTATGGCTTTTTCTGGCCTTTTGCTTCCCTTCCCACATTGTTCTAGTTTAAAGCTCTCCTAATGAGTGTAGCAAGGCGACTTCCAAATACATGTTTTCCAGTCTTTGTAAGGTGCACCCCATCTCTAGCAAGTAGTCCATCGTATAGGTAATTCATTCCGTGATCCAGAAATCCAAATCCTTGTTGACGGCACCATCGACGTAGCCAGTTGTTCACCTGTAGAATCTTATTCCACCTCATTGTTCCATGGCCATCCACTGGGAGGATGGATGAGAAGACCACCTGCGCTCCCAATTCTTTCACTTTCTTGCCTAAGTCTTCAAAGTCACTGCAGATGGTTTCCAGGTCCTTTCTTGCGGTGTCATTTGTCCCCACATGTATTAGCAGGAATGGGTAGTGATCTGTAGGTCTGAAGAGTCTTGATATCCTGTCAGACACATCTTTAATTTTTGCTCCTGGAAGACAGCACATTTCTCTTGAGGTTATGTCTGGTCTGCAGATAGCGGCCTCTGTTCCTCTTAACAGGGAATCCCCCATGACCACCACTCTCCGTTTTTTCTTCACAACATTCTTCTTTCTCCATCCAGGAGGATTCTGAGGGCTTACAAGGTTATTCATTGCTGGCAAAGTCTTATTTTGCTGTATTTCTTCATGGTTCTCCTGCGTGAGAGCCTGGTACTGGTTCCTGAGCAGTATGGGTGCTGACTGCCTCTCGATCCTCCTGCTTCTCTGGGTCACATGCTTCCATTCCTCTGTTTCGTCAGGTGCAGTTTGAATTTCTTCTCTTTCTGAATCATGAAATACAAGAGATACTTGTCTAGCTTCAGGTTTACCAGGGACTTGTAGTCCTCCTGGGATTCCGGTTAACCCTACTGGGTGTGAAGGGTCCCTGTAGTCTCGGACCCGGTGTCCGGTAGATATACTGGGGTGAGCCTGGTATGCTCCTCTGCCCCCTTAGTTCCACTCTTCCTTTACTCCTCGCCATCAGCCACGCTCGGGGCCCTCACTAGGCTTCAGTACTGCTGGAGGCCTAGCTTGCCTCACACAGCAGCCTGCGTGCTCCTCTCTGAGCACTAACTGTAGACTTATCTCACACTAGTCTGAGCTGCCTGGCTCCACCTTCCCTTTATATATCCATATCAGGGCTCCCTCTGCTGGTATGAGGTGGAAGGTTGAGGTGTTTGCATGTAGTGAGGGCCTCTTGTGGAGAAATCCGTCCGTGCAGCCTTCTGGGTTCTGTGGCACCATGCGCAGCAGGGCGCAACATTCCCCCCTAGTAAAACTCAGTACTCCTGGACTGAAGCACTTTTTGCAAAAACAAGTAAAACAACAATAATACATTTACAATAATAACAATATGGTTACAGCAAGTCCCGTAACCTGGTGTCCTTTTCACCAAAAGTACATGGTAGCATGAGGGACCCGTCCGCAAACCCTCCACGTAGGCCCTGGGCGTGGCTGCAGGGCATAGGTGATCCAGGTGATGGACCTCGTCTTCCGCCACGCCAAACTGGTTTTCGTTCAGTGGTCAGTAACAAGGCACTCCAGGGAGTGCAATTATGTACATGAATAGTTTTTGGGCTGCTCACAGTCCTCAGCCACAGAGTCTTTTATATATATACCCTTACGGGTAACTAAATACAATAGAAAAGTGTCCATATCACGTAAATTGTCCATTAGCAAGGCAAAACACATCAATAAATGAATGCATGAAAATTTCACAATAATAACATGCCCCAGGGGCAACTATTTCTACTGTAGGTATTCTTATTTATTCACTAAACCTAACAGGGGCCTGGCCTTTGGTGCTACAGGTAGATCTACGTAGTACAGGAGTGTGGATGGTATCTGTGTTTGTTACTCTGTCAGTTCTATGTGTGGATAGGTTGTAATACTGCCTTAACCTCTCCATGGGACTGGCAAGTGTACCATTGTCTGGGCCTTCTTGCTCTGCTCCAACCGGGGATCCTTCTTCCGGGGATTCTTCTTGAGCAGGCTCTTCTGGAGCACTCACAGGTTCTACATGCTGTGGAGGGTCTTCTGGCTGTTGGAAGACGGGGATCACAGGTATTATCACCGCTCCTCCTATTTGGGGCCAATCTGCCGGGAAATCTCCTAATTCAGTATGGATTACTTCTTCTTTAGGCTCCTCTGGTTCAGTGAGAGGCACTTCCTCCTGGGGCTTTAGCAGGTGTGGACACAACTTCAGGTGGTCCCTTGATACCATTGCAGTTGTTCTTCCTCCTCTACTAATTAGGCAGGTCTTCCTATTATCGAATCTTGACTGTAACACAGTGTAGGGTTCTCTCTCCCACTGGTCATCAAGTTTATGGTTCCTTCTCTTTCTCTTTAACACCACTTCTCCTGGTGTGAAGGGTTCTGCTGGTGCACTTTTATTGTAGTGAGCTTCCTGCTTGTCTCTTACCCTATTCAGACTGTCTTCGACACAGGCTTGTACCCTTCTGTACTGTTCCTGTCGAGTCGTATCCCAGTCTTCAGTGGACA
Source organism: Phyllobates terribilis (assembly GCF_046119375.1). NCBI lineage: Eukaryota > Metazoa > Chordata > Amphibia > Anura > Dendrobatidae > Phyllobates > Phyllobates terribilis. Next base: position 143,744,578 of record NW_027362767.1, read on the forward strand.
TATCTGCTTCGGTTCTACTACACCAAGCTCCAGGTCCATGGGCAACTTTCCGGGTCTTGCTCGCATGAGATATGCTGGAGTACAATTGGTGGAACTCACAGGTATGTGGTTGTACAGATCTACCAGGTCATGTAGTAGGTCTAGCCACTGATTTCTCTCCTCTAGTGATAAGGTCTTCAGCAGGTCGATGACGATGTTATTCATCTTTTTATAGAGACCGTTGGTTTGGGGGTGGTACGGTGTAGCCCGGATCTTTTTACACCCGTGCAAATGGCAGAACTCCTTGAATAATTTGGCTTCGAAGGCTGAGCCTTGATCTGTCAGCACCTGCTCCGGGTATCCATGAGGCCTGCAGAAGTACGCCTGAAACGTCTTTGCCGCAGTTTCTGCCGTCAGATCCTTGACGGGGGCGACCACCAGGAATCGGGAGTAGTGATCCACCATGGTCAGGGCATAGGAATATCCTGACCTGCTGGGTAACAGCTTGACATGATCCAGGGCCACGATCTCCAGGGGTCGAGTTGTCTTGATGGGTTGCAGGGGTGCCTTCTGGCTGCTGTAGTCTTTCCTTCTGAGGCTACAGGGTCCACAGTCTCGGCACCATCTCTCTATGGAGCTCTGCATTCCAACCCAGTAAAACCGACCTTTTAGCAGGGTTTCTAGCTTCTTCCAGCCAAAGTGCCCCGCTTGATCGTGGTAGGCCTCCAACACCATCTGGATATTCATCCTGGGCACTACAATTTGCCACACTATCTCATGGGTCTTCGGGTTGACATACCTTCGGCACAGCTTCTCTCTATAGATAAACAGCCGGCTTCTCTCACCCCACAGTTGCTTGGCTTGTAGAGACGCTTCCTTCTCCAGGAAGGAACCTTCCTGAGTTATCAGTTCTTTAATACGGCTGACAACCGGGTCGCTGTCCTGGGTCTCCTTCCAGCTGTAGTGAGGCAAAGGGTTTAGCGTCTTACCGCGATGCCTCCTGGAGGCTCGTTGCTCGTGGACCATTCCATTACGGTGAAAGGCAGGTAGCTCAATCTCTTCCAGGTCATCCACTTCTTCTTCAGTGTCCGACTGGTGAGGCATCCTGGACAGGGCATTGGCGTTGGCGTTCTTGCGGCCCGCCTGGTACTTAATGGTGAACTGGTAGTTTGACAGCTAAGCCATCCATCGTTGCTCCATGGATCCTAACTTGGCTGTTTCTAGATGAGTCAATGGGTTATTGTCTGTGTAGGCAGTGAACTTACTGGAGGCTAGGTAGTGCTTGAACCGCTCGGTGATGGCCCAGACCAGGGCCAGGAACTCCAACTTGAAGCTGCTATAGTTCTCTCGGTTCCTCTCGGTCGGGCGGAGCTTCCTGCTTGCATAGGCGATCACCTTTTCTTGGCCATTCTGCTTCTGACTTAACACAGCTCCTAATCCCTCGTTGCTGGCATCAGTGTACAGCAGGAACGGTTGGCTGTAGTCAGGGTAGGCTAGGACCTCTTCGCTGGTCAGGATCTCCTTCATCACCTTAAAGGATTCAGCTTGCTCTGTACCCCACTGGAACGGGGGGTTTCTGCCTCTCCCGGACTGTCCTACCAGGAGATTTTGCAAAGGCGCCGCTTTCTTGGTATAGTACTTCACAAACCTCCGGTAGTACCCGACTAGTCCCAGGAACTGACGAACCTCCTTGAGGCTCTTCGGCTCCGGACATTTCTGGATGGCAGTGACCTTCTCCGGGTCTGGTGCTACTCCCTCTGGACCAACGATGTGCACCAGGCAGGTACTGTACCTTTCGCTTGAGCAGGTGGCACTTTGAGGGCTTCAGCTTCATCCCATACCGGGACAGCGACTCAAATACCTCTGCCACGTGCTTCAAGTGGTTCTCGTACGTTTTGGAGTACACTATCACATCGTCCAGGTATAGTAGTACAGTCTCGAAGTTGCGGTGTCCCAGGCAGCACTCCATCAATCTCTGGAACGTTCCGGGGGCGTTGCAGAGTCCAAAAGGCATACTATTGAACTCGCAGAGTCCCATCGGGGTGGTGAAGGCCGTCTTCTCCCGATCCTCCTCAGCAACAGCTACTTGGCAGTACCCACTAGTGAGGTCAAGGGTGGAGAAGTAATTTGCAGACTTTAAGGCAGTCAGGGATTCCTCTATACGTGGTAAAGGGTATGCATCTTTATGTGTAATGCGATTTACTTGTCAGTAATCTACACACATTCTCATGCTTCCGTCCTTTTTCCTGACTAGAACTAGGGGAGCTGCCCAGGGACTACAACTATCCCTTACTACCCCTGCCTTCTTCATGTCGTGCAACATCTCCTTCGCCTTCTGGTAGTGTGGTGGTGGTATAGGCCTGTAACGTTCTTTGATGGGTGGATGGTCACCTGTGGGTATATGGTGTTGTACCCCTTTAATTCTCCCAAAGTCAAGTGGGTGCTTACTGAATACTTGCTCATATTCCTGAACCACCCGGTGTACACCCCGTTTCTGATGGGCAGGAGTGGTGTCTGTCCCAACATGGAGCTGTTGACCCCAATCCTCCACCTGGGTTCCCGGGTCATTATCCTCCACTTCGTCTGGTGAGGTTAAGGATTCCGCCGTGTATATGGAGTTGTTATCTACTGTGTACAGTTTGGCAACAGTGGCGTAGCATGGTAATCTAATCTCGTCCTCCCCATAGTTTAGGAGGCGTACAGGCACCCTCCCATTGCGTACATCCACTACCCCTCTGGCAGTCAAGAGTGTAGGTCTATGTTCTGAGCTAAGGGGCTCTACTACCGCCTGCTAGCTCCGTCCTTTGAGACCTATTGCTGCTCTACACCAAATCAGCATTTCACTCATTGGGGGAATCACAATGGGTATCGGGTCTGTCACCCGTACATTACCAATTTCACCACCTGATAGCTTTACCTGTTGCTGGTACATAAAGGCTCGGATCTCTTTTTGGAGCACCCTCCTCTGCCCTGGTCTGGCAGTGTCAGCCATCTGTTGGAGCAAGAACAACACTTCTCCCAAACAGTTACTAACAATATTTGTGCCAAGTACCATATACAAGTCTGTATCATCAGGATTAGTCTCTACTACAATTAGTCCCTGGTCCTTCAGTTCCACTCTTCCCACCTTTACTGCCACATCCTTAACCCCGACTAGGTTAAGGGGAAGGCCATTGGAGGCATACACGGAGAGGTTTGGAGCTGGCGGGCTCAGTTCGTCTATGGACCAGAACCTTTTGCAGAGGACATCAGGCATGATGGTTACCTGAGATCCTGTGTCCAGCAGGGCAGGGGTCGCGATGCCGTCCAGCACAATGGACAGGAAAGGTCTTCCTCCCACGAACCGGCGGTACCAGTTTGATGGGCCTGGTTGGTCTACTCCTGGGTGTCGGCCCTCGGCCCCAGGGTTTTCTCATTTAAAGGACACCTCCGCGTGGTGTGGCCTGCTTTATGGCAACGGTAGCAGATGAAGTCCTCTGGAGGGCGCCGTTGGTCGTTCCACGGGGTGGCGTTGTCCCCCTTCGGGGTGGTGTTGTCCTCCTTCTTCTTCTCATCCAGGGGACATCCTCAGGGCTGTCGGCTAGCAGGATCCTTCCTTCCGGCTCAGGCTCCGTCCGCAGCTGCAGGGTGCTCATGACAGTGGCCAGGGTTTTACTTAGCTGGCGCACCTCAGAGCGTAGGCTGTCCAGCTCGCTAGGGGGCACTGTTTGCATCCTTGTTTCGGCCGTTAGTGAAGGAGCGGTGGGTGCTGCAGGCACTGGGGTGGTCCCACCCTGGTAACGCTGGATAGCAGTGTCTGTGGTTTCCAGGGGCTGCAGGCCCTTTATAGCCATGTCCTTAAGGGTGTCAAAGGTGGCATCTGGATGGTCTAAGGCCCACCACCATACAGTTCTGCTCTCTTCTTGGGACTTTAACCTCCGGATGAACTGTTCCGTCAGCATTTTATTTTCATCATGGATGCTGGCTGGACTAACCTGTTTCAGGGACCGCAGGGCCTCCTGTAAGCGCCAGGCATAGTCCCGGATACTGTCCTCAGGTTTTTGGACACAATGGTAGAACCTCATCCGGAGATCTGTTTCAGTGCGGTTTTCAAACGCGGTTTGCAGTCTTTTAAAGATGGTGGACACTGATTCTTGGTCTGCGGCTGGCCAGGTTTCAACTTCTCGCTCAGCGGCACCAGTCAATTGTCCTAACACTACAGCGGCTCTCTGCTTGCCAGTCATAGAGTACATGTCCAGTATGCCGCATATCTTCCTCTTGAATCCGGACAGGTTGCCGTTATACTGGGGGAACCACTTCGCTCCCGGGATATACGGCAGGGCCATAGGTATGACAGGGGTATGACAGGGGTTACAGGCCCTGCTGGTGGAGCGGCCGCTTCAGCCTGCTCAGCGCCGGGCGCAAGTGGGACATCGGGGCCGTTAACCGGTATTCCGGCGCTCTGCTGGGCTTCGGACATCGTTGCGCCCCCCTAGTGAACCGGAGCCTACCTTCTGAACTTTTCTTTTAGGTAGGCCGCAGCTCCGCGGGCGAAGGTCTTCTTTCAGGACCTTGTCTCGCTCGCTTCTGACGTCAGGGCGTCCTCTGGCTCCTTCCAGGACCTGACGCTTCCTGGTTATGCCCCTCTTCTTCCCGGGTGGCGACCCGAAAATGGCGGATAATGGCGGGAAACAGCGGCAATTGGCGGGAAAAACTTCACCACAGTAAGATTTACAGTCTTTAAGACGCACAGTACCCGGTGGCAACGGCCACGCAATCCTGTTCGTGACGCCAGCTGGGATGTTGCGCCCCCAGGGGCCTTACTGTTTGGGGACAGTATATTATCATGGTGGCTGGCCCAGGGCGGACAGTGCACAAAAGGGGTAGCAATTACTACTAAAAGTTCAGAGAAATTTGTGACGCCACCTGTGGTGTCTGGTGAAGGTCACCAGCGCTGCAGCAGTCCTCTAAGGCAGGTGACAAGGCAGCTAAAGATGGTACAGCTCCCCACAGGTGGAGAGGGCCTCAGGGCAGCGTAGATAAATAGATGATGGGTGCGCTGGGCGTTGTGGTGCAGATAGAGATGTAATGGCGCCGCCGGAGTAACGGACAGAGACAGAGGGTTTTGCTTCGTTACCTTTACTGGTACAGCTGGTAGATATGGTCCAGGGTACTCTAGGTGAAAGGCGCACTTTCGGACTTCTCCCCAGGGAGCGGGTATAAGGCCTCCTAATCCGTGTCTGCCTCTGTGTAAGCTCCTGGCCAGTCTGCAACTGTGCCTAGCTTATGTATCTTGCTTTTTCTTCTACCTGTTGCTCTGAAGCAGGACCTCCGGTTGGTAACCACTTTCCCTGGACATCGGGGCCTTCGTGGTACCTGGTCCTGTATGTGTCTAGCTTCAGGTTTACCAGGGACTTATAGTCCTCTTGGGATTCCAGTTAACCCTACTGGGTGTGAAGGGTCCCTGTAGGCTCGGACCCGGTGTCCGGTAGATATACTGGGGTGAGCCTGGTATGCTCCTCTGCCCACTTAGTTCCACTCTTCCTTTACTTCTCGCCGTCGGCCACGCTCGGGGCCCTCACTAGGCTTCAGTACTGCTGGAGGCCTAGCTTGCCTCACACAGCAGCCTGCGTGCTATTCTCTGAGCACTAACTGTAGACACACTAGTCTGAGCTGCCTGGCTCCACATTCCCTTTATATATCCCTATCAGGGCTCCCTCTGCTGGTATGAGGTGGAAGGTGGAGGTGTTTGCATGTAGTGAGGGCTCTTGTGGAGAAATCCGTCCATGCAGCCTTCTGGGCTCTGTGGCACCATGCGCAGCAGGGCGTCACACATATAACCATCATACACTGCGGCTGGGCCTCAGCTGACCAGTGGGGAGGACATATAACCATCATGCATGGCGGCTGGGCCTCTGCTGTTCACTGGGGAGGACATATAACTTTCATACACTGCGGCTGGGCCTCTGCTGACCACTGGAGAGGACATATAACCTTCATACACTGCGGCTGGGCCTCTGCTGACCACTGGGGAGGACATATAACCTTCATACACTGCGGCTGGGCCTCTGCTGACCACTGGAGAGGACATATAACCATCATACACTGCAGCTGGGCCTCTGCTGACCACTGGGGAGGACATATAACCATCATACACTGCGGCTGGACCTCTGCTGTCCACTGGGGAGGACATAAAACCTTCATACACTGCGGCTGGGCCTCTGCTGACCACTTGGGAGGACATATAACCATAATACACTGCGGCTGGGCCTCTGCTGACCAGTGAGGAGGACATAACCATCATACACGGCGGCGGGGCTTCTGCTTACCACTGGGGAGGACATATAACCTTCATACACTGTGGCTGGGACTCTGCTGACCAGTGGGGAGGACATATAACCATCATACACGACGGCGGGGCCTCAGCTGACCACTGTGGAAGACATATAACCTTCATACACTGCGGCTGGGCCTCTGCTGACCACTGGGGAGGACATTTAACCTTCATACACTGTGGCTGGGCCTCTGCTGACCACTGGGGAGGACATATAACCTTCATACACTGCGGCTGGGCATCTGCTGACCACTGGGGAGGGCATATAACCTTCATACACTGCGGCTGGGCCTCTGCTGACCACTGGGGAGGACATTTAACCTTCATACACTGTGGCTGGGCCTCTGCTGACCACTGGGGAGGACATATAACCTTCATACCCTACAGCTGCACCTCTGCTGACCACTGGGGAGGACCTAAAACCTTCATACACTGCGGCTGGGCCTCTGCTGACCACTGGGGAGGACATATAACCTTCATACACTGCGGCTGGGCCTCTGCTGACCACTGGGGAGGACATATAACCTTCACACACTGCGGCTGGGCCTCTTCTGACCAGTAGGGAGGACATATAACCATCATACACTGTGGCTGGGCCTCTGCTGACCACTGGGGAGGACATATAACCTTCATACACCGCGGCTGGGCCTCTGCTGACCACTGGGGAGGACATATAACCATCATACACTGCGGCTGGGCCTCTGCTGACCACTGGGGAGGACATATAACCATCATACACTGCGGCTGGGCCTCTGCTGTTCACTGGGGAGGACATATAACCTTCATACACTGCGGCTGGGCCTCTGCTGACCACTTGGGAGGACATATAACCTTCATACACTGCGGCTGGGCCTCTGCTGACCACTGGGGAGGACATATAACCTTCATACACTGCGGCTGGGTCTCTGCTGACCACTGGGGAGGGCATATAACCTTCATACACTGCAGATGGGCTTCTGCTGACCACTGTGGAGGACATATAACCATCATACACTGCTTCTGGGACTCTGCTGACCACTTGGGAGGACATATAACCTTTATACACTGCGGCTGGGCCTCTGCTGACCACTGGGGAGGACATATAACCATCATACACTGCGGCTGGGCCTCTGCTGACCACTGGGGAGGACATATAACCTTCATACACTGCGGCTGGGCCTCTGCTGACCACTGGAGAGGACATATAACCTTCATACACTGCGGCTGGGCCTCTGCTGATCACTCGGGAGGACATATAACCTTCATACACTGCGGCTGGGCCTCTACTGACCACTGGTGAGGACATATAACCTTCATACACTGCGGCTGGGCCTCTGCTGACCACTGAAGAGGACATATAACCTTCATACACTGCGGCTGGGCCTCTGCTGGAGGACTTAAACTGTAGTTTTGACCATGTTCTGAAGTTGCTGGCCTTGTACTCCAGGATTGTAGTTTTTACTTCGGCCACTTGGTGTTGTTGTATCCCACAGAAGATGTATTCGAAAATAAGTGGAATCAACCTTTTTTTTCCTTAATATTGACACTATTTATCCCGCAGGGGGAGCCAGAACCCGCATGGTTTCAGCCGTGGTCTGGTGTACAAGCAGTAATTCTGATATGAGTACACAAGCTGTCTTTTATGCCGTTAGGGTAGTGCCCCAGCCTGATTTGTGGGGGGACTGCTGTCATCCACTATGTTACAAGCATTCATTATATGTTACTCTCTTTCCACATCCAGTCCTATTTCAGCATGAAAATAAAAAAACCTTAGGCATTCCTGGTGGACCTCCGGTGGTCTGACCTTTAGATTGCGCTCACACTTTTTCAGGTGTTCTTTACAAAAGCTGCACAGAAAAACATACCTACAAGTCATTTGTTGGGATTTTTTAAACCATTTTCTGACGTCCACATTAGTAGCAAGGGGGTCCCACTGCTGCTCGTAGGAGCTGAACCTGTAACATTCACAACTGACACAATTGCACAAAAAACCCATATCCTGATCGTTTGGATGCTGCAGTCAGTAATGGCCGTGGCATCTAAGCAGTTAGAATGTGTCACAGACCCCAAAATGGTACCAATGAAAAGTACAGGGCTCTGAATATGGTGCCATAAATACAACAAATAGTGATGTGTTTTGATTTTTTTTGTGTGTGTGAAAATGCTAAAACCTAGAAAAAAAATAATTTAGTATCACCATAAATGTATTGATCTTCATGTTTACACCCTAGAGTGATCATCACTATCATTTTAAAAAGAATGGCACAAAATATCACAGCCCATACACCCTATGTGATTGCTGCTGCCAATCACTGCCTTCAAAACAAACCACTGTCACCAATCTCTGGCTTCAGCTATATATAGCATAAGACCAACCACTGCCACCAATCACTGGCCCCACTGGTTTTGTGTCTTATATCTTTGAGTCCAGTGATTGGCTACAGCAGTCAAATGGGCTGTGATGTCTGCAGCCACTGTGACATAAGACAAGCAGAAAGAATCGGGGGAGCGATGCGGGAATGGAGGGGAGTACAAATATGGGTATACAAGGGGCTTATAGTGTTCCTATCGGCAAGTGCAGCAACTTACTAATATATTTTCAGTCTCAATCCGCATCCTTGGGCCGCTATTGTCTGCTGTCACATGACAAAGGAAGCTCATTATTATTCGTCTAGAATCAAGCAACAAAGACAGGACTTACCATTCACTGGTGCAAGCGACAAGAATTTGGCTTACCATTCTCTGGTGCAAATGACGAGCGCGGCTTACCATTGACTGGTGCAAATGATAACAACAGGGATTGCTATTCACTGATACAAATAATAAAGGCAGGGATTGCCATTCACTGGTGCAAACAATGACGCGCCCAGGGGATGGGAATGACTACTCGGCGCCCGGGCTTTGCTGTTAGTTTTGGGGGGATGCCGCGGTGGCCGGCTCCCGGGCCCGTACCCTGGGGTCAGTCTTAAAAGCAAAGGAGGAATAGAGAAAAGGTATATGGGATAGGGAAAACTTTGTGACGCCACCCGTGGTGTCTGGTGAGGATCACCAGCGCTGCTACAGTCCTCTGAGGCTGGTGATCAGGCAGCTTAGTTGGTGCGACTCCCCACAGGTGGAGCAGGGCCTCAGGGCAGCGTAGGAGAGGGGATGCAGGACAGAGGGGACCCAGCCGGGTCGGAGGAAGAATAGGCACACACACGACAGTTCACTTCAGTACCTTTACTGGTGGTGTTTCAGGCACGATCCAGGGCACTGTAGGGTGAAGGGTGCATTTCAGGACTCTCCCCAGTGAGCGGGTGTGGGGCCTCCTGTTTCTTGCCTTTTCCTGGTAAGTTTATGACCTGCCTGGAGCTAGGCCTAACTTGGTCTCTGTCTTGCACCGGCTGACCTGGTGGTAGGGCCTTCTGATGGAGTTCACACTCCCTGGTCTCTTGGGCCTCAGTGACTCCTGACCCAGGTATATCAGTCAGCTTTTGGTGCTCCTGGGACATATAGTTCGCCAGGGGTTCCGGTGGTTTCTGCCGGTCATAGAGATCCCTGCAGATGCGGACCCGGTGTCCGGTATATGGTCTTGGGGTGAGCTGGCTAAGCTCCTCTGCCCCCTATGTAGCTCGCTTACTCCACTTGCCTTCGGCCGCGCTCGGGGCCCTCACTAGGCTTCACACTGGCAGTAGGCCTCGCTATTCTTCACCGCTCTTATGGCGTCGGCACGCCTTGGGCTCACTAACCTGAGCTCCCTGAGTCTAGGCTGGACTGGCAACTTCTCTGGCTGCAGAAGACTGACCTCCTCACAGACTAGACTGAACTGCCTAGCTCCACCTTCCCTTTTTATATCCCTATCCGGGCTCCCTCTAGTGGTCTGAGGTGGAAGGTGGAGGTGTGTGAATGTTACGAGGGTCTCCTGTGGAGGAATCCGTCCATGCACCTCTCTAAGATCTGTGGCACTTATGCACAGCAGGGCACCACAACAACAAAGGTGGCGTTACACACCCGTCCCAGGTATCCTGGGCTCCGATCCCTTCTCCTGTGTCCGCTGCCCTCTGTTGTGCTCCACGTTTTGCAGTTTGCCTGGCATGTATCTATAACATCATCTCCCTAGACCTATTTAAAATGCACCTGTCAGCAGGATTGTGCTCAGTAAACTACACACACTGTCAGGTGGGCGACATTACACTGATTAATATGATACCTTGGTTGATGAAATCGTCCTATGGTTCTTGTGTAATCTTTACTTTCAGTTTGGAGATAATGATAAGCCCGTGCTTCGGGGTAGGACTGTGGGGTGGGCTCTATCTGGTGCTCTGCTTACATATTCATCTGTATGCTCTTATGACAGCTCACTGTGCCTTCATTGACTGCCTCCTATTGCACCTAGTCCCCCACTACTAGATGCATTATGTAAAATAGGAGGCAGGTCAGGGAAGCAACAGTGAGCTGTCATAAGAGCATACAGATGAATAAGTAGGCAGAACACCAGATAGAGCGCCCCCCACAGGCCGCCCCGAAGCACGGGCATATCATTATCTCCAAACTGAAAGTAAAGATTACAGAAGGAACACAGGATGATTTCATCAACCAAGATATCATATTAATCAGTGCAATGTCGCCCAACTGACCGTGTATGCAGTATGTATGTATCCTACTGACAGGTGCACTTTAAGGCCCATTGACAGACGCTTGTGTCTTGGGATCGAGAATCTAGGGTTCCTTGTATGCTATGCTCATCTGTACTACGGTTTATCAACTCGTATCCATCCCTGCTGGGTTACACTCCATCTGCCTGTTTGCTCCTGAGTTTCCAGTTAGTCCCAGTCCCCACGATTTTTATGGAAGCTGCACCAAGGCCTGGAATCCGTGTGCCCACCCAGAGCTGAAGCTTAGCGGATCCGCCTCACCTTGTGAGCCATTAAAGATGGGGCTTATAAATCATTGGTGTGAAGGACAAGAGCGAGGCTTGCCATTGAGACAGGGTGCAAGAGGCAGAGGCGTGACTTGCCACTCACTGGTGCAAGAGACAAAGACTGGGCTTGCCATTCACTGGTGCAAGAGACAAAGACGGGGCTTGCCATTCACTGGTGCAAGAGACAAAGACGGGGCTTGCCATTCACTGGTGCAAGAGACAAAGACGGGGCTTCCCATTCACTGGTGCACGAGACAAAGACTGGGCTTGCCATTCACTGGTGCACGAGACAAAGACGGGCCTTGCCATTCACTGGTGCACAAGACAAAGACGGGGCTTGCCATTCACTAGTGCACGAGACAAAGACGGGGATTGCCATTCACTGGGGCACAAGACAAAGACGGGGCTTGCCATTCACTGGGGCTCGAGACAAAGATGGGGCTTGCCATTCACTGGTGCACGAGACAAAGACGGGGCTTGCCATTCACTGGTGCAAGAGACAAAGACGGGGCTTGCCATTCATTTGTGCAAGAGGTAGAGATGGTCTTGTTATTCACTGGTGCAAGAGGCAGAGACGGCCTTGTTATTCACTGGTGCAAGAGGTTGAGGCGTGGCTTGCCATTCATTGGTACAAGAGGTAGAAGCGTGGTTTGCCATTCATTGGTACAAGAGGTAGAGGCGTGGCTTGCCATACACTGGTGCAAGAGGTAGAGGTGGGGTTTTCCATTCATTGGTACAAGAGGCAGAGGCGTGGCTTGCCATACACTGGTGCAAGAGGTAGAGGCGTGGTTTGCCATTCATTGGTACAAGAGGCAGAGGCGTGGCTTGCCATACACTGGTGCAAGAGGTTGAGGCGTGGCTTGCCATTCATTGGTACAAGAGGTAGAGGCGTGGTTTGCCATTCATTGGTGCAAGAGGTAGAGGCGTGGCTTGCCATACACTGGTGCAAGAGGTAGAGGTGGGGCTTTCCATTCACTGGTGGGCATGAGGATGACAGGGTCATGACTCCTCATTTTTATGAAAAGAAAGGTCTGTCTGATGAAATATAAGGGACATTTTTTATGTTACCTGACGGAGATATTCAGTCATCATGGATACACTCCTGCAGCAGTGATGAGATAATTTTGGGTGGAGTTGCTTTTTCGAGAACTGGCAGTGTATAAATGAGTGTCTCCCAGCTGGCAGAACAGTAGTTAACATGGCCGAGTCTCCAGCTGCTCCGCATTATTCCCCAGCTGCTCACATCTGTACAAACAGCAAACTCTGGGCCCCCAGCTCTCCGCAGACTGCTTAGTTTATCTGTGAGCGCCAGCAACTCCTTTAATTGTTTTTGTTTCTATGGCGAAATGGCAGTAAATATCCCGAATTCTTGAGAATGTTCCTTGGCCTGGTTAGAGGTGCCATATGCTTTACAGTTCGCTATGAACGCGACTCTGCACTTCCCGTTGTTACTTTCTGATTGAGTGAACTATGCTGGAGTTGTACATCAGTTAGATGTACACATTAGATAGCTGTCAGATGAATGCTCGTAATGCCTTAAGCTTCTCCTCTCGACTCCTTTATACCCGTGCATGCTCTGTTCAGCTGAGCATGCCTGTGTTCTCAGTAGAAAGACTGGAGTATGGCAGCTGGTGATCTTTCCGAGAACAAAAGGATCTAGCAGTTAAAGGAGGGTATCCAGGACTTAAAAAAAAGGAATGTAGTTGCTAGAGAGGCAACGATCTGTCTGTTGTACCCGGCGCCGGTCATTGACCGCTCCTGCCAGTGATTCAGCTACTCCCTGTCAACAGAGCAGCAGTTTGGCTTCCTGTTGACAGGGCGGGTCTACTGGTGTCATGCTGATTGACAGCCGGCTCTCCACTGCCTTTTTGGGGGAAGCCTGCTGTCAATCAGTATGACACCAGTAGACCCACTCTGTCAACAGGAAGACAGGGAGCAGCTGAATCTTTGGCAAGAGCCGTCAATGACTGGTGCCGGGTTCAACAGACAGATAGTTGGTTCTATTAGCAACTACATGCCTTATTTTAAAGTCCCAGATATCCCCTTTACATGACCTTGGGTCACTGGTCTTACAGCACCAGCACAAAACAGGAAGATCCATATCAAAATCAGTTTTTTTTTAAGGCTGACGTAGTGGCTACCGATTACTGATAAAAAGCTGGCATCAAAGTGAGCAAATTGCAGCTTTGTACTGATTTGAAATAAGTTACTGGTTTGTTTTAAGAGTTAAAGGAGTTGTCCAATCTTAAGCTACAAGCCTGCAGTCTCTCTGTGTGACTACAGACTTGTGAATCTTCACATCACGCACACTGATCACTATGATCATTCTCCGATGCCAGGAGCGGCGGTTGTATGTCTACAAGTATGTGATTTGCATACATGCGATCATGTGCCGCATGAATAGGTGCTGCCTCACTGAATGCAAGTGTATAGAGCGAGGCCAGACACGTCTAGTCAGAATGTGGCCGTAAGTATGCAAATCATATTCTTGTGATCACATGCCCGTCTCTCCTGCAGCTTGCACTGGAGAATGCTTACAGTGAGCAGTACGTGTGATGTGAAGAGTCCCATAGAGTGACTGCAGACTTGTAGCTTAACCACTTCACGCCAGAGCCTGTTTTTGCCTTCGTGACCGGGCCAATTTTTTCAATTCTGACCACTGTCACTTTATGAAGTAATTACTCTGGAACGCTTCAGCGGATCCCCCTGATTCTGAGACTGTTTTTCGTGACATATTGTACTTCATGATTGTGGTAAAATTTCTTCGATATCACTTGCGTTTATTTGTGAAAAAAACGGAAATTTAGCGAAAATTTTGAAAATTTTGCAATTTTCAAACTTTGAATTTTCATGCCCTTAAATCAGAGAGATATGTCACACAAAATAGTTAATAAATAACATTTCCCACATGTCTACTTTACATCAGCATAATTTTGGAACCAACATTTTTTTTTGTTAGGAAGCTATAAGGGTTAAAAGTTGACCAGAGATTTCTCATTTTTCCAAAAAAATTTACAAAAACATTTTTTTAGGGACCACATCTTATTTGAAGTGACTTTGAGGGGCCTTTATGACAAAAAATAGCCAAAAGTGACACAGTTCTAAAAACTGCACCCCTCAAGGTGCTCAAAACCACATTCAAGAAGTTCATTAACCCTTCAGGTGTTTCACTAGAATTTTTGGAATGTGGAAGAAAACAATGAACATTTAACTTTTTTTCACAAAAATGTTACTTTAGACCCAATTTTGTTATTTTCACAAGGGTAACAGGAAAAAATGGACTACACAATTTGTAGTGCAATTTCTCCTGAGCACGCTGATACCCCATATGTGAGGGAAAACTACTGTTTGGGCACACTGGAGGGTTCGGAAGGGAAGGAGCGCCATTAGACTTCTTGAATGTAAAATTTGTTTGAATAATTAGCGGACGCCATGTTGCGTTTGGAGAGCCCCTGATGTGCCTAAACAGTGGAAACCCCCCCACAAGTGACACCATTTTGGAAACTAGACCCCTTAGGGAACTTATCTAGATGTGTGGTGAGCACCTTTCACCCCAGGTGCTTCACAGTAGTTTATAATATTGAGCTGTAAAAATAAAATTTTCACATTTTTCCCTCAAAAACGTTTTTCATTCCCTAATTTTGCATTATCATAAGGATAACAGGAGAAATTGCACCATAAAATTTGTTGTGCAATTTCTCCTGAGTATGCTGATACCCAATATGTGGGGGAAAACCACTGCTTTGGTGTACAGCAGGGTTCTGAAGAGAAAGGAGCGCTATGTTGGCTGGGATAAGTTGCAGACACCATGTCACATTTGAAGAGTCGCTGACATGCCGAAACAGCAGAAACCCCCACAAGTGACCCCATTTTGTAAACTACACCTCTCAAGGAATTCATCTAGGGAAGTAGTGAGTATTTTTTAATTTTTACATTTATACCATTGGGCAGTGAAAAAAACATAATTATATTTTTACCACAAAAAAATGTTTTACCCTCAGATTTTACATTTTCACACAGGACAATGGGTAAAAATGGTGCCGAAATGTGTCACACAATTTCTTCTAAAAGTGGCAATACCCCATATGTGGCTGTATCGTACCGCTCAGCCATACGGCGAGATCTGGGGGGAACGGAGCGCTACTTGCCAATTGGAGAACAAATTATTATAGATTAGGCATTTGGATTTGGGAGCACAACGTTTTCTGAATTTCTTTTGGGGGGCAAGGGCCATTTCGCTTTTCCAGAGCCTTTCTGCTACCAGTAACTTGGAATATTTTGGACAGATGACGGACCTGAGTGGGGACTAGCTTTTTTGAGGACTGAGTTGAAGCTTTTATTGGGAACATTTTACGCAACATTTATCCGGCGCTCTAGGCTGAGCACTTACATCGGGGTTTCCATCTAAATTTCCAAGTGATGTAATTCAGATGAAACCCCTGCGGGATCCATTCACTGTAATGAGGCAGCAGAGTTACTCTGGACTCCGTCTGGCCTCTGTTTAGCGGTGTCCTTTTTTTCAGAAGTGCACAAAACTGTGGCCAACCGCACTTTTATGCACGCCTAAAACAAATGACACCGTGGGATCCCAGGCCAGACGGCATCCACAGTGGCCTATATCTGCCTCATTACAGGGAATCTTCCGTCATGGGCTCCGTCTGAATCACGTATTTCAGCGATTTACACGGAAACTCTGGTGTAAGCGCTCAGCGCAGAGCACAGGATAAATGTGAGCAGAACCTTACTGCGATCTTTGGGAGACATAATAAACAAATCAGTAGCAGGTGAAGAATTGGTTTTATTTATTTTTTACGCCGTTCCTAGTGTGATATAACTGATTAGATTACTTTATTCTTCGGGTCGGTGCGATTACAGAGATACCAGATTTATATCGGGTTTTTATGACTGACAGCTGTCACACACTAAAAGACGCTTTTTTTGCAAAATCTAGTTTTTGCATCGCCATATTTTGAGAGCTATAATTTTTCCATATTTCAGCCGACAGAGTCATGTGATGGCTTGTTTTTTGCAGGACGAGTTGACATTTTTATTGGTGCCATTTTTGGGTGCGTGACATTTTTTGATCGCTTTCTATTCCATTTTTTGGGAGGTAAAATTAACAAAAACCAACAATTCAGGAATTGTTTTTTGAATTTTTTTTGAGGTTCTGCGTGTGGTAAAAGTGATAAGGCAGCATTATTCTTCGGGTCAGTACGTTTACAGTGATAATACACGTACTGTATATTTTTTTTATGTTTTGGCGCTTTTACACAACAAAACAATTTTATAGAAAAAATTTTTTTTTTGCATCGCTTTATTCTGAGAGCTATAACTTTTTTATTTTTCGGCTGATGGAGCTGTATGGCGGTTTTTTTTGCGGAACAAGATGACGTTTTCAGCGGTACCATTTTAATTTCGATTTTGCTTTTTGATCGCATTTTATTCCTCTTTTTGTTTGGCTATATGATGAAAAAGCATAGTTTTTGCTCCGGTTTTTATTTATTTTTATTACGGTGTGCACAGAAGGAGTTAATTAGTTTGACAGTTTTATAGATCGGGTTGTTTTGGACGCGGCGATAACTATTATGTGTACTTTTTTTGTTTTTGCATAAATATACGGATTTAGACTTTATTTTTTACATTTTTACTTAGTCCTGTATGGGACATTAATTTTTATTTTTCGAATCACTGTTCTCATGCAATGCAATAGAGATGTATTGCATTGCATGAGAGCTTTGCTGATAGTTTCACACTGTCTGTCTCCTGCTAGACTTCAGCTGCAGGCTGAGCCTAGCAGGACACCATTCATGGCAGATCCAGAGGCGGTCATGGGACCTCCGGCTGCCATGACAATGGCAGGTCCTGTAAGACATCAGGGGGCTGTTGGAGAGGTAAGTGGACGACCCCCTCTGTCTCTCACTATCTTCTAAATGCCGCGATCACTATAGATCACGGCATATAGAAGATAGCAAAGGGTTAACATCATTGGGACCTGATCCAATCAGGTTCCGATGATGTCCCCTGTCAGAGCTGTTGCTCTGCACCGCACCCGTAGCGCTTGCAGGACCCTGGGGGTCCTGAGGGCTGCGGGACCACCGACCATTCATAAACGTCAGCACTGCACAGAGCCCAGGCAGCGCCGACGTTTATGTACAGGGGACGGTCTGGAAGCGGTTAAGACCGGACAACCCCTTTATCCCTTAAAACATACCAGTAATTTATTCAAATCAGTACAAAGTTGCAATTTGCTGACTTTGATGCCAGCTTTTTTGATCAGTAACCACTGTCAGCCTTAAAAAAACTGATTTTGATGTGGGTCTTCCTGTTTTGTGCTTGTGCTGTAAGACCAGTGGCCCAAAGTCTTTTAAGCCTTTTAAAAACATCAGTTGCTTATTCAAATCTGGGAAAATTGCTATTTGCCAACTTTGATGCCAACTCTGATGCCCAGAACCCGTTTGGGCCAGGCCGCAGTGACCTGAATTTGATACGGGGTGTCATAGAGGAAAAATTAAAATCCATACAGACATCTCCAAAGAAGGGAGAAGAGCTGACGATTCAAACTCCTTTTGGAAGCAGGACCTCACATTGAGCATATGGGAAAGTGAGAAAAAATAATTAAAACATAGGAAGCACAAGCTTCAAGCTCCTTTTGAAGCAGCGGCCCCCTGCAGTGGCCAGGTAATTAAACAGGAGATTTGTGCTGGGACGGGGACAGTAAGACTTACATTTGTTTACACACAAGGATGGAACTTTCTGGGTTCAAAAAGAATGTTCCAGACATTGTGTCTCCAGTGTACAGATATGAATTTTGGGGTTTGTATCGATCCAATATTTATGGGCTATAGATTTTTGGCGTTGTAGGGAAGGGATGAACGGAATGCATTCACTAACATGGCTGTGGGGCCACTAGAACTCCTGCAACTTAATATTGGTCCTATAGATGATGTGAACCAGGTCATGTTTGATCTAAAGGTAAAATCACAATAGAAAATATGACGTCAAAAGCTAATGCCTGGGACCTTTAAGGGCGAAGATATTCTGTAAATTGGGGATCTCTTAAAACTCTAAATGGCTGAGCACATCCCACAACAACCCCTACATGAGGTCAACAAGGGGAGGTGTGTGGGCGTAACTTAGCACTAATAAATTGCAGAAACTGGGTTTGGGTCTTTGTCATTCTGGGAAGACATACCGTAATTCTCTGTGTGAGTGTCTATTTTCCCAATTGGAGTGCTTCCCTTCGCTAAGCTCTGAGCCATTTCAGTGACCAGGTTTAGTAATTCTCTTTCATTATCCCTTTTTATCCTATGTACTTGTATATACCGTATTGTTTTGTTTTGAAAATGCAAAAACTTTATTTAAACAGGTATAAAAGGAAAAATACAAAAATCAAATCAATGCAATGTACAAGATCACGTGGGCCCTATGTAAATATACAGAAAAGGGGGAGAAAAAGAATATCCATATAGGTGCCTTCAAGTGAAGGCACATATTCAAGAGCATAAATTCTGATCATGTGGTCACCCCCCCACAAGTAAGAAGATGGGAAGAAAAAAGGTACAGACATCTACCCTCAGTCCTAACACCAGAGGATAAACGAGTGCCTCAGGATACTAATGATACCTATAATAGGGGTGCAAAGAGTATCCAGAGGGAGACAAATTAATACTCAAAGCAGAGACTGCTTACCCATCAATACGCCACAGCCCACTCGTCACGCCAAAGCCCCGAGGCGCGTTTTGTGTTGGCTTGCCCACATTGATGCTAGTTCTGATGCTCAGAACTAGTGTTGAGCGAGTATGTTCTATTAACCCTTTCGCTGAGTATGCTCGGGCTGAGTTCCGAGTATTTACAGCTGCTCGGTGATATGGTTTAATCCCATGTGCATGATTTGCGACTGTTTGACAGTTTTATTACATGTGAGGAATGTCTATTTCTTACACATTCCTCACATGTAATAAAGCTGTCAAACAGTCGCAAATCATGTGTTATGCACACGCCCGGGCTGAGCGGCGTGTGCGTGTGATTGTAGTGATTCCACTGGACCATGAACCGGAGAGTGCCTGGAGGGGCGTGACTAAGTATCTGGCCGATCCGACCAAGATGGCACGACGGCATACGACGCCAGTGCACCAGGGAGAAACCGGGCAGAGGGACCAGGTGCTACTCCAGGTCAAACTCCGGACACGGGGGTTGACCCACACAGGGATTACTGGATCAGGCTGGTTAGGCTGGCGCACAGACTGGAGGGTATAGGCAGGCACGACTGGTATGCAGGCAGGCGGGTAAAGGCAAGCGCAGCTAGAGTGCAGACAGGGAGGCACTAGCAGGTAGGAACACAGGCGGGATAGGACCCAGTACACACTGGGACTCAGGAACAATACAGGTAGAGGGGTACAGGCAAGCACAGCTAGAGTGCAGACAGGGAGGCACTAGCAGGTAGGAACACAGGCGGGATAGGACCCAGTACACACTGGGACTCAGGAACAGGCAGGTTAGGCTGGCACAGACTGGTGGATATAAGCAAACACGGCAGGTATGCAGATGGGTGGATACAGGCGAGTATGCAGGCAGGGAGGTACTGGCCGAAAGGACGGGCTGGAGCACAGAAAGGTTAAGACCCAGTACAGACTGGGTCACAGAACCGCAGATGCGGTAGACAACCACAGCAGAGAGGGAACGCCCGAAGCGGTGGGCAAGAACAGAGCAGGACAGGACTGCCGGAGCAGCGGGCAGAAGCAGGGCAGGACAGGACTGCCGGAGCAGCGGGCAGAAGAAGGGCAGGACAGGACTGCCGGAGCAGCGGGCAGAAGCAGGGCAGGACAGGACTGCCGGAGCAGCGGGCAGAAGCAGGGCAGGACAGGACTGCCGGAGCAGTGAGCAAGGAGTCAGAGCAGGCTAGAACCGCCGGAGCGGTAAGCAAAGGAGTCAGAGCAGACTAGAACCGCCGGAGCGGTGAGCAAAGGAGTCAGAGCAGGCTAGAACCGCCGGAGCGGTGAGCAAAGGAGTCAGAGGAGGCTAGAACCGCCGGAGCGGTGAGCAAAGGAGTCAGAGCAGGCTAGGCTGAGTAGGGGGGACAGGGCTCTGTTCACACGGAACAGACAGGAAGGGAAAGGCAGAGCCAGACACCCACAGGGTACTTGCAGTGAAGTAGCGAGTGGACCACAAACTCACAAACGGGAGTACAGAGACAACAAGCAGGAGTTAGGTACGAGTTCAGACTCTGCAGAAAAAGGAAGGGAACGGACATAGAGGCAAAACAGGTAAAGGATAGGAGAGAGTTCAGACTGGAACTGAGTGTACGGAGGAGACAGACACTGCAGCGGGATACAGGAGCGGGTCTGGGAATACGGCCCCCAGAGAGGCAGGACGAACAGGCAAGGAGCGTGTTCAGACAGGACAGACAAGATACAGGAACAGGTCTAGGTAATCGGCCCCTAGAAGGCAGGAGGAACAGGCTAGGAGCGTGTTCAGACAGGTCAGACAAGATACAGGAACAGGTCTAGGTAATCGGCCCCTAGAAGGCAGGAGGAACAGGCTAGGAGCGTGTTCAGACAGGACAGACAAGATACAGGAACAGGTCTAGGTAATCGGCCCCTAGAAGGCAGGAGGAACAGGCTAGGAGCGTGTTCAGACAGGTCAGACAAGATACAGGAACAGGTCTAGGTAATCGGCCCCTAGAAGGCAGGAGGAACAGGCTAGGAGCGTGTTCAGACAGGCCTGGAAATACAGCCTCCAGGATAGGCAGACAAGAGAACACAGAACGGGACCTGGCACCTTCAGAGTGCAAGCACACACTGAAAGAAACACTATGCTCAGGCAGGGATAGATGGGCGCAGCTGAGCTATATACCAGGTGACAGACAGCAATAGGCTGAGGACGCACAAGAGGTGTGACCCACAGCAGGTACAAAAAGCAGGAAGTGATCGGGCACCGCCCTTAAGCAGCAGAAACAGACACAAACAGACAGCATGGAGGGAAGCCAGAGAGACATTCTGGACAGGAGATCAAGTGCGCGCTCTTGCACAGTGGGAGATGGACCACCATGCAAGGACGCCGCCAGGTATGTTACAGTACCCCCCACCTTACGCCCCCTCTTCTTCAGGCCTGCCAGAATCTTCCGCAGGGAATTCGAGGACCAGTCGTTCACTTCAAGGAGATCACTTCCACTGTCCACAGGAAAAACTGATCTCATCTGGTTAGCTAGGATGCTACCTCCTATCCAGCCATCCTCAGCAGCAGACGAAACGGGTGGAGTACCAGGAACAGCACACAAGGAAGTCTCTCTCCACATATTTTCAGGTGGCACCCCAGAGGGTACAGGAGACAACTGGAAGTCCTTCACCGGGTTGGAGGGGGACAGAGACTTGGGGGTAATCTCTGCTTCGAGGTACATCTTGTCAAGCTCACAGGAAGAAATAGACGGGTTATCAGGTACATAATGAGGAAAAGTCACTGTCTCTTTGTTATCTGGTGGTACCCCGGAGGATTCAGGAAACAACTGGAGGTCCTCCGCCGGGTCAGAAGAGTGCAGAGGCTCAGAGAAAACATCTGCTTCAGAGTACACTAGGTCGGACTCACTGGACGAAGCAGGCGAGGTATCGGGTACCGAGTATAGGAAAGTCTCTGTCCATTCACCACCAGGTGGCACCCCGAAGGGTTCTGGAGACAACTGGCAGTCCTCCGCCTGGTCAGAGGGGTGTAGAGACTCACGGGTAACCTCTGCTTCAGAGTACACTGGGTCGGACTCACTGGACGAAGCAAGCGAGGTATCAGATCTAGGATATAGGAGAGTCTCTGTCCATTCACCACCAGGTGGCACCCAGAAGGGTTCTGGAGACAACTGGAGGTCCTCCGCCTGGTCGGAGGGGTGTAGAGACTCGGGAGTAACCTCTGCTTCGGAGTACACTAGGTTGGACTCACTGGACGAAGCGAGCGAGGTATCAGGTACAGAGTATAGGAGAGTCTCTGTCCTTTCGCTACCAGGTAGCACCCCGAAGGGTTCAGGAGACAACTGGAGGTCCTCCGCCTGGTCGGAGGGGTGTAGAGACTCGGGGGTAACTACCACTTTGGGGTACCCATTGTCAGGCTCACAGGACGAAGCGGACAAAGTATCGAGTACCGGGTGTAGAGAAGTCTCTCTCCATTTGTCATCGAGTGGTATCCCGGAGGATTCAGGAGGCAACAGGGGGTCCTCCACCAGGTAGTAGAGGTGCACAGACTCTGAGGTAACCACAGCTTTGGAGCATCCTTGGACATGCACACCGGTTAAAGTGGGTGAAGCATCTGATGCCGGGTGCAGGAAGTTCTCCTGTGTGGAGTCTGGATGGGCAGAAGTCTCTTCGGGCAGGAGAACTGGTGCACTACCCACGCACATTACCCGTTGGGGCTTCTCCGGGATACAGGGAGATGAAGCTTCAGTAGGGACTTCAAGGTTGGGGTCAGGAGGTCTCAGGGAGGACAGACCCTGGCGTGACGGCTTGCCTCTATGTCTAGCACGTCTGGACTGCCTCTTGAGGTTGGGAGAAGTATTCCGGAAAGCGTAGTCACCCTGTGAGGATTCTGGGTAGGCAGTAGTCTCATTGGGCTGGAGGACTATTGCGCTACCCACACACATTACCCGTCGGGGCTGCTCCGGGATATTGGGAAGTGAAGCTTCAGCAGGGGCTTCAGGGTTAGGGTCCTCGAAGACCATACGAAAGGCCACCAGGAAGGCCTGCAGGTCAAGGATGACAGGATCCCATGCTTCCCATAGGGGGGTGACCCATTTCAAGGCATAACCCGCTAGGTAGTCAATCATAAAGGCCACTTTAGCCCAATCGGAAGGAAAATAGAGAGGGTAGGCCTTAAAGTGTAGCATGCATTGCTCCACAAATGCACGACACTGTCTTGGATCCCCATAGTAACGTGGCGGATCCGCAGGAACGAGAGCTGATAGATCCATCTGGACGGTGCGTAATTCGCCTGGAACTCAGCTAAGGGAAAAAAAAAATATTTATTTTAATGCATGTATTCGCTGGAAAACTTCTCAGAGAGCGAAGGCCGTGGGGCTCAACGGGAACCATGGCCTGAGCATGCTGTTATGCACATGCCCGGGCTGAGCGGCGTGTGCGTGTGATTGTAGTGATTCCACTGGACCATGAACCGGAGAGTGCCTGGAGGGGCGTGACTAAGTATCTGGCCGATCCGACCAAGATGGCACGACGGTATACGACGCCAGTGCACCAGGGAGAAACCGGGCAGAGGGACCAGGTGCTACTCCAGGTCAAACTCCGGACACGGGGGTTGACCCACACAGGGATTACTGGATCAGGCTGGTTAGGCTGGCGCACAGACTGGAGGGTATAGGCAGGCACGACTGGTATGCAGGCAGGCGGGTAAAGGCAAGCGCAGCTAGAGTGCAGACAGGGAGGCACTAGCAGGTAGGAACACAGGCGGGATAGGACCCAGTACACACTGGGACTCAGGAACAATACAGGTAGAGGGGTACAGGCAAGCACAGCTAGAGTGCAGACAGGGAGGCACTAGCAGGTAGGAACACAGGCGGGATAGGACCCAGTACACACTGGGACTCAGGAACAGGCAGGTTAGGCTGGCACAGACTGGTGGATATAAGCAAACACGGCAGGTATGCAGATGGGTGGATACAGGCGAGTATGCAGGCAGGGAGGTACTGGCCGAAAGGACGGGCTGGAGCACAGAAAGGTTAAGACCCAGTACAGACTGGGTCACAGAACCGCAGATGCGGTAGACAACCACAGCAGAGAGGGAACGCCCGAAGCGGTGGGCAAGAACAGAGCAGGACAGGACTGCCGGAGCAGCGGGCAGAAGCAGGGCAGGACAGGACTGCCGGAGCAGCGGGCAGAAGCAGGGCAGGACAGGACTGCCGGAGCAGCGGGCAGAAGCAGGGCAGGACAGGACTGCCGGAGCAGCGGGCAGAAGCAGGGCAGGACAGGACTGCCGGAGCAGTGAGCAAGGAGTCAGAGCAGGCTAGAACCGCCGGAGCGGTAAGCAAAGGAGTCAGAGCAGACTAGAACCGCCGGAGCGGTGAGCAAAGGAGTCAGAGCAGACTAGAACCGCCGGAGCGGTGAGCAAAGGAGTCAGAGGAGGCTAGAACCGCCGGAGCGGTGAGCAAAGGAGTCAGAGCAAGCTAGGCTGAGTAGGGGGGACAGGGCTCTGTTCACACGGAACAGACAGGAAGGGAAAGGCAGAGCCAGACACCCACAGGGTACTTGCAGTGAAGTAGCGAGTGGACCACAAACTCACAAACGGGAGTACAGAGACAACAAGCAGGAGTTAGGTACGAGTTCAGACTCTGCAGAAAAAGGAAGGGAACGGACATAGAGGCAAAACAGGTAAAGGATAGGAGAGAGTTCAGACTGGAACTGAGTGTACGGAGGAGACCGACACTGCAGCGGGATACAGGAGCGGGTCTGGGAATACGGCCCCCAGAGAGGCAGGACGAACAGGCAAGGAGCGTGTTCAGACAGGACAGACAAGATACAGGAGCGGGTCTAGGTAATCAGCCCCTAGAAGGCGAGAGGAACAGGCTAGGAGCGTGTTCAGACAGGTCAGACAAGATACAGGAACAGGTCTAGGTAATCGGCCCCTAGAAGGCAGGAGGAACAGGCTAGGAGCGTGTTCAGACAAGATACAGGAACAGGTCTAGGTAATCGGCCCCTAGAAGGCAGGAGGAACAGGCTAGGAGCGTGTTCAGACAGGCCTGGAAATACAGCCTCCAGGATAGGCAGACAAGAGAACACAGAACGGGACCTGGCACCTTCAGAGTGCAAGCACACACTGAATGAAACACTATGCTCAGGCAGGAATAGATGGGAGCAGCTGAGCTATATACCAGGTGACAGACAGCAATAGGCTGAGGACGCACAAGGGGTGTAACCCACAGCAGGTACAAAAAGCAGGAAGTGATCGGGCGCCGCCCTTAAGCAGCAGAAACAGACACAAACAGACAGCATGGAGGGAAGCCAGAGAGACATTCTGGACAGGAGATCAAGTGCGCCCTCTTGCACAGTGGGAGATGGACCACTATGCAAGGACGCCGCCAGGTATGTTACATCATGCACACGGGAGCGATTCAACCATATCACTGAGCAGCTGTAAATACTCGGAGCTCGGCCCGAGCATACTCGGACAAAACATACTCACTCAACCCTACTCAGAACCAATTTGGACCAGGTTACAGTGACATGAATTTGATGTATGGCATCACTATCTATGTAATGGTGGTGTGAGGTCAGTGGCCCAAAGTCATTTAACCCCTTAACAATACCAGTTAGTTGTTCAGATCTGGGAAAATGTGCTATTTACCCACTTTGATGCCAGTTGTGATGCCCAGAACCCATTTGGGCCAGGCTGGAGTGACCTGAGATAGATGTGGGCCATCACTATCTGTTTGTCTGCAGTGTGAGATCAGTGGCCAGTCATTTAACCCTTTCAAGAACACCCTTTGGTGCCCACTTTGATGCCTATTTTTGTGCCAGTTTTATAATTATTGTAGCTGCTTTTAAGTGTATTCACATCAGGGCACCTCGCTGCATTGTATTTTATTATTGTGAGTTTTGTTGTTAAACCTCTAAAAAAAAAAAATTGCCGAATAAGAAACTGGAAGAATAAGAAACCAACTTGAGCATCGTTATTGTGGAGTGTCTGAGCTTGTGCTTTGCATTCTGGGAAGTGTAGTCTTTATTCCAGACACTGTACTATCACCTTATATTAGGAGATTATCTGAGCTGTCGGGTTTGGTCTGTCGATGTGCTTGCTGACTGTTTCCTCCAGGTGTAATACTGTAGAATAGGCAAAGGATAACGGACACCATAAACCCTGTGCCTCGTCTCCCTGTGAGTGTATACACTTTGTATGTGACTTTCTCGCCCCGTGCTTGCTGTGGTGAACGTGTGTATGTACGCAGCATCCGCAGCACATGGTACGTGGTGAAGAGGAGCAGATCACTTCTCAGAATCAGTTTTCTCAGTAACAACCAGGAAGACATCCATCTTTATTCACTTACTAAGGAAAACACTCAGGCAGAGGAAGGGGCCGATTCAGCCAGTCACTGGTAGTGTTCCTCGGCACGTTACTTTTTAAAGGGAACCCGTCCAGAGAATGTTATATTGAAAACTAATGACATGTATGTACAGGTGCGTTGAGGTTGATTTTAGAAATCTGTTTTAATGTTTCCTAGTAATACAGTGCTGAAATCTTCAGCAAATGAGCTGCAAGTGTTTAGTGGTAGGAAATTGCACTTGCAGCTCCCCACTATTCCCTGCCCACCTCCTGCCTCCGAGTCTAACTGACAGGTCACTCTCGTTTCAAGAACCTGACGGAGATCTGTCACAAGCGCGGGCAGTGCCAAGGGCGGCACATGCGCTCTAAGGTTCTCATGATGTCGCTAGACCCAACGTGTCGATCTGTGCATGTGCCAACCCTGGCACTAATGGCACTCTGTCAGAGGAGACAGGTCTCCGAAAGAAGCGTGACCTGTCAGTTTGACACAGGAGGCGGGCGGGGAGTAGTGAGGGAGGGCCGGAAAGCTGCAAGTGCAATGTCCCACCCTGAACTTGCAGCTCATTTGCCTAAGATTTCAAAGCTGGATTGCTGTGAAACGTCAAAATGGATTTCTAAAATAAAGGTATGGATTTAATCAGCCTCAAAGCACCTGTATGAAATCCTCAGGACAGGTCCCCTTTAAAGGGGCCCTCCTCCGTCACCTCAATATACTCACGTTCTGGACATATACAACAGAGTCCAGGGAATCTTTTTTCAACTGATTATTTGGATGATACTACTCACCATATATAAAGTACTTTTGCAAGAAGGGGTCGTCCGCTTCTCTATTTGATTTTATAACTAGGCACATTGTGGTCTTAAAATAAAAAAAAAAAACACATCACGGTTACTGCCAATTACGGCCACCAGTGTGGGCAACGGACTCCTCAAAATCAACAAGCTTCCTATGTGCCAGGCCAGGAGAGCCACCTACTTGCACCCTGACTGTCAGACATAGGCCTAATGGAGAGGGTCTCACATGGCATCTATCGGAAGAAGCAGCTTTTTTGTGTCATATCTGCCCATGGTTTTGCAACATTATTTAGGGAGAAAAATTGACCCATCTAAACTATTACTGTGGGCATACAGGTTATAGACTGCTGCGTAAAGCCCTACCCGTATGGCTCATATCAGACACCTTGTTGCTGAGAAATCCTTTTTTATCACTTTATGTAAATCACCTCTTCCAGGCTATGGGGAGGACGCTGCCTGGAAGATAACTCTGCCTCCAGAGCTTATTACACATGAAGGGGGAGTCACCAGTGTAATGGTTACTAGAGACAAGTGAACCCGTTGATGTTTGGGTTTGACGAACATATAGTTAAAAGTTTGGTTCAGGTCCGAACTGGACCTTGAACTTGACCCCGGCCCCAAACCCAATACAAGTCAATGGGGACCCGAACTTCGTTGCTTTAAAATAGCTGTAAAATGGTCATAGTCAGGGCTAGGGGGCTGCAAAAGGAAGATAAATGGGGGAAAGAGCAGGACAATTGCCCTGAAAACAAATGTGGATAGGAAAATAACTTAAATGGGTTCTTTCGCCATAGCAATCATGGTAAAGTAGGTAGTAAATGAATAACATAAAACATTTGCGGCACCCCTGAGGGTTCGACTGCCACAGGGATGCTGCACTTCTCTAATGGAGTGTAGTGTTCCTCCTCTGAGGTAAGAACAGTGTGATAGTCGTGACCCAACCTTTGCATCCAACACCACATTTCTCCACCAGAGGGAGCTAGTATGCACTGGGGAACCAAGACTTAGGGGAACCAGTTAGTGGGTGAGGGTGGAGGACTCACAAGTTAGTTACACTTTAAATTTCATACTTAATAAAAAGCCATCTTAGGTCTTGGTCTTTCGGCTGTTCTCTGTGCTGTCATATACTGTGTGTAACTGTGACCTCTCTCCCGGAGCGCAGACCCTGTGTGGGCCTGCACCGGCAAGGGACACAGCCCTCGTACCCCGGCCTTGGGACGAGGGGCAGGTTGCAGACCAGGAATGTCTCAACCCGGCCAATGACCAGAACCAAGAAGGCCCGGAGCTCAAGTGTGTGGCTCCACAGCAAATGGATCCCAGGCAGGATGCAGGCGGAGCGGTGTACGCCACCTGTCCTCACCACCTGATATATTCAGAGGGAGTCCGGCTGCAAGAGGGGTACCGGCCCCCGACACCCGACCTTGCTACTCTATGTCCTGGCCGGGAAAGCCCGGTAGGCCCAGAGGATCCCACCGGGTATCGGACGGAGCGGAGCTGCCACCCGTGCCCTTGTTCTGAGAGGGGTTCAGAGGGAGATCCGGCCTATTCGCACACACACGGACAGGAAAGGATTCGGTCTGTAGTTCAGGAACACTCTGATGTAGGGTCCCCACTGAATGCCGGACTTACTCGGAGGTTGTCGGACCCCCGTCCCTGGTGACCGCAGGACTCCGCGGGGAGCAGGGAGTCGCCTTCCTTCTGCCATCTCTAAAGTGAGTAAAGCCTTGGAAGCTCACCCCTATGGCCTCCAGACTGTTTATTCTGCGCCACACCGCGAGACGCGGAGCCCATACTCCTCTACTACTACCCCCTCCATCCCGTCCCTCTGCCCTGAGGCCCTGCTCCGCCTGTGGGGAGTAGCAATAACTTTGGCCGCCATAACACCAGGCCTCAGCGGACTGCAGCGGCGCTGGTGGCCCTTTACCAGGCACCACAGGTGGCGTAGTCGTTGATCAGCCACTCAACCTGGATAAGCCCACACCATCCTTTTAATGTGACGGCCCTGAGCACGGGTCGGGTCCGGGCCACGGCTGCACCCCATCTCTCCATCACAGGACCCGACTCCGAGTCCCCTATCACCCAGGGTAAACAAAAGGGCTTTTTCGAGCATGAGGCGTCACACATTTAACAGTGCCCTCACAGAGACTGAGGCTTGCTACTTCCAGTCCAGTTAAAAATGTCACCCACAGAGCATGGGGCACAGTACCCCTACATTAGCAGCTTACAAATGTCACCCACAGGGCATGTTTCCACATATATCCCACAGAAGCTGCTAACAAATTTCATCCACGGAGCATGTCTTCACATTTCCCTGAGAAAACTGATTAAAAGTTTCACACCCAGACAATGGGGCACAGTACCCTCACAGCTCAAACATGTCTGCTCCAGTAGCGTATGTTGCAGATGAAAAGCTGATTGCATAATCTGGGATCGAGCTGGCGGTTCGAAGCCAGGCTTGCTACTGCCAGTCCAGTTAAAAATTTCACCCACAGCATATTTTCACATTTTCCCCACAGCTCCAAAATTTCACCTCCAGTAGCGTACAAGCAGCCGCAGATAAAAAGCTTGTAGTTTAATTCTGGATACAGCTGGCGGTCCACTGTGAGGCTTGCTATTCCCAGTCCCAGCCCCTTTGCCTTGGGACGCCTCCCAATGCTCTTGCCTTAGGGTCCTGGGGGCCTGAAGTGTTTCCCTTGAAAAAATTAGTGCTCAAAGCAGGCAACCACGCCTGAATACTTGAGATAGGGATAATGGAATTGTACTCTGTTTCTATTTTCTTGTTTGTTCAAACTGGGGACATGATTGAGAGGGGACCTGGAGGAACACAAAGGGAAGGAACTGGACGCACTCTCAGCCATCCAATCTCAAACCACCCACAGGTGGGGTTGCAGAGTACACACGTGTAACGGGGAATCAGGTTTCTATTCTGGAGACGCAACCTGATAAATGTATACCACATCCAAGGAAGGCAGCAGTCAAGCAAATGAAGCACTTCTCAACTGAGTCAGCAGCTGATATTGCGAGACAAAACAGCCATCCATGACAATTTAGAGGCTCTGTAATTGGAATGAGTAGTTAAATCTTTAAATGGCCTTTAGTACCGGGCACAAAGGTAGAGTCAAATTCTTTTTAGGCACACTACTCGTACAGACACGGCTGCAGAGTACACAGAGGCTTTTGGGCACAGTACCCCCTCAGAAGCTGATAACAAATTTCAACCACACAACATGTGGCAGAGTACCCTCTTAGAAGCAGCTTACAAATTTCACCCACAGACCATGGGGCAGAGTACCCTCTTAGAAGCAGCTTACAAATTTCACCCACAGACCATGGGACAGAGTACCCTCTCGGAAGCAGCTTTCAAATTTCACCCATAGACCATGGGGCAGAGTACCCTCTCAGAAGCAGCTTACAAATTTCACCCACAGACCATGGGGCAGAGTACCCTCTCAGAAGCAGCTTACAAATTTCACCCATAGACCATGGGGCAGAGTACCCTCTCAGAAGCAGCTTACAAATTTCACCTACAGACCATGGGGCAGAGTACCTTCTCAGAAGCAGCTTACAAATTTCACCCACAGACCACAAAACCTAATACTGTCCCTCATTACAGATGCGTCATGTCCCTACATTAAGCATATTAGAAATAAAAAATAAGTATCTAGAAACAGGAGGAATAGGTCCAAGTGGAGGAGGAGGTGGACACGGAGGAGGTAGCCAACACAGTTTTTTTTTTTTTTTATTATTATTATTTGGGGAGGAGGCCCCCAGATGAAACTAATGACAAATAGAGTTGAAGACTGGCTGGGTGCGGCTGTTATAGTTGTCCACTCATCCAAAAGGTATGGACAAGTCGTGTGGGATCCACGCCTGGTTCATTTTTGAGGAATGTTAGGTTACCCACATTGGATGTGGAAAGGCGGATGTGTAGCACCCTGAGGATTCGGCTGCTACAGGGGTATTGCACCTCAACCCAGAGGTGTGATATTCCACTCCCGGGTAAGGATGGAGTGTGGAACTGAGCTCAGTTAGCTGCATGCACTACACACATCCCATTTCCGAGGAACAGACCGATGGTACTCCCACTAGAGAAATGTGCAGGTACGACAGTGTCTGTTCCTGGCTGGAGTGGGAGGGGGGTGGAACATCCCAGTAGTGTAGGGGCAGATAGGGGGAGCAGTCTGGGTAGTGCTAGGAGCTCATTGGGTGCTGGTCACCTGAGCTCACACATAGAGGGAGTATATAAGGTGGGCACCATCTTAGATCAGGGTCAGTCTTTTGCAGAGTGAGGTCAGTCTGTCAGAGCAGAGGAGAAGAGCAGCTCCAAGGCCAAGAGAGAGAGAGAGGAGAAAGAAAGACCCAGAGGGGGAGAAAGAAGGAACTCCAAGAGCCCAAATTAGATCAGAGGGTGAAGAGTTGGCAACAGGGTACCGGATCCCAAGCTGGCAGAGGCTACAGCACACCTTAGCCAGGAACCGGAGGTCGTGGGCAGGATCGATCTGCCACGATCACCCACTAAATCCACCCGGAAGGCAGACCAGGAATAGGGTCAGGGAACCCAGAGACAAGGGTTTACCACCAAGAGGCCCGAGGGAGCCGGACATAGGTGGATCCCTGGTGGGGAAGGCCAGAGAAGAGGACAGGACAGAAAGGGAGCTCAGGACCACGCTCCAGAATCACCTGGGGGTTGGCCGAGTCCAGGACCTGGTGGACGCAGCACGGCTCGGGTGGTCACTTAAGGCCGGAGTGACCAGAACAACTGCAGTAAGTAAACAAACCCTGAACTGCACAGCCCGACTCTGCGTCTCATTTCCATCCTCGCTGCACCACCACAACCCCCATCCTCTGCAACTGACCCCCTGAGGCTATACCCCTCCCGTTGGGGGTTATACTACCTAAGCTGCACACACATCACCAGCCTCAGTGGACCCTGCTGCAGCGGCGGCCGTATTGACCGCAATTCAACGGGTGGCGTAGTCGACACAAAAGAACATCTAGTAACATCATAAGGACTGCCACACACTGAGCTTGACACCCTGGGCACGGACCGGGTCACAGCCACTCGGAGACTACAACCCCCATCTGATCCGGCTCCGGGTATCCCTAACAGCACTGGCCCAGGGGGCGCGTCAGATGCGCCTGTCTGTGATGACCCCCCCCATGCCGTGCTAAACACACATTCTGACAGTACACTTACCTCATGGCAGGCCAGCACCTCCAAAGCATAAAGGGCAAGCTCCTCCTGCTAATATGGACCGTATCAGAAGGTGGTATCGGATGTTGTGGCTCATAATGTTTTTCCACAGTTCGGCCATGCTGATCCTGCCTTCTGAGGTGTTGGCAGTGCTCCAGCTGCATTGGCGAATTCCTCCCTGCCTCTGCCTTGTTGTCCACTGAGCCTCTGTTGTAATGGGGGAAAGCCATTCGTACTTTTTCTACCAGCGTGTGCCTGTATTTACTTATTTTGTGATCCCTGTCCAGTGACGGGAGTAATGACAGTATGTTGTCCTTGTAGCGGGGATCCATCAGGGTGGCCACCCAGTAATCTGCACTGGTAACAATATAGGCAACTCAGCGGTCATTCTGCAGGCACTGCAAGATGTATTGGCTCATGTGTGCCAGGCTGCCCAGGGACAAGACAAGTTGTTCTCGGTGGAAGTAATATCGTCTGGGTACTCTGTATCCCCCCCAGCCACGCTGCAGTGATGGCCGTGAGCTGATCTGACGGTTACCCTGCTGTGAAAACAGTTGTTCCTCCTCCCCCACCTCATCATCATCCCCACCAAACTGTCCCCTGCCTGTACAGTTGGGTACCTGGCAGATATTGGAACAGTAACCCACCCTCTGAGCCATGTGTGAATGACAGGACTGATAACGGTGTGAATTGGCTCAGCACCTCATCCTGCTCCTGTGCCACCACCTCATCCATCATGGCCTAAATAGTTTTTTCCAGCAGGCATATACAGTAAGTGGTATAGTAATACTGATGATGGCGTCATAAGCGCTGGCCATATTGGTGTAATATTCAAGGCCGCACAACACGGCACACACGTCCCGCATGGAGGGCCAATCATTGGTGGTGAAGTGGTGTTGTTCTGCAGTGTGACTCAGGTGTGCGTGCTGCAGCTGAAACTCCACTATTGCCTTCTGCTGCTCGCACAGTCTCTGCAGCATATGCAAGATGGATTTCCACCTTGTTGGTACGTGGCATATCAGCCAGTGAGCGGGAAGACAGAAGTGACGCTGCAGCGCAGACAGGAGAGGAGCAGCAGCAGGGTGATAACGCCAAAAGTGCGCACACACTGCCCACACTTTTAGCACTCCGACATGTGTGGGTAGTTTTTCAGCAAGGTCTGCACCACCAAGTTGAGCAAGGGATGTGCATTAAACCACCTAGGCCCAGAGTTGCTATGAGATTTCGCCTGTTATCACAGCCACCGACATCATTTTTTTTAAATTGTCACGCCTCCACCAGTCGGAATGGCAGCATTTCAGATTCCAGTAATTTTGAAATGCTGTCATTCAGGACTAGGGCTCGTGGATGGCTAGGTTGGTATCTCCTCTTTCTCTCGAGTATTTGGGGAATGGAAAGCTGAACACTTCCAAGGGACGGTGTGGAGATGCTCGGGGACTCCGGTGGTGATGCTGTCACATCCTCTAAGTGCGGGGAGGCAGGTGGCCCCGTTGATCATGAGCAGGAGGAAGAGGCTGAAACCGCAGCAGAAGAGGGAGCAGGAGGAGGCTCAGATCTGTCATAGTTTTTGAGGTGTGTAGTCCACTGCACCTCGTGCTTGGAATTCAAATGTCTCGTCATAGAGGTGGTGCTCAGGTTCAGAACATTTATGCCTCGTTTCGGGGTCTGACAGAGTGCCTGTTGCTTGCCGGCAGCACATTCCTTGAAGAAATGCCACGCCAGGGAGATCTTTTGAGCTATCTTTGATGTGCTGAAATCGGCGGGGCAGTGGACAGTAGCAGCTGATGCACTGGCTAGGGGCTGCCTGCTGTGCCTTTGCAGCCTGCTTCCTCTTTTGCTGTGCTGCTGGGGCAGTGTGGCCACCTTCTCCTCCTGCGAACTGCACCCGTAAGTAGGATGGCCTCCACTCCATGTGAGGTCTAGGACCTCATCATCCCCCTCATCATCATCCACCGACTACTACACTCTGCCCTCCTTGCCAGTGTGCACACTGCATGAAGCCACTGCAGTTGGTAACAGAGTTTCGTCATCAACTGACATGTGCTGCGGTGGTCCACTGACCATGTGCACTAGCCCTCCCACGTACTCATCATCCAACCTAACAAGTGGTTGGGCATCGGTGTACTCAGTCTCTTCCACTTTTGGAGCAGGGGCAGGTGGATGGGCCACAGAACCCCAGCCAACAGAGTCATCAAAAAGCAGAAGAAACTGCTGCATGACTTGTGGCTCAGACTGCTTGGCTGATTTGAAAGGGAGTAAGGTGGAAAACAGATGACCATGGTCTTCAGGTGCCAACTGTGCACTTTCTGCACTGGACCGTGTGCAAGATAATGCGAAGAAACTGGAGCCATTCTCAGCTATCCACTCTAACATCTTGTGGCCTCACCATTCGTGCATCGATATTCGGGCTTACGAAAGGACACATACCATCCTGTCGCCTGCGTGCACCAGAAGAAGGTGGGGTAATTGTGCACATAGCAGGTACAGTACAACCACATACTCTCCATTCATGAGCTAGACCATTAGAAGCTCCCTTATTTGATGCTGTCCTCATTCTTGGAACTTGATTTTTTTAAACACTACTCGCAAAGAGATGACAGAAGAGTAGATTTATTTATTTGCAACAGTGCTAGAAAAAAACAGCAATCCTGAAAACTTATGTCTTTGGCTTAGAAATGGCAAGTAGATGGCTGATGCAAATTCTTTATTTCTCAGACTAATACAAAAACACACATCAACTCTGAAAAATTAGTTTTGGGGGCCTACAAATGGCAACGAGAAGGCTGATGCGATATATTGATTTGCAAAAGTACTAGAAAACAGACACCAGGTAGGAAAAAAAAACTTTTGTGGCCCACTAATAGCAATGAGACGACTTATACCAATTATTGATTTCTCAGACTACAAGAAAAAACACAGCGTCTTAAATTAACA
The DNA here is from genome assembly GCF_046119375.1 of Phyllobates terribilis. NCBI lineage: Eukaryota > Metazoa > Chordata > Amphibia > Anura > Dendrobatidae > Phyllobates > Phyllobates terribilis. The sequence continues at coordinate 143,779,696 of NW_027362767.1, forward strand.
GTGTCCCACAAGCGGAGGGATGGTGAACAAAGTACAAAGCGGCTCAAAGGACAGTACTCCCACAGGTGTGTGTGTGGGGGGGGGGGGGGCAGAGTACATATGACGCGCCCTCTGGGCCTGTGTTGTGCAGGGGAACCCGGAACCGGACCTGTTGTAGAATGCTGGGGGTTGTAGTCTCCGTGTGGCGGTGACCCGGTCCGTGCCCAGAGTGGTCAAACCAGTGGCAGTCTTGATGTATAGCAAATGTCCGACTACGCCATCCGTGGATTGCGGTCAGTGGGGACCGCCGCTGCGCTGCAGACCGCTGAGGCTGATGTTGTTTGCGCAGCTGAGTATGGGATAACTCCCCACGGGAGAAGTATTGCCTCAGGGCAGCTAATGTGAGAGATGATGGGAGTGATGGTGTGAGCGTCCCAGTGCTAATGGTGCTGGTGCGGCGAGGAACCACAGAGACGTGCGGTTGCAGTTTTCAATGCTTTACTCACAGTTGTTGTTCATGTCAATGCTGCAGGCGATGACTGCCCGAGCCGTGCTGCGTCCACCAGGTGAGGGACTCGGTCAACTCCCAGGTAATTCCAGAGTGTGGTTCAGAGCTCCCTTCTCTACCTTTCTCTGGCCGTCCCCACCAGTGACCCACCTTTGTCCAGCTTCCTCGGGCCTTCTGTTGGCGAAACCTCTCCCGGTTTCCCTGACCCTATACGGTATGCCTTTCTGGTGGATGTAGTGAGGGGTCGCACCAAGATGTGGTAACAACCTCCGGTCTTTGGCTGAGGAATCTGTTGCCTCCACCAATTTGGGTCCCGGTACCCTGTTCTGCCAACCCTTCACCCTGTATCTCCTCTGGGCATATGGGGTTCCTTCGGTCCTCGTGTCTCTGGGCCTTTCTCTGTGTTTCTTGCTTCCTTTCTCCTCTGTTCCAGTTCTTTTCTTACTTTCCTTTCCGCTCCTTCTCCTCTCTCTCTTTCTGCTGTTTCTGGCCTCCACTCCAGGCCTGCCTCTGGAGCTGGGCCCAGACTGAGCCACAGCTCCCTGTCAGCCCTCTCTGGCTGAGCTCCTGTCTTCTTCTCCTCCTCTCTGAACTGACTGGACTGAACTGGACCCTGTTCTAAGATGGTGCCCACCTTTTATACCTCCCTCTCTGTGTATGAGCCCAGGTGACTTGCAACCAATGGGCTCCTACCTATGCCTAAAGACCCACCCCTATCTGCTCCTACACCACTGGGTGTTCCACCCCCCTGCCCCACTCCAGCCAGGGACAGATGCTGTCGTGCCTGCACTTCTGTCTAGTGGGAGTACCATTGAGCTGTCCCTCGGAAATGGGGTGTGTGTGGTGCATGCAGCCTACCGAGTCCTGGTCCACAATCCATCCTTACCCGGGAGTGGAATATCACACTTCTAGTCTGAGGTGCAATACCCCTGTAGCAGCCGAGCCCTCGGGGTGCTACACATACAGCAGCTTAAAGGCACAGTACTCCCACAGGCAGAGGGGACAGCAGTACTCCCACAGGCAGAGGGGGCAGCAGTACACAGCAGCTTATAGGCACAGTACTCCCACAGACAGAGGGGGCAGAGAACACACAGCAGCTCAAAGGACAGTACTCCAACAGGTGGAGGGGGCAGAGTACACACAGTGGCTTTTACCACAATGCTCTCACAGTAGGGTTTGCAAAGTACAGACAGCGGCTTTTACCACAAAAATAGCACATATAGGGTTTGCAGAGTGCGCAGTCACCATCTATCCCTCACTCCAGCTGCGTCCTGTCACTACACTAACTAAAGCATAATGGCGACACTCGTGATCCAGCCTTAATACAGGCCAGGTCATGAGCTGCGCCCGCCAATCACAGTCTTGCCAATACTTGGCAGGGCTCTGATGGCTCCGGAAGTGCCCACAGTCTAAAAGCTTGTTGATTGACTGCGCTGCACTACGTTCGCTCCGGGCAGTGTACCTCGCTGCGGCGCCAGCTGAGGTCACACGAGTTCACAGCTGGAGCTCGGGACCTCACTTTATGGCACCGTGAGAATGTTTCCACGTCCCACTGATGCTGAGGTTGCCGGGGCTGATCAGCTGACCCATGTGACTCCTGCAGCAGAGCCATGTACACTGAGATTACACTCCTGTCAGTGTGCATTGCTGTCTTCTACCGCAGTCACATCAGTGATTGATGTGACTGCTGTAGAAGTGACCCGGATCGCCGAGAGACAATCTGGATTACCTTGGACAGGTGAGGAATATGTTTTTTTTTTAATTTATTTTATTTTTTTTTTTACAGAAGATCGAGGGATTCTAGGACTGGGCGTGTAATAAAAAAATTATTAAAACCATGTGTCATTTTATTTCAATAAAATGCTTTTTCAATAAAAGACACAGCCAGAATAAAGTGTCAAACTTTATTACGGGGTTAGTAATGGGGTGTCTCATAGACGCTTCTCCATTACTAACCTGGGCTTCATGTCAGCCGTCAATACAAGGCTGACATGAACCCCACTCGCCACCGCTACACGGCAGTGGGAAGGACAAGGCTAAGCGCCAGATTTGGCGCATCTTATGGATACGCCATTTCTGGGACTGCTAAGGGGTGATATTATTAGCTGTGGAGGGGGCTAGTATCCATGACCCCTTCCCTGGCTATTAATATCAGTCTGCAGCTGTCTGTTTAGATTTTATAGGGGGACCCCATTTCAATTTTTTTCAGGGGTCCCCCTGTAATCTAGCCAATAAAGGCTAAGAAAACAGCTGTAGGCTATTAATAGCCAGGAAACATTTTTGGCTAATGGCCCCTGCCCCGGCTACTAATATCAGCCCCAGGTTTACCTCTGCTGGTTATGAAAATGATGCGGGAGCCCACGCCATTTTTTCTTTAGATTTTAGGCTCTGTGCCCATGATTCAGACTAAGCAGCGCTTTGGACACATATTTTTGCTGCGTCCAAAATGTTGCATTCTATTGAACGCAGGTAAATCCGCATGTGTTCACTGAACCATGCGGATTTACCACATTCTATACATTCTAGTGGTCAAATTTCTGTTGGAGATTAGCGACTCCACAACAGAATTTTACATGCTGCGGTCCTGAAAGACGTGCGGCATGTCAGTGTCAACGGGGGATCCGCAGCCTCAAATGCACGCATAGTGGACATGGGATTTCTAGAGATCCCATCCACTATGCTGCAACATCTGGACGCTGCGGGTTCAACACTATATAAACACGCAGCTTCAAACCCGCTACGGCACCCGATCGTACCGAAACTCACCCGCAGCATGTCAATTTCTGTAGAGGATACGTCAGTCTCCGCTGCAGATTTTGACCGATTTTGAAATGTCAAATTATGCGGTGGATTCACATGTACCTACAACAAAAGTGTGGCATTAGAACAAAGTGTTTTGGACGCAGCAAAAATACGCTGCGACCAAAGCGCTGCTTGTTGCTGATCGGGGAGACGTAGCGGCTAACGAAACAGCTGTGCGCTCTCAGCTGCCCCAGAAATGACTTGAATGGGAATGCTAATGGCATTAACATGTATGGGATTAGCTGACACCTAACCTTTTTGTGTGGTGATGACAAGGTGTCAGACCCTTTCATTACCAAACCTAATTAAACTAAAGAGTTAAATAAGGACAGACACAGAGCAAACACTTGCTTGCAGCAGAGTTTGAGCCAAGGATAAATCGCATATAGCATCCGATTCTCTTGTATGAGATAACCATCAGATGCGGCATGGTAGTGTAAGCGAACCCTAAAAGCGGCTCACATCAGAGATCAACCCACCCCTGTACGTTATATATAATATTTAACTTATACGACGGCCGAGGCTCCATATGATGGATGTGTTTATATTTTAGAGCACCAACTATAAAGAAAAGGCTGAGACTGTTTCGCAATACTGACAGTTCTCTCTGCTGTATAAAACTATTCAACAAGGACACCCTGGTGGGGGTCCTAAAATTGGGATTAACACCACCCCACATGGTTTGTGGAGGCTTACATTTCAGTTGAGAGATGACTACATGTTTCGCTACCTCTGAAATTATCTGATGTTACATGTAAATTCCCCATCGTTCCCTACTTCATCTGATCCAGGCGCTCAGAAATGGCCATTTAGACTCAGACTGGAATCAAACAATCAGGGAAACAATAAAACATTGATACTACAATTCCTCAGCACCTAATGCCTTTTTATTTTATATCTGTATTATCTATAATGACATTTTCTAAACCCTGTCCAGCTCTGAAAACTGGTTTTCAGACATTGAATTAACAGGTAATGAGGAAGTGTAGAATTGTGATTGCAGCTCTGGTATATAATTGGAACAGTTGCTTAGGATCAGTAATGGATAAATAATGTATGTACAGAGCAACATCCCCAGCAGAATAGTGAGTGCAGCTGTGGAGTATAATGCAGGATGTAACTCAGGATCAGTAATGTATGTACACGGGGGTGGATTAAGAGTAGCAAGGGCCCCGGGCAGTTTAGAAGGCGTGCGGACACACACACCCCTGATGTATCACGTGACATGTCACATGATCCCCTGTGATAGATCATGTGATAATTCACGTGAAATTAATTTGGCACAATATTAATTATAATAATTTTTTTAGGCTGTGTGCCCACTATGCGTTTAAGCATTTCCGCAGCGGCAATTCCACTGCAGAAACGCTTAAAAAACGTTTAGGGAACATGGCAGACCTTCTACCAATGATAATCCGCATGTGCTGTGCACATGCTGTGGAAATTTCCGCTGCGGATTATCATTGCGGAAAAATCCGTAGCATTACCAATTATTTTGTGGAAGCGCGACGTTTTCACCGCTATTGACTTGCATTAGAACGCATGGAATCCGCATCACTGCATCTGTACATGCAGAATCCATGCGTTTCAATGTGCGGACGGTACCCGGGTTTGGAGAAGAGGAGACTCTCCTCCAGACCCGGGTACCATAGAACCTGTAAAAAAAGAATAAAATAAAAAATAAATATCATACTTACCTTCTGATGGCCCGCGGTGTCTTTATCCGATGCGTCCTGGCTTGCCGGCAGCTCGCGATGGTCTGAAAAGGACCTGCCGTGACGTCATTTAGTCATGTGACGGGTCATGCGACCGCTGACGTCGGCAGGCCATCAGAAGGTAATTATATATTTATTTTTTACCATTCTTTTACGGTCACACTATATAAATCCATGCCGGTTGAATGGATTTATATAGTGTGACCAAGTTGTCAAGCACTTTCCAAGTGATGCTAAAATCGCTTGGAAAGCGCTTGTCAACCCGCATGCAGAAATGCAAGTGAAGAACACTTCACATCCTCTCGTCCCTAGCATGTACAATCCGCATGTACAATCCGCGTTTCTGCCAGGGAGATGCAGAAACGCTCAAAAAAAATCCGGAGCATTTCTGCATCGTGGGCATATAGCCTTACATTAATTGTATGACTCAATATTGAGCACACGTAGCCATCTATACACAGCGGGAGGCTGCACGGTGCCATCTATACACAGCGGGAGGCCGCACGGCGCCATCTATACACAGCGGGAGGCCGCACGGCGCCATCTATACTCAGCAGGAGGCCGCACGCAGTCACGCACACACACAAACACATTTGAAACACAAAAATACATATAAACAGACATCACACAATGATATCTGCCTGCACACACACACACACACACACACTCACCATCCCCCGACTTGGCTCCAGTCCTCCTGGTTCCTGCTCCTCTCCGGTGGTAAGTAGCAATGCAGGCCGGGTGCGCACTGCGTGACATCACAGCTAGGAGACAAGGCCGCGCACAGGGCCGTGTCTCCTAGCAGTGACGCGGCCGGGCCAGCACAGGGAAGTTAACTGCTGCAGTGCTGGCCCGGCCGAAGAAGAAGCAGCGGCCGTGCGCCGCTGCTGGGGGAGCGATCCGGGGGCACCCCCCCGCCACTGTCTGCCGGTATGTGCCGCTACGCCGCACATATAATGAGGACAATCTGGCCATAGACACCCCGGAGCTCCGGGCCCCCTGGAAGTTCGGGGCCCCGGGCGGTAGCCCAGATCGTCCTCATTATAATCCGCCTATGTATGTACACAGTCAGGGCTGCCACTAAGAATTTCAGGGCCCCATACTAGCAAAATGTTCTGGCCCCCTTGAGACTCCACCTCCACCCCTCGAACCTTCCACAGTCCCACCACTCATTCTTGGAAAAACTCCACTTCTGCACCACGTCCTCACTAATCACACATTAACAGTTCCCATCGAACACCAGATCACATACATAGCCAGCAGCTTTTGTTTTGGCCAAAAGATTTTTTTTAAGCCACCACCACGACAATGTAGACTCTTTTGGCTGGGCCCTACTCTACTCTAACCTATTAAACATTTCTTAAAGTTTCTTAATACTCTTTAGGTATATTTTATTTATTTTCCTTTAACCCCTTAATGACCGCCATAATGCATTTTCACGGCTGCAGTTAAGGGTACTTATTTCTCAGCACCGCTCTTTCACTGCTTTGAGGAATAACAGTGTAGTTCCCCCTAGCGTCGGAAAATCTCAGGGGTCTCCGCTTTCAGGGTAGCGGAGAACCTGGAAAACATGATCAGGAAAGATTTTTCCGGTCCCTGATCACGTGATCACCGTTATTCAGTGAATAGCGGCAATCACGGGAAACCCTGCAACAATAGGGAATTTTCCCTATTGGTTCCTTTTGATCACTGATAAATCCCATCACCGTGATCAAAAGAAAAATATAATAAATCAAATCCCTCTTTGTCACCCCCTTACTTAGATAAAAATTATAAAATAAAAAAAATATTTTTTTCCATTCTTTGCAGTTAGAATTAGGGGGAGGGTTGGAGTTGGGGTTGGGATTTTTTCAAAAGTAAAGAAGAAAAAAAATAATGACCATATGACGACTAGTGTTGAGCACAAGTGCTCACTACTTGAGTCTGAATCGGGTATGCACTGAGTATCGTGGGTGCTCGCGTGACATGCTCTAGTCCCCGCCCGCATGTTTCGGGGCTGTTATACAGCTAAAAACCATGCAGGGATTGCCTGCCATACACAAGCAATCCCCACATGTTTTTTTGGGGGTGTCTAACAGCCGTGAAACATGTGAGGCGGGAACTCGAGCATCTCACTCGACCACCCGCGATACTCTGTGCATACCCAAGCAACCAGTGCAAACTCAAGGAGCGAGCACTTACGCTCAACACTAATGACAAGATATTCAATATGACGACCTAATGTTATCAAATTCTGTGTCGTACCTCTAGGTTCAAAATGCTCATTATATACCTCAAGGATTTTATCAAGGGGTAATTTCCAAAATGGGGTCATTTGTGGGGGGTTTCCACTGTTTAGGCACATCAGGGGCTCCCCAAACACGACATGGCATCCGCTAATTAGGCCAGCAAATTTTACATTCAAAAAGTCAAACAGTGCTCCTTCCCTTCCGAGCCCTGCCATGCGCCCAAACCGTGATATATACCCCACATATGGGGTATCAGCGTATTCAGGAGAAATTGCACAACAATTCTCAGGAGGTTCATTTTCTCCTTTTTCCCTTGTGAAAATAAAAAATTTGGAGCCAAAAGATCATTTTTGTATAAAAAGTTTGATTTGTTATTTTCACTTCTGTGAAGCACCTGGGGGTTCCAGGTGCTCACCACACATCTAGATAAGTTCCTTGAGGAGTATAGTTTCCAAAACAGTGTTACTTGTGGGGGGTTTCCACTATTTAGGCACATCAGGGGCTCTCCAAATGTGACATGGCGTCCACTCGAGATTCCAGCCAATTCTGCGTTCAAAAAGTCAAATGGCGCTCCTTCCCTTCCGAGCCCTACCATGCGCCCAAACAGTGGTTTTCCCCCACATATGGGGTATCGGCGCACTCAGTAGAAATTGCACAACAAATTTTGTTGTCCATTTTCTTTTGTTACCCTTGTGGGAAAAAAAAAAAAATTGGGGTCTGAAGTAAAATGTGAAAGAAATTAAATGTTCATTTTTTCCTTCCACTTTGCTTCTGTTCCTGTGAAGCACGTGAAGGGTTAATAAACTGCTAAAATGTAGACTTGAGCACCTTGAGGGGTTCAGTTTTCAGAATGGTGTCACTTTTGGGGATTTTCTGTCATATAGACCCCTCAAAGTCACTTCAAATATGATGTGGTCCCTAAAAAAATGGTTTTGTAAACTTTGTTGGAAAGATGGTCAGGTTTTAACCCTTATAACTTAACAAAAAAAAATGTTGCAAAAATTGTGCTGATGTAAAGAAGATATCTGAGAAATGTTATTAACTATTTTGTGTGACATCACTCTCTGATTTAAGGGCATGAAAATTCAAAGTTTAAAAACTGCAAAATTTTCACCAAATTTCCATTTTTTTTTCACAAAAAAAACAAGTAATATCGATGAAATTTTACCACTATCAAGTACAACATGAAGTCAGCAAAAAACTGTCTCAGAATCAGAGGAATCTGTTGAAGCGTTTTAGAGTCATTACCTCATAAAATGACAGTGGTCAGAATTGTAAAATTTGGCTTGGTCATTAAGGACATAATTGTCCCATCACTGAGGGGTTAAGGGAATGTGTCACATACTTTTAAAATTACCAGTAATATCACATAAAAAGGGACAAATATCATTACACCATGACCAGACCACACATTACCATCACATAGTGACCGAATAATACCACATACAAGGAACAAATACCTCCACACCATTACCAGACCACATAGTGACCGAACACTACAATACTGATCATTAATAAAAAAACACAATACTAATATTACCATAAGTGCCATTATACACAGGAGCTCTGTATATAGTGTCAGTGTACATGTGATATAGTGATCACCAGTGACTTTATACACAGGAGCTCTGTATATAGTGTATAGGTAGTACAGGGATCACCGGTGACATTATACACAGGAGCTCTGTATATAGTGTTGTGACGATACAGCCTATAATCTTAATTAGGCAGACGATTAGATTTGTTAATGCAAGAGAAACACACTATTGTGTTTAAATTGACTTGTTAATGCCTGTGTATTTCTAAAGGACCGACCAGTATTTGTATAGCCCTGATTGCTGTCTCTTCTTGGTTCGGTGAACAGTGTTTGTTATTATGCTAATTACATATTATACTAAGGCAGCTGAATATTTATTTACAATAGCCCCTGCTATACCAGCTATGAAAATTGATTAGCTCAAACAATGAGATCTGAGTGCTGCCCTTTCCTCCAACCTGTGACTGATGACCTTACACAGATGTAAAAATAAACAAGGATGTCTGTAGTGCTGCAAGCAGAATCAAGGAGAATCAGAAAGACTTTACAAGGAGAATAAGAAACATACTTCAGGAAAGTAGATGGATAGCATGGCATCCAAAGAGGCACAGATTTGGATTCTACATGATTCAGGCTTAAGGGTACGGCCCTGACTGGAAAGATACAGATCTGCTCCATTGACCATCAGAGAGACCATGGATACTTTTGGGGAGACCAGGATGGGACAATGAAGTCATGTGGCCCCATGGATATATGGGGCTGTTTAGGGTTGCCAGGAGGGACCCACCGGTCGCCTGCAACCCATGGAGATATTCGGAGAAGTCAGATTGGGACCCATTGGTCATCTGGCCACATGGAAACTCTTGGAGAGGCCAGGGTGGGACTCTAGTGTCTCCTGGCCTTGTACCTCTATGGACTGATAGCTTCCTAAGCTTGCCACTGCGTTCTCTCTGTGTGGGCCCACCAGAAGCCGGGGGCCACTGGTTGAGGTAGTTGGCCCTGGAAGTCCCAAAGTCGCAGCTGTTCTATCCCAGGCGGGCGGGCATAATGTTGTACCATCTTGGGTATTTGCTGGGACTGTTCTGTGTGTTTATTGAACTATTTTGTGGTTCAATAAAGTATTGCCACGCTGTTTTACCCTCACCTTGTGTCATCTGAGTAGTGTTACGCCCACGGAAGACCCCGGGTCTTCACAAGTGTATAGTGTACAGGTAATATAGTGTTCACCAGTGACATACACAGGAACTCTGTGCATAGTGTATAGTGTCAGTGTACAGATAACACACTGACTCACCGGTGATGTCTCTAGTTGAAGTCCTTCATCCAGCACAGACCGCCATCACTGCTTTCAGCCAGGACTTCTCTCAGCATAAAATAACACAATTATCTAGAGTCTAGAGCACATTCCCTAACTTGTACACTACACAGCTGAATACAGACGTGAACCCACCATTAATATATAATTAGTCATTATTAGTGTTGAGCGAACATGCTCGACACTGCTCGGTACTCGCCCGAGCATCACGCTACTCGGGATGTTCGGCGAGCACCGAGCATTTCCGGGTTACTCGGGCGGGAGCTCGGGTCTCCGCCCTGCATGTTTGGCGCTCTTTACAGAGCCAATGAACATGCAGGGATTGCCAGCCAGTCACTGTAATGCTGCAGCCATGTTGGTTGTGGGCATTACAGTGATTGGCTGGCCGCACAGCGTCACCTCGAGTATTTAAAACCCAGTAAACAATAACTGTGGTTTTGCCATCCCACGGTAAAAAATCTCTATTATTCAGCTTTTGGTAGTTTTTTCCGTAAAGAAAAACAGTAGTGTCTCCTGACTGTTGTGGCACAAAAATATATCTGTTGAAAATAGTCTTGTGTAGGCCCGACATCCCAGTGTGGTTTCGCAGTTCCACGGGTCAAATCGCTGTACTATCCAGTTTTGGGCCTTTGGTATCTAAAAAAAAAGCAGTTTGAGTGTGTCGCTCACTGTTCAGCCGCAAATATCTCTATTTAAAAAAGTGTGGTATACCCCAGTAAACAATAACTGTGGTTTTGCCATCCCACGGTAAAAAATCTCTATTATTCAGCTTTTGGTAGTTTTTTCCGTAAAGAAAAACAGTAGTGTCTCCTGACTGTTGTGACACAAAAATATATCTGTTGAAAATAGTCTTGTGTAGGCCCGACATCCCAGTGTGGTTTCGCAGTTCCACGGGTCAAATCGCTGTACTATCCAGTTTTGGGCCTTTGGTATCTAAAAAAAAAGCAGTTTGAGTGTGTCGCTCACTGTTCAGCCGCAAATATCTCTATTTAAAAAAGTGTGGTATACCCCAGTAAACAATAACTGTGGTTTTGCCATCCCACGGTAAAAAATCTCTATTATTCAGCTTTTGGTAGTTTTTTCCGTAAAGAAAAACAGTAGTGTCTCCTGACTGTTGTGACACAAAAATATATCTGTTGAAAATAGTCTTGTGTAGGCCCGACATCCCAGTGTGGTTTCGCAGTTCCACGGGTCAAATCGCTGTACTATCCAGTTTTGGGCCTTTGGTATCTTAAAAAAAAAGCAGTTTAAGTGTGTCGTTCACTGTTCAGCCGCAAATATCTCTATTTAAAAAAGTGTGGTATACCCCAGTAAACAATAACTGTGGTTTTGCCATCCCACGGTAAAAAATCTCTATTATTCAGCTTTTGGTAGTTTTTTCCGTAAAGAAAAACAGTAGTGTCTCCTGACTGTTGTGACACAAAAATATATCTGTTGAAAATAGTCTTGTGTAGGCCCAACATCCCAGTGTGGTTTCGCAGTTCCACGGGTCAAATCGCTGTACTATCCAGTTTTGGGCCTTTGGTATCTAAAAAAAAAGCAGTTTGAGTGTGTCACTCACTGTTCAGCCGCAAATATCTCTATTTAAAAAAGTGTGGTATACCCCAGTAAACAATAACTGTGGTTTTGCCATCCCACGGTAAAAAATCTCTATTATTCAGCTTTTGGTAGTTTTTTCCGTAAAGAAAAACAGTAGTGTCTCCTGACTGTTGTGACACAAAAATATATCTGTTGAAAATAGTCTTGTGTAGGCCCGACATCCCAGTGTGGTTTCGCAGTTCCACGGGTCAAATCGCTGTACTATCCAGTTTTGGGCCTTTGGTATCTAAAGAAAAAGCAGTTTGAGTGTGTCGCTCACTGTTCTGCCGCAAATATCTCTATTTAAAAAAGTGTGGTATACCCCAGTAACCAATAACTGTGGTTTTGCCATCCCACGGTAAAAAATCTCTATTATTCAGCTTTTGGTAGTTTTTTCCGTAAAGAAAAACAGTAGTGTCTCCTGACTGTTGTGACACAAAAATATATCTGTTGAAAATAGTCTTGTGTAGGCCCGACATCCCAGTGTGGTTTCGCAGTTCCACGGGTCAAATCGCTGTACTATCCAGTTTTGGGCCTTTGGTATCTAAAAAAAAAGCAGTTTGAGTGTGTCGTTCACTGTTCAGCCGCAAATATCTCTATTTAAAAAAGTGTGGTATACCCCAGTAAACAATAACTGTGGTTTTGCCATCCCACGGTAAAAAATCTCTATTATTCAGCTTTTGGTAGTTTTTTCCGTAAAGAAAAACAGTAGTGTCTCCTGACTGTTGTGACACAAAAATATATCTGTTGAAAATAGTCTTGTGTAGGCCCGACATCCCAGTGTGGTTTCGCAGTTCCACGGGTCAAATCGCTGTACTATCCAGTTTTGGGCCTTTGGTATCTAAAAAAAAAAGCAGTTTGAGTGTGTCGCTCACTGTTCAGCCGCAAATATCTCTATTTAAAAAAGTGTGGTATACCCCAGTAAACAATAACTGTGGTTTTCCTCTTCCATGGTTCTAATCTACTCTTTATTACCCTTTTTCCATTGATAGTGCAAGTGTAAGCTATTTTACTTTATTTACAATGGGCAAGGCGCGTGGCAAGGGACGTGGAAGTGGACGTTCTGGTGATGGTTCGTGCAGAGGACGGGTCCGTGGCCAAGGTGAAAATGTGCCACAACCAACAGCCACATCTTCTCGCTCCCACTTCTTGACCGAATTACTAGGGAAGCACAGAACAACACCAGTATTGAGAGCTGATCAGTGTGAACAGGTTATTAATTGGATAGCAGACAATACTTCCAGTTACCTGGGCACCACCACCTCCGGTCTGTCTTCCACACAGTCAACTCTTAGTAGCCGTGAGTCTCGACCGCATACTCCTCCTCACCCTGATGCTCCTTCCTCCCACCATGCCGAGTGTCGTCAGACAGCAAGTGATCCCACACTTGGACACTCTGAAGAGCTGTTCACTGGTCCATTTCCATATTTGGGCCCCTCGCCTGATACACTTGAAGTGGTGGAAGAGGAGATCCCATGTTGCGATGCCCAAATATTTGAACAGCCACGGCCACAGGAAGTCGACGTTGGCAATCTGTCACAAGAGGTGGACGATGACGAGACACAATTGCCAGGAAGTGAAGAGGAGGATCGTGGTGCGCAAGTGGAAGAGGAGGAGGTGGTGGATGATCTAGTAACTGACCCAACGTGGAAGGAGGACATGCAGAGTGAGGCCAGCAGCACACAGGGGGAGGGAGGCAGAGTACCCCAACAGGCAGGAAGAAGCAGTGTGGTGGCCGCAGACAGAAGGCAGGCAACCGTTCCCCGTAACACCAACACGAGGGACGTTGCCAGTACAAGCGGTAGGTCTTCCAGAGTCTGGAATTTTTTTGAAGACTCTGCTGATAACCCCAAAAAGGCCATATGTTCCACCTGCCATGCCAGCATCAGCAGGGGTGACAAAACTACCAGCCTGACCACCACCAACATGATCAGGCACATGGCAGCAAAGCACCCGACTTTGTGGGGCGAAACCCAGGGTCCACGACCAGTGTTAGCGGGTGTCACTACTGCTTCTTCCACTGTTGTGCGTGCAATAGAACCCCCTGTTGTGTGTGCAAGGCAATCCCCTGTCCATACTGCATGTAAAGATGCCCCCTCCTCTCAGTCTTCACTTGTTGTGGCAGTTTCTCAAGAAACAGCATCAACGTCCACGTCCCACCGCAGCGTTCAATTGTCCATATCCCAGACCTTTGAACGAAAGCGGAAATTCGCAGCTAACACCCCACAGGCCACAGTCCTAAATTCGCACATTTCACGACTGCTTGCATTGGAAATGCTGCCTTTTAGGCTGGTGGAGACGGAATCCTTCCGCAATCTTATGGCGGTGGCCGTCCCTCGGTACTCGGTCCCCAGCCGACACTATTTTGCCCGGTGTGCCATCCCCGCACTACACAAGCATGTGTCCCAAAGCATCTGCCGTGCCCTCAACAACGCAGTTACTGGGAGAGTCCACCTGACAACGGACACATGGACAAGTGCTTGTGGCCAGGGACGGTACATCTCTCTGACGGCACACTGGGTAAACATAGTGGAAGCCGGGACCCAGTCGGACCTTGGGACGGAACACATCCTCCCCACACCGAGGATTGCGGGCCCTATGTCAGTCAGAGTTGCCCCCACAGTGTACAGATCCTGCGCATCCTCCTCCTCCTCCTCCTCCTCATGTTCAGCCTCCATCTCAGATATCACCACATCAGTTACAAGCTGGAAGCATTGCAGTACTGCCTCCGCCAAGCGGCAACAGGCTGTGCTGAAACTCATAAGCTTAGGTGATATACCTCACACTGCTTGTGAGTTGTGGACACCTGCGAAAGAGCAGGCAGATCTGTGACTGAGACCGCTGAACCTACATCCCGGCATGGTCGTGTGTGACAATGGCCGTAACCTGGTGGCGGCTCTGAGGCGAGGTGAGATCACACACGTACCATGCCTGGCTCATGTGCTTAACCTCGTGGTTCAGCGGTTTCTTAAATCGTACCCCGAGTTGCCAGATCTGCTCGTGAAAGTACGCCACCTGTCAGCTCATTTTCGCAAGTCGGCTACAGCTTCCGCCGCCCTCGCTGTGTTGCAGCAGCGTTTGCAGCTTCCGGCACACCGACTGGTGTGTGATGTCCCCACACGTTGGAACTCTACCCTCCACATGTTGCAAAGGATTTGTGAGCAGAAGAGAGCAGTTGTGGAGTACCAGCTGCAACAAGGCCGTCGATATTCAGGTCAGACTCCACACATAAGACCTCAGGAGTGGACCTGGATGTCTGACATATGTACCATCCTGACAAACTTTGAGGAGGCCACCAAGATGGTGAGTGGCGATGACGCCATCATTAGTGTCAGCATCCCACTTGTCTGTCTTTTGCAACGCTCTCTGCAGAGAATTAAAGAGGAGGCATTGCAGCCAGAGTATGATGAGATGGATCAAGAAGCCGTAGCGGGCGATTACACACAGCCCAGCCTCATCTCATCCCAACGTGCATTGGGGGACAATGAGGGAGAGGAGGAGGAGGAGGAGGAAGAACAGGAGCTGCTATCATGCGTTGTAGACGGTAGTACCTGTACAAGTGTCATACCGTCGGTTCAGCGTGGGTGGCCTGAGGACAGGGGGGAGGAGGAAGAGGAGAAGGAGGAGGAGAGCATGGTCAGTCGTCATCTTGGTGAGGACACGGAAATCTTGCCCGTTACCAGTCTGGCACGCATGGCTGACTTTATGTTACGCTGCCTTAACCGTGACCCTCGCGTTGTCAAAATGTTGGGTGACAGTCATTACTGGTTGGTGACACTTGTAGACCCCCGCTACAAGGAGAACTTTCACTCTCTTATTCCTGAGGTGGAGAGGTCTACAAAAATGGGGCAATACCAGAAGGCCCTTGCTGCAGAACTCTTAAAAAAATTCCCATCTGAACACGCTAGCGGCAGAGGTCACAGTTCGTTGCCCAACCAAGGCGTACAGGCGAGAGAGATGCAACTCCAATCCAGCAGAGGCAGGGGAACACTGTCAACGTTCTGGGACAGTTTTCTGACACCCGCCCAGCTTACAGGCCCTGAGGCGCGGGGTACTCTCACAAGGAGTGGAAAGTTTCAAAAGATGGTGAGGGAGTACCTTGCCGATCGTACCAGCGTCCTCCGTGATTCCTCTGTGCCTTTTAATTATTGGGTATCCAAGCTGGACACTTGGAATGAACTCACTCTGTACGCCTTGGAGGTCCTGGCCTGCCCTGCCGCTAGCGTGTTATCGGAGCGTGTTTTTAGTGCCGCTGGGGGAATTATAACTGATAAGCGCACTCGCCTGTCAACTGACAATGCTGACAAGCTGACCCTTATCAAAATGAACAAGGGCTGGATTGGGCCAGACTTCTCATCACCACCAAATGACAGCAGAGTAACATAAAGTCAAATCCACTGTGTTATTTCGGGAGGTGTATTCACATGCACCGCTTCACACCCACACATGGGTATACGCTTCCTCGTTTCGGCTGTTTAATCTTCTTCTCCTTATCCTCAGCCTCCACCACCACTATACCACCAGGGTGCCAGCATTGCAAGTTCCTCCGTCCTAATTTTTGGCAGCTTTTGCTGGGAAAGCATAAGCAAATACCATGGGACACCCACTCCCCAATAATGGGACTTATGTTTGTAATATGCTGTACTGCATGGCTCTTGTAAGGGGCATTGCAAGTTGCTCCGTCCTAATTTTTGGCAGCTTTTGCTGGGAAAGTATAAGCAAATACTATGGGACACCCACTCCCCAATAATGGGACTTATGTTTGTAATATGCTGTACTGCATGGCTCTTGTAAGGGGCATTGCAAGTTGTTCCGTCCTAATTTTTGGCAGCTTTTGCTTGCAAGGCATAAGCAAATACTATGGGACACCCACTCCCCAATAATGGGACTTATGTTTGTAATATGCTGTACTGCATGGCTCTTGTAAGGGGCATTGCAAGTTGCTCCGTCCTAATTTTTGGCAGCTTTTGCTGGGAAAGCATAAGCAAATTCCATGGGACACCCACTCCCCAATAATGGGACTTATGTTTGTAATATGCTGTACTGCATGGCTCTTGTAAGGGGCATTGCAAGTTGCTCCGTCCTAATTTTTGGCAGCTTTTGCTGGGAAAGCATAAGCAAATACTATGGGAGACCCACTCCCCAATAATGGGACTTATGTTTGTAATATGCTGTACTGCATGGCTCTTGTAAGGGGCATTGCAAGTTGCTCCGTCCTAATTTTTGGCAGCTTTTGCTTGCAAGGCATAAGCAAATACTATGGGACACCCACTCCCCAATAATGGGACTTATGTTTGTAATATGCTGTACTGCATGTGACACGCCCCCTGGGCCGTGTGTACACGTGTGTGGGATACCCGGTGCTGGTTCTCTGGGGTCTGTAGTCTCCGTGGCGGTGACCCGGTCCCGTGGCTCAGGCTGGTCAAACCAGTGGCAGTCTTTCTTAGGTTTTGAGGTTAATTGTCCGACTGCACCACCCGTGGATTGCGGTCAGGGAGTACCACTGCTGCGAGGCAGACCACTGAGGCTGGTGTTGTGTGCGCAGCATAGAATGGGATAACTCCCCTCGGGAGGAGTATAGCCTCAGGGCAGTGAGTGTGGATGATGGGGGTGATGGTGCACGAGCGCAGCAGGAACGACTCAGAGTCTTTGCAGTGCAGTTCAGGGTCTTTACTGATGATTATAAGGTAGACCCTCCCAGGAGTACTGGCTAGCATAAGAGGCCTGGTCAGTCTGTGAGCAAGCAGGAGTTCCCCTGGCCAGGTGGAGTTGTAGGCCTCCCCGTCTGTCTGCACTCTTCCTGGCTACCTTGCTGTAAGCGGGTAGAAGTAGCCCACGTCCCTGAGTGTACCGTGTAGTGCTCACCCGTATGGCTGGTGACTTGGGGCCTTCTGTTAGCCTCCGCTCCACGACGGCGGTGCTGGTCCCTTGCTTGTGACTGAGCCTCCGGGCTTCTATGGCCAGAGGACCTGAAATCCCCTGCCGGCTGGTTTCTGCTGCTGGATATATAAGTTCTCACAGCTTCGGACTCCTGTGTCCGGTTCCTATTGTCTTCTGCCAGGGCGAGCTCTGCTCAGCTTCCAGCCCCTGGTCTTTAGCTCCTAGCTCCTACAGAGCTCCTTGCTGTTACTTTCCCTTGCTCTCACTCTGACTCTGACTGTTCTCTGACTCACTCAACCCCACCCCAGATCCAGTTTATAAGGGCAGAATTCTCCCCTCCCAGGACTGGGGCAGGAGGATGTTGCATGTTTAAGGGATCCTGACCAGGAAACCTCCCACTTGCTCTCCGACGTAATATCTCTATTACTGTGGTGACCAGACCCCTGGGGTGCCACACATGGCTCTTGTAAGGGGCATTGCAGTTCCTCATAATTTTTGGAAAGCCTTCCATTCACTGCTTAGGCCAACAGTGCACGGGAGACCCAGTTGCTATAAATAGAAAAAAAGGTTTAGTTAACGCCCTCTGACCTCCATGTCATTTCCAAGGGGCATTGGAGTGGCTCGAAATTTTTGGTAGGCATTGCACTCACTGTATGCCCTATAACTGTGTAGCCAAACCGCTTCTTTTGTTACAGAAACATATCCTACAAGACATATCTGGTTGACTGGCCTGATATTGATGTGAATGGTCCCTGTTCCTCCTGCTCTTTCTCCTTTGCCACCACCTCATCCGTCATTTATCACCTGAAGCTTTGTTTTAACGGGAGTCATAGAACTGGGATAGTAGCAGGAAAACTTCCAGCAATCCTCGGAGGAGGTAGGATATGCGCCAAAACGCGGACCACCTCAGGCCTAGCCGCTACTACATACATGTGACGCGCCCCCTGGGCCTGTGCTGTGCAGGGGGATACCCGGAGCCGGATCGCTGGGGGTTGTAGTCTCCGTGGCTGTGACCCGGTCCGTGCCCAGGGTGGTCAAACCAGTGGCAGTCTATTTGTGTTGTAATAAGTGTCCGACTACGCCACCCGTGGATTGCGGTCAGTGGGGACCGCCGCTGCGCTGCAGACCGCTGAGGCTGATGTTATATGCACAGCCAAGAATGGGATAACTCCCCACGGGAGAAGTATTGCCTCAGGGCAGCTAGAGTAGATGATGGTAGTGATGGTGTGAGCGTCCCAGTACTAATGGTGCTGGTGCGGCGATGAAACACAGAGACGTGTGGTTGCAGTTTCCAATGCTTCACTCACAGTTCTTTACTGGTCCTAGTCACCTCGGTACCGGCGGTGACTGCCCAAGCCGTGCTGCGTCCACCAGGCAAGGGGCTCGACCAACTCCCAGGCAATTCCAGAGCGTGGCACAGGACTCCCTTCCTTTCCTTTCTCTGGCCGTCCCCACCAGTGACCCACCTTTGTCCAGCTTCCTCGGGCCTTCTGTTGGCGAAACCTCTCTCCGGTTTCCCTGACCCTATGTGGTATGCTTTCCTGGTGGATGTAGTGAGGGGTCGCACCAAGATGTGGTCACAACCTCCGGTTTTGGCTGAGGATTAGTCGCCTCCACCAATTTGGGTTCTGGTACCCTGCTCTGCCAACCCTTCACCTGTTATCTCGTGGGTTCTTAGGGTTCCTTCTTCACTCGTGTCTCTGGGCCTTTCTCTGTGTTCCTGTTCCTTGCTTCCTTTCTTACTGTCCTTTCTGTTCATTCTCCTTTCTCTCTCTCTCAGGCTCCAGCCTCCTGACAACGCCTGCCTGCGGAGCAGAGCCCATGCAGGGGCTCTGCTTCCTGTCTTCTCCTCTCACTCTTAGCTTCTTCTCTGCACTGCACTGGCTACTGTCCTAAGAGGGTGCCCACCTTATATACCTCCCTCTATGTGTGAGCCCTGGTGACTAGCAACCAATGGGCTCCTACCTATGCCCAGAGACCCACCCCTATCTGCTCCTACACCACTGGGTTTTCCTTCCCCTCCCCACTCCAGCCAGGGACAGATGCTGTCGTGCCTGCACTTCTGTCTAGTGGGAGCACCGTTGAGCTGTCCCTCGGAAATGGGGTGTGTGTGGTGCATGCAGCTTACTGAGTCCTGGTCCACACTCCATCCTTACCCGGGAGTGGAATATCACACCTTTGGTTCGAGGTGCAATACCCCTGTAGCAGCCGAGCCCTCGGGGTGCTACACATGCGCTTGCATTCCAAGAAAACAAAGCAGATGCTAACTTCTATCATCATCATCATGCTCCTCACCTAGGCACTGTCAACTCCCCTGATGGAGAAGCCAGGGCACACCGGAGGAGTCTGGTTCTCTGGTGGGCTCGTCCAATGCTGCCCTAAAGCAGGCCAGGCTAAGAAAAGTGTGGGGGAAGGTGACAGGAGAAATCAGGGCGGCTGGGGACCGAGTATGGACACCTGGCCGCCACCTGGCGGCTGGGGACCGAGCGTGGACACCCGGCCGCCGGGCGGCTGGGGACAGAGAATGGATACCTCGCTGCCGAAGCGGCCATGAGGTAGTGGCCTCCTCCAAACTAAAAGGCCCCATTTCAAGTGAAAGCTAGCAGTATGGAATTGCAGCCTGCGGGTGGGTGGGTGGTTGACTGCATATTTTCGCTTGCATTGCAAGGAATGGGGGAGGTACAATTGAACACTGCCCTGGGACAAGGACTTGCACGAGGATACTTGCAAGTCTGCATCTTCTGATGCGGCAAGGATGACTTCTGATGGGCACACTTTTAGACAGTGACCTGGGGGTCAGAGATGCTTCCAGGGGTCTTCCCCATGCTGATCCCTTGTCTTTTCAGCACTGTATGCATGTGTCACACAGCACATGGCCAGATAAGGTTGTAAAATGTTAAAATTACATTTCCCGGTGAACGCATTTGTCACGGTTGAAAGCAATACAAAAGTGCAAAAACGCATGAAAAATGCTACTTGTGAACATAGCCCAAGGTGTGGAGGAGTATTTTTGTTTTTGGTTATTTATTTTACCTTATACACAAGTTTTTACCCTGGAAAGGAAATTCCTTAACATATTTCACAGGAAAAACGTTTCAGTTTCATTTTTGAACGTTTTATTGTAAGCCAGCAAAAGTGGCTTAATACCTCTGACCACGTTGTTGACAGCAGTGACCTGGGGGTCAGAAATGCTTCCAGGGGCGATCCCCATGCTGCCCCCATGTCTTTTGAGCACTGTCACTATCGTTTTGGGCACTTTTTAGGCTTTCTACAGACTGCCGGGGGTGCTGCCGCAAAAATGCTCGGGTCTCTCATAGACTAACATTGGGCTCGTTGCTCGGGTCGAGCACCCGAGTATCACGGTAAGCTCGGCCCGAGCTTTGAGCACCCGTGCATTTTAGTGATCGCTCAACACTATCAGTCGTCATCTTGGTGAGGACACGGAAATCTTGCTCGTTACCAGTCTGGCATGCATGGCTGACTTTATGTTACGCTGCCTTAACCGTGACCCTCGCATTGTCAAAATGTTGGGTGACAGTCATTACTGGTTGATGACACTTTTAGACCCCCTCTACAAGGAGAACTTTCACTCTCTTATTTCTGAGTTGGAGAGGTCTACAAAAATGGGGCAATACCAGAAGGCCCTTGCTGCAGAACTATTAAAAAAATTCCCATCTGAACACGGTAGCGGCAGAGGTCACAGTTCGCTGCCCAACTAAGGCATACAGGCGAGAGAGACGCAACTCCAATCCAGCAGAGGCAGGGGATCACTGTCAATGTTCTAGGACAGTTTTCTGAGACCTGCCCAGCTTACAGGCCCTGAGGCGCAGGGTACTCTCACAAGGAGTGGAAAGTTTCAAAAGATGGTGAGGGAGTACCAGCGTCCTCCGTGATTCCTCTGTGCCTTTTAATTATTGGGTATCCAAGCTGGACACTTGGAATGAACTCACTCTGTATGCCTTGGAGGTCCTGGCCTGCCCTGCCGCTAGCGTGTTATCGGAGCGTGTTTTTAGTGCCGCTGGGGGAATTATAACTGATAAGCGCACTCGCCTGTCAACTGACAATGCTGACAAGCTGACCCTTATCAAAATGAACAAGGGCTGGATTGGGCCAGACTTCTCATCACCACCAAATGACAGCAGAGTAACATAAAGTCAAATCCACTGTGTTATTTCGGGAGGTGTATTCCCATGCATCGCTTCACACCCACACATGGGTATACGCTTCCTCATTTCGGCTGTTTTTTTGCTCTTCTCCTTATCCTCAGCCTCCACGACCACTATAGCACCAGGGTGACCGTGGTCCATGTTGCCAGCATTGCAAGTTCCTCTGTCCTAATTTTTGGCAGCTTTTGCTTGGAAGGCATAGGCAAAGACTATGGGAGACCCACTCCCCAATAATGGGAATAATGTTTTTAATATGCTGTACTGCATGGCTCTTGTAAGGGGCATTAAAATCGTCTTGTTAAGCTACTGTGACCTCCACATCTCTTCCAAGGGTCGTTAATATTGTCTTTTCATTCCACTGCGACCTCCACCACTCTTCCAAGAGGCATTAAAAGCATCTTGTTAAGCTACTGTGACCTCCACGTCTCTTCCACAGGGCGTTGATATTGTCTTTTTATTCCACTGTAACCTCCACCACTCTTCCAAGGGGCATTAAAACCGTCTTAAGCTACTGTGACCTCCACATCTCTTCGAAGGGGCATTAAAACTGTCTTGTTAAATCACTCTGAACTCCACAGCTCTTCCAAGGGGCATTGACATGTTGTTTTTAATTACCTCTAACCTCCACGACTCTTGCAACGGGCATTGCATTTCCTCCTAATTTTTGTCAGCTTTTGCTTTTCAATGCATAGGCGAACACTAAAGGAGACCCACTCCCCAATAATGGGTAGAAGGTTTTTAATACGCTGTAATCCACGTCTGTTTCAAGGGGCATTGCAGTGCCTAATAATTTTTGGAAAGCCTTCCATTCCCTGCTTAGGCCAACAGTGTACAGGAGACCCAGTTGCTATAAATGGGAAAAAACGGTTTAGTTAAGGCACTCTGACCTCCATGTCACTTCCAAGGGGCATTGGAGTGCCTCGAAATTTTTGGTAGGCATTGCACTCACTGTATGCCTTATAACTGTGTAGCTGAACCTCTCCTTTTGGTACAGAAACATATCCTACAAGACATGTGTGGTTGGCTGGCCTGATATTGATGTGAATGGTCCCTGTTCCTCCTGCTCTTTCTCCTTTGCCACCACCTCATCCATCATTCATCACCTGAAGCTTTGTTTTAACGGGAGTCATAGAACTGGGATAGCAGCAGGAAAACATCCAGCAATCCTCGAAGGAGGTAGAATATGCGCCAAAACGCTGACCACCTCAGGCCTAGCTGCTACTACATACATGCGCTTGCATTCCAAGGAACAGAAAGCTAAGAAGGTGGATGGCCTCATGATCATGAATAATTTACTCGTTGTGTAGGAGGCCGACCACTGCTGCTGTCTACCTTCTGAACTTTGTGTTGAAGCCTGATTGACCCAGGACCCACAATCCTCTATGTCTGGAGGACGTGTTGCATCCCAGTGTCCAACTGTGTCCCGGCTTCCACAATATTAACCCAGTGTGAAGGCGTCAGGGAGATGGGCCATTCCTGGCCACATTCACTTGTCCACGTGTTTGTGGTTAGGCTGTCCTTCCCACTAAATGCACTGGGGAGGGTACAGGTAATGTTTTGGTATGCGCGCTTGTGTATAAGGCGCACCAGAACAAATAGGGGCGGCTGGGGACCGTTTATGGACAACCGGCCACCCCCACGCGGCTGGGGACTGTGTGTGGGCACCCGGCCGCAGGGCGGCTGGGGACTGAGTATGGACACCCGGCCGCCCCCTGGCGGCTGGGGACCAAGCGTGGACACCCGGCCGCCGGGCGGCTGGGGACCGAGTATGAATACCAGGCTACCGACGCAGCCATGACGTGGTGGCCAGATTCCACCTCCACATGCCTAAAAGGCCCAATTTCAAGTGCAAGCAAGCTAGCAGTATGGTATTGCAGCCTGGGGGTGGGTGGGTGGCAGGCTGCATACTTGCACTTGTATTGCAAGTTATGGGGGAGGTACAATTGAACACTGCCCTGGGACAAGGACTTGCACGGGGATAGTTGCAAGTCTGCATCTTCTGATGCAGCAAGGATCACTTCTGATGGGCACACTTTTAGACAGTGACCTGGGGGTCAGAGATGCTTCCAGGGGTTTTCCTCATGCTGTTCCCATGTCTTTTTAGCACTGTATGCATGTGTCACACAGCACATGGCCAGATAAGGTTGTAAAATGTTAAAATGACATTTCCCGGTGAATGCATTTGTCACGGTTGAAAGCAATACAAAAGTGCAAAAACGCATAAAAAATGCTACTTGTGAACATAGCCCAAGGTGTGGAGGAGTATTTTTGTTTTTGGTTATTTATTTTACCTTATGCACCAGTCTTTACCCTGGAAAGGATGTTCCTTAACCCCTTTCCGACCTGGTCAGTAATAGTACGCACCAGGTCGGGAAGGCCGGTTCAGCGGGGGCTCCGGCGGTGAGCGCGCACTGAAGCGAGCACATGTCAGCTGATTATTGGAATCGCAATCCACCCACGGCTGTTAACATGTTAAATCTCTGACAGTGGCATTTAACTCGCGCTTCCGGGAGTCCTAAGCCCCGCCCATCAGTGACCCAGTCACGTGATCGCGGGTCACCAATGGGTGGGCATGACAACTCAGGGTCTGCAGCAGACGCCTGTGGTTGTCATGTTTCAATTGCTATGAGCGCCACCTAGTGGTCAGCGCTCATAGCAAGTGAGCATTTCTCATGCATACAAGCGATCTGCTCATCGCTTGTATGCAGTAGAAGCAATCAGACAACTGCTGCTTCTAGTCTCCTCTGGAAACTATAGAAGCAAGCAGAAAGTGTAAAAAAAAAAAGAAGTTTAAAAAAATAAAAAATATATAAAAGTTTAAGTCACCCCCCTTTCGCCCCATTCAAAATAATAATAATATATATATATATATAAAAAACAAAAAACAAAAAAAAACACACACATATTTGGTATCGCCGCGTTCAGAATCGCCCGATCTATCAATATAAAATAAATAATACAATCAGTAAACGGCGTAACGAGAAAAAAATTTTAAACGCCAGAATTAAGTTTTTTTGGTCGCTACAACTTTGCAATAAAATGCAATAACGGGCGATCAAAACATCGGATCTACCCCAAAATGGTATCAATAAAAAAGTCAGCCCAGCACGCAAAAAATAAGCCCTCACCTGGCCCCAGATCCCGAAAAATGGAGAAGCTAAGGGTCTCGGAAAATGGTGTCATTTTTTTTGTTTTTTTTTAGCAAGCTTTGGATTTTTTTTTTCACCACTTAAATAAAAAAGAACCTATACATGTTTGGTGTCTATGAACTCGTAACGACCTGGAAAATAATGATGGCAGGTCAGTTTTAGCAATCTGTGAACGTGGTAAAAAAAGGACCCAAAAAACAACTGTGGAATTGCATTTTTTTTGCAGTTTCACTGCACTTGGAATTTTTTTCCCATTTTCCAGCACACGATATGGTAAAACCAGTGATGATGTTTAAAAGTACAACTCGTCCCGCAAAAAATAAGCCCTCACATGGCCATATTGAACGAAAATTAAAAAAAGTTCTGGCTCTGGGAAGAAGGGGAGCAAAAAAGGAAAACACAAAAACAGAAAGACCCATGGTCGTTAAGGGGTTAACATATTTCACAGGAAAGCACTTTCACTTTCGTTTTTGAACGTTTTATTGTGAGCCTGTAAAAGTGGCTTAATACCTCTGACCACGTTGTTGACAGCAGTGACCTGGGGGTCAGAAATGCTTCCAGGGGCGATCCCCATGCTGTCCCCATGTCATTTGAGCACTGTCACTATTGTTTTGGGCACTTTTTAGGCTTTCTACAGACTGCCGGGGGAGCCGCCGCAAAAATGTTCGGGTCTCCCATAGACTAACATTGGGCTCGTTGCTCGGGTCGAGCACCCGAGTATCACAGTGAGCTCGGCCCGAGCTTCGAGCACCCGAGCATTTTAGTGCTCGCTCAACACTAGTCATTATGCAACCCACCATTCCAAATATAAATTGTAATCCACCACTGTGCCCCCCACTAACTATAAATTGCCTATTATATTATATATATATATATATATATATATGCACCCGTATTCTTTCCCCTAATTCATTATCAGTCACACTCCTGCATCCTCAACACCCCCACTCTAACTCCCTCTCTGATTCATTAGATTTACATGCCCCCCCTTCATTGTCGTGTCCTCCCTCTCCCACTCCATCCTTTATTCGTCATTTGCTCTCCCCCCCAACTCCCAATTCGTCATTTGCTCTCCCCTCCCCACTCCCAATTCATTATTTGCTGTCCCTCAAGAAAATTGAAATTCTATTAAAAAGTTTTCATACTTACCTCTCATATGATCCCCTGCAGCTCCACTGCTGCTCCGGCACAAGATACTCCAGGGTCCCGGCACAAGATACCCCAAGACCCGGTGAGCAGTAGCACAAGAGGTTGGGGCCCGCACTGGTTCTGGGCCCCTCCTCTTTAATTCTGTTCACCGGGCGCCATACAGCAGTAAGGGCAGTAATGCCCCAATGGCGACCCTGTACACAGTGATTGCGCCAGTAGAATAGCATGTGCAGCTCTGGAGTATAATACACGATGTAACTCAGCATCAGTACAGGATAAATAATGTATGAATTCAGTGACTGCACCACCAGTAAAATGATAATCAAATTGTGAAGATTACCTTTAAGAAGAATACAGTTAGACACTTACATATATGGACCATGAAGGCTCACGTTTATAAACATAGATTGGTCTTTAATTGGATCAGTAATATATATAACAGTATTGGATGCTGAGAGCAGAGCTGCAAAAAACTCAGGTACCACCCCAGTCACTAGGAATATACTACTAAGAACAGCTTGAAAGTTGCATTCCCTTTTGCACTATTGGTTCAATCACCATGAAGCTTGGTGAAGGTTACTGTACTACACAGAAGGTCTCAACAAACCACAGGATTAAAAGAACCAAGATTAAAAATAAACAATCCACTTAACTTTGGTCACGAATATACAAAGAACATTGTAGAAGGCGGGAGTGGAATGTAAAGACATGGCGGTGCACTCTCACAGAGGACACGAAAAAGTTTTAATTCCTAGACAAATCAAAAATTAAATACTTATCGAGTTTCCCTAAAAATGAGGGGGGAAAGGGGGAAATATGGGACCATGTTTGGAGTGTGATGTTAAGCACTAGAGGATAATGTCCTGAAAAAAAAAAAAAAGAGAGAAAGAAGACTTAGGAGATGAGTGGATGATCTGCTTGGTAATCTGTTCAGGTGTTTCCAGGATTGGTCGGTCAGAGGATTTGCCTTGGCATGCCATAGCCAGTCATTCCAGACTGGGAGGCTCCTTTGTTGGTGCCCATCTGTAGACCAATGACGCTCTGCCCTTCTTTTAATTTGTCTTTGGAAAATTCACGTTTGTTTTCCATGGATTTCCTAAAAAAAAAAAAAAAAAATTGTAAAGAATTTATTAGACTGGGAAGAAAGTGTTGGACCTGCTGTCTAAGAAAAGAATGTCCCCGGATTTACTTAGAAATGTTGAGCAAGCTTGCAAATACTTCAATTTATTTATTATGGTGTCTATAGACCTTAGATAGCTGTTGGCCAATTGCTTGTTCAGGCTGACAGCTGTCTCCTTTCACATGAATGCTCATTCAGCCTTCAGCTGTCTCTCCCAACTCTCCTATCACATGAATGATCCACTTGGCCAACAGCTACCTTTCCCTGCTCCCTCATACCCATGATCACTTACCCAACAGCTATCATTCCCAACATCCTATAATACTTATGGCTCATCTCAGCCAACAGCTTTTTCTCCTGACTCCCCTATAAACATGGATGCTCAACTCAGCCAAGCATTCGCGTGTTCTCTATGGGGATTATGGAGCGAGCCGGTGGTATATTTCTCTAGCAGTTGCCTTTCTAGCTGAAGGAAAGAAGTGTTGGAGTTCAGAGGAGAGTTTGCAGGACCACCTACACATCAGGTGGACTTTTAAAGCCCACTCTTCACATTAAGTGTTCTCAAGAGCACCATTTAGATCTTCTGCAATATTATGCCTTGTGTATAGAGCAAAAAATATGGTCCTTTTCTTGTCTCGTTTTCCACTTAAAGATCATTTTGTCTTAAAATGGGTTGGAAACTGCTTTTTCATGTACAATCAATACAAAGTAATGGATGCCTGGTATTGAACCTGATGAATGCCCACCACTACGCCAAGTTCTTGTCTATGGACTAGTGTACAAAAATGTAAACTCTCGATTTTGGCTTAAAGCACTCACTTAGGGAACCAGTTGGGATCTCCACGGAATTGGTCGCCCTTTGTAACCGCTACACCACCCAAGTTCATCAGGGTCCGCTGCACACTGGCCATGTCCTTGCCTGTGGGAAAAAGAGAAAAACGCATTATTTGATGGGATTTATTTTAGATATACGCTGACCTTGCCGCCATCATTTTCTGCCATATAAACAAATCGATTGAGTCTTTTTAGCATTAAGCTCAGGGTGCAAGCAGTTCAAAGATTTACATCAATAAACTACTCCTTAAGTACAAGATGATATCAGATATAATGGTTTAAACTATTGGGGTGACATTTGGTATCCATACCTTCCCATAAGTCAACTGTCTGGAACAAGTCAGTAGCTGCAATGCCATAGCGCTCACAGGCCTTCAGGAACTGAGACACTTGCTCCATCTGTTTGAAGGCCATTGCGGATGTTTGGATTTTGGCCACCGAACCCGGGGCAAGGGAATTAATCAGATGGGAAAGCACCTAAAGTAGTGAGAAAAAAAAAATATTTATGCAGGTCAAAAGACATTTTATGACTTACAGTATGACCATTATGATCATTCACAAGATTTGATATTTACTACTTTAATATTATGTCCTAAAGCCTTACATTTTTTTGGTTGCAGGAAAATGGTAATTCATTTTAAGTTAAACCCTTTAGAAGTCGTGTAAACTGGCATTGTAGACTCTAGTCCTTATTAGTGTTGAGTGAGCATGCTCGTTTAACCCTTTAAACGAGCACGCTTGGGTGCTCGCCGAGTATTTTGGCGTGCCTGGCATTTCTTTTACTGTCGCCGCGGCTGCAAGTGTCACAGATGTTAGAATGCTGTGACACATGCATGGATTGTCTGACAAACAGGCACTCCCTGCACGTGTCACAGGTGTATGACAGATGTGACACATGCAGGAGCGGCGACGCTTTCATCGATGCCAAGCAAGCCGCAAATACTCGGCGAGCTGAGGGTTAACAATTCATACTCACTAAACACTAGTCCTTATCATAGACAGTTCTGGAAGAAAATCTTAAAATCTTTACAGGATTGTTAAGCCTGGTTACATATATAAAGATTTTATATTAAACAATTGATGCAATTGCAGCATCAAAATCCATTGTACTCACAGTGCCGTCCTTCAGCCACTTCTGAAAACCAGACTTTCCCTCTTCTTCTGGACGCCCACATTCGGCAGGGCACTGGGTGGTTATCCATTGCACCAAGATGTTCTCCAACTCTGGGTCGTACTTCTGATCAATCTTCATCTGTACTTCCCTGCTCAGTCCGTATGAAGGTCCTTTGTTTGCCATTTTAGTGGTTGGTGGTTTGGGTTTCTGTAAGAAAGAAACAATAAGCTACGTAAGGAACATGGAGACCAACCCGTACACTTATATTTAGGAATATGACCTAATGGAACACAAATGGTCGAAGTTGGACTTGAAGCTAGAAGTAAACTGGAAAACGGTTCATGCTCGGGGTGAGCTTTGTGGCGGAGGTTTTGGGAGAGAAATTAAAAGCACTTCTGTTGGTTTCATAGAAAAAGGAATGATAGAGTTTATTGCTCATTTACGCACTCCCAGGCTCCATACCATGTGTTTACATCCAGCTGCCAATTTGTGGGGACGCCGGGTGTTAGACCCCCACTGACCTGATATTCATGGCATATACACAGAAGAGCTTGGCACGGCTGAGCGCCAAGGTGTTCTCTATAAACAAGCTGCTGCCAGACTTCTCTGGCAGTGGCTTATCTCCCTTAGAACCAAAGGTTCGTCCATTGGAAATCCGATCTCTTCCCCAACATCTCCTGTTGGGAGGACTCAATGCACATTAGACTGTTACCCGACTCTGCTGATATCTGCTGGTTTGGAGAACCTTAGCTTCCCATACACATTAGACCATCATCAGAAAATTACCTTTTTTGTGGTATGTAATTTTTTTTAAAAAAAAAAAAAAAATGTCATATCACACTCCGAATTAAAAATAGAAATATTACAGTTTTCACACTGGCCTCTGGGGCGTTTTTTGGCTCTAACATCTTGTCGTTTCAGGAAATCCTCATGTGGCTCAAGACCCCGATTTAAACCATAGGTAAATTTTCTCATGAGACATTGCCTTTAACACTTCCGGTTCAGAGCAGCTCATAAGATTCAGAGCCCAAGCCACATGTCCCAAACTAGAACTACTTTCTGAGAACCTTGCTAAAACTTTCATACCAAGACTTGCAACTCCTAAAACTTTAGGAGATTTTACGTAAACCGTAGTCAACTGAACTCTTCACCTTACAAAGCATCCGGAAATTCACAGCCCACAGGAAACTCTCTCACCATGTCCTGTTTGTGTTACACGGAAGCCATAACGGTAAGCTGTTATATACAAGGTCTGAGGAACATGTTCAACATTAGATTTCATTTTTCCAATTCACTGGGTTTTTGTTCCTCTGTTCTCCTCATCGTGAATCAAATTTCTAATTTCATTTTTTTAACATCACGTTGGATGTAGAGGAAGCCCTTCACAGGTTCTCACCTCCGATTATGGATGGATCCAACCCCCGCGAGGCCCCTTTTCCAGGGTAGGAGCTCCCTTGAATGCCAGTATTGGCCTCGCACATCTATAAATTACAGTGGGTGTACATTATCCTAACATAAAAGAGGTCACTAACTGAGTATATTCAAGGCCAAATAATTGGATTTTATTATGGCCCTTTAGGGTTATTATGGCTGAGAGGTCAGTTTCCATTGGCAGATGCTCTGTAACATAGTATAAAGTTCTCCCGATAACCCCGCCATCTCAGCGCTCCTCTCTTACTGTAATTACTGATAATCAGCCAGAGCCCTGTATAAATACGCAGGCTGCAGCAATCACATCATTTAGGGGATAGGTTCCAAGTTTACTGCAGAGAGATTAAAAGAAAGCTATCGCCTGCGAGCCAGAGAGTCAAAACAGTTTCTCCCTAGATAAGAAAACAGTATGTCTATTCATTACAAGACTGGAAGCCGTTGAGGAACACTGTGCCCATGTCTACTAGCTTTACCAGTGGTCTCATATACAATGGGTGTGAACGAGAAGATCCCATGTCAGTGTAATTATCTCCTATAGAGAAGTGTTAACTGCAGTGCAAAAGTCTCCCACAGAGCTTCACTTCCTTTGATTGATCCATCTTAGACTATTGTGTTTGGCCACCGAAAGGGCAGTTGGCTGATAGACATTTCTACCAAATTTCCCCCTCCCATTGATCAAGATGCAAGGATTTTAAAATGGGGAGAGTGGAGTAAGCTTCTGCCCGATACCTCTGACAGCGGCTTAACTACAGGGAAAGCTAAATGATTAGGCATTGTAAGTCAATATGCCGGAGTCCGGTCTCCTCAACGTTGGATGGTCAGCGGGTTCTTCCCGATTTGGATTTGTAAGAGCAGTGGTTGATCTTCCTGAAAACGAAGATTGGGCAATTAAAACCTTAAATTCCAATCCTTCATCCATTAGACGGACAATGTTAAGATTGCTTGGCTGACAGCTGTCCCTTCCAAATCCCCCATATATAGGAGCGCTCTACTTGGCCAATACTTCCTGTGTTCTCCTTGAGAACCGTTGGCAGAGTAGTCTGGCTTTATGGCCTTATCTATATACCAAAGTATTAGAAGGAAGGAATGGATTCCAGCATCAGAATCTTCAGTTAAAAGCACAGTTTATTAGGCATGTGTATAAAATTGAAACTTAGGGGGTTGCGATTTTATATACTTACAGTGGGTACGGAAAGTGTTCAGACCCCTTTAAATTTTTCACTCTGTTTCATTGCAACCATTTGGTAAATTCTAAAAAGTTCATTTTTTTCTCATTAATGTACACTCTGCACCCCATCTTGACTGAAAAAAAAACAAATGTGGAAATGTTTGCAAATTTATTAAA
This sequence comes from Phyllobates terribilis, assembly GCF_046119375.1. Classification (NCBI taxonomy): domain Eukaryota; kingdom Metazoa; phylum Chordata; class Amphibia; order Anura; family Dendrobatidae; genus Phyllobates; species Phyllobates terribilis. The sequence continues at coordinate 143,811,546 of NW_027362767.1, forward strand.
AAAGAAAAACTGAAATATCACATGGTCATAAGTACTCAGACCCTTTGCTCACACACTCATATTTAAGTCACATGCTGTCCATTTCCTTGTGATCCTCCTTGAGATGGTTCTACTCCTTCATTGGAGTCCAGCCGTGTTTAATTAAACTGATAGGACTTGCTTTGGAAAGGCACACACCTGTCTATATAAGACCTCACAGCTCACAGTGCATGTCAGACCAAATGAGAATCATGAGCTCAAAGGAACTGCCCAAGGAGCTCAGAGACAGAATTGTGGCAAGGCACAGATCTGACCAAGGTTACAAAAGAATTTCTGCATTACTCAAGGTTCCTAAGAGCACAGTGGCCTCCATAATCCTTAAATGGAAGAAGTTTGGGACCACCAGAAGTCTTCCTAGACCTGGCCATCCAGCCAAACTGAGCAACTATGGGAGAAGAGCCTTGGTGAGAGAGGTAAAAAGGAACCCCAAGATCACTGTGGCTGAGCTCCAGAGATGCAATAGGGAGATGGGAGAAAGTTCCACAAAGTCAACTATCACTGTAGCCCTCCACCAGTCGGGCCTTTATGGGCAGAGTGGCCTGCCAGAAGCCTCTCCTCAGTGCAAGACATATGAAAGCCCACATAGAGTTTGCTCAAAAGCACATGAAGGACTCCCAGACTATGAGAAATAAGATTCTCTGGTCTGATGAGATGAGGATAGAACTTTTTGGTGATAATTCTAAGCGGTATGTGTGGAGAAAACCAGGCACTGCTCATCACCTGCCCAATACGATCCCAACAGTGAAACATGGTGGTGGCAGCATCATGCTGTGGGAGTGTTTTTCAGCTGCAGGTACAGGACGACTGGTTGCCATTGAAGGAAACATGAATGCGGCCAAGTACAGATATATCCTGGATGAAAACCTCTTCCAGAGTGCTCTGGACCTCAGACTTGGCCGAAGGTTCACCTTCCAACAAGACAATGACCCTAAGCACACAGCTAAAATAACAAAGGAGTGGCTTCAGAACAACTCTGTGACCATTCTTGACTGGCCCAGCCAGAGCCCTGACCTAAACCCAATTGAGCATCTCTGGAGAGACCTGAAAATGGCTGTACACCAACGTTCACCATCCAACCTGACAGAACTGGAGAAGATCTGCAAGGAAAAATGGCAGAGGATCCCCAAATCCAGGTGTGAAAAACTTGTTGCATCATTCCCAAGAAGACTCATGGCTGTACTAGCTCAAAAGGGGCTTCTACTCAATACTGAGCAAAGGGTCTGAATACTTATGACCATGAGATATTTCAGTTTTACTTTTTTAATAAATTTGCAAAAATTTCTTCATTTCTGTTTTTTTTTCAGTCAAGATGGGGTGCCGAGTGTACATTAATGAGAAAAAACATGAACTTTTTAGAATTTACCAAATGGCTGCAATGAAACAAAGTGAAAAGTTTAAAGGGGTCTGAATGCTTTCTGTACCTAATAAACCGTGTTTTTAACTGAAGATCCTGACGCTGGAATCCATTCCTTCCTTCTCCCATTGCCTCTCCTGCGGCACCGCCGATGTCCGTGCTTCGGACCTTCACATAGGCGAGTAGTTGTTTTTTCCCCCTTTTACCAATACTTTTGTTAAAGTCAACAGACCGGGTCCTTCTCTCCGGTTATTGGGGGAGATTCGGGACCTTTTAGAGTTGGCTAGTCCTTCCAAAATTAGCAGGTCTAGCGGATACACATGTAAAGTGTATGGCCAGCTTATCCGTGGAGATTCTGACAAAATCATAATATGGGAAAAGTTTGCTTAAATTGGTATTTTCAGAAAAATAGCTCAAAAGTGAATTAACTTGTTGCGCATGAATGTGGCCCTATAAGGTGTGAGTCTGTGCAGAAACCGTTGCATGCAGTTTTCCCCATGCAGAATGCTTCACTCGCCCACATTCCAGCTCCTGCAGCAGACGTAGTGCTCTATGAACCCGGGCTCCTCCACTGATCACAGTACTTTTCCACCACTTGTTTGGAAACTAGCCAAGATTCTGTCATAGGGGAAGAGATAGCCAGGCGGTTGCTAAGAGACAAAACCGCAGCCTGTCCACGCTTGCCCAAAAACTACCGCGATGATGCAATGGCAACAAGATTTATTAAAGATAATCAAGCTCTGTACAGAAGAACCGTACGTGATATACTTTTAATCGCTCCGTTACTTTTAGGGCAGTGTAACAGTAAGCAACAATTGGTAATTATTCACCCCCGACTGCCATAAATATGTAGCCGCCCTCGTGTGTAAACCAAAACGGTTTCAGTAAAGTTAAAGATTAGCATTTCACAGTTTATCTGGAGAAGGATCCACATACTGAGTTCAGTTATTTTTTACATAAATAACAATTACTCCGTACTGATCCTGAGTTACACACCTGGAGAATACTACAAGAGCTGCACTCACTATTCTGCTGATGCAGTCACTGTGTACACACATTACATTACTGATCCTGAGTTACATCCTGTATTATACTCCAGAGCTGCACTCACTATTCTGCTGGTGCAGTCACTGTGTACACACATTACATTACTGATCCTGAGTTACATCCTGTATTATACTCCAGAGCTGCACTCACTATTCTGCTGGTGTAGTCACTGTGTACATACATTACATTATTGATCCTGTACTGATCCTGAGTTACATCCTGTATTATACTCCAGAGCTGCACTCACTATTCTGCTGGTGCAGTCACTGTGTACATACATTACTGATCCTGTACTGATCCTGAGTTACATCCTGTATTATACTCCAGAGCTGCACTCACTATTCTGCTGGTGTAGTCACTGTGTACATACATTACATTACTGATCCTGAGTTACATCCTGTATTATACTCCAGAGCTGCACTCACTATTCTGCTGGTGCAGTCACTGTGTACATACATTACATTACTGATCCTGAGTTACATCCTGTATTATACCCCAGAGCTGCACTCACTATTCTGCTGGTGCAGTCACTGTGTACATACATTACATTACTGATCCGGAGTTACATCCTGTATTATACTCCAGAGCTGCACTCACTATTTATTATTCTTCAGAACTAAATTCAGTTTTTGAAGTCAGCAAAATTATTGTCAGATGCATTAACCAAGGTGGAGAGCAATTAGTTTTGGCGACATCTGATAAGGTTACATTACCTATTTTAAAGAAAATGACCCAGAATGCAGATCACTATAATACGCACTATGCACTGAACAAGTAGGAAGAGCTAGGAATGTTTGGCAATTCAATGTAATTACACTTTTTATATAGTTAATGTTATAAGTAAGCTTTAAATATAGTGTTCCCTGGTGAATATAGGTTTTAAAAGTTATTTTCACCCCCTTTCAAGAGCACCTGTCAGCATGGCATCCAACAGGGTGATGTGTACAGCTCCATACAAACATTGGAGGACATGGCTTGAAAATCTATGGATTCCATCATGTATAAAAGTGAAGAATACAGATATGATGATAAGAATCAAATATTCTTACAGGTTATCTGGGCAAACAATCACTTTGCCCTTAGATTAGAACCTTCCTACCAAATCAGCGCCTCCACCCCGATGTCCTCGCACCTACAGCCCTGCTGGGTGTGAATGCAGTCATTGAGTCTGTGAATGTCAAACACAGCCATGCCCTGAAGGCACACAGTGAGCCTGCGGAGATTGCCAGCGCCAGACCCACCCGTCCCATAAATCAGCGATGACCAGTCATCTGATTGATAACAGGAATTCATATGGGCCTATGAAGATTTTCGTTTGGGGAGTGAAAAATTACAGAGCGAGGTGAAGAGTTAACATGCGGAAGAAGCGGCGAAACAGATGTCTGTAAGAGGATGTGAAAAGTGTACTGCGGGCCAACGTCTTATATGAAGCAGATCCCAGTTCTTGTTATCATCATCGAGACAGCGATATACAATTAAAGCTGTGGTTTACGTGAGCTGACACCCCTCCCCAAACCTGGATGTCAACCTCCGCTCATCATTTACCTTCACATAACTTTGTTAGAACATGATTTCCTTTAAAGCTGCAGCTAGACAATCAGATTTCTGGTCATCCACGAGCGCCGAACAGCTCTATACAAGACTATCCATGCTCTTTTAATGGCCCGATTGGAAGCATGTTTGCTTAGGCCTTTGATAGTGAGCATGCTTATAAACATTTGTTCACCGAAAATGGCCTTTCGGAGGTAGACATTAATGTGATGCGCCCCCTGGGCCGCGTGGGGAACCCAGAACCGGGCCTTTTCGTGAATGCTGGAGGTTGTAGTCACTGTGGCGGAGACCCGGTCCCGAGGCTCAGGGTGGTCAAACCAGTGGCAGTCTATTTATGGGGTTTTTATGGTTAAGTGTCCGACTACGCCACCCGTGGATTGCGGTCAGGATGAACCGCCGCTGCAGGGTGGACCGCTGAGGCTGGTGTTGTGGGTGCAGCAGAGTGTAGTACACCTCCCCACAGGAGGAGTATAGCCTCAGGGCAGTGTAGAGTGATGATGGTGGTTGTGGTGCGGGGCGTCCCAGTACTAGTAGTGCTGACGCGGTGATAAAGCACAGAGACAAGGTGTTGCAGTTCAGGTTCTTTACTCACAGTTCTCATCCAGGTCACTTGTGCACAGATAGGACCGCCTGAGCCGTGCTGCGTCCACCAGGCAGGGGGCTCGATCAACCCCCAGGCAATTCCGGAGTGTGGCACAGGACTCCCTTCTATCCTTTCGTCAGCCGTGCCCCACCAGTGACACTACTTCTGTCCAGCTGCCTCGGATCTTCTCCTGGGAGGGCTGGGTGCCCACTTCCCTGACCCTATGTGGTGTGCCTTCCTAGTAGGTGTAGTGAGGGGTCGCACCAGTAAATGATCACGACCTCCGGTTCTTAGTTAAGGATTAGTCACCTCCACCAACTTGGGATCCGGTACCCTGTTCTGCCAACCCGTCACCCGCAATCTCCTGGGTCCTTAGGGTTCCTTCCGCCTTCGTGTCTCTGGGTCTTTCTACACTTTGGGTACCTCTTTCTTTGCTGTTCCTTTCTGTTTCTGTTCCTTTCTGTTTCTGTTCCCTTCTTTTCCTTTCTGTTTCTGTTCCTTTCTCCTGGCTCCGGCCTTCACCCTAGGCCTGCCTCGTGGAGCTGGGCCCGGACTGAGCCACAGCTCCCCGTCAGCCCTCTCTGGCTGAACTCCTTCTCTCCTCCAACTCTCTGCACTGACTTCTTCTCTACTCCCAGAACCAAGATGGTGCCCACCTTATATACCTCCCTCTCTGTGTATGAGCCCAGGTGACTTGCAACCAATGAGCTCCTTCCTATGCTCCAGAAACCGTCCCCTTCTGCTCCTACATCACTGGGTTTTCCACCCCCCTCCCCACTCCAGCCAGGGACATAGTCGGTCGTGCCTGCACTTCTGTCTAGTGGGAGCACCATTGAGCTGTCCCCCGGAAATGGGGTGTGTGATGCATGCAGCTAACGGAGTCCCGGTCCACACACCATCCTTACCCGGGAGTGGGATATCACACCTCTGGTTGAGGTGCAATACCCCTGTAGCGACCGAACCCACGGGGCGCTACAAATGCAGATTTTGATTCACTTCGTGCCACTATGACAAGACAACACAAGGTCAGAAAACCCAATGTGAAGAATTGTCAGGAGGACATAGTAGTAAAGTTGATCATATGGCAAAGGCTGGTATGTTAACCTTTGTAAATACATTCCTTCTGATCCAACATTATATAATATTAATTAAACATAGAATATGTGGCGTTAATGGATAGATCCGGAAACAATCATCTTGTTTATCAGGAAATGTGATTTTGGGCTAACTTCAACATTCACATTTGTTATAGATTTAATATCAGATTAAACTATTTAGCATTAAATTACTAAACAGATGGTGCATTTTCTTCTTTTTTTTTTTTTTTTTTTTTTTTTTTACTGTCCAACATGGTTTTTCCCTAAAAAAAACTGAGCAACTGAGACAAGGGCTAGATTGTGATATCTAGACAGTGTCAGCTTCTAAAATGGCAGGTTTTTAGGGGCGTTCCCCGTAAGCATGGTTTTGTTGGGTATTCAAATATGCAGAAAGTCTCAGTGAACCGGGATTTGCAAATACCAAAGTGTAAAAAGGAAGTACAAGAGACGCACCGGCAACAGGGTCATAGACGACTAATCGCTAACCCGTCTCTTCCATTCTCACAAAAGATTGACTGTAGCAAAAATTGCTAAAATACTTAAGGCTGGACTCCATCAGACGCCTCGTAGAGACCATGCCTTGATAGGTTGTAGCTGTTTTGGTGTGATTTGTAGTCCCTACACAAGCAGATTGCTTTAATGGTGTGGCTGACCGTTGTATACTTACAGAACTATTTTCTAATTTCAGAGGAAAATGTCAGATGAATTTTGGAATATCTCATTGCCTTTTCCTTGACCCTATAGACGAGGGATGTCAAACTCAAATATACAGAAGGCCAAAATTAACGGCTTGGACAAAGTCGCAGGCCAACCTTAATATTTATTAAAAAAAAAAAAAAAAGTCTATATTGAGAAAGTTTTTCCTAATCAAATATAACCATTAACTTTTTTCATATGGAGACAAACTTAAAAGGGGTTATCCCACAAATAAAGTACATTGTAATTAATAGATCTTTGTCATAGAAAATATTAAAACTCTCCCTCTGAAATCCCTCTCACTCTTACCTCCTCCCCTATACCATTTGTCAAAGGAGCAAGAGCTCGCACTCTAAGGAGATGTCTCTATGCAAATGGCAGTACACACAAGAGGTGGCAAACTCAATTATCCAGGCTAATTACCAAATCAAATGGAGAGACATGGGTGATGAATAGACTCCTGAGAAAGTAGGAAACGTCTTGTTAAGGCTTCAAAGGGAATCTGTTACACTCCGCACAATAGCCAGTACGTTCCCAGCTGCATTAGGCAGACTCGTAGGTACCAAAATGAGATATGGAATATCAGAAGTTCTATAATTCTGAGGGCAGCACGGTGGCTTAGTGGTTAGCACTGGGGTCCTGGGTTCAAATCCCACCAAGGACAACATCTGCAATTAGCTTGTATGTTATCCCCGTGTTTGCATGGGTTTCCTCCGGGTTCTCCGGTTTCCTCCCACATTCCAAAGACATACTGATAGGGAATCTAGATTGTGAGCTCCAATGGGGACAGTGCCGAAAATGTCTGTAAAGCGCTGTGGAGTTAATGGCGCTATATAAGTGTATAAAATAAATAAAAATTGTGATGGGACACATTTTTAGCGGCAGGGTTAGCTAAGGAACAACATGCACATTTTTCTGTATCTGTGTACCCTCCAGGTGAGCTGTAACGCAAGAACACAGATAATGGACAGCAGTCAGGTCATGTGTGGTCACTAAGTAAAGGTAAAAATCACAATAAAAAATATGGCATCACTTGCTAACTTCTGCGATCAACGAGCGAGTAGTTATCACAGAAATTAGAAGTTTAATAAAACCATGAAGGGTGGAGACTAGCCCAAGTGAGGTCATCACAGGGGAGTGTGTGGGCAGGGCCCCCCTTCGGCATAAAAGATCAAGCTGAATATTGATCTATACTCATGCCGGGAGATACATATTTGTGTAAGCAGGGGTCCTGTTCCATAACGGCCAGAATTGGAGTGATTTCCTCCAGCTAAACTGAATTGTCTCTGCGATCGGTCTAGTAAGTTTCTTCTGTTAATCTCTTATTTTGTGTAACTGTATATTCTGTATTGTATTGTCCCCCTTTGGAAAATCTTTTGTATATTTTTCTCATAAACACTGCCTCCCTTTGGCTTAAATATAAAATGTAATAGCTCAGTTTCTTCTGCTCTGTAATTGTTCCTTCCCCTAAGCCATATTCTCTACCAGAAAGCAGGCATCCAATCAGGCCTGTATTGTATTTTGAAACTGATTGGTGGTGGCAGCGAATGATCTTAATTGGGTTATCGTGAAGCTGGCAGTGATCGTACGGGGGCCTATATACATATTCCATGTGTTGGAATTCGGAGGTGTGCACGCCATACGCTCACTGCTCGCTTGCCGATTACTCACTACGTAGTTATCGGGATTGTGTGTGTGCGCGAATCCCTGACAAATTGGTGGCAGTGGTGGGATATTGTATGATCCTGCTGGTGTCGTCCTAACAATCTTGGAATAGATTATTGGAATAATATGTTATGTAAGCAGTAAAAAGCATATGGCCCAATGGCCTAATTTAAAGATGTAATAAAGGATAACAAAACTTGAATAATACAGATAAAGTATGATGCCAACAAAAGTGCCCCCAAACACAGTATGATACCCCCACAGTACCCTACGCACACATGGTATGATTCCCCTACTGTACCCCTCCCTCAATCCCCCCCGACAGAAAATGGTGACCCCCACACAGCCCTCCATACGGTATAATGGGGGCCCCACATTTAAAAAAAAAAAAAACAACAAAACTCACCTCCGTCCGTTCCCCCGCTGCTCCGGTTACTTCATGGTATCTTCAGATCCTCTGCACCGGGATCGTTGTAATGAGGTCATCATGCCCGCTGCGCTGAGATGTCAGACACTGAGGGGGAATAATGGAAGAGGGAGCGTCAGCTGACACCTTTTCCTCCATTATTGCTTTCAACTGTATTGGCAGCTATGATAGTTGAAAGTGCGAGGCAGGGTGGGGGACCCGCAGGGTCGCAGGCCAAATATACTCACCCTGCAGGCAAAATTTGGCTCGCGGGCCAGAGATTGACATATTTGCCATAGACAGACATTTCATTCCTTATTGAAGCCAGAGTAAGACGCACCGAAAGAAAAGAAGTTTTCGCCAAGTCTTTTTGAGCGTTTTGGTATAGAGCAGATACTCTACAGTTCTCGGGGTCTTGGTAGAGCCAAGCCACAGGAAGTATGGGAATTTTCAAGATAGGGGGATATGGTTACCAAGTTTATGAATTGTACAAGTGCCAGGTCAGCAGGAGAGATGGAGGGAATCAAAGTGAGTGAAAACACATGACTAAGATATGAAGGATAGCGACCAAAAAAAAAAAAAAAGGTCCACCCCATGTCTCAATTTTGATGCAAAGAGGAAAAAAAAATGACTGGCACATCAAAGCTAGGGTGTACAGGTGCAAGCTAGGACAACTAGTCAATAAAACCTGCTTTTTACCTATTTTCTATGGCAGTAATGCAGTTCCTATTTTCTGGATTCAATGTTTTGCATTTCAGCGTGCAGATATTTTTTCTTAGTTCAATTCTGATGCAGTCAATGGCTTTACATTGTAGCTCAGCTAGTTACAATTATTTTCTGTTTAGAACAAAAAACAATTGGTGCATATAGGAACATTAAAATGAAACTTGACTTAAGCAAGGCCCAGAACACAATTTTTATTCAAGGGACCGTTAAGAATCTTCATTTTTATACAGGATGAGCTAGTAACATCATTGAGGTATGGTGGACAGAAACAAAGGTGATGGTCTATTGAATGAATATTCTCCATGTACCTCATGTCTCCTTGTCAATGGTGGAAGCAATTTTAGAGAATCAGCAGAACACAGCATTAAAAGGGCTGGACCAGCCGCTTATGTTTTTAAAACCACTCAGAAAAGGTGTAAAGCAGGGGTGTCAAACCGAAAACACACAGAGGGCCAAAATGTAGAACTTGAACAAAGTCACGGGCCAACCAGTATACAGTACTGTGGGCACCACATAGCCCTCCGTCCAGTACTGTGGGCACCACATAGCCCTCCGTCCAGTACTGTGGGCACCACATAGCCCTCCGTCCAGTACTGTGGGCACCACATAGCCCTCCGTCCAGTACTGTGGGCACCACATAGCCCTCCGTCCAGTACTGTGGGCACCACATAGGAGTTGTGGTCCTGGTGTCTCGGGCCATATAAAACCACCCTGAGGGCCAGATTTGGCCCACGGGCCAGAGTTTGACATGTATGGTGTAAAGTGATAACATAAGTCACTCACTTTCCAGATTCCCCATCACTTCTGCTTCTTAGGTCCTTAGACAGTCTGTGTTTTAGGATTCCTGCTCTACCTACACAGATGTGTGACCACTGCTGTCAATTGCTCACCACACCAGTGGTAAACACAACACCGCTGCAGCAGTCACATGTCTGACGACACGCAGCATGACTTAAGGAGACCTGTAATGCATTTGGACTGGAGAAGTTGGGAGCGAAAGACATCCGAATGTAGAAACAGCGAATCCCACAACCGGTCTGGTCGTCACCATAACAGCAAACAAACACCACACAAAACAAATACTACAACAGCCAGAAATAAAAAAGGAACATGACAGACAAAAGCTTGCAACAGTAACAGTGGCGGATTCTGCTCTGGAAGTCATCAGACCGCAAAAGTAAAACACACATAAGGGTGACTGACCACACCGCGAATACATTTTAAACTTAGAAAGTAGAAATCTTCACATCGTCCTCGGAAATACTCTTTGGTGACTCGGCCCATCATTCGGTAGTAGGTTATTACCGGTGACTGCGGGCAGTGCACTCAGCCGCGGTTGGTGTCTGGTAGCGGCCGGTGCTTTGATGCCTCTTTTCCAGGTGGAGCCGATATGATGGAACGGTATCTGCTCCAGATGTGACGACTCTGGGAATCAATGGGCTCTATACGATATTTCCCGGAGGAGACATCCATTCACTATTAATAGAGACAGATGCATTTAACTAGACTGGCTCAGAATCTGTGGTGATACACGCACAAAAGCAGGGCGGTGGATTCAGAGTGGTTAGAAATATACACACTCCTGCTTCAGTATAAAAACGGTAAGTATATATGCCGGTGATGCCTGACGTTAGCACTTTACTAAGTAGATTTGGTAGTATTAATTATTGTTCATGAGCCATTTAGTCTGGACTCAGTCCAGAGGTGTAAGGACTCCATTAGCAGGTTCGGGCGACTTATGTGCTGTGTATGGTGTCCTTGAGTTAAGCCTCTTTCACAAAGGCCAATAATGAGCGTTTATAAAAGAGTATATTTTCCAACTATTGGCCAATGTAATCATTCCACCAATCAACCATCAAAACTCTTGTCCGTCTGCTGATTGGTTCTTTTCCGCGGTCAGCATTGGCCATGCACAATATGCATTCAGATTGTATCAGCCATTGTGAGAGTGCCTTATACCAGTATCGATCAGTGAAAAATAGACGCCTCTGAAGTTTTGCCTGCGTCAGACATCTCAATGCCACTTCTTGTAAGCCGACAATCACCGATTGCTAATTTCTTATTCTTGTGCCAAGTAACAATGGAGAAGTCAAGTAATCCGTGTCTCATCACTTACTGCAAAGCTAGATAAAATCCTGGAGAGCGAAGCAAACACTTTTCTTTGCTTATTTTACTCCATTTTTTTTATTATTTTATCAGGCCTTGTACTCCACTCACATCCAAAGCTGCATTCATTTTGCTGCATGGTGGAAACCCAGATGACCGTCGTCTAGTTAGAAATGAACCAACTCTTTCACTATGGAGTGGAGAAAATGATTTAAAAAAAAAAAAAAAAAAAACACGACAGCTTTATATAACGGGTGAGTGTTACAGGAGCGACGGTAATCTGGTCTTGTTACATCATGTAAACTGTGTACGACATGGCAGCTTAGTGCAGGAACGTGCCGCAAATCCCATAGATGAAGGCCTGGCACAGAAAGGGCACCCCACAAGGATTCCTTTTTTGGGAGAATCTGGCATACAGTGGATTTTGTGCACATAAATGGTATTATTCCAACAAGCACCACGGGCGATCTGATAGATGACGGCGAGATTATCGCACAAGCATGTGTGACATTACAGTGCACAATCTAATGTGCAAGGGTGGCGGGTTGGAGACTTCGAGACTATTGTTCCCCAGTGTCCTACAAACTGCAGGCCCCTTCGTTACTCGTCACTGATGCGCTCGCCACAACATTTGCATGATGGAAACCTTTACAGATCTTCGCTTTATACACAACCCATGCTCTCGCTTTTTTAGTAACTTGCCTGTATATTTCAGTCTTCAGATCTGGCATTGTAATTGTGGACCAGAGAGATCAGTTTTAGGTCTATACAGAATATATTACACTCTCAATTTGACCCCAACGTATGCATGCTTGACATTGGTATACAAGATTACGTATGTGTAGTCTGTATATTAATATAGACATGCTGTATCCGTTCGTTGGAAAGCTGGCTGAAGTAATACTGCTCACAATTCTTCCAGACTCTGCAGTCATTTATTATTTGTAATATGGGATGAAGCTTCCATATTATCTCCACATTTCTTTTAATCTCCCTCACTGCCCTGGGAACCCCTCGGATGTGCAGCCCTTTACAGGTCCTAATCCTCCTACATATCTAGCGTCTCACTGGCGCGGGGCCCATCGGCTCCTCGCACCGACTCCATCAGCAAGAAGATACTCCGATTTCACAAATACTTGTGTCCAAATTTGGGAGTATTTCCATTGCGTTTGGAGAAATTCCAGACCCCTCCTCCTAAGCCGTTTTGTCATATTTTGGGAATTGATGGAGGTGGGGCTGGGCTTTGATGAGGAATACTCGCCTAGACTTTTACATGACCGTCATCAAACATGAATGTTCTATATTTAGTAAGTCTATCATCATTGAAGAAACTAGATTCTGTTAAAACGGACAACCAACGTAACCCTCATGACAACTCCTACAGAAGAAGAGGTCAATGAAAGTGCACTGTCAATGGCCAAGATTTTCCAGAAAAATACAAACAGTACCCCCCACCCCATACACACTAGATTGTTCTCGGCCAAATGATGGTTTGGATAATTGTTTATTCGTCAGCTATCTCGCCCAACTCCTCCATACACAGGAGGAGCACTCTTTTTTTTCTACGAGAGAGGTACGGCCAGACATATCTGACGGCGGCTTAACTTTAGGGAGTAGACGGATCGGTAGTCCAAAATCAGACATGCCGTATCCATATCTCCCCGTACAATCATTTGTCAGGATCTCCCTTACACATTTGACTGAGTCGAACGTGTCAAGATCAGCAGGTTTGGGCAGCAATGATCTAATGTTTTTCGGGGCTTTAAAGTGAATCTGTTGGCAGGAGATAGCGGCTTAAAGACAGAATTCTGGAATGTGTCACTTGTCAAAGTGTGTGCTGTTTACTAACTGAAGGATTTATCACTAAGAGATTAACATTGCCAGACTAGTCCAGCAACTAAGCAGCTCACTGTCTATGGACTTTGTATACAGGGAGCCCGGTGTTAGCTTTCTCAGCTCTGCTTCATTCTAAATGTAAAAGCTCTGGTTGTGTGAGAACGGCTGCACTCAGTAAACTAAGTGATACCTCGTTGGATTCAGGGTCTCTTTACCTACATCAGGCAGCTCTTAGATAAAAGGTAGCAAAAACCTGCTGACAGATTCCCTTTAAGGCTCCAGTATGGTGCCCCTAAGAGTAGTGTGCCCAGTCACAAGGTAAATGCATTAGGAAGGGTCTCTAGTACAGTTAAATCACCGGTAAATCCTTCCTCCAGAATAACAGGATCCCAGAAGTGTTAAGTAAAGTAAATTACCTCCAATTCTCCTGTCAGTTTATATCATGGTTCCATTGTCTGCCATGTCCTCCCTGCCCTCAGGACAAGATCCAGCATGGAATTGTTATAGTCTCCAGATGGATTATAGACCCTTATCCAATGTTACACTAAGCAGGGGGTGGGACAAGTGGTAGAAACCCATCTAGGAAGATGCAGACAAAAGGCCCTGTCACAAAGCAAGTAATCAGCATAGAAGCAGTCATAAGAGCTCGCTTTCATCACAATTGACGAATGATCAATTGGTAGATCACCAGATTTTACTCTATACTTAAGGCCCCCATGCAGATTAGATGGCTGTTGGTGAAATGCTACTTTGGCCGATTGTTTTGGCCAACAGCCATCTCAGTCGAATTTCCCATATACAAAAGTTCTTGTTTGGCTGAACGCTCCTGTGTTCTCAACGAGAAAGCCAGCAGCTTTACACAATACGAGCGTAAATCCAAATTTGGACATGCCTGATCGACATTTTCCCCAACAATCATTCTGTCGGTGCCCCCATACACATTAGGCTATTGGCTAATGTGTTTGGGAGCCTTTACGGTATATGTACAAAGCAAAATATATACTTAATGGATGTTACTAAACCTTTTGCCATCCTGAATTACATCATGATGAAGAGGGTCCTGTTTCTGACTTTTAGTGACCATAAACATTAGGTGAATGCCCCCCTGATGCCGATAATGAAACCAAGCGTGGAGGAAGTTGGGGAGATTTGCCATCAACTGAGCCACCATTTGGCTGACAGCTACCTAAGCCACCTTACACCCTTTATTTTTCTCAATTATATAGCGCCAATCATTTCTGAATTGCTTTGCACACATCACTGTTGTCTTTAAAGCTCACAGTCTAAATTCCCTATCAGTATGACATTGGAACGGTGAATAACCCGGAGAGAAGCCTCACAAACACGAGAACATATCAAATCCTTGCAGATGTTGTACTTGGTGGGATTGGAACTCAGGACCCCAACGCTGCAAAGCTACAGTGCTAACCACTGAGCCACCGTGCCTCATCTTGTATAGTATTGTGGATCCTTCTATCTATAATTGTATGGCAGACAATTCCCAATGTTCTCCACCTGGAATCCATTGTGTGAACATAATAGAAAAGTATTCTGACAAGCTCCGCAAACAATCCGCCCTCGCCCCACGGCAGGCTCGGAACGGAACAATTAAGACAATAGGTTGAGCCTGTGATATTTGCATTACATGATGAGCAAGGGTGTGAGAGACATATGAGGTCACCCCACCGATCGCAACATGTCTCGTCTTATCGGCGAGTAGCACAGCCAACATGAAAGTGGTGACAGCTATGATCCCCGCTAATCTCCCAACACTTCACCTAGCTAACGATTTTTTAATGTGATCACCACGGTCCAGCTGTAATAAGAGAGAAAGATGATTATCCGTGTTAGTTTCCATGATCTCAGGGAGTTTTCCATCCAGAGGAGGAGTCCCCAAGCACAAACATAGGTAGACAACATGCTTTACAAACAAATTATCAGATTTCCACATTAGTGTGTGAGATAGATATATATATATATATATATATATATATAATCTCCAATGGACTCTCTGATTATAATGGGGTCCTTTGAGTTTCCATCAAGTTTCTGTTCAAAATTGGGCGGGGTGCTGCACTGACTCATCCGACATTTTTTGACAGTACCTGCAATGCACACATAATAATGATAATAATCTTTTTATTTATATAGCACCAACATATTCCGATTCGCTTTACAATTCAGACAATTCCCATACATTATTGGCACTGTCCCCATTGGGGCTCACAATCTACATTCCCTATCAGTATGTCTATGGAGTGTGGGAGGAAACCCACGGGGAGAACATACAAACTCCTTGCAGATGTTGTCCTTGGTGGGATTTGAACCCAGGACCCCAGCGCTGCAAGGCTGCAGTGCTAACCACTGAGCCACCGCGCTGCTCTGAACACAACTATGGTTTGGAAACTCAGTCCTCCCACCACTGGGAGTGCTGTTCTGCTGGAGGTCTTTTTAGAATAGTAGCTAAAACTTTGAATCATTAATAGCCCCAAATCAAATTACTTATTTTGGTTATTGATGGTTAAACAAAATATAATGGTGGGCAGGAACCGCATAGAAAAACCCATGTGGTTTACGGTTACTCTACAAGTACCTAGTAAGAACATGGTTTTTCCGTACACTGCCCCACAATTGGTGGGGGGAACCTGTATGTTATGGCTCAAATAGGCCTCAGATTTTATAGTTGCCTTGTAAGAAACGTTACCCGAGCCAAGAGTTAATAACAGCCTCCTATTTATTGCCCTGTATAAAATAAATGACAGCATTTATGAGTCAATTAAACTTAAGAAGAGGCCATGGCTTGTGTCCCTCGAAGTCACGGCATTTATTAGCCAGGATCAAGCGGTCCCCCAGACTGCCGTTCCCATCCACACACACCCACATACATCAGTCGTCTTCCAGCGCCACCGTAACAATGGTTCTCGCCTGTGGGCATCCTAGACACTATGAAAGGGGTTCGGTGAGCTAGATGCGCTGGGGCTGTCAGAGGTTTTATCCTCCCATCATTGTGATGAAGGGACAATAATCCTCATCGGGAAAAGCATTTGAATGTAAGGACTGTATGTCTACAGACGCTGTACACCATGGCAGGTCCAGACATACACAGGAGGCCAGGCCTAACTATTCACCTGGACTGAAAAATTACTCCTAGTGTATCTCACATGGTGGGCTTAGATACACTGGCCCAGAAGACAGTATCACACAGACTTAAATCCAATCAATTCATAGACCGTATTACACATGATGGAGTTAGATACAGCCCCCAATAGATAAGGGGATCGCATACATGGCTCAGCAGACAGTAGCTATTGATGCGAAAACAAAACGTTTCAGCCCTTCCCGGGCTTTTATCAATTGTGACAATTGATAAAAGCCCGGGAAGAGCTGAAACCTTTTGTTGCTACCCTACATGTGGAATAAATGAGTGAATTCTCTACACGCGAGTGTCAGGACCTGCTTTTTTCGTTTGGATACTAACCCTCCACGTGCACCACATCGCAATTACGGAGTGCCGACTACAGTACATTGTTTCTCAGCAGCTATTGATAGCCTTGAATACAGCGGCTTAGCAGATATGTCCCAATATATGCCAATATGTACCTAGCAGACAGTATAACACCTGATAGGCTTAGACACAGCGGCTCAGTGTAATATCTGGTGACATTTTCTCTTCTTAGTTTTCGCTTTTTCTGGGCTGGAGGCGCCTCACTACTATTCAGACAATCCCAGGACAGAGCTGGCAGCTGTAGTGCCAAGTCGACATTTTTCCACCCGTACCTCAGCCCTGGACTGAGCCGGTGCCCAGGGCATCCAGCTTTCCTCAGACAGAGCAGGGAGCGGCCTCCCAGAAAGGCTCCCTCTTATTATCATGTATTTGTGGTCACATTTTCTCTTCCAGCAGCGACGTAGAGAGTCTGAAAGGGTCTTTATTCTGGCCGTGATGGTAAACAGGCCGCGATTCGGAGGCCTCGGCCCTGAATGAGTCTATTGTTCGCTCCTTACACAGGTTATTTATGGAGATTTGTTTTATACAGAACAATAAGACTCGTGATGAATTATTGCTTCTGAGAAATGATCTAGAGATAGTCGCTCTCACCCGTAGATACACGGCCTTATTATCCCAGCCCACATCCATCATGGGATCACGAGATGATGTTTAACTGCCTATGCAGGGGGGGGGGGACAACCTACCTAGACCTCCACACTGACCCCTAAAACTATCCTTACATCTGACATTATTATGTAGTGTGGTGTGACATGACTGCCCAGTACACGGGCGATAGTTATGACGTGAAAACCCTGATGTATTTCAGACCCCAAAGAATTACAGAAAGAACAATGGCGCTGTCCTATAACTTATACCCGCCAGTACAGAAGCTGGAATGAAACGTTGCACTGCGCCGTCTTTATATAAGGGGAAATGAGACATCACAGGATTGCTGTGTCTAACTAGAGACACATTTGATTTCCAGACCGTAGTCCGGTCACAATCGGGCATCATTATCTTCCTATAAACATACGCGAGGCAGTTTCTTGGATCGCGCTCTGATGTTATCCCAGCGGGGTCTTCAAATTATATTTCAATAAGCAAATTTCACTTACAGTTTATTTTTCATAGCTGCTGGGGGGTGAATTATGAGCCTGTCTTTATAGTTTTGCTGTATATATTATATATGGGCCGTGCACTATGCAGCCGCCTAGAAGTCTATCTATGTAGCATGACACATTATTATCACAATATGCGGCTACACAATGCTGTATACTGAGAAACCTGTCTCTATCATGCTTTATTAAAGCTATGCAAATGCTATAGCATCCTCTGAATGACAGTCGCCATAAGCATTTAAAGGCTATGTACATCTTTAACATATTTTAACCTATGTTAGTGGTTACTATTAGTTTATACAATTGCACTAAGGTTAAGTCTGTAATCTTGATTTCATTTTAGACGCCCTGATATGCAGTTTGCAGCCGGCTGCAAAGTTCAGATTTTCCCTCCCAGTAATATAGTCTGGATGGGACTTGTGGGTCTCCGAGTAAAATATGTTCAGTGCACTCTGTGTTTCCCCTTCTACTAAGCTGCTGAATGTGAGCAATATTTGTATACAGATCTCCGTTGTCTTCAGTAGCTTCTTTCCTGAACTTATCACCTTTCCATGTGTTTTCCTCCTCATCTGCAGACTTTTCTCCGCCCTCCCTGAGACTGTAAATGCTCTGTCCACACTGGAGATCTGTTTAGAACTCTTACCTGCTGCAATGCCTAACACTAAGAGAAGGGAGGAGGAGCAGAATAGAGCTATCAGAAGTGATTTGTAACATTTCTCCAGATCGATAATGGAGTTACAGATGTTCTGCAGAAGATAAATGGTAGAACATCTTTAAGGAAGACTATTTAGATCGTCATAAGATCAAAGATGTTTATGGAAATTAGTGGCCATCAGGCAACAAATTTGCATGCCATTTCTTGTGCTGTCCTTTTCTCTATTATGTTGCCAAAACACAGGACCGGTCAACGAAAACAAAAATGGTACGGCTTACTGTAAAGTCTCCATACATTGGCCTAAACATTAGTGATGGCAAAATTCACTTTGGTAGGATGGGCTTAATATCTGATATGAATGGGGCTCCCGACATTACCTTGACAGATGATGTTTGGGAGAAGAAGGATCGGGCATGCTTACGTTTCCAGGGGTAATAACCCAGAGGTGTCTGGAAACAACTAAAGCTGCCCCCATACATATCAGAACAACTTTGGCCAAAGCCGCCAATAATGGTGTGTTTGGCTCACAGTCGGGAAAAAAAACAAAAATCTGGCAGCACAAGGAGTTGAATACAGCCTAAAGCTAACCAAACATTAAATTAATGTAAGCCGAATCCACCAGCCCGTCTGATTTTCTCCCAGCTGCTGATTTTGAGGAAAGAAGTGTCAGGCATGTTTAATTTCAGCATGCTCAATCCTTTTGTTCTCAGGATAGATCTGCTGCTGCCAAATGCATCTGGCAGCGACTTACTCCACTTTCCCCATTCACAACACATGCACACATATCTTAGCACGGTATGTGGGATTGGAAGGAATAGCCAAAAATATATGGCCTGCTTTAGAGACCACCCAGAGCATCTCGAAATCAGTCAAAGAAAACAAATACTACAACAACTACCTGGAGAATGCTTCATTTTTTCATCTGAAAGCGTGCGTGCGTAACACACCTGTACACACTATCACCACCCAGCGTGTACGTCACCCCAGGCCAGGACTTTTTTAACTCTTTATAAATCCCATTTGTGCAGAAGGCTGCACTAAGTCTGCAGAGGAATTGACTGGTTCTGGAGGAAGGAGTGCATGTCCTTGGATTCCTATACATAAATCTAGAGAATTCTGATCTGTTGTGAAACTGAGAACGATGTTCTCTGTCTAAGATGAGTGGGGCATGGGTACGGGGCTGCTCGACACCACCTTTGCTTAAAATTACGCAAGCTTTTAATAGGCAAAAACACTCATTCCTGATCATACCGTGTAAACTTGCAACAAAGCGCCTGTTCTTCAGCTGATCAGATAATTTATGCTGTTAGAAATATTGTTGGCAGAATATTGTCCCGTGTAAACAGGGAAAGTATTAACTATCGTTCTGTGTCACCTGGCCATCAAATGAGCGACAATTGTCTTGTACATAGCCGATCGGCACTTGTTAATAAGCGGAAATCAGAATTTAAACAAGCCAATTATCGGCAAATGAGCATTTGTTCTTGTCCTCAATTATCGGCCTAGGTGATCAGACTAACTATGCTAGCATAAAAATCATCATTATTGGTAGCACATCCCCCTTCGTGTAAACTGGAAATGTGCTGCCGACAACATGATGCTATATGGGGACAGAACCATCATATTAACAATAATTGTGTTACAATCCGTTTTCATCGGCCCATTTTCAAGGGAACCCGTCATGTTGCACAAACCAGAGGAACCAGGAGCCTGACTGCACGATTGCATACAGTTATGCCTTACTTTCTGGCGTCTCACATAGTTTGAAGAGCTGGTGTGTACCATAAGGAGATGTGACGCTCGCAGCCCTACCCTCGGAAGATGGGGGGAGTACTCGGAGCCGGGTCAGATGTTGGGGGAAGCAGTCGTGGCCTGGACCCGTTCCGTGCCCAGGGCCGTCACATTTAAAAAAGGGTGTAATGGGCTATCCGGGTTGAGTGGCTGATCTCGACTACGCCACCTGTGGTACCTGGTGAAGGCCACCAGCGCTGCAGCAGTCCTCTGAGGCGGGATTATGTGGCAGCCAAAGTTGTTACTACTCCCCACAGGCAGAGCAGGGCCTCAGGGCAGAGAGACATGATGGAGGGGGTTGTAGTCTAGGAGGTCTCGTGCTGCGTAATGCGGTGTAGTGCAGAATAAAGAGTCCGGAGGCCATAGGGGTTGACTTCCAGGGTTTTTACTCATGGTGGAGAGTACAGCTGCTCCCTGCTCCTCGCGGAGTTCTGCGGTCACCAGGAATGGGGGTCCAACAACCTCCGAGTAAGTCAAGAGTTCAATCAGGACCCCGCACCAGAGTGTTCCTAGACTTCAGACCGAGTCCTTTCCTGTCTGTGTGTGTGTAGATAGGCCGGGTCTCCCTCTGAACTTCACTCAGAAAATGGGTACGGGTGGCAGCTCCGCTCCTTCCGTTACCCGGTGGGATCCTCTGGGCCTACCGGGCTTCCCTGACCGGGACGTAGAGTAGCAAGGTCAGGTGTCGGGGGCCGGTACCCCTCTTGCAGCCGGAATCCCTCTGAATAGATCAGGTAGGCGAGGACAGGTGGCGTATACCGCTCCGTCTGCATCCCCCCAGGATCCATTTGCAGTGGAGTTACACTCCTAAGCTCCGGGCCTTCTTGGTCATGGTCCTTGACCGGGCTGAGACATACATCGTCTGCAGCCTGCCCCTCGACCCAAGGCCAGGGTACGAGGGCCGTGCCTCCATCCTCTGCAGGTCCACACAGGATCCACGCTCAGGGAGGAAGGTCACGATAGAGAACAGTCAAAGAACAAGCCCAAAAACCAAAATGGCTGTGGATTAAATATGAAATATTAAAGCGTCACTAAAATGCGAGTCCTCCACCCTCACCCACTAATTGGTTCCCCCTAACTCTTGGTTCCCCAGTCTCCCAACTTCCAGTAGGGGCAGCACCTAGTGCCTTCTAGCCCCCTCTGGTGGGAGAAGTGTGGTGTTGGATGTGGAGGTAGGGTCCTGACCATCACACTGTTCTTACCTCAGAGGAGGAACACTACACTCCATTACAGAAGTACAGCATCCCTGTGGCGGTCAAACCCTCAGGGGCGCCACAGAGAGACCTGTCAATCACCTGGAGCGGGGCACGGAAGAGCCAGACGGGGACCACCTCGGACTCATTTAGTCTCTCACTATGGTTTATGGCTAGCTTTTCAAACTGTCTTGTTTTGTAAGTAGCCCATCAGCGGGGCACACAAGAGCCAGACGGGGACCACATCGGACTCATTTAGTCTCACTATGGTTCATGGCGGACTCTTCAAACTATGTTTTCTAAGAAACACAGGAGCTTTTTAAAGTAAAAGATTTATTTTATTTAATGGCCTTTGGCTTGATCTTGAGCCATGGCGACTTGATGGATGAACTCTCTGTTGGAAGATCAAACTTGTGCAAGTTTAGATAACTATTCTCCGCCGTTGTATTGATTGTATCAAGCCTCAGGTTGCTGGTCTTCCTATTCACCTTGTTCCTTCTATTCTTCCGACCACGATGTCCTTCTCCAGTGATTGCCCTCTTCGATACCTGGATGCAATTGCCCTTTGTTTGAGCAGCCTAAATTGATTGACAGGTTCCCTCTAACAGACCAGTATATGACCACGTTCTACTTGTATATGGTCAACCACAGCTCATTAACGGGCTGGGACCAACCTATCTAAATTGACTCCAAGTCTACCTCCTTCTAACACACAATTCAGCTTTAGACTTTACATAGGATTGTATTAACGAAGCTTAATTTAGACATTTTCTTGTTGTACAGAGCAGCACGAAAAAAAAAAAAAAACACCATGAAAAATTATTTACTTTTTTTAATTTCCAGAAAAAGTATATGTGATAAAGCAACGTAAAAATCTGCCTAAAGCCTGTTACTTTTGAAAAGAAAGACACCAACCGCCAAAGTATCACAAACCAGAACTTAAAAAAAAAAAAAAAGTTTGGTAAAACACAGTGAAAAATTAAGCAACACTTAGGTTCAAGCCAAGACAAAAATCACCAAATGGCAAAATATATATATAAAAAAAATCAAGTGATCAACCATCTGAGCCTAAACATTGTTTGATTGATCATATTTTTATCTTTTTAAAGTTAGTAGAAACTCAGGAAAGAAGAGAATGTTAAGGAAAATGAAGCCTGAGCCTGCCACACCCTCGGTATACTGGATTGTGTGGCTCTCCGATTGTAATTTCCTACTGTGGGTAAATGGCACTGCTGTGGAAACACAGGAAATAAATGATCATCCAGGGACAAGTCTGGAAAACGTGCAGAGAGGTTTTTCCTTGTGCGAGCACATGACTGTCTATTTTATCAGGAAATTAAATATAAACCAACGGCCCGGAAACTACTGTAGAAAATCTGGAATGTAGATAAATAGACCATAGAACGACCTCGACTTTCCATAGAATTGATAGGAGGACCAGATAACACTGACATAGACTGGTCAGCAGGAGATTCCAGCCCTGAAAAGCAAATTGTACAAAGAAAACAGAATTCCTGCGGTGATTGCGCAAGTCGTCTCAGCACGCCTGTCCTTCCTAGCTGACTGATGACCTCATTTATTACAGGCAAGAGTAAAGGTGCTCCTACACCTTACACAGCTATCCGCAGACACCCATCTCTCCCAACGCCACCATGCACACAGAGTAATCCACTGCCAGACTCCTCTGGCGGTGGCCTATCTTCCCAGAGAATACAAGGATCTGGAGTTGGAATTCAACACGCCCAATGTTTCTCTTCCCAAGCATCATCTGTCATGGGAGATGCTGGAGGCCATCATATAACATTAGATGGTTGGCTAGTACCAACGAAATCCATGACGTTGACCGACTTTAATCTGTATGGGGAACCTAACGCCAGACATTTGTTAATTAGACAGCTATTTTTCCCAGCCCTTAATATACACATGCATGCTCGGCTTAGCTGAGCACGCATGTGTGCACAGCAGGAGGCTGGGACACCTCTAGTAGAAGATTTGCCAATGAGAAAGAGTCACGAGGCCCCCATAAACCTTAATATGGCCAGGTAAAGAGGGTCCAGACTGGCATTGATGGTGCTCTTATGAACCGCACCCCATTCAAGTATCATCAGGGGGCTTGACCACCTATTGTCTAACACAGAGAGTAAAAGGGTCAGCTAATTACAAAGTGCTTGTATCACGTTGGAGAACATCTGTTGGCCATACTGATGGTCCACAATTATTGGATCAGCTATGTTTCACTTATTCTGTGTGTGATTGGACCGAACTACACCAGAATGTATGATGACCAACCGTGCAAACCCCCACCTACCAACGATTGAAGGGGCTATGGAATTTTGTTTGTACTTCGATCTTATGAATAATCCATTGATATTTTTTTTTCATGCTCCCTACACCTTGATCTTTACTTTTTCTTAAGGGGCCATTTTACTAAGCATCCTGAGCAGCAGAACAACTGCCCTGGTCTATTAGGATTCCCTATAAGTCATCACCAGGGCGGCTCTCCTGACAAGACATAGATATAATGCGATTTTTTGGTTGACAGATGGCGTGCGCTATCTCGTGACCACGTCTCCATGTAAGTAATACAAATGGATGTCACATTACAGCTGATGAAGCTCATATTAAAGGGCTATGCTCCACCACATGGCTTCAGATTTCCCTACCCCCTTCCTAATTATTCATTGACCTGAATGTATAAAGTGGGACATCCTGTCCAATATCAAAGAGGAGGGGGAGCTGGTTAACTGCTCCACACTCACATTCCCAAAATACCTCCTCCAACCCAAAACTATGTCCACACGCTCACAAGCCATACGGATAGTCCTGAGCATATTCAGTCCTCCTGTAGAGAAATCTCATTGAAATAGACAGGCATATGTCCAGAAGCCACCATACAGGGATAGAGAACATCAGTTGATTGCAAGCTCTTGGGGGCAGCACTATTATACAATACACAAGCCATGACAGTCACGAAACTACAGAGAAATTTACAAGGTGCAAAGACTAGAAACATAGATAATAGGACTTTGATCTGTCCCAACACACGTAATATAGGTATAATCGAGCATGATGCAAGTCCGGGCATGAGGGTTTAAAAAGTGCATGTACTACAGACATGCTGGAACTTATAGTCCTACAGCGTCCGAACAGACCAACGCTGTACAGAGAGTATGGAAGGAGAGGCAAGAGCTTACCTTATTGTAGTGCAGGCAGCAGGAAACAAAACTGGAATGAGCTTCTGTCTCTAGATCTCTACTTTCTCAGCCCTGCCCCAGAAAAGAAAAAAAAAACAGCAAGTATGATGTCAGCCCTAATCAAGAAAAAAGGGTGTGTAGAGGGCGTAATCTCATCAGGGCAAAAATTCCTACTTGTCTATTCAATGTAGCAACGGCTCGGCTTCATTCATAGATCAGAGGATTTAGGATTTATTCTTTTTCAGAATTATTCATTCGAACTGATTGAAATGGATCAACAAAAAAAGCTGCAAGTTCAAACTTGAGAGTAATTAAAATCTCTTTTAGTTTG
Organism: Phyllobates terribilis; assembly: GCF_046119375.1. Lineage (NCBI taxonomy): Eukaryota > Metazoa > Chordata > Amphibia > Anura > Dendrobatidae > Phyllobates > Phyllobates terribilis. The sequence goes on from NW_027362767.1 coordinate 143,836,421, forward strand.
CAATTTTTTAAGTATAGGAAGACGAGTAGCAAAATGGAAGGAGAATCTACTGACTTCATATTAACATCCGTGATCACGCAAAGATTACTGGGTCATATGGTATAGACATGTTATAAAAATAATTATCATAATGTCCCTCTCACAATGTCTCAAGGTGGAGCACAGATTTCATATTCCTCAGGATAGGAATATAACCGCTATAATACTGCCTCCATTGTAAAAGAATGTAACTACTATAATACTGCCTCCATTGTAAAAGAATGTAACTACTATAATACTGCCCCCTATGTACAAGAATATAACTACTATAATACTGCTCCTATGTACAAGAATATATCTACTATAATACTGCCCCCTATGTACAAGAATATAACTATTATAATACTGCCCCTATGTACAAGACTATGACTACTATAATACTGCTCCTATGTACAAGAATATAACTACTATAATACTGCTCCTATGTACAAGAATATAACTACTATAATACTGCCCCCTATGTGCAAGAATATAACTACTATAATACTGCCCCCTGTGTACAAGAATATAACTACTATAATACTGCCCCCTATGTGCAAGAATATAACTACTATAATACTGCCCCTATATACAAGAATGTAACTACTATAATACTGCCCCCTATGTGCAAGAATATAACTACTATAATACTGCCCCCTATGTGCAAGAATATAACTACAATAATACTGCCCCTATGTACAAGAATATAACTACTATAATACTGCCCCCTATGTATAAGAATATAACTACTATAATACTGCCCCCTATGTACAAGAATATAACTACTATAATACTGCCCCTATGTACAAGAATATAACTACTATAATACTGCTCCTATGTACAAGAATATAACTACTATAATACTGCCCCCTATGTACAAGAATATAACTACTATAATACTGCCCCCTATGTATAAGAATATAACTACTATAATACTGCCCCTATGTACAAGAATATAACTACTATAATACTGCCCCCTATGAACAAGAATGTAACTATTATAATACTGCCCCTATGTACAAGAATATAACTACTATAACACTGCCCCCAAGCTGTGAGGTTGTGTTTTGAAGCTCTCCTCATGTCTGGAGCAAGCCCAAGGCGGGGCCCCCCTGGGCCAGGAAGCTCCCCAGGCAAGGCCCAGGCTTCTCGGCCTACACTGGGACAAGACTCTCAGGCTACTTCCAATGGGAATAATACACCCAGAGTCACTGTGAGACCTGTGACTGCAGCACAAAGCTCCAGCAAGAAAGAAGAGGAAAAATAATCTGTGTGTAAAGTTTTGTGAGGAAAACCAGCTCCAAGTGCAGCAAAGTAGCCAGAAGTGAGTAAAGAAATGCAGTGTGGCGCCCCTGAGGGTTCGACTGCCACAGGGATGCTGCACTTCTCTAATGGAGTGTAGTGTTCCTCCTCTGAGGTAAGGCCAGTGTGATGGTTGTGACCTAACCTTTTGCATCCAACACCACACTTCTCCACCAGAGGGAGCTAGTATGCACTAGGTGCTGCTCCCCTGGTTACAGGGAGACTGGGGAACACAAAGTGGTAGGAACCAGTTAGTGGGTGTGGGTGGAGGACTTACAAGTTAGTTACACCATTGAATTCATATTTAATGTAAAGCCATCTTTGATCTTGGTTCTTCTGGTCCTTTGTCTAGCCCTGGCTAGTCTTCTGGCAGTCTTTCTGTCAAGTGTCCTAGTGGTCGTACTGTGCTGTCAAAATACTGTGTGTAATGTGACCTCCCTCCGGGAGCGCAGATCCTGTGTGGGCCTGCACCGGTAAGGGACACAGCCCTCGTACCCTGGCCTTGGGAAGAGAGGTAGGTTGCAGACAAGGAATGTCTCAACCCGGCCGAGGACCAGGATCAAGAAGGCCCCGGGAGCTTTAGAGTGTGGCTCCCCAGCAAATGGGTCCTGGGGAGGATGCAGACGGAGCGGAGTACGCCACCTGTCCTCGCCTACCTGATCTATTCAGAGGGATTCCGGCTGCAAGAGGGGTACCGACACCCGACCTTGTACTCTATGTCCTGGACGGGAAAGCCCGGTTAGGCCCTGATGATCCCACCGGGCATCGGATGGAGAGGAATTGCCACCCGTGCCTTAGTCCTGAGAGGAGCTCAGAGGGAGATCTTGCCTATCTACACACGCACAGACGGGAAAGGGTGAAGTTTGTAGTGCAGGAACACTCTGGTGTAGGGTCGCTACCCAACACTGGACTTCCTCGGAGGTAGTCGGACCCCTGTCCCTGGTGGCCGCAGGACTCCGCGGGGAGCAGGAAGTCGCCTTCCCGCTGACATCTCTAAGTGAGTAAAGCCTTGGAAGTTCACCCCTATGGCCTCCGGACTGTTCATTACGCACCATACCATGCGACGCGGTGCCCGTACTCCCCGCACTGCTACCCCCTCTCTTTCCTGTTTGCCTGCCCTGAGGCCTTGCTCCGCCTGTGGGGAGCAGTGAGAACTTTAGCCGCCATGACACCGGGCCTCAGCGGACTGTAGCAGCGCTGGTGACCCTTCACCAGGCACCACAGGTGGCGTAGTCGTTAAAATAAGCCACTCAACCCGGACAAGCCCACACCATCTCTTTCTAATGTGACGGCCCTGAGCACGGGTCGGGCCCAGGCCACGGCTGCATCCCATCTCTCCATCACAGGGCCCGACACCGAGTCCCCCAACACCCAGGGTAAAACACGAGCTTCTCTGAGTAGAGGCGTCACAGCAGCAAAGTGTGAAGCGTTGTACTCCACCCAGTGGACTTCCAGTCAGTGTACAGCCCCAGCTGGCAGCTCAGCCGCCATCACCATCAGTTGTGCAGCTCAACTCTCCAGTCAGTGCACAGCCCCAGCCGGCTGCTCAGCCGCCATCACCATCAGGTGTGTAGCTCAGCTCTCCAGTCAGTGCACAGCCCCAGCCGGCAGCTGAGCCGCCATCACCATCAGGTGTGCAGCTCAGCTCTCAAGTCAGTGCACAGCCCCAGCCGGCAGCTCAGCCGCCATCACCATCAGGTGTGCAGCTCAGCTCTCCAGTCAGTGGACAGCCCCAGCCGGCAGCTCAGCCTCTATCACCATCAGGTGTGCAGCTCAGCTCTCCAGTCCGCAGACAGAGATGGACGTCTCTGGAGAAACAAACCCTCCAGAAAAATCTCCAACAGCAGCATGTGGTGTCCGGCATGGCGAATTCAGGCCGCACGAGGTCGCAGTCTGGTGTCAGCGGTAAACTTGCCGCAGTGCCTGAATACAGCAAGGTACTGTAGCCACAAAAACATCTGTGGTGGAGGCAAGTGACAAGTCAGTGTTCAGAATCCCTGAACCTGTGGCCAAGCCTAAATCTGTGGAGAGGCTGCGTGCTCCCGAGCTGCCGCTGGCGGATGAGATACCCGGACTGGTCAGAAAGTTGGGTGAGTTGCAGCAGCACAAACAACTGCTGCAGATGCAGATAGACTTTATCTATAATCTAAAAGCAACTAACCCTGAGAGTAACGCTGTTTGTGACATGAAATTGAACTCACTTGGTGTAGAGCTGGCGAGTGTGGTGCAGGACATGGACAGTGTGCTGGAAAGCATGGGGCCCCTGAATGAGACCTACGCAAACCGGGAACGGTTCGCCTCCTTTAAGTAGGACTGTGCTGCGGAGTCCAGAACCCCTGATGTGAAGTCAGAGACCCCCCAGCTGCAGGCACGGCCGATGTTACAGGCTGCCGGCTTCTGTTTCCAGGTTGGAAAAACACTGCAGCAGCAGGCAGCTGAGTGTGAACGGGAGTGTACGCCTCAGATTCCAGCAGAGGCACCACAAGTCCCAGAGTGCCCCACACAGGAGCAGGACATTGAATGTGAGACTGTTTGTGCTGATGAGGCTGAAGCACAGACTGGCGCTAATGATGCTGTGCCTCTGGGGTCGGGGGCTGGAGGGGATTCACAGTCTGTGATGGATGTTGTGCTGTCTGATGATAATAATGCTGTTCATGATAATGTGCATGATATGGGTGATTGTCCCCCTTTACCATCTAGTACACAAGGTGTGACAGCCCCCCCTGCCTTCTGACCCTATCACTGTCAGCCAGCCCAGTGTGACCCAGCAGGTGCCCCCCAGGAATGCCTGGAGCCGCGGCTCGCCGTCCTTTACCTCCGAAGCAAGGTATATGGGCCAGACATTTAGGCGCATAAATGTAGTGCGTTTTAAGTACTTAGGTGCCAAGGAGGATCTACCACAGCGCAGGTATGTGGTGAGAGAGCTATTATGCCGCCAGATGGGGTTTGTGCCGAATGAAATCCTGGCGGTATCTAATCTGCAGGATAGATTCTGGGCCAATTACCCCAAGTTCAGAGAAACTGAGGGCTGGAATAAGTTTATATTGGTTCCCATTTCCAGGCCAGATACCGTCACTGTGAATATCACCTTCTGGAATGAGGCCGTTCCCCCACAGGACATCCAGGTGTGGCTCCAGAGACATTGTGACCTCGTCTCTGGACTCACCAAGATCAGAGATGAGGATGGTATCTGAACAACGGGGTGGAGGGTCCTGGTGAAGCTGCGGCAGTTTAATAACATCACTGCCCACCTACCCAACTCCTTCTTCATTGGGAGGGAGAAGGGGGCATGTTACTATCTCGGGCAGCCCAGAAAGTGTTTTAAAAGTGGTAGAACAGGTCATCTGGCTAATGCCTGTACTGTAGTAAAGTGCAGCCTGTGTGGGGTAATCGGCCATGTCGCTGCAGACTGCCGGGACGTTAGGTGCAACCTCTGTGGTAAGATGGGCCACCCTCACAGGGACTGTCCAGACGCCTGGCACAATATCTGCAAAGCCTTCCCTGATGAGGATGTGATGGCAGGGGCAGAGGCTCAGGAGGTGGGGGCAGGGGTGCAGGAGGAGGATGATTTAACTTCAGGAGAGATACTGAACAGCTCAGATGCCCGTCAGGAGTCCAGCCATGTAACACCAGAGCAGCGGGGTACAGAGGGTGCAGAGGGGAACATGGAGGTCGTGCCTCAGGTAGCCTTCCCTTCAACATCAATGTCTGCATCTGTAAGGCAGCACTAGTCATCATAATGGGGAATACTCGCTGAACCGGGTAAATCAAAGCTCACCAGCAATGTCCTTCCGGTATTTCTTAATGCTGCAGTTTATTACACTTCATAAACCACAGTTCACACAGTCCATCTTAGTCCGCCACCGGCATGTTTACACACTTAACATCCGGGAGTCTCTCAAGTAGCAGACAGGCCCAAGTGGCCCAAGTAACAGCCTTCAGCAAGGTAATAAAATAGCAATGTCCATATTAATGTCCATATAACACAGGGTATTACCTTTGCCGGGTTTAGCTGTCTCAGTCCATTACTCCGCCATCACTGTGGCTTTGCGGCTTCCCAGGTAGGGATCTCCAGCCGTCGTTCCCTCAAAGGCCACTGACATCCACACAGGATCCAGGCTCTGCCTTTCAGGACTCTTCATCAAGCCTCTGCCTTCCAAGGCCACTAGCATCCACACAGGATCCAGGCTCTGCCTTTCAGGCACCAGGCTTCACTCGGCCTCACTAGGCCTCACACGGTCGGTGTCCCACACACACGGGAACAGGCCTCACGCCTCTCTCACAGAACACCTGTCTCCCATCAAGCAGGGTTTATATATGCATCCCGTGCACACACACACACATACTGACAGGACCTTGCTGATGTCACAGTCATGTGATCAGACAGACATTCTGTGCGCGCAGGACCTGTGCTATGTCACAGTCATGTGACCAGTCACCTGAGGGGGAAGGTACATGGTCAGGTAAAACACATCCTGGACCATTACCGTAATGCCAGCAAGTCGCTGCATTACAGCATCTGATGACTGGAGTGTTAATCATAATAAAAGGAAGAAAAAGAACACGTCCTCCCATAAACCTGAGGCAGAATATGACTCTGGTCAGAGTGCTAGTAAGAAGGTCCAGAGTTCTGCAGATGTGATGGTCGTATCCAACAAATATGGAGTTTTATCTGGGGATAATGATGATGACTATGAGAAAGAGTTGAGGAAAATTGATGCTAAATGTGACAGGGACACAGAGGACCATCCCCCGCCAAAGCGGAAGCCCTTATCTGTGGACCCTCAGGTAGAGTCTGACATGGACACCGGTGGTGGACAGAACATCTCTGCTTCATGATAATGGCTGTTACTCTGCTCCTTCTATATTGTGTTGTGATGGCGGGGTTCTCATTAACACTGACATCGAGTAACGTGAATAGTATTAAGGTGAGGAGGACGAGACACGCAGTGTATGAACATCTCAGATACCTGGACACAGATGTCATCTTCCTGCAGGAGACACGACTGACATCTCTGGGGCTTATGAGAGAGGCTGAGAGGGAATGGCGGTCCAGTCCATCTTTCTGGTCACTGGCTGTGGAGCCTTACGCCGGGGTTGCTGTCTTGTTTAACACCCATGATCTGACTGTACATAGGATGACAGAAGTTGCATGGGAAGGTGTCTGGTCCTGGAAGTCACTATCCATGGTAGGCGACTCCGGCTTATTAACATCTATGGGCCACAGACGGTGACTGACAGGATCCAGCTGTTTAATGACGTCAAGCCTTTCCTCTTCACTTCTCTTCTGGTGGTGATGGCGGGAGACTCTAATGCCATACTGACATCAGGTGACAGCTCCTCAGGTAGGACAGTGACCAGGGACGGCAAGGTCCTACATAACATCATAATGCAGGCAGGACTGACTGACATTTTCACACAGGGAGGTCGTCAGCCAAAATTCACGTATTCTTGTTCCAACAGGAGCAGTAGGATAGATTTTGTTTTTGTAAGTCCTACTGAGGCTGTCAGCGCCCTGAGTGAGAAGGTCGTCCCTTACTCTGATAACCTCGCCTTCTGTCTGGGGACCTCAAACCGCCCGGACATTGGTAGAGAGTTGTGGAAGCTTAATTCCAGTCTCCTAGGTGATGCCTATGTCCAGAGTCTTGTCCACTCCCTTATTCAGCTCCAACTAGACAGGGTTGATTTTTATGACAACATGGCCGACTGGTGGGAGGACGTCAAGGAGGATATCAGATCCCTCTTAAAGAGACTGTCAGTTAATAAAGGGAGGAACAAGTACAGCCAGTACCTAAAGCTGCGTAAAGAATTGGAGTTACTGTATTCGGCAGTCGGGGATGTCAAAGTGAAGATCGACCGGCCGAAATCTGAGATAAGGCAGTATCAGGACAGCAGGTATACCTCCCTGGTTCTTGAATGGGATTATGGGTCCTTAGGGGCACCTGATCCCTTTGAGAATTGCAGGGAGAGGGTGGCCAAAAAAAATGGTCCCAGGTCTCACTAACTCCCAGGGTGTATTGCAGGATTCACGGGAGGGTATCCTGGGGGTGGTGAGATCTTACTATGCTGACTTGTTTCAGAGAAAAGTTTTGGATAAAGATAAGATGGCTCAATTCTTGGAGGCAACTCCAGTGCCTGATACTAACGATCTGGACTTTTCTCCTTTGACAGCAGAATTAACGGTGGAGGAAGTTAAGGCGGCTATTGATAAATTATATGTGAAGACGGCACCAGGTCCAGATGGTATAACAGCAGAATTTTATAAGGAATTCAGAGATCTCCTGGCTCCAATCCTCGTGGATGTGTATAGGAATTGTCTAGAAAATCACTTGATGCCTCCATCCATGAGAGTGTCCTCGTTAATTCTGCTGTCTAAGGGTAAAGAGCCTAGCGACATCAAGAAATGGAGGCCGATTGCCCTCTTGAATGTAGACAGGAAGTTTCTGGCAAAGATCCTCTTTTCTAGGTTAGTTTGTTTGTCCCTGGCACTGTTGGGAGGCTCTCAGTTTGGCACAGTAAAAGGGCGGACCATCTCTGGAGCAGTCATCTCGATACGAGAGATGTTTGAGAGATATAAAGCTTTGCGGTGTGGGAGATATGTTGTCAGTCTGGACCAGGCTAAACCTTTTGACAGGGTTGATCATGACTATCTGTGTGCCACTTTGTCAAAGTACGGTATTCCGGGACAATTTGTGGATTGGCTGAAGACTTTGTATAGAGAGGCTGTGAGCTTTCCTCTGATTAATGGTTGGCAGGGTGACACTTTTGGAGTTGGGGCGGGGGTGAGACAGGGCTGCCCATTGAGTCCGCTCCTGTATGTTTTCACCATAGACCCGTTTCTGAGGTCACTGCAGGAGTGTGATTTTCAGGGGGTGCCGGTCCCCCACTGCCTGCCTCTGAATGTTGTTGCCTATGCTGATGATGTGACGTTGGTGATCTTCAATCCTCGAGAGGTACGGATGTTATCTGCGGCCATCAGAAGCTACTCAGAGGCCTCCGGGTCTCTGGTCAACCTTGAGAAGAGTCAAACTCTATGGATGTTAGACACTGATCCCGGCTTTGATCTACCACAGTTTTCTAAAGCCTCCACCCATATTAAGATCTTAGGGGTTAAATTCGGGAGGGATGATAATACCAAGCTAAATTTGGAAGAGAAATTGGAAACCGGAAATGCAAAGGTTCAGAGATGGAAGAACTGGAGGCTGACCTACAGAGAAAGGGTCTCTATGTTGAAGACCTACTTGGTCCCAATCTTCTTGTATGTCTCTGTTATTTTCCCTTTGCCAGAGTCTTTCTCAGCGAGGCTTTTCAGCTTGTTCTTCCAGCTCTTGTGGGGGAATAGGTTGACCCTAATAAAAAGGGGAGTAACGTACCTACGGCGGAGAGATGGTGGGCTGGATATGTTAAATCCAAGGGTTTTCTTTGACTCCCTGTTTCTAAAAGTGAATTTTGGGAACATGGACTCAAACAGTAGCTCCCTGTGGGTGAATAGTATCAAGTACTGGATATTGCCTTTTGCAGAGTCTTGGGTGCGAGGCTGCAGTCTCAAGAGGAGGAGATGGACAGGTGACCACCTCCCCCAGTATCTGGACTACGGCCTGAAGTGTGTCAGGAAGTGGGGACTGGAGAGGTCTTAAATTGAGAGCAATACAAGAAGAGACCTATATGCTCATGTATGTGGGACGTTCTTCTTTTCTCCACTGGCCCTGAGAGATTGTGTCACCACCACCCTGCAGGAAAGTCTCAGGTTTCTAAACGGGAAACGACTTCCTTCCAAACTGTTTGACATCTCTTGGCTTTCACTACATAGTCGGCTCTTTGTCAGGGGGAACCTGAAACATCTGAGTGTCTCTGATCGGAATTGTCCCCTTGGTTGTCAGCAGGAGGAGACTATGGAGCACTTTATATGTGATTGCTGGGGAGGGAGGAAGATCTGGGAGGAGGTGTCAGCTAATCTAAAAATCCCCAGACTTCTGACCCAAAAGTATCCTGACATAATCTATGGTGTCCCATCCATTGTCAGTAACATCGACAGAGAGACCATGTACATTATAATCAGTGTCATAAAATACTATCACTGGCACATGAGAACCTGGGTGTCACTGCACAATGAGCCGTTCGATCACACCGCTGCGGCCAATCAGGTGATATCAGAACTCCGGTGGATAAAATCACTAGAAGTTGGAAGGAGTCAGAAAAACATAAAGTTATGAAGCAACGTAAAATTCATTTTGGGAATATGATGATTTTTTTTTTCTCTTTCCCGCAGGTGTGGACTTTTTAATTTATTTATGTATATGATCTGATTATTTTAATGTTTTTGTATATATAACCTATGTGATTTGTGTTTTGTAATACTGAATGATTTTTCTTTATTATAATTACATTTATTTGTTTTTATAACAAAAATTGCCCCCTATGTGCAAGAATATAACTACTATAATACTGCCCCCTATGCACAAGAATATAACTACTATAATACTGCCCCCTATGTGCAAGAATATAGCTACTATAATACTGCCCCCTATGTACAAGACTATAACTACTATAATACTGCCCCTATGTACAAGAATGTAACTACTATAATACTGCCCCCTATGTACAAGACTATAAGTACTATAATACTGCCCCCTATGTGCAAGAATATAAGCTACTATAATACTGCCCCCTATGTACAAGACTATAACTACTATAATACTGCCCCTCTGTACAAGAATATAACTACTATAATACTGCCCCTATGTGCAAGAATATAACTACTATAATACTGCCCCCTATGCACAAGAATATAACTACTATAATACTGCCCCCTATGTGCAAGAATATAGCTACTATAATACTGCCCCCTATGTACAAGACTATAACTACTATAATACTGCCCCTATGTACAAGAATGTAACTACTGTAATACTGCCCCTATGTACAAGAATATAAGTACTATAATACTGCCACTATGCAGAAGAATATAACTACTATAATACTGCCCCTATGTACAAAAATATAACTACTATAATACTGCTCCCTATGTACAAGAATATAACTACTATAATACTGCCCTCTATGTACAAGAATGTAACTACTATAATACTGCTCCTATGTACACGAATATAACTACTATAATACTGTTCCCTATGTACATCAATATAACTACTATAATACTGCCCCTCTGTACAAGAATATTACTACTATAATACTGCACCTATATTCAAGAATATAACTACTATAACTACTCTAATACTGCCCCTATGTACAAGAATATAACTACTATAATACTGCTCCTATGTACTAGAATATAACTATTATAATACTGCTCCCTTTGTACAAGAATATAACTACTATAATACTGCCCCCTATGTACAAGAATATAACTACTATAATACTGCCCCTATGTACAAGAATATAACTACTATAATACTGCCCCTATGTACAAGAATATAACTACTATAATACTGGCCCCTATGTACAAGAATATAACTACTATAATACTGCTCCCTATGTACAAGTATATAACTACTATAATACTGCCCCTATGTACAAAAATATAACTACTATAATACTGCTCCCTATGTACAAGAATATAACTACTATAATACTGCCCTCTATGTACAAGAATGTAACTACTATAATACTGCTCCTATGTACACGAATATAACTACTATAATACTGTTCCCTATGTACATCAATATAACTACTATAATACTGCCCCTCTGTACAAGAATATTACTACTATAATACTGCACCTATATTTAAGAATATAACTACTATAACTACTATAATACTGCCGCTATGTACAAGAATATAACTACTATAATACTGCTCCTATGTACTAGAATATAACTATTATAATACTGCTCCCTTTGTACAAGAATATAACTACTATAATACTGCCCCCTATGTACAAGAATATAACTACTATAATACTGCCCCTATGTACAAGAATATAACTACTATAATACTGCCCCTATGTACAAGAATATAACTACTATAATACTGCCTCCTATATACAAGAATATAACTACTATAATACTGCCCCTATGTACAGGAATATAACTACTATAATACTGCTCCCTTTGTACAAGAATATAACTACTATAATACTGCCCCTATGTACAGGAATATAACTACTATAATACTGCTCCTATGTACAAGAATATAACAACTATAATACTGTCCCCTATGTACAAGAATATAATTACTATAATACTGCTCCTATATACAAGAATATAACTGCTATAATACTGTCCCCTATGTACAAGAATATAATTACTATAATACTGTCCCCTATGTACAAGAATATAATTACTATAATACTGCCCCCTATGTACAAGAATATAACTACTATAATACTGCTCCTATGTACAAGAATATAACTAATATAATACTGTCCCCTATACACAAGAATATAACTACTATAATGCTGCACCTATATACAAGAATATAACTACTACTAGATGGTGACCCAATTCTAACGCATTGGGTATTCTAGAATATGTATACGGCCGACCGGGCGCGACTAATCAGCGAAGCAGTGTTTAAATGGGTTGTGCACTACTTTAAATTAACCCCCCAATGTATCCCCCAGGGCCCCTATGGGCAGTTGGTGAGTCACATGACCACATGGGCGGAGTCAGCCCTGCTATCTCCCGACGGTGGCGTACTTTTTTTAAATCCGGCGCCAATTGGCCGGAGAGCGTGTTTAAATTTGGCGTCAAAATCGCTGATTTGTCACGGCCGGCGGTTGCGACCAATCAGCAGAGCGGTGTTTAAATTTGGTGCCAATATCGCTGATTGGTCGCGGCCGGCGGCTGGTCATCTCCCGGCTGCATTGCCTCTGACCTCCATGCAGCTACCATCAGGAGATCAGCGGCTAGGGCCGCTGATCTCGCGACGGCAAGTGTGAAGGGAGGACCGGGGAGCGAGGCCGCCGGTCAGGGTACTTCTGCTGCGAGCAGCCGGGAGATGACCGGCTAGCGCCGGGCGGGTGCGACCAATCAGCAAAGCGTGTTTCAAATCTGGCGCCAATTCGCGGCTAGACTGCGTACAATCAGGACAGCGGTGTTTTAAATTTCGCGCCAATATCGCTGATGGTCACTGCCGGCGGCCGCAACCAATTAGCGAACCGTGTTAGTGAGGACCGGGGAGCGGCGCTGTCTGTGCGGGTACTTCCGCTGCGAGCAGCGGGAGATGACCGGCTAGCGCCGGTCATCTCCCGGCTGCATCGCCGCTGACCTCCATGCGGCTACCGTCGGAAGATCAGCGGCTAGGGCCGCTGATCTCCCGACGGCAAGTGTAAAGGGAGGACCGGGGAGCGACGCCGCCTAGGCCGCCGGTCGGGGTACTTCTGCTGCGAGTAGCCGGGAGATGACCAGCTAGCACCAGTCATCTCCCAGCTGCATCGCCGCTGACCTCCGTGCGGCAGATGAGCCGCTAACGGCCGCCATCTTGTTCTGAAATCCCGCGTCGCTGATTGGCCGCAGCCGGACCAATCCAGCTTATGCGCTGGAATTTTTTTGGGTTTTTTTACTATAATACTGCTCCTATGTACAAGAATATAACTACTATGATACTGCCCCTATGTACAAGAATATAACTACTATAATACTGTCCCTATGTACAAGAATATAACTACTATAATACTGCCCCCTATGTACAAGAATATAAGTACTATAATACTGCACCTATGTACAAGAATATAACTACTATAATACTGCCCCCTATGTACAAGAATATAACTACTATAATACTGCTCCTATGTACAAGAACATAACTAGGGAAGACACTGCTTTGGACCACCTGTGCTCATATACATACAAACTGTGAGGATTTCAAAGCATAAACTCCAAGGTTTACTGAAACTTTTCTAACAAAATTCTATATCAATTTGATCAGCTCCTTCCGCTTCATAACATCCTGCCTGCAGATCAGACACCATTTTGAACATGACAGGTTCACGTTAACACAGAAGCATCAGGTCTGTTGTGAGAATCTATTTGGGGTGTGATCTGTATAGTAGTCACCTCCCAGTTGAGAATTAGATCTCACTAAATTCTAGCATTTGTACGTAAATGTTCAGCTCACACTTAATGGACAGGAACTATCAGATTTTATTATATGAAACAGTAGAATTTACCAGTCTATTTGTAGGTTTATTTTTACCCTCGGTTATTTATAGACAAGAATAGCTGCTGCACAGGAAACAGTGTGGTCTCATTTCCTACTGATTATATCTTGTAATTCAATGTAAAATATTATGTAATTAGTGCCTTATATGTAACATGATATGTAAGGAATAGAGCTGGAAATATCTCCATCGTTCCCCCCAAATCTCCTCACTTGGATATTCTCGAGTGGAAGCATGAATTGAACCTTCTCTGAAAAATCTTTAACAAGGCACCCACTTTCCATGTATTTATAATACAGGACATTTAGGTCCCCTAATAGCTGCCAACACAGGTTCAACTAAAGAGTTAAATAAACACAATTTACTTTAATTAGGTTTGGTCATGAAAAGGTCTGATTGACGCCTTGACATCACCAAAGAAAAGAGCTAGGTGTCAGCTAATCCCATTCACCCAATCTTCATTAGCATTTCTGTTCATGTAATTTATGTGGCTGCTACGAGCTGCTATATTTAGCCTGGGATGGTGCCATTTGCAAACATGGTCCCTGGCTATTAATAACAGCTCACAGCTGTTTCGTTAGCTGCTATTTCCCCCCTGTCAGCACTCAGCAGTGCTTTGGACTTAGCGTATTTTTATTGCGTCCAAAATGCGGTGTTCTAATGCCTCACTTTTGTTGTCTGTACATGGGAATCCACCGCATATAATGACACTTCAATCAGTCAAAATCTGCAGTGGAGACTAGCATGTCCACCACTGAAATTGACATGCTGCGGGTGAGTTTGGGTACGTGGCCACGGTCAGGAGCCGCTGCAGGTTTGACACAGCGTGTTTATACTGCGTCAAACCCGCAGCGTCCAGATGTTACAGCACAGTGGATGGGATGTCTAGAAATCCCATGTCCACTATGCGTGCATCAGAGGCTGCGAATCACCCTTGTACACTGACATGCAGCACGTCTTTCAGGACCGCAGCATGTCAAATTCTCTTGCGGAGTCGCTAGTCTCTGCAACAGAAATTTGACCACTAGAATGTATTGAATTCAGTAATTTGCATGGTTCAGTGAACACATGTGGATTTACCTGTGTTCAATAAGATGCAACATTTTGGACGCAGCAAAAAATATGCGTCCAAAGCGCTGCTGCATCCAGATCGTGGGCACAGAGCCTAAAATATAAAAAAAAAATGTTGTGGGCTCCAGCGTCATTTTTATAACCAGCAGAGGGAAAGCCGGGGAAGGGGCCATTAGCCAACAATGTTCCCTGGCTATTAATATCAGCCCACAGCTGTTTGTTTAGCCTTTACTGGCTAGATTACATGGGGACTCCAGAAAAAATTGACGTGGGGTCCCCCTATTAAATCTAACAAGCAAAGTCTAAATAGACAGCTGTGGGCTGTTATTAATAGCCAGGGAAGGGGCCATGAATACTAGCCCCCTCAACAGTCCCGGAAATAGCGCATCCATAAGATGCGCCAAATCTGGCGCTTAGCCCCTGCTCTTCCCACTGCCCTGTAGTGGTGGCGAGTGGGATAATGGGGTTGAAGTTCATGTCAGCCTTGTATTGGCAGCTGACGTGAAGCCCAGGTTAGTAATGGAGGGCGCCTATAAGACGCCCCCATTACTAACTGCCTAGTAAAATGGTTGCCGCTTTTTCAATAAAGAAAGTATTTTAATTAAATTAAAAATGCACGTTTTTTTTAAAAAAATGTATTGTACGGGTCCGAGAAGCCATCGATCTTCTGAAAAAAAATGTAAAATAACAAACAACCATATCCCTCACCTGTCTGCCGTCAACGACGCAGTCCACCTACCGCCAATGATTGTCCCACGGCGATCTGGGTCACTTCTACAGCATTGACATCAGCATTCACTGATGTCACTGCTGTAGAAGACAGCAGTGTATACTGACAGGGGTGTAAAATCACTCCTATCAATATACATGCTGCAGGAGGTCACTGGGGTTCATCAGCTGAAGATCAGCTGATCAGCCCCGGTGAGCTCTCACCAACGTTCTTCAGAATGTTCCCAGGGTGAGGTCACGCTTTAATTGAAACACAGCAAATCTGCAGGTATAAATATTATACCTGCGGATTTGTTGTGTTTCAATTAAAGTCAATGGGTGGGAAACGCTCCGGAAACGCTGGGCATAATGGTCATGCTGCATTTTTTACGCAATGCTCATCCTGAGCGGAATTTTACGCATTACAGTGGGTACGGAAAGTATTCAGACCCCTTTAAATTTTTCACTCTTTGTTTCATTGCGGCCATTTGGTAAATTCTAAAAAGTTCATTTTTTTCTCATTAAAGTACACTCTGCACCCCATCTTGATTGAAAAAAAAACAGAAATGTATAAATTTTTGCACATTTATTAAAAAAGAAAAACTGAAATATCACATGGTCATAAGTAATCAAACCCTTTGCTCAGAGACTCATATTTCAGTCACATGCTGTCCATTTCCTTGTGATCCTCCTTGAGATGGTTCTACTCCTTCATTGGAGTCCAGCCGTGTTTAATTAAACTGGTAGGACTTGCTTTGGAAAGGCACACACCTGTCTATATAAGACCTCACAGCTCACAGTGCATGTCAGACCAAATGAGAATCGTGAGCTCAAAGGAACTTCCCAAGGTGCTCAGAGACAGAATTGTGGCAAGGCACAGATCTAGCCAAGGTTATAAAAGAATTTCTGCATTACTCAAGGTTCCTAAGAGGACAGTGGCCTCCATAATTCTTAAATGGAAGACGTTTGGGACCAGCAGAAGTCTTCCTAGACCTGGCCGTCCAGCCAAACAGAGCATTCGTGGGAGAAGAGCCTTGGTGAGAGAGGTAAAGAAGAACCCCAAGATCACTGTGGCTGAGCTCCAGAGATGCAGTAGGGAGATGGGAGAAAGTTCCACAAAGTCAACTATCACTGCAGCCCTCCAGCAGTCAGGCCTTTATGGCAGAGTGGCCCAACGGAAGCCTCTCCTCAGTGCAAGACATATGAAAGCCCACATAGAGTTTGCTCAAAAACACATGAAGGACTCCCAGACTATGAGAAATAAGATTCTCTGGTCTGATGAGACAAAGATAGAACTTTTTGCTGATAATTCTAAGCGGTATGTGTGGAGAAAACCAGGCACTGCTCATCACATGCCCAATACGATCCCAACACTGAAACATGGTGGTGGCAGCATCATGCTATGGGGGTGTTTTTCAGCTCCAGGGACAGGATGACTGGTTGCAATTGAAGGAAACATGAATGTGGCCAAGTACAGAGATATCTTGGATGAAAACCTCTTCCAGAGTGCTCTGGACCTCAGACTTGGCCGAAGGTTCACCTTCCAACAAGACAATGACCCTAAGCACACAGCTAAAATAACAAAGGAGAGGCTTCAGAACAACTCTGTGACCATTCTTCACTGGCCCAGCCAGAGCCCTGACCTAAACCCAATTGAGCATCTCTGGAGAGACCTGAAAATGGCTGTACACCAACATTCACCATCCAACCTGACGGAACTGGAGAGGATCTGCAAGGAAGAATGGCAGAGAATCCCCAAATCCAGGTGTGAAAAACTTGTTGCATCATTCCCAAGAAGACTCATGGCTGTACTAGCTCAAAAGGGGCTTCTACTCAATACGGAGCAAAGGGTCTGAATACTTATGACCAAGTGATATTTCAGTTTTTATTTTTTAATAAATTTGCAAAAATTTCTACATTTCTTTTTTTTCAGTCAAGATGGGGTGCAGAGTGTACTTTAATGAGGAAAAAATGAACTTTTTAGAATTTACCAAATGGCTGCAATGAAACAAAAAGTGAAATACTGAATACTTTCCGTACCCACTGTATGTGCACAGCACATCAGGATTACCATTGCTATAGCTGGCAGACCTATTAACAAGCGTTATTGCAGTGTTTCCGCAGCAGAAAAAAACGCCACAAAAACACATCAAAAACGCTTCGTGTGCACATAGCCTTAGCCTGTATTCACACGTTGCGTTTTTGCTGCATTTTTGGCAGTAAAGAAACTTCTTACAAAAAGCAGGTTTTGCTGCATTTTTTGCTGCATTTTTCAGGGTCCCAAAGTTCAGCTTTGCTTTCACCACAAAAGCATGAACACAGGTGACCAATGCAAGACATATGTTTATGGAAAAATACACATTACAAATGTAACAGTGGGGGGGTGAATTGGTCAGGAATAAAAGAGATTGGCAGAGCATGAGTTTGTAGGACACTGTTTACTTTTACACTTTGGTCGGCCATTGAGTTGCTCAGGCTTTGTTCAATTTCACAGCTTAATTAAGCTGTACTAATCCTAACTGCCATCTCAGGTGACGATACCAAGACATTATGGTATAAACTTGGTAAAATCACAAAAATAAATGGGTTTCATATACTGCTGTACGTGCTTTTTTTCACTAAAAACGCGGCAAAACCTGATACCTGTTTTTTTGCTGCGTTTTTGCACTTACTCATTGCTTTCTATGGGTGAAAAAACACTGATAAAATGCTGAAAGAAGTGACATGCTCCAGTTTGCAAAAACGCTGCAGTTTTACAAATCAGTCAGGAAAAAAAAAAAACAATGTGTGTGCATGAGATTTCTGAAATCTCATAGCTTTTACTGGTATTGTAAAAGGAGTTTTTAATTTTACGTAAATTTGCTTAAAAAAAAACACAGCAAAAACGCAACGTGTGAACATAGCCTTAGTGTATGTCTCACTAATGTGGTGGGGAATGGATATGGCTAAGAAAAAGAAGGCATGGTCATGAAAAATTGTTTATTACATTCAGAAAGCTCCTGGATGTCTGTTTCGGAAAGTTGACAAATATACAAATATTCTTTAGGCTAGAGTCACACATCTACTGTATGTGTCACAGTCCAAGCATGGACAGCAATGCACAACTGGCCACGAATATGAGGCTTCTGAGGTCGGGTCAAGAGACCCACGGCCAGTCCGTGATCAGACATGTTAATCTAGCCTTAAGCTTCAGATCTGAAGTTTGACTGTTGCCTTTGCGCCCCCATAACTACCCCCTAAATAAGTTAATGCACCCAATTAGTATAATTTTAATATTACATAGCCCCAAGCTGTGGTGGCCCGATTGTTACCATTGTAGCCTCTACAGCTTCACCACAGCCTCCTGCTCAGTCGGTGATACGGGTTGTTACTATGAGGTGCGGACATAACACACTTGCCATTAAGGTCTCTTTTCATGGTGTCTGTCATCAGTCTCTCGTAGTAAAAGTTTATTAACAGTTCTCTAGGTGGAGAAGTCAACCAGGCAAGTGAGGATACATCTGCCGTCATTACTAAAGAGAAAAATATTGCCTCTTCCTCCGGATCTAGAAAACAACAGGAAGGCAGAGGATGCATGGAGCTGGGAGATAAAACACGACTCGGATAATTTAGTTATTTAGCTGTTTATACGATATTTGTCTCATTTTCATGCTGTGCTGTCGACATGCAGTCTGTCATTTGCACCATGTTCAGACATTTCAAATAAATTTGACTAAAACTACATCTCCTTGAAGACCATCCTGCGTTTCTCATCTTTTCTCAGTTTTTCATCTCATCATGTGTGAGGTTTTTTATCTAAAGCTAGCATAAACTTCTTAGTTTAAGGCTATGTGCACACGATGCAGAAATGCTCAGGATTTTTTCCTGAGCGTTTCTGCATCTCCGTGGCAGAAAAAAACGCATGCGGATTGTACATGCGGATTGTACACGCGGATTGTACACGCGGATTGTACACGCGGATTGTACATGCGGATTGTACATGCGGATTGTGCATGCGGATTGTGCATGCGGATTGTGCATGCGGATTGTACATGCGGATTGTGCATGCGGATTGTACATGCGTTTTCCTGCCAGGGACATGCGGAAATAAAGCGTTACCACTGACATTTCCGCATGCGGGTTGACAAGCGATTTTAGCATCACTTGGAAAGTGCTTGTGACAACTAGGTCACACTATATAAATCCATGCAAACGGCATGGATTTATATAGTGTGACCCGAGAGCGTGGTAAAAATAAAAAAATAATGTATACTTTACCCTCTGATGGCCCCCGGTGTCCTGCTCACTCCGTTCTCCCTTGCCGGCAACAGTGAATTGAAAGACCTGCCGACGTCAGTGTCGTGTGACCCGTCACATGACTCTGACGTCAGCGCAGGTCCTTCAACTCACTGCAAAGTGCCGGGAACCAAGCAGGAGCGGTGCGCGGGCCGAAAGAAGGTAAGTATACATTTATTTTTTATTTTATTCTTGTTTTTACAGCTTTTTTATGGTACCTGGGTGTGGAGGAGAGTCTCCTCTTCTCCACACTCGGGTACCAACCGCACATTAGAACGCGCCAATAACGCAAGTACAAATGCAGTCTTGCGGTATTGGCGCGTTCTAATGCAAGTCAATGGCGGCGAAAACGCTGCGCTTCCGCAAAATTAATGGACATGCTGCGGATTTTTGAGCGCAGCATAAACGCTACGGAAAAATCCGCATCATGGGCACAGCACATGCTGATTTCCATTGGGGAACATTGCTGCCCTTCTACCATGCGTTTTTAATGCGTTTCCGCAGCTGCAAAAACGCCGCGGAAACGCATTAAAAACGCATCGTGTGCACACAGCCTAACTGTTTCTTTCGAAAATCTACCTATAAAAAAGCCCTCTTGTAGTCCTGGTTTTAGACCACTTTTAGAGGAGCATTATCCTAATGATCCAAACTGATCATAATATCCTATCGCCACCTGCTATGGACCTTATACCAGCTCCACGCAAGCAGAATAGTGGTGCTCTCACTCGCTAATGTAAAACTGTCCTAATTATGAATGCAAGTGATTGATATGAACCATATTGATAACTCAGAGAGTTTGCGAACTTCTAGGGCCAAACCTGTTCCAGCTATATACCCTGCACTTGTACTGACTGGGACTTTGTTATGTATGTATATATTCAATAGGCAAAATTGTGTCGCTTGGTTATAGGGTCAAATTTTTAGATAGCAACATAAGACTATATAAGTACATCACTAAGTTCTGTGTTGTCGTCGACATACCTTCATGGGACAATAGTTATGAGGCCATTCAACTCTGACTGTGGAACTTATGGCTGGTATAAGCTGCCAAGAGAACTGACCATTACTATGAGGGTACCACCAATGACCTGTGGCTACATAATGATGGGCATGGTCACCTGATTGGTTTAGCACCCGTCTCATGGTCACAGTATTGTAGGAATGTCTGGGTTGGCACTGAAGTGCACAGCATGACAGGCAGACTATGATTGGTCTAGCTTGGAGTGCCACCCTTGGGCATTCATTGTACAGATCTATCCATTTATGTAAGTTCATTGTGCCGATGCCTAATATTGGGCAATATTCCCAGGCATGGGTTCAAGACTCATTCTATGACTGGCGGGTATATCTTCAGCTTGAATGAAAACTTCATTGTTCGCCCTGCTCCAGGGGTGGAAGTTATCTTGTAGTTTTAAGGAGTGCCAATGACTTTCTTCAGTGCAGAGCCAAGAATGAATGTTGTTCTATTATATCCCAAAGGCTTTAGCTTGGAAGATCCGGGGAAATAATTTGTTTTTCATTATAATCTGTACATTGTAAAATGCTCGTCCTGAATGTTCCCACATCAATTAAACATGTGGGAAAATGTTGCAGATACGGAATATCAGCTGTATATATTGCCTGTTCATATGCTAAGGCATAGGTAAGCAGATATGGGGGCGTAACAACTGCCAATGTGGGCTGTAATGCAGATTATATATTTTTCAGTTTTTTTTTTATAATTCTGAGCTGCAATTCTGCCTAGATCCTAGGCGTCACTAGAATCCTGGAACAGCTGGGTATAAAGCCATGTCGGAACCACTTCTGGCAGGTCGTGCTTAATGACAGGGGATTAAGTAGATGAAGTACTGCAAAACCAGACAACGGTTTAAGAAAGGTAGATGACAACCACTGCAGGTGAGGTGAAGTTGGACATATTAGCTGTCAATCAAATTTGTCAGAAATGGATGTGTGACACCCCAGGGGTCTGGTTGCCACAGTAATAGAGATATTATGTCTGAGAGCAAGTGGGAGGTTTCTCTGGTCAGGATCCCTAAGCATGCAACACGGTCCGCCCAGACCTGGGAGGGGAGGAATCTGCCCTTTTAAACTGGGTCTGGGGCGGGATTAGAGCAGTCAGAGCCTGGAGAGGGAAAGCAAGAACAGGAGCTCTGTAGGAGCAGTAGCTGAAGTCCAGGGGCTGGAGCTGAGCAGAGCTCGCCCTGGACGAAGACACTAAAACCGGACACAGAAGTCCGAGGCTGTGGGGACTGATATACACCCAGCAGCAGAAACCAGCCGGCAGGGGATTCCAGGTCCTCTGGCCACAGAAGCCCGGAGGCTCAGTCACAAGGAAGGGACCAGCGCCACCATCCAGGAGCGGAGGCTAACAGAAGGCCCCAAGTCACCAGCCATACGGGTGAGCACCACACGGTATACTCAGGGACGTGGGCTACTTGTAACCGCTGACAGCAAGGTAGCCAGGAAGAGTACAGATAAACGGGGAGGCCTACAACTCCACCTGGCCAGGGGAACTCCTGCTTGCTCGCAGACTGACCAGGCCCCTTATACTAGCCAGTACTCCCGGGAGGGTCTGCCTTGTACCATCAGTAAAGACCCTGAACTGCACCACACGTCTCTGTGATTCCTTGCCGCTCCTGCACCATTAGCACTGGGACCCTCACACCATCACTCCCATCATCTTCCACATTAGCTGCCCTGAGGCAATACTCCTCCCGTGGGGAGTTATCCCATACTCAGCTGCGCAACCAACATCAGCCTCAGCGGTCGGCAGCGCAGCGGCGGTCCCCACTGACCGCAATCCACGGGTGGCGTAGTCGGACACTTATTACAACATTTAGACTGCCACTGGTTTGACCACCCTGGGCACGGACCGGGTCACCGCCACGGAGAACTACAACCCCCAGCGATCCGGCTCCGGGTATTCCCCCTGCACAGCAGCACAGCATAGGCCCAGGGGGCGCGTCAGATGAATGTATTGGATGTCTCCCAACTGGTGGCAGAGAAGGAATCACTTATTGGTAACCTGGTCTTCATATTTTCAAGGGATGAGGGGAATGGAGCTCATAGTAGTTGGTGTTGAACCGATAAATAGCTATGATTCTATCCAATAAGACGTGTACGATCCTTAGATACTCTGTAGGCTTGTTTGCGCCATTCTTCCCTGTTTCCATCGCTTCTTTCAGTTGACTTATGTTCATTCCTTTTTGATGGGATCCAGCCAATGGGCCTTAGGTCTTCCTATTTCCTTTTGGCACAGACAATTCTGAGTTGCATTTGCTTTTCTAATGTATTAGCCCTCTTCACAAGTCCAAAATAGGTCAGTTTATGTCTGATGATCTTGCCTTCCAGTATCAATTCTGGGTTCATATGGTCAAGAACATCTTATGTGGATCTTAACTGTCTATGGGAGTCGTTGAATCCTTCTCCAACACCAGAGCCCAAAGGCATCAATATTTCTTTTCTTGTTCTTGTGAGTGTCCTCATCTCACAACCATATGTTGCAATTGGCAACAGAATTGCAATGATCAATCTTTGCTAAATGGTGACTGAGAAGTCCTTGCACTTCCATATTTGGCCCATGGTCACCATGTATGCATGCCCCAGTGCTAATCAGTGCCTAATCTCTGCTGTTGAACTGCCACAGTGATAAATGAAGTGGTCGACCACCTCTATTTCTTTATTATTGATCTTTATGTGGACTTCATCGCTAGTGGTAGTCATGATTTTGGTTTTCCTGATGTCCTAGTAAAGTCCCATCTTCTTTCTTTTTTCTTTCAATTTCAGGAGCAGCTTCTTCATGACCTTCTCACTCTTTGCCAGAACAGTTCTAATATCTGCGTATCTCAGATTGTTGATGGTTCTTTTATCTGTTTTCACCCCAACAATCGAATCATCTAAGTCCAGCATCCTCATATCCTCATGATTACTTCTATGAAGCTATATGGGTGTGAAATCTGGGTTATGTCACTCTTCTCTCCTGATGCTCCACAGTCCAGGTTCTTGTGCCGTACAGACATCTGCAATTACTCCCCCAGTGATCCTGAAGAAACTTCGCTTCTAAACTACACAAACTAGTAAATCACTGCCCAACACACACAATCATTTCCGGCATCAGTCTTCACTAGTTTACATCACAAAAATCTAATCTATTGTGATAGTAGTGATGAATTTCTTAAAGAAGTTCTATGAGGTTAGAAAGTGGAATCTCTTTTGTCAACTCTAAGATTCCCCATGGTGATTTCCAAGCAGAGAGTTGCCTCTGTGACTCTTGTGTATGAATTTGTGGGGTTCCCCCAGTTCTCTAACAATAATGTGTCACCCAAGGTGTGTGAAAGACTAAGTGCAACACAAAGTGAAGGGGGGAAGGGAGCCCAGACTCTAGGAAAAGGGGGGAGTGGAGACCTCCTAGGCTGATCTGATATCACCCTGTCTCCACTAACATCCCTATAATTGTTTCTCACCAATTGCCGCACACGAACCTCATCCCTGTATTTCCCTAGCACTTGGCCCTGGATAAGGAAGGGGGGATGAACACTAGTCGATCCCCACTAACAACTAAAGACAACAAGGGAGACAAACACGGGGGGAAAGTAGCTTAGCTTTTGCCGACTTCAGAGAGATAACTCCAAGCGTCCTCCTAGCACCACAGAGGAAGATAGCAGTCTGAGAGCTCCAAGCATTCACAAGGAAAGATGTGAGTATCGCTGGCACCTTCCTGCTGCAAAGTGAAACTATTTAAACACCCAGGCCAGGGTGTCAATTAGTAGAAAGGAGGTAGCCGCTGGGTCCTAAGAAGGTGTCTGTAAAGCCAAATGAAGAGATATTCTGCAACCAACTGCAGGGCGACTGTCTGTCACATCTGACACACCCATGACATAATGGGAGCAATGGCAAGATTCACAATGGAGGCGCTCACCTCCTTTATACTAACTCTGTTGTAGGAAATGTGTTCAGGTGAATGCAGGGCTGCTTAACCTTTCAAGGGATCCACAATTTTAATATTCTTGCTTTACTGATTTTGTACTGACCCTGAGTTAAATCCTATACACTGGGCACATTCAGAGCTATGTATTTTCTCTTACATTTCTCTGCAGCCCCTGCTAGTTCAGTGTCTGCATAGCGAATATCCTCCTGTCGAGTATTTCAACTATATTCAACACAGTACTGCGCTGTATAACAGTCATCGAGCCATAAAGCTATCTGCACATGTTCCAGCACATATCTTTAACGCTATAGGCTTTATTGTAGTGGTGACCGAGTTGCACATGCTCTTCGCAGCTAGTAATACGAGCAGGAATTTTGGTCAGAGTTCAGCACCTGAGCTGACAGTTTGGGAAGTGGACTCACAGCAGGGCAGATTTGGCAGCAAATCAGTATTTTCAGCTCCTTATTTAACTTCTAGTTGTGTACTCTGTGCCATCTAATTTATGCCTATGGATTGCTATACATGTGTTGTAACCTGGCTTTTCCATTGGCCATTCTTTTGAATTAACGCATGGAAGCCAACTCTGGTTTCACCTGACTGCTCTTAGCTTGTTATTGCTTCTTGACCTCCTGGACTCTGACCGCATTTCTGGATCTCCTGTCTCTCTACTGCTTTCCATGCATAGGAAGTGAATGTGTGATTTAGGATTAAATGTATAGGTTCCTGTTCTATATCAAGTTAAATGGGTCATCCCATGACTCATACTGTACTGCTTCTATTATATGTGAAAGAAAAAATAGGAAGCACAGTGGCTCAGTGGTTAGCATTGAGCCATGCAGCGCTGGGGTCCTGGGTTCAAATCCCACCAAGGACATCTGCAAGGAGTTTGTATGTTCTCCCCGAGTTTGTGTGGGTTTCTTCCGGGTACTCCGGTTTCCTCCCACGCTCCAAAGACATACTGATAGGGAATTTAGATTGTGAGCCCCAATGGGGACAGTGCTGATAATGTCTGTGGAATTAATGGCGCTATATAAATGAGTAAAATAAATAAAAAATAGATTGCAAGCTTGTGAGCAGGGCGCTCACTACTCTTGATATCTGTTGATTTATGTGATTATTGTTATTCTTTAATGTCTATTATTCTCTGTACAAATTCCCTCTAAAATGTAAAGTGCTGCTGAATATGTTGGTGCTATAGAAATAAAATTATTATTATTATACCTTGCGTGCTGCTGTCAATCTGTGCTGCTTAGGGCGAGCTCACAGCAAAATCAAAAAAAGAGGAACACAACAGAAAATTATTTTTTATAGACAACATTATACATAATAAGGAAGGGCACTAAGTAATTGGTGTTATACACAATAAGAGAGGACACTATATAATAAGGGATGATACTATACAAAACAAGGAAAGATTCTATGTAAGAAAAAGTTAATGCTATACATAAAAGAGGACACTAAGAAATAAAAGACAATGCTATGAGATGATGCTATACATAGGAGGACACTAGTAAGAGACGGCGATTTACATAAGAGAGAACACTAATAATGAACAGGGCTATACATAATAAGAGAGGACACTGTAATATGGGACAGCACTACACATAATAAGAGAGGACACTATGTAGTAAGAGTATACATATATGTGTAATAGAGGTTGTTTTACGAACAAGAGTGGCATTCCTGTCATCTCCTTGCAGGCCATACAGTATGGATACAAAATAAATATTTACATTCAGTAACTTAATGGGGATTTCTCATCATGTAGTTGTATTCCTTAGTTTCTTCACCATGTAGTCAAACCTTCATGTTAACATCTTCCAGACACTACTCATCACTGCAGACTTTGTCGTAGAGTCGGAGTCGGAGTTGGAGTCGATGTCATGGAATTGAGGAGTCGGAGTTGGAGGTTTGGCTTACCGACTCCACAGCCCTGGTACAGATCACTGCGCCCATGAAAAAACCATGGCCACTGAATACTAAATGCCCTACTCTGTAACCGCATTACGTTTGTTTCTGAATTCTTTGCAGTTGTACTGTATAAGCTGCCTGGTGGCTAGTGGCCAGGTTGAGACAGGTATGGTGTAAGCTGCCTGGTGGCTAGTGGCCAGGTTGAGACAGGTATGGTGTAAGCTGCCTGGTGGCTAGTGGCCAGGTTGAGACAGGTATGGTGTAAGCTGCCTGGTGGCTAGTGGCCAGGTTGAGACAGGTATGGTGTAAGCTGCCTGGTGGCTAGTGGCCAGGTTGAGACAGGTATGGTGTAAGCTGCCTGGTGGCTAGTGGCCAGGTTGAGACGGGTATGGTGTAAGCTGCCTGGTGGCTAGTGGCCAGGTTGAGACAGGTATGGTGTAAGCTGCCTGGTGGCTAGTGGCCAGGTTGAGACAGGTATGGTGTAAGCTGCCTGGTGGCTAGTGGCCAGGTTGAGACAGGTATGGTGTAAGCTGCCTGGTGGCTAGTGGTCAGGTTGAGACAGGTATGGTGTAAGCTGCCTGGTGGCTAGTGGCCAGGTTGAGACAGGTATGGTGTAAGCTGCCTGGTGGCTAGTGGCCAGGTTGAGACAGGTATGGTGTAAGCTGCCTGGTGGCTAGTGGCCAGGTTGAGACAGGTATGGTGTAAGCTGCCTGGTGGCTAGTGGTCAGGTTGAGACAGGTATGGTGTAAGCTGCCTGGTGGCTAGTGGCCAGGTTGAGACAGGTATGGTGTAAGCTGCCTGGTGGCTAGTGGCCAGGTTGAGACAGGTATGGTGTAAGCTGCCTGGTGGCTAGTGGCCAGGTTGAGACAGGTATGGTGAACCTCCGAAAGTATATCTTGGAATGGCACAAGTAGTAATTCCCTAATATGCTTTACCCTGCATGACTCACTGTAGAAGGAAGACTGGCAACCAAGTATCCCAGTGAGGAGAATGCCTTTGAGTTAAGAAAACGGGAGATATCAAATTCTGATTGTGGTATTTGGCAGCTCGTTCCTGGTCCGTAAAGCTCTGTCAGGGAGTTTTCAAGGTTTTAGAAAAAATTAGTT
This sequence comes from Phyllobates terribilis, assembly GCF_046119375.1. Taxonomy (NCBI): domain Eukaryota; kingdom Metazoa; phylum Chordata; class Amphibia; order Anura; family Dendrobatidae; genus Phyllobates; species Phyllobates terribilis. The sequence continues at coordinate 143,863,860 of NW_027362767.1, forward strand.
ACAGACTGGAAATCTTCCAAGTGGATCAGAAGAGACAGAGAATGAGGCTTCCCGATTCCAAAAAGAGAAGGAACACTGATGAGGTAGAACATAATGTAACGGCTAATCCACATGTGGCCAGCAGTCTGGCTAAGCCAAATGATGTGCCAGGGAATTCAAGGAGTGAGACCTCAGGAGCAAGGACGCCTCAGATAACCTGCTCAACCCTGCTTACGTGGCGGAGAATAAAACTGCCCCCTATGTTTACATAAAACAGTATCCAGATTAGAAATGAATGAAATTGAGATTACTGCTAGATCTTTGTTTAGATATTCTGGAGTCACAAGATGCAATTTAAGAGCTGATTGTACAATTTTCTTGTTTCGCTTCACTTTTAAATGGGAATTTCTATTAATTTCCATCCCCACTAACCCCTTCCCCCTTCTGACCACTGTCACTTTATGTGGTAATAACTCTGGAACGCTTCATCAGATCCCAGTGATTCTGAGACTGTTTTCTCGTAACATTGTACTTCATGATAGTGGTAAAATTTGTTCGATATCACTTGCATTTATTTGTAAAAATATTGGGAATTTGGTGAAAATTTTGAAATGTTTGCAATTTTCAAACTTTTAACTCTTACACCCTTAAACCAGGGAGTTATGCCACAAAAAAATAGTTAATAAATATCATTTTCCTCATGTCTACTTTATATCTGCATCATTTTTTAAACATTTTTTTTTTTATTAGGAAGTAAGAATGGTTAAAAGCTGATCAGCAAAAACGGAAAAATGGATTTTACATGCGTTTTTCCTGCCAGGGACAAGCGTAAGTGAAGCGTTTTGATCATGCAATTTTGCATTTGTCAAGCTACTTCCAAGCGATTTTAGCATCCTTTGGAAAGTGCTTGACAACTTGTTCACACTATATAAATCCATGTAGCTGGCATGGATTTATATAGTGTGACCAAGTTAGTTAAAAAAAAAGAACAAAAATGGTAAAAAAACACAAAAAACCATTATATTCACCTTCCAATGGCCCCCGGTCTCCTTATCCCATGCGTCCAGTCTTCCCGGTGTCTCGCGGTTGTGTAAAAGGACCTGCCATGACGTCATTTAGTTTTGTGACAGGTCACGCGACCGCCAACTTCAGCGGTCGCGTGACCCGTCATATGACTAAATGACGTCATGGCAGGTCCTTTTAGACCATTGTGAGCTGCCAGGAAGCCAGGACGCACCATAGAGGAGACCGGGGGCCATCAGAAGGTAAGTATAATGTATATTTTTTATTTTAATAATTCTTTTTTTTTACAGGTACTATGGTACCCGGGTCTGGAGGAGAGTCTCCTCTTCTCCAAACCCGTGTACCATCCACACATTGAATCGCTTAATATCCGCATGTGCACATGTAGTCATGCGGATATTAAGCGATTCAATGCAAGTCAATGGCGGCGAAAATGCCACGATTACACAAAATAATCGTTAGTGCTGCGGATTTTTCCGCAATGATAATCCGCAGCGGAAATTTCCGCAGCATGTGCACAGGACATGCGGATTATCATTGGGGAACATTGCAGACCTTCTACCAAGCGTTTTTTAAGCGTTTCTGCAGCGGAATTGCCGCTGCGGAAGCGCTTAAAAAACACATAGTCGGCACACAGCCTTAAGGTGCTTCACAGGAATTAATACAATGTGGAAGGAAAAAAAAACATTTTACTTTTTTTCACAAAAATTTTACTTTAGCCCCAATTTTTTTATTTTCACAAGGGTATCAGAAGAAAGTAGACCCCAAAATCTGTTGTGCAATTTCTCTTGAGTACACCGATAACCCATATGTGGGGGAAAACTACTGTTTGGGCGCATGGCAGGGCTCGGAAGGGAAAAAGTACCGTTTGACTTTTTGAACACAAAAATGGCTGGAATCTAAAGCGGACGCCATGTCGCATTTGGAGAGTCCCTGATGTGCCTTAACAGTGGAAACCCCCCACAAGTGACCCCATTTTGGAAACTAGACCCCTCAAGGTATTTATGTAGAGATGCGGTGAACACCTCAAACCTACAGGTGCTTCACAAAATTTTACAATGATGAACTTTAAAAATGAAAATCAAAAATTTAGCCACACATTTTTTCATTTTCACAAAGATAGCAGTAGAAAATGGACCCCAAATTTGTTGTGCAATTTCTCATGAGTACATCGATACCCCATATATGGTCGAAAACTACTTTTAAGGCACAGTGCAAAGCTCAGAAGGGCAGAAGCGCTTGTTAGAGTTCAGATTTTGCTGGAATGGTTTGAGGGTGCCACATTGACAGAGCCCGTGAGTAGTGTTGAGCCACCCCCGTAGTGTTCGAGTTCGGTTCGGTTCGTCGAACACCCGTGTGTTCGCCGAACTGTTCGTCGAACTGTTCGTCGAACACCTTCGAATACCGTTAAAACCAATGGCAGGCAAACAAAAACACATAGAAACACATAGAAAACACCTTCAAAGGTGTCCAAAAGCTGACAAACTGCTCAGAAGACACAACTAACACATGGAAAAGTGACAAGTACATATAGTCATGCGAAAAGAAAAGAGGTGGAGGAGTAAAAGGAGGGGGAGACACAGATATAGGCATGTCATGCCCTTCTAAAATCCAAAAAGTGAGAAGCCGAGACGGCCAGTCCGCTCCTGCCCGTGCCACCTCCGTGTCGCCGGGTTTGTGCCAGAGCCGCGGTGAACCCTGACGGCCAGCCCCCCTCTCCCAATACTGGTGCCTGTCCGCTGGTGGGTCGAGAGAGCCCCCCTGTGGTGGAGGCAGCTCTAAGCTTTTTAATTTAAATTGTCCCTCTAATTTGAATGAATACACTTTAAATCCATTTACAAGGATCTATTGGAGGGCAAGTCTCATGCCAGCAGCCGCGTAATTCCAGCTCCAGTAGCGTCCACTAAAGCTGCTGCAGTTAAAAAGCTTTTATAAGGATCGAGCTCGGCTGTCCACCGCAAGGCATCCTAGTGCCAGTCCCAGCCCCTATGCCTTGGGGTGCCTCCTGATGCTCTTCACTAAGTATCCCGTGGTCCCGAAGCATTTCCTTTGAAAAAATTAAGTGTCCAAACTACAGGTGGTGTAGCTTGCTTAACAGCCGGGATAATCCGCTGACTAGCAGACACTGCTACTAGGCACAAAGTATTTCCTGGGCTAGATGCAGTTAAAAATTTGTAAGTAGATACTCTCGTTGGATGCTGAGAAAGCATTCCATAGAGTCTCCTGGCACGCCATATATGATTCTCTTAAAAAGCTTGGGGTAGGGGTCTAGGGGACCCTTTTATAGCCAAAATCACGGCCCTGTATCACAATACGTCACCTAGGCTGAAGATAAATGGAACTGTAGCACCGAGGGCTCGGTTGCTACAGACGTATTGCACCTCACCCAGAGGTGTGATATCTCACTCTCAGATAAGGATGGAGTGTGGATCAGGACCCGACACCTGCATGCATTACACCACATTGCCGTGGGGCAGGGCGACCAATATGCCCCTGAGATGGGCACGACAGTCCCTGTCCCTGGCTGGAGTGGGGGGAGGGAACACTGAGGAAGGGGAACCCTGCAGTGCAGGAGCAGGGAGGAAGCAGTTCCTGGGTGCATTGAGAAGGGAGTATAAAAGGTGGGCACCATCTTAGTTCAGTGCAGAGAAGTCTGAGCAGAAGTGGCAGGGAGCAGGGGCTCTGCATGAGCTCTGCTCCGGAGGCGGGCCTAGTAACAGAGGCCCAGGCCTGCAAGAGGGAGAAGGAAGGAAGAGGAGCGGAGAAGGCTCCAGGAACGAGGAATGAAGGGATCCCAGGGGTGCGGACGGGCGAGTCGCCACCGCACGCCCGAATCCACCTGCGTGGAGGGGTCAGGCCAAAGGGGGAGACCAGTCCCCGAACTAGTGGAGGCAGGAAACGACCCTCAGCTAGAAACCGGAGGCTCTGACATTTTATGTGGCGCAGCCCCTTGCTCCACCCGCTAGGAAGGCACCACATAGGGTCAGGGAAACTGGCGCCAAGTTTACCAAGAGGAGGCCCGAGGCAGCCGGACAGAAGTGTTGGTAAGAAAGGCCAGACAAAGGACACACAAAGGGGGTCCTGTGAAGCGCTCCAAAGTTATCTGGGAGTTGTCTGAGCCCCTCACCTGGTGAGCACAGTACGACGTGGGCAGCCGTTACCTGCAGACGTGGTCTGGATAATAAGAACTGTGAGTAAAGGCCCTGAACTGCATCACTGACTCCGTGTCGTTACTGCTGCTGCCCTGCACCATCACCCCCATCCTCCGCATACACTGCCCTGAGGCTATACTCCTCCCGTGGGGAGTTATGCTACGCTCTGCTGCACCCACAACACCAGCCTTAGCGGTCTGCCCTGTAGCGGCGGTTCACTCTGACCGCAATCCACGGGTGGCGTAGTCGGACATTTAAACATCAAAACCACATAAATAGTTCCGCCACTGGTTTGACCGCCCTGAGCCACGGAACCGGATCGCCGCCACGAAGACTACAACCACCAGCATCCACCAAAAAGGGTCCGGCTCCGGGTGTCCCAAGGCCCAGGGGGTGCGTCAGAACATTTTCATCACCTTTCACAATCACCAATGGGACAAGGCAGGGATGTCCTCTGTCCCCTCTCTTATACATCCTAGTGACGGAGCACCTGCTCTCATCAATTCGCCATAACCCCAATATTAGGTGGATTGAGGTGGGAGGCACCGAGTACAAGTGCTCTCTATTTGCTGATGATGTCCTAGTATATATCACTCAATCACATATATCCATCCCTGCTGTTATGGCTGAAATAGATCACTTTGTTACATGGTAAAATTTTAAAATCAATGCAGCGAAGTCTGAGGCCCTCGATGTCTCCCTCCCTAAATCCATATAGGATTCCATCCAGTCCAACTTTCCCTTTGCCTGGCCCTCACAGGGTATCAAATACTTAGGAATTCCTATTCATAGAGACCTCTCCCATCTATGTTATCTTAATTTTGGGCCCTTTATTGAACAATTCCATACAGACCACGGTTGGCAAGTTAGAACTGTAAGATTCACTACGTGAACCACTGGTGTTTTGTGGAAAAGCACATGTACACCGCGTTCCAAATTATTATGCAAAAAGTGTTTAGGAGTGATTAGGGAAGAATTTGTTTGTTTGTCAGTTAAACTCATTGATGGTGATGTGTGTCAGGGCTCTTTATATCACTGTAAGCAATTGCAGACACCTGTGCTAATTAGTTTGGCAGGTGTGTCCAATAAAGGCAAGACTACTTAAGAAGGCTCTCTCACATTATTAAGCAGCCTACATTTTCTGCCAAAATGGGAAAGAAAAAGGATGTGTCGGCTGCTGAGAAGCAACAAATTGTGGAGTGTTTAGGTCAAGGCATGACTACAATCAACATTGTGCGATGATCAGGATGAAGTGTCTTGGCAATCAAGAAGTATGTAGCTGATTCACAGTACACACGTGTGCGTGCTGATAAGGGCAAATTGAGGACTCTTTCCTACAGGCAATTACGTCAGGTTGAAAGAGCAGCGGCAAAAAAGCCTTGTCATAGCAGCAGACAAGTTTTTGAAGCTGCTTGTGCCTCCAACGTCCCCCGAACAACAAGATGCAGGGTCCTTCAGAGGTTTGCAGCTGTGCATACGCCATCCTGTCGACCTCCTCTATCCACTTCACACAAACAGAAACGGCTCCAGTGGGCCAAACATTACATGAAGACTGATTTCAAAACTGTTTTGTTCATGGATGAGTGCCGTGCAGCGCTCGATGGTCCAGATGAATGGAGTGGAGGATGGCTGGTTGATGGACACCCCACGCAAACACGGCTACAGCGCCAACAAGGAGGAGGTGGAGTAATGTTTTGGGCTGGAATCATGGGGAGAGAGATTGTCGGCCCCTTTAGGATCCCTGAAGGCGCTAAAGATGAACTCCATAATGTATGTGGATTTTCTCAAACAGCACTTCCTGCCATGGTTCAAGAAGAAGAACCGTGTATTTCACAGCAAGATCATTTTTCTGCATGATAATGCACCATCTCATGCTGCACATAAAACATCTGCATCTCTGGCTGATATGGGCATAAAAGGGGACAAACTTATGGTGTGACCCCCATGCTCCCCTGACCTCTACCCCATTCAGAACCTTTGGAGCATCATTAAAAGGAGTGTCTATGATGGCGGGAGGCAGTTCACATCTAAGCAACAGCTCTGGGAGGGTATTCTGTCCTCATGCAAAACAATTGAAGCAGAAACCATCCAAAACCTGACAAATTCAATGGACGAGAGAGTTCAGAAGCTCCTTTCGAACAAGGGGTCCTATGTGAAAATGTAACATCACCTAGAATAAAGTTTTGAGTTGAAAACTGTTTGATTTCAGTTTCTAACAACCTGCTAATGCTTATAATTTCAAAAATGACCATTTGTTTGGTCTTTATTAAAATGAAAAGGTTGATCGAAAAGTTTGGGGGATCTAAGAGTGTGGCAACCCAGTAGTCATGATTACTTCGAATTCTGACAATATGAGGGTCATGCTGCAGGTAGTGCAGCAAGAAGGCACTTATGTGTCTTGCGCATCTCGGAGCCCCAAAATTATTTTCCGGGCTAGATGCAGCTAAAAATTATTTTTAATTTTAAATCTGGTGAAGCTTATTATAGATGGCCTAATAGGATCAGTGCTGCACACTGCTACAAAGCCCAAATTATTTTCCAGTCAAGATACAGATAAACATGATTAGTAATTTGAAAGCTTAAAACGGTTGGTAGGGTGATTTTAACCAATCATCAAGCTTTTACTCTCCCCAGGATGACACAGGGGTAGAAAAGTCGTTTCGGATCCATGATTTGTTCATCTTTATGAACGTGAGTCTGTCTACATTATCAGTGGAGAGCCGCGTGCGCTTATCTGTCAGCACACCACCAGCAGCGCTGAACACACGTTCAGACAGAACGCTGGCTGCGGGGCATGACAAGATCTCCAAGGCGTAAGTGGCTAGCTCCGGCCATTTATCCAGATTGGAAGCCCAAAAAGAGCAAGGGTCCAGTGACACAGTCGTGGCTTCAATGTTTACTTGGAGATACTCCTGTACCATCGTCTCTAGGCGTTGACTATGTGTCAGACTTCTTGTCTCCTGTGGCCTTGCAAAGGATGGGCTAAAAAAGTGGTGAAATGATTCCGCAAAATTGATGTTACCAGCAGATACTGTGGTTCTGTTACGGTTTGAGTGCTGAACACTTGACGGTCCCACGGTTGGCAAGTTGGAACTGTGAGATTCACTACGTGCACCACTGGTATTTTGTGGAAAAGCACATGTAAGATTCTGCAACAGTCTCTGCTGATACTCCTGCATGCGTGCATCCCTTTCTATGGCAGGAATAATTTCTGCAAATTTACTTTTGTACCGGGGATCTAACAGTGTGGCAACCCAGTAGTCAGGATTATTTCTAATTCTCACAATTCGAGGGTCATGTTGCAGGTAGTGCAGCAAGAAGGCACTCATGTGTGTTGCGCATCCAGGAGCACCAAGTCCCTGTTGTGTTGGTGGCGAGGTAACAATCATGCTTCCTTCCTCTGTCCTCTCCCCCCAACCTCGCACAACAGAAATGTGATCAAGGTCTCCCTCATCTGATGAGTCTTCCATCAGTTCGTCCTCCACTTCTTCCTGGGCTCCTGCACCTTCCTCACTAGTTTGGCTGCTACCATGCGCCCTGGTTAAACCATCTCCCCCACCCTCACATGCCTGCCGCCTTGGTGCTGCCGACCGTCTGGACCTTGCAGATGTTAGCCCTTCCGCATACAACTCCTCCTCCTCTACTTCCTCCACCTCCTCTTGTGCCACCACCTGACTCCGAATTCTGTTTAACATGTGCTCCAGCATGTAAATCACCGGAATAGTCATGCTGATAATGGCATCGTCAGCACTAAACATCTTCGTCGCCATTTCAAAACTGTGCAGAAGGGTGCATAGGTCCCTGATCTGAGACCACTCCTCCAGCGTGATTTGCCCCACCTCTGAATCTCGTTGGCCCAGGCTATACGTCAGAACGTATTGCACCAGGGCTTGTCGGTGCTGCCACAGTCGCTGCAACATGTGCAGAGTTGAATTCCACCGGGTAGGCACATCGCATTTTAGCCGGTGAAGTGGCAGGCCCAACGACTTCTGTAGAGATGTAAGTCGCTGAGCTGCGGGATGCGAACGGCGGAAGTGAGCACACAGCGACCGTGCCCTCTGCAGAAGGCCATCTAGTCTGGGATAGTGGGCTAAAAATTGCTGGACAACCAGGTTCAACACGTGAGCCATACAAGGCACGTGTGTGACATTGCCCCGGCGAAGGGCCGCACCCAGGTTTGCAGCATTGTCGCACACGGCCTTCCCTGGTTTCAGGTCCAGTGGAGACAACCATTCATGAAATTGGTTCTCCAGAGCTGACCACAACTCCTCAGCTGTGTGACTCACATTTCCCAGACATTTCAATGTAAAAACCGCCTGATGACGTTGAGCCCTACTGCCAGCATAGTAAGGAGGTGTGCAGGATCCCTTCTGCGCAGTTAGAAAGCTTGTGGCATGACCAGACAGGCTTTGGGTGCAGGTGGAAGACCGAGAGGAGGTTGAGGAGGCAGAAGCAGTGGAGGAAAAATGACATAAAGAGGATTGACGCACAACTCGTGGGGACGGCAAGACTTGGACAGCAGCCCCTTGTCCTGCTGTCACCATAGTTACCCAGTGCCCAGTCAGCGACATGTAACGCCCCTGTCCATGCCTACTCGTCCAAGTGTCTGTGGTGAAATGCACCCTGTCACACACAGAGTTTCTCAAAGAAGCGGTGATGTTGTGTGCGACATGCTGGTGGAGCGCAGGCACACCTTTCTTTGAGAAGTAGTGCCGACTGGGCATCTGGTACTGGGGCACTGCGACGGACATAAGGTCTCGAAAATCCTCTGTGTCCACCAGGCGGAAAGGCAGCATTTCTGTAGCCAAGAGCTTGCAGATGGTGAAATTCAACCTCTTAGCTTTCTCATGGCTAGGAGGAAATGGTCTTTTACTTGTCCACATCTGATGGACCGAGGGCTGGCTATTGTGCTTAGACGGGGTTGATAAGGGTGTCCCCGGCAAACTGCCGGTCTGTGAGGAAGATGCAGGCGGACATGTTAGGTTGCCTTGATCCAAAGGTGGTGCTATCGATGTCGGACAGCGCTCAAGACCAGCTGGTGTTACCACCTCCAAAGAAAATGATGACCTGCCAATCACGCTGGCTGTTGCGGGTAAAGAGGTGGCAGGTCTGCGCCCCAAAACAGGTGTGACTGCTGTCCCCCCAGTCACAGAGGATGAAGAGGCCGCGGATGCACAAGATATGGCAGACGGTGGTTGGCCCGGCCGGCTAGACTGCATTGTAGCACACTGAGCTTCCCACTGCAACTTATGCTTCATGTCCATGTGCCGGTTCATGCATGAAGTACTCAAGCTATGTATTTTTTGGCCTCTACTTAGCTTTTGCTGACAAATGTTACAGATAACACGAGTTGGGTCATCTTTATCGATCTGAAAAAATGCCCAGGCTATGCAAGGCTTAGCACCCATGCGACCTGAAGAGCCACCACGACTTGTGGTGAGAGGCAGAGTTGTGTTTGAGGATGCAGTTGTTGACGTGCTTCCAGTACTACGTCTCTGTCCAGGAAGGCGCAACCTGACCTCGTCGTCACTAGCATCTTCCTCCACCTCCTCTGCTGACCTCATCTCTTGGCTGACTGTGGGTTGACAGTAAGTGGGATCTCCGACCTCATCATCATCACCCTGTGCATTATCACACCCGTCGTCCTCAGAGCCAACCTGTTCCTGCCCTGACAAAAAACTAAAGTTGTCGCTCCAATCAGGTATTTGAGTCTTATCATCGTCTTCCTCATTGTCTCCACCAACAGGAGTTACAGTTTGGGAATGAGGGTCTACATTATGGTCAGAACCTTCTGCGTCTGGTCCTGGATCCGACTCATAAAGATTCTGGGCATCAGTGCAGATCATTTCCTCGTCTGGATTCACAGAAGCGCTGGAGTCGACCTCTGATTCCCAGGCTATAGTATGAGTAAACAGCTCTGCAGACTCAACCATCTGTTCTACCTCATACTCAGACGGGCAGCTGGAGATTTGGGAGCTGTGAGGAAGCAAGTGCGATTTGGGTGACACCTTTGAGGACTGGAGTATTTGTGATGTTGAAGTTGATGTGGAGGAGAGCCCACTTAAAGGAGCACTTGATATCCGTTGAAGCACCTGCTGTTTTTGTGCCTCATCTGGAATTTGTAGCGATTGGCGTGGCCGTAAGAAAGGGATCTTATCACATTGTCCGCTAAAAGAAGTAGACATTTTAGTTTGGCTGGAAGATGGTCTTTCTTCTGCACCTACCCCACGGACACAACCTTTTTTCCCCTTCCCAACACGCCTATTCCCCTTTCCACCAGCAGCAGGCCTTTTTCCACTCATTTTGGTGGTTAACTAATTCACAACTCTGGAGTTGTTTGCACAAAAAAACAATGGATGGTAACCGAGCAGAGCTGAGTGGCCAAACTGTGGTATTAGGCCAAAACTATTGGCTGGGTTAGATGCAGAAAAAAATTATTTTTAATTTGCAACCTGATGGAGGTCAGTATAGATGGACTAATAGACCAAGTCCCACACACCGCTAGAAGCCCAAATATTTTTTCAGAGCTAGATGCAGAAAATTTTTTTATTCAATTTGCAACCTGATGGAGGTCAGTATAGATGGACTAATAGACCAAGTCCCACACACCGCTAGAAGCCCAAATATTTTTTCAGAGCTAGATGCAGAAAATTTTTTTATTCAATTTGCAACCTGATGGAGGTCAGTATAGATGGACTAATAGACCAAGTCCCACACACTGCTAGAAGCCCAAATATTTTTTCAGAGCTAGATGCAGAAAAAAATTATTTTTAATTTGCAACCTGATGGAGGTCAGTATAGATGGACTAATAGACCAAGTCCCACACACCGCTAGAAGCCCAAATATTTTTTCAGAGCTAGATGCAGAAAATTTTTTTATTCAATTTGCAACCTGATGGAGGTCAGTATAGATGGACTAATAGACCAAGTCCCACACACTGCTAGAAGCCCAAATATTTTTTCAGAGCTAGATGCAGAAAAAAATTATTTTTAATTTGCAACCTGATGGAGGTCAGTATAGATGGACTAATAGACCAAGTCCCACACACAGCTAGAAGCCCAAATATTTTTTCAGAGCTAGATGCAGAAAAAAATTATATTCAATTTGCAACCTGATGGAGGTCAGTATAGATGGACTAATAGACCAAGTCCCACACACTGCTAGAAGCCCAAATATTTTTTCAGAGCTAGATGCAGAAAAAAATTATATTCAATTTGCAACCTGATGGAGGTCAGTATAGATGGACTAATAGACCAAGTCCCACACACTGCTAGAAGCCCAAATATTTTTTCAGAGCTAGATGCAGAAAAAAATTATTTTTAATTTGCAACCTGATGGAGGTCAGTATAGATGGACTAATAGACCAAGTCCCACACACCGCTAGAAGCCCAAATATTTTTTCAGAGCTAGATGCAGAAATTTTTTTTATTCAATTTGCAACCTGATGGAGGTCAGTATAGATGGACTAATAGACCAAGTCCCACACACCGCTAGAAGCCCAAATATTTTTTCAGAGCTAGATGCAGAAAAAAATTATATTCAGTTTGCAACCTGATGGAGGTCAGTATAGATGGACTAATAGAATGATGCTATGCCCAAAAGATTTTACTTCACTAGGTGCAGTAAAAAAATTGGTATTCTATACACAGGTGGTATATCTTGCAACACAGATAGGCTACTCCACTGACTAACACACTCTGCAATAGGCCAAAAAGGATTAGCTTTGCTAGATTCAGCCAAATGCTGTGAAAAAAACTTGCACAGCACTGGCACAGACCTGCCTGGCAAAAACTGATAGGAACTGATGTAACCTAGTCCTGAAAAGGACTCCAATTACAATTAGTCTTTACTCCCACAATCTATCTATTTAAGAGCACAGACCTGCCTGATAAAAGTCGTAGGAAATGCTGTAACCTAGTCCTTAAAAGGACTGCAATCACAACTATTCCCTACTCCCAAGCTATCTGTAGATTTGTGCGAAAATTGGCTTGAAATTAACAAGGTATAGCGCACACAGCAACAGCGGTGCCGTCTAACACGCAGCTGCAGCAGTGAGAAAATGGTGGCGACGGGGAAAATGGCTTGGTCTTATAGGGCAAGGACATGTGACATACACTGCCAATCACACATGCCCTTGCTTGTGTGAAAAAAAGCACTTCGCTCCGTGTGTGCGCTGCTGATAGGCTGACAGATTGCACCTCCCCACTGCAAATGCGGGAAAGAGAAAAAAAAATGGAGATCTTCATTGTTCCTGCAGAGATCCATCCCCTGCCCCTCCCCCCGCCCCGCTGTACACTCAAACTGCGTATTAACATTAATTTTCATCATTACTGAGAAAAAATCCAGTTATGATTTTGGTGCACGAACAGTTATCGAACATAACCTCGAACAGCCGAATTTTTCTCAAATTGTTCGTGTTCGCCGAACGGCTCGAACACCGCCCAAAACAGCTCGAATTTGAGATTGGCGAACAGTTCGAGTAGAACAACGCTCATCTCTACCCGTGAGGTGCCAGAACAGCAGAAAGCACCATAAGTGACCCCACTTTACAATCTTCATTCCCTAATGAAGTCATCTAGGGGTGCACTGAGCATGTGGACACCACATGTGTCTCACAGAATTTTATATCATTGGGCGGTGAAGAAAGAATAATTAAATTTTTACCATTAAAATGTTGTTTTAGCCCCCGGTTTTTAATTTTTTTAAGGGCTAGTAGGAAAAAATGGACCTCTCAATTTGTTGTGCAATTTCTCCTGAGTATGCCAGTACTCTACATCTAATTGGGAACTACTTTTCAGGCACAGTGCAAAGCTCAGAAGGGAAGGAGCGCCATATTATAGTGCAGATGTTACTGTTCTGGTTTGCGTGTGCCATGACCCACTGGAAGATCCCCTAAGGTGCCAGAACAGCCGAACCCCCTCAAGTGACCCCATTTTACAAACTACACCTCTCAATGAATTCATCTAGGGGGGCAGTGATCATATTGACACCACAGGTGTGTCACATCATTTTATACCATTTTTACCACAAAAATTTAGTTTTAGCCCCAGGTTTTACATTTTCATACGGGAAAATGGGTAAAAATGGCACCAAAATTTGACACAATTTCTGCTAAATAATATGTGGCTGTATAGTACTGCTTAGCCACACGGCGATACTCGAGAGGGACGGAGCGCTATTTGCCTCCTGGAGCGCAAATTTTCCTAGAATAGTTTGCGGACTCCATATACAGAGCCCCTAAGTGCTAGAAGAGCAGAATCCCCCTCAAGTGACCCCATTTTGCAAATTATACCCCTTTGGGAATTTATCTACAGGTGTAGTGATGACTTGACTCTATGGGTGTTTTCCAGAAACAAGCAGCAGTGGATGTTGGTGAGTGAAAATTGCAAATCTGCTATTGAAGTGCCCAGTACGTTGTAATTCCCCGTTCATTCTTCTGGAGACATGTACCTGTAAATTAGACGGACTCTCATCGCTACAGAAATGCCAGACTTGTGGACGCTAAATGGCATTTGGATTTGGGAGTGCAGCATTTGCTAAATTTCTTTTGGGGGCAGTAGCCATAATTCTTTTCCAGAGCCTTTGTACTACCAGTAACATAGAAGCCCCTATATTTCCATTAACAGATGATGGACCTGAGTGGGGGCTTTTTGTTGTTGATTGAGTTGAAGCTTTTGTTGGGAACATTTTACATAACATTTTGGATCACATTTATCCAGCTCTGTACGCTGAGCACTAACTTTGGGGTTTCTATCTAAATCTCAGAATGACGTGATTCAGATTTAACCCCTCACTATAATGAGGCAGCAGAGTTACTCTGGACTCCGTCAGGCCTCTGTTCAGCGGTGTCCTTCTTTTCAGAAGTGCTGAAAACTGTTCCAATGGCACTTCTATGCATGCCTAAAGATAGGGACTCCGCCGAATCACAGGTCAGATGTCATCCACAGTGCCTCCATTTGTCTCATTATAGGGAATCTTCTGCCTGGGGTTCCGTCTGAATTACGTATTTCAGAGATTTAAACAGAAATCCCGGTGTAAGCGATCAGCGTAGAGCACAGGATAAATGTGAGCCGAGCCTTACCATGATCTTTGAGAGGCAGAATGAACAAATCAACAGCCGGTGAAGAATTGGTTTTATTTATTTTTCACGCAGTTCTTCGTGCGATATAAGTGATAAGGCGACTTTATTCTTCTGGTCGGTGCGATTACAGCGATACCAGATTTATATATTTTTTTTATGTTTAGCTGCTGTCACACACTAAGACGCTTTTGTTTTGCAAAAAAACAAAGATTTTGCATTGCCATATTATGAGAGCTATAATTTTCCCACTTTTCTACCAACAGTCATGTAAGGGCTTGTTTTTTGTGGGACAAGTTGACGTTTCTATTGGTACCATTTTCAGTCACCTAACATTTTTTGATCGCTTTCTATTCCGATTTTAGGGAGGCAAAAATAAAAAATATACACTGCTCAAAAAAATAAAGGGAACACTCAAATAACACATCCTAGATCTGAATGAATGAAATATTCTCATTGAATACTTTGTTCTGTACAAAGTTGAATGTGCTGACAACAAAATCACACAAAAATCATCAATGGAAATCAAATTTATTAATCAATGGAGGCCTGGATTTGGAGTCACCCCCAAAATTAAAGTGGAAAAACACACTACAGGCTGACCCAACTTTGATGTAATGTCCTTAAAACAAGTCAAAATGAGGCCGAGTATTGTGTGTGACCTCCACGTGCCTGTATGACCTCCCTACAATGCCTGGGCATGCTCCTGATGAGGTTGTGGATGGTCTCCTGTGGGATCTCCTCCCAGACCTGGACTAAAGCATCCGCCAACTCCTGGACAGTCTGTGGTGCAACGTGACGTTGGTGGATGGAGCAAGACATGATGTCCCAGATGTGCTCAATCGGATTCAGGTCTGAGGAACGGGTGGGACAGTCCACAGCTTCAATGTCTTCATCTTGCAGGAACTGCTGACACACTCCAGCCACATGAGGTCTGGCATTGTCCTGCATTAGGAGGAACCCAGGGCCAACCACACCAGCATATGGTCTCACAAGGGGTCTGAGGATCTCATCTCGGTACCTAATGGCAGTCAGGCTACCTCTGGCGAGCACATGGAGGGCTGTGCAGGTTTCCAAAGAAATGCCACCCCACACCATTACTGACCCACTGCCAAACCGGTCATGCTGAAGGATGTTGCTGGCAGCAGATCGCTCTCCACGGCGTCTCCAGACTCTGTCACGTCTGTCACATGTGCTCAGTGTGAACCTGCTTTCATCTATGAAGAGCACAGGGCGCCAGTGGTGACTTTGCCAATCCTGGTGTTCTGTGGCAAATGCCAAGCGTCCTGCACGGTGTTGGGCTGTGAGCACAACCCCCATCTGTGGACGTCGGGCCCTCATACCACCCTCATGGAGTCGGTTTCTAACCGTTTCTGCAGACACATGCACATTTGTGGCCTGTTGGAGGTCATTTTTCAGGGCTCTGGCAGTGCTCTTCCTGTTCCTCCTTGCACAAAGGCGGAGGTAGCGGTCCTGGTGATGGGTTGTTGCCCTCCTACGGCCCCCTCCATGTCTCTTGGTGTACTGGCCTGTCTCCTGGTAGCGCCTCCAGCCTCTGGACACTACGCTAACAGACACAGCAAACCTTCTTGCCACAGCTCGCATTGATGTGCCATCCTGGATGAGCTGCACTACCTGAGCAACTTCTGTGGGTTGTAGAGTCCGTCTCATGCTACCATGAGTATGAAAGCGCAACCAGCATTCAAAAGTGACCAAAACATCAGCCAGAAAGCATTGGTACTGAGATGTGGTCTGTGGTCTCCACCTGCAGAACCACTCCTTTATTGAGGGTGTCTTGATAATTGCCAATAATTTCCATCTATTGTCTATTCCATTTGCACAACAGCATGTGAAATTGATTGTCAATCAGTGTTGCTTCCTAAGTGGACAGTTTGATTTCACAGAAGTTTGATTTACTTGGAGTTATATTCTGTTGTTTAAGTGTTCCCTTTATTTTTTTGACCAGTGTATATTTACAATTTATTTTTTTTTACTTAGTCCCTCTATGGGACTTTCACTTTTAGCGCTATGATCACAGTTATAAAGCATTGCAATGCACGAGCATTGCAATGCTTTAGAACTGTCAGTTCTGCACTGACACACAAGCTTGTTAGACCATGCTCTGAGCATGGTCCAATAAGCTTGCTAGTCTGGTGACCCGGACGTTGTCATGACGACAGCTGGTCATTATGGCAACGATCAGGCCCTCGCGATTACGTCGCGGGGGCGCCGATAGGAAAGGAGGTGGAGCCCCCTCCCTCTCCCTGCCTTCTAAATGCAGCGATCGATATGGATCGCAGCATTTAGGGGGTTAATATGCTGGCAATGAAAGCCAGGTGTCACTGTGATGTTCGCTGAACACCCAGCGGTGATTGCCATGACGTATATATACTGCATTGGTCGGGAAGTCTTTCCCTTCCATGACTTATGTAAATGTGGAACCCCAGGGGTCTGGTTACCACAGTAATAGCAATATTACGTCTGTGAGCAGGTGGGAGGTCTCCTGGTCAGGAATCCTAAGCATGCAACATCTCCTGCCCAGTCCTGGGAGGGGAAGAACTTCCCCTATATAAACTGGGGCTGAGGCGGGGTTAGGGAGAAGAAGAGGAGTCCCAGACAGAGACACAGTCTGGTCTGGAGTGGAGCTGATACAGGGAGAGCAAGATCAGGAGCTCTGTGGGAGCAGTGATAAAAGGGGTCAGAGACTGGAAGCTGTAGAGCTCGTCCTGACTGAAGAGATCTCACCGGACACGGAGTCCGAGGCTGTGGGGACAGAGCCATACCCAGCAGCAGAAACCGACCGGCAGGGGATTTCAGGTCCTCTGGCCAAGAAACCCGAAGGCACGGTCACACGCAAGGGACCAGCACCGCTGTCGTGGAGCGGAGGCTACCAGAAGGCCCCGAGTCACCGGCCATACGGGTGAGCACCACACGGTACACTCAGGGACGTGGGCTACTTTTACCCGCTTCTAGCAAGGTAGCCAGGAAGAGTACAATTAGTGGGGAGGCCTACAACTCCGCCTGGCCAGGGGAGATCCTATCTGCTCACGGACTGACCAGGCCCCGATCGCTAGCCAGTACTCCTGGGAGGGTCTACCTTTGCCACCAGTAAAGACCCTGAACTACACCGCACCGTCTCTGAGTGGTTCCTGGTGCCTGCGAGCAATTCTACTATCCCCATCATCCACGTCCGCTGCCCTGAGGCCATACCCCTCCCGTTGGGGGTTATACTATCCACGCTGCACAACCGTACCACCGGCCTCAGCGGTCTGCCCTGCAGCGGCGGTTTCATAACCGCATTCAACGGGTGGCGTAGTCGAACACTATAACATCTTATACTAAACTCCGCCGCTTAGTTTGACACCCTGGGCACGGACCGGGTCACCGCCACGAGGACTACTATCCCCAGCAGATCCGGCTCCGGGTATCCCCCTGCGCAGCAGAAGCAGCACTGGCTCAGGGGGCGCGTCAACTTTGGCGTAGTCGGCAGGATTTCGTGCCCGCAACCACCGGGTACTGCGTGCCTGAAAAAGACTGTTAAACTTACCTGTGGTGAAGATTCCCGCCATCCGACGCCATCTTTTGCCTTCTTCCCGCCATCCGTGGAGTTTTCCCGCCATCCGACGCCATCTTTTGCCTTCTTCCCGCCATCCGTGGAGTTTTCCCGCCGTTGGACGCCATCTCGAGGACGCCGCGCGGGAAGAAGAGGGGCGTGGACTCCGAAAGCGCGCGAGAACTGAAGCCCCGCCTCACGTCCGGACGTTGCGTAAGGTCCTGGAAGGAACCCAGCAGACGCCGACGTCACAGGAGCGCGACGGAAGGTCCTCAACCCTGACGATCCACTGCGGAGCCGCGGCCTACGGAAGAGGATCATCGCAAGGTAGGCCACGGTCCACTAGGGGGGAGGAGGATGTCGGATACGGAGGAGAGCTTCACTGCCACAGCCACCGCCAGCACCACCGCTGCTGCGGTCATGCCTTTCACCATGCCCTACATCCCGGGGGCAGCCTGGCTACCCCAGTACTCAGGGGAGTCACATACCCTAAATGACTTCAGAGAAAGGCTGGATAGCCTCTTCCAGGTGTACCCCCTCACAGAAGAGCAAAAAGTGAGCATCCTGGTGGCTCAATTAACAGGGGCAGCCCAAAGGGAGGTAAAGTCCTGGCCACTTGGGAGGAGGAGGACTGTCGCAGAGATACTAGCCCGGCTGAAGGACACCTTTGATACCCGTACCTCAGCCGAGATCAAGCTTAGATTCTACGGGTGCAAGCAGCGAGCACATGAGAATATAAGGGACTATGCGCTAAACCTACAAGAGGCCCTGAGAGCCATTAAGCAGGCCGACCCTGACGGCGTGAGAAACGAAGACAAACTGTTGACTGAACAATTTATAGAGGGTCTACATTGTAATGCCCACCGAACCCAGTTGCGGGCCATGGCCTTACAGGACCCTCATCTGGACTTTGCACAGTTCAAGGACAGAGCCATCCGGGTGCTCCGAGAACCGGCACCAGGTGGCGCTGTGACCCACAAACGCCCTGCTACCACTTACCACCAGGAGACGGCGCCCTTGTCGGCAGGGCCTGTGGGAGCTGATGCGCAGGCTTTAAACAATGACCCGGCTACAGACCTGCACCATCAGGTCCAAGAGCTAACTAAAAGCGTTGCCGCGCTAACCCGAACTGTGCAGTCTTTACAGGTTTCTACTCCAGGGAAGATCCAGCTGGCATCCGGACCGGAGGATATCCCGTGGCGCCGACCAAGGAGGACCCCACCGGCCAGAGGAAGACCCAGCGACCGATACAACGAGGACGGACAACCCATCTGCCGCCGCTGCAATCAACCCGGACATATGGCAAGGTACTGTCCTTTAAACTGGCACAACCTGGGGTAGAGGGCCAACCCCTAGGAAAAAGATCACCAGGCCCATCGAACTGGCGTGACAAATACGTGGGAGGACGTCCAGTCTTGCCTGTGGTACTGGATGGCATTCCTATGAGTGCCCTACTTGACACCGGGTCACAGGTCACCACCATCCCGTACGTGCTCTTTAAGCAGTACTGGAACGACTCGGATATAACCCGCTACCCAGACGACGACTTGAGTATCATCGCCAGCAATGGTCAGCCCGTGCCACAGATCGGATTTAAAGAGATGACCATTAAAATCGGTAAAGTCGAACTGGCAGCACAGGGACTGATCATTGTAGACATTGACAAGCGCGAGAGTCACCCAAAGATAACTCTGGGAACTAATGTGATTGAAAATTGTCTTGCAGAGGTGATTCTCATTTTACAGCAGGTTGCCAAGAACGCCAGCTCCGGTCTGCAGCGAGTGCTCCAAAAAGAGATCCGGGCACTGATGCGACGGCAACAAGTGGAACTCTCCGGTGGTGAGATAGGTAGCGTGAGAATGTGTGACCCATTCCCTATTGCCATGCCCCCAAAAAGTGAGATGATGATTTGGTGCCGGGCAGCTATTGGTCTCAGAGGTAGAGACTACCAAGCAATGGTAGAACCCGTCTACTCAGACAGTAGGCCCACCATTTTGACAGCACGGGGGGTGGTTGATGTACGCCATGGGAGGGTGCCCGTTCGCATAATAAATATCGGGAAGAGGGAAGTGTACCTGCCCCGGTATGCTACGCTAGCCAAATTGTATACCATCAACCAAAATTCTGTACAGTCCGTGGAACCCTTGCCTCCATCTCATCCAGAGGAAGGTAACGGCTCTAAGCAACAAATGGAGGACTGGTGTCAGCAACTGCATTTGGGTACTGACTCCACTCCCTCACACCAGAAACAGGGAGTCTATCGGGTGGTTCGAGAGTACGAGAGAGTGTTTAGTAAACACCCGCTAGACTTCGGGCGAGTAAAGGGGGTAGAACACCACATCCCCACGGGAGACCATCCTCCCATAAAGGAGAGATACCGACCCGTACCCCCTGCACACTACCAACACGCCAAGGGGATGCTTAGAGACATGAAGGAGGCTGGGGTAATCAGGGATAGCTGTAGCCCCTGGGCAGCTCCACTAGTCTTGGTTAAAAAGAAAGACAACACTATGAGAATGTGTGTAGATTACCGGAAAATCAACCGTATCACACACAAAGATGCGTACCCCTTACCAAGGATAGAGGAGTCTTTGGCTGCTTTAAAATCTGCTAACTTCTTCTCCACTTTGGATCTCACTAGCGGGTACTGGCAGGTTCCTGTAGCAGAGGCGGACCGGGAGAAGACCGCATTCACCACCCCGATGGGACTTAGCGAGTTTACCTGCATGCCGTTCGGACTCTGCAACGCACCAGGAACCTTCCAACGATTGATGGAATGCTGTCTGGGACACCGGAACTTTGAGACGGTCCTGCTGTACCTGGACGATGTTATAGTTTATTCCAAAACCTACGAGGACCACCTGAAACACCTGGCGGAGGTGTTTGAAGCCCTGGCAAACTACGGTCTGAAGGTGAAACCGTCGAAGTGTCACCTGCTAAAACCAAAAGTGCAGTACCTGGGACACGTGGTGAGTGCTGACGGAGTGGCCCCCGACCCTGATAAGATCACCGCGATTAAGGGATGGCCAAGACCCTCCAGCGTGAAGGAAGTGCGGCAGTTCCTCGGGTTGGTAGGCTACTACCAAAGATTCATTCCCGGTTTCACCAAAAAGGCAGCTCCTATGCAGGACCTCCTGATAGGCCAGTCCAGGAAGGCCAAGAACCAGAAGCCGCCCTTCAGATGGGAGAAGCTGGAAGAAGAGTCCTTCCGCCAGCTGAAGATGGCCCTCACGGGGGATGAAATCCTGGCGTACCCTGATTACAGCCAGCCCTTTATCCTCTACACCGACGCAAGTAACATCGGGCTAGGAGTCGTACTGTCCCAGATCCAGCAGGGGAGAGAACGGGTAATTGCTTACGCCAGCCGAAAACTGCGACCCACCGAAAGAAACCCTGAGAATTACAGCTCATTCAAGCTAGAGTTCCTGGCAGTGGTGTGGGCAGTCACCGAACGCTTTAAGCACTACCTCGCCTCTTCCCGGTTCATCGTGTACACGGATAACAACCCGTTGACACACCTGGACACTGCAAGACTCGGTGCCCTGGAGCAGAGATGGATGGCCCGCCTGTCCAACTATGAGTTCACGATCAAATACCGGGCAGGACGCTCCAATACCAACGCGGATGCCTTGTCCAGAATGCCAAACCTACCGGACGTAGGGGAAGATCCAGGGGAACTGGAAGAAGTTGAACTCCCCGCGTTTCACCGTCATGGGACTACCCAGTATTCCCACCGTGTAAGGAGTAAGCAATCCGCTACGTTCAACCCCTTACCTCATTACAACTGGGCAGAAACGCAAGACAGTGACCCCGCCGTCCGACTGGTGAAGGAGATGCTGACTCGGCCAGATGCCCGCCTTGACCCAGACGCTCCGGAGGAGACCAAGCAACTGTGGGCTGAGAAGAGTCGACTGTTCCTTTACAAGGGGAAGTTGTGCTGCAGAATGGTTAACTCCCAGACGCATGAACTGGTCTGGCAAGTAGTGGTGCCAAGAAGAGACGCGGCAATGGTACTGGAGGCATACCACGACGGGGCTGGGCACTTCGGATGGAAGAAGCTGGAGTTCCTGCTGCGCGGGCGGTTCCACTGGGTAGGCATGAGAGGAACCATCGAGAGGTGGTGCAGAGACTGTGGCCCATGCAACCTAAGAAGGAAGGACCGTGCCAGCCAGAAGACTCCCCTGCAGTCCATCGTCACCAGGCAGCCGTTGGAACTGGTAGCCTTGGACCATGTAAAACTGACCCCCAGCAGAAGTGGCTACGTCTATGCGTTAACCATCGTGGATCACTACTCCCGGTTCTTGGTTGTAGTCGCCGTCAAGGACTTAACGGCTCAAACAGCAGCTAGAGCCTTCCAGCAGCACTTCTGCCGTCCACACGGATACCGAGAGCAGGTGCTGACGGACCAAGGACCTGCCTTTGAAGCGGAAGTCTTCCAGGAGTTCTGCACTCTGTATGGCTGCCGGAAGATAAGAACAACACCCTATCATCCGCAAACCAATGGACTCTGCGAGAAGATGAACCAGGTGGTGATAGACCTTCTGAAAACATTGCCCCTGGAAGAACGCAGTCTGTGGCCTGAGAAACTGCCTGATCTGGTGGACCTATACAACCACATCCCTGTAGGTTCTACCAACTGTACCCCGGCTTACCTAATGAGAGCAAGACCTGGTAAGCTGCCTGTTGATCTGGATATGGGAGTCCTGACACCCGAGGACACTTCACCAGAAGCAGACTGGGACACAGAGAGGCAGCAGCAGTACCGGAAAGTACAGGAGAGCGTTGAGCGAAGTCTCTGTCAAGCAAGAGAAAGACAGGAGAAGACTTACAACCAGCATGCTCCCGCTGTTCCCCTGGTACCTGGAGAGCAGGTCTTGAAGAGGAAAAGACGGCTCCACAAGTTGGACGACCAGTGGGAGAAGGACCCGTACACCGTACTGCCATCAAGCCATGACAACCCAAAAATCTGCACAATCAGTAAGGATGGAGGAGAAACCACAGCCATTGTCTCCCGAGATCACCTGAAGAAGTGTCCCGAGCAGCTACGAAACCCTGAAGAAGATCAAGAAAGCCCTCGACCCGCAGAGGAAAGGGAAGAGATGGTCAGTACTGTACTCGGAGACTTCCCTCGGTCTTGGACACAGGTAAATGGCGCTGTTGTGGTACCCGTCCTCACCTTCCTCCAGCCAGCATCCCAAGTGCCTACGGAAAAACAGGTAGAGCTGGAAGAGCAGCCGGTCCAGGAGGCAGAAGACCCCACACAAGCAGACCAGGAGAATCGACCCTCTGCTTATAGTGAGCCTGCCGTGCCCCTAGTGAGCCAAAGAGTCCGTAGACAGTTGCCCAGCTTACCTTTGACAGCTCCTACACCCTGTAGCTCAGGACCGGACAGTAAGCTCCGTAGGTCTACTAGGGCCACTAGAGGCCAGTTGCCCGTACGTTGGAGGATCTAAAGTGTTCAGACTGTTTTATTGGTATTTACCTGTTTACTGTTGCTTGTAAATAATTATGTTTTTTTCTAGTTATTTTATAGGTGTCTTTTGTGGATTAACCGGAACTCTGTTGTATATATGTTTGGAGCGTAACCCAGGAACGGACTAAAGACTGTTAAAGACTCGGGGCAGAACAGACCCCTACCTGGTTACGGCTCCCTGTTCTTTGGTGAAATGGACACCCTTTTTGCTTCAAAAATTGCACCCGGTTGCGGACACGCCGTGACCACCCTAATGTGTTTTTCCTTATTGTATTGCTCCTGTTTATACCCTGTTATGTTTTCAAAAATATGTTTAGTCCCGGAGTACTAAATTTTACTAGGGGGGAATGTGGAACCCCAGGGGTCTGGTTACCACAGTAATAGCAATATTACGTCTGTGAGCAGGTGGGAGGTCTCCTGGTCAGGAATCCTAAGCATGCAACATCTCCTGCCCAGTCCTGGGAGGGGAAGAACTTCCCCTATATAAACTGGGGCTGAGGCGGGGTTAGGGAGAAGAAGAGGAGTCCCAGACAGAGACACAGTCTGGTCTGGAGTGGAGCTGATACAGGGAGAGCAAGATCAGGAGCTCTGTGGGAGCAGTGATAAAAGGGGTCAGAGACTGGAAGCTGTAGAGCTCGTCCTGACTGAAGAGATCTCACCGGACACGGAGTCCGAGGCTGTGGGGACTGAGCCATACCCAGCAGCAGAAACCGACCGGCAGGGGATTTCAGGTCCTCTGGCCAAGAAACCCGAAGGCACGGTCACACGCAAGGGACCAGCACCGCTGTCGTGGAGCGGAGGCTACCAGAAGGCCCCGAGTCACCGGCCATACGGGTGAGCACCACACGGTACACTCAGGGACGTGGGCTACTTTTACCCGCTTCTAGCAAGGTAGCCAGGAAGAGTACAATTAGTGGGGAGGCCTACAACTCCGCCTGGCCAGGGGAGATCCTATCTGCTCACGGACTGACCAGGCCCCGATCGCTAGCCAGTACTCCCGGGAGGGTCTACCTTTGCCACCAGTAAAGACCCTGAACTACACCGCACCGTCTCTGAGTGGTTCCTGGTGCCTGCGAGCAATTCTACTATCCCCATCATCCACGTCCGCTGCCCTGAGGCCATACCCCTCCCATTGGGGGTTATACTATCCACGCTGCACAACCGTACCACCGGCCTCAGCGGTCTGCCCTGCAGCGGCGGTTTCATAACCGCATTCAACGGGTGGCGTAGTCGAACACTATAACATCTTATACTAAACTCCGCCGCTTAGTTTGACACCCTGGGCACGGACCGGGTCACCGCCACGAGGACTACTATCCCCAGCAGATCCGGCTCCGGGTATCCCCCTGCGCAGCAGAAGCAGCACAGGCTCAGGGGGCGCGTCATATACTTCAAATGTCATGAAGGGGTTAATATCTAGCCAAAATCTGTCGACAATCAAATTATCATTGAAGACTTGACAGCAAATATCTTTGTTTATGGCCACTATTACAAGTGCGACTTACCTGCGCACATAACAAACTACATTTGTAGGTGGTTTGGCTTGGGTATAGCCAAATTTGATGTGATTTACTTAAGCAGAGACACCCCAAGGGTCTTTAGAAGAGAAAGTTCCAAGAGCCAAACCCCCACATTCATTAGATTAACGTCGGCCAAACCAGCCAATATCTTCAGGTTCAGATAGCAGTCTAATGTATTTAGGAGCCACGGAGACTTTCGTCGTGGTAGATGTCGATCCAACTTGTTGGATTTTGGACTGCCGATTGCTTTGTTCTCCCAGAGATAAGCCACCTTCAGACATGTCTGGCGAGCACTCTTGTGTAGAGCAAGCCAAGATGGCTGTCGGCCGAACTATCTTGTGGCCGACAGCCATCTAGTGGGTATGGGCCTTAATGAATCTACCAATTTTTCCCCCGACAGATGATGTCAGAGAAGATAAGGATCCTGCATTCCTGATTTTAGACTGTCAATCATTTTGTTCTCAGCGAGATGAGCCTCGAGCGGAGGAGTCTGACAGTAGTTCTCTCTTGTCAGATCATCGGTTCCTGTGTATGGAGGAGTCAAGAGAGATCGCTGTTGGTTCACAGCTGTCTACTCTGTCTGGGGCCCCTCTTGCTAAGAGACAATTCTCATTCGATTCCACTAAGGTTCTTGGGTTCAGCTCGGTTGATATTCCCTCTTTTAGTTACTGTTGATATGAATGGGTAGTTTAATTGGCAGTAGTGGATACCTAATAGCCACATATACACTAGATAAATATAATATTTTGATCTTGCTTTATTGGCCTTCCTAATCGGTGTATGACCCACCTGAGTGATCTTACATGCTGCCATGTTGGTATTAAGGTGTTGCTTGCATGCAATATTATAGGTGAGGCGTCAAAATTACTAGATATCCCCCTAATTTGAGTAAAACCTGAAAATAAGATGAATTCACAATTACACCTTTCTTTGCCATCATTTTTATTTCAGAAATTATAATTGTATGATTAATTTTGAAGAAAGTCACTCTCTACAGATTAATAAAAAATCAAGTGTTAAAGGGGTTGTCCACTACTGGACAACTCCTGATTAATCACTAGTGCCCTATAAAAAATAAAAAAACAATTGATACTTCTCGCAGTGGAGAATGGGTCCACTAGTAAGCAAACAATTTAAAATGACATTCCCTTATTTTTGGAAGGGTAATGTAGCACCCTGAGGATTCGGCTGCTACAGGGGTATTGCACCTCAACCCAGAGGTGTGATATTCCACTCCCGGGTAAGGAAGGAGTGTGGATCTGAGCTCGGTAGGCTGCATGCACTACACACATCCCATTTCCGAAGAGCAGACCGACGGTACTCCCACTTAGAAATGTGCAGGTACGACCGAGTCTGTTCCTGGCTGGAGTGGGAGGGGGGTGGTACATCCCAAGTAGTGTAGGGGCAGATAGGGGGAGCAGCCTGAGTAAAGATAGGAGCTCATTGGGTGCTGGTCACCTGAGCTCACACATAGAGGGTGTATATAAGGTGGGCACCAACTAAGAACAGGGTCAGTTGCAGAGAGAAAGTCAGGAGCAGAGGAGAAGAAAGACCCAGAGTGAGAGAGGAGAAGAGAGAGAGAGACCCAGAGGGGGAAACAGCAGAAAAGGACTCCAAGATCCCAACTTAAATCCCCGGGTGAAGAGTCGGCATCAGGGTACCGGAACCCAAGCTGGTGGGGGTAAAAACATTCCCCAGCCAGAGACCGGAGACCGTGGGCAGCGTTTGCCACGGTCACCCACCACATCCACCACGAAGGCATACCACGAGGAGGGTCAGGGAACCCAAGGCCAAGGGTGTCCCAACAGAAGGCCCGAGGGAGCTGGACCTGGGTGGATCAATAGTGGGGACGGCCAGAGAAAGGACTGAAGGAGAGCTCAGGGTCACGCTCCGGACTTATTTGGGAGTTGGCTGGATCCAGAACCTGGTGGACGCAGCACGGCTCGGGAGGTCACTCGAAGCTGGAGTGACCAGAACATCAGCAGTGAGTAAACATCCTAAACTGCATAACCCGACTCTGTCTCTGATTGCCGTCTACACTGCATCACCACAACTCCCATCCTCTGCACCTGATCCCACTGAGGCTATACCCCTCCCGTTGGGGGTTATCCTATCAAGTTGCACCAACACCACCAGCCTCAGCGGACCATGTTGCAGCGGCGGCCACAGTGACCGCAACACAACGGGTGGCGTAGTCGACAAATAAAGAACTTAATAACATCAGAGGACTGCCACATACAACTGAGTTTGACACCCTGGGCACGGACCGGGTCACAGCCACTCGGAAGACTACAACCCCCATCTGATCCGGCTCCGGATATTCCCACTAACGAATATGGCCCAGGGGGCGCGACAACTTTGGCGTAGTCGGCAGGATACCGTGCCCGCAACACCCGGGTACTGCGTGCCTGAAGAAAAGTGCGAGTTTACCTCAAAAAGAAGTCTCCTGTCGGTTCCGGAGGGTCCATGCCATCGGACTCCATCACAGGTCAATTCCCGCCGGTTGTCCGCCATTAACAGCTTTTTCCCGCCATCTGCAGAGTTTCCCGCCACTGGGAAGCGATTCCCGCCATTTCCAAAGGTTTCCCGCCTTGGAAGAGCGGACGCCATTATGGGCGTGCCAGAGGGTGGCGAGAGGCCACCTCCCATCGTGGGCCAGGACCGAAAATGGCGCCAAAAGTGGAAACCGCCCCCACCAACAGAGACTGTGATGCTAGAGGTGTCTGTCAGCGTGAAAGAACAGCCCCTGGAGCTGACAATCACCCAGTGGTCCCGGGACCGCCCTCGAAGGGGGAGGAGACGAAAGGAGAGAGCAAAGATGGGTGTCGCTTGGAGGAGTCTAGAGCGAGCGCACCCGGAGGCAGGAAGCCTGGAGAGGAGTAGCAGAGAATCTCACCCGGAGATGGCGAGAGAGCAGAGCAGCACCGGCCCGCTGGCCAGGAGCCTGCTGGAAGAAGAGCAGAGCAGCACCGACCCGTTGGTCAGGAGCCTGCTGGAAACCGCGACCCCACTAGGCCTAGTGGAGGTCCTTGCACAGCTCCCCCGAGACCGGGAGTGTGCACAAACTGCCCTGGAGGGCCTCGCACGGAGGATGGCCCGGGTACAGCGAGAGACATTGGCGGAGTGGAGCCGAGAGATGGCCCAGCAAACCAAGACCCGGAGCACGCCGGCCAAGATGAGGAGACAGACCGCCTCTGAGGATGGCGCGGGAGGACCCAAGGCCGGAGACGGCGCCGAGAAGGGAGCCGAACGCATGGAGGCAGGTAAAGGCGACGTCTATACCCCAAGCCGGGACACCGCTTACCTGCCCCAGCTCCCCGTCGCAGAGCCCGAAAGTCCCCCTGCTGTGCCCGAAAACGCCATGTCACCGATGCAGACTAGGCCCCAACCGGAAGCCGCCGCCGCGACCCCTGTGACGTCACACGCCTCGACCCCGAGCGTGACCAAGCAGGAAGTACCTCCAGCCTGGTCGCAAGGCCTAGTACCCCCGGGCGCCGCAATACCAACAGCGCCCCCTACCTCCGCGGAGCCTCCGGCCTGGCCGCAAGGCCAGGTAGCCCAGGGTGCCGCCGTCCTAACGGTGCCCTTCACCTTCCAGGTGCCCCAGGCCTGGCCGCAAGGCCTGGGCAACCCGGGCGCCACCACCACCGCGCCCGCACCCGTAAAACCAAGGGTGCCGCGTCTGGGAGAGGACTTGTTTGCCCAGCACACGTGGCCGGACGGGCAGCCTTTCATCTGGCCCCAGGAATATTACGAACTGGAGCACCAGAGGAGAGTTGGGGCCATGTGTGCACCCCTGATTCCGGCTCCGAAGCCCGTGATAAGGATCTCGCCCCCGCTTGAAGAGACTCAATTTGAGTGGGACCCCACCGGAGAAGACCTAATGGGGTTCACTCAAGAAACCAGGGCAGCTGCAGCGGAGCGTGCTGCGTGCTGCCGACAGCAGCTCGAGGAGTTTGCGAGGGAGCGGAGAGAGAGGCGGGTCCGGGAACAACAGGCCCAAATAAGGAGCGCCGAGCAGAAGAGCCGAACCAGGAGGGACCCCCGTGCAGCGCACAGTCCCCGCACCACCGGGACTGTAATTAAGTTCAACATGCAGCATGGGTGGGGCTTCATCAGAGACCACAACACCCCCGGCGACGTCTTTGTCACGCGCAGAGATGTGGAGTCCCATCTGCCGGAGGGGCACAGAGGTCGTGACCTTTATATCGGGGACGAGGTCACCTTTACCCGGCACAAGTGTGCCAAAGGACCCTACGCCCTCCGTGTGCATCGCCTGACGGAGGAAGAGCTGCGATGTGAGGAGGAAGAACAAGAGGACCCGGACGGGTCTGAAACTAGAGTCGAAGGTAACAATAAAGAAAGAGCAGGAGGACGCCGTTGTTAAGTACAGCGAAGCAGGTGCTGTATATAGTTGCCCGTCGGGGCACCATAAACTGAAACTGTTGCTGCTGCTAATATAGTCCCCGTTGGGACCAGCTGAGTGAACTGTTTACCCGTTTACCCTTAATCCCACAGGCTGAGGACTGTGAGCAGCCATTCCCTTCCCCTCCTTAACTGGCCGAGGACTGAGAGCGGCCATACCCTTGTAAATAGTTGCGCGTCCTAAAGCGCCCCCTACCGGTTTTATAGGAAAACCAGTTTTCTAGAGAGACTGTCGCACTTTACCCGGTCACACGTTGCACAGTGACCGGAGGAGGAGCCTGAGACGACGAGAAAGTTTTATCTGCTAAGATATGTTATTTATATAATGTTTTATATGTTTTATATGTTTATAAAAATTTGTATGTTTTGGTGTTTATGTCTTACAGCCCGAGGACGTGCTGTGATTTACCAGGGGGGAATGTAGCACCCTGAGGATTCGGCTGCTACAGGGGTATTGCACCTCAACCCAGAGGTGTGATATTCCACTCCCGGGTAAGGAAGGAGTGTGGATCTGAGCTCGGTAGGCTGCATGCACTACACACATCCCATTTCCGAAGAGCAGACCGACGGTACTCCCACTTAGAAATGTGCAGGTATGACCGAGTCTGTTCCTGGCTGGAGTGGGAGGGGGGTGGTACATCCCAAGTAGTGTAGGGGCAGATAGGGGGAGCAGCCTGAGTAAAGATAGGAGCTCATTGGGTGCTGGTCACCTGAGCTCACACATAGAGGGTGTATATAAGGTGGGCACCAACTAAGAACAGGGTCAGTTGCAGAGAGAAAGTCAGGAGCAGAGGAGAAGAAAGACCCAGAGTGAGAGAGGAGAAGAGAGAGAGAGACCCAGAGGGGGAAACAGCAGAAAAGGACTCCAAGATCCCAACTTAAATCCCCGGGTGAAGAGTCGGCATCAGGGTACCGGAACCCAAGCTGGTGGGGGTAAAAACATTCCCCAGCCAGAGACCGGAGACCGTGGGCAGCGTTTGCCACGGTCACCCACCACATCCACCACGAAGGCATACCACGAGGAGGGTCAGGGAACCCAAGGCCAAGGGTGTCCCAACAGAAGGCCCGAGGGAGCTGGACCTGGGTGGATCAATAGTGGGGACGGCCAGAGAAAGGACTGAAGGAGAGCTCAGGGTCACGCTCCGGACTTATTTGGGAGTTGGCTGGATCCAGAACCTGGTGGACGCAGCACGGCTCGGGAGGTCACTCGAAGCTGGAGTGACCAGAACATCAGCAGTGAGTAAACATCCTAAACTGCATAACCCGACTCTGTCTCTGATTGCCGTCTACACTGCATCACCACAACTCCCATCCTCTGCACCTGATCCCACTGAGGCTATACCCCTCCCGTTGGGGGTTATCCTATCAAGTTGCACCAACACCACCAGCCTCAGCGGACCATGTTGCAGCGGCGGCCACAGTGACCGCAACACAACGGGTGGCGTAGTCGACAAATAAAGAACTTAATAACATCAGAGGACTGCCACATACAACTGAGTTTGACACCCTGGGCACGGACCGGGTCACAGCCACTCGGAAGACTACAACCCCCATCTGATCCGGCTCCGGATATTCCCACTAACGAATATGGCCCAGGGGGCGCGTCAGTAACCCTATGCTAAACTCTTGGATCCTCAAACGATCGGCTCTTATTTGTTCAGGTAGTGTATTTGACGTGCCCCCTGGGCCTGTGTGTGCGGGGAATACCCGGAGCCGGATCACTGGGGGTTGTAGTCTCCGTGGCGTGGACCCGGTCCGTGCCCAGGGTGGTCAATTCAGTGGCAGTCTTATTAGTGAGATAATAGTCCGACTATGCCACCCGTGGATTGCGGTCAGTGGGGGCCGCCGCTGCAAGGCAGACCGCTGAGGCTGGTGTTATGTGTGTAGCTAAGAATGGGATGACTCCCCAGGGGAGAAGTATAGCCTCAGGGCAGTTAGTGTGGATGATGGGAGTGATGGTGCACGAACGTCGCAGCACTGGTAGTGCTGGTGCGGCGAAGAAGCACAGAGACGTGTGGGTGCAGTTTCCAATGCTTTACTCACAGTTCTTTACTGGTCCTAGTCACCTCGGTACCGGCGGTGACTGCCCAAGCCGTGCTGCGTCCACCAGGCAAGGGGCTCGACCAACTCCCAGGCAATTCCAGAGCGTGGCACAGGGCTCCCTTCTCTTCCCTTCTCTGGCCGTGCCCCACCAGTGACTCTACGTTTGTCCGGCTGCCTCGGGCCTTCTCTTGGTACGCTGATTTCTGCGTCCCTGACCCTATGTGGTGTGCCTTCC
Organism: Phyllobates terribilis; assembly: GCF_046119375.1. Lineage (NCBI taxonomy): Eukaryota > Metazoa > Chordata > Amphibia > Anura > Dendrobatidae > Phyllobates > Phyllobates terribilis. The sequence continues at coordinate 143,895,342 of NW_027362767.1, forward strand.
TGGTAGGTGTAGTGAGGGGTCGCACCGAGATATAGTCACGACCGCCGGTCTTTGGCTGAGGATTAGTCGCCTCCACCAATTTGGGATCCGGTACCCTGTTCTGCCAACCCGTCACCCGCAATCTCCTGGGCCTATGGGGTTTCTTCTTCTCTCGTGTCTCTGGGCCTCTCTTAATGTGCTGTTCCTTGTTTCCTTTCTCTTCTGTTCCTGTTCTCTCTGCTGTTTCTGGCCTCCACTCCAGGCCTGTCTCGTGGAGCTGGGCCCAGACTGAGCCACAGCTCCCTGTCAGCCCTCTCTGGCTGAACTCCTCTCTGAACAGACTCCCCGGACTGAACACTGTTCTAAGATGGTGCCCACCTTATATACCTCCCTCTATGTGTGAGCCCAGGTGACTAGCAACCAATGGGCTCCTACCTTTGCCCAGAGACCCACCCCTATCTGCTCCTACATCACTGGGTTTTCCTTCCCCTCCCCACTCCAGACAGGGACATAGTCGGTCGTGCCTGCACTTCTGTCTAGTGGGAGCTGTCCCTCGGAAATGGGGTGTGTGTGGTGCATGCAGCTTACTGAGTCCTGGTACACACTCCATCCTTACCCGGGAGTGGAATATCACACCTCTGGTTTGAGGTGCAATACCCGTGTAGCAGCCGAGCCCTCGGGGTGCTACATATTTCTCTGCAGCGCCTCCGCAGGAAATAATAAGTATTACACATGCAAATGGGTTTTTGAAGATCAAAAGATGCTCTTTCTGGTTGCTTTTCGCCCTAATAAAGCATATCTATCACTGACCTACCATTGCAGTCAGTATATATTTGCAGGCAGCACTTGCAGGTAACTGGCCTTTCTAGACCTATGACCATTACACAGATATTCCATAAATAGACTGTTATTATAAGGACGTCATGGGGCCAGCTCTCGTCTCTCGTGTTCTGCGGATTCATATATGTCCTTAAACTGCAAGGATGACGATGTCCAGACATTGGAACAGACTTCTCGTGGTCAATTTACACAGCCAGGCGCCGAGCACGAGAGCTGAGTCAGGAGGACATCGGAGGATGATGTGGTCGTCCTATTAACATTTATAGCAGATGGAAAGCCACGTTCTCAGCTCATTTGTGTGTCTTCACCTGTAAAATCAGCACCTTCTGACCTCTCATGCCATCCTACTCAGCTTTAAGAAGGTTGGTGAGAATCAAAGTTGCAATATCATACATAGCCCAAGGATGAAATTTTCATGGCCCTGTTTCTTGGAAAATAGCAGACTTTTTATTTTCTAATTCTGGACATCCACTTTAATATTAATCCTTTAATACTGCTATATTATCCACAACTAGTATTTATACTTCCTGAATTGCCTCAAGCCAGTCTTTTCTATGCCCTAAATCGAAGGAGTTTCCACCCCACGCGTTTCACCGCCAGCCATGTCAGAGTGCCAGGAGGCTGCTTGTGTCTGACAAACACTTCATTGAAAAGCCATTCACAGACACGCCTGACACAGCTACCAAGTCAATTATGGGATAACGGGGGACACGCCATGTTGTCAGGACAACCACAGTCAACAGCGTTATAAACACGGCCTGCAGATACTGTATCTGACCATACGTCTTGCTTTATGAACTTCCTGTATTTGTCCTAAGTCTGGGAATGAAATTTCCTCACCAAACATGAATCCTTTTCCTCAATGATTTTTACAACTCATCAAGTCCTGTAAAAGGATTTGCAGGCCTCCTCAGAAAACCTTTAACAGTTTATGAGGAGCGTTTGCTGAAAACGTCAAGAATCTTCATATATATATATAAATCTTATATGTATTTTGTGTTATATGTGGTCATTCCAAACACTTAAAAGAAAAACCTACAAATCAATATCTTAAACTCACTGACATAATATAAAGATTTAAAGATTGTATCTTTTGAGGTTTATGAAGTTAATACTTCCCCCTATGTACAAGAATATAACTACTATAATACTGCCCCTATGTACAAGGATATAACTACTATAATACTGCTCCCTATGTACAAGAATATAACTACTATAATACTTCTCCCTATTTAAAAGAATATAACTACTATAATACTGCCCCCTATGTACAAGAATATAACTACTATAATACTGCTCCTATGTGCAAGAATATAACCACTATAATACTGCTCCTATGTACAAGAATATAACTAGTATAATACTGCCCCCTATGTGCAAGAATATAACTACTATAATACTGCCCCTATGTACAAGAATATAACTACTATAATACTGCCCCTATGTACAAGAATATAACTACTATAATACTGCCCCTATGTACAAGGATATAACTACTATAATACTGCTCCCTATGTACAAGAATATAACTACTATAATACTTCTCCCTATTTACAAGAATATAACTACTATAATACTGCCCCTATGTACAAGAATATAACTACTATAATACTGCCCCCTATGTACAAGAATATAACTACTATAATACTGCCCCCTATGTACAAGAATATAACTACTATAATACTGCTCCTATGTGCAAGAATATAACCACTATAATACTGCTCCTATGTACAAGAATATAACTAGTATAATACTGCCCCCTATGTGCAAGAATATAACTACTATAATACTGCCCCTATGTACAAGAATATAACTACTATAATACTGCCCCTATGTACAAGAATATAACTAGTAGAATACGACTCCTATGCACAAGAATATAACTACTATAATACTGCCCCCTATGTACAAGAATATAACTACTATAATACTGCCCCTATGTACAAGAATATAACTACTATAATACTGCCCCCTATGTACAAGAATATAACTAGTATAATACTGCCCCCTATGTACAAGAATATAACTAGTAGAATACGACTCCTATGCACAAGAATATAACTACTATAATACTGCCCCCTATGTACAAGAATATAACTACTATAATACTGCTCCTATGTACAAGAATATAACCACTATAATACTGCCCCCTATGTACAAGAATATAACTACTATAATACTGCTCCTATGTACAAGAATATAACTACTATATTTCTACCCTTTATGTACAAGAATATAACTACTATAATACTGCTCCTATGTACAAGAATATAACTACTATAATACTGCTCCTATGTACAAAAATATAACTAGTATAATACTGACACCCATGTACTAGAATATAACTACTATAATACTGCCCCTCCGTACAAGAATATAACTACTATAATACCGCCCCCTATGTACAAGAATATAACTACTATAATACTGCTGCTATGTAAAAGGATTTAACTACTATAATACTGCCCTCTATGTATAATAATATAACTACTATAATACTGCTGCTATGTACAAGGATATAACCAATATAATACTGCCCCCTATATACAAGAATATAACTACTATAATACTGCTGCTATGTACAAGGATTAAACTACTATAATGCTGCCCCCTATGTACAAAAATATAACTACTACAATACAGTTCCTCTGTATAAGAATATAACTATTATAATACTGCTCCTCTGTACAAGAATATAATTACTATAATACTGTTCCTATGTACAAGAATATAATTACTATGCACAATAATATAACTACTATAATACTGCCCCTATGTACAAGAATATAACTACTATAATACTGCCCCATATGTACAGGAATATAACTTGTATAATACTGCTGCTATGTACAAGAATATAACTACTATAATACTGCCCCCTATGTACAAGAATATAACTACTATAATACTGCTCCCTATGTACAAGAATATAACTACTATAATACTGCCCCTATATACAAGAATATAACTACTATAATACTGCCCCTATGTACAAGAATATAAGTACTATAATACTGCTGCTATGTGCAAGAATATAACTATTATAATACTGCCCCTATGTACAAGAATATAACTACTATAATACTGCTCCTATGTGCAAGAATATAACTACTATAATACTGCTCCTATGTACAACAATATAACTACTATAATACTGCCCCTATGTACAACAATATAACTACTATAATGCTGCCCCTATGTACAATAATATAACTACTATAATACTGCTCCCAATGTACAAGAATATAACTACTATAATACTGCTCCCAATGTACAAGAATATAGCTACTATAATACTGCCCCCTATGTACAAGAATATATCTAATAATAATAATTAATAATAATTTGTATTTATATAGCGCCAACATATTCCGCAGCACTTTACAATTAAGAGGGGACATGTACAGACAATAAATTCAATACAAGTTAAAACAGTTTAAGCAGTTACATTAGGAGTGAGGGTCCGGCTGCTCTCAAGCTCACAGTCTACAAGGAAATGGGGGACACAATAGTTGAAAAGTGCTTGTTATTTCAGGTTTGGCAATTATCATAAATAGGGATTTTCATATAAAGCTGTATGATCCGGTCATCAGCCCGTATGTTTAAGTGCAATATTCAAGCATCGAGTGCAGTTATCGTGTGCATGGAGGGTGTGGAGACAGATGAATAGGAGGGAACAGGGGAAAGTTAGGTAACGGAGTAGTTGAGGTGGTAGGCTTGTTTAAAGAGATGGGTTTTTAAAGCATGCTTGAAGATGTGGGGGCTAGGCATCAGTCGGATCGTCTGGGGTAGTGCATTTCAAAGAACTGGCGCAGCACGAGAGAAGTCTTGGAGACGGAGGTGCGAGGTTTAGATTATGGGGGAAGTTAGTCAGGTGATTTGTAGAACGGAGGGCACAGGTAGGTCGATATAGATGAGAGAGGAGATATAAGGTGGTGCAGAACTGTGTGTAGAGCTTTGTGGGTGAGAGCAATGAATTCATATTGGACCCTGTAGCGAATGGGTAACCAGTGTAATGACTGGCACAAGATGGAGTCATCGGTGAAGCGGCTGGACAGAAATACGACCCTAGCTGCCGCATTCAGGACGGATTGGAGAGGAGAAAGTTTGGTAAGAGGAAGACTGATCAGAAGAGAGTTGCAGTAGTCCAGATGAGAGTGAATAAGAGTGACAGTAAGAGTTTTAGCAGTTTCAAAGGTGAGAAAAGGTCAGATTCTTGAGATATTTTTAAGATGCAGGTGACAAGAGCGATTGAGTGATCGGATATAGGGAATAGAGGAAAGTTTAGTGTCGAATATGACCCCAAGGCAGCGGGCGTGCTGCTTGGGATTTATGGTTGAACCCTCCAAGGTAATTTCAATGTCAGGTAGAGTTAGGTAAGTAGAGGGGAGAAACACAAGAAGTTCAGTTTTGGAGAGATTCAGTTTAAGATAAATGAAGGACATGATGTTAGAGACGGCAGACAAACGATTCTTGGTATTTTGTATTAGGGTAGGGGTGATGTCAGGGGGAGAAGGGTATAATTGGGTGTCATCAGCATAGAGATGATACTGAAACCCAAATCTGCTGATTGTTTGTCCAATAGGGGCAGTGTATAGAGAGAAGAGGAGGGGGCCTAGGACTGATCCTTGTATAACCCCGATAGTATGCGGACGAGGAGAGGAAGAGGAGCCGGCAAAAGATACAGTGAAGGAGGGTCAGAGAGGTAGGAGGAGAACCAGGAGAGAACAGTGTCCTTGAGTCCTATAGAGTGGAGCATAGTGAGGAGGAGCTGGTGATCCACAGTGTCAAATGCGGCAGAGAGATCCTTGACAATCAGCAGGGAGCAATGACCTTTGGATTGGCACGGCTGATAGACAAGCAGGCAGGCATGGCTGACAGACAGGCTGGCGGGCACAGCTGATAGACAGGCTGGCGGGCACGGCTGGTAGACAGGCTGGCGGGCACAGCTGGTAGACATGCTGGCGGGCACGGCTGATAGACAGGCTGGCGGGCACGGCTGATAGACAGGCTGACGGGCAAGCACTGGGACCTGAGGCTGGAGACAGTGTTACAAAAACAAACTACAACATTGCACAGACACCTCCGTTTTGAAGGAGGTGCCTTATATAGCAGATGTCCTCCTGCCATTGGCCGGGGACATTTTAGGATGGCGCGCGCGGCCCCTTTAAGAAACAGGGAGTGCATGTGCCCTAAGATCAGTGCCCAGGGATCTGTGCGCAGACCCCCGGCTGGCACAGCATGGGAGCAGGAGGGAGGAGCGGAAGAGGCCGGACCAGGGCCGCGGCGGTAAGGGGAGCGACGTCTCTGCCGGGCAGGAGACAGAGACGCCGATGCTACAGTACCCCCGTCTTTACGCCCCCTCTTCTTCAAGCTCGCAAGAAAGTTTTTCAGAAGAAGGGGAGCATGAATGTTCTCCCTGGGCTCCCAAGATCTCTCCTCAGAACCAAACCCCTTCCAATCCACAAAAAAGAAAGTCTTTCCTCTTACCCTCTTGGTAGCCAGAATGTTCTCTACCTCAAAAACGTCCTCAGCGGAGACTGGAGCTGAAGAGGTACCTGAATCGTCAGAGAAGGAATTGAGGGCGACAGGCTTGAGGAGAGACACATGAAAGGAATTGGGGATCCGTAACGAGGCAGAGAGTTTCAACTTGTACACCACCGGATTGATTTGGCTCAAAATTTCGAAAGGACCGATGAACCGCGGACCCAACTTGTAAGAAGGTATCTTGAGGCGAACATACTTGGATGATAACCAAACCTTGTCCCCTGGACGAAGTATCGGCGGATCCAGATGACGCGCCCCCTGGGCCATGTTTGGGGAATACCCAGAGCCGGATCTGTTGGGGATAGTAGTCCTCGTGGCGGTGACCCGGTCCGTGCCCAGGGCGTCAAACTAAGTGGCAGAATTAGTATATGATGTTTTAGTGTTCGACTACGCCACCCGTTGAATGCGGTTATGAAACCGCCGCTGCAGGGCAGACCGCTGAGGCCGGTGGTACAGTTGTGCAGCGTGGGTAGTATAACCCCCAACGGGAGGGGTATGGCCTCAGGGCAGCAGACGTGGATGATGGGGATAGCGGATTTGCAGGCAGGCACCAGGAACCACTCAGAGATGGTGCGGTGTAGTTCAGGGTCTTTACTGGTGACAAAGATAGACCCTCCCGGGAGTACTGGCTAGCGGTCGGGGTCTGGTCAGTCCGTGAGCATGCAGGATCGCCCCTGGCCAGGCGGAGTTGTAGGCCTCCCCAACTAACTGTACTCTTCCTGGCTACCTTGCTAGAAGCGGGTAAAAGTAGCCCACGTCCCTGAGTGTACCGTGTGGTGCTCACCCGTATGGCCGGTGACTCGGGGCCTTCTGGTAGCCTCCGCTCCACGACGGCGGTGCTGGTCCCTTGCGTGTGACCGTGCCTTCGGGTTTCTTGGCCAGAGGACCTGAAATCCCCTGCCGGTCGGTTTCTGCTGCTGGGTATGGAACAGTCCCCACAGCCTCGGACTCCGTGTCCGGTGAGATCTCTTCAGCCAAGGCGAGCTATCTAGCTTCCATCCTCTGGCACTCACTCCTGCTCCTACAGAGCTCCTGTTGTCACTTTCCCTGCAACTGCTCCACACCAGACCAGACTGTGTCTCTGTCTCTGTCTGTGTTCTTTTTCTCTCCTTCTCTACTCACTAACCCTACCTCAGCCCCAGTTTATATAGGGGAAGTTCTTCCCCTCCCAGGACTGGGCAGGAGGTGTGGCATGCTTAGGATTCCTGACCAGGAGACCTCCCACCTGCTCACAGACGTAATATTGCTATTACTGTGGTAACCAGACCCCTGGGGTTCCACATTCCCCCCTAGTAAAATTTAGTACTCCGGGACTAAACATATTTTTTTTTGAAAACATAACAGGGTATAAACAGGAACAATACAATAAGGAAAAACATGTTAAAGTGGTCACGGCGTGTACGCAACCGGGTGCAATTTTTGAAACAAAAAGGGTGTCCATTTCACCAAAGAACAGGGAGCCGTAACCAGGTAGGGGTCTGTCCTGCCCCGAGTCTTTAACAGTCTTTAGTCCGTTCCTGGGTTACGCTCCAAACATATATACAATAGAGTTCTAGTAAATCCACAAAAGATACCTATAAAATAACTGGAAAAACATAATTATTTACAAGCAACAGTAAACAGGTAAATATTAATAAAACAGTCTAAACACTTTAGATCCTCCAACGTACGGGCAACTGGCCTCTAGTGGCTCTAGTGGACCTACGGAGCTCACTAACTGGTCCTGCACTACAGGGTGTAGGAGCTGTTAAAGGTAAGCTGGGCAACTGTCTACGGACTCTTTGGCTCACTAGGGGCACGGCAGGCTCACTATAAGCAGAGGGTCGATTCTCCTGGTCTGCTTGTGTGGGGTCTTCTGCCTCCTGGACCGGCTGCTCTTCCAGCTCTACCTGTTTTTCCGTAGGCACTTGGGATGCTGGCTGGAGGAAGGTGAGGACGGGTACTACAACAGCGCCATTTACTTGTGTCCAAGATCGAGGGAAGTCTCCGAGTACAGTACTGACCATCTCTTCCCTTTCCTCTGCGGGTCGAGGGTTTTCTTAATCTTCTTCAGGGTTTCGCAGCTGCTCGGGACACTTCTTCAGGTATCCTCGGGAGACAATGGCTTTGGTTTCTCCTCCATCCTTACTGATTGTGCAGACTTTCGGGTTTTCATGGCTTGATGGCAGTACGGTGTACGGGTCCTTCTCCCACTGGTCGTCCAACTTGTGGAGCCGTCTTTTCCTCTTCAAGACCTGTTCTCCAGGTACCAGGGGAACAGCGGGAGCATACTGGTTGTAAGTCTTCTCCTGTCTTTCTCTTGCTTGACGGAGACTTCGCTCAACGCTCTCCTGTACTTTCCGGTACTGCTGCTGCCTCTCTGTGTCCCAGTCTGCTTCTGGTGAAGTGTCCTCGGGTGTCAGGACTTCCATATCCAGATCAACAGGCAGCTTACCAGGTCTTGCTCTCATTAGGTAAGCCGGGGTACAGTTGGTAGAACCTACAGGGATGTGGTTGTATAGGTCCACCAGATCAGGCAGTTTCTCAGGCCACAGACTGCGTTCTTCCAGGGGCAATGTTTTCAGAAGGTCTATCACCACCTGGTTCATCTTCTCGCAGAGTCCATTGGTTTGCGGATGATAGGGTGTTGTTCTTATCTTCCGGCAGCCATACAGGGTGCAGAACTCCTGGAAGACTTCCGCTTCAAAGGCAGGTCCTTGGTCCGTCAGCACCTGCTCTGGGTATCCGTGTGGACGGCAGAAGTGCTGCTGAAAGGCTCTAGCTGCTGTTTGAGCCGTTAAGTCCTTGACGGGGACTACAACCAAGAACCGGGAATAGTGATCCACGATGGTCAACGCATAGACGTAGCCACTTCTGCTGGGGGTCAGTTTTACATGGTCCAAGGCTACCAGTTCCAACGGCTGCCTGGTGACGATAGACTGCAGGGGAGTCTTCTGGCTGGCACGGTCCTTCCTTCTTAGGTTGCATGGGCCACAGTCTCTGCACCACCTCTCGATGGTTCCTCTCATGCCTACCCAGTGGAACCGCCCCCGCAGCAGGAACTCCAGCTTCTTCCATCCGAAGTGCCCAGCTCCGTCGTGGTATGCCTCCAGTACCATAGCCGCGTCTCTTCTTGGCACCACTACTTGCCAGATCAGTTCATGCGTCCGGGAGTTAACCATTCTGCGGCACAACTTCCCCTTGTAAAGGAACAGTCGACTCTTCTCAGCCCACAGTTGCTTGGTCTCCTCCGGAGCGTCTGGGTCAAGGCGGGCATCTGGCTGAGTCAGCATCTCCTTCACCCGTCGGACGGCGGGGTCACTGTCCTGCGTTTCCGCCCAGTTGTAATGAGGTAAGGGGTTGAACGTAGTGGATTGCTTACCCCTTACACGGTGGGAATACTGGGTAGTCCCATGACGGTGAAACGCGGGGAGTTCAACTTCTTCCAATTCCTCTGGATCTTCCCCTACGTCCGGTAGGTTTGGCATTCTGGACAAGGCATCCGCGTTGGTATTGGAGCGTCCTGCCCGGTATTTGATCGTGAACTCATAGTTGGACAGGCGGGCCATCCATCTCTGCTCCAGGGCACCGAGTCTTGCAGTGTCCAGGTGTGTCAACGGGTTGTTATCCGTGTACACGGTGAACCGGGAAGAGGCGAGGTAGTGCTTAAAGCGTTCGGTGACTGCCCACACCACTGCCAGGAACTCTAGCTTGAATGAGCTGTAATTCTCAGGGTTTCTTTCAGTGGGTCGCAGTTTTCGGCTGGCGTAAGCAATTACCCGTTCTCTCCCCTGCTGGATCTGGGACAGTACGGCTTCTAGCCCGATGTTACTTGCGTCGGTGTAGAGGATAAAGGGCTGCCTGTAATCCGGGTACGCCAGGATTTCATCCCCCGTGAGGGCCATCTTCAGCTGGCGGAAGGACTCTTCTTCCAGCTTCTCCCATCTGAAGGGCGGCTTCTGGTTCTTGGCCTTCCTGGACTGGCCTATCAGGAGGTTCTGCATAGGAGCTGCCTTTTTGGTGAAACCGGGAATGAATCTTCGGTAGTAGCCTACCAACCCGAGGAACTGCCGCACTTCCTTTACGCTGGAGGGTCTTGGCCATTCCTTAATCGCGGTGATCTTATCAGGGTCGGGGGCCACTCCGTCAGAACTCACCACGTGTCCCAGGTACTGCACTTTTGGTTTTAGCAGGTGACACTTCGACGGTTTCACCTTCAGACCGTAGTTTGCCAGGGCTTCAAACACTTCCGCCAGGTGTTTCAGGTGGTCCTCGTAGGTTTTGGAATAAACTATAACATCGTCCAGGTACAGCAGGACCGTCTCAAAGTTCCGGTGTCCCAGACAGCATTCCATCAATCGTTGGAAGGTTCCTGGTGCGTTGCAGAGTCCGAACTGCATGCAGGTAAACTCGCTAAGTCCCATCGGGGTGGTGAATGCGGTCTTCTCCCGGTCCGCCTCTGTTACAGGAACCTGCCAGTACCCGCTAGTGAGATCCAAAGTGGAGAAGAAGTTAGCAGATTTTAAAGCAGCCAAAGACTCCTCTATCCTTGGTAAGGGGTACGCATCTTTGTGTGTGATACGGTTGATTTTCCGGTAATCTACACACATTCTCATGGTGTTGTCTTTCTTTTTAACCAAGACTAGTGGAGCTGCCCAGGGGCTACAGCTATCCCTGATTACCCCAGCCTCCTTCATGTCTCTAAGCATCCCCTTGGCGTGTTGGTAGTGTGCAGGGGGTACGGGACGATACCTCTCCTTTATGGGAGGATGGTCTCCCGTGGGGATGTGATGTTCCACTCCCTTCACTCGCCCGAAGTCTAGCGGGTGTTTACTGAACACTCTCTCGTATTCCTGGAGCACCCGGTAGACTCCCTGCTTTTGGTGAGCGGGTGTGGAGTCAGTACCCAAATGCAGTTGCTGACACCAGTCCTCCATTTGTTGTTTAGAGCCGTTACCTTCCTCTGGATGAGATGGAGGCAAGGGTTCCACGGACTGTACAGAATTTTGGTTGATGGTATACAATTTGGCTAGCGTAGCATACCGGGGCAGGTACACTTCCCTCTTCCCGATATTTATTATGCGAACGGGCACCCTCCCATGGCGTACATCAACCACCCCCCGTGCCGTCAAAATGGTGGGCCTACTATCTGAGTAGACTGGTTCTACCATTGCCTGGTAATCTCTACCTCTCAGACCAATAGCTGCCCGGCACCAAATCATCATTTCACTTTTCGGGGGCATGGCAATAGGGAAAGGGTCACACATCCTCACGCTACCAATCTCACCACCGGAGAGTTCCACCTGTTGCCGTCGCATCAGTGCCCGGATCTCTTTTTGGAGCACTCGCTGCTGGCCGGAGCTGGCGTTCTTGGCAACCTGCTGTAAAATAAGAATCACCTCTGCAAGACAATTTTCAATCACATTAGTTCCTAGAGTTATCTTTGGGTGACTCTCGCGCTTGTCAATGTCCACAATGATCAGTCCCTGTGCTGCCAGTTCGAGTTTACCGTTTTTAATGGTCATCTCTTTAAATCCGATCTGTGGCACGGGCTGACCATTGCTGGCGATGATACTCAAGTCGTCGTCTGGGTAGCGGGTTATATCCGAGTCATTCCAGTACTGCTTGAAGAGCACGTACGGGATGGTGGTGACCTGTGACCCGGTGTCAAGTAGGGCACTCATAGGAATGCCATCCAGTACCACAGGCAAGACTGGACGTCCTCCCACGTATTTGTCACGCCAGTTCGATGGGCCTGGTGATCTTATTCCTAGGGGTTGGCCCTCTACCCCAGGTTGTGCCAGTTTTAAAGGACAGTACCTTGCCATATGTCCGGGTTGATTGCAGCGGCGGCAGATGGGTTGTCCGTCCTCGTTGTATCGGTCGCTGGGTCTTCCTCTGGCCGGTGGAGTCCTCCTTGGTCGACGCCACGGGATATCCTCCGGTCCGGATGCCAGCTGGATCTTCCCTGGAGTAGAAATCTGTAAAGACTGCACAGTTCGGGTTAGCGCGGCAACGCTTTTAGTTAGCTCTTGGACCTGACGGTGCAGGTTTGTAGCCGGGTCATTGTTTAAAGCCTGCGCATCAGCTCCCACAGGCCCTGCCGACAAGGGCGCCGTCTCCTGGTGGTAAATGGTAGCAGGGCGTTTGTGGGTCACAGCGCCACCTGGTGCCGGTTCTCGGAGCACCCGGATGGCTCTGTCCTTGAACTGTGCAAAGTCCAGATGAGGGTCCTGTAAGGCCATTGCTCGCAACTGGGTTCGGTGGGCATTGCAATGTAGACCCTCTATAAATTGTTCAGTCAACAGCTTGTCTTCGTTCCCTACGCCGTCAGGGTCGGCCTGCTTAATGGCTCTCAGGGCCTCTTGTAGGTTTAGTGCATAGTCCCTTATATTCTCATGTGCTCGCTGCTTGCACCCGTAGAATCTAAGCTTGATCTTGGCTGAGGTACGGGTATCAAAGGTGTCCTTCAGCCGGGCTAGTATCTCTGCGACAGTCCTCCTCCTCCCAAGTGGCCAGGACTTTACCTCCCTTTGGGCTGCCCCTGTTAATTGAGCCACCAGGATGCTCACTTTTTGCTCTTCTGTGAGGGGGTAAACCTGGAAGAGGCCATCCAGCCTTTCTCTGAAGTCATTTAGTGTATGTGACTCCCCTGAGTACTGGGGTAGCCAGGCTGCCCCCGGGATATAGGGCATGGTGAAAGGCATGACCGCCGCAGCGGTGGTGCTGGCGGTGGCTGTGGCAGTGAAGCTCTGCTCCGTATCCGACATCCTCCTCCCCCCTAGTGGACCGTGGCCTACCTTGCGATGATCCTCTTCCGTAGGCCGCGGCTCCGCAGTGGATCGTCAGGGTTGAGGACCTTCCGTCGCGCTCCTGTGACGTCGGCGTCTGCTGGGCTCCTTCCAGGACCTTACGCCACGTCCGGACGTAAGGCGGGGCTTCAGTTCTCGCGCGCTTTCGGAGTCCACGCCCCTCTTCTTCCCGCGCGGCGTCCTCAAGATGGCGTCCAATGGCGGGAAGACTCCACGGATGGCGGGAAGAAGGCAAAAGATGGCGTCGGATGGCGGGAAAACTCCACGGATGGCGGGAAGAAGGCAAAAGATGGCGTCGGATGGCGGGAATCTTCACCACAGGTAAGTTTAACAGTCTTTTTCAGGCACGCAGTACCCGGTGGTTGCGGGCAAGAGATCCTGCCGACTACGCCAAAAGTTGACGCGCCCCCTGGGCCATGTTTGGGGAATACCCGGAGCCGGATCTGTTGGGGATAGTAGTCCTCGTGGCGGTGACCCGGTCCGTGCCCAGGGCGTCAAACTAAGTGGCGGAATTAGTATATGATGTTTTAGTGTTCGACTACGCCACCCGTTGAATGCGGTTATGAAACCGCCGCTGCAGGGCAGACCGCTGAGGCCGGTGGTACAGTTGTGCAGCGTGGGTAGTATAACCCCCAACGGGAGGGGTATGGCCTCAGGGCAGCAGACGTGGATGATGGGGATAGCGGATTTGCACGCAGGCACCAGGAACCACTCAGAGACGGTGCGGTGTAGTTCAGGGTCTTTACTGGTGACAAAGATAGACCCTCCCGGGAGTACTGGCTAGCGGTCGGGGTCTGGTCAGTCCGTGAGCATGCAGGATCGCCCCTGGCCAGGCGGAGTTGTAGGCCTCCCCAACTAACTGTACTCTTCCTGGCTACCTTGCTAGAAGCGGGTAAAAGTAGCCCACGTCCCTGAGTGTACCGTGTGGTGCTCACCCGTATGGCCGGTGACTCGGGGCCTTCTGGTAGCCTCCGCTCCACGACGGCGGTGCTGGTCCCTTGCGTGTGACCGTGCCTTCGGGTTTCTTGGCCAGAGGACCTGAAATCCCCTGCCGGTCGGTTTCTGCTGCTGGGTATGGAACAGTCCCCACAGCCTCGGACTCCGTGTCCGGTGAGATCTCTTCAGCCAAGGCGAGCTATCTAGCTTCCAGCCTCTGGCACTCACTCCTGCTCCTACAGAGCTCCTGTTGTCACTTTCCCTGCAACTGCTCCACACCAGACCAGACTGTGTCTCTGTCTCTGTCTGTGTTCTTTTTCTCTCCTTCTCTACTCACTAACCCTACCTCAGCCCCAGTTTATATAGGGGAAGTTCTTCCCCTCCCAGGACTGGGCAGGAGGTGTGGCATGCTTAGGATTCCTGACCAGGAGACCTCCCACCTGCTCACAGACGTAATATTGCTATTACTGTGGTAACCAGACCCCTGGGGTTCCACACAGACGTCTCTTGTCTGCATGTCTCTTCATCTGCTTAGAGGACTGTAGCAATGAAGACTTTGTGTCCTCCCAGATCACAGAAAAGTCTTTAACAAGAGACTCCGCAGCTGGATTATCAATAGAAGTGGAAATAGGATATAAAATATTGGGATGCTGACTGTATACCACAAAAAACGGAGACTTGGCAGAGGATTCACTCACATGATTATTGTAGTAAAATTCGGCCCAAGGCAGGAGTTCCATCCAGTTGCTATGGTGGGCGTTGACGAAGTGCCAAAGGAAGCTAGTGAGGATCTGACCTGACCATTAGACTGTGGATGATAAGCCGAAGAGAAGTCTAATGCAACATTTAGCAGCATGCACATAGCTCTCCAGAAGCGTGAAGTAAACTGGACCCCTCTGTCTGAGACAATATAAAGAGGCAGGCCATGGAGACTTAAGATGTGCCGAAAGAACACTTTAGCAAGCTCCGGCGCAGAGTGTAGACCAGATAGAGGAATGAAGTGAGCCATCTTGGAGAAGCGGTCAGCAACCACCCAAATGACAGTACACCCGGCCGATACAGGAAGATCTGTGATGAAATCCATCACGATATGCTGCCATGGAGCGGAAGACACGGGTAAAAGAAGCAGTCGACCCATCGGAAGTTGACTAGGAGTCTTGTTTCGGGCACAGGAAGAGCAGGCATAGACAAAATCCGCAACATCCTTGCGTAGGGTCCGCCCCCAATAATGTCGGGAAATAAGCAGGGACGTTTTCCTCTGGCGTGGCCTGGCAGTTTAGACGAATGACCCCACAGTAGGACCCTCTTCCTATCCAGAGCCACCACGCATGTTTTACCAGGGGGAAGATGAGACACATCAAACGGAGCAACAGTAATTATTTTGGAGGACTCAATGATGTGCTCAGGCTCCTCCTCTTGGTCAGTCGACAGAAACGATCTGGAGATCGCATCTGCCTGGATATTCTTATCTCCCGGCCGGAAGTGGAGAATGAAATTGAAGCGGGCAAAAAACAGGGACCATCTGGCCTGACGAGGATTGAGTCGTTGAGCAGTCCGCTCAATGACTCAATCCTCATCAGGCCAGATGGTCCCTGTTTTTTACCCGCTTCAATTTCATTCTCCACTTCCGGCCAGGAGATAAGAATATCAAGGCAGACGCGATCTCCAGATTGCAAGTAGGCGAGATTCTTGTGGTCCGTGTATATGACCACTGGATGCTGGGCCCCCTCCAGTAGGAACCGCCACTCTACCAGCGCCAGTTTGATGGCCAGCAGTTCCAATGGAATAGTTGCGTTCCGAGGATGAGAAGAGCTTGGAAAAAAAGCCACAGGTCACCATTTGTCCAGCCGAGGATTTCTGGGTGAGAACTTCCCTGGCCCCTTAGGAAGAGGCATCAACCTCCAGGAAGAACTGCTTGTTACAGTCAGGTCGATGAAGCACCAGCGCAGAAGAGAAGGCTTATTTCAAGGACAAGAAGGCTTCTTCGCCTCTGGAGTCCATTCCTTGGGATTGACCCCTTTGCGGGTCAGGGCGGAGATGGGAGCAGTCCGGGAGGAAAAATGAGGAATGAACAGGCGATAATAATTAGCGAAACCCAGAAACCGCTGTATAGCCTTCAGCCCCTCAAGTCAGGGCCAGGCCACTTTAGGAGAGCAGACATCTTCTCGGGATCCATAATGAGCCCGGTCTCCGAGATTATGTACCCCAGGAAGGGAAGAGATGTCTGTTCGAAAACACATTTCTCGAATTTTGCATACAAACGATTCCTCCTGAGCCTCTGCAATACCTGTCGAACGTCTCTTCGATGTGAGGGCAGATCCGAAGAGAACACCAGGATATCGTCCAGGTACACTACCACGCATGAATATAGAAGATCTCGGAAGATGTCATTCACCAGTTCGTGGATGACTGCCGGTGCGTTGCAGAGTCCGAAGGGCATCACACGGTACTTGTAGTGGCCATCGCGAGTGTTGAATGCCGTCTTCCACTCGTCACCTTGGCGAATCTGGATCAGATTGTATGCGCCATGGAGATCGAGCTTAGTAAAGACCTTGGCGCCCTTGAGGCGATCAAACAACTCGGAGATGAGAGGCAGAGGATATTGTTTTTGATGGTAATCTGATATAGACCCCTATAGTCGGTACAAGGGCGAAGAGAGCCATCCTTCTTCTTGACGAAAAAGAATCCTGCTCCAGCCGGAGAGGTGGATTTCTGAATAAATCCCCTAGCAAGATTCTCGTTGATGTAAAGTATTCAGACATGGTACGGGTCTCCGCCAACGACAGGGGGTAAATTCGACCTCGGGGTGGCGAGGCACCAGGAATGAGATCGATAGGACAGTCATACGGCCTATGAGGAGAAAGTGTCTCAGCCTCCTTCTTGTCGAAGATGTCAGCTTATGACCAGTAGGGTGCTGGCAAGTCGGGCAAATTAGCTTGAGTGGACGGAGGTCGAGCAGGATGGACAGGAACCAAGCAGGTCTTGTGGCACTCCTGGCCCCAGTGGAGCACCTCTTCCGAACTCCAATTCAAAACTAGCTCATGTCTCTGAAGCCAAGGCAGTCCAAGCAGCAAAGGATCAGAAAGGATGGACAGCACATAGAGGGAGATTTTCTCAGTGTGTAGCATACCAATCTGGAGAACTACGGGCTCGGTGACAAACATGATGGACTCGGAAAGGGGCCTCCCATCCACTGAAGAAACCGCCAAAGGATCCGAAAGACGTTGAATGGGGATCTGATACTGCTCCACAATGGCCTGTTGAATAAGATTCCCAGCGGCATCGGAATCCAGATAGGCAGCCTCGAAAAAATGGATCTTACCATCAGTTATCGATACAGACAGAGTCAGGGATGGACAGGAAGTATTTTTGCCCAGGACGACCTCTCCAAGCTATCATAGGCACTGGAGTTTCCCAGTCTTTCTGACCAAAATCGGATTAGATGCTCTGAACTGCCACAGTAAAAGCATCTTCCCTCAGCGCGGCGGGCCTCCTGGCGAGACGTGACCATTTTTACCTCGTCTACCTGCATAGATTCAGGGATGGATGCTGAGGCAGGGGCTTGTGGAGAGACTGGCCTTTGGAAGGTTGGTGCAAGGCGCGGAGATTTCCTCTCACGGATCACCTCCTTAGAACGTTCCTGGAACCTGATGTCGATCCGTGTGGCCACGTATGTCACGACCGGCTAGTTCATCCTTGATTCGCCCTGAAAGACCTTCCCAAAAGGTAGACACCAGAGCCTCGTTGTACCAGGCAAGTTCAAATGCAAGGGTGCGGAAATACATAGCGTAATGGCCCACCTTGAGGTTCCCTTGGCGTAGACAAAGAAGAGAGGAGGCAGTCAAGGACGTGCGGCTGGGCTCATCAAAAACCCTCCGGATGGCCACAAGGAAAGCCTGGAGGTTGGACACCAGAGGATCCCCTCTCTTCCATAGGGGACTGAGCCACGCCAACGCCTCTCCGGTGAGGTGAGACATGACGAATGCCACTTTAGCCCGGTCGGAAATGAACTGATGAGCCAGGAGCTCAAAGTGCAGCGTGTACTGGTTGATGAAGCCCCGACATAGAGCATGGAAGGGGCAGATAGTCAGGGTCCAAAGCTGGATGCCACTCTGCCACTGGGTAGAGGTGCCGCCAGAGCGGATGCCGCTTGGTTAGAGGCGGACACAGTCGGGACGGTCAGTGCATCCAAGCGGGAGTTTACAGTCCGCAGATAGGACAGGATTGTATCCTGTTGAGATCTCTGGCGGGAGACCTCTTGGTACCTTTAGTAGCCATTCAAACCCGTTTGTGTCAAATTCTGTGCATGTTATCAGGCCAAAATCACCAGGGTATGTGAACTTTTGATCAGGGTCATTTGGATGTTTTTGGTTGACATTAAGATTTAAAAAGAGAAAACACAGTAGTTTCACCCAACCAATAACCATGAGTGGAGAAAAAGGTTTTTTGTTATCATTCATATTCTCTAAAACAAGGAAAAATTCTGCCGGGGTATGTAAAGTTTTGAGCACAACTGTATAACTACTATAATACTGCCCCTATGTACAAGAATATCACTACTATAATACTGCCCCTATGTACAAGAATATCACTACTATAATACTGCTCCCTATGTACAAGAATATCACTACTATAATACTGCTCCCTATGTACAAGAATATAACTACTATAATACTGCCCCTATGTACAAGAATATCGCTACTATAATACTGCCCCCTATGTACAAGAATATAACTACTATAATACTGCTCCTATGTACAAGAATATAACTACTGTAATACTGCCTCCTATGTACAAGAATATAACTACTATAACACTGCCCCCATGTACAAGAATATAACTACTATAATACTGTCCCCTATGTACAAGAATATAACTACTATAATACTGCCCCCATGTACAGGAATATAACTACTATAATACTGCCCCCTATGTACAAGAATATAACTACTATAATACTGCTCCCTATGTATAAGAATATAACTACTATAATACTGCTCCTATGTACAAGAATATAACTACTATAATACTGCCCCCTATATACAAGAATATAACTACTATAATACTGCTCCTATGTACAAGAATATAACTACTATAATACTGCCCCTATGTACAAGAATATCACTACTATAAAACTGCTCTTATGTACAAGAATATTACTTCTACAATACTTCTGGTTTTGTTTAATGACATGGGTCTGAGTATATATGGGAATACTTTTATGCCTTGAATGTTTTTCAGGTGTAAGATACGACTTGTATATTTGTTGTAGATCATGACTTAGATACTGGTTAATGTATAATGCGCATTTATTACTGTCAGGTACATTAATAACTGCCCTTTAATACGTTTGCAGAAGAAAAACAGATAACAACAATGAATCTGAGGGAGATGAGGACTTTCGGACAGTCCCCAGGCATTGCATTACTACAACCCCTGGCAAAAATTATGGAATCACCGGGCTCGGGGAATGTTCATTCAGTTGTTTAATATTGTTGAAAAAAAGCAGATCACAGACATGGCACAAAACTAAAGTAATTTCAAATGGCAACTTTAGGGCTTTAAGAAACACTAAAAGAAATCAAGATAAAAAATGTGGTACTCAGTAAGGGTAATGTTTTTCAGACCAAGCAGAGGGAAAAAATTATGGAATCACTCAATTCTGAGGAAAAAATTATGGAATCATGAAGAACAAACACACAAAAGAACACTCCAATACATCACTAGCATTTTGTTGCACCACCTCTGGCTTTAATAACAGCTTGCAGTCTCTGAGGCATGGACTTAATGAGTGACAATGACAAACAGTACTCTTCATCAATCTGGCTCCAACTTTCTCTGATTGCTGTTGCCAGATCAACTTTGCAGGTTGGAGCCTTGTCATGGACCATTTTCTTCAACTTCCACCAAAGATTTTCAATTGGATTGAGATCCGGACTATTTGCAGGCCATGACATTGACCTTATGTGTTTTCTTTCAAGGAATGTTTTCACAGTTTTTGCTCTATGGCAGGATGCATTATCATCTTGAAAAATGATGTCATCATCCCCAAACATCCTTTCAATTGATGGGATAAGAAAACTGTCCAAAATATCAATGTAAACTTGGGCATTTAATGAAGATGTAATGACAGCCATCTCCCCAGTGCCTTTACCTGACATGCAGCTCCATATCATCAATGACTGTGGAAATTTGCATGTTCTCTTCATGCAGTCATCTTTATAAATCTCATTGGAACGGCACCGAACAAAAGTTCCAGCATCATCACCTTGCCCAATGCAGATTCGCAATTCATAACTGAGTATGACTTTCATCCAGTCATTCACAGTCCACGATTGCTTTTCCTTAGCCCATTGTAACCTTGTTTTTTTCTGTTTAGGTGTTAATGATGGCTTATGTTTAGCTTTTCTGTATGTAAATCCCATTTCCTTTAGGCGGTTTCTTACAGTTCGGTCACAGACATTGACTCCAGTTTCCTCCCATTCATTCCTCATTTGTTTTGTTGTGCATTTCCTGTTTTGGAGACATATTGCTTTAAGTTTCTGGTCTTGACGCTTTGATGTCTTCCTTGGTCTACCACTATGTTTGCCTTTAACAACCTTCCCATGTGGTTTGTATTTGGTCCAGATTTTAGACACAGCTGACTGTGAACAACCAACATCTTTTACAACATTGCGTGATGATTTACCTTCTTTTAAGAGTTTGATAATCCTCTCCTTTGCTTCAATTGACATCTCTTGTGTTGGATCCATGATTCATGTCAGTCCACTTGGTGCAACAGCTCTCCAAGGTGTGATCACTCCTTTTTAGATGCAGACTAACGAGCAGATCTAATTTGATGCAGGTGTTAGTTTTGGAAATGAAAATTTACAGGGTGATTCCATAATTGTTTCCTCGGAATTGAGTGATTCCATAATTTATTCCCTCTGCTTGGTCTGAAAAAATTACCCTTACTGAGTACCACATTTTTAATCTTGATTTCTTTTAGTGTTTCTTAAAGCCCTAAATTTGCCATTTGAAATGACTTTAGTTTTGTGCCATGTCTTTTTTTCAACAACATTAAACAACTGAATGAACATCCTTCGAGCCCTGTGATTCCATAATTTTTGCCAGGGGTTGTATCTAGCCATCTTTTTTCCCACAATGCACCATCTTAGAGGAGAGCTACTGTGGAATAAAATAAGGCCTTTGAGCATCAGGGTAAAGTTAAAATCAGAAAAAGCAGATTAGTAGTATAAGTGACTTCTGCTTTGTTACCACCCCTTCATAGCTAAGCCTTGAGCAGGGGCAGAAAGATAGAGAGTTTCACCAGGTGAAAAGTGAAATAGGTGGATTCTTACACTGACCATAAAGTGGTTGCCAAGATGAAGGCAGATTATTCAGACTTCGGTTCCTCCAACTAAAGAGGTCCACCACCTCCATGTCATCTTAGATCATTAGTAATGGAGTTGACACTGTTACATGTGCCATGCATGGTTCCAAATTATGAGTGTTCTCCTTAGACCTTGATACGGAATTCAATGGAACAATATAAATTGGTGAAATGAATATCTGTAATCTCTTGGAGCTCATCAGACTAGCGAGGTTCCATACCAGAAGCATGACCTGTCTAGCAAAACTTATTCGTTTCTCAAGTGTGTGTCACATTTATGACTCAGCACATGTGCGGCACCAGCCGAGGCATCATATTAGGGATACCTTATCATTTCCGAGCACCAGGCTCCAAAATTTTCTCCAGCTTAATGTAAATGCTCAGTCTTGTCTGACTCCAAGGATCACATTTCAACACTGTTGAAGCCTCTTCACAGAAACATTTAAAGTAGATTACTTCATGACGGAGACGTAATGAGAGGCTAGGAATAAAATGTCAGAATAGAACATTGTATAGGTGCTTTTCGTTGTTCTGAACATAAACTATATGAAATTGTATATGTTATATAATTTACTGTCCCTGAAAACTAACATTAACATAATTTAAATTCACCTACACAACTAGCTTCTATGCTGTTAAACAGATGAGCAGTATTATACTAGTTATATTCTTGTACATAGGAGTAGAATTATAGTAGTTATATTCTTGTACATAGGGAGCAGTATTATAGTAGTTATATTCTTGTACATAGGGGGCAGTATTATACTAGTTATATTCTTGTACATAGGAGCAGTATTATAGTAGTTATATTCTTGTACATAGGAGCAGTATTATAGTAGTTATATTCTTGTACATAGGGGGCAGTATTATACTAGTTATATTCTTGTACATAGGGGGCAGTATTATACTAGTTATATTCTTGTACATAGGAGCAGTATTATAGTAGTTATATTCTTGTACATAGGAGCAGTATTATAGTAGTTATATTCTTGTACATAGGAGCAGTATTATAGTAGTTATATTCTTGTACATAGGAGCAGTATTATAGTAGTTATATTCTTGTACATAGGAGCAGTATTATAGTAGTTATATTCTTGTACATAGGAGCAGTATTATAGTAGTTATATTCTTGTACATAGGGACAGTATTATAGTAGTTATATTCTTGTACATAGGGACAGTATTATAGTAGTTATATTCTTGTACATAGGGAGCAGTATTATAGTAGTTATATTCTTGTACATAGGAGCAGTATTATAGTAGTTATATTCTTGTACATAGGAGCAGCATTATTGTAGTTATATTCTTGTACATAGGGGGCAGTATTATAGTGGTTATATTCTTGCACATAGGGGCAGTATTATAGTAGTTATATTCTTGTACATAGGGGGACAGTATTATAGTAGTTATATTCTTGTACATAGGAGCAGTATTATAGTAGTTATATTCTTGTACATAGGAGCAGTATTATAGTAGTTATATTCTTGTACATAGGAGCAGTATTATAGTAGTTATATTCTTGTACATAGGAGGCAGTATTATAGTAGTTATATTCTTGTACATAGGAGCAGTATTATAGCAGTTATATTCTTGTACATAGGGGGCAGTATTATAGTAGTTATATTCTTGTACATAGAGGCAGTATTATAGTAGTTATATTCTTGTACATAGGGGACAGTATTATAGTAATTATATTCTTGTACATAGGGGGCAGTATTATACTAGTTATATTCTTGTACATAGGAGTAGAATTATAGCAGTTATATTCTTGTACATAGGGGGCAGTATTATAGTAGTTATATTCTTGTACATAGGAGCAGTATTATAGTAGTTATATTCTTGTACATAGGAGCAGTATTATAGTAGTTATATTCTTGTACATAGGAGCAGTATTATAGTAGTTATATTCTTGTACATAGGGGGCAGTATTATAGTAGTTATATTCTTGTACATAGGGGGCAGTATTATACTAGTTATATTCTTGTACATAGGGGGCAGTATTATAGTAGTTATATTCTTGTACATAGGGGGCAGTATTATAGTAGTTATATTCCTGTACATAGGAGCAGTATTATAGTAGTTATATTCTTGTACATAGGAGCAGTATTATAGTAGTTATATTCTTGTACATAGGGGGCAGTATTATACTAGTTATATACTTGTACATAGGGGGCAGTATTATAGTAGTTATATTCTTGTACATAGGAGCAGTATTATACTAGTTATATTCTTGTACATAGGGGCAGTATTATAGTAGTTATATTCTTGTACATAGGGGGCAGTATTATAGTAGTTATATTCTTGTACATAGGGGGCAGTATTATACTAGTTATATTCTTGGACATAGGGGCAGTATTATTGTAGTTATATTCTTGTACATAGGGGGCAGTATTATAGTAGTTATATTCCTGTACATAGGAGCAGTATTATAGTAGTTATATTCTTGTGCATACGGGGCAGTATTATAGTAGTTATATTCTTGTACATAGGGGACAGTATTATAGTAGTTATATTCTTGTACATAGGGGGCAGTATTATAGTAGTTATATTCTTGTACATAGGGTACAGTATTATAGTAGATATATTCTTGTATATAGCAGCAGTATTATAGTAGTTATATTCTTGTACATAGGGGACAGTATTATAGTAGATATATTCTTGTACATAGGGGCAGTATTATAGTAGTTATAGTCTTGTACATAGGGGGCAGTATTATAGTAGTTATATTCTTGTACATAGGGGTCATTATTATAGTAGTTATAGTCTTGTACATAGGGGGCAGTATTATAGTAGTTATATTCTTGTACATAGGGGACAGTATTATAGTAGTTATATTCTTGTACATAAGGAGCAGTATTATAGTAGTTATATCCTTGTATATAGTTGGCAGTATTATAGTAGTTATATTCTTGTACACGGGGGCAGTTTTATAGTAGTTATATTCTTGTACATAGGGGCAGTATTATAGTAGTTATATTCTCTTTTGCTCAGCACAAAAGCCCCAATTAACACAGTCTTGAGGGAGGCCTTACACAAACAAAGGCCAGCCAAGAACTGTAACTAAAATGGAAATGTATTTCCTCTTAACACAGACCTGAGATAGATTGACACCTTCTCCCAGGTCAGAGTTTGGAGGAAAGAGGAAATGGTTCGTTAAGTTCAAAGGCACTCACAATCAATCCCCGGACACCAGCTAAAGCCAGGTCGACTCCGATATGAAATATTGTGAGTACCATATGTCGGGGGATAACGGGACCCATATTTTTAGAGGTAAAATCAGCGACGGAATGAGAGGGATATTTTTCTGGCATGGGAAAACTCTACATAGAGCTGTAGCGCAAAAACACCGGAATAGCAGACTGCAACTCTGCGATTTGTGGTCTCCAAATAAAGATAGAATCATGAGGGAAAAAATGGCATGGTTTGCAAGCTTCTGCGATCAACAAGCAATGAGTTATTGCTGAAGTTAGCGTTTGTAATAAAAATGTACAGGCTGGAGACCGGCCCACATGATGTCACCACAAGGGACATGTGGCCAGATCTCCCCTTAGGTATAAGAGAACCCATGAACAGTACAGAAGCACTCATTGCCAGGGGGGAATAAGAATTATAAGCAACGGGTCCTGTTCGATAACAGCATAATACAACTGGTGAGCCCCTCCTCCACCTATATTGAATCGTCTCAGCAATCATATAGTTTAAGTTATCTTCTTTTATCCTGTTTATTTTATGTAACTGCTTATGTATTTTAATGTCTCCTTTGTGACATCCTTGTATATATTTTTCCTAAACACTGGATTGAATATAAAATTTAATAGTCCTGTTACTTTTGTTCTGTAATCATTCCCTTCCCCGAAGCCATATACGCTACCAAAACGCAGGCATCTGGCCAGGCCTGTATTATAATTCAAACTCGGCCAGTGGTGGCAGAGGAAATGAATAATTGGGCTATCATGAAGCTGACAGTGACCGTATGGAAGGCGTTAAACACGGATTCCATGCGTTGGAACCCGGGGTGTTGATACCTACCTACCTAGGGAGTAGTCTGGATCGTGTGCTCGCGATTCCGGACGAAATATTGACAGCGTGACGGCACGGTGAGATATTGCATGATCTCCCTGGTGTCGTCCCTCTGTGTGTGTTGGAATCCCTGACAATAGGGAGCAGTATTATAGTAGTTATATTCTTGTACATAGGAGCAGTATTATAGTAGTTATATTCTTGTACATAGGAGCAGTATTATAGTAGTTATATTCTTGTACATAGGGAGCAGTATTATAGTAGTTATAGTCTTGTACATAGGGAGCAGTATTATAGTAGTTATATTCTTGTAGATAGGGAGCAGTATTATAGTAGTTATATTCTTGTAGATAGGGAGCAGTATTATAGTAGTTATATTCTTGTACATAGGGAGCAGTATTATAGTAGTTATATTCTTGTACATAGGAGCAGTATTATAGTAGTTATATTCTTGTACATAGGGAGCAGTATTATAGTAGTTATATTCTTGTACATAGGGAGCAGTATTATAGTAGTTATATTCTTGTACATAGGAGCAGTATTATAGTAGTTATATTCTTGTACATAGGGAGCAGTATTATAGTAGTTACTGTATCTTCTCATCTTTTTGGGATATTTTTGTACCATCTCCTAATCTGCTGCTAGCGAAGAGCTTGAGATGTTATATTTTGCTTCGTTTTCTTTTGTTCTCCTAATGGCATATACTTTTGTTATGAACAGTTTATACACCAATTCCTTCATGTAATGAGCTTGTCCGATATGGATGTCTGTCAGTTCTATGTATAATTGCATGTCATTGCGATATGCATAATACAAATAATATCTGTCAGATTGGAGGAGATCCACGAGCACAGCACCTGCCCCTCTCTCTCGCCTCCTCCTGTTTCTCACTCCCAGCACATTCCTTCTCCCTTCTTCTTTCTGACCCAAAGTCTTGTGACGCTACAACCTGAAAATGCCCAAATATGGGAAAAGAGGAAATGCAAGCTTTTGTGATGAGGCAAAACCAGAAGATGAGAGAAGTCTAAAGAGGCGAAGGGTGGAGGGGATAAAATGTCAGCCAGAGCCCCCCTCTCGCTCCAGACAGGCAAACTAACCACTGATCCCACTCAGACTCACTCCTCGTCCCCTGCAGACCCTTTGTATAGATTGCTTCTGGGGGAAACGATGACGGAAAAGAGGAAGTTTTTATTTATAGTTTAATACCGAAATGTCAGCGTCAATGTTGCAGCTGTATCTTAGACCTGTTTCTATGGGTCGTCCAGCGTAAGATCCGTTTCTCGGTGTGACTAGCTGGATTGATTCTCAAATTCTCCTTTTAAGTTGCACCTATTTGCAAGTTTATTTTCTACTTGTTCATGTGTTTCTTTCCTCCGTTTGCCATTGTGCGTGATTTTTGTAATTCAGATGTGTGCAGCAAATTTATTATTTGCAATTTTTTAATAAGTCAGATTTTTTTTTTCACATGTTTTCTCCAGTCCCCCTTCAATTTGTTTTTGTTTTGTTTTTTATGTCACAAATTGTAAGAGCTGCGTGCTGTAGGATTGGTGATAATAACTAAAGAATGGGTGATAAACTGAGGGGGAGAATGGAGCAGCAGTCGGGGGATGCAGGAGAGTTGCAATTCAATTCCAAATATCAATATATCAAAAGTAATAAATAAATAACATTTCGGTCCCGATTTATCAAGCTGCTTACGCAAATTTTCTGGTTGACAAGTTGCAAATTTTTTTGAATAACTCATAGTTTCGCCCAAAAAATTGTGACTTTTTAACTTTATTTTCTTTAGACCAGTATAGGCCAAGCTCCGCAAACATTTTGGAAAGTGGTTGGGGGCTCGAGTGGGAGTAGTCGTGGCTGAAAGAAGCATAAATTATGATGGAAATGTATTCCAATCTGTGACTTCTATACAGAGTCTCTTGTTTCTTAATGAATTTAACACAACTTAGTCCAGGACCGCTGTTGTACAGAATGCCAAGCTTGATGAATCGGGGCCTAAGTTCTCAAAGAGTCTTGACCACGGTGTGGCGTTGTCTTGTTCTTGTATGGAAAATCACCCACATTCCTCAATTGATCGAGTTAAGGATGACCGCTCTCACTCCTTGAAATAAAATTGAAGAAGTCATCTTTGCTGTTCGGAATGTGGAAGCCTGCTTATAGTTAGGATATACCCTCCATATGCTTCCCAGACATAGCAGAGATCTACTGCTATTCCGCAATAGATTTCTGGCTGCGTGGTGTTTGTTTTTCCTGCCTCATTAGAAGGTAAAACATTCCAGTATTACAGCTCATTACTAGAATTGTTGATAATAATCTGCTTAATAACCGCTACCCCATTCTGCTTTGGTGGGAATATGGCCCAAGGGGCCTCCTCGGTTCGTAAGAATGAAGTGACCATAATCACCGGACCATCACTTGTCAAACATTCATGGCCCATCCTAATGGCACATTTAGATAAGTCAACAAGCGACGAAAGAGCATTTGTAAAAACGCTTGTTTTCAATTATCTGCCCATGAAATCATGTTGGCTGTCATAGAAAATATTAAAATCTCTGAAGCCACTAGTAAAAGAGCATTCATCCCCCGATCCCCTCTCTCTTCTGCAATAGGACACTCTTAGAAATAGACTTGTACAATGGGCGTAAAAATGTGGCATGTCCTTTTGAAGCCCAACTGCCAACAAGGATGCCTTCTGTGTGAAAGACTGAGATGTATAGAACAGGTAGGAAAGGCCTCTTAAGTTTTGAGAGGAATGAAGCGAATATCTAATGTGACGCTCGAAAGCCCTACCCTGGGAGATGGGGACTCTAAGCCGGGTCCTGTGTGGTAGATGGGGTGCAGCCGTGGCCCGGACCCGCTCCGTGCCCAGGGCCGTCGCACTAAAAAGGATGGTATGGGCTTATCCGGGTTGAGTGGCTGATCTCGACTACGCCACCTGTGGCACCTGGTGAAGGCCACCAGCGCTGCCGCAGTCCGCTGAGGCATGGTGTTATCGCAGCCATGGTTGTTACTACTCCCCACAGGCGGAGCAGGGCCTCAGGGCAGCGAGACAGGATGGAGGGAGTAGTAGTCTAGGAGGTCTGGTGCTGCATAATGCGGTGTAATGCAGAATAAAGAGTCCGGAGGCCATAGGGGTTAACTTCCAGGGTTTTTACTCACAATGGAGATGGAAGTAGGAAGGCGTCTCCCTGCTTCTCGCGGCGTTCTGCGGTCACCAGAGACGGGGTGGTCCGACAACCTCCGAGTAAGTCCAGTGTTCAATCAGGACTCCGCACCAGAGTGTTCCTAGACTTCAGACCGAGTCCTTTCCTGTCTGTGTGTGTGTAGATAGGCCGGGTCTCCCTCTGAACTTCACTCAGAAAAAGGGTACGGGTGGCAGCTCCGCTCCTTCCGTTACCCGGTGGGATCCTCAGGGCCTACCGGACTTCCCTGACCAGGACGTAGAGTTGCAAGGTCAGGTGACGGGGGCTGGTACCCCTCTTGCAGCCGGAATCCCTCTGAATAGATCAGGTTGGCGAGTACAGGTGGCGTATACCGTTCCGTCTGCATCCTCCCTGGGATCCATTTGCTGTGGAGCTACACTCCTAAGCTCCGGGCCTTCTTGGTCATGGTCCTTGACCGGGCTGAGACATTCATTATCTGCAACCTGCCCCTCGTCCCAAGGCCTGGGTACGAGGGTCGTGCCTCCATCCTCTGCAGGTCCACACAGGATCCACGCTCAGGGAGGGAGGTCACGATAAAGAACAGTCAAAGAACCAAGAACCAAAATGGCTGTGGATTAAATATGAAATTTAAAGTGTCACTAAAATGTGAATCCTCCACCCTCACCCACTAATTTGGTTCCCCTGTCTCTTGGTTCCCCAGTCTCCCGAGTACCAGTAGGGGCAGCACCTAGTGCCTTCTAGCCCCCTCTGGTGGGAGAAGTGTGGTGTTGGATGTGGAGGTGGGATCCTGACCATCACACTGTTCTTACCTGAGAGGAATAACACTACACTCCATTACTCCATTAGAGAAGTGCAGCATCCCTGTGGCTGTCGAACCCTCAGGGGCGCCAAACTAACACATGTTAGAGATAGCCATTGTTTATCCAGGATGCACATTCCCTTCAGAATCACATCTTTGGCAGACTTGATGTCTCTGAAAGAAGATATTGAATATCGACGTTTGTATAAATCCTATTGTGATGGGACATTTTTTCGGCTTCAGAGCTAATAGAGGAAGTAGATGCATATTTTTTCATAAGTGTAACCCCTGCCTATAAGCCACAAATGAATAATGGGCAATTCACTGACAGCAGCCGAGTCATGTTTGGTCTCTAGGTAACTGTAAAATCCAGATGAAAAATATAGTGGCGATCTCGAACTTCTGCGATCATGCGGAGGGGAGTTATCACATAAATTGGGAATTTCATAAAATCCTGAAGGGCTGAGGACTGCCCATAACCTGGCCTGCGCGAGGTCATCACGGGGAGGTGGGGGGGGCGGAGTGGAGGGGTGTAACTCAGGTGCTGATAAAAGATCAAAGTCAAAGCAAATTATGATATGGGTTCAATGCTGAGGAAAATACATGTCAGCGTAGGTGTGAAGAGTATTGGAGATATAATTCCATGTCATTCATTGTATCCTATTTGGTAGAGGATTATAAAGCCCCTTCAGTTTGCAGTTGTAACACGACCCCGAGCAGCTGCGGGGGAGGGGGGGGTCAAGAGACTGTGAGTCACAAATATCACACCTCAAGCCAGCATCACACAGAACAAAGAGCCTGTTGCCATGTGGTTTTCCTTTAGTTAGACAGATAGGAATTCCATATAGAGTTATGGAAATACTATATGTCCTAGGCATACCTCAAATAGATTTTTGAAATCCAAAGAACATGGGGAATGTCCGCCTGGGTCTTGACCCAGTCTAGCACATAGGAATAGGGAGATACACAGCACAGCCGTTCGGAAACCCCTGGGGCCGCTGTGTTTAGTCTCAACGCGTAGCAGTGGCCCGGCTGGATCCGATAACACCAGAACTGGCTCCCTAGGACCATCCATTCAGTAGTTATGACTCATTTTAGTTTCTAGACGCTAGAAGCCAGGGGTGGAGATTTGGGTCCAGCCCAGGGGTCAGAAGGGGGGGGTGACCCAAAGGGGTTAAAAAACTCCTGCTGCTCTTGGCCTATTGCTTTTTCTCTGGGAGGTCGCGACGACGCATCATGTGAGAGAAGTGACCCAACAGAGGGAACCACAAGCCTCCCATGTGGCAGCCCCTCCCCCGCAAGCCAGGCCTTTCATCTGACTGGTAACGGACTCTTAATATCTGCTTATATATTTTGTACCACTACTATTGTGTTTGCATCTCTGACAATTATGTATGTATAACCCTTATGTGTATAGTGTATTGTCTAGTGTGCCATTAAGGCGATTAAATATATAATTTAACCTTGGGCTGCTCTTTTAGCTCAATCCACGAATCCACACCTCCATTGTTCGTTTAAACTCACATGCTACCGAGGCTGCTTTCTTGCCAGATATAATTCCCGTTACGGACCGGGGCTTATGTCTAATAGGAACTAGTGGTAGCTTTACCGGGCTGATAAGGCTCTGTTTTACTGGGATCAGTGAGAGGGGCCTCTCAGCCTGTCAGGGGTGTGAGCAAGTGTGGTGCCATGTCAGTGACTGAGTGGGCCACCTCTTCGCACCCCCGGTACCTTCTTGGACCCGTGAGGACAGGGGGTGTCCGTGTAGAACTGTACCAATCTGACCTTACGTGTGCCCGGGGGGGTGCGGAACGTCACGTTGGTGCAAAGTATGGATCCGTATCACGTGATCCGTCTGATGTAATAGTGATGTCAGGCGGGGGCGCGGTGGGGATCTTCACATGTGGTGGCAGTGGTGGGATTCTGCGGATCTCTCTGGTGCCATTCGTCACAGTAAGCTTGATCCTGTTGAGCAGACGTTTTCAATCGGATTGATTCCATCAGCTAGCTGAATCCTCTCTGATCGGCTTAGTAAGTTTCTTTTGTTTTTTACTGTTTTATGTTATGTAACTGTATATTCTGTATTGTTTTTCCTCCTTTTGTAAAATCTTTTGTATATTTTTTATAAACACTGCCTACCATTTTGGATTAAATATAAAATGTAATAGTTCTGTTTCTTATGTTCTGTAAACCGCGCCTCCAAGCCATACGCTACCTACCAGGCGTCCAGTCGGCGTGAATATAAAAGACGACTGGTGGTGGCAGCTAATAATCTTGCTTGAGTTATTGTGGAATTTGCCGTGACCGTATCGGAGGTACTGTATATACATATACTCCATGCTTTGGAACCGGAGGTGTATATACCATACGCCCACTGTTAGTTTCCCAATAACTGGCCTAGTAGTGGAAACAGCCTGCTTGTCAGTCCTTGACAAATTAGTGGCAGCGGTGGGATTCTGAATGGTCTCCGGTGTCATCCAACAAATGAGCAAAGCGGTAGCATTAAAGATTATGATTATCGGCCGGACATCGCACAGTATAGATAGAGGAAATCGACCTCTCTAAATGAAACTTATGGTGTAGACAGGTTTTCCTTCACCTTGGGAAAAGAATCAGTTCGGCTCCCCAAATCTATATATAAGTACTTTGACGATCAGTGTTTTAGTCACAGAAAACCTTTTTAGGACTTGTGCACGGAGTCTTTTTAGCAGGGGTTGGAGCTGTATCTGAGCGGAAACTCTCCAAATCCTTCTCAAAAATCCTCCAAAACTAGGAGGTTCTGCTCCAAAAATTCTGCCAAAAAACTCTGTGTGCACATACCCTCAGGGTCATTTAACACACAGCATGTTTAGGAAAAACACCACTGCAGTTTAGTTAGCGCGTATTTGACATTAATCCAGATGTGACTGGAAAAACCATGGGATGTTGAGACAACCTTTTTATAGGGATGCCATCATCAATAAAATTACCTATTGTTTAAATAAGGTTTTTGTGTTAAACTTGTGTTTTTCATCAATATTACAATCTGTATTAAAAATTTAAATTAGAAATCCTGCTATTTTGTCTGGGGCTTTTTTTAGACTGTAACTTGCTGTTGTTTCAGTAAATTCACACGAACATTAGAAGCAATGAACAAACTCAGACCCTATCTATGTATTCAAGTATCTAATGAGCATGTGCAAAGGTCATTTGTGAAGGGAGAGGGGAGAGGTGGGCTGTGATATCACCTCTTGTGACTGGTTGATCCTGTCTTATAAGCGGTCTATAGTGTTATCAGTCATATTAATCCTGCCTCTGATGATAATGAAAATGCAGAAAACTCTCCCTGAAAAGACAGGAAGTATGCTGCTAAAATAGCCCCAGTGGCAAGTGTGAAAAGTGCAAGATTTCAACTTTTTTTTTTTTTTAATAGAGATCAGGATGTGAAGAAAAATACATATTTTTAAACATTTTTAGCAACGTATGAAACACAAAAACCTGGTTTAAACTTCAGGTAGTTTTCAGATGACACATTCCCTGGTAATAGCGGGTCTGGAAACTCCCAGCATTCTGCTGCTGTTATTTGAGAATGGTGTGGTTGGCCATTCATTTACCCTACAGTAGACCATGCCTATATAATGAAAACAAAAAGCACAAACTATTTTTCTTTAAAATGTATTTAATGATTTTTTTTCAGAACCACAGGAATTTCCCAAAATAGCAAAATTTGTCCTATAAAAATATCTTGTATTTTTCTATACATACAATGCATTTTTTTTTTACAATACCAGAAAAGTCTCATTGGTACCAGATAGATCTCAACTTCAGTTAAAAAAAAAAATACAAAAAAAAAAAACAACTTTTTTTTTTTGAGCATTTCCCTGTATACTAGAAATGCAATTTTTTGTAGTTTTTATATATATATAAAAAAAAAAGATTGGGAGGAAGTTCAAGCGTACAAAGTGTTGGCTTCCTCATTTAGGGGTCTTTGGGTTACTCCCCCTAAACTGTACAAGTCAAGATTTATAAAGGGGGAAATCATGAGAAGGGGATATTTTGAGTCTTTACAAGGAATGTCAACAGTACAAGAAATACATGGAAATTACCAGTACACGTTGTATAATTGTGGTAGTAAAAGGTCAATTCCAGCCATCCTTGATATTACTCCTTTCCATATACACATGACCCTGAGAGGGGCTTTCCTTAAAATAAGCCATGTATTCACGTCAGTATAACACTGCCCTCTATGGACAGATATGTATTTGAACAGATAGGAGCAATTTCTTATCGGACTGGAATAGCACTTTGTACCTATAAATCCTGTCACATTGTAATTAAGTCATAAGATGGTAAAAAAAAAAAAAAAAAAACATTGTAAAAGCCCATAGACGTGAGAAGAGAAGAAACCATGATACAGCACAAAGACTGAAGTACGAAAACGAAGAAATAGGATCAACAAGAAGAACCGGATAGGGTAGAAAGACGGCATCGTTGCCAATAAAGTCCCAGCACGTTACCCTATTTTGTTTTACTATCATTTAAATTTATTAATAGTGATATAAGGGACGGTGACCTGTTGTGTTAACATAATACAGACATAAAGAACCAAAATGACAGAGCAAAAAGTCAAAAGATGATCTCGAAGAAAAAGTTCCTACCGGAAATTCTCAGTTTTGAACAGTCATCAGGAGAATAACCTGTGAAAGGACCGGGATAGGGGTTAAAGATGAATGGAGGAAATGTATGGAAGAATAGAAAGATTAGAGAAAGACCCACCAAAGAGAGAGTATGCAGACATGGACTGACCAGAGCTTGAAAGTAGGATGTTGGATAGAGGAGGATTTGAGGGAAGTTGCAAAGAGTACAGATGCTGTGTAGAAGAACTGAGGAACGGGAGACACGGGTAAAGAAAGCAAGTGAAGAGTCGGTGTGATGATTGCATGTGAAGAGTGGGATGAACAGAAGAGCGGAGATGTCCAGAAAAGGACTGCAAATATAGGAAAGAAAGTCAGCAACGATAAGGTCATTGTAACCGACCTATAAACCGCTCAATATTAACAATATAGTACAGCAGGGAGAAGGTAAACTCTAAATTAAAATATAAAATCTTTTATTAAATAGACCTAGGACATGAGGGCAATTGACAAACCAACAAATGACATAACCATATCATAAAGTGCAAGTGCTCAGTTTACACAGTGCTCAAGATAAAAAAAAAGGTTTGGTCTCACTAATTTTTCAGGTTCACGCTCTCATTCTCAGGCTTATCGGGCAGGAGCAGAAGAATTATATGATATAAGAGGGTGGGTTTATTTTTACAATACCATGTCGTGCACCTGTATTGCTCCCACCCACACAAGGGCAGTCCCCAAGTGTGACCTAATATTAGTTACCCATTAATATACATGTAGCCTCCCCTCCATGTGGAGAGATCATCAGGGGAGTTTGAAGATTTTAGGGGTACACAAAATACAGAATATAGATAAGGCTCCTGCTGTGGCATAGAGGTAAGTGTTGGGTCTGACAGGTCGTGTCAGTACCCATATGAGAATAGCGGTCTATCAGAGCACCGTTCAGTGCCGGTTTATGGCTAAATGTGCTCGCTCTCCGTGTAGCCGGCGTCTTTTGTTACCGGGGCACGACAGGGTATTGTAAAAAGAAAACCTTTCCCCTATATCATATATTTCTTCTGCTCCTGCCTGATAAGCCTGAGAATGAGAGAGAGTGAACCTGAAAAATTAGTGAGACCAAACCTTTTTTTATCTTGAGCACTGTTTAAACTGAGCACTTGCACTTTATGATATGGTTAGGTCATTTGTTGGTTTATCAATTGGTCTCATGTCCTAGGTCTATTTTATAAAATATTATTAAAAAGTTAAATTTTAATTTATAGTTTACCTTCTCCTTGCTGTACTCTACAAATATAGGAAAGAACAACATTGAGATGACCACCCGAAGTTCCATGGAAAATAGTTTTCTAGGGGGGATGGTCCTCTTAAGTAAGATGGTCTGTATTCATAGTACATGATGGCACTGAGGCGGGTGGTCTTCTAAAACAGTTGGAGAGGTTTCTTGATATAGAGAAAAATCAGAAAGAAATGGCCCTTGGCATGAAGATTTGAGGAGCAGAAAGCAACAGCTAATGGACTTGATTTGGCATAGGTGGGTACTGGTGAAAATGCTAGATGGGTAATTGTAGAGGGGATAGACTACTTGATGAGTAGAAGGTCCACAGAACTACCGCCAGTGAAAAGCTACTCAGGAAGGCAGTGGTCAATAGACAGCGATTAAATGCGAAAAGACGGGATGAAGATGCCCTGAGTAAAGAGGCCTATAAAGAACACAAAAATGTGGAGAAGAAAGCCGCAACAAAGATGATTACAGGACATAGTAATAAAGAGAATTATGACAGTACTGACAAATAACAAGGGAAAAGATCACATAAAAGATGATAAAACACAAAGGAGAGTCGGCAGAACGGTGGCAGCAAATACCTTACAGTAAGAGAATGATTTTCAGGTTTTAGACATGGTAATCTAAACAAAAATTGTTCTTTGTATTTTTTCTGTCTATGTATCACTTCCCAGCCTGTCCATAAAGCTATGCTCAATGCAAAATAGTAGGTGAATATTACCTATTATAACACTGGAATTGCAGTTTTTTTTTTTTTAATAACTCACCCACTTTAAATTTTTCTAAACATTTTTGCATAAAATAAAAAAAATTAACCGACCCTTTTGCTCCTTTGGTGATTTGTTGATCAGATTTGGAAAATGAAGGGACTGAGATGTACATCTGATAACATGATCATAACGAGGTAAACCTGTCTGCATATTAAGCAGCGACACCTGTTCTTAATCCCGGTCCTGGTCCTGAGCAAATGGATTTTTTTTAGTATTTGAAGCAGCATGATCTGCTATAGATTCCTTAGGACCCAATTTCAAGAAAAAGAAAATCATCATGGTAAAGCCGCGATGCACATTGTGCCTTATGTATCCTGGATGTCACGTTCGAAGGCTGCTGTCCTTACCTTTAATTCAGTCTGTCGGGTATGAAAAAGCCACAATACTATTATAATATAATTTATACTGTGTGCACGACACCCAATTAATCATGTCTTATGAACGATTAATGGAGTCGTAATATAGAACAGATTTTTGGAATAACTTGTCTGCCTAAAAAAAATGCTAATACTCAACTAAGTGGCTGCAAATACCTGCACTTAGGACATCAATGTGTGCTGGAGGCCTTCATCGGTCTGAGCACAGACCATAACTCACGGACTGGCCATGGGTTTCCTTACCCAAATTTTACCCATGATGCACTGATGTTTAAATGCCACCTTATAGTGAGGGGGACTTATCAAGAGCCTCCCCTGATTATCCAGCACACGCCTAAGTAGGACATTTTTCATGGGATTATCTGAAACATTAAATCCACAAAGCAATTAACACCAACTAGTCAAATACGAAATAAAGTATTGGGACATCCCAAGTTACGCAGCCGAGTGGGAGTGTAAATATGGCCATAGGCACTGTGATCATTTTGGCCATTGTAATTAAAAATTAGTATTTGCATCAACATCCTGTCCATCTATCTATTCTGCACGCTTTTTTCCATGGTTTTATTAGATCGGGCAAATTGAGCAATTGAGAAGATATCCAGGGAAGCCAATCACATCGCTGATTTTATTTTTTTCATTTCATTGGTTGCAATGGGCAACACTTCCACTTTTCAAAAATAATCCCCGGTAGACTCCATAGGGTGCAAATTTACTAAAAGAATCCCCAAATATTGGCACATTTTGGTGCCAACTGTCACATCAAGTTTTAGACCTATTTATTATGGGCTTAAACCCTTTACAGTTTACTCAAAGGAGTGTGTGTGGCTGACCTGTAGAGAGACATGGCTTCAG
Source organism: Phyllobates terribilis (assembly GCF_046119375.1). Classification (NCBI taxonomy): domain Eukaryota; kingdom Metazoa; phylum Chordata; class Amphibia; order Anura; family Dendrobatidae; genus Phyllobates; species Phyllobates terribilis. The sequence goes on from NW_027362767.1 coordinate 143,932,683, forward strand.
GTGCGTACAATTTATCATCCAGTATGAACCCCTGTGATAAATTTAGGAGCAGACTAAATTTACACTGTTTATATACATTATCTATTAGAAAGGATTAGTAAAGCTGCCCCACTGTGTATGAAGTTTTTGGAATGAAGAAATCATGGCTTTTGGCAGTGAAGGCGTTAAGTTGAAAAAGATTGGTTTGGGGTAATGTGGCCGATGTCAATGCCTTAAAGTGATGAAAGGTTTCAACTGCTTTAGTCTCCACCGGTATAACTCCTCAAAGCCAACAAAGAAGCTTGCACCAAGGTCAATTCTAAAATTCATATCAATATGCATGTAAGGAGGTGTCCGTATAACACACCTCTCAGCCCTGTCTGAGAATGCAACAACGAAAAAATACTTGAAAAAGTCCCCCTGAGAGACATATGGAATATTTTATATAAAATATTTGTACAGATCTGTAGCCAGTATTTTTTGTTATGTGGGACCGCTATGGGGTCACAGATGATATTGAATTTAACTGAGAATATCCCCGATGTATATTTGGCCGGTATTGGTAAACATGATGGTAAACTCATAGGAGAGATGAAAATACCCCTGATAACAAATTTAATAACAGTGTCCCTTCTGGTCTTGCACAAATGTTCCAGTCTAGGGAACTGCAATGGGGGTCATAACAGTGTCGCTTGTTCAAAACATTCTTCGTAGTCCTTGTTCCTTGTGTGTATTTTCTGTGCTGCCTGCCTTCGCCTTTGATATTCTAAAAATTCCTCCTTCAAGGCTGCACAACGTTCTTCTGGGCTGGATAAAGCCTGAGGGTATCGACTATCCAATGCATCCACCGGTCCCGAACCAGCCGGGCATGGAGCCACCTCTGAAGGAAGTTTTACATCTGCAGAGGAGAAAAAAAAAAAAGTTTTAGCTGTGAAATTCATCAATCGTGTCACTTCTTTTCTTCCTCTTGTGTCCCGTAACATTTTTTATTTTTTACAAGAAGCTTGGTCTGTCCAACATGTTACTAGATCTATGTACAATTAGTATTCTCAAACCTTCACAAGTTATGTCCTCTGTAGACAGTCTATGTAAGATCTATGTAAGGTCCTTGACGATGATATATCTGACAGGTAATCTCCTTCACGTCCTACGTATTCTACATTAAATCCAGAAGGGTCTGATGGAGTTGCACATAGATGAAGGATTGATATTGCTCAAGTGCTAAAGAGACAGACGCTAAGACAGGGAAGGGTTGTGTCACCCAACTTGATAGCTAGCGGAGAGGATGCATATATTCGAAGGTGGCAGATCCCTTTGAGAACTTCTGCAAGATCATTTTTAATCTATTCTGATGATATTTTTTCAGTAACATAAACAAGTAATATTCTTATTTATCGTAAAATCCACCGGTTGAGGGACCAATGCAAGTGAATATGTTGAAGGTGTAACATCTAAACCGTGTCGAGTCATGCCCCTATTTGTCTCATCTCTTAATGCCATGATCAAGAAATAGAAATATAGATAAATTCAAAGGACAATGAGCTTGTCACCGAGAATCTGAGGGGATGGAAAGTTTCTAAGCCGCTTTCTCTTTGGCAAGGGAGGCTCCATATCCCCAAGGAGCGATTACTGTAATTACACACAGACTCATGTTTTTCTTGTAAAACCCCTTTGAGATATTGTCTAAGTCACATTTCTTGTTAAAAGACATTCATGGTTTCTTTTTTTTAAATTTCCATTCAACGCATAATTTTTCCGATTGAATGTCTTTAAAAGTCAAATGGTGGTAATTTTTTTTTACAAGTTCCTTGTGTTCCTGTCTCACGATAGTCTCGTCTAATCACCCGATGAATGAGACAAATGTTTTTTTTGTCCGTTGAAATTATCTTTTGATTTCCACAACTTCACGGCAGCGCATCATTCTGGGTAACCAGGACTGGCACAGCCACGACAAATGGCTTATATGTCCTCTTCTTCTGAACTTCTCTGTGCTGCTTTATGAACACAAACCACGTGAAAGTTTAGCTGAACTTTGATGCGGTCATCAATCAGCTTAGAGAAGTTTAGAAAAGACAGATAATAGTGTTACAAATTCTTGCCACAACCTCAGTGGCAGAGTGGAAGCGTTCAGAAGCCCACGTCGTGTTAATTCACTTTGACAGCACTTAATACCGTCACGTGCACCGGCTACTTCACAGACTGCAAGTGAGCGAATGGAAAAATCTATTTGGCATGGGCCAGAAACAATGCATTTTCTAAGCAATGCAGGCACTCCTAATGTAACATGTTCTGCAGATCATATTGACGGTAACATAGAGAATGATTAACTCACTTTGTCTTTCTACTTTCCCTGCAGAGATGGTTTGGCCACTGTTACCGCTACGATAGACTTGGAGGGCATCCATAAGATCAACTTCAAGGGTAAACTCTGAGTCCCATTCGTAGTTCTCATCCACAGATGTATTCCTCCTGTACACAACACACATACTAGTTATCTTTTTACTAGAAGGAAATTTTATATATACTGATTTTTCTTCAATTTGGGATGCACAATATTTATTATATATATTTATTATATAGGGGCAGTATTATAGTAGTTATATTCTTGTACATACGAGCAGTATTACAGTAGTTATATTCTTGTACATAGGGGGCAGTATTATAGTAGTTATATTCTTGTACATAGGAGCAGTATTATAGTAGTTATATTCTTGTACATAGGAGCAGTATTATAGTAGTTATATTCTTGTACATAAGAGCAGTATTATAGTAGGTATATTCTTGTACATAGGGGCAGTATTATAGTAGTTATATTCTTGTACATAGGAGCAGTATTATAGTAGTTATATTCTTGTATATAGGGGGCAGTATTATAGTAGTTATATTCTTGTACATACGAGCAGTATTATAGTAGTTATATTCTTGTACATAAGAGCAGTATTATAGTAGGTATATTCTTGTACATAGGGGCAGTATTATAGTAGTTATATTCTTGTACATAGGAGGCAGTATTATAGTAGTTATATTCTTGTACATAGGGGGCAGTATTATAGTAGTTATATTCTTGTACATAGGGGCAGTATTATAGTAGTTATATTCTTGTACATAGGAGCAGTATTATAGTAGTTATATTCTTGTACATAGGAGCAGTATTATAGTAGTTATATTCCTGTACATAGGAGCAGTATTATAGTAGTTATATTCTTGTACATAGGAGCAGTATTATAGTAGATATATTTTTGTACATAGGGGGCTGTATTATAGTAGTTATATTCCTGTATATAGGAGCAGTATTATAGTAGTTATATTCCTGTATATAGGGACAGTATTATAGTAGTTATATTCTTGTACATAGGGGGCAGTATTATAGTAGTTATATTCTTGTACATGGGGGGCAGTATTATAGTAGTTATATTCTTGTACATAGGAGCAGTATTATAGTAGTTATATTCTTGTACATAGGGGCAGTATTATAGTAGTTATATTCTTGTACATAGGAGCAGTATTATAGTAGTTATATTCTTGTACATGGGGGGCAGTATTATAGTAGTTATATTCCTGTACATAGGAGCAGTATTATAGTAGTTATATTCTTGTACATAGGAGCAGTATTATAGTAGTTATATTCTTGTATATAGGGGCAGTATTATAGTAGTTATATTCTTGTTCATAGGGTGCAGTATTATAGTAGTTATATTCTTGTACATAGGAGCAGTATTATAGTAGTTATATTCTTGTACATAGGCGGACAGTAGTATAGTAGTTATGTTCTTGTACATAGGAGCAGTATTATAGTAGTTATATTCTTGTACATAGGGGGCAGTATTATAGTAGTTATATTCTTGTACATAGGAGCAGTATTATAGTAGTTATATTCTTGTACATAGGGGGCAGTATTATAGTAGTTATATTCTTGTATATAGCGGCAGTATTATAGTAGTTATATTCTTGTACATAGGGGGCAGTATTATAGTAGTTATATTCTTGCACATAGGGGGCAGTATTATAGTAGTTATGTTCTTGTACATAGGAGCAGTATTATAGTAGTTATATTCTTGTACATAGGAGCAGTATTATAGTAGTTATATTCTTGTACATAGGCGGCAGTATTATAGTAGTTATATTCTTGTACATAGGCGGCAGTATTATAGTAGTTATATTCTTGTATATAGGGGGCAGTATTATAGTAGTTATATTCTTGTATATAGCGGCAGTATTATAGTAGTTATATTCTTGTACATAGGGGGCAGTATTATAGTAGTTATATTCTTGCACATAGGGGGCAGTATTATAGTAGTTATATTCTTATAAATAGGGGGCAGTATTATAGTAGTTATATTCTTGTACATAGGAGCAGTATTATAGTAGTTATATTCTTGTACATAGGGGGCAGTATTATAGTAGTTATATTCTTGTACATAGGAGCAGTATTATAGTAGTTATATTCTTGTACATAGGGGGCAGTATTATAGTAGTTATATTCTTGTATATAGGAGCAGTATTATAGTAGTTATATTCTTGTACATAGGGGCAGTATTATAGTAGTTCTATTCTTGTACATAGGAGCAGTATTATAGTAGTTATATTCTTGTACATAGGGGGTAGTATTATAGTAGTTATATTCTTGCACATAGGGGGCAGTATTATAGTAGTTACATTCTTGTACATAGGGGGAAGTATTATAGTAGTTATATTCTTGTACATAGGGGGCAGTATTATAGTAGTTATGTTCTTGTACATAGGGGGCAGTATTATCCTTGTACAGTCATGGCTGATAGTGTTGGCACCCTTGAAATTGTTCCAGAAAGCAAAGTATTTCTCCCAGAAAATGATTGCAATTACACATGTTTTGTTATAGAAACACAAAAAAAAAAGACGAAAAAAAGGCAAATTGGACATAATTTCACACACAACCCAAAAATGTCCGGACAGAATTGTTGGCACCCTCAACTTAATATTTGGTTGCACACCCTTTGAAATAAATAACTGCAATAAATCGCTTCCTATAACCATCAACAAGCTTCTTACACCTCTCAACTGGTATTTTGGACCACTCTTCTTTTGCACACTGCTCCAGGTGTCTCATATTTGAAGACACCTTCTCCCAACAGCAATTTTAAGATCTCTCCACAGGTATTCAATGGGATTTAGATTCGGACTCATTGCTGCCACTTCAGAATTCTCCAGCGCTTTGTTTCCATCCATTTCTGGGGGCTTCTTGAAGTATGGTTGGGGTCATTGTCCTGCTGGAAGACCCATGACGTAGGAAGAAAACCCAGCTTCTGACACTGGGCACTACATTGCAACCCAAAATCTTTTGGTAATTTTCAGATTTCTTTATGCCTTGCACACAGTCAAGGCACCCAGTGATAATGGCAGCAAAACAAGCCCAAAACATGTTTGAACCTCCACCATATTTGACTGCAGGTACTGTGTACTTTGTAGGCCTCATCCCATTTTTGGTAAACAGTAGAATGATATGCTTTACCAAAAAAGCACTATCTTGGTCTCATCTGTCCACAAAACACTTTCCCTGAAGGATTTTGGCTTAAGCCCCCGTCTCACATAGCGAGATCGCTGCTGTGTCACGGTTTTGGTGACGCAACAGTGACCTCACCAGCGATGTCGCTGTGTGTGACACTTTGCAGCGATCAGGCCCCTGCTGTGAGGTCGCTGATCGCTGCAAAATGTCCTGGACCATTTTTTGGTCGTTGCTCTCCCGCTGGTCAGCACACATCGCTGTGTGTGACCAGCGGGAGCAGCGATTAGGCTGGTAACTATGGTAAACATTGGGTTACTAGGGGCACAAGCGCACTTAGTAACCCGCTGTTTATCATGGTTACGAGCCTGCTAAAGTGAGCGGTAACCTCCCGCTCACTGTAGCAGAGTGGTAACCATGATAAACAACGGGTTACTAGGAGCGCGTGTGCCCCTAGTAACCCGATGTTTACAATAGTTACCAGCCTGCTCCTGCTTCAGCAGGCAGGTAACCAGGAGCAGGACATCGTGGAAAGATTCTTTCCACGATGTCGCTGCTCCCCTGATCGTTGGTGAGCCTGCCTGTTTGACAGCTCACCAGCGACCACATAGCGACGCAGCAACGATCCCTGACAGGTCGTATCGTTGTCGGGATCGTTGCAGCGTCGCTAAGTGTGACGGGGCCTTAACTTGCGTACATTTTGGCAAATTGCAGTCTAGCTTTTTATGTCTCTGTGTCAGCAGTGGGGTCCTCCTGGGTATCCTGTCATAGCGTTTTATTTCATTCAAATGTCGACGGATAGTTGACTCTGATGCAACCTGAACCTGCAGGACAGATTGAATTTCTTTGGAACTTGATTGGGGCTGCTTATCCGCTATCCGGACTATCCTGCGTTGCAACCTTTCATCAATTTTTCTCTGCCGTCCATATCCAGAGAGATTAGCTACAGTGCTATTAGTTGTAAACTTCTTGATTATGTTGCGCACCGAGAAAAAAGGAACATCAAGATCTCTGGAGATGGCCTTGTAACCTTGAGATTGTTGATCTTGTTAAACAATTTTGGTTCTCAAGTCCTCAGATAGTTCTCTTCTCCTCTTTCTGTTCTCCATGCATCGTGTGGCACACACAGACACATTGCAAAGATTGAGTCAACATCTCCCCTTTTTACCTGGGTTAGTTGTGGTTTTTATATTGTTATATTGCCCGCACATGTTACTTGCCACAGGAGATATACAAACCAGAGAATACAGAAACAGAATATACTTATAAAAATGAAGGTACTTAGCGCATAAATTCTATGTAGTAGTAATGCAGTGCAAATCTCATATATTCAGTGTTTGCATACATCTTAGCCCTTACAGAGTGCTTCTGTATTCTCTTGTTTGTATAGTATTCAGTCATGGCAGCTTGCACCTGTTCACTAGCTTTATTCTTTTCAGAGGTGCTAGTCAGTTTTTTTTGTTTTTTTTTAAGTTGCCACAGGTGAGTTTGAACGAGTGTCACATGCTTGAAAAAAAGCTCTTTATTTACAATTTTGAAAAGATGGCAATAAATTTTTGCTCTGTCCATTTTTGGGGTTTTGTGTGAAAATTGTGTCCAATTTTGCCTTTTTTTCTTTATTTTTGTGTTCTTCCAATACACATAAAGAAAATGAACATGCATAACAAAACGTGTAATTGCAATAATTTTCTGGGAGAAATATTTCATTTTCTGAAACAATTACAAGGGTGCCAACACTTTTGACCATGACTGTATATAGGGGCAGTATTCTAGTAGTTATATTCTTGTGCATGGGGGCAGTATTATAGTAGTTATATTCTTGTACATAGGGGGCAGTATTATAGTAGTTACTGTATATTCTTGTATATAGGGGCAATATTATAGTAGTTATATTCTTGTACATAGGGGGCAGTATTATAGTAGTTATATTCTTGTACATAGGGGCAGTATTATAGTAGTTATATTCTTGTACATAGGGGGCAGTATTATAGTAGTTATATTCTTGTACATAGGGGGCAGTATTATAGTAGTTATATTCTTGTACATAGGGGCAGTATTATAGTAGTTATATTCTTGTACATAGGGGGCAGTATTATAGTAGTTATATTCTTGTACATAGGAGGCAGTATTATAGTAGTTATATTCTTGTACATAGGAGCAGTATTATAGTAGTTATATTCTTGTACATAGGAGCAGTATTATAGTAGTTATATTCTTGTACATAGGAGCAGTATTATAGTAGTTATATTCTTGCACATAGGAGCAGTATTATAATAGTTATATTCTTGTACATAGGAGCAGTATTATAGTAGTTATATTCTTGTACATAGGGGGCAGTATTATAGTAGTTATATACTTGTACATAGGAGCAGTATTATAGTAGTTATATTCTTGTACATAGGGGCAGTATTATAGTAGTTATATTCTTGTACATAGGGGGCAGTATTATAGTAGTTATATTCTTGTACATAGGGAGCAGTATTATAGTAGATATATTCTTGCACATAGGAGCAGTATTATAATAGTTATAGTCTTGTACATAGGGAGCAGTATTATAGTAGATATATTCTTGCACATAGGAGCAGTATTATAATAGTTATATTCTTGTACATAGGAGTAATGTTATAGTAGATAAACTCTTTTGTGCTGGCGTGTACATATTTTCAGCATTTTACCAGCTTATACAGTAAAAAGCGGTCATGAGTACAGGAGATATTGGACTTAAACAAAATGTAAATAATGGTCAATGATTGCACATTTAACCTTAATCTCACTTATGACTGGAATAACATATGATCCAACCTTTGCAATTCTCTAAATTTCTAGCAGAATGTTCTCTTAAATAACATTACTGGAATATCAGATTATCTTGGTCACCAGTACAATCATTAAAATAATTGAGAACTACTATCAGGACTTAACTTACCTGTTGCATACAGTGGCCAACAATGAGTCCTTTCTGTGTCTATAGTCCTCAGCACTGGAGCCCTGGGAGCCCCCTCCACTGTACCAACTAGATGTTTCACCTAATGGTGAGTTGAGGTAGCTGCCCCCCACAGACTGTGCCAAAGATGGGGGTCTAAGGAATGAAACACTCCCTCTGCCACTGCTCTGACTGGTGAGACTGCTTCGCATCACCTTCTCCGAGCCGTGTAAAAAAAGGGACCTGTCTATTGGCGGCCTTTGCTTTTCCAAAGCATGGAAATCTGTGAACACTGAGAGTGGATGGTCTTTTAAAGGAAATTCAAAATGAGAAGGATTATGATGGCCAAATCTACTATCCAGGTGGGCATTTCCATGGTCCCAATGTGCTCTTTGCCCTACCTTTAAACGTTCAGCATGTTCTGGTGGCTGAGTCCACATGAGACTGCCAGGTAAGATTGCTTTTGCCGGTCCTAAATTAGGCTCTGGTGGTTTCAGAAAAGACTTAACAGGCACAGATTGCTCTTGTTTGCAGCTCAAGTAATCAAGAGACAACAATTGGTGGGGGGCACACGGAGATTCTTCTTTCCGAACCCCACTTGTGCCATCAACGTCCATTAATGTCCTATCATCCAAGTGTGCATTATTAGAAGAGTCTTTATTATCAGTCTCTGAAGAGCTTTCCTCCGATGTTACAGTCTGAGCTACTTCTTCTACAGGCCAGTCTCCATCCACGCTCATCTCCTTGAAGAAAGGTAAACTCAAGTATTGCAGAATCCCACTTTGTGTGGACAAACTATGTCTCAGTTGACTCGTTTGGTCACTGAGGCCCAAGGGTTTCTGTAAAAGTAAAGAAGGTGCCCTAATTACTGTGCTCAATGAGGAGAAACAGTCAGTCTCTGATTCTCGGAGGGTAGAAACAGTCCTTTCCAATGGGCATTCCATTTGAGCAGATTCCCCACATCGGGCCTCTTCGACTTGACTGTACGGAAGGGTCACTGAAGAAGTCACAGGACTGATGTCAGGAATTCGAAAGAGTTTTCCTTCATCCAAAGGGCTGCTGCTACAACCAAAGTATCTTCCTTGACGGTAGCCAGAATCTCTTGCTTCCTTACGAGCTTGACCTGTAGCTTTTGGTCTCAACTGTACTTCATCCCTCCAGCACTCTGGAGGTCGCTCAGGTAGTTGGCAAACCTGCAAGTAAGTTTTGGCCTGTGAGCATTGGCTCAGGTCAGATGAGTCCCTGGCATTGAACTCTGGATATAGATCAGTCTCCGTCACGTAAGGAAAGCCTCGGATGCTCCCTCTGTTTGGCTGAGTGTCAGTTTCCACCACAAAACGCCCATCGGGTCCTCTGCTTATCCTCTCCAAAGGAACACACTCTCCAACGTGACTCTCGTAAATGGTGTATTTGCCGCTTGTGCTGCTCCCATGGCTCACGCCAAGATTATTCACAGTCTTCTCACCCAATTGGAGAGACTTGCGGAAGCTTTCGTATGGTGACACTTGAAACTTGAGCCTCACGAGACTGTCGGGGCTGTTAGAACCATTAGTATTTCTAAGAAATGAAAGAATCAAAATGAAATTGAACAAAAATTGTAAAAAAAAGTGAACAAAAAAAGAAAGAAGAGGGTGAAAATGTCACTATAGGCACATTCCAGCTAATGACTAATGGATTCATCGTTAAAAAAAAAAACCTAGGTATAAAACAGTCATAGTGATGGTTCCAGTGTGGAATCGCTTTGTTGAGGATGCCAACAATTTTTGACAAATTTCAGAACCAATTCAGGTAGGACAGAGTTGGAAGTCCTTAATGTTAAAATGGATGACAAAAGCAGAGTTAACCTATAGCAACACTCAGAAAAAAAATAGTATACGTAGTTGCTGCAGATTAACTCACCAAATTGTAAGAAAAAGATGTCTGACCAACTACTTATGGGACAATTTTTTCTGCTGAAATTGTTCTTTCATAAATTATAGTGATTTTTACAGAGGGTTTCCCGGCTCGAGCTAAATTTCTCTAGTTTCTCTTTGTGACTGCAGATTTGGGAATTACACACACTGTCAGAATTTCCCCCTCAATTGCTAAATCGAGCAGGTGTCAAACTCCATCTAGATTTTCATCTGCTTCTTTCGATGTTCTACTGTGAGAAGTGGATGGCAATCTAGCTGACACGTGACCGCCCGCTCGTTCTGGGAATTGAGGGGAATACCGTCAGTGGTCATAATGCATACTGTCAAAATTCAACAATTTGCAGTCACATAGATCGACTGCAGAAATTTATCTCAAGTTTGGAACACCCCTTTAAGCAAGATAAACTTTTTCATCGTGGGCCTCCAAGTCACCTTGATCCTACTACAGGTCCACACTAAAGTCTGTGTGACTGTAAAGGAGATTCATGATCATGAGGACACAACACCGTTAAATTTAGACTTGTCACCACCATCGAGCAGGATCTACCGGTCATTGATCGGTGATTGGAGCATAGAGACGTAAAGCAAAGAAAAAAAAATAGAGCAATGATGGAAGCTACAGACAGGCAGCATGAAATGAGTGAACGGGAAGTGACATATGAGCATGAAGACACTTACTGTGAAGGAGAAGCTTTCTTGGGTTGGGAGAAGACCATTGGTGCATCTGGAAGGTTATGAGAACACAACAGGGATCAATGAGGAGTAGAACTTGAGCCAATGTGACCTGTACGTCTAATGACCTACTTATCTTCATGCATCTAATGCTATCCAAAGAACTTAATCCCAAGAACACGTGGATCTAACCCAAGTCAAGGCGTCTTAAAAACCTCCGAATTGAACTCTGTATTGCATATAAACGACTCGACTAGTTTATCAGCCAGAGAGAACCATTCCTAATTGGCATTTTACTGCATGCCTCGGTACTCCCCTAAAAGAAATACAACTGGGCTTAGTGTTTGAAAAATTAGCTCAGACAATAAGTAGACGTGTTGTCCATTACAACCACCAGATTTTAATCTTTCTCCCTTGTGGCAAAAAACAACACGGTCACTACTAGTCTGCGCTAGTTTTTATATATCAGTGACTATGTATGTATGTCTATTAATTTACACTTATCATCTATTAATCACCCTACTCCTTACCCTCTATTTATCTCCTGCTGCCACGACCTTCCGGTCCTCCTGCATCAAAGATGGCAGCCGTAGAGACATAGAGTTCAGTGGTGCCTCCACAGCACCGGGAAAGCGCGTTTCAGACTTTCGGCTTTGATCACCATATTTATGTAAGTGAACCAGAAAACCAGTCTCGGGAGGCGAACAGAGTGCACCAGATAGGGTGACTATAAATGACAAATGTGCAGTCACTTTTGAGTACCAGGGCAGAGGGTCGCTTTAAGTGCATATCTAAGCTACACCATAGAAGAATCGTGCTAACCCCATGACACACATATGGTCAGCTGTTTTGGAAGTCTAAGACCATGACTTTGATTTCTAGCACACTGCTGATAGGATATAGGGCCTATGGTAAAGATAATAGACATTTTAAAACCATAGAAGCAATCACAAAAATTCTTCGATATGGAGGTTTTAGGCCACAGTCCAATATAATGATCTTTAAATGGGTCCTCTATGCTCCAGATCTACTGATATGAATGTTCCAACATGTTTCGTAGTATGATGGGGGGGGACATGCAGGGTAAACAGAAAGGTAAGGGCAACATAATGTGCACAATAAAGAAATATGGACCCCAAACAGGCTGAGGGCATACTCCAATCCAAAAGAAAAATTACACAATGTTTAGATGGAGCTGATGAATGATAGACAGAAACATGACTGGTGGCAGCGTACTCATGCAGTGTCTGCGGTCATGGAGTAATGGAATGATTCGAGTGGAGCCTTTAGTCTGAAGAAAAGGGTTGTTGAATCGTTACAAAAACAATAAGATACCTTACAGATCTGAAAAACTAAATATTTGAAACTCGGCTCGAATTATGACTTTGTGCTGTAATCTGCTTGAAATGGCAACATAGCCTTTAGAAAGACATGAGCAGGTAATCGAGCTACTTGTGTCCTTATTGTCAAACCTACAAGTAAAGCTGACCATAGACTAAAAAAAACCAAAAAAATCGATTTTGCTCATTCCTAGATTATGTTTAGGCACATCCGCAGAATAATAATATCATTGCGATGTTTTCACTCTTGTACTGACTGTAGAAAACTTGGGGGCTCATCCTGGATGTAAGGCACAGAAGGCATCACTCCGAAATAATCATCAGACTAGATGCAGAGGCTATTGACCTAGGGTTTTTTGGTTTATTTTTGGCCAGGAATATATCCTTTTAACTTTTTCTCCATCAACATACATAACATTTTGAGATACCTAGGCATGTCAAACTCTGTATTTATATAAGTAGGACTCTCCTAAAAATGGCTTATTTTACACCAATTTACTAGACTTGTTTAGTCACTTATGGAGATAACATCTTAGCTATTCCATAGCCATCTTGGAGTCACTAAAGGTCAGCAGTTTTAAGGAATCGGCACTAAACACAAACTGTTTGCAAGTTTTAATCTGCCTAAAACGATGCAACGTGTGGGCTCTCTGTAATGGACTCTCCCTAATGCCTCGCTCTGCTCCTGTGATGGCTGGGAGGTATCTGGACAGACTTGTTGCTTTGTTCTCTACCAGTCTCTTCCTGGCACATGGCTGTACAGGGGCATGTAATGCAATGCACTTCCATTATTGTGCCATGTAATGTAATGCACTTCCAGTATTGTGGCATGTAATGTAATGCACTTCCATTACTGTGGCATGTAATGCACTTCCATTATTGTGCCATGTAATGTAATGCACTTCCAGTATTGTGGCATGTAATGCAATGCACTTCCAGTACTGTGGCATGTAATGCACTTCCATTACTGTGGCATGTAATGCACTTCCATTATTGTGGCATGTAATGCACTTCCAGTATTGTGGCATGTAATGCAATGCACTTCCAGTATTGTGGCATGTAATGCACTATCATTAATGTTGCATGTTATGCACTTCCAGTATTGTGGCATGCAATGCACTTCCATTACTGTGGCATGTAATGCACTTCAATTATTGTGGCATGTAATGCACTTCCATTATTGTGGCATGTAATGCACTTCCATTATTGTGGCATGTAATGCACTTCCATTATTGTGGCATGTAATGCACTTCCATTATTGTGCCATGTAATGCACTTCCAGTATTGTGTCATGTAATGCAATGCATTTCCATTATTGTGCCATGTAATGCACTTCCATTATTGTGCCATGTAATGCACTTCCATTATTGTGCCATGTAATGCACTTCCATTATTGTGCCATGTAATGCACTTCCATTATTGTGCCATGTAATGCACTTCCATTATTGTGCCATGTAATGCACTTCCATTATTGTGGCATGTAATGCACTTCCAGTATTATGGCATGTAATGCACTTCCATTATTGTGCCATGTAATGCACTTCCATTATTGTGCCATGTAATGCACTTCCATTATTGTGCCTTGTAATGCACTTCCATTATTGTGGCATGTAATGCACTTCCATTATTGTGCCATGTAATGCACTTCCATTATTGTGCCATGTGATGTAATGCACTTCCATTATTGTGCCATGTAATGCACTTCCATTATTGTGCCATGTAATGCACTTCCATTATTGTGCCATGTAATGCACTTCCATTACTGTGCCATGTGATGCACTTCCATTATTGTGCCATGTGATGTAATGCACTTCCATTATTGTGGCATGTAATGCACTTCCAGTATTGTGGCATGTAATGCACTTCCAGTATTGTGGCATGTAATGCACTTCCAGTATTGTGGCATGTAATGCACTTCCAGTATTGTGGCATGTAATGCACTTCCAGTATTGTGGCATGTAATGCACTTCCATTACTGTGGCATGTAATGCACTTCCATTACTGTGGCATGTAATGCACTTCCATTACTTTGGCATGTAATGCACTTCCATTATTGTGGCATGTAATGCACTTCCAGTATTGTGGCATGTAATGCAATGCACTTCCAGTATTGTGGCATGTAATGCACTATCATTAATGTTGCATGTTATGCACTTCCAGTATTGTGGCATGCAATGCACTTCCATTACTGTGGCATGTAATGCACTTCAATTATTGTGGCATGTAATGCACTTCCATTATTGTGGCATGTAATGCACTTCCATTATTGTGGCATGTAATGCACTTCCATTATTGTGCCATGTAATGCACTTCCAGTATTGTGTCATGTAATGCAATGCATTTCCATTATTGTGCCATGTAATGCACTTCCATTATTGTGCCATGTAATGCGCTTCCATTATTGTGCCATGTAATGCGCTTCCATTATTGTGCCATGTAATGCACTTCCATTATTGTGCCATGTAATGCACTTCCAGTATTGTGCCATGTAATGCACTTCCAGTATTGTGCCATGTAATGCACTTCCAGTATTGTGCCATGTAATGCACTTCCAGTATTGTGCCATGTAATGCACTTCCAGTATTGTGCCATGTAATGCACTTCCAGTATTGTGCCATGTAATGCGCTTCCAGTATTGTGCCATGTAATGCGCTTCCAGTATTGTGCCATGTAATGCGCTTCCAGTATTGTGCCATGTAATGCGCTTCCAGTATTGTGCCATGTAATGCGCTTCCAGTATTGTGCCATGTAATGCGCTTCCAGTATTGTGCCATGTAATGCGCTTCCAGTATTGTGCCATGTAATGCGCTTCCAGTATTGTGCCATGTAATGCGCTTCCAGTATTGTGCCATGTAATGCGCTTCCAGTATTGTGCCATGTAATGCGCTTCCAGTATTGTGCCATGTAATGCGCCTCCATTATTGTGCCATGTAATGCGCCTCCATTATTGTGCCATGTAATGCACTTCCATTATTGTGCCATGTAATGCACTTCCATTATTGTGCCATGTAATGCACTTCCATTATTGTGCCATGTAATGCACTTCCATTATTGTGCCATGTAATGCACTTCCATTATTGTGCCATGTAATGCGCTTCCAGTATTGTGCCATGTAATGCACTTCCAGTATTGTGCCATGTAATGCGCTTCCAGTATTGTGCCATGTAATGCACTTCCAGTATTGTGGCATGTAATGCACTTCCAGTATTGTGGCATGTAATGCACTTCCAGTATTGTGGCATGTAATGCACTTCCAGTATTGTGCCATGTAATGCACTTCCAGTATTGTGGCATGTAATGCACTTCCATTATTGTGTCATGTAATGCACTTCCAGTATTGTGCCATGTAATGCACTTCCATTATTGTGCCATGTAATGCACTTCCATTATTGTGCCATGTAATGCACTTCCAGTATTGTGCCATGTAATGCACTTCCAGTATTGTGCCATGTAATGCACTTCCAGTATTGTGCCATGTAATGCACTTCCAGTATTGTGCCATGTAATGCACTTCCAGTATTGTGGCATGTAATACACTTCCATTATTGTGGCATGTAATGCACTTCCAATATTGTGGCATGTAATACACTTCCATTATTGTGGCATGTAATGCACTTCCAGTATTGTGCCATGTAATGTAATGCACTTCCAGTATTGTGCCATGTAATGCACTTCCAGTATTGTGCCATGTAATGCACTTCCATTATTGTAGCATGTAATGCACTTCCATTATTGTGGCATGTAATGCACTTCCAGTATTGTGGCATGTAATGCACTTCCAGTATTGTGGCATGTAATGCACTTCCAGTATTGTGGCATGTAATGCACTTCCAGTATTGTAGCATGTAATGCACTTCCATTATTGTGCCATGTAATGCACTTCCAGTATTGTGCCATGTAATGCACTTCCAGTATTGTGCCATGTAATGCACTTCCAGTATTGTGCCATGTAATGCACTTCCAGTATTGTGCCATGTAATGCACTTCCATTATTGTGCCATGTAATGCACTTCCATTATTGTGCCATGTAATGCACTTCCAGTATTGTGCCATGTAATGCACTTCCAGTATTGTGGCATGTAATGCACTTCCAGTATTGTGCCATGTAATGCACTTCCAGTATTGTGCCATGTAATGCACTTCCAGTATTGTGCCATGTAATGCACTTCCAGTATTGTGCCATGTAATGCACTTCCAGTATTGTGCCATGTAATGCACTTCCAGTATTGTGGCATGTAATGCACTTCCAGTATTGTGGCATGTAATGCACTTCCAGTATTGTGGCATGTAATGCACTTCCAGTATTGTGGCATGTAATGCACTTCCATTATTGTGGCATGTAATGCACTTCCAGTATTGTGCCATGTAATGCACTTCCAGTATTGTGCCATGTAATGCACTTCCAGTATTGTGGCATGTAATGCACTTCCAGTATTGTGGCATGTAATGCACTTCCAGTATTGTGGCATGTAATGCACTTCCAGTATTGTGGCATGTAATGCACTTCCAGTATTGTGCCATGTAATGCACTTCCAGTATTGTGCCATGTAATGCACTTCCAGTATTGTGCCATGTAATGCACTTCCATTATTGTGGCATGTAATGCACTTCCATTATTGTGGCATGTAATGCACTTCCATTATTGTGGCATGTAATGCACTTCCAGTATTGTGGCATGTAATGCACTTCCAGTATTGTGCCATGTAATGCACTTCCAGTATTGTGCCATGTAATGCACTTCCATTATTGTGGCATGTAATGCACTTCCAATATTGTGGCATGTAATACACTTCCATTATTGTGGCATGTAATGCACTTCCATTATTGTGCCATGTAATGTAATGCACTTCCAGTATTGTGGCATGTAATGCACTTCCAGTATTGTGGCATGTAATGCACTTCCATTATTGTGTCATGTAATGCACTTCCAGTATTGTGCCATGTAATGCACTTCCAGTATTGTGGCATGTAATGCACTTCCAGTATTGTGGCATGTAATGCACTTCCATTATTGTGGCATGTAATGCACTTCCATTACTGTGGCATGTAATGCAATGCACTTCCATTATTGTGGCATGTAATGCAAAGCACTTCCATTACTGTGGCATGTAATGCACTTCCATAATTGTGCCATGTAATGCACTTCCATTATTGTGCCATGTAATGCACTTCCATTATTGTGCCATGTAATGCACTTCCATTATTGTGCCATGTAATGCACTTCCATTATTGTGCCATGTAATGCACTTCCATTATTGTGCCATGTAATGCACTTCCATTATTGTGGCATGTAATGCACTTCCATTATTGTGGCATGTAATGCACTTCCATTATTGTGCCATGTAATGTAATGCACTTCCAGTATTGTGCCATGTAATGCACTTCCATTATTGTGCCATGTAATGCACTTCCAGTATTGTGCCATGTAATGCACGTCCAGTATTGTGCCATGTAATGCACTTCCAGTATTGTGCCATGTAATGCACTTCCAGTATTGTGCCATGTAATGCACTTCCAGTATTGTGCCATGTAATGCACTTCCAGTATTGTGCCATGTAATGCACTTCCAGTATTGTGGCATGTAATGCACTTCCAGTATTGTGGCATGTAATGCACTTCCAGTATTGTGGCATGTAATGCACTTCCAGTATTGTGGCATGTAATGCACTTCCAGTATTGTGGCATGTAATGCACTTCCAGTATTGTGGCATGTAATGCACTTCCAGTATTGTGGCATGTAATGCACTTCCAGTATTGTGGCATGTAATGCACTTCCAGTATTGTGGCATGTAATGCACTTCCAGTATTGTGGCATGTAATGCACTTCCAGTATTGTGGCATGTAATGCACTTCCAGTATTGTGGCATGTAATGCACTTCCAGTATTGTGGCATGTAATGCACTTCCAGTATTGTGGCATGTAATGCACTTCCAGTATTGTGGCATGTAATGCACTTCCAGTATTGTGGCATGTAATGCACTTCCAGTATTGTGGCATGTAATGCACTTCCAGTATTGTGGCATGTAATGCACTTCCAGTATTGTGGCATGTAATGCACTTCCAGTATTGTGGCATGTAATGCACTTCCAGTATTGTGGCATGTAATGCACTTCCAGTATTGTGGCATGTAATGCACTTCCAGTATTGTGGCATGTAATGCACTTCCAGTATTGTGGCATGTAATGCACTTCCATTATTGTGCCATGTAATGCACTTCCATTATTGTGCCATGTAATGCACTTCCATTATTGTGGCATGTAATGCACTTCCATTATTGTGCCATGTAATGCACTTCCAGTATTGTGCCATGTAATGCACTTCCAGTATTGTGCCATGTAATGCACTTCCAGTATTGTGCCATGTAATGCACTTCCAGTATTGTGCCATGTAATGCACTTCCAGTATTGTGCCATGTAATGCACTTCCAGTATTGTGCCATGTAATGCACTTCCAGTATTGTGGCATGTAATGCACTTCCAGTATTGTGGCATGTAATGCACTTCCAGTATTGTGGCATGTAATGCACTTCCAGTGTTGTGGCATGTAATGCACTTCCATTATTGTGGCATGTAATGCACTTCCATTATTGTGGCATGTAATGCACTTCCATTATTGTGGCATGTAATGCACTTCCATTATTGTGGCATGTAATGCACTTCCATTATTGTGGCATGTAATGCACTTCCATTATTGTGGCATGTAATGCACTTCCATTATTGTGGCATGTAATGCACTTCCATTATTGTGGCATGTAATGCACTTCCATTATTGTGCCATGTAATGCACTTCCAGTATTGTGGCATGTAATGCACTTCCAGTATTGTGGCATGTAATGCACTTCCAGTATTGTGCCATGTAATGCACTTCCAGTATTGTGCCATGTAATGCACTTCCAGTATTGTGCCATGTAATGCACTTCCAGTATTGTGCCATGTAATGCACTTCCAGTATTGTGCCATGTAATGCACTTCCAGTATTGTGCCATGTAATGCACTTCCATTATTGTGCCATGTAATGCACTTCCAGTATTGTGGCATGTAATGCACTTCCATTATTGTGGCATGTAATGCACTTCCAGTATTGTGCCATGTAATGCACTTCCAGTATTGTGCCATGTAATGCACTTCCAGTATTGTGCCATGTAATGCACTTCCATTATTGTGGCATGTAATGCACTTCCAATATTGTGGCATGTAATACACTTCCATTATTGTGGCATGTAATGCACTTCCATTATTGTGCCATGTAATGTAATGCACTTCCAGTATTGTGGCATGTAATGCACTTCCATTATTGTGGCATGTAATACACTTCCATTATTGTGGCATGTAATACACTTCCATTATTGTGGCATGTAATACACTTCCATTATTGTGGCATGTAATACACTTCCATTAATGTGCCATGTATTGCACTTCCATTATTGTGCCATGTAATGCAAATCCATTATTGTGGCATGTAATACACTTCCATTATTGTGGCATGTAATACACTTCCATTATTGTGGCATGTAATGCACTTCCATTATTGTGGCATGTATTGCACTTCCAGTATTGTGCCATGTAATGCACTTCCATTATTGTGCCATGTAATGCACTTCCATAATTGTGGCATGTAATACACTTCCATTATTGTGGCATGTAATACACTTCCATTATTGTGGCATGCAATGCACTTCCAGCATTGTGGCATGTAATGCACTTCCAGCATTGTGGCATGTAATGCACTTCCAGTATTGTGGCATGCAATGCACTTCCAGTATTGTGGCATGCAATGCACTTCCATTATTGTGGCATGCAATGCATTTCCATTATTGTGGCATGTAATGCACTTCCATTATTGTGGCATGTAATGCACTTCCATTACTGTGGCATGTAATGCAATGCACTTCCATTATTGTGGCATGTAATGCAAAGCACTTCCATTACTGTGGCATGTAATGCACTTCCAGTATTGTGGCATGTAATGCACTTCCAGTATTGTGGCATGTAATGCACTTCCAGTATTGTGGCATGTAATGCACTTCCAGTATTGTGGCATGTAATGCACTTCCAGTATTGTGGCATGCAATGCACTTCCAGTATTGTGGCATGCAATGCACTTCCAGTATTGTGGCATGTAATGCACTTCCAGTATTGTGCCATGCAATGCACTTCCAGTATTGTGCCATGTAATGCACTTCCAGTATTGTGGCATGCAATGCACTTCCAGTATTGTGGCATGCAATGCACTTCCAGTATTGTGGCATGCAATGCACTTCCAGTATTGTGGCATGCAATGCACTTCCAGTATTGTGGCATGCAATGCACTTCCAGTATTGTGGCATACAATGCACTTCCAGTATTGTGGCATGCAATGCACTTCCAGTATTGTGGCATGCAATGCACTTCCAGTATTGTGGCATGCAATGCACTTCCAGTATTGTGGCATGCAATGCACTTCCAGTATTGTGGCATGCAATGCACTTCCAGTATTGTGGCATGCAATGCACTTCCAGTATTGTGGCATGCAATGCACTTCCATTATTGTGGCATGTAAAGCACTTCCATTATTGTGGCATGTAATGCACTTCCATTATGGTGGCATGTAATGTACTTCCATTATGGTGGCATGTAATGCACTTCCATTATGGTGGCATGTAATGCAATGCACTTCCATTATGGTGGCATGTAATGCACTTCCATTATGGTGGCATGTAATGCACTTCCATTATGGTGGCATGTAATGCACTTCCAGTATTGTGGCATGTAATGCACTTCCAGTATTGTGGCATGTAATGCACTTCCAGTATTGTGCCATGTAATGCACTTCCAGTATTGTGCCATGTAATGCACTTCCAGTATTGTGGCATGTAATGCACTTCCAGTATTGTGGCATGTAATGCACTTCCAGTATTGTGGCATGTAATGCACTTCCAGTATTGTGGCATGTAATGCACTTCCAGTATTGTGGCATGTAATGCACTTCCAGTATTGTGGCATGTAATGCACTTCCAGTATTGTGGCATGTAATGCACTTCCAGTATTGTGGCATGTAATGCACTTCCAGTATTGTGGCATGTAATGCACTTCCAGTATTGTGGCATGTAATGCACTTCCAGTATTGTGGCATGTAATGCACTTCCAGTATTGTGGCATGTAATGCACTTCCATTATTGTGCCATGTAATCCACTTCCATTATTGTGCCATGTAATGCACTTCCAGTATTGTGCCATGTAATGCACTTCCAGTATTGTGCCATGTAATGCACTTCCATTATTGTGCCATGTAATGCACTTCCATTATTGTGCCATGTAATGCACTTCCATTATTGTGCCATGTAATGCACTTCCATTATTGTGCCATGTAATGCACTTCCATTATTGTGCCATGTAATGCACTTCCATTATTGTGCCATGTAATGCACTTCCATTATTGTGCCATGTAATGCACTTCCATTATTGTGCCATGTAATGCACTTCCATTATTGTGCCATGTAATGCACTTCCAGTATTGTGCCATGTAATGCACTTCCAGTATTGTGCCATGTAATGCACTTCCAGTATTGTGCCATGTAATGCACTTCCAGTATTGTGCCATGTAATGCACTTCCAGTATTGTGCCATGTAATGCACTTCCAGTATTGTGCCATGTAATGCACTTCCAGTATTGTGCCATATAATGCACTTCCATTATTGTGGCATGTAATGCACTTCCATTATTTTGGCATGTAATGCACTTCCAGTATTTTGGCATGTAATGCACTTCCATTATTGTGCCATGTAATGCACTTCCATTATTGTGGCATGTTATGCACTTCCATTATTGTGGCATGTAATGCACTTCCATTATTGTGGCATGTAATGTAATGCACTTCCATTATTGTGCCATGTAATGCGCTTCCAGTATTGTGGCATGTAATGCGCTTCCATTATTGTGCCATGTAATGTAATGCACTTCCATTATTGTGCCATGTAATGCACTTCCATTATTGTGGCATGTAATGCACTTCCATTATTGTGGCATGTAATGCACTTCCATTATTGTGGCATGTAATGTAATGCACTTCCATTATTGTGGCATGTAATGCACTTCCATTATTGTGGCATGTAATGCACTTCCATTATTGTGGCATGTAATGTAATGCACTTCCAGTATTGTGGCATGTAATGCACTTCCAGTATTGTGGCATGTAATGCACTTCCAGTATTGTGGCATGTAATGCACTTCCATTATTGTGCCATGTAATGTAATGCACTTCCATTATTGTGCCATGTAATGCACTTCCAGTATTGTGCCATGTAATGCACTTCCAGTATTGTGCCATGTAATGCACTTCCATTATTGTGGCATGTAATACACTTCCATTATTGTGGCATGTAATGCACTTCCATTATTTTGTCATGTAATGTAATGCACTTCCAGTTTTGTGGCATGTAATGCACTTCCATTATTGTGCCATGTAATGCACTTCCAGTATTGTGGCATGTAATGCACTTCCAGTATTGTGGCATGTAATGCACTTCCATTATTGTGCCATGTAATGTAATGCACTTCCAGTATTGTGCCATGTAATGCACTTCCATTATTGTGCCATGTAATGCACTTCCAGTATTGTGCCATGTAATGCACTTCCAGTATTGTGCCATGTAATGCACTTCCAGTATTGTGGCATGTAATGCACTTGGAGTATTGTGGCATGTAATGCACTTGGAGTATTGTGGCATGTAATGCACTTCCAGTATTGTGGCATGTAATGCACTTCCAGTATTGTGGCATGTAATGCACTTCCAGTATTGTGGCATGTAATGCACTTCCAGTATTGTGGCATGTAATGCACTTCCAGTACTGTGGCATGTAATGCACTTCCAGTATTGTGGCATGTAATGCACTTCCAGTATTATGGCATGTAATGCACTTCCATTACTGTGGCATGTAATGCACTTCCAGTATTGTGGCATGTAATGCACTTCCAGTATTGTGGCATGTAATGCACTTCCAGTATTGTGGCATGTAATGCACTTCCAGTACTGTGGCATGTAATGCACTTCCAGTACTGTGGCATGTAATGCACTTCCAGTACTGTGGCATGTAATGTACTTCCAGTACTGTGGCATGTAATGCACTTCCAGTACTGTGGCATGTAATGCACTTCCAGTACTGTGGCATGTAATGCACTTCCAGTACTGTGGCATGCAATGCACTTCCAGTATTATGGCATGTAATGCACTTCCATTACTGTGGAATGCAATGCACTTCCATTACTGTGGCATGCAATGCACTTCCAGTATTTTAGCATGTAATGCGCTTCCAGTATTGTGGCATGTAATGCACTTCCATTATTGGGCCATGTAATGCACTTCCATTATTGTGCCATGTAATGCACTTCCATTATTGTGCCATGTAATGCACTTCCATTATTGTGCCATGTAATGCACTTCCATTATTGTGCCATGTAATGCACTTCCATTATTGTGCCATGTAATGCACTTCCAGTATTGTGCCATGTAATGCACTTCCAGTATTGTGCCATGTAATGCACTTCCAGTATTGTGCCATGTAATGCACTTCCAGTATTGTGCCATGTAATGCACTTCCATTATTGTGGCATGTAATGCACTTCCATTATTGTGGCATGTAATGCACTTCCATTATTGTGGCATGTAATGTAATGCACTTCCATTATTGTGGCATGTAATGCACTTCCATTATTGTGGCATGTAATGCACTTCCATTATTGTGGCATGTAATGTAATGCACTTCCAGTATTGTGGCATGTAATGCACTTCCAGTATTGTGGCATGTAATGCACTTCCAGTATTGTGGCATGTAATGCACTTCCATTATTGTGCCATGTAATGTAATGCACTTCCATTATTGTGCCATGTAATGCACTTCCAGTATTGTGCCATGTAATGCACTTCCAGTATTGTGCCATGTAATGCACTTCCATTATTGTGGCATGTAATACACTTCCATTATTGTGGCATGTAATGCACTTCCATTATTTTGTCATGTAATGTAATGCACTTCCAGTTTTGTGGCATGTAATGCACTTCCATTATTGTGCCATGTAATGCACTTCCAGTATTGTGGCATGTAATGCACTTCCAGTATTGTGGCATGTAATGCACTTCCATTATTGTGCCATGTAATGTAATGCACTTCCAGTTTTGTGCCATGTAATGCACTTCCATTATTGTGCCATGTAATGCACTTCCATTATTGTGCCATGTAATGCACTTCCATTATTGTGCCATGTAATGCACTTCCAGTATTGTGCCATGTAATGCACTTCCAGTATTGTGCCATGTAATGCACTTCCAGTATTGTGCCATGTAATGCACTTCCAGTATTGTGCCATGTAATGCACTTCCAGTATTGTGCCATGTAATGCACTTCCAGTATTGTGCCATGTAATGCACTTCCAGTATTGTGCCATGTAATGCAATTCAAGTATTTTGGCATGTAATGCACTTCCAGTATTGGGCCATGTAATGCACTTCCATTATTGGGCCATGTAATGCACTTCCATTATTGGGCCATGTAATGCAATGCACTTCCATTATTGTGCCATGTAATGCACTTCCATTATTGTGCCATGTAATGCACTTCCATTATTGTGCCATGTAATGCACTTCCATTATTGTGGCATGTAATGCACTTCCATTATTGTGGCATGTAATGCACTTCCATTATTGTGGCATGTAATGCACTTCCATTATTGTGGCATGTAATGCACTTCCATTATTGTGCCATGTAATGTAATGCACTTCCAGTATTGTGGCATGTAATGCACTTCCATTATTGTGCCATGTAATGCACTTCCATTATTGTGCCATGTAATGCACTTCCATTATTGTGCCATGTAATGCACTTCCATTATTGTGCCATGTAATGCACTTCCAGTATTGTGCCATGTAATGCACTTCCAGTATTGTGCCATGTAATGCACGTCCAGTATTGTGCCATGTAATGCACTTCCATTATTGTGCCATGTAATGCACTTCCAGTATTGTGCCATGTAATGCACTTCCAGTATTGTGCCATGTAATGCACTTCCAGTATTGTGCCATGTAATGCACTTCCAGTATTGTGCCATGTAATGCACTTCCATTATTGTGCCATGTAATGCACTTCCAGTATTGTGCCATGTAATGCACTTCCAGTATTGTGCCATGTAATGCACTTCCAGTATTGTGGCATGTAATGCACTTGGAGTATTGTGGCATGTAATGCACTTGGAGTATTGTGGCATGTAATGCACTTCCAGTATTGTGGCATGTAATGCACTTCCAGTATTGTGGCATGTAATGCACTTCCAGTATTGTGGCATGTAATGCACTTCCAGTATTGTGGCATGTAATGCACTTCCAGTACTGTGGCATGTAATGCACTTCCAGTATTGTGGCATGTAATGCACTTCCAGTATTATGGCATGTAATGCACTTCCATTACTGTGGCATGTAATGCACTTCCAGTATTGTGGCATGTAATGCACTTCCAGTATTGTGGCATGTAATGCACTTCCAGTATTGTGGCATGTAATGCACTTCCAGTACTGTGGCATGTAATGCACTTCCAGTACTGTGGCATGTAATGCACTTCCAGTACTGTGGCATGTAATGTACTTCCAGTACTGTGGCATGTAATGTACTTCCAGTACTGTGGCATGTAATGCACTTCCAGTACTGTGGCATGTAATGCACTTCCAGTACTGTGGCATGTAATGCACTTCCAGTACTGTGGCATGCAATGCACTTCCAGTATTATGGCATGTAATGCACTTCCATTACTGTGGCATGCAATGCACTTCCATTACTGTGGCATGCAATGCACTTCCAGTATTTTAGCATGTAATGCACTTCCAGTATTGTGGCATGTAATGCACTTCCATTATTGGGCCATGTAATGCACTTCCATTATTGTGCCATGTAATGCACTTCCATTATTGTGCCATGTAATGCACTTCCATTATTGTGCCATGTAATGCACTTCCATTATTGTGCCATGTAATGCACTTCCATTATTGTGCCATGTAATGCACTT
Organism: Phyllobates terribilis; assembly: GCF_046119375.1. Lineage (NCBI taxonomy): Eukaryota > Metazoa > Chordata > Amphibia > Anura > Dendrobatidae > Phyllobates > Phyllobates terribilis. The sequence goes on from NW_027362767.1 coordinate 143,959,017, forward strand.
CCAGTATTGTGCCATGTAATGCACTTCCAGTATTGTGCCATGTAATGCACTTCCAGTATTGTGCCATGTAATGCACTTCCATTATTGTGGCATGTAATGCACTTCCATTATTGTGCCATGTAATGCACTTCCATTATTGTGCCATGTAATGCACTTCCATTATTGTGCCATGTAATGCACTTCCATTATTGTGCCATGTAATGCACTTCCATTATTGTGCCATGTAATGCACTTCCATTATTGTGCCATGTAATGCACTTCCATTATTGTGGCATGTAATGCACTTCCATTATTGTGTCATGTAATGTAATGCACTTCCAGTTTTGTGGCATGTAATGAACTTCCATTATTGTGCCATGTAATGCACTTCCAGTATTGTGGCATGTAATGCACTTCCAGTATTGTGGCATGTAATGCACTTCCATTATTGTGCCATGTAATGTAATGCACTTCCAGTTTTGTGGCATGTAATGCACTTCCATTATTGTGCCATGTAATGCACTTCCATTATTGTGCCATGTAATGCACTTCCATTATTGTGCCATGTAATGCACTTCCAGCATTGTGCCATGTAATGCACTTCCAGCATTGTGCCATGTAATGCACTTCCAGCATTGTGCCATGTAATGCACTTCCAGCATTGTGCCATGTAATGCACTTCCAGCATTGTACCATGTAATGCACTTCCAGCATTGTGCCATGTAATGCACTTCCAGTATTGTGCCATGTAATGCACTTCCAGTATTGTGCCATGTAATGCACTTCCATTATTGTGCCATGTAATGCACTTCCATTATTGTGCCATGTAATGCACTTCCAGTATTTTGGCATGTAATGCACTTCCATTATTGGGCCATGTAATGCACTTCCATTATTGGGCCATGTAATGCAATGCACTTCCATTATTGTGCCATGTAATGCACTTCCATTATTGTGCCATGTAATGCACTTCCATTATTGTGCCATGTAATGCACTTCCATTATTGTGCCATGTAATGCACTTCCATTATTGTGCCATGTAATGCACTTCCATTATTGTGCCATGTAATGTAATGCACTTCCAGTTTTGTGGCATGTAATGCACTTCCAGTATTGTGCCATGTAATGCACTTCCAGTATTGTGCCATGTAATGCACTTCCAGTATTGTGCCATGTAATGCACTTCCATTATTGGGCCATGTAATGCACTTCCATTATTGGGCCATGTAATGCACTTCCATTATTGGGCCATGTAATGCAATGCACTTCCATTATTGCGCCATGTAATGCACTTCCATTATTGTGCCATGTAATGCACTTCCATTATTGTGCCATGTAATGCACTTCCATTATTGTGCCATGTAATGCACTTCCATTATTGTGCCATGTAATGCACTTCCATTATTGTGCCATGTAATGTAATGCACTTCCAGTTTTGTGGCATGTAATGCACTTCCAGTATTGTGCCATGTAATGCACTTCCAGTATTGTGCCATGTAATGCACTTCCAGTATTGTGCCATGTAATGCACTTCCAGTATTGTGCCATGTAATGCACTTCCAGTATTGTGGCATGTAATGCACTTCCAGTATTGTGGCATGTAATGCACTTCCAGTATTGTGGCATGTAATGCACTTCCAGTATTGTGGCATGTAATGCACTTCCAGTATTGTGGCATGTAATGCACTTCCAGTATTGTGGCATGTAATGCACTTCCAGTACTGTGGCATGTAATGCACTTCCAGTATTGTGGCATGTAATGCACTTCCAGTATTATGGCATGTAATGCACTTCCATTACTGTGGCATGTAATGCACTTCCAGTATTGTGGCATGTAATGCACTTCCAGTATTGTGGCATGTAATGCACTTCCATTATTGTGTCATGTAATGCACCTCCATTATTGGGCCATGTAATGCACTTCCATTATTGGGCCATGTAATGCACTTCCATTATTGGGCCATGTAATGCACTTCCATTATTGGGCCATGTAATGCACTTCCATTATTGGGCCATGTAATGCACTTCCATTATTGGGCCATGTAATGCACTTCCATTATTGGGCCATGTAATGCACTTCCATTATTGGGCCATGTAATGCACTTCCATTATTGGGCCATGTAATGCACTTCCATTATTGGGCCATGTAATGCACTTCCATTATTGGGCCATGTAATGCACTTCCATTATTGGGCCATGTAATGCACTTCCATTATTGGGCCATGTAATGCACTTCCATTATTGGGCCATGTAATGCACTTCCATTATTGTGGCATGTAATGCACTTCCATTATTGGGCCATGTAATGCACTTCCATTATTGTGCCATGTAATGCACTTCCATTATTGTGCCATGTAATGCACTTCCATTACTGTGGCATGTAATGCACTTCCATTATTGTGCCATGTAATGTAATGCACTTCCAGTTTTGTGCCATGTAATGCACTTCCAGTATTGTGCCATGTAATGCACTTCCAGTATTGTGCCATGTAATGCACTTCCAGTATTGTGGCATGTAATGCACTTCCAGTATTGTGGCATGTAATGCACTTCCAGTATTGTGGCATGTAATGCACTTCCAGTATTGTGGCATGTAATGCACTTCCAGTATTGTGCCATGTAATGCACTTCCAGTATTGTGCCATGTAATGCACTTCCAGTATTGTGCCATGTAATGCACTTCCATTATTGTGCCATGTAATGCACTTCCAGTATTGTGGCATGTAATGCACTTCCAGTATTGTGCCATGTAATGCACTTCCAGTATTGTGCCATGTAATGCACTTCCAGTTTTGTGCCATGTAATGCACTTCCAGTATTGTGGCATGTAATGCACTTCCAGTATTGTGCCATGTAATGCACTTCCAGTATTGTGGCATGTAATGCACTTCCAGTATTGTGGCCATGTAATGCACTTCCATTATTGGGCCATGTAATGCACTTCCATTATTGTGCCATGTAATGCACTTCCATTATTGGGCCATGTAATGCACTTCCATTATTGTGCCATGTAATGCACTTCCATTATTGTGCCATGTAATGTAATGCACTTCCAGTTTTGTGGCATGTAATGCACTTCCAGTATTGTGCCATGTAATGCACTTCCAGTATTGTGGCATGTAATGCACTTCCAGTATTGTGGCATGTAATGCACTTCCAGTATTGTGGCATGTAATGCACTTCCAGTATTGTGGCATGTAATGCACTTCCAGTATTGTGGCATGTAATGCACTTCCAGTATTGTGGCATGTAATGCACTTCCAGTATTGTGGCATGTAATGCACTTCCAGTATTGTGGCATGTAATGCACTTCCAGTATTGTGGCATGTAATGCACTTCCAGTATTGTGGCATGTAATGCACTTCCAGTATTGTGGCATGTAATGCACTTCCATTATTGTGGCATGTAATGCACTTCCAGTATTGTGCCATGTAATGCACTTCCAGTATTATGGCATGTAATGCACTTCCAGTATTATGGCATGTAATGCACTTCCAGTATTATGGCATGTAATGCACTTCCAGTATTGTGGCATGCAACGCACTTCCAGTATTGTGGCATGTAATGCACTTCCAGTATTGTGGCATGTAATGCACTTCCAGTATTGTGGCATGCAACGCACTTCCAGTATTGTGGCATGCAACACACTTCCAGTATTGTGGCATGCAACGCACTTCCAGTATTGTGGCATGCAACGCACTTCCAGTATTGTGCCATGTAATGCACTTCCATTATTGTGCCATGTAATGCACTTCCATTATTGTGCCATGTAATGCACTTCCAGTATTGTGCCATGTAATGCACTTCCAGTATTGTGCCATGTAATGCACTTCCAGTATTGTGCCATGTAATGCACTTCCATTATTGTGCCATGTAATGCACTTCCAGTATTGTGCCATGTAATGCACTTCCAGTATTGTGCCATGTAATGCACTTCCAGTATTGTGGCATGTAATGCACTTGGAGTATTGTGGCATGTAATGCACTTGGAGTATTGTGGCATGTAATGCACTTCCAGTATTGTGGCATGTAATGCACTTCCAGTATTGTGGCATGTAATGCACTTCCAGTATTGTGGCATGTAATGCACTTCCAGTATTGTGGCATGTAATGCACTTCCAGTACTGTGGCATGTAATGCACTTCCAGTATTGTGGCATGTAATGCACTTCCAGTATTATGGCATGTAATGCACTTCCATTACTGTGGCATGTAATGCACTTCCAGTATTGTGGCATGTAATGCACTTCCAGTATTGTGGCATGTAATGCACTTCCAGTATTGTGGCATGTAATGCACTTCCAGTACTGTGGCATGTAATGCACTTCCAGTACTGTGGCATGTAATGCACTTCCAGTACTGTGGCATGTAATGTACTTCCAGTACTGTGGCATGTAATGCACTTCCAGTACTGTGGCATGTAATGCACTTCCAGTACTGTGGCATGTAATGCACTTCCAGTACTGTGGCATGTAATGCACTTCCAGTACTGTGGCATGCAATGCACTTCCAGTATTATGGCATGTAATGCACTTCCATTACTGTGGAATGCAATGCACTTCCATTACTGTGGCATGCAATGCACTTCCAGTATTTTAGCATGTAATGCACTTCCAGTATTGTGGCATGTAATGCACTTCCATTATTGGGCCATGTAATGCACTTCCATTATTGTGCCATGTAATGCACTTCCATTATTGTGCCATGTAATGCACTTCCATTATTGTGCCATGTAATGCACTTCCATTATTGTGCCATGTAATGCACTTCCATTATTGTGCCATGTAATGCACTTCCAGTATTGTGCCATGTAATGCACTTCCAGTATTGTGCCATGTAATGCACTTCCAGTATTGTGCCATGTAATGCACTTCCAGTATTGTGCCATGTAATGCACTTCCAGTATTGTGCCATGTAATGCACTTCCATTATTGTGGCATGTAATGCACTTCCATTATTGTGGCATGTAATGCACTTCCATTATTGTGGCATGTAATGTAATGCACTTCCATTATTGTGGCATGTAATGCACTTCCATTATTGTGGCATGTAATGCACTTCCATTATTGTGGCATGTAATGTAATGCACTTCCAGTATTGTGGCATGTAATGCACTTCCAGTATTGTGGCATGTAATGCACTTCCAGTATTGTGGCATGTAATGCACTTCCATTATTGTGCCATGTAATGTAATGCACTTCCATTATTGTGCCATGTAATGCACTTCCAGTATTGTGCCATGTAATGCACTTCCAGTATTGTGCCATGTAATGCACTTCCATTATTGTGGCATGTAATGCACTTCCATTATTTTGTCATGTAATGTAATGCACTTCCAGTTTTGTGGCATGTAATGCACTTCCATTATTGTGCCATGTAATGCACTTCCAGTATTGTGGCATGTAATGCACTTCCAGTATTGTGGCATGTAATGCACTTCCATTATTGTGCCATGTAATGTAATGCACTTCCAGTTTTGTGGCATGTAATGCACTTCCATTATTGTGCCATGTAATGCACTTATATTATTGTGCCATGTAATGCACTTCCATTATTGTGCCATGTAATGCACTTCCAGTATTGTGCCATGTAATGCACTTCCAGTATTGTGCCATGTAATGCACTTCCAGTATTGTGCCATGTAATGCACTTCCAGTATTGTGCCATGTAATGCACTTCCAGTATTGTGCCATGTAATGCAATTCAAGTATTTTGGCATGTAATGCACTTCCAGTATTGGGCCATGTAATGCACTTCCATTATTGGGCCATGTAATGCACTTCCATTATTGGGCCATGTAATGCAATGCACTTCCATTATTGTGCCATGTAATGCACTTCCATTATTGTGCCATGTAATGCACTTCCATTATTGTGCCATGTAATGCACTTCCATTATTGTGCCATGTAATGCACTTCCATTATTGTGGCATGTAATGCACTTCCATTATTGTGGCATGTAATGCACTTCCATTATTGTGGCATGTAATGCACTTCCATTATTGTGCCATGTAATGTAATGCACTTCCAGTATTGTGGCATGTAATGCACTTCCATTATTGTGCCATGTAATGCACTTCCATTATTGTGCCATGTAATGCACTTCCATTATTGTGCCATGTAATGCACTTCCATTATTGTGCCATGTAATGCACTTCCAGTATTGTGCCATGTAATGCACTTCCAGTATTGTGCCATGTAATGCACGTCCAGTATTGTGCCATGTAATGCACTTCCATTATTGTGCCATGTAATGCACTTCCAGTATTGTGCCATGTAATGCACTTCCAGTATTGTGACATGTAATGCACTTCCAGTATTGTGCCATGTAATGCACTTCCAATATTGTGCCATGTAATGCACTTCCAGTATTGTGCCATGTAATGCACTTCCAGTATTGTGCCATGTAATGCACTTCCAGTATTGTGGCATGTAATGCACTTGGAGTATTGTGGCATGTAATGCACTTGGAGTATTGTGGCATGTAATGCACTTCCAGTATTGTGGCATGTAATGCACTTCCAGTATTGTGGCATGTAATGCACTTCCAGTATTGTGGCATGTAATGCACTTCCAGTATTGTGGCATGTAATGCACTTCCAGTACTGTGGCATGTAATGCACTTCCAGTATTGTGGCATGTAATGCACTTCCAGTATTATGGCATGTAATGCACTTCCATTACTGTGGCATGTAATGCACTTCCAGTATTGTGGCATGTAATGCACTTCCAGTATTGTGGCATGTAATGCACTTCCAGTATTGTGGCATGTAATGCACTTCCAGTACTGTGGCATGTAATGCACTTCCAGTACTGTGGCATGTAATGCACTTCCAGTACTGTGGCATGTAATGTACTTCCAGTACTGTGGCATGTAATGTACTTCCAGTACTGTGGCATGTAATGCACTTCCAGTACTGTGGCATGTAATGCACTTCCAGTACTGTGGCATGTAATGCACTTCCAGTACTGTGGCATGCAATGCACTTCCAGTATTATGGCATGTAATGCACTTCCATTACTGTGGCATGCAATGCACTTCCATTACTGTGGCATGCAATGCACTTCCAGTATTGTGCCATGTAATGCACTTCCATTATTGTGCCATGTAATGCACTTCCATTATTGTGCCATGTAATGCACTTCCATTATTGTGCCATGTAATGCACTTCCAGTATTGTGCCATGTAATGCACTTCCAGTATTGTGCCATGTAATGCACTTCCAGTATTGTGCCATGTAATGCACTTCCAGTATTGTGCCATGTAATGCACTTCCATTATTGTGCCATGTAATGCACTTCCATTATTGTGCCATGTAATGCACTTCCATTATTGTGCCATGTAATGCACTTCCATTATTGTGCCATGTAATGCACTTCCATTATTGTGCCATGTAATGCACTTCCATTATTGTGCCATGTAATGCACTTCCATTATTGTGCCATGTAATGCACTTCCATTATTGTGGCATGTAATGCACTTCCATTATTGTGTCATGTAATGCACTTCCAGTTTTGTGGCATGTAATGAACTTCCATTATTGTGCCATGTAATGCACTTCCAGTATTGTGGCATGTAATGCACTTCCAGTATTGTGGCATGTAATGCACTTCCATTATTGTGCCATGTAATGTAATGCACTTCCAGTTTTGTGGCATGTAATGCACTTCCATTATTGTGCCATGTAATGCACTTCCATTATTGTGCCATGTAATGCACTTCCATTATTGTGCCATGTAATGCACTTCCAGCATTGTGCCATGTAATGCACTTCCAGCATTGTGCCATGTAATGCACTTCCAGCATTGTGCCATGTAATGCACTTCCAGCATTGTGCCATGTAATGCACTTCCAGCATTGTACCATGTAATGCACTTCCAGCATTGTGCCATGTAATGCACTTCCAGTATTGTGCCATGTAATGCACTTCCAGTATTGTGCCATGTAATGCACTTCCATTATTGTGCCATGTAATGCACTTCCATTATTGTGCCATGTAATGCACTTCCAGTATTTTGGCATGTAATGCACTTCCATTATTGGGCCATGTAATGCACTTCCATTATTGGGCCATGTAATGCAATGCACTTCCATTATTGTGCCATGTAATGCAATGCACTTCCATTATTGTGCCATGTAATGCACTTCCATTATTGTGCCATGTAATGCACTTCCATTATTGTGCCATGTAATGCACTTCCATTATTGTGCCATGTAATGCACTTCCATTATTGTGCCATGTAATGCACTTCCATTATTGTGCCATGTAATGTAATGCACTTCCAGTTTTGTGGCATGTAATGCACTTCCAGTATTGTGCCATGTAATGCACTTCCAGTATTGTGCCATGTAATGCACTTCCAGTATTGTGCCATGTAATGCACTTCCAGTATTGTGCCATGTAATGCACTTCCATTATTGGGCCATGTAATGCACTTCCATTATTGGGCCATGTAATGCACTTCCATTATTGGGCCATGTAATGCAATGCACTTCCATTATTGCGCCATGTAATGCACTTCCATTATTGTGCCATGTAATGCACTTCCATTATTGTGCCATGTAATGCACTTCCATTATTGTGCCATGTAATGCACTTCCATTATTGTGCCATGTAATGCACTTCCATTATTGTGCCATGTAATGCACTTCCATTATTGTGCCATGTAATGTAATGCACTTCCAGTTTTGTGGCATGTAATGCACTTCCAGTATTGTGCCATGTAATGCACTTCCAGTATTGTGCCATGTAATGCACTTCCAGTATTGTGGCATGTAATGCACTTCCAGTATTGTGGCATGTAATGCACTTCCAGTATTGTGGCATGTAATGCACTTCCAGTATTGTGGCATGTAATGCACTTCCAGTATTGTGGCATGTAATGCACTTCCAGTATTGTGGCATGTAATGCACTTCCAGTATTGTGGCATGTAATGCACTTCCAGTATTGTGGCATGTAATGCACTTCCAGTACTGTGGCATGTAATGCACTTCCAGTACTGTGGCATGTAATGCACTTCCAGTATTATGGCATGTAATGCACTTCCATTACTGTGGCATGTAATGCACTTCCAGTATTGTGGCATGTAATGCACTTCCAGTATTGTGGCATGTAATGCACCTCCATTATTGGGCCATGTAATGCACCTCCATTATTGGGCCATGTAATGCACTTCCATTATTGGGCCATGTAATGCACTTCCATTATTGGGCCATGTAATGCACTTCCATTATTGGGCCATGTAATGCACTTCCATTATTGGGCCATGTAATGCACTTCCATTATTGGGCCATGTAATGCACTTCCATTATTGGGCCATGTAATGCACTTCCATTATTGGGCCATGTAATGCACTTCCATTATTGGGCCATGTAATGCACTTCCATTATTGGGCCATGTAATGCACTTCCATTATTGGGCCATGTAATGCACTTCCATTATTGGGCCATGTAATGCACTTCCATTATTGTGGCATGTAATGCACTTCCATTATTGGGCCATGTAATGCACTTCCATTATTGTGCCATGTAATGCACTTCCATTATTGTGCCATGTAATGCACTTCCATTATTGTGCCATGTAATGCACTTCCATTACTGTGGCATGTAATGCACTTCCATTATTGTGCCATGTAATGTAATGCACTTCCAGTTTTGTGCCATGTAATGCACTTCCAGTATTGTGCCATGTAATGCACTTCCAGTATTGTGCCATGTAATGCACTTCCAGTATTGTGCCATGTAATGCACTTCCAGTATTGTGGCATGTAATGCACTTCCAGTATTGTGGCATGTAATGCACTTCCAGTATTGTGGCATGTAATGCACTTCCAGAATTGTGCCATGTAATGCACTTCCAGTATTGTGCCATGTAATGCACTTCCAGTATTGTGCCATGTAATGCACTTCCATTATTGTGCCATGTAATGCACTTCCATTATTGTGCCATGTAATGTAATGCACTTCCAGTTTTGTGCCATGTAATGCACTTCCAGTATTGTGGCATGTAATGCACTTCCAGTATTGTGCCATGTAATGCACTTCCAGTATTGTGGCCATGTAATGCACTTCCATTATTGGGCCATGTAATGCACTTCCATTATTGTGCCATGTAATGCACTTCCATTATTGGGCCATGTAATGCACTTCCATTATTGTGCCATGTAATGCACTTCCATTATTGTGCCATGTAATGCACTTCCATTATTGTGCCATGTAATGTAATGCACTTCCAGTTTTGTGGCATGTAATGCACTTCCAGTATTGTGCCATGTAATGCACTTCCAGTATTGTGCCATGTAATGCACTTCCAGTATTGTGGCATGTAATGCACTTCCAGTATTGTGGCATGTAATGCACTTCCAGTATTGTGGCATGTAATGCACTTCCAGTATTGTGGCATGTAATGCACTTCCATTATTGTGGCATGTAATGCACTTCCATTATTGTGGCATGTAATGCACTTCCAGTATTGTGCCATGTAATGCACTTCCAGTATTGTGGCATGTAATGCACTTCCAGTATTGTGGCATGTAATGCACTTCCAGTATTATGGCATGTAATGCACTTCCAGTATTATGGCATGTAATGCACTTCCAGTATTGTGGCATGCAACGCACTTCCAGTATTGTGGCATGTAATGCACTTCCAGTATTGTGGCATGTAATGCACTTCCAGTATTGTGGCATGCAACGCACTTCCAGTATTGTGGCATGCAACACACTTCCAGTATTGTGGCATGCAACGCACTTCCAGTATTGTGGCATGCAACGCACTTCCAGTATTGTGCCATGTAATGCACTTCCATTATTGTGCCATGTAATGCACTTCCATTATTGTGCCATGTAATGCACTTCCATTATTGTGCCATGTAATGCACTTCCATTATTGTGCCATGTAATGCACTTCCATTATTGTGGCATGTAATGCACTTCCAGTATTGTGCCATGTAATGCACTTCCAGTATTGTGGCATGTAATGCACTTCCATTATTGTGCCATGTAATGCACTTCCATTATTGTGCCATGTAATGCACTTCCATTATTGTGCCATGTAATGCACTTCCATTATTGTGCCATGTAATGCACTTCCATTATTGTGCCATGTAATGCACTTCCATTATTGTGCCATGTAATGCACTTCCAGTATTGTGGCACGTAATGCACTTCCAGTATTGTGGCATGCAATGCACTTCCATTATTGTGCCATGTAATGCACTTCCAGTATTGTGGCATGCAATGCACTTCCAGTATTGTGGCATGCAATGCACTTCCATTATTGTGCCATGCAATGCACTTCCAGTATTGTGGCATGTAATGCACTTCCAGTATTGTGGCATGTAATGCACTTCCAGTATTGTGGCATGTAATACACTTCCAGTATTGTGGCATGTAATGCAATGCACTTCCATTATTGTGTCATGTAATGCACTTCCATTACTGTGGCATGTAATGCAATGCACTTCCATTATTGTGGCATGTAATGCAAAGCACTTCCATTACTGTGGCATGTAATGCACTTCCATTACTGTGGCATGTAATGCAATGCACTTCCATTATTGTGGCATGTAATGCAAAGCACTTCCATTATTGTGCCATGTAATGCACTTCCATTACTGTGGCATGTAATGCACTTCCATTATTTTGGCATGTAATCCACTTCCATTATTGTGGCATGTAATGCACTTCCATTATTGTGGCATGCAATGCACTTCCATTATTGTGGCATGCAATGCACTTCCATTATTGTGGCATGCAATGCACTTCCAGTATTGTGGCATGTAATGCACTTCCAGTATTGTGGCATGTAATGAACTTCCAGTATTGTGGCATGTAATGCACTTCCATTATTCTGGCATGCAATGCACTTCCAGTATCGTGCCATGTAATGCACTTCCATTACTGTGGCATGTAATGCAATGCACTTCCATTATTGTGGCATGTAATGCAAAGCACTTCCATTACTGTGGCATGTAATGCAATGCACTTCCATTATTGTGGCATGTAATGCACTTCCAGTATTGTGGCATGTAATGCACTTCCAGTATTGTGGCATGTAATGCACTTCCAGTATTGTGGCATGTAATGCACTTCCAGTATTGTGGCATGTAATGCACTTCCAGTATTGTGCCATGTAATGCACTTCCAGTATTGTGCCATGTAATGCACTTCCAGTATTGTGCCATGTAATGCACTTCCAGTATTGTGCCATGTAATGCACTTCCAGTACTGTGGCATGTAATGCACTTCCAGTATTGTGGCATGTAATGCACTTCCATTATTGTGCCATGTAATGCACTTCCATTATTGTGCCATGTAATGCACTTCCATTATTGTGTCATGTAATGCACTTCCATTATTGTGCCATGTAATGCACTTCCAGTATTGTGGCATGTAATGCACTTCCAGTATTGTGGCATGTAATGCACTTCCAGTATTGTGGCATGTAATGCACTTCCATTATTGTGGCATGTAATGCACTTCCATTATTGAGGCATGTAATGCACTTCCATTATTGTGCCATGTAATGCACTTCCATTATTGTGCCATGTAATGCACTTCCATTATTCTGGCATGTAATGCACTTCCATTATTGTGGCATGTAATGTAATGCACTTCCATTATTCTGGCATGTAATGCACTTCCAGTATTGTGGCATGTAATGCACTTCCATTATTGTGGCATGTAATGTAATGCACTTCCATTATTCTGGCATGTAATGCACTTCCATTATTGTGGCATGTAATGCACTTCCATTATTGTGGCATGTAATGCACTTCCATTATTGTGGCATGTAATGCACTTCCATTATTGTGGCATGTAATGTAATGCACTTCCATTATTGTGGCATGTAATGCACTTCCATTATTGTGGCATGTAATGCACTTCCATTATTGTGGCATGTAATGTAATGCACTTCCAGTATTGTGGCATGTAATGCACTTCCAGTATTGTGGCATGTAATGCACTTCCAGTATTGTGGCATGTAATGCACTTCCAGTATTGTGGCATGTAATGCACTTCCAGTATTGTGGCATGTAATGCACTTCCATTATTGTGGCATGTAATGCACTTCCATTATTGTGCCATGTAATGCACTTCCATTATTGTGCCATGTAATGCAATGCACTTCCAGTATTGTGGCATGTAATGCACTTCCAGTATTATGGCATGTAATGCACTTCCAGTATTATGGCATGTAATGCACTTCCAGTATTGTGGCATGTAATGCACTTCCAGTATTGTGGCATGTAATGCAATGCACTTCCAGTATTGTGCCATGTAATGCACTTCCAGTACTGTGGCATGTAATGCACTTCCAGTATTGTGCCATGTAATGCAATGCACTTCCAGTATTGTGCCATGTAATGCACTTCCAGTACTGTGGCATGTAATGCACTTCCAGTATTGTGGCATGTAATGCACTTCCATTATTGTGGCATGTAATGCACTTCCATTATTGTGCCATGTAATGCACTTCCATTATTGTGGCATGTAATGCACTTCCAGTATTGTGCCATGTAATGCACTTCCATTATTCTGGCATGTAATGCACTTCCATTATTGTGGCATGTAATGTAATGCACTTCCATTATTCTGGAATGTAATGCACTTCCAGTATTGTGGCATGTAATGCACTTCCATTATTGTGGCATGTAATGCACTTCCATTATTGTGGCATGTAATGCAATGCACTTCCATTATTGTGGCATGTAATGTAATGCACTTCCATTATTCTGGCATGTAATGCACTTCCATTATTGTGGCACGTAATGCACTTCCATTATTGTGGCACGTAATGCACTTCCATTATTGTGGCATGTAATGCACTTCCATTATTGTGGCATGTAATGTAATGCACTTCCATTATTGTGGCATGTAATGCACTTCCATTATTGTGGCATGTAATGTAATGCACTTCCAGTATTGTGGCATGTAATGCACTTCCAGTATTGTGGCATGTAATGCACTTCCAGTATTGTGACATGTAATGCACTTCCAGTATTATGGCATGTAATGCACTTCCATTATTGTGGCATGTAATGCACTTCCATTATTGTGCCATGTAATGCACTTCCATTATTGTGGCATGTAATGCAATGCACTTCCAGTATTGTGGCATGTAATGCACTTCCAGTATTGTGGCATGTAATGCACTTCCAGTATTGTGGCATGTAATGCACTTCCAGTATTGTGGCATGTAATGCACTTCCAGTATTGTGGCATGTAATGCACTTCCAGTATTGTGGCATGTAATGCACTTCCATTATTCTGGCATGTAATGCACTTCCATTATTCTGGCATGTAATGCACTTCCAGTATTGTGGCATGTAATGCACTTCCAGTATTGTGGCATGTAATGCACTTCCAGTATTGTGGCATGTAATGCACTTCCAGTATTGTGGCATGTAATGCACTTCCAGTATTGTGGCATGCAACGCACTTCCAGTATTGTGGCATGCAACGCCCTTCCAGTATTGTGCCATGCAACGCACTTCCAGTATTGCGGCATGCAACGCACTTCCAGTATTGCGGCATGCAACGCACTTCCAGTATTGTGGCATGCAACGCACTTCCAGTATTGTGCCATGTAATGCACTTCCATTATTGTGCCATGTAATGCACTTCCATTATTGTGCCATGTAATGCACTTCCATTATTGTGCCATGTAATGCACTTCCAGTATTGTGCCATGTAATGCACTTCCAGTATTGTGGCATGTAATGCACTTCCAGTATTGTGGCATGTAATGCACTTCCAGTATTGTGGCATGTAATGCACTTCCATTATTGTGCCATGTAATGCACTTCCATTATTGTGCCATGTAATGCACTTCCATTATTGTGGCATGTAATGCACTTCCAGTATTGTGGCATGCAATGCACTTCCAGTATTGTGCCATGTAATGCACTTCCAGTATTGTGGCATGTAATGCACTTCTAGTACTGTGGCATGTAATGCACTTCCAGTATTGTGGCATGTAATACACTTCCAGTATTGTGGCATGTAATGCAATGCACTTCCATTATTGTGGCATGTAATGCACTTCCATTACTGTGGCATGTAATGCAATGCACTTCCATTATTGTGGCATGTAATGCAAAGCACTTCCATTACTGTGGCATGTAATGCACTTCCATTACTGTGGCATGTAATGCAATGCACTTCCATTATTGTGGCATGTAATGCACTTCCATTATTGTGGCATGTAGTGCACTTCCATTATTGTGGCATGTAATGCACTTCCATTATTGTGGCATGTAATGCACTTCCATTATTGTGCCATGTAATGCACTTCCATTATTGTGGCATGCAATGCACTTCCATTATTGTGGCATGTAATGCACTTCCAGTATTGTGGCATGTAATGAACTTCCAGTATTGTGGCATGTAATGCACTTCCATTATTCTGGCATGCAATGCACTTCCATTACTGTGGCATGTAATGCACTTCCATTACTGTGGCATGTAATGCAATGCACTTCCATTACTGTGGCATGTAATGCAAAGCACTTCCATTACTGTGGCATGTAATGCAATGCACTTCCATTATTGTGGCATGTAATGCAATGCACTTCCATTATTGTGGCATGTAATGCACTTCCATTATTGTGCCATGCAATGCACTTCCATTATTGTGCCATGCAATGCACTTCCAGTATTGTGCCATGCAATGCACTTCCAGTATTGTGGCATGTAATGCACTTCCAGTATTGTGGCATGTAATGCACTTCCAGTATTGTGGCATGTAATGCACTTCCAGTATTCTGGCATGTAATGCACTTCCAGTATTGTGGCATGCAATGCACTTCCAGTATTATGGCATGTAATGCACTTCCAGTATTATGGCATGTAATGCACTTCCATTATAGTGGCATGTAATGCACTTCCAGTATTGTGGCATGTAATGCACTTCCATTATAGTGGCAGGTAATGCACTTCCAGTATTATGGCAGGTAATGCACTTCCATTATAGTGGCAGGTAATGCACTTCCAGTATTATGGCATGTAATGCACTTCCATTATAGTGGCATGTAATGCACTTCCAGTATTGTGGCATGCAATGCACTTCCAGTATTATGGCATGTAATGCACTTCCAGTATTATGGCATGTAATGCACTTCCAGTATTATGGCATGTAATGCACTTCCAGTATCGTGCCATGTAATGCACTTCCAGTATCGTGCCATGTAATGTAATGCACTTCCAGTATTGTGGCATGTAATGCACTTCCAGTATTGTGCCATGTAATGCACTTCCATTATTGTGCCATGTAATGCACTTCCAGTATTGTGCCATGTAATGCACTTCCAGTATTGTGCCATGTAATGCACTTCCAGTATTGTGCCATGTAATGCACTTCCAGTATTCTGGCATGCAATGCACTTCCAGTATTCTGGCATGCAATGCACTTCCATTATTGTGGCATGTAATGCAAAGCACTTCCATTATTGTGGCATGTAATGCACTTCCATTATTGTGGCATGTAATGCACTTCCATTATTGTGGCATGTAATGCACTTCCATTATTGTGCCATGTAATGCACTTCCATTATTGTGCCATGTAATGCACTTCCATTATTGTGCCATGTAATGCACTTCCATTATTATGCAATGCACTTCCATTATTGTGGCATGTAATGCACTTCCATTACTGTGGCATGTAATGCAATGCACTTCCATTATTGTGGCATGTAATGCAAAGCAGTTCCATTACTGTGGCATGTAATGCACTTCCATTACTGTGGCATGTAATGCAATGCACTTCCATTATTGTGGCATGTAATGCAAAGCAGTTCCATTACTGTGGCATGTAATGCACTTCCATTACTGTGGCATGTAATGCAATGCACTTCCATTATTGTGGCATGTAATGCACTTCCATTATTGTGGCATGTAATGCACTTCCATTATTGTGGCATGTAATGCACTTCCATTATTGTGTCATGTAATGCACTTCCAGTATTGTGGCATGCAATGCACTTCCAGTATTGTGGCATGTAATGCACTTCCAGTATTGTGGCATGTAATGCACTTCCAGTATTGTGGCATGTAATGCACTTCCAGTATTGTGGCATGTAATGCACTTCCAGTATTGTGGCATGTAATGCACTTCCAGTATTATGGCATGTAATGCACTTCCAGTATTATGGCATGTAATGCACTTCCAGTATTGTGGCATGTAATGCACTTCCAGTATTGTGGCATGAAATGCACTTCCAGTATTGTGGCATGAAATGCACTTCCAGTATTGTGGCATGTAATGCACTTCCAGTATTGTGGCATGTAATGCACTTCCAGTATTGTGGCATGTAATGCACTTCCAGTATTGTGGCATGTAATGCACTTCCAGTATTATGGCATGTAATGCACTTCCAGCATTGTGGCATGTAATGCACTTCCATTATGGTGGCATGTAATGCACTTCCATTATGGTGGCATGTAATGCACTTCCAGTATTGTGGCATGTAATGCACTTCCAGTATTGTGGCATGTAATGCACTTCCATTATTGTGCCATGTGATGTAATGCACTTCCAGTATTGTGGCATGTAATGCACTTCCAGTATTGTGGCATGAAATGCACTTCCAGTATTATGGCATGTAATGCACTTCCAGTATTGTGGCATGTAATGCACTTCCAGTATTGTGGCATGTAATGCACTTCCAGTATTGTGGCATGTAATGCACTTCCAGTATTATGGCATGTAATGCACTTCCAGCATTGTGGCATGTAATGCACTTCCATTATGGTGGCATGTAATGCACTTCCATTATGGTGGCATGTAATGCACTTCCAGTATTGTGGCATGTAATGCACTTCCAGTATTGTGGCATGTAATGCACTTCCATTATTGTGGCATGTAATGCACTTCCAGTATTGTGGCATGTAATGCACTTCCATTATTGTGGCATGTAATGCACTTCCAGTATTGTGGCATGTAATGCACTTCCAGTATTGTGGCATGTAATGCACTTCCATTATTGTGGCATGTAAAGCACTTCCATTATTGTGGCATGTAAAGCACTTCCATTATTGTGGCATGTAATGCACTTCCATTATTGTGGCATGTAATGCACTTCCAGTATTGTGGCATGTAATGCACTTCCAGTATTGTGGCATGCAATGCACTTCCAGTACTGTGGCATGCAATTCACTTCCAGCATTGTGGCATGCAATGCACTTCCAGTATTGTGGCATATAATGCACTTCCAGTATTGTGGCATGTAATGCACTTCCAGTATTGTGGCATGTAATGCACTTCCAGTATTGTGGCATGCAATTCACTTCCAGCATTGTGGCATGCAATGCACTTCCAGTATTGTGGCATATAATGCACTTCCAGTATTGTGGCATGTAATGCACTTCCAGTATTGTGGCATGCAATGCACTTCCAGTATTGTGGCATGCAATGCATTTCCATTATTGTGCCATGTAATGCATTTCCATTATTGTGCCATGTAATGCACTTCCATTATTGTGGCATGTAATGCACTTCCATTATTGTGGCATGTAATGCACTTCCATTATTGTGGCATGTAATGCACTTCCATTATTGTGGCATGTAATGCACTTCCATTATTCTGGCATGTAATGCACTTCCATTATTGTGCCATGTAATGCACTTCCAGTATTGTGGCATGTAATGCACTTCCATTATTGTGGCATGTAATGCACTTCCATTATTGTGCCATGTAATGCACTTCCATTATTGTGGCATGTAATGCACTTCCATTATTGTGCCATGTAATGCAATGCACTTCCATTATGGTGGCATGTAATGCACTTCCATTATGGTGGCATGTAATGCACTTCCATTATGGTGGCATGTAATGCAATGCACTTCCATTATGGTGGCATGTAATGCACTTCCATTATGGTGGCATGTAATGCACTTCCAGTATTGTGGCATGTAATGCACTTCCAGTATTGTGGCATGTAATGCACTTCCAGTATTGTGGCATGTAATGTAATGCACTTCCAGTATTGTGGCATGTAATGCACTTCCATTATTGTGGCATGTAATGCAATGCACTTCCATTATTGTGGCATATAATGCACTTCCATTATTGTGGCATGTAATGCACTTCCATTATTGTGGCATGTAATGCACTTCCAGTATTGTGCCATGTAATGCACTTCCAGTATTGTGGCATGTAATACACTTCCAGTATTGTGGCATGTAATGCACTTCCAGTATTGTGGCATGTAATGCACTTCCAGTATTGTGGCATGTAATGCACTTCCAGTATTGTGGCATGTAATGCACTTCCATTATTGTGCCATGTAATGTAATGCACTTCCAGTATTGTGGCATGTAATGCACTTCCAGTATTGTGGCATGTAATGCAAAGCACTTCCATTACTGTGGCATGTAATGCACTTCCATTATTGTGGCATGTAATGCACTTCCAGTATTGTGGCATGTAATGCAAAGCACTTCCATTATTGTGGCATGTAATGCACTTCCATTATTGTGGCATGTAATGCACTTCCAGTATTGTGGCATGTAATGCACTTCCAGTATTGTGGCATGTAATGCACTTCCATTATTGTGCCATGTAAAGCACTTCCAGTATTGTGGCATGCAATGCACTTCCAGTATTGTGGCATGTAATGCAAAGCACTTCCATTATTGTGGCATGTAATGCACTTCCAGTATTGTGGCATGTAATGCACTTCCAGTATTGTGGCATGTAATGCACTTCCAGTATTGTGGCATGTAATGCACTTCCAGTATTGTGGCATGTAATGCACTTCCATTATTGTGGCATGTAATGCACTTCCATTATTGTGCCATGTAATGCACTTCCATTATTGTGCCATGTAATGCAATGCACTTCCAGTATTGTGGCATGTAATGCACTTCCAGTATTATGGCATGTAATGCACTTCCAGTATTATGGCATGTAATGCACTTCCAGTATTGTGGCATGTAATGCACTTCCAGTATTGTGGCATGTAATGCAATGCACTTCCAGTATTGTGCCATGTAATGCACTTCCAGTACTGTGGCATGTAATGCACTTCCAGTATTGTGGCATGTAATGCACTTCCATTATTGTGGCATGTAATGCACTTCCATTATTGTGCCATGTAATGCACTTCCATTATTGTGGCATGTAATGCACTTCCAGTATTGTGCCATGTAATGCACTTCCAGTATTCTGGCATGTAATGCACTTCCAGTATTGTGGCATGTAATGTAATGCACTTCCATTATTCTGGCATGTAATGCACTTCCAGTATTGTGGCATGTAATGCACTTCCATTATTGTGGCATGTAATGCACTTCCATTATTGTGGCATGTAATGCACTTCCATTATTGTGGCATGTAATGCAATGCACTTCCATTATTGTGGCATGTAATGTAATGCACTTCCATTATTCTGGCATGTAATGCACTTCCATTATTGTGGCACGTAATGCACTTCCATTATTGTGGCACGTAATGCACTTCCATTATTGTGGCATGTAATGCACTTCCATTATTGTGGCATGTAATGTAATGCACTTCCATTATTGTGGCATGTAATGCACTTCCATTATTGTGGCATGTAATGTAATGCACTTCCAGTATTGTGGCATGTAATGCACTTCCAGTATTGTGGCATGTAATGCACTTCCAGTATTGTGACATGTAATGCACTTCCAGTATTGTGACATGTAATGCACTTCCATTATTGTGGCATGTAATGCACTTCCATTATTGTGCCATGTAATGCACTTCCATTATTGTGGCATGTAATGCAATGCACTTCCAGTATTGTGGCATGTAATGCACTTCCAGTATTGTGGCATGTAATGCACTTCCAGTATTGTGGCATGTAATGCACTTCCAGTATTGTGGCATGTAATGCACTTCCAGTATTGTGGCATGTAATGCACTTCCAGTATTGTGGCATGTAATGCACTTCCATTATTCTGGCATGTAATGCACTTCCATTATTCTGGCATGTAATGCACTTCCAGTATTGTGGCATGTAATGCACTTCCAGTATTGTGGCATGTAATGCACTTCCAGTATTGTGGCATGTAATGCACTTCCAGTATTGTGGCATGTAATGCACTTCCAGTATTGTGGCATGCAACGCACTTCCAGTATTGTGGCATGCAACGCCCTTCCAGTATTGTGCCATGCAACGCACTTCCAGTATTGCGGCATGCAACGCACTTCCAGTATTGCGGCATGCAACGCACTTCCAGTATTGTGGCATGCAACGCACTTCCAGTATTGTGGCATGCAACGCACTTCCAGTATTGTGCCATGTAATGCACTTCCATTATTGTGGCATGTAATGCACTTCCATTATTGTGCCATGTAATGCACTTCCATTATTGTGCCATGTAATGCACTTCCATTATTGTGCCATGTAATGCACTTCCAGTATTGTGGCATGTAATGCACTTCCAGTATTGTGGCATGTAATGCACTTCCAGTATTGTGGCATGTAATGCACTTCCAGTATTGTGGCATGTAATGCACTTCCATTATTGTGCCATGTAATGCACTTCCATTATTGTGCCATGTAATGCACTTCCATTATTGTGGCATGTAATGCACTTCCAGTATTGTGGCATGCAATGCACTTCCATTATTGTGCCATGTAATGCACTTCCAGTATTGTGGCATGTAATGCACTTCTAGTACTGTGGCATGTAATGCACTTCCAGTATTGTGGCATGTAATACACTTCCAGTATTGTGGCATGTAATGCAATGCACTTCCATTATTGTGGCATGTAATGCACTTCCATTACTGTGGCATGTAATGCAATGCACTTCCATTATTGTGGCATGTAATGCAAAGCACTTCCATTACTGTGGCATGTAATGCACTTCCATTACTGTGGCATGTAATGCAATGCACTTCCATTATTGTGGCATGTAATGCACTTCCATTATTGTGGCATGTAGTGCACTTCCATTATTGTGGCATGTAATGCACTTCCATTATTGTGGCATGTAATGCACTTCCATTATTGTGCCATGTAATGCACTTCCATTATTGTGGCATGCAATGCACTTCCATTATTGTGGCATGTAATGCACTTCCAGTATTGTGGCATGTAATGAACTTCCAGTATTGTGGCATGTAATGCACTTCCATTATTCTGGCATGCAATGCACTTCCAGTATCGTGCCATGTAATGCACTTCCATTACTGTGGCATGTAATGCAATGCACTTCCATTACTGTGGCATGTAATGCAAAGCACTTCCATTACTGTGGCATGTAATGCAAAGCACTTCCATTACTGTGCCATGTAATGCAATGCACTTCCATTATTGTGGCATGTAATGCAATGCACTTCCATTATTGTGGCATGTAATGCACTTCCATTATTGTGCCATGCAATGCACTTCCAGTATTGTGCCATGCAATGCACTTCCAGTATTGTGGCATGTAATGCACTTCCAGTATTGTGGCATGTAATGCACTTCCAGTATTGTGGCATGTAATGCACTTCCAGTATTCTGGCATGTAATGCACTTCCAGTATTGTGGCATGTAATGCACTTCCAGTATTGTGGCATGCAATGCACTTCCAGTATTATGGCATGTAATGCACTTCCAGTATTATGGCATGTAATGCACTTCCATTATAGTGGCATGTAATGCACTTCCAGTATTGTGGCATGTAATGCACTTCCATTATAGTGGCAGGTAATGCACTTCCAGTATTATGGCAGGTAATGCACTTCCATTATAGTGGCAGGTAATGCACTTCCAGTATTATGGCATGTAATGCACTTCCATTATAGTGGCATGTAATGCACTTCCAGTATTGTGGCATGCAATGCACTTCCAGTATTATGGCATGTAATGCACTTCCAGTATTATGGCATGTAATGCACTTCCAGTATTATGGCATGTAATGCACTTCCAGTATCGTGCCATGTAATGCACTTCCAGTATCGTGCCATGTAATGTAATGCACTTCCAGTATTGTGGCATGTAATGCACTTCCAGTATTGTGCCATGTAATGCACTTCCATTATTGTGCCATGTAATGCACTTCCAGTATTGTGCCATGTAATGCACTTCCAGTATTGTGCCATGTAATGCACTTCCAGTATTGTGCCATGTAATGCACTTCCAGTATTCTGGCATGCAATGCACTTCCAGTATTCTGGCATGCAATGCACTTCCAGTATTCTGGCATGTAATGCAAAGCACTTCCATTATTGTGGCATGTAATGCACTTCCATTATTGTGGCATGTAATGCACTTCCATTATTGTGGCATGTAATGCACTTCCATTATTGTGCCATGTAATGCACTTCCATTATTGTGCCATGTAATGCACTTCCATTATTGTGCCATGTAATGCACTTCCATTATTATGCAATGCACTTCCATTATTGTGGCATGTAATGCACTTCCATTACTGTGGCATGTAATGCAATGCACTTCCATTATTGTGGCATGTAATGCAAAGCAGTTCCATTACTGTGGCATGTAATGCACTTCCATTACTGTGGCATGTAATGCAATGCACTTCCATTATTGTGGCATGTAATGCAAAGCAGTTCCATTACTGTGGCATGTAATGCACTTCCATTACTGTGGCATGTAATGCAATGCACTTCCATTATTGTGGCATGTAATGCACTTCCATTATTGTGGCATGTAATGCACTTCCATTATTGTGGCATGTAATGCACTTCCAGTATTGTGGCATGCAATGCACTTCCAGTATTGTGGCATGTAATGCACTTCCAGTATTGTGGCATGTAATGCACTTCCAGTATTGTGGCATGTAATGCACTTCCAGTATTGTGGCATGTAATGCACTTCCAGTATTATGGCATGTAATGCACTTCCAGTATTGTGGCATGTAATGCACTTCCAGTATTGTGGCATGAAATGCACTTCCAGTATTATGGCATGTAATGCACTTCCAGTATTGTGGCATGTAATGCACTTCCAGTATTGTGGCATGTAATGCACTTCCAGTATTGTGGCATGTAATGCACTTCCAGTATTATGGCATGTAATGCACTTCCAGCATTGTGGCATGTAATGCACTTCCATTATGGTGGCATGTAATGCACTTCCATTATGGTGGCATGTAATGCACTTCCAGTATTGTGGCATGTAATGCACTTCCAGTATTGTGGCATGTAATGCACTTCCATTATTGTGGCATGTAAAGCACTTCCATTATTGTGGCATGTAAAGCACTTCCATTATTGTGGCATGTAAAGCACTTCCATTATTGTGGCATGTAATGCACTTCCATTATTGTGGCATGTAATGCACTTCCAGTATTGTGGCATGTAATGCACTTCCAGTATTGTGGCATGCAATGCACTTCCAGTACTGTGGCATGCAATTCACTTCCAGCATTGTGGCATGCAATGCACTTCCAGTATTGTGGCATGTAATGCACTTCCAGTATTGTGCCATGTAATGCACTTCCAGTATTGTGGCATGTAATGCACTTCCAGTATTGTGGCATGTAATGCACTTCCAGTATTGTGGCATGCAATTCACTTCCAGCATTGTGGCATGCAATGCACTTCCAGTATTGTGGCATATAATGCACTTCCAGTATTGTGGCATGTAATGCACTTCCAGTATTGTGGCATGCAATGCACTTCCAGTATTGTGACATGCAATGCATTTCCATTATTGTGCCATGTAATGCATTTCCATTATTGTGCCATGTAATGCACTTCCATTATTGTGGCATGTAATGCACTTCCATTATTGTGGCATGTAATGCACTTCCATTATTGTGGCATGTAATGCACTTCCATTATTGTGGCATGTAATGCACTTCCATTATTGTGGCATGTAATGCACTTCCATTATTGTGGCATGTAATGCACTTCCATTATTCTGGCATGTAATGCACTTCCATTATTGTGCCATGTAATGCACTTCCAGTATTGTGGCATGTAATGCACTTCCATTATTGTGGCATGTAATGCACTTCCAGTATTGTGGCATGTAATGCACTTCCATTATTGTGGCATGTAATGCACTTCCATTATTGTGGCATGTAATGCACTTCCATTATTGTGGCATGTAATGCACTTCCATTATTCTGGCATGTAATGCACTTCCATTATTGTGCCATGTAATGCACTTCCAGTATTGTGGCATGTAATGCACTTCCATTATTGTGCCATGTAATGCACTTCCATTATTGTGGCATGTAATGCACTTCCATTATTGTGGCATGTAATGCACTTCCATTATTGTGCCATGTAATGCAATGCACTTCCATTATGGTGGCATGTAATGCACTTCCATTATGGTGGCATGTAATGCACTTCCATTATGGTGGCATGTAATGCAATGCACTTCCATTATGGTGGCATGTAATGCACTTCCATTATGGTGGCATGTAATGCACTTCCAGTATTGTGGCATGTAATGCACTTCCAGTATTGTGGCATGTAATGCACTTCCAGTATTGTGGCATGTAATGTAATGCACTTCCAGTATTGTGGCATGTAATGCACTTCCATTATTGTGGCATGTAATGCAATGCACTTCCATTATTGTGGCATGTAATGCACTTCCATTATTGTGGCATGTAATGCACTTCCATTATTGTGGCATGTAATGCACTTCCAGTATTGTGCCATGTAATGCACTTCCAGTATTGTGGCATGTAATACACTTCCAGTATTGTGGCATGTAATGCACTTCCAGTATTGTGGCATGTAATGCACTTCCAGTATTGTGGCATGTAATGCACTTCCAGTATTGTGGCATGTAATGCACTTCCATTATTGTGCCATGTAATGTAATGCACTTCCAGTATTGTGGCATGTAATGCACTTCCAGTATTGTGGCATGTAATGCAAAGCACTTCCATTACTGTGGCATGTAATGCACTTCCATTATTGTGGCATGTAATGCACTTCCAGTATTGTGGCATGTAATGCAAAGCACTTCCATTATTGTGGCATGTAATGCACTTCCATTATTGTGGCATGTAATGCACTTCCAGTATTGTGGCATGTAATGCACTTCCAGTATTGTGGCATGTAATGCACTTCCATTATTGTGCCATGTAATACACTTCCAGTATTGTGGCATGCAATGCACTTCCAGTATTGTGGCATGTAATGCAAAGCACTTCCATTATTGTGGCATGTAATGCACTTCCAGTATTGTGGCATGTAATGCACTTCCAGTATTGTGGCATGTAATGCACTTCCAGTATTGTGGCATGTAATGCACTTCCAGTATTGTGGCATGTAATGCACTTCCAGTATTGTGGCATATAATGCACTTCCAGTATTGTGGCATATAATGCACTTCCAGTATTGTGGCATGTAATGCACTTCCAGTATTGTGGCATGTAATGCACTTCCAGTATTGTGGCATGCAATGCATTTCCATTATTGTGCCATGTAATGCATTTCCATTATTGTGCCATGTAATGCACTTCCATTATTGTGGCATGTAATGCACTTCCATTATTGTGGCATGTAATGCACTTCCATTATTGTGGCATGTAATGCACTTCCATTATTCTGGCATGTAATGCACTTCCATTATTGTGCCATGTAATGCACTTCCAGTATTGTGGCATGTAATGCACTTCCATTATTGTGGCATGTAATGCACTTCCATTATTGTGCCATGTAATGCACTTCCATTATTGTGCCATGTAATGCACTTCCATTATTGTGGCATGTAATGCACTTCCATTATTGTGCCATGTAATGCAATGCACTTCCATTATGGTGGCATGTAATGCACTTCCATTATGGTGGCATGTAATGCACTTCCATTATGGTGGCATGTAATGCAATGCACTTCCATTATGGTGGCATGTAATGCACTTCCATTATGGTGGCATGTAATGCACTTCCAGTATTGTGGCATGTAATGCACTTCCAGTATTGTGGCATGTAATGCACTTCCAGTATTGTGGCATGTAATGTAATGCACTTCCAGTATTGTGGCATGTAATGCACTTCCATTATTGTGGCATGTAATGCAAAGCACTTCCATTACTGTGGCATGTAATGCACTTCCATTATTGTGGCATGTAATGCACTTCCAGTATTGTGGCATGTAATGCACTTCCAGTATTGTGGCATGTAATGCACTTCCATTATTGTGCCATGTAATGCACTTCCAGTATTGTGGCATGTAATGCACTTCCAGTATTGTGGCATGTAATGCAAAGCACTTCCATTATTGTGGCATGTAATGCAAAGCACTTCCATTATTGTGGCATGTAATGCACTTCCATTATTGTGCCATGCAATGCACTTCCAGTATTGTGCCATGTAATGCACTTCCAGTATTGTGGCATGTAATGCAATGCACTTCCATTATTGTGGCATGTAATGCACTTCCATTACTGTGGCATGTAATGCAATGTACTTCCATTATTGTGGCATGTAATGCAAAGCACTTCCATTACTGTGGCATGTAATGCAAAGCACTTCCATTACTGTGGCATGTAATGCACTTCCATTACTGTGGCATGTAATGCAATGCACTTCCATTATTGTGGCATGTAATGCAATGCACTTCCATTATTGTGGCATGTAATGCACTTCCATTATTGTGGCATGTAATGCACTTCCATTATTGTGGCATGTAATGCACTTCCATTATTGTGGCATGTAATGCACTTCCATTATTGTGGCATGTAATGCACTTCCATTATTGTGGCATGTAATGCA
Organism: Phyllobates terribilis; assembly: GCF_046119375.1. NCBI lineage: Eukaryota > Metazoa > Chordata > Amphibia > Anura > Dendrobatidae > Phyllobates > Phyllobates terribilis. The sequence continues at coordinate 143,986,663 of NW_027362767.1, forward strand.
CTTCCATTATTGTGGCATGTAATGCACTTCCATTATTGTGGCATGTAATGCACTTCCAGTATTGTGCCATGTAATGCACTTCCAGTATTGTGGCATGTAATGCACTTCCATTATTGTGGCATGTAATGCACTTCCAGTATTGTGCCATGTAATGCAATGCACTTCCAGTATTGTGCCATGTAATGCACTTCCAGTACTGTGGCATGTAATGCACTTCCAGCATTGTGGCATGTAATGCACTTCCATTATTGTGGCATGTAATGCACTTCCATTATTGTGGCATGTAATGCACTTCCATTATTGTGGCATGTAATGCACTTCCATTATTGTGGCATGTAATGCACTTCCAGTATTGTGGCATGTAATGCACTTCCAGTATTGTGCCATGTAATGCACTTCCAGTATTCTGGCATGTAATGCACTTCCATTATTGTGGCATGTAATGTAATGCACTTCCATTATTCTGGCATGTAATGCACTTCCATTATTGTGGCATGTAATGCACTTCCATTATTCTGGCATATAATGCACTTCCATTATTCTGGCATATAATGCACTTCCATTATTGTGCCATGTAATGCACTTCCAGTATTGTGGCATGTAATGCACTTCCATTATTGTGGCATGTAATGCACTTCCATTATTGTGGCATGTAATGCACTTCCATTATTGTGGCATGTAATGCACTTCCATTATTGTGCCATGTAATGCAATGCACTTCCATTATGGTGGCATGTAATGCACTTCCATTATGGTGGCATGTAATGCACTTCCATTATGGTGGCATGTAATGCAATGCACTTCCATTATGGTGGCATGTAATGCACTTCCATTATGGTGGCATGTAATGCACTTCCAGTATTGTGGCATGTAATGCACTTCCATTATTGTGCCATGTAATGCAATGCACTTCCATTATGGTGGCATGTAATGCACTTCCATTATGGTGGCATGTAATGCACTTCCATTATGGTGGCATGTAATGCAATGCACTTCCATTATGGTGGCATGTAATGCACTTCCATTATGGTGGCATGTAATGCACTTCCAGTATTGTGGCATGTAATGCACTTCCAGTATTGTGGCATGTAATGCACTTCCAGTATTGTGGCATGTAATGCACTTCCAGTATTGTGGCATGTAATGTAATGCACTTCCAGTATTGTGGCATGTAATGCACTTCCATTATTGTGGCATGTAATGCAATGCACTTCCATTATTGTGGCATGTAATGCACTTCCATTATTGTGGCATGTAATGCACTTCCAGTATTGTGGCATGTAATGCACTTCCAGTATTGTGGCATGTAATGCACTTCCAGTATTGTGGCATGTAATACACTTCCAGTATTGTGGCATGTAATACACTTCCAGTATTGTGGCATGTAATGCACTTCCAGTATTGTGCCATGTAATTCACTTCCAGTATTGTGGCATGTAATGCACTTCCAGTATTGTGGCATGTAATGCACTTCCAGTATTGTGGCATGTAATGCAAAGCACTTCCATTACTGTGGCATGTAATGCAATGCACTTCCATTATTGTGGCATGTAATGCACTTCCATTATTGTGGCATGTAATGCACTTCCAGTATTGTGCCATGTAATGCACTTCCAGTATTGTGCCATGTAATGCACTTCCAGTATTGTGGCATGTAATACACTTCCATTATTGTGCCATGTAATACACTTCCATTATTGTGCCATGTAATACACTTCCAGTATTGTGGCATGGAATGCACTTCCAGTATTGTGGCATGGAATGCACTTCCAGTATTGTGGCATGTAATGCAAAGCACTTCCATTACTGTGGCATGTAATGCAATGCACTTCCATTATTGTGGCATGTAATGCACTTCCATTATTGTGCCATGTAATGCACTTCCAGTATTGTGCCATGTAATGCACTTCCAGTATTGTGCCATGTAATGCACTTCCATTATTGTGGCATGCAATGCACTTCCATTATTGTGGCATGTAATGCACTTCCATTATTCTGGCATGTAATGCACTTCCATTATTGTGGCATGTAATGCACTTCCATTATTGTGGCATGTAATGCACTTCCATTATTGTGGCATGTAATGCACTTCCATTATTGTGGCATGTAATGCACTTCCATTATTGTGGCATGTAATGCACTTCCATTATTGTGCCATGTAATGCACTTCCAGTATTGTGCCATGTAATGCACTTCCAGTATTGTGGCATGTAATGCACTTCCAGTATTGTGGCATGTAATACACTTCCAGTATTGTGGCATGTAATGCACTTCCAGTATTGTGCCATGTAATTCACTTCCAGTATTGTGGCATGTAATGCAATGCACTTCCATTATTGTGGCATGTAATGCACTTCCAGTATTGTGGCATGTAATGCACTTCCAGTATTGTGCCATGTAATGCACTTCCAGTATTGTGGCATGTAATACACTTCCATTATTGTGCCATGTAATACACTTCCAGTATTGTGGCATGGAATGCACTTCCAGTATTGTGGCATGTAATGCACTTCCAGTATTGTGGCATGTAATGCAAAGCACTTCCATTACTGTGGCATGTAATGCAATGCACTTCCAGTATTGTGGCATGTAATGCAAAGCACTTCCATTACTGTGGCATGTAATGCAATGCACTTCCATTATTGTGCCATGTAATGCACTTCCAGTATTGTGCCATGTAATGCACTTCCAGTATTGTGCCATGTAATGCACTTCCAGTATTGTGCCATGTAATGCACTTCCAGTATTGTGGCATGTAATGCAATGCACTTCCATTATTGTGGCATGTAATGCACTTCCATTACTGTGGCATGTAATGCAATGTACTTCCATTATTGTGGCATGTAATGCAAAGCACTTCCATTACTGTGGCATGTAATGCACTTCCATTACTGTGGCATGTAATGCAATGCACTTCCATTATTGTGGCATGTAATGCACTTCCATTATTCTGGCATGTAATGCACTTCCATTATTGTGGCATGTAATGCACTTCCATTATTGTGGCATGTAATGCACTTCCATTATTGTGGCATATAATGCACTTCCATTATTGTGGCATGTAATGCACTTCCATTATTGTGGCATGTAATGCACTTCCATTATTGTGCCATGTAATGCACTTCCAGTATTGTGGCATGTAATGCACTTCCAGTATTGTGGCATGTAATGCACTTCCAGTATTGTGGCATGTAATGCACTTCCATTATTGTGGCATGTAATGCACTTCCATTATTGTGGCATGTAATGCACTTCCATTATTGTGGCATGTAATGCACTTCCAGTATTGTGCCATGTAATGCACTTCCAGTACTGTGGCATGTAATGCACTTCCAGTACTGTGGCATGTAATGCACTTCCAGTATTGTGGCATGTAATGCACTTCCATTATTGTGGCATGCAATGCACTTCCATTATTGTGGCATGTAATGCACTTCCATTATTGTGGCATGTAATGCACTTCCAGTATTGTGGCATGTAATGCACTTCCAGTATTGTGGCATGTAATGCACTTCCAGTATTGTGGCATGTAATGCACTTCCAGTATTGTGGCATGTAATGCAAAGCACTTCCATTACTGTGGCATGTAATGCACTTCCATTATTGTGCCATGTAATGCACTTCCAGTATTGTGCCATGTAATGCACTTCCAGTATTGTGGCATGTAATGCACTTCCAGTATTGTGGCATGTAATGCACTTCCATTACTGTGGCATGTAATGCAATGTACTTCCATTATTGTGGCATGTAATGCAAAGCACTTCCATTACTGTGGCATGTAATGCACTTCCATTACTGTGGCATGTAATGCAATGCACTTCCATTATTGTGGCATGTAATGCACTTCCATTATTCTGGCATGTAATGCACTTCCATTATTGTGGCATGTAATGCACTTCCATTATTGTGGCATGTAATGCACTTCCATTATTGTGGCATGTAATGCACTTCCATTATTGTGGCATGTAATGCACTTCCATTATTGTGGCATGTAATGCACTTCCATTATTGTGGCATGTAATGCACTTCCATTATTCTGGCATGTAATGCACTTCCATTATTGTGGCATGTAATGCACTTCCATTATTGTGGCATGTAATGCACTTCCATTATTGTGGCATGTAATGCACTTCCATTATTGTGCCATGTAATGCACTTCCAGTATTGTGCCATGTAATGCACTTCCAGTATTGTGCCATGTAATGCACTTCCATTATTGTGGCATGTAATGCACTTCCATTATTGTGGCATGTAATGCACTTCCAGTATTGTGCCATGTAATGCAATGCACTTCCAGTATTGTGCCATGTAATGCACTTCCAGTACTGTGGCATGTAATGCACTTCCAGTATTGTGGCATGTAATGCACTTCCATTATTGTGGCATGTAATGCACTTCCATTATTGTGGCATGTAATGCACTTCCAGTATTGTGGCATGTAATGCACTTCCAGTATTGTGGCATGTAATGCACTTCCAGTATTGTGCCATGTAATGCACTTCCAGTATTGTGGCATGTAATGCAAAGCACTTCCATTACTGTGGCATGTAATGCAATGCACTTCCATTATTGTGGCATGTAATGCACTTCCATTATTGTGGCATGTAATGCACTTCCAGTATTGTGCCATGTAATGCACTTCCAGTATTGTGCCATGTAATGCACTTCCAGTATTGTGCCATGTAATGCACTTCCAGTATTGTGGCATGTAATGCAATGCACTTCCATTATTGTGGCATGTAATGCACTTCCATTACTGTGGCATGTAATGCACTTCCATTATTGTGGCATGTAATGCACTTCCATTATTGTGGCATGTAATGCACTTCCATTATTGTGGCATGTAATGCACTTCCATTATTGTGGCATGTAATGCACTTCCATTATTGTGGCATGTAATGCACTTCCATTATTGTGGCATGTAATGTAATGCACTTCCATTATTGTGGCATGTAATGCACTTCCATTATTGTGGCATGTAATGCACTTCCATTATTGTGGCATGTAATGCACTTCCATTATTGTGGCATGTAATGCACTTCCATTATTGTGGCATGTAATGCACTTCCATTATTGTGGCATGTAATGCACTTCCATTATTGTGGCATGTAATGCACTTCCATTATTGTGGCATGTAATGTAATGCACTTCCATTATTGTGGCATGTAATGCACTTCCATTATTGTGGCATGTAATACACTTCCAGTATTGTGGCATGTAATGCACTTCCAGTATTGTGCCATGTAATTCACTTCCAGTATTGTGGCATGTAATGCAATGCACTTCCATTATTGTGGCATGTAATGCACTTCCAGTATTGTGGCATGTAATGCACTTCCAGTATTGTGCCATGTAATGCACTTCCAGTATTGTGGCATGTAATACACTTCCATTATTGTGCCATGTAATACACTTCCAGTATTGTGGCATGGAATGCACTTCCAGTATTGTGGCATGTAATGCACTTCCAGTATTGTGGCATGTAATGCAAAGCACTTCCATTACTGTGGCATGTAATGCAATGCACTTCCATTATTGTGGCATGTAATGCACTTCCATTATTGTGGCATGTAATGCACTTCCAGTATTGTGCCATGTAATGCACTTCCAGTATTGTGCCATGTAATGCACTTCCAGTATTGTGCCATGTAATGCACTTCCAGTATTGTGGCATGTAATGCAATGCACTTCCATTATTGTGGCATGTAATGCACTTCCATTACTGTGGCATGTAATGCAATGTACTTCCATTATTGTGGCATGTAATGCAAAGCACTTCCATTACTGTGGCATGTAATGCACTTCCATTACTGTGGCATGTAATGCAATGCACTTCCATTATTGTGGCATGTAATGCACTTCCATTATTCTGGCATGTAATGCACTTCCATTATTGTGGCATGTAATGCACTTCCATTATTGTGGCATGTAATGCACTTCCATTATTGTGGCATGTAATGCACTTCCATTATTGTGGCATGTAATGCACTTCCATTATTGTGGCATGTAATGCACTTCCATTATTGTGGCATGTAATGCACTTCCAGTATTGTGCCATGTAATGCACTTCCAGTATTGTGGCATGTAATGCAATGCACTTCCATTATTGTGGCATGTAATGCACTTCCATTACTGTGGCATGTAATGCAATGTACTTCCATTATTGTGGCATGTAATGCAAAGCACTTCCATTACTGTGGCATGTAATGCACTTCCATTACTGTGGCATGTAATGCAATGCACTTCCATTATTGTGGCATGTAATGCACTTCCATTATTCTGGCATGTAATGCACTTCCATTATTGTGGCATGTAATGCACTTCCAGTATTGTGGCATGTAATGCACTTCCAGTATTGTGGCATGTAATGCACTTCCAGTATTGTGGCATGTAATGCACTTCCATTATTGTGGCATGTAATGCACTTCCATTATTGTGGCATGTAATGCACTTCCATTATTGTGGCATGTAATGCACTTCCAGTATTGTGCCATGTAATGCACTTCCAGTACTGTGGCATGTAATGCACTTCCAGTACTGTGGCATGTAATGCACTTCCAGTATTGTGGCATGTAATGCACTTCCATTATTGTGGCATGTAATGCACTTCCATTATTGTGGCATGCAATGCACTTCCATTATTGTGGCATGTAATGCACTTCCATTATTGTGGCATGTAATGCACTTCCAGTATTGTGGCATGTAATGCACTTCCAGTATTGTGGCATGTAATGCACTTCCAGTATTGTGGCATGTAATGCACTTCCAGTATTGTGGCATGTAATGCAAAGCACTTCCATTACTGTGGCATGTAATGCACTTCCATTATTGTGCCATGTAATGCACTTCCAGTATTGTGCCATGTAATGCACTTCCAGTATTGTGCCATGTAATGCACTTCCAGTATTGTGGCATGTAATGCACTTCCAGTATTGTGGCATGTAATGCACTTCCATTACTGTGGCATGTAATGCAATGTACTTCCATTATTGTGGCATGTAATGCAAAGCACTTCCATTACTGTGGCATGTAATGCACTTCCATTACTGTGGCATGTAATGCAATGCACTTCCATTATTGTGGCATGTAATGCACTTCCATTATTCTGGCATGTAATGCACTTCCATTATTGTGGCATGTAATGCACTTCCATTATTGTGGCATGTAATGCACTTCCATTATTGTGGCATGTAATGCACTTCCATTATTGTGGCATGTAATGCACTTCCATTATTGTGGCATGTAATGCACTTCCATTATTGTGCCATGTAATGCACTTCCATTATTGTGCCATGTAATGCACTTCCAGTATTGTGCCATGTAATGCACTTCCAGTATTGTGCCATGTAATGCACTTCCATTATTGTGGCATGTAATGCACTTCCATTATTGTGGCATGTAATGCACTTCCAGTATTGTGCCATGTAATGCAATGCACTTCCAGTATTGTGCCATGTAATGCACTTCCAGTACTGTGGCATGTAATGCACTTCCAGTATTGTGGCATGTAATGCACTTCCATTATTGTGGCATGTAATGCACTTCCATTATTGTGGCATGTAATGCACTTCCATTATTGTGGCATGTAATGCACTTCCAGTATTGTGGCATGTAATGCACTTCCAGTATTGTGCCATGTAATGCACTTCCAGTATTGTGCCATGTAATGCACTTCCATTATTCTGGCATGTAATGCACTTCCATTATTGTGGCATGTAATGTAATGCACTTCCATTATTCTGGCATGTAATGCACTTCCAGTATTGTGGCATGTAATGCACTTCCATTATTGTGGCATGTAATGCAATGCACTTCCATTATTGTGGCATGTAATGTAATGCACTTCCATTATTGTGGCATGTAATGCACTTCCATTATTGTGGCATGTAATGCACTTCCATTATTGTGGCATGTAATGCACTTCCATTATTGTGGCATGTAATGCACTTCCATTATTGTGGCATGTAATGCACTTCCATTATTGTGGCATGTAATGTAATGCACTTCCATTATTGTGGCATGTAATGCACTTCCATTATTGTGGCATGTAATGCACTTCCATTATTGTGGCATGTAATGCACTTCCATTATTGTGGCATGTAATGCACTTCCATTATTGTGGCATGTAATGCACTTCCATTATTCTGGCATGTAATGCACTTCCATTATTCTGGCATGTAATGCACTTCCATTATTGTGGCATGTAATGCACTTCCATTATGGTGGCATGTAATGCAATGCACTTCCATTATTCTGGCATGTAATGCACTTCCATTATTGTGGGTGTCTCACTTCTGCTAGTCAAACGTCTCTTTCCCTGTCTTACCTTGCTGCCTCCGTTTGCGCCTTCGCCTGGCTCGTCGCCGGTTCATCCAACAGGCCACAATGGTACTAAGGATAATTGCCAGGGTAAGGAAACAGACGCCCCCGACTACACCGGCCATCAGGGACTTCTGCTGGACTTCGGGATTCTCGGTCTGCGAGGGGTATACTTTCATCCCTGTGCAATAATGTGGTACAAGTAATTAGTGAAAGTGTTGGCACCCTTGAAACTTCTCCAGAAAATGAAGTATTTCTCACAGAAAATTATTGCAATGACACGTTTTGTTATACACATGTTCATTTCCTTTATGTGTTTGGAACAACACAAATAAACTGAGAAAAAAAGCCAAATTGGACATAATTTCACAGAAAACCCCAAAAATGGGCCGGACAAAAATACTGTCAAAATCTGGTGGAAGTTCAAAGATGTTTTGGGGTTGTTTTGCTGCCTCTGGCACTGGGTTCCTTGACTGTGTCCAAGGCACCATGATATCTGAAGATTATCAAAGGATTTTGGATCGCAATGTAGTACCGAGTGTCAGAAAGCTGGGTTTGTGTCCTAGGTCATGGGTCTTCCAGCAGGAAAAGGACCCCAAACATACTTCAAGAAGCCCCCAGAAATGGATGGAAACAAAGCGCTGGAGAATTCTGAAGTGGCAGCAATGAGTCCGAATCTAAATCCCATTGAACATGTGTGTTTAAATATTTTTATCGAAATTTTCCATAAAACGGGAAGAAGGGGAGGAGGGGGTACATAAATAAAAGAGGGAGGGGGGAGGGGAACAGACATATTTAAACAGAAACATTGGGTTTCACATTTAGAATATAACAGTTTGCAATTCCCATAACACACGGGAACATATATATAAACTAAAAGATTCTCGTATATTCGCATACAATGTTGTTGAGGTTGATAAAATAAAGACAGTATTTTAAAGCAAAGTAGAGTAGAAAATCCAAAATGAAATCCAAGTCAAACTGAGCATAATCCTCATCATCATCTCAAATTAAGATTGTCACAAAAGCGAAGATGAGCTAATAACAAACCTAGGCATGTCACCTAGGCCGTGTTTGATAACATGGGAGAGTATTTCGAGGTCCAAAGATCCCAACGTTCTAAGTATTTTGAGAAGGAGTTACTCCTAATGGCGGCATTATATTCAAATATGCTATGTTGCGTCACTCTTTCTATCAAGTGTATTAAAGTTGGTGGGTCATCACTTTTCCATCTGGAGGCTATGATGAGTTTTGCTGTCAAGAGTATGTGTGAAATTATGTAACGCAGCTGTTTGGGAAAGTCTTCTACGCCTATGGATAAAAGAGCAAGCTGAGGAGTAATGTCAATTCTCATTCCGGTGATATCTGTTATGAGTTGTTTAATTTCTAGCCAGAAGTTTACCAATTTTGGGCAGCTCCAAAATATATGGAATAAAGTACCTGGGTTGTTACAGGCTCTCCAGCAATTTGGTGAGTTTACCGGATTAATACAATGGAGCTTGACTGGGGTCCAATACCACCGAGATAGCATTTTAAAGTAGGCTTCATGAATCTTGGCAGAAGCAGTATTGGAGTACGTAATAGCTAATGTTTTTTTTAGTTTTTGCAAATCTATTTTGAGATTCAATTCTTGTTCCCATGCCCCTACGAATGAGTGGTCAGGAATGTCTGTCTCCTCATTGAGGATTTTATAGAATATGTTTGATTTCCAAAGTTGGGTCTTGTTTGGAGAATTTATAAGGTCTTGTACCATTTGTGGGAGAGAAAGAGTGGGAGAAGAATTTCCAAAATAGTTAGCTATAGATCTCCAACTTGTTCTCTCATCTCTAGGAAGAGAGAACTTGGATTGAAGATAATAGAAAGACGCTAAAGAGTCGTTTTGCATAATATCATCTACATACAGTACTCCCCTATCCAACCACGTCGATAGATTGAGTTTTGGTATTAAAATTTCCAGTACTGTGAGAGGAATATTTTTTATTGGTGTCGGGCTAGTTCGGTCAGGGGATTTATTTACAAGATTTCTCCATGCCAAAATAGCAGCCCTCAGAGCGGGATAGTTTGGAGGAGGCCTGGAGGGTTCAATTGGATGAGCTAGTATTAATGCCGACATTTGTTTTGTTTTAACGATTGATTTTTCTATAAAAGTCCAGGCTGAGATATCTGAGTCTAACAACCATCCCCGTGAAAGTTTAAGTATTGAAGCTAAGTAATAATTATAGAGATTGGGGACTCCAAACCCTCCCATCCCCTTATGCTTTTCCAAAGATATCCTAGATATTCTTGGTTTCTTCCTGTTCCAAATGTACTTCAGCAATTGGGTTTGGAATTTTTGGAACCGGATTTTAGGAATAAAGACAGGAATAGCCCTAATTATATATAAGAACTTGGGAAGGAGAAGCATTTTAAATGCCTCAATTCTGCCTAGCCAGGAGATCTCAAGTTTAGTTAGGCGCAAGTAGTCCTGGTGAAAGGTTTTAAGTAGGTTAGAGAGATTCTCCTGGACTATGTCAGTTGAGGGCTTAGTTATGAAGATTCCCAAATAAGAGATTTTTCTTTCTTCCCAAGTGTATTCAAATTCTTCTTTAAGGTAGGCCAGTAGGGTACAATCTAAATTAAAATCTATGATTTGGGACTTTGATTTATTTACTTTATAAAGGGAGAGGTGGGAAAATTCTTCGATTGATGATGTTACATGTCTCAAAGATTTAAGAGGGTTCGAAATGGTAAGCAAAATATCATCTGCAAACAGGGCTATTTTGATTTGTTCGGTATCAATAGGGATGCCTTTAATGTTAATATTTTCCCTGATCGAGGCCGCAAAGGGCTCAATAAAGAGAGCAAAGAGGATGAGTGAGAGGGGGCACCCCTGTCTAGTGCCATTAGAAAGGCTAAACTTTTGAGAAAGAGTGTTGAGTAGATTCGAGCAGACTGGAGTACATCGATTTAATAGACCTAAAAATGTTCCCGTGAAGGCCGAATTTTTGCAGAGTGCCAAAGAGAAAAGGCCAGTAGACTCTGTCGAAAGCCTTCTCTGCATCTAGCACTAGGAAGACTGATGGTAGTTTTGAGCGTTCAACCAGGGTAATTAGATCTATAGCTCTTCTTGTGGCGTCAGCAGTGGTTCGGCCAGAAATAAATCCAGTCTGGTCGTTATGGATTAATTTACCGATATGTGATTTCAGTCTATCCGCAACCAATTTTGCCAGAATTTTTGTATCAGAATTTAGGAGGGAGATAGGCCTGTAGTTCTTTGTATCTAAGGGGTCTCCTTTATTTTTGGGAATAATAGTGACAATAGCTTCCAACATGTCATGCGGAAGAAATCCCTGCTGAGCAGATTGATTAGATAATCTGGTAAGATAAGGAAGCAGTAAATTGTTAAATGATTTATACAACTCATTTTGGAAGCCGTCTGGGCCCGGCGATTTACCTATTTTAAGCTCTTTAATTATTCCTGAGATTTCTTGGGATGAGTATGGTAGGTTTAAGTCTTGCAGATCTTGATCGTTTAAAGTTGGCACGTTAAGTTTGGTTAAGTAACCATCAATCTCCATGTCAGAGGGCTGGGTTGAGGTAGAGTTTTCTCTTAAATTATATAGTGCTTTATAAAAGTCTGCAAAAGAGTTAACTATATCTTGTGGATGTTTTACTAAACGACCGAAGGGGTCTTTAATCTCATTTATTCTAGACTTCAGTTTACAGTGTTTAACCTTAGCAGCAAATAATTTGGACGGTCTATCAGCGGAGAAGTAGTATTTAGATTTGGTTGTTTGTACCATTTTGCCATATTCACTTGTTAACATTGATTTGAGATTCATTCTAAGTTGGAGGATCTTAGCAGAATAGTCTAGGGAGGGGTTGGAAACTTGTTTTTGTTCCAAACTATGTATATCGTTGACCAAATTTTTTGTTTTGTCTCTATTAGTTTTAGCTAGTTGTGAATTTAATTGAATAAGCTTTCCTCTGAGTACTGCCTTGAAAGCAGACCATAAAGTAAATATCAATATCATTGTCTTTAAAATAGTTTTAGATAGTGCTTTCTAATTCTTTTTTATAAACTGGGTGGTTATAGAGGAAGCTGTTATTTCTCCAAAGCCGTTGCGCGGAGGTATTGCATAGTGTCTCTACCTCAAATACTACCGGGGAGTGGTCAGACCATATTCTGGGGCCTATAGAGATACATTTGAATTTGTGGAGAGAGAAGATATTTGTGAAGACTAAATCTAGTCTGGCATAGGAATTATGAGTACCCGAGAAATGTGTGAACTCCATAGATGACGAGTGGATGCATCTAAAGACATCATACAATCCAGATTTTATTATCCAAGGATCCAAGCATAAAGAGTGTTGCCTTGATTTGTTAGAAGAATCAAGGGAGGGATTACAGACTCTACGCTAGGGACAGGCTGCACCTTAATGGGGAGGGTGCAGCTGTGCTGGGGGAGAAAATGGCTAGAACGTTGGAGGAGTGTTTAAGCTAGGGATTGGGGGGGGAGGGTATTCATTTTACAGGTGGGGATGATAGTGCAGATAGTGACCTGGGCACAAATAAAGAAATTGGGGGTGGGGTTAGAACAGTCAATAAAGTAAGAAGGAATAGAGGTACAGAGAGATACATAAAATGCATGTACACTAATGCCAGAAGCCTCACCAACAAAATGGAGGAATTAGAATTAATTTTGTTGGAAAATAATTATGACATGGTAGGGATATCTGAGACGTGGCTGGACGAGAACCATGACTGGGCAGTTAATTTACAGGGCTATAGTCTGTTCAGAAATGACCGTACAAACAAGCGAGGGGGGGGGGGGGGGGTGTTTATATGTAAAATCATCCTTAAAACCTGTCTTGCGGGAGGATATATGTGAATCTAATGAAAATGTAGAGACCCTGTGGGTGGAGATAAGGGGAGGGGGAAAAAATAATAAATTACTGATAGGGGTTTGTTATGAGTCTCCAAAAATAATGGAAGTAGCGGAGAATATCCTCGTAAAGCAAATAGTTGAAGCAGCGACTCAAGGAGAAGTCATTATTATGGGAGACTTCAACTACCCTGAAATACATTGGGAGACAGAAACATGTAGTTCAAGCAAAGGTAATAGGTTTTGGACAACTATGAGAGACAATTACCTTTCACAACTGGTTCAGGACCCAACAAGAAGGGGGGCACTGCTAGACCTAATATTAACCAACAGGCCAGACCGCATATCAAATGTACGAGTTGGGGGTCACTTGGGTAATAGTGATCACAAAATAATACGTTTTCATGTAACCTTTAATAAGATGTGTAGTAGAGGGGTTACAAGGACACTAAACTTCAGGAAGGCTAATTTCCAGTGGTTGAGAGATGATCTTAGTGCAATAAACTGGGACAATATCCTGAGACATAAAACTACACAAAGCAAATGGGAGACATTTATTAGCATCCTGAATAGGACCTGTGGACAATATATACCCTATGGGAATAAACATGCTAGAAATAGGAGGAAACCACTATGGCTAAATAGAGCTGTAAGGGGCGCAATAAGTGACAAAAAGAAAGCATTTAGAGAACTAAAGCAAGTAGGTAGTGATGAGGCATTAAATAAATATAGAAAATTAAATAAATTATGTAAAAAACAAATCAAGGCAGCAAAGATTGAGGCAGAGAGAATCATTGCCAGAGAAAGTAAAAATAACCCCAAAATATTCTTTAACTACATAAATAGTAAAAAACTAAAAATTGATAGTGTTGGCCCCCTTAAAAATAGTCTGGGTGAAATGGTGGATGAGGATGAGGAAAAAGCCAATATGCTAAATGATTTTTTTTCAACAGTATTTACACAAGAAAATCGCATGACAGAAAACATGATTAGTGATAACAAAAATTCTCCATTAAATATCACTTGCTTAACCCAGCAGGAAGTACGGCGGCGTCTAAAAATCACTAAAGTTGACAAATCCCCGGGCCCAGATGGGATACACCCGCGAGTTACTGCAGGAATTAAGTAATGTCATAGATAGACCATTATTTTTAATCTTTAAAGATTCCATAATAACAGGGTCTGTACCACAGGACTGGCGTATAGCAAATGTGGTGCCAATATTCAAAAAGGGGACAAAAACCGAACTTGGAAATTATAGGCCGGTAAGCTTAACCTCTACTGTGGGTAAAATCCTGGAGGGTTTCCTAAGAGATGCTATACTAGAGTATCTGAAGAAGAATAACCTCATGACACAATATCAACATGGGTTTACGAGGGACCGTTTCTGTCAAACTAATCTGATCAGTTTTTATGAGGAGGCAAGTTCTGGACTGGACCAAGGAAATGCAGTGGATGTTGTGTATATGGATTTTTCAAAAGCTTTTGATACGGTTCCACACAAAAGCTTGATACATAAAATGAGAACAATGGGGATAGGGGAAAATATATGTATGTGGGTTAAGAATTGGCTCAGGGATAGGAAACAAAGGGTGGTTATTAATGGAAAACACTCAGACTGGGTCTCAGTTAACAGTGGGGTACCACAGGGGTCAGTATTGGGCCCCCTTCTTTTTAACATATTTATTAATGACCTTGTAGGGGGCATACAGAGTAATATTTCAATATTTGCAGATGACACTAAACTCTGCAGGGTAATCAATACAGAGGAGGACAATTTTATATTACAGGAGGATCTATGTAAACTAGAAGCTTGGGCTGATAAATGGCAAATGAGCTTTAATGGGGATAAATGTAAGGTAATGCACTTGGGCAGAGGAAATAAAATGTATAATTATATGCTTAATTGTAAAACACTGGGCAAAACTGTAACTGAAAAAGACCTGGGTGTATTGGTGGACGACAAGCTCACGTTTAGTGGCCCGTGTCAGGCAGCTGCTGCAAAGGCAAATAAAATAATGGGATGCATTAAAAGAGGCATAGATGCTCATGAGGAGAACATAATTTTACCTCTATACAAGTCATTAGTGCGACCACACTTAGAATACTGTGTACAGTTCTGGTCTCCGGTGTATAAGAAAGACATAGCTGAACTAGAGAGGGTGCAGAGAAGAGCGACCAAGGTTATTAGAGGACTGGGGGGTCTGCAATACCAAGACAGGTTATTACACTTGGGGTTATTTACTGTGGAAAAAAGAAGGCTTAGGGGTGATCTTATTACTATGTAAAAGTATATGAGGGGACAGTACAAAGACCTGTCTACTGATCTTTTTACTCTGAGGCCTGAGACGGGGACAAGGGGGCATCTTCTACGTCTGGAGGAAAGAAGGTTTAATCATAATCACAGACGCGGATTCTTTACTGTAAAAGCAGTGAGACTATGGAACTCTCTGCCGCATGATGTTGTAATGAGCGATTCACTACTGACATTTAAGAAGGGCATGGATGCCTTTCTTGAAAAGTATAATATTACAGGTTATAAATACTAGATTCCTTGATAGGGCGTTGATCCAGGGAACTAGTCTGATTGCCGTATGGAGTCGGGAAGGAATTTTTTTCCCCAATGTGGAGCTTAGTGTTTGCCACATGGGGTTTTTTTGCCTTCCTCTGGATCAACATGTTAGGCTATGGGTTGAACTAGATGGACTTAGTCTTCCTTCAACCTTAAAAAACTATGTTACTATGATTAGGGACTATATTAAAATCACCAAAAATTATCAATTCACCCCTTGTATGCTGGTCAATTTTTCGCAAAATTCTATTAAGAAAGGTTATTTGTCCACAGTTAGGTACATAGACATTCACTAGGGTAAAAAGTTGGTGATTTAGCTTACAGGTTAAGATTATAAACCTCCCATTTGGGTCATCTATACGAGAAATTTGTTTGAATGTAACAGAATTTTTAATCAAGATGGCAACGCCCCATTTTTTTTTTTTTAATTATTTGCAAGAAATATATTTTGGAAGTCCTTGTGTGAAAATCTAGGTTGATTAGTAGAGGAAAATTTGGTTTCCTGTAAGGCCACTACATCAGCTTTATAATCTTTAATCATCTTCCAGGTATAAAAGCGCCGCTGGGGAGAGTTCAGGCCGTTAACATTGTTGACCAAGAATTTAAGTGACATGACCAAGTTTGTTGAGATAAGAAAAAAGACTCAATTTTAAATGAGAGATTACTGTCATTAGTTTTCCTTTAACCCCTTAAGCCCCGCGGGTGGTTTGCACGTTAATGACCGGGCCAATTTTTACAATTCTGACCACTGTCACTTTATGAGGTAATTACTCTGGAACGCTTCAACAGATCCCCCTGATTCTGAGATTGTTTTTTCGTGACATATTGTACTTCATGATTGCGGAAAAAATTTCTTCGATATCACTTGCGTTTATTTGTGAGAAAAAAACGGAAATTTGGTGAAAATTTTGAAAATTTGAATTTTTAAGCCCTGAAATCAGAGAGATATGTCACACAAAAGAGTTAATAAATAACATTTCCCACATGTCTACTTTACATCAGCACAATTTTGGAACCAAATTTTTTTTTTGTTAGGGAGCTATAAGGGTTAAAAGTTGACCAGCGATTTCTCATTTTTCCAACAAAATTTACAAAACCATTTTTTTAGGGACCACATCACATTTGAAATCACTTGGAGAGGTCTTTAGGACAGAAAATACCCAAAAGTGACACCATTCTAAAAACTGCACCCCTCAAGGTGCTCAAAACCACATTCAAGAACTTTATTAACCCTTCAGGTGCTTCACAGGAATTTTTTGAATGTGGAAGAAAAAAATGAACATTTAACTTTTTTCACCAAAATGTTACTTTAGACCCAATTTTTTTTATTTTCACAGGGGTAACAAGAAAAAATGGACCCCAAAATTTGTTGTGCAATTTCCCCTGGGCACGCAGATACCCAATATTTGGGGAAAAAACACTGTTTGGGCGCACGGCAGGGCTTGGAAGGGAAGGAGCGCCATTTGACTTTTTGATTGTAAAATTTGCTTGAATAATTAGCGGACGCCATGTTGTGTTTGGAGAGCCCCTGTGTGCCCAAACTTTGGAGCTCCCCCACAAGTGACCCCATTTTGGAAACTAGACCCCCCAAGGCACCTTTATAGATGCATAGTGAGCACTTGGAACCCCCAGGTGCTTCACAAATTGATTTGTAAAAATGAAAAAGTGAAAAAAAAAACACTTTTTCATTTTTACGAATCAATTTGTGAAGCACCTAGGGGTTCCAAGTGCTCACTATGCATCTAGATAGGTGCCTTGGGGGGTCTAGTTTCCAAAATGGGGTCACTTGTGGGGGAGCTCCAATGTTTGGGCACACAGGGACTCTCTAAATGCAACATGGTATCCGCTAACAAATTGAATGGAAAATCGGCTCAAATTGTTAGCGGACACCACATTGCGTTTGGAGAGCCCCTCTGTGCCCAAACTTTGGAGCTCCCCCACAAGTGACCCCATTTTGGAAACTAGACCCCCCAAGGCACCTTTATAGATGCATAGTGAGCACTTGGAACCCCCAGGTGCTTCACAAATTGATTCGTAAAAATGAAAAAGTGAAAAAAAAAACACTTTTTCATTTTTATGAATCAATTTGAGAAGCACCTGGGGTTCCAAGTGCTCACTATGAATCTAGATAGGTGCCTTGGGGGGTGTAGTTTCCAAAATGGGGTCACTTGTGGGGGAGCTCCAATGTTTGGGCACACAGGGACTCTCCAAATGCAACATGATATCCGCTAACAAATTGAGCCGACAATTTGTTAGCGGATATCATGTTGCATTTGGAGAGTCCCTGTGTGCCCAAACATTGGAGCTCCCCCACAAGTGACCCCATTTTGGAAACTAGACCCCCCAAGGCACCTATCTAGATTCATAGTGAGCACTTGGAACCCCAGGTGCTTCACAAATTGATTCATAAAAATGAAAAAGTGTTTTTTTTTTCACTTTTTCATTTTTACGAATCAATTTGTGAAGCACCTGGGGGTTCCAAGTGCTCACTATGCATCTAGATAGGTGCCTTGGGGGGTCTAGTTTCCAAAATGGGGTCACTTGTGGGGGAGCTCCAATGTTTGGGCACACAGGGGCTCTCCAAACGCAACATGGCGTCCGCTAACAATTTGAGCCGATTTTCCATTCAATTTGTTAGCGGACACCATGTCGCGTTTGGAGAGCCCGTGATGTGCCTAAACAGTGGAGCTCCCCACAAGTGTCCCCATTTTGGAAACTATACCCCTCAAGGATTTTATTAAGGTGTATAGTGAACATTTTGAACCCAGAGGTACGGCACAGAATTTGTTTACATTAGGTCATCATATTGAATAAGTTGTCATTATTCTTGAGCGCAAGTGCTCGCTACTTGAGTTTGCATCGGGTACTCAGGTATGCACCATGTACAGCGTGTGCTCGAGTGACATGCTCGAGTTCCTGCTCCGCATGTTTCACGGTTATTAGACACCCAAAAAAAAACATGCGGGGATCGCTCGTGCATGGCAGGCAATCCCCGTAAAGTTTTTTGGCCGTGAAGCATATGGGGCAGAGACTCGAGCATGTCACTCAAATACCCACGATACTCAATGCATACCAGAGCACCCGATGCAAACTCAAGTAGCGAGCACTTGCTCTCAACACTAGTCGCCATATCGTCATCTTTTTTTCTTACTTTTGAAAAAAATCCCAACCCCAGCCCTAACCCTAGCACAACCCTAGCCCCAGCACAACCCTAGCCCCAGCACAACCCTAGCCCCAGCACAACCCTAGCCCCAGCACAACCCTAGCCCCAGCACAACCCTAGCCCCAGCACAACCCTAGCCCCAGCACAACCCTAGCCCCAGCACAACCCTAGCCCCAGCACAACCCTAGCCCCAGCACAACCCTAGCCCCAGCACAGCCCTAGCCCCAAACCCAGCCCTAACCCTAGCCCAATCCTAACCCAAGAGTTTATTTTTGACGCCGTTCCTTGTGCGGTATAAGTGATTAGACGACTTTATTCTTCGGGTCGGTGTGATTACAGCAAAGCCAGAATCATATGGGGTTTTTATGACTGACAGCTGTCACACACTAAAAGACGCATTTTTTGTAAAATCTAGTTTTTGCATCGCCATATTTTGAGAGCTATAATTTTTCCAGATTTTGGCAGACAGTCATGTGACAGCTCGTTTTTTGCGGGATGACTTGACGTTGTTATTGGTGCCATTTTCAGGCACGTGACATTTTTTGATCGCTTTCTATTCCGATTTTTTGGAGGCAGAATAAACAAAAACCAACAATTCAGGAATTGTTTTTTTTTTTTTTTTTAATTCTGTTCCGCGTGTGGTAAAATTGATGAGGTATCTTTATTCTTCGGGTCAGTACGTTTACAGCGGTACCACATTTGTATCATTTTTCTATGTTTTGGCGCTTATACACAATAAAAGCTATTTTATAGAAAAAAATATTTTTTAGCATCGCTTTATTCTGAGAGCTATAACTTTTTTATTTTTCGGCTGATGGAGCTGTATGGCGGCTTGTTTTTTGCGGGACGAGATGACGTTTTCAGCGGTATCATTTTTATTTATATGCGTCTTTTTGATCGCGTGTTATTCCACTTTTTGTTTGGCGGTATGGTGATAAAGCATTGTTTTTTGCTTCGTTTTTTTTTTTTTTTTTTTTACCGTGTTCACTGAAGTGGTTAACTAGTGGGACAGTTTTATAGGTCAGGTTGTTCCGGACGCGGCGATACCAAATATGTGTACTTTTATTGTTTTTTTTGTTTTTTTTTTATAATAATATTTATTGATGGGTACATTATATTTTTATTTTTGGTGGATTATTTTTTTTTTTTTTTTTTTTTTTTATATTTTTGCAAATTTTTTTTTTTTTTTTTTTCCACTTTCAGACAGTTTATACACTTTATTACTTTGTCCCACTCTGGGACTTTCACTTTTTTTTCTCTGATCGCCTGCATGGCACAGGAATGCAGCACCATCCCTATGCCATGCAAGCTGTCAGAAATGCACAGTGTGAAGATTGCTTGGAGATGCACTGCGCATGTCCAAGCAATCTTCCTGCTGTCTGGTGACCCGGATGTTGTGATGACGACATCGGGTCGTCATGGCAACACCCGGTAAGCCTTTGCAGACTGCGCTGGAAGCCGGAAGAGGAGGTGAGTATCGGCGATCACCTCCCCTTGCCCCCGCAATGCCGCGATCGACTTCGATCGCAGCATCGCAGGGGTTAATGTGCTGGGAGCGGTGCAGGACCGCTCCCTGCACATAGTACCGGGTGTCAGCTGTGACAATCAGCTGACACCCGGCGGCGATCGTGCCCGCACAGCCTGTGTGCGCGCGCGATCGCCATGATGTACTAATACGGGTCTGGCTCTTGAGTCCCAGGGCACAGAATCGTATTAGTACGTCAGATGTTATTAAGGGGTTAAACATAAGTAAAGAATGAAAGAATAACAAGGAATATTTAAATTTTACCTAACGTCAAACTATACTGAATTGTACTAAACAAGTAGAGAAAACTTAGTCTCAGATCAAGTCCGAGTCTATCAAATTACTCTGTGGAAACCCAACAAGGAGGGAATAAATTTCGATGGATACCTCCTATATGGAGCTAAAGTTTCGGCAGATTGCATCAGCCTAATGATAGATATAGTTCATCAGGTGATGATCCCCAGATCCCCAAGAATTTTTTTCCCATTTTCAGTATCCAAGACACCATAGTTCTTCCCATGATAGAAGAAAAGAACTTTTGTGGGATTAAATCCCCATTTGTACTGAATCTGACTATTACGTAGGGCATCAGTAATTTTTATAAATTTTTTGCGCTGCGTCATAGTTTCCCTAGACAAGTCCGCAAATATCTTAACAGAGTTATAAGGTTTTGGGAGGGACCCCTTGCGGCGAAGGTACTCCATTAGTTGGTCTTTCGTGTGATAAAAGTGGAATTTAGCAATGATGTCTCTGGGTGTTTCGGGTTGGAGATGCTTGGGCTTTGGAAGACGATGTACTCTCACCAGGGTCAGATCCAAGTCAGACAAGGATGGGATAGCTGCCCTTACCAAATCCTTAATGTAGGGAGCCAACTGTTTCTGGTATGGCTCTAAACTTCAGATTCAGCCTTCTATTACAATCCTCCAAGTCGGTAAGTTTATTCTTAACACCCTGTAACTCTTCTCTAAGATGACGGTTTTCCCTCTCTAATTTATTACTCATTTCTCCCAAGTCAAAAATTTCAGACTCATTTTTATCTGTCCTAAGATTAACCGAGTCAATAGATTTTTGGAGTTTATCATAACGAGAGTCAAAGTCAATACGAAGGGATGCAAAGATGCCCTTAAAGAAAGTCTGATCTATCGGTTGGGACCAATCAAATTTGAGAAGGGGGTCGCAGTTGTCCGATTTGTTAGGACTTTCCGTCCTCATCCTCTGCTTGGCTGGGCCAGTAATAGGAGATGAATCCTCCTCTGAATCAGAGGTTTCCCTTGTAATTGGAATGTTAGATGTTAATTCTTTTCTTTTGTCTCTCCTCTGCTGTGGAGGATCAACCACCAAAGCCGTGGAGTCGTCTAACTTCGGATTTTGGGAACATGACCACGAGTCATTATCAGTATTTTTTTGTGGGGGATCTGGAACGATCCCTCTGTGAGGATCCTGACTGAACAACGTCTTTACCCATGAGTTTTGCTTTTTCTGGTCTCAACTTATGGGACGCCATGGTCCTAAGGAGTACTACCAGGTATTATTATTGATGTAGACCAGTACGTCACTAACTAATGTGTGTGGAGAGAGTATCTATCCTAGCAGTAGACAAAGAGAAAGGGAGAATTACTAGCACCAGGCAGAGGCAGGATATCAAGTTGTGGGAGCAATGAGAGAAAATATCACAATGACAGTGAATACTTAGAGAAAGGGAGGAAAAGAGGAGAGTCAAGGAAAGTCAAGAAAGAAGGGAATGAACACCTGTGAAAAGATCTTAAAATTGCTGTTGGGAGAAGACGCCTTCAAATAGGAGAGACTTGGAGCAGTTTGCAAAAGAAGAGTGGTCCAAAATACCAGGTGAGAGGTGTAAGAAGCTCATTGATGGTTATAGGAAGCAAAATATTAAGTTGAGGGTGCCAACAATTTTGTCCGCCCCATTTTGGGAGTTTTGTGTGACATGATGTCCAATTTGCTTTTTTCTCTGTTTTTTTTTTGTGTTGTTCAAATACACACAAAGGAAATAAACATAAGTATAACAAAATATGGGTAATTGTAATAATTTTCTGGGAGAAATAATTTATTTTCTGGAACAATTTCAAGGGTGCCAACACTTTTGGCCATGACCAAGTCTACGGGTTGTGGCCATCTTGAAGAATTAATATCTCATGCATATAAAGAAAAAACTTGAAGAAAAATCTTAACACGTTATACACTGGTAAAGTTATAAAAAAAAATAAAAAATATATAACAAATCTAAAAATTATATTTTAACCATTCCCTTTGATACTGTAAAAAAAAAAACTAGCTCTGACACTGTATTAAGTAAAAAAAAATAAAATAAAAGTTCACAAATTGTTTAAAAAGAAAAAAAAAAGTGTCTTTAACAAGCCGGAAAAA
The DNA here is from genome assembly GCF_046119375.1 of Phyllobates terribilis. Taxonomy (NCBI): domain Eukaryota; kingdom Metazoa; phylum Chordata; class Amphibia; order Anura; family Dendrobatidae; genus Phyllobates; species Phyllobates terribilis. The sequence goes on from NW_027362767.1 coordinate 144,009,492, forward strand.
AAAAAAAAAAACCCACTGAAAGGATTACAGTATAACTCCCGATCCAGATCTGTAATGCGTGTTCCTTATAGGATCACCTGTAGATCTAATGGATCTGGCTTCATCATGTTTGAACATAGTGCCATCTGGTGGCAAATTCCATTAGCACAGTGTAAAGATTTGGAAGTATCAGTGTGGTAAAAAAGTACTAATTTGATGAAAAATTACGCCATATATTTGGTCTGGCATTTATGCCAGATCAGAGCTCTGCAATTTATTTTTTGAATTTTTAATTTTACTATTTTTAATTATTTTTTGTATACATTTATTTTTATTGTAGCCACTTGCTGACCAGACATAGTGACCAAATCATCTGTCTCCTCCACTTACCTGCAGTGGATATATTGACAGAATTACTGGGGTCGCTGATGTAATCTCCAGCAAACGCCACCAGACGGAACTCGTACATGGCGTCCTGGAAAACAAGGAAACTTTATTTTACTTTGGGACTGAATTTTTCAGTCAGATGAGTAATTGAAGGGGGCACCATGTCATTGCGATGCCGGGGACCAAGAGGTTTGGCGTCAGCTCGGTGTAGACATAATTATCTGAAGAAGTATTGACGACACCTGGACCCCTAGAGTAAAAGACCTTATGGACAGGGCCGTAGTATGGATTCCATGATGCACCGCCACATCAATCCAAAGGAATAAAAAATGGCATACTCTATCGAATGGCACACTAAGGAGAGGCTTCCTCCCAGAGATTCCCTTCTAGAGCAATGGCCCTCAACTTGCAGACCGTGGGCACCAGCTCTCTGGACCCGGCAGACCTGTTGTCATAGATGAATTGATAAGAGGGCTATTACTCATCCAATGGCTCTAGCACACACATGTCAAACTCTGGGGTTCAGCTGAAAGCAATGAGGAAAGAGGGAAGCCATCCGCTCGCTCCGCCATCATTCTTACTCTGCGTCTGAGGTCTTAGTGCAGCGGGCGGGATGAGGTCACTACAACACGCCCGCTGTGCCGAGATGTGCAGAGGTTTACAGCGCTCCCTGACGAGACCTGAGCAGCGGGGCACCAGGGAGAGGGGTTTTTGTTTTTTTAAATAAGTAGGGCCATTATTCTGTATGGAGCACTATGTGGGGCCCATTATTCTGTATGGAGGACTATGTGGGGCCCATTATTCTGTATGGAGGACTATGTGGGGCCCATTATTCTGTATGGAGGACTATGTGGGGCCCATTATTCTGTATGGAGCACTATGTGGGGCCTATTATTCTGTATGGAGCACTATGTGGGGCCATTATTCTGTATGGAGCACTATGTGGGGCCCATTATTCTGTATGGAGCACTATGCGGGGCCCATTATACTGGATGGAGCACTATGTGGGGCCATTATTCTGTATGGAGGACTATGTGGGGCCATTATACTGTATGAAGGACTATGTTGGGCCATTATTCTGTATGGAGGACTATGTGGGGTCATTATACTGTATGGAGGACTATGTTGGGCCCATTATACTGGATGGAGGACTATGTGGGGCCATTTTACTGTATGGAGGACTATGTGGGGCCCATTATACTGTATGGAGGACTATGTGGGGCCATTATTCTGTATGGAGGACTATGTGGGGCCATTATACTGTATGAAGGACTATGTTGGGCCCATTATACTGTATGAAGGACTATGTGGGGCCATTATTCTGTATGGAGGACTATGTGAGGCCATTATACTGTATGAAGGACTATGTTGGGCCCATTATACTGTATGGAGGACTATGTGGTGCCCATTATTCTGTATGGAGGACTATGTGGGCCCATTATACTGTATGGAGGACTATGTTGGGCCCATTATACTGTATGAAGGACTATGTGGGGCCCATTATACTGTATGGAGGACTATGTGGGGCTCATTATACTGTATGGAGGACTATGTGGGGCCCATTATACTGTATGGAGGACTATGTGGGGCCTATTATACTGTATGGGGGACTATGTGGGGCCCATTATTCTGTATGGAGGACTATGTGGGGCCTATTATACTGTATGGGGGACTATGTGGGGCCCATTATACGGTGTGGGGGACTATGTGGGGCCATTATACTGTATGGGGGACTATGGGGGCCCATTATACTGTATGGAGGACTATATCGGCCCATTATACTGTATGGAGGACTATATCGGCCCATTATACTGTATGGATGACTATGTGGGGCCCATTATACTGTATGGAGGACTATGTGGGGCCTATTATACTGTATGGAGGACTATGTGGGGCTATAATACTCTATGGCAGGCAATGCAGAGCCCATTATAATGTATGGGGGACTATGTGGGGCCCATTATAATGTATGGGGGACTATGTGGGGCCCATTATAATGTATGGAGGACTATGTGGGCACATTATACTTTATGAAGTACTATGTGGGGCCCATTATACAATGTGGGGAGACTATGCGGGGCCATTATACTGTATGGAGGACTATGTGGGGCCCATTATACTGTATGGAGGACTATGTGGGGCCTATTACACTATATGAAGGACTACTGGGTCTCTTATACTCTATGGTAGGCAATGCAGGGCCCATTATACTGTATGGAGGAGTATGGGGGCCATTATGCTGTATGAAGGACTATGTGGGGCCTATTATACTGTATGGGGAACTATGTGGGACCATTATACTGTGTGGGGGGACTATGTGGGGCAATTATACTATATGGGGGACTATGGGGACCCATTATACTGTATGGAGGACTATGTTGGCCCATTATACTGTATGGAGTACTATGTGTGCCCATTATACTGTATGGTAGGCAATGCAGGGCCCATTATACTGTATAGAGGACTATGCGGGCCCATTATACTGTATGGAGGACTATGGGGGCCCATTATACTGTATGGAGGACAATGGGGGCCCATTATACTGTATGGAGGACTATATGGGCCCATTATACTGTCTGGAGGACTATGTGGGGCCTATTATACTGTATGGAGGATTATGTGGGGCTATTATACTGTATGGAGGACTATGTGGGGCTATTATACTGTATGGAGGACTATGTGGGGCCTATTATACTGTATGGAGGACTATCTGGAGCTATTATACTCTATGGTAGTCAATGCAGAGCCCATTATACTGTATGGGGGACTATGTGGGGCCCATTATACTGTATGGAGGACTATGTGGGCCCATTATACTGTAAGTAGGACTATGTGGGCCCATTATACTGTATGGAGGACTATGTGGGCCCATTATACTGTATGGAGGACTATGTGGGGCCTATTATACTGTATGGAGGACAATGTGGGGCCCATTATACTGTGTGGGGGGACTATGCGGGGCCATTATACTGTGTGGGGGACTATGCGGGGCCATTATACTGTATGGGGGACTATGCGGGGCCATTATACTGTATGGGGGACTATGTGGGGCCCATTATACTGTATGGAGGAGTATGGGGGCCCATTATACTGTATGGAGGACTATGGGGGCCCATCATACTGTATGGAGGACTATGTGGGCCCATTATACTGCATGGAGGAGTATGTGGGGCCCATTATACTGTATGGAGGACTATGTGAGGCCTATTATACTGTATGAAGGACTATGTGAGGCCTATTATACTGTATGAAGGACTATCTGGGGCTATTATAATCTATGGTAGGCAATGCAGGGTCCATTATAATGCATGGAGGACTATGTGGGGCCTATTATACTGTATGGAGGACTATGTGGGGCCCATTATACTGTATGGTAGGCAATGCAGGGCCCATTATACTGTATGGAGGAGTATGGGGGCCATTATACTGTATGAAGGACTATGTGGGGCCTATTATACTGTATGGGGGACTATGTGGGGCCATTATACTGTGTGGGGGGACTATGCAGGGCCATTATACTGTATGGGGGACTATGCGGGCCCATTATACTGCATGGAGGACTATGTGGGGCCATTATACTGCATGAAGGACTATGTGGGCCCATTATACTGTATGGTAGGCAATGCAGGGCCCATTATAGTGTATGGAGGACTATGTGAGGCCCATTATACTGTATGGATGACTATGTGAGGCCCATTATACTGTATGGAGGACTATGTGGGGCCCATTATACTGTATGGAGGACTATGTGGGGTCCATTATACTGTATGGGGGACTATGTGGGGCCCATTATACTGTATGGGGGGACTATGTGGGGCCCATTATACTGTATGGGGGACTATGTGGGGCCCATTATACTGTATGGGGGACTATGTGGGGCCCATTATACTGTATGGGGGACTATGTGGGGCCATTATACTGTATGGGGGACTGTGCGGGCCGATTATACTGTACTGTATGGAGGACTATGTGGGGCCCATTATACTGTATGGAGGACTATGTGGGGCCCATTTTACTGTATGGAGGACTATGTGGGGCCTATTATACTGTATGGAGGACTATGTGGGGCCTATTATACTGTACTGTATGGAGGGCTATGTGGGGCCCATTATACTGTATGGAGGACTATGTGGGGCCTATTATACTGTACTGTATGGAGGGCTATGTGGGGCCCATTATACTGTATGGAGGACTATGTGGGGCCATTATACTGTATGGAGGAGTATGTGGGGCCATTATACTGTATGGAAGACAATTCAAGGCCCATTACACTGTATGTAGGAATATGTGTGGTCCACTATACCTTATGGAGGGCTGTGGGGGATCACAGTTGGGAAATCATATTATGATGGGGTCACCGTACTTTGCCGATGGTTTTAGGAGGGGGTTCAGTAGGGTCATCATACTGTGCATTTGGAGGAATTCACTGTGGGGGTATCATAGTATATTTAGGGGCACTTTTCTTGGCATCTTACTTTATTATCTGTATTATGCATTAATTCAAGGTTTTTATCCTTTGTTATTACATATTTAAATCAGGACATTGGGCCACATGTTTTACTGCTGTTACATAGCATATATTAATCCAGTATGTCCCATTTGTGATTATCTGTTTATTTTATTCTAATATTTATTAATTAAAATGTATACTTTGTTCATGGGACAATTGTAGACATGTGTTTAATAAATATCAAGGTAGGCCCACAACCTTGTCCAAGCTTTTAATTTTGACCCTCTATGTATCGGAGTTTGACATCCCTACGGATGTATGGTCAGTCCTGGCCATGGCCATCATCAGGATGTTTGTAACGGTATCTGGGTGTGGACACTGGAACGGAAAGAAACATTTTTCTTTTTTTTTGTCCTCTTTGGAACTGAATCATTTTTGAGGTCTCGGGTCTGAATTAACTGGAGGGAATCTGGTCTGAGGTCTGAATTTAGTAGAGGAGGTCTGGTCCAGGATCTGAATTTAGTAGCGCAGGTTTAGTCCAGGATCTGAATTTAGTAGCGGAGGTCTGGTCCAGGATCGGAATTTAGTAGCGGAGGTCTGGTCCAAAGTCTGAATTTAGTGGAGGAGGTCTGGTCCAAAGTCTGAATTTAGTGGAGAAGGTCTGGTCCAAAGTCTGAATTTAGTGGAGGAGGTCTGGTCCAAAGTCTGAATTTAGTGGAGGAGGTCTGGTCCAAAGTCTGAATTTAGTGGAGGAGGTCTGGTCCAAAGTCTGAATTTAGTAGAGTAGGTCTGGTCCAAAGTCTGAATTTAGTAGAGGAGGTCTGGTCCAGGGTCTGAATTAAGTAAAAAGGGTCTGATCCTTAATAAATTGGTATCCCTATTGGAAGAAGTTATGCTTATCGGCAGAATACCACCAGAACAAGGTGCTTTTATCTTCATTACACCCGAGCCGCAGTGAAACTGACGCTCCAGCCATTCTTTATGTGCACTTTATTCTGTCAGTCCCATAAGGAATGAATGGCTTAGTGGTATTATAGTGGGGATAAATGTGCACTATTCCAGCCATGGTTGACAGTCCTAGTGGTTTGTCCCCACCAATATGATTGTTATCACCTGTGTTGTGGATAGATGATCATCGCTGCTGGTAAACGATGTTATAAATCCAGGTTTACACAAGTGGTGGTTGTGGTTTCTTTATTTAATCAACGCATTTCAAAGTACTACAGACTTCTTCATCAGGACAAAAAACATTTGTTTTTTTGTCCCGATGAAGAAGTCTCTAGTAATGTAGTAGAAGAATTCTGTAGTCTGTAGTATATCAGGTTTTTTGTCCTGATGAAGAAGTCTGTAGTACTGTAGTAGAAGAAGTCTATAGTACATCAGGTTTTTTGCCCTAATGAAGAAGTCTATAGTACTGTAGTAGAAGAAGTCTACAGTACATCAGGTTTTTTGTCCTGATGAAGGAGGCTGTAGTACTGTAGTAGAAGAAGTCTGTAGTACATCAGGTTTTTTTGTCCTGATGAAGGAGGCTGTAGTACTGTAGTAGAAGTCTGTAGTACATCAGGTTTTTTTGTCCTGATGAAGGAGGCTGTAGTACTGTAGTAGAAGTCTGTAGTACATCAGGTTTTTTGTCCTGATGAAGAAAGCTGTAGTACTTTGAAACGCAATGACTAAACAAACAAACCGCAAATACAACTTGTGTAGACCTGGATTTATCACATCATTTACCACCAGTGCGTATCATCCACAAATCTTCCTTTCCTGTGTTTCTTAGTCTGAGGACCCATTGAACATGCAGCAGATGGATTTATATGCCATAAATATGCTGTGTATACACAATTAATATCAGTTCAGCATAACCTCATTACCATTTTTTATATTTTCTCTCGTATAAGACCCTATTGTGCTGTTTTTGTTCCCTAGTCTTTCCTAGAGGATAGATGATGACTTCTTCCTACTGGCATACCCCTTTAAGTAGAGTGGGTATGATCTGATATCTGAATTAAGTAGTGGGATGTCTAAAATGGGGTTTTCAGTATTGATCATATTGACATAATTGTCCATGTGTCTATGGTCCACTTCTAATGATATAAGAGCTTCACCGGAAATGGTGGCTCTCCACCCGTTTCTCACCTTGACCAGTCCAGGAACGAGCAGCTGACTCTGTGTTGTAGGTATGGCATCATCCAGCAGCTCCCAGTCTCCTTCATCGCGCCGGCACTCCAAGCCATAGCCACGCAGAGGATACAAGGATCGCAGAGGAGGTGCCCAAGTCAGCAGCACTCCGCGGGATGTCTCGTTGGCAGTCAGGAAGCGAGGAGGGGTGAGAGTATCTCTAGAGTCTGTGGTGGGTATAGGAGGAGGCAATGTGGTGGGTGGGACACCTGAGAGGCCAAAACAGTAGTGAGTATTGAAGACAGAAGGAGATTAGAAGCTGTGATATGGAAAGAAGGGAGACCACTTGCAACAAGGAAAGAGGAAGGTAGACAGAGGAGCAGCAGAGGTTTCTTCTCTCTACGGTATACTCACTGAGAGGAGAGGCGGTCACGATCTCACTGAAAGGGCCGCTCCCCAGCTTATTCTGAGACAAAACACTGAACTGGTAGGGACTGTCAGCCTGAAGATTCTCCACCACCAAGGAGCTGGCTCCGACCGGCGCCGAGAGGGAGATCCATTCATGGTGTCCGTGTGACACCCGCTTTACCCTGACAGCAGCACAAGAGACATCCGACAATGATTAAGGACAGCTCGATACAAGAACAAGGAGACCACTGCTGCTCAGCGGATTCAACTCGATTGCTGCCTGTTCTTAATTGTATCACATTGAACAGTTTGATCTGCAAGCAGCAGTTTATAGAGCTGGAGGAGCAGAGAAGATTGATCAATAACTGGTGGGGAAAGGTTTAGTAGAAATTGTATTTTATTGATAAATATGGGCGTAGGAGTCCAGTGGGCGGTTCTACACAGTAATTGACATACATTCTTGCATAAATCTGCATATGAGAGTCACATGTAAGACCGCCCACTGGACTACTGAACAAGTTACGCTGTTTTTGCCCCCCAAATCTATACATCAATCTAATCTACTGCCGACCTTCGCAAGCAGCAGTCATTCTGCGACAGAGTCCTTCTCACACTTTAATCTTAACCAGATTTTTGAAAGCAATTCAGGCGGGGTTCCCCTTAAAAAGGATTTGTCATCAGACATGATCATATATTAAAGGGGGTTCTTTAGGATGATAAAATTAGAGGACATGGAAAGTGGTACCTACATCTTAAGATTATTTTACTCTTATTAGTTATTTTATGGCAAGTGAGTGTAAAACTAAGATTTTTAACACTTTACTCTAATTTTGAATCGACAAAGAAACCCCTTTAATACGTTAACAAAAACATTTGGGGGACCAGTTTTCACAGTAGAGGCACAAATTTACAGCCAGTGGGACTTACCAAAAATCTAAACCATTGTAAAAATTGGCAAATTTTTTTTTTTATCTAAAAGAGCAATAAAATAATTTTTTTCAATAAAAAAAATTGAAAAAAATCTGTACAAATTGAAATACATTTTTAAATATTGGCAAACTATTTTTTTTTAAGAACATTAATTTTCCAGCTATCTTCCCGTTTTTGTCCACGACTTCACCTCTGCTGTGTAAATAGTCCCGTATCTACGTTCACCACACAGACTACTTGGTTAGCTTAGAACTGAGCTAGAGAGATGAATCTACTTTACACAAAAAAAAGTTTACAAAAAATATATATATATATTTGTCACATTTATAAAAGTACAGTAAAAGTAACCTCTACTAACCACAAATTGATTTACGATCTCTATACTATATTTCTCAGTGGCCACTAGCATGGCTGCCACCATCGTTCCCACCAGGGTTGTCACCTAGACTCATGGCGAAAAAAATTGGAGTCTAAGAAAACTCAGATGCCAACAGTACCAATTTCTCTGTGACAATCCTGGCAAATTTCGTCAAGTTCTTGTCCAAATCCCAACCCAAAAGTGGGCAGTCTCGTCAGGTTTTGAGTGTTCCTCAACAAGACCAGTCATGATACAAGGATTTCTGACGCAGGACAGTGTATATGGCCCCCATGCCAGGCAGCCCTGTATGAACAAAGATACATCTCTGACCTATGTTAGTAGAAAAAAGACTCACAGCGGAGCATACCAAACGCTGAACCGCTGGAAATAACCGCCATCGAAACCTGCCAACCAGCTGATGTTCACCGCCGATACCAGCGCCTGGGCCGTAACATTGCTCACCATGTGCGGGCTGGTGCCTGAAGGTGAAAAGAAAGGTAAGAAATGATTAATTATCTTACAAATTTAATCATATGTACTTTGTAAACGTTTATATGGCTTTGGTCACAGCACTTATCATCAAGCTAATCTAAGTGTAGAATTTATCTTATGCTTCTATACACTCTCTGTCTGTGTGGTTTTTCATTATTGTTAGCTTGTTTCTCTTAAAGCTCAACTCTCCTGCACTCCTCCACAACAGATCTTGTAATAACTAGGCAGAGCTGAGCTGTGTTTGTTGCCTGCTGCTGATCACTGATGTGAAACTATAAATGCCGTTCTCCTGATGCATACAGCAGAAGATTATCTTCTGACATATGCATCAACAAAGCAGCATTTGCAGTATCACATCACTGATCCATCAGCAGCAAGGGACAAACACAGCTCAGCTATGCACTGCCTAGTTATTACAAGCTTATAATAAGCTCTGTTGTGGAGGAGTGCAGGAGAGTGGAGCTCAGCTTGGAACCAGCTAATAACAGCGTAGAAACAAACAGGCAGTGAAATTGATGTAGTTGGCAGAAGATAAAATTGATAATCTAGAAGACTGTAAAGGAGTACGATATATTCTATGTCAGAGGTGGAGGCAGAGCAGGCAGGCAGTAGCTGAGAGACACTACACTGTGCATGGTCAACCAGGAACACTGAGCCACACTAGGACGGTTCCAGTGTCAACTGGAGGGTAAATAGAGCCTGAAGGGGCCATCCTTTAGGGGGTGATATGTGCAAAATGGGCAGATTTAAAAATGAGTTCTTTGATTAGAAGTGAATAAATATATTTGTACATTATTATAAGACCAGATTGTAGTTTTTGTTGTATTTGGTACATAATCTAGTAAGAGACGCACATGTTAAGAAATTTAGATTTATTTTGTAAATATTCATTTAGTTTTCTTTTGTTTTTGCTAAAAAAAATTACTACTAATACATATTTTTTCTGATTGTGTATGGAGAGTGAAAATATTTAAAAAAAGGGTTAGAAACTAATGAACTAGAAAAAAAATACAATAGTAATAAATAAAATCACAATTTTGCTTCTTAGCCTTATCATAATACATCAGTAATAATAATTATAACATTTTATGATGATATTCTGAATCAGTAGCGTAGTGCGGGTTACCAACGCCCCAGGCAAGGCAAATATTTTGCTACCTTTAAAGGGAACCTGTCATCAGGATTTTGCAAAGTAAACTACAGGCAGTGTCATGTTGGGACTGTTAAACTGATTAAAATGATACCTGATGTGAAGAAATCCACCTTGTGGTTCTTGTGTAATCAGCGTTTGCAGTTTTGAGTTAATGAGATGCTCGTGCTCCGGGGCAGGCCTGCAGGCAGGGTCTTATCCTGGTGCTCTAGGCCAAATCAGCAAGAAAAGACATGCCCCCAGCGCTGAAACACAAGTATGTTCCTCAACGTACAGACAGCCAGAGGCAGTCCCTGCCTAAAGTCCCGCCCCGGAGCACAAGCATCTCATTAACTGCAAACACTGATTACACAAGAACCATAAGACGGATTTCTTCACCTCAGGTATCATTTTAATCAGTGCAGCAGGCCCAACATGATAATGCCAGTAGTTTACTTTGCAAAATCCTGCTGACAGGTTTCCTTTTAACCTATGAAGAGTTTGCACTTCCTGAGTCCATTCCTCTAGTCCAGTATTGAACCTCTTATTCCCCAAGCACATGAATTGTATTTTAAGAACATGCTGATATAATTATAGTTTGCCCTTTGACCTACTAGCTTTTTCTCCGTTTTCTTAAATAAGTCATAAAATGTTAAAAACAAAGATATCCTTTATTTTTTTTTTACATTCTATTTTTTTGTCACAAGTTATATCCCTAGCTCTATCACTAGTCTTATCCGTAACCCTAGTTTTCATTTTATTAGGTCTATCCCTAGCACTAACCATAGTTTTGTATGATATTACCCTAGCTCTATCCCTAACCTTAATTTTTGTGTTATTATCCTAGCTCTAGCCCCAACCTTGGTTTTTATTTTATCTCCCTAGCTCTATCCCTAGCATTGACCCTAGTTTTTATCTTATTACCCTAGCTCTAGCCGTAACTATGGTTTTTATATTACCCTAGCTCTATCCCTAGCCCTAACCCTAATTTTTGTGTTATTATCCTATCTCTAGCCCCAACCTTGGTTTTTATTTTATTTCCCTAGCTCTATCTCTAGCATTAACCCTAGTTTTTATTTTATTACCCTAGCTATAGCCGTAACTATAGTTTGTATATTACCCTAGCTCTATCCCTAGCCCCAACCCTAGCTGGGGTTAGAAAAAAGTTAACACAAAAGCAGCTATTAGCAATGAATGAAGACGGTATTGAATCAATCGAACATGATTCAATACTGTCTTAATTGATTAGCTGCTCATCTTCTGTCTCGTCGCTGCTTACGCAGGGCGCAGCAGTCGAGAGGAGTTTGCTGTAGGCTTCTGCACTCTGCATACAAATGTTTGTTTGATTGTTGTTGTTTTTTTTTTTTACAAATAGCGTAAGCGTGTAGTATATGTAACCTTTACACTGCTGTGACGCTGGCTATCGTCACTTCTAACGGACAAGCCGTGAGGCGGAGGAGTCAAGAAGTCCGGGGTCAAATGCCAAGAGTGTACGTCAAAGGCAGAGGGGCAAGACAAAAGAGTAAACGGGTCACAGTCCATAGTCAGCAGTCCAAAAGGATGCAGATGGATCAGGCAGCAAGAGATCCTGAACAGCAGAACACTAAAGCACAACGCACTCCACCGAGCAAAGCTACGACTGACAATGGTCTTAACGTTGCCAGTCAGCTAAATAGCTAAGCGATCACCCTGAAAGGATGACACCTGGAAGAAGTCCAGCAGGCCCAGTCTGTAACTGAGCTGCTGGGTAATCCTACATTTGCATGGGAATAACCAAGCATGCCCTAGCCCCTGATTGGGAGGCTGAACTATCCCCAATTAGCATGAGGATAGTCAGCACGCTCCAGTCTCTGATTGGGCGCCTGGGCTATCCCATTCACAATATTGATAGCCCAGTACGCCCCTGCCATCTATTGGGTGGCTGAGCTGTTACTCACTGCATCCCGAAGACACAGTGAACGATGGATTTGTGACAATTGCTGCATTTTAAATATGGTAAAAATAAATTTGGAGGAAACAGACTTATATGGGTTTTAAAATGCATATTTATTTATTAATTTTAATAAATAAATATGCATTTTAAAACCTATATAACTCTGTTTCCTCTAAATTTATTATGATACATAGGAGTTGGTGTCACCCGGGGACACACGGCACCCACTTGTGCCTTATTCACCGGATAGCGAGTATGTCATTGGCCTACTGTTTATTTATTTGAAATGCCCTTTAGGTTTTTATTTTAGCTACAGAAAACAAATAATTTAGCAAAGTAAATTTCCAAATGAACATGCTCACTTTCCAAATATGTCCATCATTTCATCAACCTAAAAGATATATTCCCATCAAGTGCATAGATAACTTACCCAAAACGAAGATGGCGGTGCGTGTACTGATGCTTGCCACATCGTTGGCTGCAGTGCACTCCCAATCGCCATGCTCCTCCTTGGTGAGTGGCCGAAACACCAAGCTGCCATTGATGTCCATTTGAGCAATGCTTTTTCCAGGAATCCCCAGCTGCAGCACAAAATAACTGTCTTAAGTCCAATTTACAGTGGATAAGCCAAAGACACTATTTCCACCAATAAAAGAAACAAGAGTGGTGGAAAGGTCTTGCACCGAGGAGGTTTTTCAGTTGCGGTCATGAAGAAGTGTGCAAACTTAGCTACTCAGATTGTAAGCTAGGAGTAAAGTGGGGACGAATGCTAAAAAAAAAAATAAGTTAATTGTTGCCTCCCAGTCTCACCTTAGTCCAGCTGATCATGGGCACAGGGTCTCCAGTTGCCGAGCAAGGAACTATCAGCTCTCTCCCAACATCCTGGAAATATTCGTCATTCGGGAACTCGATGAATGATGGAGGATCCTAGTGACAAGACAAACCATGAGATAAAGAAGTGGATCCATACAGTGACAGTGTACACTGCCTGGCGGTATACTGTACCTTTAAAATGACTATGGTGGGCAGCGACATGCCGGTTGTGCCATAGCTGTTATATGGGGTACATGTGTATGTGCCAGGAGCATCGTCATTACCCATGGCCACCACGATAGAGCCGTCCTCTTGTAAATACCATCCAGGAAACTAGGAAAGAGACCGAGAGGTCGTCAGCCCCGCCTCCATATGACACGCGAGAGGTCGTCAGCCCCGCCTCCATATGACACGCGAGAGGTCGTCAGCCCCGCCTCCATATGACACGCGAGAGGTCGTCAGCCCCGCCTCCATATGACACGCAAGAGGTCGTCAGCCCCGCCTCCATATGACACGCGAGAGGTCGTCAGCCCCGCCTCCATATGACACGCGAGAGGTCGTCAGCCCCGCCTCCATATCACACGCGAGAGGTCGTCAGCCCCGCCTCCATATCACACGCGAGAGGTTGTCAGCCCCGCCTCCATATCACACGCGAGAGGTTGTCAGCCCCGCCTCCATATCACACGCGAGAGGTTGTCAGCCCCGCCTCCATATCACACGCGAGAGGTTGTCAGCCCCGCCTCCATATCACACGCGAGAGGTTGTCAGCCCCGCCTCCATATCACACGCGAGAGGTTGTCAGCCCCGCCTCCATATCACACGCGAGAGGTTGTCAGCCCCGCCTCCATATCACACGCGAGAGGTTGTCAGCCCCGCCTCCATATGATACGCGAGAGGTTGTTAGACCCGCCTCCATATGATACACGAGAGGTTGTTAGACCCGCCTCCATATGACACGCGAGAGGTTGTCAGCCCCGTCTCCATATGATACGTGAGAGGTCAGCCCCGCCTCCATATGACACGAGAGAGGTTGTCAGCCCCGCCTCCATATCACACGCGAGAGGTTGTCAGCCCCAGCTCCATATCACACGCGAGAGGTTATTAGACCCGCCTCCAGCCTCTATATGATACGCGAGAGGTCAGCCCCGCCTCCATATCACACGCGAGAGGTCGTCAGCCCCGCCTCCATATCACACGCGAGAGGTCGTCAGCCCCGCCTCCATATCACACGCGAGAGGTCGTCAGCCCCGCCTCCATATCACACGCGAGAGGTCGTCAGCCCCGCCTCCATATCACACGCGAGAGGTCGTCAGCCCCGCCTCCATATCACACGCGAGAGGTCGTCAGCCCCGCCTCCATATCACACGCGAGAGGTCGTCAGCCCCGCCTCCATATCACACGCGAGAGGTTGTCAGCCCCGCCTCCATATGACACGCGAGAGGTTGTCAGCCCCGCCTCCATATCACACGCGAGAGGTTGTCAGCCCCGCCTCCATATCACACGCGAGAGGTTGTCAGCCCCGCCTCCATATCACACGCGAGAGGTTGTCAGCCCCGCCTCCATATCACACGCGAGAGGTTGTCAGCCCCGCCTCCATATCACACGCGAGAGGTTGTCAGCCCCAGCTCCATATCACACGCGAGAGGTTATTAGACCCGCCTCCAGCCTCTATATGATACGCGAGAGGTCGTCAGCCCCGCCTCCATATCACACGCGAGAGGTCGTCAGCCCCGCCTCCATATGACACGCGAGAGGTCGTCAGCCCCGCCTCCATATGACACGCGAGAGGTCGTCAGCCCCGCCTCCATATGACACGCGAGAGGTCGTCAGCCCCGCCTCCATATGACACGCGAGAGGTCGTCAGCCCCGCCTCCATATGACACGCGAGAGGTCGTCAGCCCCGCCTCCATATGACACGCGAGAGGTCGTCAGCCCCGCCTCCATATGACACGCGAGAGGTCGTCAGCCCCGCCTCCATATCACACGCGAGAGGTTGTCAGCCCCGCCTCCATATCACACGCGAGAGGTTGTCAGCCCCGCCTCCATATCACACGCGAGAGGTTGTCAGCCCCGCCTCCATATCACACGCGAGAGGTTGTCAGCCCCGCCTCCATATCACACGCGAGAGGTTGTCAGCCCCGCCTCCATATCACACGCGAGAGGTTGTCAGCCCCGCCTCCATATCACACGCGAGAGGTTGTCAGCCCCGCCTCCATATCACACGCGAGAGGTTGTCAGCCCCGCCTCCATATCACACGCGAAAGGTTGTCAGCCCCGCCTCCATATCACACGCGAGAGGTTGTTAGACCCGCCTCCATATGATACGCGAGAGGTTGTTAGACCCGCCTCCATATGATACGCGAGAGGTTGTTAGACCCGCCTCCATATGACACGCGAGAGGTTGTCAGCCCCGTCTCCATATGATACGTGAGAGGTCAGCCCCGCCTCCATATGACACGAGAGAGGTTGTCAGCCCCGCCTCCATATCACACGCGAGAGGTTGTCAGCCCCAGCTCCATATCACACGCGAGAGGTTATTAGACCCGCCTCCAGCCTCTATATCACACGCGAGAGGTCGTCAGCCCCGCCTCCATATGACACGCGAGAGGTCGTCAGCCCCGCCTCCATATGACACGCGAGAGGTCGTCAGCCCCGCCTCCATATGACACGCGAGAGGTCGTCAGCCCCGCCTCCATATGACACGCTAGAGGTCGTCAGCCCCGCCTCCATATGACACGCGAGAGGTCGTCAGCCCCGCCTCCATATGACACGCGAGAGGTCGTCAGCCCCGCCTCCATATGACACGCGAGAGGTCGTCAGCCCCGCCTCCATATGACACGCGAGAGGTCGTCAGCCCCGCCTCCATATGACACGCGAGAGGTCGTCAGCCCCGCCTCCATATGACACGCGAGAGGTTGTCAGCCCCGCCTCCATATGACACGCGAGAGGTTGTCAGCCCCGCCTCCATATGACACGCGAGAGGTTGTCAGCCCCGCCTCCATGTGACACGCGAGAGGTTGTCAGCCCCGCCTCCATGTGACACGCGAGAGGTTGTCAGCCCCGCCTCCATGTGACACGCGAGAGGTTGTCAGCCCCGCCTCCATGTGACACGCGAGAGGTTGTCAGCCCCGCCTCCATGTGACACGCGAGAGGTTGTCAGCCCCGCCTCCATGTGACACGCGAGAGGTTGTCAGCCCCGCCTCCATGTGACACGCGAGAGGTTGTCAGCCCCGCCTCCATGTGACACGCGAGAGGTTGTCAGCCCCGCCTCCATGTGACACGCGAGAGGTTGTCAGCCCCGCCTCCATATGACACGCGAGAGGTTGTTAGCCCCGCCTCCATATGACACGCGAGAGGTTGTCAGTCCCGCCTCCATGTGACACGCGAGAGGTTGTCAGCCCCGCCTCCATGTGACACGCGAGAGGTTGTCAGCCCCGCCTCCATGTGACACGCGAGAGGTTGTCAGCCCCGCCTCCATATGACACGCGAGAGGTTGTCAGCCCCGCCTCCATATGACACGCGAGAGGTTGTCAGCCCCGCCTCCATATGACACGCGAGAGGTTGTCAGCCCCGCCTCCATATGACACGCGAGAGGTTGTCAGCCCCGCCTCCATATGACACGCGAGAGGTTGTCAGCCCCGCCTCCATATGACACGCGAGAGGTTGTCAGCCCCGCCTCCATATGACACGCGAGAGGTTGTCAGCCCCGCCTCCATATGACACGCGAGAGGTTGTCAGCCACGCCTCCATATGACACGCGAGAGGTTGTCAGCCCCGCCTCCATATGACACACGAGAGGTTGTCAGCCCCGCCTCCATATGACACGCGAGAGGTTGTCAGCCCCGCCTCCATATGACACGCGAGAGGTTGTCAGCCCCGCCTCCATGTGACACGCGAGAGGTTGTCAGCCCCGCCTCCATGTGATACGCGAGAGGTTGTCAGCCCCGCCTCCATGTGATACGCGAGAGGTTGTCAGCCCCGCCTCCATATGACACGCGAGAGGTTATCAGCCCCGCCTCCATGTGATACGCGAGAGGTTGTCAGCCCCGCCTCCATGTGATACGCGAGAGGTTGTCAGCCCCGCCTCCATATGACACGCGAGAGGTTATCAGCCCCGCCTCCATGTGATACGCGAGAGGTTGTCAGCCCCGCCTCCATATGACACGCGAGAGGTTATCAGCCCCGCCTCCATGTGATACACGAGAGGTTGTCAGCCCCGCCTCCTGATTTTGAAGCCTCAGATAGTTTATACCTTGTCAAGATCTAGAGGAATCCCATCCTTGGTCCAGTTGACAAATAACAATGGTGGGTTGGCTCTGGTGGGGCACCGGATCACACCCGTCATTCCGATGGGCAGGAAGGTTTCTGGCGGCATATCAGTCACATAGGCGGGATCTAAGAAGAAAATGGTGATGTAACAAACCAAGCGTAACCAATGTAGAGATGAGGATGTCCATGCCGTGGCAGCAGGGCGCCAGTACATACGTAGCACAGTGAGGTAGGCGGAGGCAGATGGTGACTTCCACATCCCGTTACTGGGAATACAGGTGTATTTCCCAGAATCGTCTGGGGTGACCTGATGTAGCAGAAAACTTCCATCCACCAAGATCCGAACCCGCGACTGGAGGCTGCTGAAAGTAACAAAAGGAGGATGTAAGGGAGGATCCACTGCATGTAAGGGGCAACCAGAACCTGCACGTCACGGGGAGACTATTACACACAGCATTAGATGCAGCAGATAGCATCACACATGATGGGCTTAGATACAGCAGACAGTATCACACATCTCACCTGAGCAGATAGACGTTACTACTCCCGTGGAACCAGCTGTATGTGAGGTTGGCGGGGTAGGCCTCAGCCTGGCAGGTCAGAAAGGCGTCTTGTGAAACGTTCACGGTGATGTTTTCCGGAGGGACGACGATGATGGGCGGACCTACACAGAAAATACAGGAATGACGACAAAACATTTCTAGGGGGTCTTCTTGCCTTCCATATTATGTGGGGTCACTTAATACCTTGGACCAGGACACGGCTGGTGTGGGTCACCTCGCCCTCTTCACTAGCAGCATAACATGTGTAAGCACCGGCATGGGAGCGCTGCACCCCGACTATTCGTAATGACCCATTATTAACCTACGTGCATCAAGAGGGAGAAAAGATGGAAAAATCAGAAAAGAAACATTTATACATCAATCGATAATCGACAAGTCTACAATATAATATTTTCCATTTTCAGTCTTAAAACAAATGGTGGAGCTCTACTTTCCTATAATTAATGTGTCTGGTGAACACTCATAGTGCTGGCTATGCACTATAAAATAAGTGCAGTTACCAGCAGTCGACACTAGAGAGGGCCGGTGACACACAGATGGTGGCTTCCGCCATCCTCCGTATAATGCGCCCCAGTCGCCTATTGTTAAAAGGGAGGAAGACAATGCAAGCTCTGAGTATACAGGGCGATACTGGGACCGCACAGCTGACTTCCAAAAACAACAGCGGATTAGTGTTTACTGTCTGCAGCGTGACTCCATCCCACTGCAGTGCAGCCAAGAAAGGGTGTGCTGTGTACATATGGCCTCACACCTGCGGTACCCGTTACTGGAAGCCACTGTCCCCACAATGTCTTCCCAGAGACTTCCAATAGTATTAACATGATACAGGGTAACAAAAAAAAATTACAACCGTCAGGAAAAAATTTCACTAAAACCACTTGACAGGATGTGTGATTGGATTTAGTGCTGTATCACGGCCGCCTGTCCATAATGTTCAGTTGTGCAAGTGCATTTAATAGCAATAAAGAAGGCTCATTAAACCACGTGTAGACCTAGCTAAGCAGGCGCTGTGCTCTGACAGCTGCCCCCTCCCATGCTATTAATAACAGTAAAGCATGAGATACTCAGAAAACCACAAGGAAGACCTAATAAAGCAGGGTCAGACCACCTACAACTGCTCCCTCCCACAGCATGGGCGGAGCTCTGACAACTGCTCCCTCCCACAGCATGGGCGGAGCTCTGACAACTGCTCCCTCCCACAGTATGGGCGGAGCTCTGACAACTGCTCCCTCCCACAGCATGGGCGGAGCTCTGACACCTGCTCCCTCCTACAGCATGGGCGGAGCTCTGACACCTGCTCCCTCCCACAGCATGGGCGGAGCTCTGACAACTGCTCCCTCCCACAGCATGGGCGGAGCTCTGACAACTGCTCCCTCCCACAGCATGGGCGGAGCTCTGACAACTGCTCCCTCCCACAGCATGGGCGGAGCTCTGACACCTGCTCCCTCCTACAGCATGGGCGGAGCTCTGACACCTGCTCCCTCCCACAGCATGGGCGGAGCTGACAACTGCTCCCTCCCCACAGCATGGGCGGAGCTCTGACAACTGCTCCCTCCCACAGCATGGGCGGAGCTCTGACAACTGCCCCCCCCACAGCATGGGCGGAGCTCTGACAACTGCTCCCTCCCACAGCATGGGCGGAGCTCTGACACCTGCTCCCTCCTACAGCATGGGCGGAGCTCTGACACCTGCTCCCTCCCACAGCATGGGCGGAGCTGACAACTGCTCCCTCCCACAGCATGGGCGGAGCTCTGACAACTGCTCCCTCCCACAGCATGGGCGGAGCTCTGACAACTGCTCCCCCCCACAGCATGGGCAGAGCTCTGACAACTGTTCCCTCCCACAGCATGGGCGGAGCTCTGACAACAGCTCCCTCCCACGCTCAGCGTCTTAATAGCAGTAAGGCATGTCGAACTCCTAAAACTACATGTAGAAATAAGAAGGGTTGTGGTTCTGACAAATACTCTGTCCCACACTTAGCGCCTTTGTGAATCTCCTGACTTGCCTGGATCTTGTCTCCACTTGGTATATTGACATTATTCTGCTTCCAGGAGACCACCGGCTGCGGATTCCCATTGGCAACACACGTGAGAGTCAAGGTGTCTCCAATACGAACCTCTACGTACGTGGGCGGAGTCTCAATGAAAGAAGGCGGGGCTGCGAAAGAAAAAAATGAAAAAAGTGTAAATGGAGTATGTTAAAATGTTGCATAACGGAAGGAGAAGGTGAATAGGTTGAGATGGAGCGATGCTATATAAGCACTCTGTATTAAAAGTTACGTTTTTACACCCTATGTAAAATTATGCATAAATATATCTACCCATTTATGTAGTGATAAATCCTTGCCTGACACTCCAGCATGATGGCCATATTGGTTTTTACCCAGCTTTCCTACATAATCTCCCATCGAGCACATCTGGGACGTCATTGGTCACAAAATTGCAAAAGAAGCTGCCAGCAGCAGACCTTGATGATCTGCTGAAGTGCATTGAGCGGCAGAACCTTCCTCAGACAACCATTAATATCCTCACGGATAGCACCCGAGGCTGTAAGTGCAGGGGTTTTTGCATGTGGTGCTCATACTCAATAATGAATAAATTGAGATATTATGAAAATTTTGCTTTCGTTATTTGCACATCTTAACCCTGTGGTTTCCATGATCCCACAACTTTTTTTTCTTAGTGTTGTAATTTCAATGTTGAGGAGTTCTGAGGGGTAACGTTTCTCCTTGTGGAGAGTGACATACCGACTCTGGCATGCCGACGTAAGGAGGCTTATTCGCCTTCCAATGCTCCTCAGGGAAATTTAATATGCAAATTGCCTCTTCAGAGAAAAAGAGGACTTGAACTCAGTAGCACCACCTATTGGAAGCAGCAATCCTACAAGTCACAATCAACCCTTTAACGAGTCTTGCCATATGACTTAGGATAAAAGCCAAATCAGAATCTCAATTTGCAGACAGTGTTTCGGGATATTGCACCCTCGTCAGTGCAAAGTATGAGAACTGATTTGGCTAGGTGAGAGGCTCTGGACTGAGGTCTAAGGGGTAGCGTTTCTCCATGTGAAGAGTGACACACCAGCTCTGGCATGCCAATGTAAGGAGGCTTATTCGCAGTTCAATGCTCCTCTGGGAATTTTAAATTGCAATTTGAATATTAATGTTGAGGAGTGTAATTATTGTTATGCATCAGTCTCGGCTTCTGGCCCGGTTCTGCTCCCTTCCCATATGCTTTGCTCCATGTCGGGCTTTATAAGTTGCCTCAGTGACATCAACAACCAAGGCCTTTTAAGGTCTACTTAGACACACCTGAGGTGTCTGAGATTGTAATGTGTTCAGTTGCTGTTGGTTTGAAGATTGCCACCATCTGGTCAGACTCCAGTGACTTCTGTTTGCATACGTGTTCTGCTTTAATCTCCTCTTCATCTGTCCTCCTGGTTCAGTGGCTTCTGGTGTGTCCTGCAATTGTCTGATGTCCAGGTCTTTACTGTTGACTGTGCCCTCCAACCTGCTGTGCCAACACCCCAAGTCCATGTGTCCATCCTGACTTGCAGCTTCACGAATCCATCTCACCAGGTGAGGTCTAACAATTCTATGTATACAGCTGGTATAATCTGGGCGTTGTGTTATACATTGGGCATCGTCTGTATATATTTATATACAGTGCGGAAAATAAGTATTTGATCACCTACCAACCAACAAGAATTCTGCCTCTCACAGACTTGTCAATTTTTCTTTAGGAAGCCCTCCTACTCTGCACTCATTACCTGTATTAAGTGCACCTGTTTGAACTTGTTACCTGTATACAAGACACCTGTCCACACACTCAATCACACTTCAACCTCTCCACCATGGCCAAGACCAAAGAGCTGTCTAAGGACACCAGGGACAAAATTGTAGACCTGTACAAGGCTGGGATGGGCTCCAGGAAAATAGGCAAGCAGCTTGTTGAGAAGGCAACAACTGTTAGCGCAATTATTAGAAAATGGAAGAAACACAGGATGACTGTCAATCTTTCTCGGTCTGGTGCTCCATGCAAGGTCTCGTCTTGTGGGGGTAAGGATGATTCTGAGAAAGGCCTGGAATCAGCCCAGAACTACACAGGAGGACCTGGTCAATGACCTGAAGAGAGCTGGGACCACAGTCTCAAACATTACCGTTAGTAACACTACGCCGTCATGGATTAAAATCCTGCAGGGCATGCAAAATCCCCCTGCTCACGTCAGCACATATCCAGACGTTTGCCAATGACCATCTGAATGATCCAGAGGAGGCATGGGAGAAGGTCATGTGGTCAGATGAGACTAAAATATAACTGTTTGGTATCAACTCCACTCGCCGTGTTTAGAGGATGAAGAAGGATGAGTACAACCCCAAGAACACCATCCCAACCGTGAAGCATGGTGGAGGAAACATCATACTTCGGGGGTGCTTTTATGCAAAGGGGACAGGATGACTGCACAGCATAGAAAGGAGGATAAATGGGTCATGTATGGTGAGATTTTGGCCAACAACCTCCTTCCCTCTGGAGGAGCATTTAAGATGGTTCATGACTGGGTCTTCCAGCATGACAATGACCAGAAACACACAGCCAGGGCCACTAAGGAGTGGCTCCGTAAGAAGTATTTCAAGGTCCTGGAGTGGCCTAGCCAGTATCCAGACCTGAATCTAATAGAAAATCTTTGGAGAGAGCTGAAACTCAATGTTGGCCAGCGACAGCCCCGAAACCTGAAAGATCTGGAGAAGATCTGTATGGAGGAGTGGGCCAAAATCCCTGCTGGAGTGTGTGCAAACCTGGTCAAGAACTACCGGAAACATCTGACCTGTGTAATTGTAACAAAGGTTTCTGTACCAAATATTAAGTTCTGTTTTTCTATTGTATCAAATACGTATTTCATACAATAAAATGCAAATTAACTATGTAAAAATCATACAATGTGATTTTCTGGATATTTTTAAAGATTCTGTCTCTCACAGATGAAGTGTACCTATAAATATTACAGACCTCTCCATTCTTTGTAGGTGGGAAAATGTGCAAAATCGTCAGTGTATCAAATACTTATTTTCCCCACTGTGTGTACAGCTGGTATAACCGGGGCATCTTCTATATATAATTATATACAGGTGCATCTCACTAAATTAAAATACAGTATCAGCAAAAAGTTAATTTATTTCAGTTCTTCAATACAAAAAGTGAAACTCCTATATTATATAGAGTCATTACACACAGAGGGATCTATTATATAGAGTCATTACACACAGAGGGATCTATTATATAGAGTCATTACACACAGAGTGATCTATTATATAGAGTCATTACACACAGAGGGATCTATTATATAGAGTCATTACACACAGAGTGATCTATTATATAGAGTCATTACACACAGAGGGATCTATTATATAGAGTCATTACACACAGAGGGATCTATTATATAGAGTCATTACACACAGAGGGATCTATTATATAGAGTCATTACACACAGAGGGATCTATTATATAGAGTCATTACACACAGAGTGATCTATTATATAGAGTCATTACACACAGAGGGATCTATTATATAGAGTCATTACACACAGAGGGATCTATTATATAGAGTCATTACACACAGAGTGATCTATTATAGAGTCATTACACACAGAGTGATCTATTATATAGAGTCATTACACACAGAGTGATCTATTATATAGAGTCATTACACACAGAGGGATCTATTATATAGAGTCATTACACACAGAGGGATCTATTATATAGAGTCATTACACACAGAGGGATCTATTATATACAGTCATTACACACAGAGGGATCTATTATATAGAGTCATTACACACAGAGGGATCTATTATATAGAGTCATTACACACAGAGGGATCTATTATATAGAGTCATTACACACAGAGGGATCTATTATATAGAGTCATTACACACAGAGTGATCTATTATATAGAGTCATTACACACAGAGTGATCTATTATATAGAGTCATTACACACAGAGGGATCTATTATATACAGTCATTACACACAGAGGGATCTATTATATAGAGTCATTACACACAGAGGGATCTATTATATACAGTCATTACACACAGAGGGATCTATTATATAGAGTCATTACACACAGAGGGGTCTATTATATACAGTCATTACACACAGAGGGATCTATTATATAGAGTCATTACACACAGAGTGATCTATTATATAGAGTCATTACACACAGAGGGATCTATTATATAGAGTCATTACACACAGAGGGATCTATTATGTAGAGTCATTACACACAGAGGGATCTATTTCACGTGTTTATTTCTCTGAATGTTGATGATTATGGCTTACAGCTAATGAAAACACAAAAGTCATTATCTCAATAAACTAAAATATGTACAGCTGGTATAACCTGGGCATCTCTTGTATATAAATTATATATGTACTGCTGGTTTAACCTGGGTATCTCGTACACTGCTCAAAAAAATAAAGGGAACACTTAAACAACAGAATAAAACTCCAAGTAAATCAAACTTCTGTGAAATCAAACTGTCCACTTAGGAAGCAACACTGATTGACAATCAATTTCACATGCTGGTGTGCAAATGGAATAGACAATAGATGGAAATTATTGGCAATTATCAAGACACCCTCAATAAAGGAGTGGTTCTGCAGGTGGGGACCACAGACCACATCTCATTACCAATGCTTTCTGGCTGATGTTTTGGTCACTTTTGAATGTTGGTTGTGCTTTCACATTCGTGGTAGCATGAGACGGACTCTACAACCCACAGAAGTTGCTCAGGTAGTGCAGCTCATCCAGGATGGCACATCAATGCGAGCTGTGGCAAGAAGGTTTGCTGTGTCTGTCAGCGTAGTGTCCAGAGGCTGGAGGCTCTACCAGGAAACAGGCCAGTACACCAGGAGACGTGGAGGGGGCCGTAGGAGGGCAACAACCCAGCAGCAGGACCGCTACCTCCACCTTTGTGCAAGGAGGAACAGGAGGAGCACTGCCAGAGCCCTGCAAAATGACCTCCAGCAGGCCACAAATGTGCATGTGTCTGCACAAATGGTTATAAACCGACTCCATGAGGGTGGTATGAGGGCCCGACGTCCACAGATGGGGGTTGTGCTCACAGCCCAACACCGTGCAGGACGCTTGGCATTTGTCACAGAACACCAGGATTGGCAAAGTCGCCTCTGCAGCCCTGTGCTCTTCACAGATGAAAGCAGGTTCACACTGAGCACATGTGACAGACGTGACAGAGTCTGGAGACGTCGTGGAGAGCGATCTGCTGCCTGCAACATCCTTCAGCATGACCGGTTTGGCAGTGGGTCAGTAATGGTGTGGGGTGGCATTTCTTTGGAGGGTCGCACAGCCCTCCATGTGCTCGCCAGAGGTAGCCTGACTGCCATTAGGTACCGAGATGAGATCCTCAGACCCCTTGTGAGACCATATGCTGGTGCAGTTGGCCCTGGGTTCCTCCTAATGCAGGACAATGCCAGACCTCATGTGGCTGGAGTGTGTCAGCAGTTCCTGCAAGATGAAGGCATTGAAGCTATGGACTGGCCGCCCGTTCCCCAGACCTGAATCCAATTGAGCACATCTGGGACATCATGTCACGCTCCATCCACCAACGTCACGTTGCACCACAGACTGTCCAGGAGTTGGTGGATGCTTTAGTCCAGGTCTGGGAGGAGATCCCACAGGAGACCATCAGCAACCTCATCAGGAGCATGCCCAGGCGTTGTAGGGAGGTCATACAGGCACGTGGAGGCCACACACAGTACTGAGCCTCATCAGGAGCATGCCCAGGCGTTGTAGGGAGGTCATACAGGCACGTGGAGGCCACACACAATACTCAGCCTCATCAGGAGCATGCCCAGGCGTTGTAGGGAGGTCATACAGGCACGTGGAGGCCACACACAATACTGAGCCTCATCAGGAGCATGCCCAGGCGTTGTAGGGAGGTCATACAGGCACGTGGAGGCCACACACAATACTCAGCCTCATCAGGAGCATGCCCAGGCGTTGTAGGGAGGTCATACAGGCACGTGGAGGCCACACACAATACTCAGCCTCATCAGGAGCATGCCCAGGCGTTGTAGGGAGGTCATACAGGCACGTGGAGGCCACACACAATACTCAGCCTCATCAGGAGCATGCCCAGGCGTTGTAGGGAGGTCATACAGGCACGTGGAGGCCACACACAATACTCAGCCTCATCAGGAGCATGCCCAGGCGTTGTAGGGAGGTCATACAGGCACGTGGAGGCCACACACAATACTCAGCCTCATCAGGAGCATGCCCAGGCGTTGTAGGGAGGTCATACAGGCACGTGGAGGCCACACACAATACTCAGCCTCATCAGGAGCATGCCCAGGCGTTGTAGGGAGGTCATACAGGCACGTGGAGGCCACACACACAATACTGAGCCTCATCAGGAGCATGCCCAGGCATTGTAGGGAGGTCATACAGGCACGTGGAGACCACACACAATACTCAGCCTCATCAGGAGCATGCCCAGGCGTTGTAGGGAGGTCATACAGGCACGTGGAGGCCACACACAATACTCAGCCTCATCAGGAGCATGCCCAGGCGTTGTAGGGAGGTCATACAGGCACGTGGAGACCACACACAATACTGAGCCTCATTTTGACTTGTTTTAAGGATATTACATCAAAGTTGGATCAGCCTGTAGTGTGTTTTTCCACTTTAATTTTGGGGGTGACTCCAAATCCAGGCCTCCATTGGTTGATAAATTTGATTTCCATTGATGATTTTTGTGTGATTTTGTTGTCAGCACATTCAGCTTTGTACAGAACAAAGTATTCAATGAGAATATTTCATTCATTCATTCAGATCTAGGATGTGTTATTTCAGTGTTCCCTTTATTTTTTTGAGCAGTGTATATAAATTATATATGTACCGCTGGTATAACCTGGGCATCTCTTGTATATAAATTATATATGTACAGCTGGTATAACCTGGGAATATCCTGTATATAATTATATATGTACAGCTGGTATAACCTGGGTATCTCCTGTATATAATTATATATGTACCGCTGGTATAACATGGGCATCTCCTGTATATAATTATATATGTACAGCTGGTATAACCTGAGCATCTCCTGTATATAATTATATATGTCCAGCTGGTATAACCTGGGCATGTTCTGTATATAATTATATATGTCCAGCTGGTATAACCTGAGCATCTCCTGTATATAATTATATACGTACCACTGGTATAACCTGAGCATCTCCTGTATATAATTATATATGTCCAGCTGGTATAACCTGGGCATGTTCTGTATATAATTATATATGTCCAGCTGGTATAACCTGGGCATGTTTTGTATATAATTATATATGTCCAGCTGGTATAACCTGAGCATCTCCTGTATATAATTATATACGTACCACTGGTATAACCTGAGCATCTCCTGTATATAATTATATATGTCCAGCTGGTATAACCTGGGCATGTTCTGTATATAATTATATATGTCCAGCTGGTATAACCTGAGCATCTCCTGTATATAATTATATACGTACAGCTGGTATAACCTGGGCATCTCCTGTATATAATTATATATGTACAGCTGGTATAACCTGGACATCTCCTGTATATAATTATATATGTACTGCTGGTATAACCTGAGCATCTCCTGTATATAATTATATATGTACAGCTGGTATAACCTGGGCATCTTCTGTATATAATTATATACGTACAGCTGGTATAACCTGGGCATCTCCTGTATATAATTATATACGTACAGCTGGTATAACCTGGGCATCTCCTGTATATAATTATATACGTACAGCTGGTATAACCTGGGCATCTCCTGTATATAATTATATATGTACAGCTGGTATAACCTGGGCATCTCCTGTATATAATTATATATGTACAGCTGGTATAACCTGGGCATCTCCTGTATATAATTATATATGTACAGCTGGTATAACCTGGGCATTGTCCTGTATATAATTATATATGTACAGCTGGTATAACCTGGGCATCTCCTGTATATAATTATATATGTACAGCTGGTATAACCTGGGCATCTTCTGTATATAATTATATATGTACTGCTGGTATAACCTGGGCATCTTCTGTATATAATTATATATGTACTGCTGGTATAACCTGGGCATCTTCTGTATATAATTATATATGTACAGCTGGTATAACCTGGGCATCTTCTGTATATAATTATATATGTACAGCTGGTATAACCTGGGCATCTCCTGTATATAATTATATATGTACAGCTGGTATAACCTGGGCATCTTCTGTATATAATTATATATGTACTGCTGGTATATGTTATTACAGCACAGGCCCACAGGAATAGAGCGGTATAAGGCGTGCACTTTAGGTATCCTGTTGTGTACCGCAGCTGGCACATTACCGCTATGCTCCAGGCCCTGCACTGTTTGCTGGTTATTGCTGTATTTTGTAAGCAATTTAAAAAAACATAACATGCCGCCTGTGGGCGCACATGCTGCACTGGGTGGAGAGGGAAGAGTTAATCGGTATGTGTCTAGACTGGCAGCCTCTTGTGGACACGTTTCTCCTGGAGGTGATCTACACAGTTTACACAGATGTGCTTGGTGGGAAGTAATTCATGCAAGTTCACCTGAGCCGGCGCCAAATAAAATCACACTAGTGACAGCTAAAATCCAACAAGTTGTATAGGGGGCGCCATCCCTTTACATAAAACAATACATTCCATCAAATAACATGGCTCAAAAGTCTCGGAAAACAGTCAGCGACCCATGCTATGTGCTCAGATTTGGGTAGTGCCGAGCCTCTCTGACCTTTGTCACTCCAGAAACATTGGAAGCACCCTGTGAAATCATGCCAGTTTACATCTCAGCCGGCTTTATTAATCAGATTTTTGAAAAAAAAAAAAAATTATATATATATATATATATATATATACACACACACACACACACACACACACACACACACACACATACACACATACACACATACACACACATACACTGCTCAAAAAAAATAAAGGGAACACTTAAACAACGGAATATAACTCCAAGTAACTCAAACTTCTGTGAAATCAAACTGTCCACTTAGGAAGCAACACTGATTGACAATCAATTTCACATGCTGGTGTGCAAATGGAATAGACAATAGATGGAAATTATTGGCAATTATCAAGACACCCTCAATAAAGGAGTGGTTCTGCAGGTGGGGACCACAGACCACATCTCAGTACCAATGCTTTCTGGCTGAAGTTTCGGTCACTTTTGAATGTTGGTTGTGCTTTCACACTCGTGGTAGCATGAGACGGACTCTACAACCCACAGAAGTTGCTCAGGTAGTGCAGCTCATCCAGGATGGCACATCAATGAGAGCTGTGGCAAGAAGGTTTGCTGTGTCTGTCAGCGTAGTGTCCCGAGGCTGGAGGCTCTACCAGGAAACAGGCCAGTACACAAGGAGACATGGAGGGGGCCGTAGGAGGGCAACAACCCAGTAGCAGGACCGCTACCTCCGCCTTTGTGCAAGGAGGAACAGGAGGAGTACTGCCAGAGCCCTGCAAAATGCCCTCCAGCAGGCCACAAATGTGCATGTGTCTGCACAAACGGTTAGAAACCGACTCCATGAGGGTGGTATGAGGGCCCGACGTCCACAGATGGAGGTTGTGCTCACAGCCCAACACCGTGCAGGACGCTTGGCATTTGTCACAGAACACCAGGATTGGCAAAGTCGCCACTGGCACCCTGTGCTCTTCACAGATGAAAGCAGGTTCACACTGAGCACATGTGACAGACGTGACAGAGTCTGGAGACGCCGTGGAGAGCGATCTGCTGCCTGCAACCTCCTTCAGCATGACCGGTTTGGCAGTGGGTCAGTAATGGTGTGGGGTGGCATTTCTTTGGAGGGCCACACAGCCCTCCATGTGCTCGCCAGAGGTAGCCTGACTGCCATTAGGTACTGAGATGAGATCCTCAGACCCCTTGTGAGACCATATGCTGGTGCGGTTGGCCCTGGGTTCCTCCTAATGCAGGACAATGCCAGACCTCATGTGGCTGGAGTGTGTCAGCAGTTCCTGCAGGATGAAGGCATTGAAGCTATGGACTGGCTCGCCCGTTCCCCAGACCTGAATCCGATTGAGCACATTTGGGACATCATGTCTCGCTCCATCCACCAACGTCACATTGCACCACAGACTGTCCAGGAGTTGGCGGATGCTTTAGTCCAGGTCTGGGAGGAGACCCCAGAGGAGACCATCCGCAACCTCATCAGGAGCATGCCCAGGCGTTGTAGGGAGGTCATACAGGCAGGTGGAGGCCACACACAATACTCAGCCTCATCAGGAGCATGCCCAGGCATTGTAGGGAGGTCATACAGACACGTGGAGGCCTGTTCCCTTTATTTTTTTGAGCAGTGTAGATACACAGAGATACTACCTACTAGGCCGGAAGTTTAAGTTGGTGTCAGTCTATGCCCTGTTGAGATGGTTGAGGGAAAAGAGGGGTAAAAATGCCAGGTTAACTAGATGGTTCCTAGATCTTCAGGACTTCAACTTTCACGTAGAGCATAAGCCCAGGAGGTTACACGAGAATGCTGATGCCCTTTCTAGAATTCCCTGTCTGGTATCGGAAGGTGCCCAAACCCCCGGCTTTGGGCAGAGGGGGGGAATATGTGACAGAGTCACTGGTATGTTGAGGGGAGGTATGTGTCGCACAGGTTGCTAGCCTGTGTGAACTGAAACCAATAACTTTCTGCCAGCATGTTATATGCTGGAGGGTTGACTCACTTAAAGGGCGTGGTTTTAGGGGAATCACAAAGATGGGAGGGATGTCATTCCCCATACCTCCACCTCAGGGTGTGGCTGAGCAGCCTTTAAATGTTCAGTCCTGTTTTTTTTCTCTGTGTTGGGGTTGGAGAGGCAAGGTCTCCAGACTGGACAGCCATAGCTCAGGAGGGAGCTGAAGGCTGGACAGAACCTGTGTGGGCGAACCGCACACACATATATGGACTCTGCTACAGTTTATCTTTTGTTTTGTTGTTTTGCCAAGGAAGGCCATGTTTATTTTGCTGGAGTGCAGAGCTCTGTGTTGTTAATAAAGCCTGCAAAGAAAACCTGGGTTCCTGAGTCTACTTCCGGAAGTGGCCGAGCGAGTCGTCCTAACACAGTTGGTGTGAGAGTGCTGGCAAGGTTCCAGGAACACATGTACCTGCCACAGAGACCGGTGGATGTCCTGGGTGAAGGCCGCCAGCCAGCCAGAGAAGTCCAGCAGCATGGAGGAGCTTATTAAGCACCTGGTACAGAGCCAACAACAGATGCACCAACAGCACTTGCAGAGCCAGCAGAGCATGCAGCAGAGCCAGCAGCAGCATCAGGAGACAACCAAACTGTTGATGCAACAGATCCAGTTGCAGCAAAAGTCACAGCACCAGCAGGAGCAACAAAAGCACCAGCAAGAGCAGCAATAGCAGATATAGCTTCTGGCGGACGCCATCCAGGGCAGAGCAACCACCCCATCTCCCCAGGGCCGACTGATGACTCCCACATCAGGAAGGCAGTAAGACGGGCCATGCAGACGATGACCCCGGGGATGATGTAGAAGCCTTTCTGACAGTCTTTGAGAGGGTGGCTGATGGGGAGAGACTTCCACCAGAACAGTGGGCAGAGGTTCTGGCGCCATATTACGACTTGGCACTGCAGGATGGCAAGGAATACGCCAAGCAAAAGACAGATCTTAGCACGCCTGGGAGTGAATATGGCGGTGAGAGCCCAACGAGTGTGGCGCCCTGCTGTGCATTGGTGCCACAGATCCCAGAGGGGTGCATGGATGGACTTCTCCACAAGAGGCCCTCATAGCATTCACACACCTCCACCCTACCACCTCAGACCACCAGAGGGAGCCCAGATAGGGATATATATACTGGAGGGTGGAGTTAGGCAGGCAGTCTAGAGAACAGTTTCCTCAGGGGACAGAGCTAGTTCCAGTTCCTGCAGAAGATGAGCCTGAGAGAGGTCAGTCTGCAGTGGAGCTCAGTCAGTTCCTCTAGAGAGAGTTAAGACTCAGTGAGCTCAGATTAGTGAGCCAGGAGCGTGCCGACGCTCAGAGAGCGGCGAAGAGTAGCGAGGCCTACTGCCCATGTGAAGCCTAGTGAGGGCCGCGAGCGTGGCCGAAGGCAAGTGGAGTAAGCAAGCAACATAGAGGGGCAGAGGAGCTTAACCAGCTCACCCCAAAACCATTTACCGGACACCGGGTCCACGCCTACAGGGGGCCTATATCCCCAGCAGGAATAACCGGAACCCCTAGAGAACTATACATCCCAGGTTCACCAGAAGCGGATTGTTATACCAGGGCCAGGAGTCACGGAGGCCCAAGAGACCAGAGAGTGTGACCTCCAACAGAAGGCCCTACCACCAGGTTAACAGGTGCAAGACAGAGACCAAGTTAGGCCTAGCTCCAGGCAGGCCAGAAACTCATCCAAGAAAGGCAAGGAACAGGAGGCCCTATACCCGCACACTGGGGAGAATCCTGATATGCAACCTTCACCCTGAAGTACCCTGGACCGTGCCAGAAACACCACCAGTAAAGGTACTGAAGTGAACTGTTGTGTGTGCCTATTTTTCCTCTGACCCGGCTGGGTCCCCTCTGTACTGCATCCTTCACGTATACTGCCCTGAGGCCCCGCTCCACCTGTGGGGAGTCGTACCAACTAAGCTGCCTAAACACCGGCCTCAGAGGACTGTCACAGCGCTGGTAATCCTCACCAGACACCACAGGTGGCGTCACGAACATCCCTATCCCATACAACTTCCCCCCTTCTTTTAAGAGTAACCCCAGGGTACGGGCCCGGGAGCTGGCCACCGCGACATCCCCCAAGATCAGGCAACAACAAGGCCCAGGCGCCGAGTCGTCCCCATCCCCTGGGGGCGTCACGAGTCCACCACTGGGCGTATGCCAGCGACAAACCCCCTCACTCGCAAATGTTTGACCTACTGCATCTCGTTCAGAAGTGGTTGCAGCCAGAGTCCTCCACTTCAGTGAATATGAATAGCGGTACCAGAGCGCCAATAATGTATATAAGGATCAATTGTTTGCTGCTTGTCACACCTGATGAAGGTGGCTGTGTCCACCGAAACGCGTTGTGTGTGTATTAATAAATCAGTCCTTTTAATATTTTTGCCCTGTTATTGGCGCTCTGGTACCGCTATTCATATTCACTGATTGTCCTTTTCCCCCTGTTGGGGTGCGGTAGAGCTGCCTTTAATCTATTGTTTTTTCACCTGTGGGAGCAATTTAATTAAAATTACTACCCTGGTTTTCCAAGCTGCGCTGCCTTAACCCCTCCGGAACGCTGCCGGGGGTGTTGGTGAAGCTGGGCGTCTATCTCGGCATTACATGCTACTAACCTGACCACGTGATATACCACCAAGAGATCAGGATCTGTGAACGCCGCTGGAAATAGATGACAGCCACCAACTGAGCGGAGCTTGTGGAGCTTTACACTGGGGTTGTGCAGAGGTGCACAACTTCATAAGGTTAGTAGCCATCCCCACACCCCTCTACAAATTGCAATACTGAGTCACCCATTGCGCCTTGTTCTCTCCTCTCTTTACATATAGAGTCCTCCACTTCGGCCCAGATGGTTGAGCGGGTGATGTTGTATAGATTCGTGCACTCCCTTCCCAAGTCGGCACAGACTTGGGTTGCCCAGGGTGATCCCCAGAACGTAGATGACTTCATCGGCCTGGTAGAGAGGTATCAGGTGGTTGATAAATCCCTCGGGAAACCGGATATAGTCACTTCTCCATACTGGGATACCCAAAAAGGGGGCCGGTTCACCATAGAAGGGGTCTAGAGCCACCACTGGGGGGTGTCTCACTCCCACTGAAGGTGCCACAAGGACTGTTGTCAAAGATATAGTCTGTTGGCGGTGTCACAACCCTGGACACGTAGCCGCCCAGTGTCATATGTCCCCTGAGCCCATGGACTGCAGCCTAGGAAGAAGGGGTTCCTATTATGCTTATCCAGCCTGCAGTGTGGACTGTCGACCCAACGAGGGGCCGCAGGAATGTGCCGTATCCATTAATGGAGTAAAGGTGCTTGGACTGTTGGACTCTGGGAGTCTGGTGACTTTAATCAGAGCTACCCTTCTCCACCAATTGATCCCTTCCAAAACTGTGGGCGTTCGGTGCATCCATGGTGACGCCAAGGACTATCCCGTGGCCACAGTGACAGTGGGAACAGACTGTGGCGCCCAGTCCCACGAGGTCAGGGTGGTTAAGGACCTGATACATCCCGTCATACTGTGCCGTGATTTTTCTTTATTTTGGGACTTGTGGGGGAAGGGAACCGGACTAAAGAGCATGGGGAATAGCCAGGTCCCTGGAGAAGAACCCCCAACGAAGTCTCAAGTGGATGAGTTCCCACTGTGCGTCCTTGCCGACGATGAGGGCGAGACTGTGACCGAGGAGGCCGCCCTCCCTGAGTTAGATGTGTCTGGAGATAACTTTGGGACTGCTCAAGTTCGGGACCTGACCTTAAAGGGGGCGTTTGACCAGGTTACTGTATGTAATGGGGTTGCCCAAGAGCCGGGGGCCGATACCAGGTTCCCCCACTTTGCAGTTCAGGGGGAGTTGCTGTATCGGGTGGCTAAACTAAGGGGCGGTGAGACAGTGGAGCAGCTGTTAGTGCCAGGACCATACTGACAGAGGGAACTGGATATGGCACACTCACATATTCTGGGGGGACACTTACAGGTGGAAAAAACTCAGGAGAGAATAGGGAGGTTTTATTGGCCAGGATGTTACCGGGAGATCTTAAACTATTGTAGGTCCTGCCACTTCCGCAACCCCTTAGTTCCACTACCTGTGATAGAAGTTCCCTTTGAGAGGATTGCCATGGACCTCGTGGACCCCTTAGTTAAATCGGCCCGGGGCCACCAATATATCTTGGTCATCATGGACTATGCGACCCGGTACCCCGAAGCGGTACCCTTAAGGAACTCGTCCAGTAGGAGCATAGCTCAGGAACTTGTCCACATCTTTGCCAGGACCGGCCTGCCGAAGGAAATCCTGACGGACCAATGAACCCCATTCATGAGCAAGGTGATGAAGGAGCTGTGTAAAGTGGTTCGAATTACCCAGTTGCGAACCTCCATTTACTATCCGCAGACCGATGGATTGGTAGAGCTCTTTAATAAGACTCTGAAAGCAATGCTGAAAAAGGTCGTCGAGAAGGATGGTGGAGACTGGGACTACCTGCTTCCGTTTCTACTGTTTTCCGTCAGGGAAGTTCCCCAAGCCTCCACTGGCTTCTCTCCATTTGAGCTTTTATATGGCTGGCATCCAAGGGGTCTCCTAGATATCACCAAGGAAACCTAGGAGGACGAGGTCACCCCCCACCGGAGCATCATCGAACATGTCGCCCAGTTACAGGAGAGAATGGCGAAAGTGATGCCCATCGTGAAGGAACATCTCCGGGCGCAGGAAGCCCAGGCGAGGGTGTATAACCCTCGCCTGGACAGTTCCAGCCTGGTGATTGCATTCTGGTTCTCATTCTAAATGTCAAAAGTAAATTCCTGGCCAAGTGGCAAGGCCCGTATGAGGTGGTGGAGAAACTCAGTGAAGTTAGCTACCGAGTCCACCAGCCTGGCCGAAGAAAGCCACACCAAGTATACCATGTGAACTTGCTCAAGCTGTGGCGCAACCGGGAACCGGTGGAAACTCCTTGCCTGGGAGCCGCTCCCGAAGGCAAGGTGGAAAAGGTCACTATAGCAGATACTCTATCACTGGCCCAGAAGCAACAATGTCGAGAACTACTACAGCAAAATCGGGAGTTGTTCTCAGAGATGCCGGGGAATACTCAGGTGGTAGAGCATGACAGAGCCACATGTAAGAGTGAATCTGAAACCGTACCAGATTTCGGAAGCACGCCGGAAGGTGATCTCCGACGAGGTAAACAGGATGCTAGACCTTGGGGTGATAGAGGAGTCAAAGAGTG
This sequence comes from Phyllobates terribilis, assembly GCF_046119375.1. Classification (NCBI taxonomy): domain Eukaryota; kingdom Metazoa; phylum Chordata; class Amphibia; order Anura; family Dendrobatidae; genus Phyllobates; species Phyllobates terribilis. The sequence goes on from NW_027362767.1 coordinate 144,045,310, forward strand.
GGTGGTCGAGCCCAATCGTCCTCGTGCCAAAACCCAAAGGAAAGTGGAGTTTTTGTAATGACTACCACCGGCTGAATGAAGTGTCCAAGTGTGACACGTACCCCATGCCCCGCATCGACGAACTCATTGAGAGGCTTGGATCGGCAAGGTACATCACCACTCTTGACCTGACGAAGGGCTACTGGCAGATCCCCATGTCCCAGACAGCCAAGGAGCAGATGGCTTTCTCAACACCTGATGCTTTCAATATACTCGGATGCCGTTCGAACTACAGGGGGCCACAGCCACCTTCCAGAGGGCTATGGATAGGATCCTAGCCCCATATAATAAGTATGCCGCAGCCTATCTTGACGACATTGTAGTCTTTAGCCCAGACTGGGCTAGTCATCTAACTAAGCTACAGGCTGTTCTGGATGCTCTAAGGAAGGCGGGATATACTATAAATCCAAAAAAATGTGCCGTCGGAAAAGAGGAGGCCAAGTACTTGGGCTATGTCGTCGGAAGAGGCGAAATAAAGCCACAAGTAAATAAAGTGGAGGCAATTCAGACCTGGCCAAAATCGCTCTCCAAGAAGCAATTGAGAGCGTTCCTGGGAATGGTGGGATATTACTGGCGGTTTATCCCAAATTTTGCCATGATGGCCGCGCCACTGACGGATCTCCTAAAAGGCACCAGATCAACCATGGTGAAGTGGACGGAGGAGACAGAGACCCCGTTTCAAATGTTGAAGTCAGCACTGTGTAAACAGCCGGTCCTGGTCGCACCAGACTTCAAGAAAGAGTTTGTGGTCCAGACAGATGCTTCAGAGGTTGGTCTAGGAGCCGTACTCTCTCAAGAGATAAATGGGGAAGAGCATCCGTTTCTCCATCTGAGCCGGAAGCTTTCGTCCTGTGAGAAAAACTACGCAATAGTAGAAAAAGAGTATTTAGCCATAAAGTGGGCCGTAGATACACTGAGATACTACCTACTAGGCCGGAAGTTTAAGTTGGTGTCAGTCCATGCCCTGTTGAGATGGTTGAGGGAAAAGAGGGGTAAAAATGCCAGGGTAACTAGATGGTTCCTAGTTCTTCAGGACTTCAACTTTCACATAGCGCATAGGCCCGGGAGGTTACACGGGAACGCTGATGCACTTTCTAGAATTCCCTGTCTGGTATCGGAAGGTGTCCAAACCCCTGGCTTTGGGCAGAGGGGGGGGGATATGTGACAGAGTCACTGGTATGATTTATGAGAGGAGGTATGTGTCACACAGATTGCTACCCTGTGTGAGCTGAAACCAATAACTTTCTGCCAGCATGTTATATGCTGGTGGGTTAACTCACTTAAAGGGCTTGGTTTTAGGGGAATGACATTGAGATAGGAGGGATGTCATTCCCCATATCTCCACCTCAGGGTGTGGCTGAGCAATGTTTAAATGTTCAGTCCTGTTTTTTTTCTCTGTGTTGTGTTTGGAGAGGCAAGGTCTCCAGACTGGACAGCCATAGCTCAGGAGGGAGCTGAAGGCTGGACATAACCTGTGTAGGTGAACCGCACACACATATATGGACTGTGCTACAGTTTATCTTCTGTTTTGTTGTTTTGCCAAGTAAGGCTGCGTTTATTTTGCTGGAGTGCAGAGCTTTAGGCCGCTAATAAAGCCTGCAAAGAAAACCTGGGTATATATAACATGGACATCCCCTTTAAGTTCATTCATTATGAACACCAAAGGAAAACCTATTTTTGTGGACTCAATGGTGAAGATTACAGAGGATAAAATACACATGGCTTCACGATGGAGGTCCGCTAGGTGGTGCCACGTACATCTTGGCAGATTGTGAAGCCATCAGTAGAGTAAGCCTCAAAAACCAACATTAACCCGTTTTCTGACTTGGGCCACGGCCCCACTATCAGTATTTGGTCAATATTCGGTCAGTATTTTTTTCTCAGGAATGGGAGCCAAATCCAGGAGTGGGTGATAAATGCAGAATTGGTGACTTGTTTCTATTATACCTTTTCTCTGATTGTTCCTCACCTGGTTTTGTCTCCCGCTCCTAAGAAAAAAAATACTGACCGAATACTGAGCAAATACTGATAGTGGGGCCGTGGCCTAAAGAACAATCACGGACTGAGGAGTTGTTTGAGAAGGGGTGAGGACATGGAAAATAAAAAAGGACGGCACCCAGCAGTCAGGAACATCCCAGATGCCCATTCATAAAAGTTGGTATTATTTTCCAAAACAACGTTTCGGGTCAAACTAGTCTCTTCCTCTGACGTTACTTTTTTGTTCGTCTTATTACAGCTTTTAAGACTAACCCAGAAACCTCTAGAGCCTCGGGAGGGCTTCACATTGTAGGATGTGGGTCAGAAAAGGGGCAATGTGGGCGGGTTGGGCATGTCTTGTGGTCAAAAGGTCTTCTCAAACCTCAATTCAGATCTAATTAGTGTTGAGTTGCCATTCTTTTCGAGTTCTTTGGTTTCATAGACTTTCTGTTAGTTGTTGGCTTTTGTCTAGGGTCATGAAGACAGACTCCGGGGACCTTTTTTTTTTCACAACAAGCCATGGGCATGGGGTCTCGGAGCACACAAAGCTTAACTCTGAGGAGGCTAAATTAGGGGGCAGGAAATCGAGAACATCCTCCATATGTCGTATGTAGAGGTCCTCCAGCCTTCGCTGCAAGGATTAGGCCCACTGCGGGAATGTCATCATCTCCATGGCCTCCGCCTGGTGAGGGGTCGCTGTATGTACATGTCAGTATGAACAGAAGTGAGGGGGGCACAAGTGATAATCCTTGCAATCACCCAGCCTGCCATCCTATGATTAAAAAAGCCCCCTCTAATCCAAGAAATTAAAAAATGATGGAAACTGTTCATGGACAGACCCGGCCCCTTTTCTTTCTGTAGCTGGTATACAGCATATACATCAGGGTTATACATTGTCCCATAATGTTCCCCAGAGCATATTGTGCTGCTCCTGTGTCAGTCTTTACTGCGGTTCTGGCATTTTATTCATGAATTTTGAAGCTCAGCATGCACAGAATACAACATATTGTCAGTCCTGCATTCGAAGCTCTTATTAATTGTAAACCTGGCACAGGGCATACTTCCGGGATAATGGGAGTAGCACTATTTACTGCTGGCACCGGTAGTTGTCACGTCTCTGCCAGTCTAAACAGCACAGCGTTGTGTTGGCAACAATCCCTCCATCTCTATATGAGGCATTGCTGTTGCCAGACATAGCTATTCCATATAAAGAAAAAAGTAAAAAGATCCCCCTTATGCATCCGCTTTGACTTTGCAGATACAGGACCTAAATAATATGTATTATACTATTAATACCGCCATATACAGCACATGTTAAACAACCGTAAGGTTACAAAATAATATGCCTTATACAAGTAAGAGCCCACATAATATTGCCATATACAACACACACAGTTGAAACCAGAAGTTTCCATACACTGTATAAAAAGACACATCTGCAGGTTTTTCTCAATATCTGACATGAAATCAGAATAAACCTTTCCCGTTTTAGGTCAGTTAGGATTACCATCATTTTTAATATTTGCCAAATGCCAGAATAATGAGAGAGAGAGAGAATGTTTTAAGGCATTTTTATTACTTACTGCAAAGTCAAAAGTTTACATATACTAAGATTACTATGCCTTTAAACAATTCTGGACTGCCCATATGACGATGTGATGTGTTTGGAAGCTTTTTTGGCAACATCTGAGTTAATTAGAGACACACATGTGGATGTATTTTAATGCGCACCTGAAATACATTGCTTCTTAGTGTAGCTTCATGGGAAAGTCTAAAGAAATCAGCCAATATATCAGGAAGAGAATTGTGGACTGGCACAAGTCTGGCTCATCCTTGGGTACAATTTCAAGATATCTGAAGGTGCTTCGTTCATCTGTATAAACAACTATACACAAGTACAATCAAGATGGGAATGTCCAGCCATCATACCGCTCAGGAAGGAGACAGGTTCTGTGTCCCAGAGATGAACATGCTTTGGTCTGACATGTGCATATCAATCCAAGGACAAAAGCAAAAGACCTTGTGAAGATGATGGCGGAAGCCGGTAAGATTGTGTCAATATCCACAGTGAAACGAGTACGGTATCAACATGGGCTAAAAGGCCACTCTGCCAGGAAGAAACCATTACTCCAAAAGAAACAGAAAAAAGCCAGATTAATGTTTGCAAATGCACACAGGAACAAAGACCTTAATTTTTGGAGACATGTCCTGTGGTCTGATGAAACTAAAATTGAACTTTTTGGGCATAATGACCATTGTTACGTTTGGAGGAAAAAGGTAGAAGCTTGGAAGCCTAAGAACACCATCCCAACTGTGAAACACGGGGGTGGCTGAATCATGTTGTGGGGTTGTTTTGCTGCAGTAGGGACTGGTACACGTCACAAAATAGATGGCATCATGAGAAAAGAAGATTATGTGGCAATACTGAAGCAACATCTCAAGACATCAGCCAGGAAGTTAAAGCTTAGGCGGAAATGGGTCTTCCAAATGGACAATGACCTGAAGCATACTGCCAAAATGGTAACAAAGTGGCTTTAGGATAACAAAGTCAATGTTTTTTAGTGGCCATCACAAAGCCCTGATCTCAATCCTATTGAAAATTTATGGGCAAAGCTGAAGAGGCTGCGAGCAAGGCGACCTACAAACCTGGATCAGTTACACCAGTTTTGTCAGGAGGAATCGGCCCAAATTCCCACCAACTATTGTGAGAAGCTTGTGGAAGGATATCCCAAACCATTGACCCAAGTCATTCAGTTTAAGGGCAATGGTACCAAATACTAATGAAATGTATGGAAACTTTTAACTTTGAAGTAAGTAATAAAAATGGCTTAAAACATTCTCTCTCTCTCATTATTCTGGCATTTGGCAAATATTAAAAATTCTGGTAATCCTAACTGACCTAAAACGGGAAAGGTTTATTCTGACTTCATGTCAGATATTGAGAAAAACATTCATGTGTGTCTTTATATAGTGTATGGAAACTTCTGGTTTCAACTGTATAAAACAACCATAAAGTAAAAATAATATTCATTATACAAGTAAGAGCCCACATAATACTGCCATATACCGCTCATATAAAACTACTCTATAGTGCCCAAGTATGCATAGTACAGGTGACCGCCCACATGCAATATGTAGGCCATGTAAAGTCACCGTATAGTGCCCAAGTAGCATGCATTATACAACAGCCCAAATAATACTGCCATATACAGCCCATACAAAAACAATGTATAGTGCCCAAGCGGTATGCTTAAAAACAGCTAGAGGCGCATATAAAACTGCCATATACATCCTATATAAATCACTTTAATGTGTCCAAGTAATATCCATTACACAAGTAAGAGCGCCTGTATTACTGGTATATAAAACCACCATATAGTGCTCAAATAATATGCATTATACAACTAACAGCACACAAATATTGCCATATACAGTCCATATAAAACCACTGTCTCGTGCTCAAGTAATACTACCATAGAATTGTAACATTATGTGGGAAATAAATCTCCAAACATCACCATACAATGCTAAAACAAAAGCGGGGTGATGCCAGACTGCTCCTCGAGTCCATGTCCACAATGGCCACCCAGTAAATGGGGTTCAAAGCAACTACACCGAAACATATGCAACTATTTATGGGGCTGTAACAGACGTACAGTTCACAGTAAGATGGATCCAAGTCCCATTCTTGAAGTCCTCATCTGCGTGATGACGATCCAAAAACAGCACCCGGCACTCATACCAACCCTGGTCATCAGAACGGAGGGAGTCAATGAGTAGAGAAGCGCCTTCCTCTATGCGCGTGCGTCCTGTGAAGAGATGGGAAAATAGAGTGAACAAGGCAGAAGGACGTAACTCCACCAGCAGAATAGTGAGCGCAGCTCTGGAGTATCATACAGGATGTAACTCCGGATCAGTAATGTAATGTATGTACACAGTGACTGCACCAGCAGAATAGTGAGTGCAGCTCTGGAGTATAATACAGGATGTAACTCAGGATCAGTCATGTAATGTATGTACACAGTGACTGCACCAGCAGAATAGTGAGTGCAGCTCTGGGGTATAATACAGGATGTAACTCAGGATCAGTAATGTAATGTATGTACACAGTGACTGCACCAGCAGAATAGTGAGTGCAGCTCTGGAGTATAATACAGGAGGTAACTCAGGATCAGTCATGTAATGTATGTACACAGTGACTGCACCAGCAGAATAGTGAGTGCAGCTCTGCAGTATAATACAGGATGTAACTCAGGATCAGTAGTGTAATGTATGTACACAGTGACTGCACCAGCAGAATAGTGAGTGCAGCTCTGCAGTATAATACAGGATGTAACTCAGGATCAGTAATGTAATGTATGTACACAGTGATAGCACCAGCAGAATAGTGAGTGCAGCTCTGGAGGATAATACAGGATGTAACTATGGATCAGTCATGTAATGTATGTACACAGTGACTGCACCAGCAGAATAGTGAGTGCAGCTCTGCAGTATAATACAGGATGTAACTCAGGATCAGCACAGGATCAGTAATGTAATGTATGTACACAGCGACTGCACCAACAGAATAGTGAGTGCAGCTCTGGGGTATAATACAGGAGGTAACTCAGGATCAGTAATGTAATATATGTACACAGTGACTGCACCAGCAGAATAGTGAGTGCAGCTCTGGAGTATAATACAGGATGTAACTCAAGATCTGTAATGTATGTACACAGTGACTGCACCAGCAGAATAGTGAGTGCAGCTCTGGAGTATAATACAGGATGTAACTCAGGATCAGTACAGGATCAGTAATGTAATGTATGTACACAGTGACTGCACCAGCAGAATAGTGAGTGCAGCTCTGGGATATAATACAGGATGTAACTCAGGATCAGTAATGTAATGTATGTACACAGTGACTGCACCAGCAGAATAGTGAGTGCAGCTCTGGAGTATAATACAGGATGTAACTCAGGATCAGTACAGGATCAGTAATGTAATGTATGTACACAGTGACTGCACCAGCAGAATAGTGAGTGCAGCTCTGGGATATAATACAGGATGTAACTCAGGATCAGTCATGTAATGTATGTACACAGTGACTGCACCAGCAGAATAGTGAGCGCAGCTCTGGAGTATAATACAGGATGTAACTCAGGATCAGTAATGTAATGTATGTACACAGTGACTGCACCAGCAGAATAGTGAGTGCAGCTCTGGAGTATAATACAGGATGTAACTCAGGATCAGTCATGTAATGTATGTACACAGTGACTGCACCAGCAGAATAGTGAGCGCAGCTCTGGAGTATAATACAGGATGTAACTCAGGATCAGTAATGTAATGTATGTACACAGTGACTGCACCAGCAGAATAGTGAGTGCAGCTCTAGAGTATAATACAGGATGTAACTCAGGATCAGTAATGTAATGTATGTAGACAGTGACTGCACCAGCAGAATAGTGAGTGCAGCTGTGGAGTATAATACAGGATGTAACTCAGGATCAGTAATGTAATGTATGTAGACAGTGACTGCACCAGCAGAATAGTGAGTGCAGCTCTGGAGTATAATACAGGATGTAACTCAGGATCAGTACAGGATCAGTAATGTAATGTATGTACACAGTGACTGCACCAGCAGAATAGTGAGTGCAGCTCTGGGGTATAATACAGGATGTAACTCAGGATCAGTAATGTAATGTATGTACACAGTGACTGCACCAGCAGAATAGTGAGTGCAGCTCTGGAGTATAATACAGGATGTAACTCAGGATCAGTAATGTAATGTATGTACACAGTGACTGCACCAGCAGAATAGTGAGTGCAGCTCTAGAGTATAATACAGGATGTAACTCAGGATCAGTAATGTAATGTATGTACACAGTGACTGCACCAGCAGAATAGTGAGTGCAGCTCTGGGGTATAATACAGGATGTAACTAAGGATCAGTACAGGATCAGTAATGTAATGTATGTACACAGTGACTGCACCAGCAGAATAGTGAGTGCAGCTCTGGAGTATAATACAGGATGTAACTCAGGATCAGCACAGGATCAGTAATGTAATGTATGTGCACAGTGACTGCACCAGCAGAATAGTGAGTGCAGCTCTGGAGTATAATACAGGATGTAACTCAGGATCAGTAATGTAATGTATGTACACAGTGACTGCACCAGCAGAATAGTGAGTACAGCTCTGGAGTGTAATACAGGATGTAACTCAGGATCAGCACAGGATCAGTAATGTAATGTATGTACACAGCGACTCCACCAGCAGAATAGTGAGTGCAGCTCTGGGGTATAATACAGGATGTAACTCAGGATCAGTAATGTAATGTATGTACACAGTGACTGTACCAGCAGAATAGTGAGTGCAGCTCTGGAGTATAATTCAGGATGTAACTCCGGATCAGTACAGGATCAGTAATGTAATGTATGTACACAGTGACTGCACCAGCAGAATAGTGAGTGCAGCTCTGGAGTATAATACATGATGTAACTCAGGATCAGTAATGTAATGTATGTACATAGTGACTGCACCAGCAGAATAGTGAGTGCAGCTCTGGAGTATAATACATGATGTAACTCAGGATCAGTACAGGATCAGTAATGTAATATATGTACACAGTGACTGCACCAGCAGAATAGTGAGTGCAGCTCTGTAGTATAATACAGGGTGTAACTCAGGATCAGTACAGGATCAGTAATGTAATGTATGTACACAGCGACTCCACCAGCAGAATAGTGAGTGCAGCTCTGGGGTATAATACAGGATGTAACTCAGGATCAGTAATGTAATGTATGTACACAGCGACTGCACCAGCAGAATAGTGAGTGCAGCTCTGGAGTATAATACAGGATGTGAATATCTTTTCGCGGGGCACACAGTCCAAGCTTGTTTGCTGTCCACAATGTGTTACACCTTTTTATAGCGAGTAGAAATGTGAGGAATAAAGGGTTGTATTGAGGCTTAGCTCTGACTCTACACCTCATTGTACTGTTCCTGTCACGGTGGTGCTATATGATTTTAAAGGGACGATACATCACACAAAGCAGAACTCCATACCGGCCCAGCTGTGTTACTGCACACTCACTCCTGCCATTGTGATTGAAGACAGACACTGCACACACTGTAATGTAAGGACTGCAATGTCTCACTGTCACAACATTGTAAATAACCTTATAATGAGATTAAGGGTCAGGGATTCTGGGGCAACTCAAACTACAAAATGACAGGAGGGACTGGTATATAGGTACTGCTGTCTCTTGGCTGTGTAGATGGGACACTGTACAGGGTAGGCCGAGCTGACACAGGAATGCTACGATGGCCATCACTTCTGATAAAAGTGCCTTTTAAGGACAGAGCAAGACACACATTTTGGGTTCTGTACTTTTAAAAAAAGAAGTTCCCAGATCTCTCCTGTGATTGCGACTTCCATTTACTATAAACAAAACAGAAAAAAAGATTGGATCAGAGGGTCTTGATGGAAATGCTGCCTAATGGGGGTCACTATGACAAGGAGAGGTCAAAAGGTCAATTGCATTAAGTGTTCTATAATGTGGTGTTATAAGCAAGTAGATCAATCAAACAGAACAGAGAAAAACAAGAAAAGAAGGACATCTAGTCCAAATCACTTGAGAAGCTAGTGCAAATATATGTACTTACCAACATAAAAAACAACTACAACACTGCTCCTATGTACAAGGCTATAACTACTATAATACTGCCCCCTATGTACAAGAATATAACTACTACAACACTGCTCCTATGTACAAGGCTATAACTACTATAATACTGCTCCTATGTACAAGAATATAATTACTATAATACTGCTCCTATGTACAAGGCTATAACTACTATAATACTGCCCCCTATGTACAAGAATATAACTACTATAATACTGCCCCTATATACAAGAATATAACTACTATAATACTGCTCCTATGTACAAGGCTATAACTACTATAATACTGCCCCCTATGTACAAGAATATAACTACTATAATACTGCCCCTATATACAAGAATATAACTACTATAATACTGCTCCTATGTACAAGGCTATAACTACTATAATACTGCCCCCTATGTACAAGAATATAACTACTATAATACTGCTCCTATGTACAAGGCTATAACTACTATAATACTGCCCCCTATGTACAAGAATATAACTACTATAATACTGCCCCTATATACAAGAATATAACTACTATAATACTGCTCCTATGTACAAGGCTATAACTACTATAATACTGCCCCCTATGTACAAGAATATAACTACTATAATACTGCCCCCTATGTACAAGAATATAACTACTATAATACTGCCCCCTATGTACAAGAATATAACTACTATAATACTGCTCCTATGTACAAGAATATAACTACTATAATACTGCCCCCTATGTACAAGAATATAACTACTATAATACTGCTCCCATGTACAAGAATATAACTACTATAATACTGCCCCCTATGTACAAGAATATAACTACTATAATACTGCCCCTATGTACAAGAATACAACTACTATAATACTGCTCCCTATGTACAAATATATAACTACAATAATACTGCTCCCTATGTACAAGAATATAACTACTATAATACTGCCCCTATGTACAAGAATATAACTACTATAATACTGCTCCCTATGTACAAGAATATAACTACTATAATACTGCCCCCTATGTGCAAGAATATAACTACTATAATACTGCCCCTATGTACAAGAATATAACTACTATAATACTGCCCCTATGTACAAGAATATAACTACTATAATACTGCTCCTATGTACAAGAATATAACTACTATAATACTGCCCCCTATGTACAAGAATATAACTACTATAATACTGCCCCCTATGTACAAGAATATAACTACTATAATACTGCTCCCTATGTACAAGAATATAACTACTATAATACTGCCCCCTATGTGCAAGAATATAACTACTATAATACTGCCCCCTATGTACAAGAATATAACTACTATAATACTGCTCCTATGTACAAGAATATAACTACTATAATACTGCCCCCTATGTACAAGAATATAACTACTATAATACTGCCCCCTATGTACAAGAATATAACTACTATAATACTGCCCCCTATGTACAAGAATATAACTACTATAATACTGCTCCTATGTACAAGAATAGAAGTCCAGTGGTATTGCCCCTTCTCAGGTGTGTCAGGGATGGGATTTTATATGGGTGATGCTCTTCTTCTCAGGATTCTGGGTGGACACAGCAGCGGAGGATGAGATGGGAGATAAGACTTGAGGAGAAGATTCAATCTCCTTAATTGCCTGCTGCTATTATCAGTCGCCTGATCCGATCAGAAGGACATTAGTAAAATTTGAATTGGCTAAAACCACAGCCCCTGGTTGTAGTGGATAAGCTTGGGATAGTCATTGTGACACCGCAGCTTACCCACAACAGGTCTTAGCCCTCTGTAGAAGGTGGGAGTCTGAGGCACAGGCCCCACCTATGCTTAACCCCTTCACCATCAGCAGCTGATAACAAGCCCTTCCATTCCAGAAAGCCAATCTGTATCTTAAGGTCTGTGGGATAACATTAGAAGATGGTGTAAAGCAGAGGTCTATCTAGTAATATACTGATACCTTACACATATACTGGCAATGTATTCAGTGGTGCCTTGTGTAAAAAGTGCACACAGGTCACCTTTGCAGCAGAGCTTACAATCTAATACCCCTGCATCGGGTAACAAAGGGAGAGGGTTAAACATCCCGTGTAAATCTTGGAGAGCATGTGGCGGAGGTCAGCCGGGGTCGGGAGGAAATCCAGTCTAATCGCCTGAAGACCATTCTTTACAGTAAACACACGGGGGGCTCCGTCATGAGCGCCTATGAGACATAACCTTATCTCCAGACAGCAGTGATGTCACATCACCACCAATGTGTACTCAGGCCTCCCTATAGGCTTGACCCATGTGTCTAAACCACTGTCCTGACACCCCGTCAGGTGCCAAGAGACCGTCCTCTAGGACGGATTTTTTGAGAGGTCAAAAGGAACACTCCTAATTGTGCCGCGAAAACATCCATCTTGTCCTCACACCCTAAGAACTGTTTGGGCTGAGAGGCTGAAACAGAGATCTCCTGCCCTACACTAGGTTATCCTTCTGTAAAGTGCGGCCGGCTAACCACACACAATCCAATGGGGAGCAAAGCAGATCAGTCCTGGACTAATGCCTCGGACTCTCTTCTTAAAGGTGACCACTTTAGAATATCTAGCCCTTTAAATCCTATTAAGCCGAGACCCCCGTCCTGATGGCTGTTTACATATGATGGGCATAAGAGGCAGTGAGTGTGATTGGCTGTGGAGCGGCCAGGGTGTACTGCGGTGGGTATATATAGCCCTCATGTTTGCAGCCTCCGCTTCGTCATTAACTTCCATTCATGAATTTTTCTTTTTTTCTTTCTTTCAATGACATTATTGTTGTCTTAGTAACCGGCCGCAGACTGCATAGCAACTGACAGCATCGCTCTGAGAAGAGGATTTTGGGTAAAGATGGGAGAGGCCATGACAACGCTCTCCTTGAATTTATGAGCCGAAAAGGGAAATGTAATGGTCAATGGTGGGGAAAAAAAAGATGCCGAACCCCGGGATTCCGAGGGTGATACATTTCTTCCATTCAGTAGTCTGTGAAATCTAATGATTGTATACACTTAGTTGTCACCCAGCTTTCCATGCTGTATTCTAATATGGAAAATTGTGAAAAGATTCATGAAATGTGGTGTAAAAAAAGAAAAAAAAAAGGATGTGCACCCCCTTCCGCTCAGCCATTCACATCATTGCACCTTATACAAGTGAGAACAGGGAGAAAGAAGAATGGAGATAAGAGAGAGGAGGAAGGGGGTGGTGAGTTAGACACTAGGGGTGGAGGGGAGGGGGTGAGGGATTTGGGGCCAAAGAGTGGGGGGGAGGGAGGGTCGGATCAAAGTTAAATATGCATTTTTCAAACTTTCAAAAGACGCATCCAGGAAAAGCCTCAGCGTCGGCCATTAACGCTCTCGTTCCCAGGGTCATGGGGTGCGGATGAGGGATGAGGGACCCAGACAAAAGCTGGGGAGGAAGCGACTGCACGATTATTCTCACTAATCAGATTCCGGATCAGGAGCGTAATACAGACAATGACAATTATAATCCATTCCTATTCACAGGACAATGAACTGCGGGAGTTTACAATCCACAGAAAAAAAAAAAAGAGAATACAGTCGTTGTTGTCATCTCAAGACAGTATCACACCTGATAAGGTTAGATACACAGCTCAACGGACAGGATCCCACATGACGGGATTAGATACACCACTCGATATTGTGTGAGGAGACGTTTTTCATTTTGTACATATATTTTTCTGACATTTCTTATAGAGAAAATAATTGTAAAAACCTTTTAAAATAAAAATGTTCATGCCGGGAGCATGCTGCTTTTCAGGGGGAGAAAAAAAAATGGCACAAAACGCCATGTGTGGACCTTTGAACACATTTCCTATAGACTTTACCTTAAAATGAACATGATTATGAGGGTGTTTGGTCAGCCCCCCGCTGCTCATGTCGCTCCGCACACCTTGGCCTTCATATAGTCTCCACACATGAAGTGTGCAGCACGTGGAGGACTCAGGAGGGACACCGTGTCCTCCACAGATTTTATTGCCCTGGCTTCTGCCACAGTCACATCTCAGCCATTTTACAGCCAGAAAACAAAGAAAAGCAATTTATTAGGAAAGACGAATGATTGCGCAATTACAAGCGGAAGAAAGGTACTCTCAGGGCAGCACCAAAGTGCCTGCCATATCACAGTAATGAGAGGCTAGGATACATGGCTCAGCAGACAGTATCCCACCTGACATGCTTAGATACAGCAGCTCAGATATCATTCTGTGAGGCGTGCACCCTCCTGGTGTCTCCCCTCTTCCTGGTCACATGTAATAGTGCACGGCCTCCGTCTTCCTACACACAATGCCAGGTCGTGTTAAAATCTCCCATTCGAAACTTTGAAAAATGCAAAAAAGAAAAAAAAAAAAAACAACCACCAAGAGCAGCACCGTACCTCAGCCTGCCCACCCATCCCTCCTCCATCACCGCCCTGAGACCCTCCCTCCGTCCACCTGGTAACCATGGCAAAGGAAATTCAAATCTAAGCACTTGGACAATGGCAGTCCGCGTCCCCTGTCGCCCCTCCGTCCGTGCCCCTCCATCCGTGCCCCTCCGCTCCCGTCCTTCCCTGGGACTGAAAATAAACAAGCAGTTACCAGGGAAGCAGAAACCACGCAGCAATACCCAAACCTCTGCCTTTGCCTGTCATTACCCATTCCCATCACTCGGTGATGGCCGGTACTAGTCACCTGGCCCTTTCATGCACCATACCATGGCCGCCCTCTACTGAGGCTCCCATCTCCGAGAAGGAGACAATTAATAAGTAACAGAGGATCCCATCTTACGCCAAAGAACAAACCTGCATGCCACACTCTGCTCCTGGCAACCAAACAACAGCTGAGCTGCGTTACAATGTCACAGCCCTTCATGGATGAGTAGGGTAGGGATTGCTGGGATTTGTCGTCCACATGCACTGTTGAACTCTAGCTCGAAGGGGGAAAATTGAGCTCCGACAAAGAACGCAGAGTGCGTTCGAAATCCGTAGCTTTTTACAATCGTGACATGGGATCTTTTTAACCTAGTTTTCCAGTAAAGTTTTTGCCTTTCAAGAAGTTGGATTTCTCTTCGATTGAATCATTTAGGTCCCATGGAATCCTCGGTTTAATACGCCTAGAGCCTTGGTGAGCTGGTTTCATTTCTTTTTCACTTACACGGAGTATTTAGAGAGTATGTCCAAATGGTTTGGATAGGAAGCAGATACCTTCAACCCGTGACTATTTATCCACTTTGGATACTCGGGCGACATTATGCCTTAGATACTAGGCCTCCTGATCATTGAATCTGGTGTATCCATCACAGAAGCCCCCTATATGTAATATATGGCCTCGTACCTGCTGTTAGGGAACAGATATCACCCTTGGAGAGGGTCATCATCATCTTGTAAGAATTAAAACACGGCACAAAGTGGGTTAACGGATTAGAATGGGGAAAAATAATTGCATTATACCCAATATAAATCCTACAATTTTTAACTTTTTTGAGAGGCCACACAGAAAAAAAAATACCCCAAAATAAATTTCCAGGCAATAAATTTTGGCAGGAGTTCTCCTTTAAGTTGTAAGTATCCTATAGTGGACGAGGACCTTAGAACAGATGATATTACCGCTCTTTGATCCTAATACAGGTAGTGTAGCTGTGAAGAACTATTAAGAGTGGCTCTCTGACTACATATTTTGACTGGAGTTAACAATTTAAGTCGGGAAGAAAAGTGGTGACTAACAAACCTCTGCCTTAATAGCAGAGTGGCTCATTAGTGATGGCGGTCACAAGCTGTGCGGCCGATTTCCATTTGGGTAACTTTTCTGTTAGTGACTGACGAGACAAACTTTTCTCCATTGGACTTTGTGTGTTTTTAAGGTTGGAATCTTAGAGGGTTTAACATGTGCCTACCCCCCTAGACATAACATTTCCAGATCTAGATATACTTCCAAATAACTACTATTTCATAAAAGGTTTAGGTAGCCAAAGTAGTGAGAATTCATCAATCTTCAGACCATGCAAGGACCCAAGTAGTTTTTGGGTAGCATTCTCGGCCACTCATTAATGTTACTAAGAGACTCTAAAATTGCTGTTGGTCACATTGCTTCGAAAGTTGGGACTATGAAAAAATTAAGGAAAAAGTTTAGAAAATTTTTTCTTCACACTTTTATTATTATTATTACTACTATTTTTGCTGTGTAACCTCGAAGTTGTGTGAGCTGCCAGGAAGTTAACATTCACATTTTGTCCCATAGTCCACTGGTTGTAAACACACCCGCTCTTCTCCTCCAATATACGTCTGACATTTAAACCTAATCCCAACAACACAGAAACATTCAGAGTAAAAATATTCCTGTGAATGTTCCACACCCCAGTGCCTGAGGCCACAAACTTGTTCTGAAGTGACCGTTGGGACCCCTCCCCTATTGAGAAGATAAAGGTTCTTTTGTCCTGGCCGGAGACAATGCTTGCCTTCCCAAGAGAATAGGATCTTCTCTCATCTCTGGTGACACAACCTGGGATCATCTCATGACAAGAAATGCAGGTTCGGAGAATGGAGACAATGTTTGCTGTCCTCTTAATTATGCTCATTAACGTATATTAATCCTGTGGTTGATTTTTTTTTTCCCTATGTTCACAATGGATTCATTATACAAATTAACGTAAACCAGAAAATAAGACCCTGTTGAATCTGAAGACGTAGAACGAAAAATGCCCGTTCTTGGGTGAACTTGTCAATTTCAGTGGCATTCACCAAAAGGAGGAAACGCTAGACTGGGCAAATTGTTTTTTTACCTATCCATGAAGATAAATAGCACCAGAAGTCTCTGGCACCAGCTCAACCCTCTGGTTCTAATGAACACAACTATTTGGTCAAGTAGTCTACATGTTAGTTAAAGTCAAGAAATGTATAAACTAAAAATTGGAGAACTTCAGAGTCAGACTTCTTCAAATGGACACCCTAAAAAACCTAACCTAATGGGGACAACAGCTTCCAATGGATTTCCCATTGGCAAAAAGAGATCACACAGTTTCCACTATTCCTTTGTCCACTGTCCTCTCTTCCCCAATATACTAGAACAGAAGTCTTGGAAATACAAATTGGTATTTCAGGGGTGTTTTGGTGGGTGACACCACGCTCATTAGTTCATGGTCTAAATACAACACCATGCCGTAATCTATACGTAGTGATTTGTAGAAGGAACAAGACGAAGACCAGCAACCTGATGGCTTGATACTATCAAGATAACGGTGGAGAAGACCCTGGTGGACCTATGTAGGCTTGCACAAGATCAATCTTCCTACAGATCGTTCATCCATCGTCACCATGGCTCAAGATTAAGCCGAAGGCTGTTAAATAATAATGGTGGTGCAGTTGTAGTCAACTTAAGTGCTACTTTACTGACATGTTGGTAGGTCAGAGACTTTATTTGTCTTGACTTTGACCAACTTAAGAGAATGCCTCATAGAGACATATTTCTTTGAAAAGACACTTAGTAATCCCAAACTAATGGAGTCGATACCCAACTCTTAAGCTCTTTGTCATGAGCTGAAAGGGATCGTCTGACTCCGCTTTCATTATTCCTTTGTCCGATATCCTATTCTCCCCAATTTGCTGAGACTAGATTCTTAGGAAAACAAATTGGTAGTTCAGGGGTCACATGGTGAGTGATATCACACTCTTTGGCTCATGGTTTGGGTACACCACCACCATACGTTGGCGCAGTTGTACTCCACTTCATTGCCACTTGCTTGATAAGTAACAGTCTTCCCATAAGTGATGGAAGACCAAATATTGTTCCAAATCTCAATGTGGGGGAGGGTGGATGTCAATTTAGTTTGCATGACCTGCATGTGTCTGGGATTATCGCCTCAAGTCTCTGTCTCGGGCGTAACCCTAATCTACATGAGAGCATTAATTCATAAAATGTGTTCCCCCCTCCTCCAACTGTCAAGTAGAAGCCCCCCTTCCCCTCCATATGCAATAAGGCGTGAATAACCCAGTCTGACACCTGAGGCAAAGTAACCCCTCATCTGCCAAGAACCCATGAAATTTTTTAAGCCCTATCCCCCAACAAAACAAAGAAGATAGAGACAGCAGTCCAGTCCCAAGAGCTGACAATTGAGGTAATGAAATACATAACAAGCCTACGCACAGTACATCAAGTAAAATAACTAAGTCAGATTATAACTAGTAATGCATGCCGGTCTGTTATCGGGCACCAGTGACCCATATCACACCCGCCTACTTTTTTCTTTATATAGTCGCTCGTGCGTTCACATCCTCATTCCCTTATGAGTCCGCTCCACCTGCGCTGGCGGACTGAGATGTTTATATTACAGCAGGTAAGGTACAGGAAGCCTGTGTCTGGCCATGTAACTCTATCCCCAGGCTCGGATGACAGATACTGATCTTCATAATCAGTCAACATGTCCACACAACTGTTACTATGAGCATGAGGCTGCAAGCTGGCGTATATACCGACACGCTGTATTCAGCATACGCGTCCTGGCACGCACCAGAAACTGTGCACGTAGCACCCGCACCGCAGACGGCACGCTTATCCCGACACGCATGTGCAGATACTACACCTGTCCATGTGTGTCGCATACGCATCCCGGCACGCACCTGAAACTGTGCACGTATGCACCCACACCGCAGACGGCACGCTTATCCCGACACGCATGTGCAGACACTACACCTGTCCATGTGTGTTGCACGCGCATCCCGGCACGGACCTAAAACTATGCACGTATGCACTCGCACCGCAGACGGCACGCTTATCCCGACACGCATGTGCAGACACTACACCTGTCCATGTGTGTCTCGATTGAAGTGAATACGGACAGTTACATAATTGAGGAAGTCATTAATTGCTTAAACTACGTCAGGAGAACTTTTTACATCTTGGAAACTTACCAAGATACTGAGGGTCCACACGAGGGGAGAAGAGACCAAATTTAATAAAAATGGGGAGGATGAAGCCAAAGCGCACCCACTCGATGACATAGAGAGGAGGGCGGCCAGCTTCATGGAGGAGGCTGCACGGCAGCACCGCACTCTCTCCTACGCGGCCAACCACAGCCTGAGCGTCCGATCGGATGGTACCTGAGGGAAGAAGACAACGGTGTGAGGACAACCCTGTATATCAGGAGACAGGACAAATATGTAGAGAGATCAGTGGTGTAATAATCTGCAGGAGGTATCATTGTGGAGCGAGCAGGGCCTGTGCATTTCTCTGAAGCCTGAGTGACCAGGTGACTAGATGACAAAACTGATAACAGTGGTCGTTACATGTTATCTACCACCAATACCATAAGATGTGTTTCTCTTTCATCATCCCCGCTTACCTTCAATGCAATAGAATGACAGGCTGAGGAAGAATATCCAGGAAGCCCAATGCATAGCACACACTTGCCAGCCACACACAGGCAGACGGCCACAGTAAATTCAGCTGTCCTTTCATGCAGCATCAGGAGACCCAATGCAGTGACCTCCAGCGTGCCTGAACACTCCACAGCACAGAGGTACGGACAATACTCCGCTCCAGGAAAAGGTCACTCAGTCCCAGGCCGGAGTCCAAGCCCTCGATGCTGGAGTCACCCTAAGGCGTCAGCTGAATCTCCAGTCATTAGGTAAAATCCAGTGTGTGGAGCTGTAGCTTGTCTTATAAAGGAGACCCTCGTCTTCTTCCCTAGTGGGGTATACGTCCCGGGCTGCAGAGCTTCGCCTTACAGACCTGCAACAGAGAAGTTCAAGAGTAATGAGCACCAGTGTTCCTCAGCAGCTTAGTCAGTATTTGCTCAGTCCACACCTATCTACATAGTGTCCACTAAACTCTGAACAGGGGGCAAGGCAAACAGCAAATTCCTGAGCAGGACCAAAGATCACCCTAACCAGATGACATCACCATGAACTTGACCTGGTGAACCAAGTGTAGGACCTATCACTTTCAGACGTCCATACTTCTTATGTCGGTAACCACTGTCTGACTATACTCCCTTTTATAGAAGACAATAAAGAAACTCAAGATTTGATCGGCAGCTCGAAGGCCAAAAGGATTAAACTAATATTCCAGAGGAACCTGATCCATCAAAACTCTGAGAACTATTCCACCTCCGCAGAGGAATGTTCTCCAGAAGAACTGATTCATAGCATTAACTATATTTTTCTAGTTATACACTACAAAACCGCCTGGAACCTCATGCCTCGCTGCCGCCACAGACACAGCTTTTATTCTTTTACATTTATCTTCCCAAAATCTGGAATTCTACATCAACGTTCCCCATGATGGGTTTTCTCAGACTTACACCTCCAAAGCTTTATTTTTATACTGAAGTCGCTGAATAGTAAGAAGAAAGTAGTTTATTTTTCTTGGAGAGAAGTTTGGAAAGAAATCGGGTACTTTGTATTTCTTGCCATGTTGGGCGGACATTTAATATCCCAATGATAATTGAAACAGTCTCTGCATGGTTCTGGCACCAACCAGCTTCAGACAATATAAGACAGATGTCTGGAAAGAAGGAACTTTCAGCCCTCCGAGACTCTTCTCTATTTGTGTGCACTATTTGTGTGGCTGGAGAACAGCAAATACCAGCAAGTATAAGCAGGGAAAACCTATGGAAGTCTCTCAAGACCCCACTGTGAGCCAGAATTGAGCGCTACCCTTTTCATCTGAATAGCCACCATGTAATACTACATTTCTCCTCTAGTGGCCGCTGCAGCTTTTTCCTAGGGGCGTGAGAATCGGGAGCAGCAGCGATCAAGGTGATCACCACAACAAGTAGCGTCTCGGAAATGAGAGAGGGTGCCTTCATGGATTCGATGACTGGATCCTTTGTGCCTAATTTAATCCATATGTAAAATGTATCACGTTGCTAAAATAAAACCTAAACAAATCTACTCTTAAGTCCTTTAGATCACAGCACTTTCAGGACATTATTTTATTTTTTTTAGAACTTTTTTTTTGTTTGTTTTATCAAATGTGGAATTTTTTTATAATTCAATTTTATTAGAAATGGGGAAAGGATACAGAAATAATAATAATAATCATTCAAAAGGGTGCATAATGTTTGTTATATTTAAAACATAAAAAAAATATATACACCCTATAGCTAGGTATTAATAAAGAATAAAGGGGTATGTGACTGGAGGGGTAGTGGGAAGGAAGGGGGTGGGAGAAAATGGGTAGGGAAAATGTGTTTTTTTTAACTATTTTGGTTTACACATAATGTATGACTACTTCCCCCCCCCCACACACACACACAAAAACATTTGCGCTGACGCATTTCAAGACCTATATTTTTTCCTATGAGCAGAACAGTTGAGGCATGTAGGGGTTTTTTGGGGGGGGGTTTTTGCTGGGCAATTTTTAGTTGCATTGCTAACATTTTAAGGCAAATTCAATTTTTTTTTGCTTTTTGCAGGCAATTCTGTTGTGGATTTTAGGAGGTTTTTTTGGGGAGAATGGGTGTTAAAAATCATAGTAATAATAGATGAGGCAACACTGATTATTTCTCATTTTTTATTTTTTTAACTTAATGATTCTTTTCTTAAAAGGAAACACTTTTTTTCATATATTTTAGAGAAAAAAATATGTTTTGTGTGTGTATCTAATATATATTAGATAATTTATTTATTTCGTAGTTCCAGTAGGGTACTAGATTACGCTTGCCCACTGATATAATACTCTGTTATAAGGTCATAATAATCATTTTTACTAATCACAAAGGGAATTATCTCCCATCATTAAAGGAGCCACTTTGTGCCTCATGCCTCAGTGACCATACTAGTCAACAGATAGACTTAATGATATTTCAGTCCACAGATTAGCCATCTATGTGGCTTGTAAGCACCAAGGACACAAGACACAAGGATCACGGGGTGCAGGCTTTGGGAATGGTGTCGTGAAGGACAGAGGGCCAGGGAAAAGCTGGTTAGACTTTGATGGGAGGTAAAAGATGTCCAGCATCATTAATGTTTAATTAGTCACATGTACGGAGTGGTCCGGGCATGGGTCGGCTTAGGTGAACAAAAGGACACTTGCCATAATGATAGTAAAATAAGGTTAGATTATACTCATTTTTAACATCTCCAAGACTTCTCACGTGCTGCGCCAATTCTTTGGAACGCACTACCCAGGACTCTTCGATTAATCCCCAATACGCACAGTTTTAAGATTGCCCTAAAAACGCATTTCTTTAGACTGGCCTGTCGCCTAACCATACTTATCTAACTATCTCTGTTTTGCCTATAATAATAATATTTTTATATTTCTATAGCGCCAACATATTCCGCAGCACTTTACATTTTAGAGGGGATTAGTACAGACAATAAAAGGCATTACAGAATAACAATAATCACATAAATCACCAGATACCAGGAGGAGAGAGGACCCTGCTCACAAGCTACAATCTACATAGAAAACTTTCTTCAAAATCAGAACCCTCGTATCATCTATTCACACACCCTCCATTCACTTAATAGTCGTCTGTGTCTGTACGTGTACAGATCTGCAGACTTATGTGAATCCCCCTAATTATTTTACTGATGGCCGGACCGTACAATACAAGCATATTTTACCATCCACCTTTCGTGTCTCCCCCATTTCCTCATAGATTGTAGGCTTGTGAGCAGGGTCCTCACTCCTTTTGGTATCTGTTGATTTATGTGATTATTGTTATAATAATAATAATTTTTATTTATATATATATATATATATATATATATATATATATATATATATATATATATATATATATATATATATATATATATATATATATATATATATATAGTGCCAACATATTCCGCAGCACTTTACAATTAAGCGGAGACATATACAGACAATAAATTCAATACAAGGTAAGACAGTTACATTAGGAGTGAGGTCCCTGCTCTCAAGCTTACAATCTACAAGGGAATAGGGGGGACACAATAGGTGAAAAGTGCTTGTTATTTCAGGTCCAGCAATTATAATAAGTAGGGATTTTCATATAAGACTGCATGATCCGGTCATCAGCCCATATGTTTAAGTGCAATAATTAAGTATCGAGTGCAGTTATCGTGTGCATGGAGGGTGTGGAGACAGATGAATAGGAGGGAACAGATTCTGAATAATATTTAGAAGGAGGAAACTGGGGAAAGATGGTTTACTGAGTAGTTGAGGTGGTAGGCTTGTTTAAAGAGATGGGTTTTTAAAGCGCGCCTGAAGACGTGGGGGCTAGGCATCAGTCGGATCGCCTGGGGTAGTGCATTCTAGAGAACTGGCGCAGCACGAGAGAAGTCTTTGAGATGGAGGTGCGAGGTTCGGATTATGGGGGATGTTAGTCTTAGGTAATTTGTAGAATGGAGGGCACGTGTAGGGCGATTCATATGAGAGAGGAGATATAAGGAGGTGCAGAACTGTGGAGAGCTTTGTGGGTGAGAGCGATGAGTTCAGATTGGATCCTGTAGCGAATGAGTAACCAGTGTAATGACTGGCACAGGGTGGAGGCATCGGTGAAGCGGCTGCACAGAAATATGACCCTGGCTGCCGCGTTCAGGACGGATTGGAGAGGAGAAAGTTTGGTAAGAGGGAGAATGATCAGAAGAGAGTTGCAATAGTCCAGACGAGAGTGAATAAGAGCGACAGAGTTTTAGCTGTTTCAAAGGTGAGAAAAGGTTGGATTCCGAAGATGTTTTTAAGATGCAGGTGACAAGAGCGAGTGAGTGATCGGATATAGGGAGCAAAGGAAAGTTTAGTGTTGAATATGACCCCAAGATAGCGGGCGTGACACTTGGGAGTTATGGTTGAACCATCCAAAGTAATTTCGATGTTAGGTAGAGTTGGGTTAGTATTATTGTTATTCTGTAATTTCTTTATTGTCTGTACAAGTCGCCTCTAAAATGTAATGGGCTGTGGAATATGTTGGCACTATAAAAATAAAAATTATATTCTTTTTTGGTCTTCAATTTTGGAGATACCATGATGAATCTGTACCCAATAACACAATGACCTCAAAGCCACAGCCTTATCAAAACATTTGCCCTGTCCTCAGTGACATCATACCATTCTGCACAACGGTTCACATTTTAGAACCACACCAGAAGTGACCACATATCATCATATCAACCACTCTACACAGGGGACATCATATCTAATATTACCATAACCCTGCCCTTATAACATATCTTCCAATGTATAAATCCAACAATGAACAGTCAAACACGACTATATGTCCACCAAACTACACAAACCTATGAATATGACACAGTCAGAATATAATAGTACAATAATTTATTTAATTACAATTAAAAAACATCAAAATACAATTACACATAGAGGAAAAAACTGCCCAGGTATAACGATATCCTTGTTAAATCCATCGGCGAAACGCGCGTCGGATCTCTGTGGACTCTGGGAGGATTGGCAGGTATTTCACTGCATTATCATTTTACTATGGTGACACTTGTTGATCCATATGATATACTGAATTACATATGCGGAGTTACAGCTACCATTGCAATCCGTTCTTCAACTTCTAACATCTTATTAAGTATTTATACATAGGGAAGATATAATAATAATTTTGTACTGCATTGTATATTAGTGCATTTACACCCATTTGGGCTAATATTTATTGCACTATGCACTTTACTATATGCATTTTCAATTTTGAATAATATATGATTGGTGGATTCTGTGGCTGTTGATTTGAGACCAGTGTCCTTCGTAATCTTACCTGCTGACCCCCGGATGTCCATTATACCTGGGCAGTTTTTTCCTCTATGTGTAATTGTATTTTGATGTTTTTTAATTGTAATTAAATAAATTATTGTACTATTATATTCTGACTATGTGTCATATTCATAGGTTTGTATATCTTCCAATGTAACCACAGCCCTGCCCTCAGTGACATCATATCCACTGCGACCACAGCCCTACCATCAATGACATCATAGCATCCACTGTGACCACAGCCCTGCCCTCAGTGACATCATATCCACTGCGACCACCACCCTGCACTCAGTGACATCATAGCATCCACTGTGACCACAGCCCTGCCTTCAGTGACATCATAGCATCCACTGTGACCACAGCCCTGCCCTCAGTGACATCATAGCATCCACTGTGACCACAACCCTGCCCTCAGTGACATCATAGCATCCACTGTGACCACAGCCCTGCCCTCAGTGACATCATATCATCCAATGTGACCACAGCCCTGCCCTCAGTGACATCATATCATCCAATGTAACCACAGCCCTGCCCTCAGTGACATCACATCAAACAATACAACTATAGTCCTTTCCTCAGTGACATCATACCATATCATCAAAAACTATAGCCCGGCCCTGCATGACATCACAACATTCAATATAACCATAGCCCTGCCCTCAGTGACATCATAACATTCAATATAACCACAGCCCTGTCTTCAGTGACATCATAGCATTCAATATAACCACAGCCCTGTCTTCAGTGACATCATAACATTCAATATAACCATAGCCCTGCCTTCAGTGACATCATAGCATTCAATATAACCACAGCCCTGTCTTCAGTGACATCATAACATTCAATATAACCACAGCCCTGTCTTCAGTGACATCATAGCATTCAATATAACCACAGCCCTGCCTTCAGTGACATCATAGCATTCAATATAACCACAGCCCTGTCTTCAGTGACATCATAGCATTCAATATAACCACAGCCCTGCCTTCAGTGACATCATAGCATTCAATATAACCACAGCCCTGTCTTCAGTGACATCATAGCATTCAATATAACCACAGCCCTGCCTTCAGTGACATCATAACATTCAATATAACCACAGCCCTGCCTTGAGTGACATCATAACATTCAATATAACCATAGCCCTGCCTTCAGTGACATCATAGCATTCAATATAACCACAGCCCTGTCTTCAGTGACATCATAACATTCAATATAACCACAGCCCTGTCTTCAGTGACATCATAGCATTCAATATAACCACAGCCCTGCCTTCAGTGACATCATAGCATTCAATATAACCACAGCCCTGTCTTCAGTGACATCATAGCATTCAATATAACCACAGCCCTGCCTTCAGTGACATCATAGCATTCAATATAACCACAGCCCTGCCTTCAGTGACATCATAGCATTCAATATAACCACAGCCCTGTCTTCAGTGACATCATAGCATTCAATATAACCACAGCCCTGCCTTCAGTGACATCATAACATTCAATATAACCACAGCCCTGCCTTGAGTGACATCATAACATTCAATATAACCATAGCCCTGCCTTCAGTGACATCATAGCATTCAATATAACCACAGCCCTGTCTTCAGTGACATCATAGCATTCAATATAACCACAGCCCTGCCTTCAGTGACATCATAACATTCAATATAACCACAGCCCTGCCTTCAGTGACATCATAACATTCAATATAACCACAGCCCTGCCTTCAGTGACATCATAGCATTCAATATAACCACAGCCCTGTCTTCAGTGACATCATAGCATTCAATATAACCACAGCCCTGTCTTCAGAGACATCATAGCATTCAATATAACCACAGCCCTGTCTTCAGTGACATCATAACATTCAATATAACCACAGCCCTGCCTTCAGTGACATCATAGCATTCAATATAACCACAGCCCTGTCTTCAGTGACATCATAGCATTCAATATAACCATAGCCCTGTCTTCAGTGACATCATAGCATTCAATATAACCACAGCCCTGCCTTCAGTGACGTCATAGCATTCAATATAACCATAGCCCTGTCTTCAGTGACATCATAGCATTCAATATAACCACAGCCCTGTCTTCAGTGACATCATAGCATTCAATATAACCACAGCCCTGTCTTCAGTGACATCATAGCATTCAATATAACCATAGCCCTGTCTTCAGTGACATCATAGCATTCAATATAACCATAGCCCTGTCTTCAGTGACATCATAGCATTCAATATAACCATAGCCCTGTCTTCAGTGACATCATAACATTCAATATAACCACAGCCCTGCCTTCAGTGACATCACAGCATGGATGATACCTTCCGTAGATACAGTATGTAACCACCGTTATACATTAGACCTCTGTGACATCATACCATAAATGACCTATCAGGTTAAACGCTCTCAGTGACATTACATAATCAGGAACTACACGTCACATTCTAAATAAAAATATATCACTTGGCGACAATAATATCCTTTCGCACAATGTTCGATATTATTGCATTTGGGTGTGACATATACAGATACAGACAGGGGCAACACAGTGAGGGTGATGAGCCCTAACTGCATTCTAAAAATGGTGATGATGTCACTTATGACATCATCGAAACATCAATGGCAGTGAAGTCATAGATTACATTAGAAATCAGGATTTGTGGACTTTCTGAAGTAACACAGCTGGGATAATTAAACCTGATGCCATGGGTTATCGCACACAAGACTGTGCCCCCAAAAGATTCTTCAGTGTAAGATGATGTCATAGATGATGACATCATAAACTGTATCAGATATGCCTTAAACAGTTTACAAGATAGTGCTGATAGTTCTCCCTTCCTGAAACTGTTCACCATTCCAATAATAAAATGGGAAGAAGTACTCGGTTATTAGTTATCTGTGGTGTTACATAGGACTGCAGGTAGCATCTACTATATTATCTGTAATCAGAGTTATCAGTGGTGTTACATAGGACTGCATGTAACAACTCTGATTACACATAATATAGTAGATATCACTGTTATCGGTGGTGTTACATAGGACTGCGGGTAGCATTGACTATATTATCTGTAATCAGAGTTATCACTTATCGATGGTGTTACATAGGACTGCAGGCAGCACGTTCTATATTATCTGTAATCAGAGTTATCAGTGTTATAAGTGGTGTTACATAGGACTGCAGGCAGCACCTTCTATACTATCTGTAATCAGAGTTATCAGTGTTATTGGTGGTGTTACATAGGACTGCAGGTAGCATCTTCTATATTATTTGTAATCAGAGTTATCGGTGGTGTTACATAGGACTGCGCAGATGATGCAGCCACAAAGAGTTAAGTGATAGAATTTTGCTTGCAGCGCAGAGTCTAAGTGGAAAGGACTAGGAAGTGGTAGTGATAATAATAACTGGATCGTAGCATGCAGACGACATGAAAAATATAAAAAAAAAAAAAAAATAAAGTAATACAAAAAAAATAATAAACCCATACATAAAAAGAAATAAATATTCGGCTTTTCTTAGCTGACGTCAGTCGCCCTCCAAGCCCAAGTGTTAGATAATTCAATAAAACTACAGCACAAAAAGTTGCATTTTCTGGCATTTTGGTGGAGCCCCGAGGCCCAGGTAGGTGACGACAGGTGCGCTGTATACAGGCCACGCGTTTCATTCCTTACGTCTGTTTTTGCCAAGTTAACCTCCCGGCTGCCACATGGTATTTAATACTGGCACCCCCCCCCCCCCACCATCCCCATCCATGTAACGAGGGTCTGCCATCACACCACAAGGCGTAGACTGGAATCCTGCATAGCACTTTACCCAGGCCGATGCCGAACCCATAGAGCAGGTTTGACTGCAAACCTATTCTTCTCCAGCTCCGCAGTCGCTGATTTTACGAGGGGGAAAGAGGGCGGACCCCACACCCATCGCCTCCTCACGGCGATATAAAATCCCCGTGGAGACAAAGTGAGGCCTCGGGATTTGGATTCAGCCCCGACTGAAATAGTTTTATTGTGGCACGGAAGGAATAAAGGCCCTTACCACACAATGTGACACATTCACAACCATCGTCGCCCCCCAGGATCACCCGCTGACGGATAGGCACTAAATGTCACAAGGAATAATTGGCATTTTATTGCGCCGTCCAGTCTACGAGGGCGATCCTGCCCCTCGCCTCCATTGTCTGCGCGGAAGGGAAGAGATAATATGGATTACAGTCCCTTTGTCCCTTCCGAAAGGATCCTAATCCCCGACAACACCCAGTTATCACCACCCCCTTCATCTATGTGACCTTGAGTCGATGTTAGATTGTAAGCTCTTCTGCTACTTATTTCACGGAAGACAAATATAAATCCCCCCCCCCCCCATCCCTGGATTATCTATATACGACGTAGTTATACGAGACCTCGGAGGAGAGTCGGCCGGAGAGTTCAAGATTTTCAGGGGCAGGATATAATATATTGATTTGGTGGGTTAAACAAATAGGATGGGGGCAACTATGCCGATACCAAATTACCCCAGTACTGGCATATGGGGTGACCATAAAGGGCACGCGGCTGGGCTATGAAGGCCACTTCAGCTATGGTAACCAGTATGTCCTGGCACATAGAAATGCCAATGTACCACCAAGGCAACCAGGGTGCAAAAAAAGGAAAATTATCGAAATAATGGAACCCAACAAAAGATCAACAAGTCCCCGACATCCGACGATGCCCGGTGTTTGGGCATGGGTTACCGGGCGCAACACCTTCGGCTTACCTGGTGGAGCAGGGCCCATGGACTTCCTGGGATATACGCATGGATAAGAAGGGGTGGTGTGTAGGTCCTGGTGGCGGGACCACCTAGCACACCATAAGCTGTCGGAGGGCATGAAGATGGACCGCCCAGATCCAATCCACCCTCTACCTGTTGCCAGAGTGCCAGGGATCCTTCATTAGTGGCAAATTCTATTACAGGAGATAGGAGGCTGGCAGGGACCTCCCGCCTCATGGGATGAGGACGCACATGTTGGAGGTGAACCCCAAAAATTGCTGCATCTGCAGGGGTGATGGACGGTGTCAGTACCTGTGCTGCATTCGCTAGGGGCAATTTTGCCAGAGAAGCTTGCACTCTGCTCTCCAAGCTCCTGTGTCTTAATTCCCCCCTTTCTCTCCTCCTTTCTATTCCTGCCTGAACTCCCTGCCAGCCTGCAACTTGCAAACATAATAGTAGGTGTGCCCCATGATGCTGGAGCCCACCCACTCTTTCAATCAAGCGCCCATTGTTTCCACAGCAACAACCAATGAAGCTGTCGGCTGCCAAGACTGCCCTGCTGCTGTCTACCCATCACAGGCTCAGCAGCTGCAGCCAATCAACCCTAGTCACAAGTGCACTATGGGAAATGTAGTCCTATGCTCTGGCTGGAGACATGGCTGCTATGCTGTCTCCCTCCGGTGGAAGCTTGGTGTACTGCACCACACCTAAGATTTTTAACCTTAAAAATGCACATTCTGCAAATTCGCAAAAGAAAAAAATGTAAATTCTGTCATTTCACCCAAGTAAATCTGGATCCATATAATAAAAACACCAAATAAGATGCATCCACAATCAGACGAAACATCCACCAATTCTACATGATCCTCCAGATATTTTTCCAGAAATTGCCTTTCATCTACTTTTTTTTTTCTAATTTAATTTTTTGTAATTTGTTTAAATTATATATACTGCTCAAAAAAATAAAGGGAACACATAAACAACACAATGTAACTCCAAGTCAATAACACTTCTGTGAAATCTACCTGTCCAGTTATGAAGCAACACGGATTGTGAATCAATTTCTCCTGCTGTTGTGCAAATGGAGCAGACAACTGGTAGAAATGATCTGCAATTAGCCAGATACCCCCTATAAAGGAGTGGTTCTGCAGGTGGTGACCACAGACCATTTCTCTGTTCTCATTCTTTTTGGCTGATGTTTTGGTCACTTTTTCATTTTGCCATTGCTCTCACCCCTAGAGGTACAGTAGCATGAGGCGGTGTCTACAACCCACAGAAGTTGCTCAGGTAGTGCAGCTCATCCAGCATGGCACATCAATGCGAGCTGTGGCAAGAAGGGTAGTGGTCTGTCAGCACAGTATCCAGAGCATGGAGCAGATACCAGGAGACAGGCCAGTACACCAGGAGATGTGGAGAGGGCCGTAGGAGGTCAACAACCCAGCAGCAGGACCGCTACCTCCGCCTTTGTGCAAGGAGGAACAGGAGAAGCACTGCCAGAGCTCTGAAGAATTACCTCCAGCAGGCCACTAACATCCACGTATCTGCTCAAACTGTCAGAAACCGACTCCATGAGGGTGGTATGAGGGCCCGACGTCCACAGATGGGGGTTGTGTTTACAGCCCAACACCGTGCAGAACGCTTGGCATTTGCCACAGAACAACAGGATTGGCAAAGTCTCCACTGGCGTCCTGTGCTCTTCACAGATGAAAGCAGGTTCACACTGAGCACATGTGACAGACGTGACAGAGTCTGGAGACGTCGTGGAGAGCGATCTGCTGCCTGCAACATCCTTCAGCATGACCGGTTTGGCAGTGGGTCAGTAATGGTGTGGGGTGGCATTTCTTTGGAGGGCCGCACAGCCCTCCATGTGCTCACCAGAGGTAGCCTGACTGCCATTAGGTACCGAGATGAGATCCTCAGACCCCTTGTGAGACCATATGCTGGTGTGGTTGGCCCTGGGTTCCTCCTAATGCAGGACAATGCCAGACCTCATGTGGCTGGAGTGTGTCAGCAGTTCCTGCAAAATGAAGGCATTGAAGCTATGGACTGGCCGCCCGTTCCCCAGACCTGAATCTGATTGAGCACATTTGGGACATCATGTCTCGCTCCATCCACCAACATCACGTTGCACCACAGACTGTCCAGGAGTTGGCGGATGCTTTAGTCCAGGTCTGGGAGGAGACCCCACAGGAGACCATCCGCAACCTCATCAGGAGCATGCCCAGGCGTTGTAGGGAGGTCACACAGGCACGTGGAGGCCACACACAATACTGGGCATCCTTTCCTTGTCTTGAGGCATTTCCACTGAAGTTGGATCAGCCTGTAATTTGATTTTACACTGATTTTGAGTATCATTCCAAATCCAGACCTCCATGGGATATTAATTTTGATTTACATTGATCATTTTTATGTTTTATTATTCTCAACGCATTCCACTATGTAATGAATAAAGATTTGCAACTGGAATATTTCATTCAGTGATATCTAGGATGTGGTATTTAAGTGTTCTCTTTATTTTTTTTTTGGAGCAGTACATAATATTTTAACATATTATTTATATACATGTTTACATGAATTTCTGTAAATATAAAAATAGTAAAGAAATATATCAAAGTATTAAAAAAATATTATATAAGTATTACTATAATATTTAATTTATATAATTATTATGAATAAAAAAAAAAATCTTAACGGTTGAACCTAAATTTTTTATTTTTCAATTCCTCTATTTTAAGGAAAATAACAGGCATGAAGGGAGAAGAAAAAATATATATAAAAATGATTTCTGGAAATAATATTAAAAAAATATATATTTTTACATTTTCATTTTGCAATATCCTCCATCTTTAAGGCGAAAAAAAAGTTTTTATTTTACTGCGTCAACAATAAATGGCACCCCCTGGTGGTCACTGTAGAGAATACTAAAAATTACAGTATCTAAATTTTTCATTTTGTTTGGATTAGCAAATATTTTCATATTTAAGTTACCAGAGGAGCATTGCTGGTCTATAGGTCTCTATACTCCTACTTAGCTCTCTCTGCAAGGAGAAACATTATCCCTTAGATCCCACTTTCCCTTTGAGAAATTTTGTAAAGATGACATTTACAAATGATAACTTTTTTTTTTCTTTGGAGGGGGAGGAAAGTATTTTTTTTTGTACAAGTGAGCGGAGCTTGGCAACCTATCAGCCACTTATTACTACAAAAAATAATGCGCTGTAGAGCGGGATGAGCATCCAGATACAATTCAGGGGGCACCCGGGACATTGAGTTATCCTTATGGCTAGAGACCTTTTAGCCACCTCAACGCCTAAAGTAGGGGGCCCTATATATTTAGAAACTCTTTAAGGGGTGCACGCGTGCTGGGTTGTGTACGCGTCTTCTTGTGCAAAGTGGCTTCGGAGATAAGTGGCAGTTATTTCAGAGGCCATGGACTAACACCAGTCTTCTTCTCTTTTCACACAGGTACATGCTCTTCTCCTGCACCATTCCTCTGCTCGCTGTATATGCCGCCATCTAATGCTCTGCTCTCCTGATTCAACTAACTGGTTGAATTCTCCTCTTGATATTTCTGCTTTATATGTCCCATTCCATTCAATACTCACATATGTCTGTCCTTTCCCCACTGTAGATTTTATCTGATGTTTAGAGGTGCTAAACTGCAGAGCCTGTAGAGTGCTAGCTCTGTCTTTGATCACCCAGCCATCTCCTGGTGAGATGACCAGCTGCTAATTTAGCCACAAGCAGCTCCCACAATGCCCCTCACCTGATGGTTTAGTGTGCCCTATATATTTAGAAGCTCCTTAAGGGGTGCACGCATGCTGAGTTGTGCACGCGTCTTCTTGTGCGAAGCGGCTTCGGAGATGAGTGGCAGTTATTTCAGAGGCCGTTAGTCAGGGCAGGAGTCAGGTAACCAACACTTTGACCACTTACTCTCTTTTAACTATGTTTCTGTTAGCTCTCACTTTTTCCTCTATAGTCCTCCACTTTCTAGTAACCCCTCAAATCCCTACACCTAGCAAGAAACTCTACATCTCTCCCTCCATCCTCCCCATTCATCTCACCTCCTCCTCCGAATTACTCCTCAACATTCAATCCTGGATCTCCAAACACAGACAGCCACCTCATGCTCTCTCTTGCTCCCACCTGCTAGCACTTTCTCTGCTCCTCCTCACTGCTGGAGATATCTCTCCAAATCCTGGTCCTCCTCGCCATATCACCACAGTTACTTGTACCTCCTTTCCACGACCTTCCACAAACTGTCGCAACCCTTCTAACCTAATACCCATCCAACTAATCCCCACTTCCTCGGTTGCTCTAACAGGAGCTCTATGGAACGCTCGCTCCGTGTGCAACAAACTTTCCTACATCCATGACCTTTTCATTACTAACAAACTTTCCTTCCTCGTCATCACCGAAACCTGGCTCACCCCCTCAAACACAGCCTCCCCAGCTGCACTTTCATATGGCGGATTCCACCTTTCCCACACCCCCCGCCCCAACAGCAAACATGGCGGAGGCGTAGGTCTTCTCCTGTCAGATACCTGCGCTTTCACCCAAATATCACTGCCACCCTCTGTTACACTCCCCTCTTTTGAGGTGCACTGTGTGCGCATCTATTCCCCCTCTGACCTCCAACTGGCCGTCATTTACCGACCCCCAGGGCTAGCCACCACTTTCTTAGACCATTTCACCTCCTGGCTGCTTCACTTCCTTTCCACTGACATCCCCACTATCATAATGGGTGACTTCAACATCCCCATTGACACCTCCCACTCGTCTGTCTCTAAGCTCCTATCCCTCACTTCCTCCTTCGGCCTTGCTCAATGGTCTTCGGCAGCTACTCATAAAGATGGCCACACACTGGACCTCATCTTCACCCGCCTCTGTTCCCTATCTAACCTCTCTAACTCACCCCTCCGTCTCTCTGACCATAACCTCCTCACATTCTCTACCCTCTCCTCTCCAGGTGCACAATCCCCACTCCACAAACTTACACACGCTCGCAGAAACCTGAAACACCTTGACCTACACTCACTCTCTGAATCCCTCCTCCCTCTTACAGACATAAATTCCTTACACAATGCAGATGTTGCTGCCGCTTCATATAACGCCACAATAGCTGCAGCTCTCGACTCGATCGCCCCTCTCACACATACCAAATCTCGCACAGTCAACAGGCAACCCTGGCACTCCAAACTTACTAAAGAACTGCGACGGGCCTCCAGGGTTGCTGAGCGGAGATGGAAAAGGTCTCACTCCATCGAGCACTTCATCGCATTCAAACAATCCCTCACTAATTTCAAGTCCGCACTCACTACAGCAAAACAAACCTACTTCTCATCTCTCATATCCTCCGACTCACAACCCTAAACAGCTATTTAACACTTTCAATTCTCTCCTTCGTCCCCCAGCACCTCCTCCCTCTTCTCTCATCTCAGCCGAAGACTTTGCCTCATTCTTCAAGCAGAAGATTGACATCATCAGACAAAGCTTTTGCCTTAAGTCCACACAACCCCTCCTCATATCTACTCAACCTTCCTCTTCCAAACCCCACTTTTCCACCATTACAGAAGGTCAAGTCTCCTCTTTACTCTCCAAATCACACCTCACCACCTGCGAACTTGACCCAATCCCATCCCACCTCATCCCTAACCTTACCACAGTCTTCATCCCAACTCTAACCCACCTCTTCAACCTGTCACTAACAACCGGTGTCTTCCCCTCATGTTTCAAACATGCCGCAATCACACCCATCCTCAAAAAGCCCTCTCTTGACCCATCCTCTCTGACTAGCTACCGCCCCATATCACTTCTCCCCTTTGCCTCGAAACTACTAGAACAACATGTCCACCTTGAACTGTCCTCACACCTCTCCTCCTGTTTCCTCTTCGACCACCTGCAATCTGGCTTCCGACCGCATCACTCGACTGAAACTGCCCTGACCAAAGTCACCAACGACCTACTAAACGCCAAATCCAAGCGACACTACTCCATCCTCCTCCTTCTGGACCTGTTATCTGCCTTCGACACAGTGGACCATTCCCTCTTACTACAGATTCTCTCATCTCTTGGCATCACGGACATGGCCCTATCTTGGCTCTCCTCATACTTAACAGACAGGACATTCAGCGTCTCCCACTCACGCACCACCTCCTCATCTCGCCCCCTATCTGTCGGTGTCCCCCAAGGACAGTTCTAGGACCTCTGCTCTTCTCCATCTACACCTTCGGCCTGGGACATCTCATAGAGTCTCACGGCTTTCAGTATCACCTCTATGCTGATGACACACAGATCTACCTCTCTGGACCCGATATCTCCTCCCTATTAACCAAACTCCCACAATGTCAGTCCGCCATCTCATCCTTCTTCTCAGCCAGATTTCTAAAACTCGACATGGATAAAACAGAGTTCATCATCTTTCCACCCTCTCATTCATATCCCCCATCTGACCTATCCATCAACGTCAATGGCTGTTCACTCTCCCCAGTCCCACAAGCTCGCTGCCTTGGGGTAACCCTGGACTCTGATCTCTCCTTCAAACCACATATCTAAGCCCTTTCCACTTCCTGCCGACTCCAACTCAAAAATATCTCCTGGATCTGTGCGTTCCTCAGCAAAGACTCTGCAAAAACACTAGTGCATGCCCTCATCATCTCCCGCCTCGACTACTGCAACCTCCTGCTCTGTGGCCTCCCTTCCAACACTCTTGCGCCCCTCCAATCTATCCTAAACTCTACTGCTCGCCTAATCCACCTGTCCCCCCGCTATTCCCCGGCCTCCCCCCTCTGTCAATCCCTTCACTGGCTCCCCATTGCCCAGAGACTCCAGTTCAAAACCCTAACCATGGCATACAAAGCCATCCACAACCTGTCTCCTCCATACATCTGTGACCTAGTCTCCCGCTACTTACCTGCACGCAACCTCCGATCCTCACAAGATCTCCTTCTCTACTCCCCTCTTATCTCCTCCTCCCACAATCGCATACAAGATTTCTCCCGTGCATCCCCCCTACTCTGGAACTCCGTACCCCAACACATCAGACTCTCGCCTACCATGGAAGCCTTCAAAAGAAACCTGAAGACCTACCTCTTCCGACAAGCCTACAACCTGCAGTAACCACCGCTCCACCACATTACTGCATGACCTGCTCTACCCTCACCTACTGTATCCTCACCCATCCCTTGTAGACTGTGAGCCCTCGCGGGCAGGGTCCTCGCTCCTCCTGTACCAGTCGCTGACTCGTTTTGTTAAGATTATGTAAATGTTTTTGCTATGTACAGTACAGACCAAAAGTTTGGACACGCCTTCTCATTTAAAGATTTTTCTGTATTTTCATGACTATGAAAATTGTACATTCACACTGAAGGCATCAAAACTATGAATTAACACATGTGGAATTATATACTTAACAAAAAAGTTTGAAACAACTGAAAATATGTCTTATATTCTAGGTTCTTCAAAGTAGCCACCTTTTGCTTTGATGACTGCTTTGCACACTCTTGGCATTCTCTTGATGAGCGCTATAATAATAAATAATAATAATATTCTGTATCTCTGATAGGTGCACAGCGTAGATATCCAAAGAGAAATTTTTGAAAATTCAGTTCAGGATTGATGGAGTCTATCCAATTTACTTTTTTTTGCCTCAGGACTATTGGATGACTGCTCACGCATGGAGACTATTTTGCTCATATTCTGGATTACCAGACTGGCCAAATCATGGATTTTCAGAACACCAAAACTTTGCTGTATCAGGAGACTGCAATTTACTAACTGTCGCGATTCCTCCTTTTTTTGAATTGTCAGCATCGTGATAGACTGCTCAGCCGTTCCATCTGAGGCTTGGGCATGCTGAACTGTCAGTTTGGGCAACTGGACTGTCACTCACCAATCAGGGCCGGGGCGTGCTGGGTTTCCTACAGGTTTCTCATGTTTGGAATGATTCCCATGCTATTTAGCTAGCTATCTGCCTCTTATCTCTGTCAGGTGTAGCTCTGCTCAGTTTAGCGAGTTCTCTGTGCTGTGAGTTCTAGTATTTTGATCTTTGTTGACCGACCTTGGATTTTACTTTGACCATCCTTTTCCCTAGCCCCTTTATCTTGATCTGCTACCTTCTTGGAATTCTGACCATGACTATGTCTTTGCCTTACAAGTCTCTTAGCCTCCTGGCTTTTGACCTTAGACTCCATGACCACCCCACCTCACGGCATGTCTGTAAGTAGTGATTAGCGTCACCTTACAACTGGCCATACATTTGTCTTTTTCACCAGTATGGATCCTGTTCACACGCTCTGTGATGAGGTGGCGAATCTGACGCAGATGATTCAGGAACTGGCTAAGGAACGCCAGAGTCTTGAATCATTGCAATATCGGTTGCAGGGTCAGATAATTAGTTTAATGAAAACTTCCTATAGCCCTCCTCTGCTGGCAATGGCTTTGACGTTGGTTCCTTTTGACGTACAGTTGGTCTCTCCCGAACCTGTAATTACCCTTCCTGATACATTTTTGGGAGAGAGAAGCCAGTTTAGGGTATTCAGGGAGAGCTGTATGCTACTTTTTACCCTGCAACCTCGGTCTTCACTGCGAGGGGGCCCTCAGACCTGGGCATTTTCTTTGTCCCCCCCAAGCTCCAGAATGGCCTTCTATTGACGTCTTTTTTAACACCTTGGGTTTGATCTATGATGAACCTGACAGGTTCATCATAGATCGGCACTGCTGAGGACTACTGAACCACATTCAGGCAATGGTCAATTAAAGTTCTATGGAATGATGCAGCCAGGGCCGCCATCAGGGCATTACTGCCCTTACTGGTGTATGGTGCCCAATGAGCAGAAGCAAGGAGGGAGGCCCGGACCAGGCCCCCTCATTTTGCTTATGCTCACCGGGTCCCAGGGACAGGATTCGACTGATTCAGAAACTTTAGTAAGTCCTCAGACGCACATTCTGTTAATATCTATTGCAGTGCAGGAAGCCTCCAGGTTCTGGAGAGCTTTTTATAAGAAACTGGGGAATGACCAACGGTCAGACTAAGAGGACAAATCAATCTTTGGAACAAATTTTAAGGTGTTTTGTTGCAGCTCAGCAGGACTGGTCCTCATTCCTACCTCTGGCTGAGTTTGTCTTTAACAGTCGGGTCAATCTGTCCACTTGGACCTCGCCGTGTTTTTGTAATAATTGTTTTCATTCCCATTTTGGTGAGTTTTCTAGGATAAGTTCTGAATGTCCTGGGATGGAGTTCACTATATAGAAACTCAGCGATATCTGCAGGGAGATTCAAAAGAATATGAGTGCGCTCAGATTCGCCAAAAACAAAAGGCTGATAGAAAACATTTGGCAGGTTCTTTCTTTAAAGTAGGTGATAAGTTTGGTTGTCATCTAAAAATATTAAACTTAAAGTATCATCAGCAAAGTTAAGTCTGAAGTTCAGAGTTTAGAGTACAAGGTACAAAAAAATTGTGGATTCTCTGAAGGTCCGTAATTCCTTCCAATATCTCATTCACTGGAAGAGATGTGGACCAGAGGAGTAATGCATTGACCCTTGGTCTTGATCCAATACCTTCTTGGAGTTCTGACCCCAGACTGTGACCTTTGCCTTACCCCTCTGTTTATGACTTACCCTCCTGGCTTTTGACCTTTGACTCCCTGACTTCCACACCTCAGGGCTAGTTGTGTCCGTAAGTAGTGGCTAGCATCACACCAACATTTTATGGGCAAAGATACTTGAAAATTGGTGGACTCCAACTATGCAGTGACAGCATGCCATGAATTGGTGGAAATTGCACCCCTAATTGAAAAATTATAGGAAATCTTATTCAGTCACTTTATTTGCAACCCGGACAATTATTTCTTTGTTTTTTTAAGGGGTTTTTTTTACCATCAAGTACATGTAATTTATTCCTAGCTGTCGCTGATGTCCTCTTTGGGTTCACTGTACAGTGGCTCCGGTTGTGCCCATCCTGGGCGGGGGTCAGTGTTTTCAGTAATAACACACTCAATGCTTAGCTGGTGGTTTCTTTGTCCTCGTTGATCCAGTGTTCATTTTCCCCTCCTGACGTGGCTCGTTGTAACAAGCGCCGGATATTTCTATACAAAGACACAGCCGCTGACTAAATCAGCAACAAACGGAGGGTCGGGGAGCAGAACCTACAGATTACATCATTCATAAAACACATGTATCGCCCATGTCGGAACCCTCCAGATCATCCTGTATCTGCCTTTTATTATCATCCACATAAAACCATCTATAGATTGACCCCTAGTGGTGATAAAAAGCAGAAGAGAGCAAAATGGAGCCTACAATCAGCATCACCTAAATATTTAGGCAAGTGGGACCAATAGCTACACCAAATTTAGTCCCTTCATCTCCTGGAGTTAAGTCTCGGCCTCTTGGTGCACACCCACGACTATCAATA
Source organism: Phyllobates terribilis (assembly GCF_046119375.1). Taxonomy (NCBI): domain Eukaryota; kingdom Metazoa; phylum Chordata; class Amphibia; order Anura; family Dendrobatidae; genus Phyllobates; species Phyllobates terribilis. The sequence continues at coordinate 144,084,861 of NW_027362767.1, forward strand.
GTACCGCCCCTGAAGAAGGACAGCTCTGCAGAGCCGATATAGTGTGCAGATCATGGGACATACATAGGAGGAAGAGGGGACCTGGTGCCAAAATTTTTCTACATGGTCTGAAGGCAGATCAAAGCTCTTGGAAAGTTGGGGCCAAGCCTTGATTGACCACATCCCATCTTGGCTATATAGGTGCTATATACAAAAATTTGGGGAGGAGACTAGTGTAGTTCTATGGTTCTCTAGAGCTAAGGTGAATGTGCCATATAGGCACCAAAGTACACCTTCAGAGTAAAGCAGATCCATGGTCCTTATATCCGTGCCCCAAGACAGGTAGATACTATTATTGCTATAGATGTGTTACTGACTGGTAGAAAGGAAGCTTTTATTTTCTTACTGACGCCCCCAGCTTAACTTGGCTGCTTATCTGTATTTATGGTTAAAATAGTGAGAAATCCTTAAGTGACGCAGCAGTTAATGCCCCATAATCCAGGAGGTTTCCTGACGGCGGAGCGGCGGCCAGTCATGTGACAATTCATGCTTTTCACAAGCGGATTAGGAATTTCGAGAAGTGTTTTACCATGCAAACTCCATCTAGTTACTATAGGGTCTACTCATTAAATGGGAAAAAATAGTGTCACCAGCGGTGTACATAGCATAGAAATGGCCTCAAAAATCAAAATGGGTTCCACTTGATTGCCCCCTGCCATGTCCCTGCAGTTCCTCTGGAAATGCTAGTTTCGCAAATGTTCTCATTCCCCAGTAACCAGAGCAGAGATCAACCAGTGCTGGCCCCCACCTATTTCTAAGGGCCCCATAGCAGCCATACATTTTGCCTGTATGCCCCTGCATTTTGTGTATGTAGGGGTAATTTTAGAATATATTGCAGGTAACATGAGTAATGTTATTGGAATTTAATGATATCATAGGATGATCACTGGTGACCAGGTTATTACAAAGGGGCTGAAGAGTAGAGGAAAAGTCATTACACAGAGGCTGAAGAAAAGAGGAAAAGTCATTAAACAAGGGCTGGAGTTTAGAGGAAAGGTGCTGAAGATTATGGGAAAGGTCTTTACACAGACAGAACAATACATGAAAGCTCATTACATGAAGGCTGAAGAGTAGAGGAAAGGTTATTGTATATGTTTAAAGACGTTTCCCCTACTTTTCAGCCCCTATGTAATGACTTTTTCTCTATTCTTCAGCCCCTATGTAATGACCTTTCCTCTGCTCTTCAGCCCCTATTTATTGATCTTTCATATACTCTTATTCCTCTTTTTTAATGATCTTTCCTCTAAATCTTCAGCCCATATGTAATAATTGTTGCTTCATTCTTCAGCCTCTATCAGGACATGACTCCCATATGTTAAATAATCCAACATACAATGCTCTATCGACACACTTATTTATTGTACTCACTTTTATAGCTCCATTAATTCCACAAAACTTTACAGACATTATCATCGCTGTCCCCATTGGGGCTCACAATGTTTTTGGAGTGTGGGAGGAAGCTGGAGAACCCGGAGGCCCCCCACGCAAACACGGGGAGAACATACCAACTCTTTTTAGATGTAGTCCTTGGTGGGATTTGAACCCAGGACCACCAGCGCTTCAAGGCTGTAGTGCTAACCACTGAGCCACCATGCAGCCCAATATTATATATAAATACTACATGTAGTACCGAGTCCCTTAATTATATTCCATAGTCCCCCGGGGGCGCCCACCTAACTCTTGTCACTTAATGTGGTGGTGGAATTGTATCACCGCCTTTTCCTGCTCGGTTGTCTCTATGGATCCACGCCGGAGCTGGCGGATTTCATGAATGGCGTCCACTCCGGTGATCTTTCTGGATGTTACCAGATAGCAAGCCAACATGGTACCAGTCCGGCCGTAACCGTGAAGGCAGTGAACTGCGACAGCCTAGGGAAGAAGGTTGAATGTCAGATGTTGAGGGTAATGTGAAAGTAACAGACCTTGTGTTGAATGTGCTGCCATAGGTCTTATTCGTCATTATTATAACGGCACAGCACGGTACATCATTTTTTAAATATACCTCCTTGCTGTCAGAGAACGGAAGGCAAAAACTGAACGTATCTAATTGTTCTCACAGTGGAGGGGTTCCTACAATTATATCTGGTCTAGACAATCCTCCATGAGCTAAACAGCCTGTATTCACACGGGATTGCCTGGTTTGGACCTGTAACAAACTCTCAGCTGTGACAACTATTAGGTCGGTAAAAGAATTAGACCCTCACCATAATATATTGCCTGCAGATCTTATATAAAGGATGCCACCCACCTCTCTTTTGGCTCTGGCATCCTCCACAATCTTCAGGAAAGTCTTGATCTGCTCTAGGCTGGGTGGGCAGAAGTCCATGATGCGGATACGGTGGAGGGTGATGCCAGGGCAAGTGTCGAGGTAAAGGGGTTTGTTCTCCGTCAGGGTCACGAGGTGTCGGATACCATTCTCATAGAGGTAGTCATAATGAGCCGGTAGACGGGGCATCGCCATGGCAGCTATAAGGCCGGGTTCCACCCAGGAAAAGTTGTGTGGTGGGACAGGGGGCATAGCTGCAAGGGAAGTACAAAAAGGGTATGGGTGACTGCCAATAAACTAAGACTGGCACCCATTATGAAGCTGGAAATGAAGTGTAATCCCACTAATCCCTCATTACAAGTGAACCATGCTTGTAGTGTGGCACTGTGCCCACAGGCTGCCACTGAAGCATGGTGGCAGAAGGGCTGTGGCTTGCAATGGTTGCCATACTCTAGGTGCCAGTTTTAAAAACGCAAATCTAGGTCCTGGTCGATGGGGAATGTGGGCATCACAGTGAAAAGGGCACGAAGTGCTCCTGGTTATACTGCATTGGCAACACGGCTCTTTGTCTCCCAACAGAGGGCACCCAGCGCTGATGGAGATGGATAGGAGGTGCCAACTAGAGGCAGGCGGGTGGCACAGAATTGCTGTCCCTCTACCAGTCTGCCAGAACGACTAGTGTAAAATACAGGTCAACAGAGGGCATGGTCTGGCTATAAACTGGCAGATTTGGCCATTAGTGCCTCCTTGTAAATTATCTTAGTACTGATATATTTATATATTTTGCCCATGAGATTAAAAATAATGCGAGAAATATGGACAGGAGCCCACATTGTACCCTCTGCCAGGCATCAGTTGGCACAAAGCTACAAGGCAGGAGATATACATAGACCTCCACCCCATGTATATTAGGACACAGTGCAACATGAGCCCCAACCTCACAAGCGCCAGGACACAGAGGCCCCCGCCTGGGCCGCAGGAGGGTAGGGGGCAACAAAGTCCGCTTTTCTGCTGAGTTGTATTCAATGCCTTTCTGGGAGAGCTGGGTGTCAATCAATGGATACTATCGGTCACACAACTTTTCCAGGCCACCACCAGAACCGCACACTGGGCCAGTATACACAGCTCGCTGCACAGTAATGATGGGATCACTATAAGAGCAATGTATCAATGTATCACATCATGTAGCAACAAAGTAACAAAACCAAACACAAATAACATTCACTCTACTGCATTCATTACTATGAAGGGTGCACTCAAGTTAGGAAAGACCCCAGTGCAGACAGGGAGCCAGTAGGGACAGTACTAGAGCTGCAACCATTGAGATGTGCTGCAGGAAAAGTCCAGGACAGGAGCCAGCTGTAGGAAGACCCTCATACCTACCACCTGGAACCCCAAGGTCACCAGCTCCAGGGCAATCTCTTCAGGGCCCCTACATAAATCCCCAATACTCCTGCCCAACCCCCAGGAGCTGAGTAACAGTCTGCACCCAGCACTGACCTCACACAGCAGCCAGGTCACGTGATGGTCCAGGGACCATAACACAAGAGCTGCAGCATCAGCCCAGCAAGGGACAGTGTGCAATGTCCAGAGCCTGCACAAAACGGAGATAACCGTATAGTCTGTATATATACACAGCACAGTACCACTCCTCCTGTATATATACACGGCACAGTACCACTCCTCCTGTATATATACACTGCACAGTACCACTCCTCCTGTATATATACACTGCACAGTACCACCCCCCTGTATATATACACTGCACAGTACCACTCCTCCTGTATATATACACTGCACAGTACCACTCCTGTATATATACACTGCACAGTACCACTCCTGTATATATACACTGCACAGTACCACCCCCCCTGTATATATACACTGCACAGTACCACTCCTCCTGTATATATACACTGCACAGTACCACTCCTCCTGTATATATACACTGCACAGTACCACTCCTGTATATATACACTGCACAGTACCACTCCTGTATATATACACTGCACAGTACCACCCCCCCTGTATATATACACTGCACAGTACCACTCCTGTATATATACACTGCACAGTACCACCCGCTGTATATATACACTGCACAGTACCACCCGCTGTATATATACACTGCACAGTACCACTCCTGTATATATACACTGCACAGTACCACTCCTGTATATATACACTGCACAGTACCACTCCTGTATATATACACTGCACAGTACCACCCCCCCTGTATATATACACTGCACAGTACCACCCCCCTGTATATATACACTGCACAGTACCACTCCTCCTGTATATATACACTGCACAGTACCACTCCTCCTGTATATATACACTGCACAGTACCACTCCTGTATATATACACTGCACAGTACCACTCCTGTATATATACACTGCACAGTACCACTCCTGTATATATACACTGCACAGTACCACCCCCCCTGTATATATACACTGCACAGTACCACTCCTGTATATATACACTGCACAGTACCACCCGCTGTATATATACACTGCACAGTACCACCCGCTGTATATATACACTGCACAGTACCACTCCTGTATATATACACTGCACAGTACCACTCCTGTATATATACACTGCACAGTACCACTCCTGTATATATACACTGCACAGTACCACCCCCCCTGTATATATACACTGCACAGTACCACTCCTGTATATATACACTGCACAGTACCACTCCTGTATATATACACTGCACAGTACCACTCCTGTATATATACACTGCACAGTACCACCCCCCTGTATATATACACTGCACAGTACCACCCCCCTGTATATATACACTGCACAGTACCACTCCTGTATATATACACTGCACAGTACCACCCCCCTGTATATATACACTGCACAGTACCACTCCTGTATATATACACTGCACAGTACCACCCGCTGTATATATACACTGCACAGTACCACTCCTGTATATATACACTGCACAGTACCACCCCCCCTGTATATATACACTGCACAGTACCACTCCTGTATATATACACTGCACAGTACCACCCGCTGTATATATACACTGCACAGTACCACCCGCTGTATATATACACTGCACAGTACCACTCCTGTATATATACACTGCACAGTACCACTCCTGTATATATACACTGCACAGTACCACTCCTGTATATATACACTGCACAGTACCACCCCCCCTGTATATATACACTGCACAGTACCACCCCCCTGTATATATACACTGCACAGTACCACTCCTGTATATATACACTGCACAGTACCACTCCTGTATATATACACTGCACAGTACCACTCCTGTATATATACACTGCACAGTACCACCCCCCTGTATATATACACTGCACAGTACCACCCCCCTGTATATATACACTGCACAGTACCACTCCTGTATATATACACTGCACAGTACCACCCCCCTGTATATATACACTGCACAGTACCACTCCTGTATATATACACTGCACAGTACCACCCCCCTGTATATATACACTGCACAGTATCACTCCTCCTGTATATATACACTGCACAGTACCACTCCTCCTGTATATATACACTGCACAGTACCACCCCCCCTGTATATATACACTGCACAGTACCACCCCCCTGTATATATACACTGCACAGTACCACTCCTGTATATATACACTGCACAGTACCACTCCTGTATATATACACTGCACAGTACCACTCCTGTATATATACACTGCACAGTACCACCCCCCTGTATATATACACTGCACAGTACCACCCCCCTGTATATATACACTGCACAGTACCACTCCTGTATATATACACTGCACAGTACCACCCCCCTGTATATATACACTGCACAGTACCACTCCTGTATATATACACTGCACAGTACCACCCCCCTGTATATATACACTGCACAGTATCACTCCTCCTGTATATATACACTGCACAGTACCACTCCTCCTGTATATATACACTGCACAGTACCACCCCCCCTGTATATATACACTGCACAGTACCACTCCTGTATATATACACTGCACAGTACCACCCCCCCTGTATATATACACTGCACAGTACCACCCGCTGTATATATACACTGCACAGTACCACTCCTGTATATATACACTGCACAGTACCACCCCCCTGTATATATACACTGCACAGTACCACTCCTGTATATATACACTGCACAGTACCACCCACTGTATATATACACTGCACAGTACCACTCCTGTATATATACACTGCACAGTACCACTCCTGTATATATACACTGCACAGTACCACCCCCCTGTATATATACACTGCACAGTACCACTCCTGTATATATACACTGCACAGTACCACCCCCCTGTATATATACACTGCACAGTACCACTCCTGTATATATACACTGCACAGTACCACTCCTGTATATATACACTGCACAGTACCACCCCCCTGTATATATACACTGCACAGTACCACCCCCCTGTATATATACACTGCACAGTACCACTCCTGTATATATACACTGCACAGTACCACTCCTGTATATATACACTGCACAGTACCACCGCCCTGTATATATACACTGCACAGTACCACTTCTCCTGTCCTGTATATATACACTGCACAGTACCACTCCTGTATATATACACTGCACAGTACCACTCCTGTATATATACACTGCACAGTACCACTCCTGTATATATACACTGCACAGTACCACTCCTGTATATATACACTGCACAGTACCACCCCCCTGTATATATACACTGCACAGTACCACTTCTCCTGTCCTGTATATATACACTGCACAGTACCACTCCTGTATATATACACTGCACAGTACCACCCGCTGTATATATACACTGCACAGTACCACTCCTGTATATATACACTGCACAGTACCACTCCTGTATATATACACTGCACAGTACCACCCCCCTGTATATATACACTGCACAGTACCACTCCTGTATATATACACTGCACAGTACCACTCCTGTATATATACACTGCACAGTACCACCCCCCTGTTTATATACACTGCACAGTACCACTCCTGTATATATACACTGCACAGTACCACTCCTGTATATATACACTGCACAGTACCACCCCCCCTGTATATATACACTGCACAGTACCACTCCTGTATATATACACTGCACAGTACCACTCCTGTATATATACACTGCACAGTACCACCCGCTGTATATATACACTGCACAGTACCACTCCTGTATATATACACTGCACAGTACCACTCCTGTATATATACACTGCACAGTACCACCCCCCCTGTATATATACACTGCACAGTACCACTCCTGTATATATACACTGCACAGTACCACTCCTGTATATATACACTGCACAGTACCACCCCCCTGTATATATACACTGCACAGTACCACTCCTGTATATATACACTGCACAGTACCACCCCCCTGTATATATACACTGCACAGTACCACTCCTGTATATATACACTGCACAGTACCACTCCTGTATATATACACTGCACAGTACCACCCCCCTGTATATATACACTGCACAGTACCACTCCTGTATATATACACTGCACAGTACCACCCCCCTGTATATATACACTGCACAGTACCACTCCTGTATATATACACTGCACAGTACCACTCCTGTATATATACACTGCACAGTACCACCCCCCCTGTATATATACACTGCACAGTATCACCACTCCTGTATATATACACTGCACAGTACCACTTCTCCTGTCCTGTATATATACACTGCACAGTACCACTTCTATTGTCCTGTATACTGGGTGTAATTCTCAGTATCTGTATTATTCTGTATATACACTGCACAGTACCACTTCTCCTGTCCTGTATATATACACTGCACAGTACCACTTCTCCTGTCCTGTATACTGGGTGTAATCTCAGTATCTGTATTATTCTGTATATATACACTGTAAAGTACCACTTCTCCTGTCCTGTATACTGGGTGTAATCCTCAGTATCTGTATTATTCTGTATATATACACTGCACAGTACCACTTCTCCTGTCCTGTATACTGGGTGTAATTCTCAGTATCTGTATTATTCTGTATATACACTGCACAGCACCACTTCTCCTGTCCTGTATACTGGGTGTAATTCTCAGTATCTGTATTATTCTGTATATACACACTGCACAGTACCACTTCTCCTGCCCTGTATACTGGGTATAATTCTCAGTACCTGTATTATTCTGTATATACACACTGCACAGTACCACTTCTCCTGCCCTGTATACTGGGTATAATTCTCAGTACCTGTATTATTCTGTATATACACTGCACAGCACCACTTCTCCTGTCCTGTATACTGGGTGTAATTCTCAGTATCTGTATTATTCTGTATATACACACTGCACAGTACCACTTCTCCTGCCCTGTATACTGGGTGTAATTCTCAGTATCTGTATTATTCTGTATATACACACTGCACAGTACCACTTCTTCTGTCCTGTATACTGGGTGTAATTCTCAGTATCTGCATTATTCTGTATATATTCTCTGCACAGTACCACTTCACCTGTCCTGTATACTGGGTGTAATTCTCAGTACCTGTATTATTCTGTATATATACACTGCACATTACGACTTCTCCTGTCCTGTATACTGGTGTAATTCTCAGTACCTGTATTATTCTGTATATATACACTGCACAGTGCCACTTCTTCTGTCCTGTATACTGGGTGTAATTCTCAGTATCTGTATTATTCTGTATATATACACACTGCACAGTACCACTACTCCTGTCCTGTATACTGGGTGTAATTCTCAGTACCTGTATTATTCTGTATATATACACACTGCACAGTACCACTACTCCTGTCCTGTATACTGGGTGTAATTCTCAGTATCTGTATTATTCTGTATATATACACTGCACAGTACCACTTCTCCTGTCCTGTATACTGGGTGTAATCCTCAGTATCTGTATTATTCTGTATATATACACTGCACAGTACCACTTCTCCTGTCCTGTATACTGGGTGTAATTCTCAGTATCTGTATTATGCTGTATATATACACTGCACACTACCACTTCTCCTGACCTGTATATCGGGTGTAATTCTCAGTATCTGTATTATGCTGTATATATACACTGCACACTACCACTTCCCCTGTCCTGTATATCGGGTGTAATTCTCAGTATCTGTATTATTCTGTATATACATTGCACACTACCACTTCTCCTGTCCTGTATACTGGGTGTAATTCTCAGTACCTGTATTATTCTGTATATATACAGTGCACAGTACCACTTCTCCTGTCCTGTATACTGGGTGTAATTCTCAGTACCTGTATTATTCTGTATATATACACACTGCACAGTACCACTTCTCCTGTCCTGTATACTGGGTGTAATTCTCAGTACCTGTATTATTCTGTATATATACAGTGCACAGTACCACTTCTCCTGTCCTGTATACTGGGTGTAATTCTCAGTATCTGCATTATTCTGTATATATACTCTGCACAGTACCACTTCACCTGTCCTGTATACTGGGTGTAATTCTCAGTACCTGTATTATTCTGTATATATACACTGCACATTACCACTTCTCCTGTACTGTATACTGGGTGTAATTCTCAGTACCTGTATTATTCTGTATATATACACTGCACAGTACCATTTCTCTTGTCCCCTATACTGGGTGTAATTCTCAGTACCTGTATTATTCTGTATATATACACTGCACAGTACCACTTCTCCTGTCCTGTATACTGGGTGTAATCCTCAGTACCTGTATTATTCTGTATATATACACTGCACATTACCACTTCTCCTGTCCTGTATACTGTGTGTAATTCTCAGTATCTGTATTATTCTGTATATATACACTGCACAGTACCACTTCTCCCGTCCTGTATACTGGGTGTAATTCTCAGTACCTGTATTATTCTGTATATATACACTGCACAGTACCATTTCTCTTGTCCTGTATACTGGGTGTAATTCTCAGTATCTGTATTATTCTGTATATACACTGCACATTACCACTTCTCCTGTCCTGTATACTGGGTGTAATTCTCAGTATCTGTATTATTCTGTATATATACTGCACAGTACCACTTCTCCTGTCCTGTATACTGGGTGTAATTCTCAGTATCTGTATTATTCTGTATATATACACTGCACAGTACCATTTCTCTTGTCTTGTATACTGGGTGTAATTCTCAGTACCTGTATTATTCTGTATATACACTGCACATTACCACTTCTCCTGTCCTGTATACTGGGTGTAATTCTCAGTATCTGTATTATTCTGTATATGTACACTGCACAGTACCACTTCTCCTGTCCTGTATACTGTGTGTAATCCCCCGTATCTGTATTATTCTGTATATAAACTGCACAGTACCACTTCTCCTGTCCTGTATACTGGGTGTAATTCTCAGTATCTGTATTATTCTGTATATATACACTGCACAGTACCACTTCTCCTGTCCTGTATACTGGGTGTAATTCTCAGTATCTGTATTATTCTGTATATGTACACTGTACAGTACCACTTCTCCTGTCCTGTATACTGGGTGTAATTCTCAGTACCTGTATTATTCTGTATATACACTGCACAGTACCACTTCTCCTCTCCTGTATACTGGGTGTAATCCTCAGTATCTGTATTATTCTGTATATATACACTGCACAGTACCACTTCTCCTGTCCTGTATACTGGGTGTAATTCTCAGTAGCTGTATTATTCTGTATATATACACTGCACAGTAGCACTTCTCCTGTCCTGTATACTGGGTGTAATTCTCAGTATCAGTATTATTCTGTATATACAGTACAGACCAAAAGTTTAGACACACCTTCTCATTTAAAGATTTTTCTGTATTTTCATGACTATGAAAATTGTACATTCACACTGAAGGCATTAAAACTATGAATTAACACATGTGGAATTATATAATTAACAAAAAAGTGTGAAACAGCTGAAAATATGTCTTATATTCTAGGATCTTCAAAGTAGCCACCTTTTGCTTTGATGACTGCTTTGCACACTCTTGGCATTCTCTTGATGAGCTTCAAGAGGTAGTCACCGGAAATGGTTTTCCAACAATCTTGAAGGAGTTCCCAGAGATGCTTAGCACTTGTTGGCCCTTTAGCCTTCACTCAGCGGTCCAGCTCACCCCAAACCATCTCAATTGGGTTCAGGTCTGATGACTGTGGAGGCCAGGTCATCTGGCGTAGCACCCCATCACTCTCCTTCTTGGTCAAATAGCCCTTACACAGCCTGGAGGTGTGTTTGGGGTCATTGTCCTGTTGAAAAATAAATGATGGTCCAACTAAACGCAAACCGGATGGAATAACATGTCACTGCAAGATGCTGTGGTAGCCATGCTGGTTCAGTATGCCTTCAATTTTGAATAAATCCCCAACAGTGTCACCAGCAAAGCACCCCCACACCATCACACCTCCTCCTCCATGCTTCACCAGGCATGTAGAGTCCATCCGTTCACCTTTTCTGCGTCGCACAAAGACACGGTGGTTGGAACCAAAGATCTCAAATTTGGACTCATCAGACCAAAGCACAGATTTCCACTGGTCTAATGTCCATTCCTTGTGTTCTTTAGCCCAAACAAGTTTCTTCTGCTTGTTGCCTGTCCTTAGCAGTGGTTTCCTAGCAGCTATTTTACCATGAAGGACTGCTGCACAAAGTCTCCTCTTAACAGTTGTTGAAGAGATGTGTCTGCTGCTAGAACTCTGTGTGGCATTGACCTGGTCTCTAATCTGAGTTGCTGTTAACCTGCGATTTCTGAGGCTGATGACTCGGATAAACTTATCCTCAGAAGCAGAGGTGGCTCTTGGTCTTCCTTTCCTGGGGCGGTCCTCATGTGAGACAGTTTCTTTGTAGCGCTTGATGGTTTTTGCAACTGCACTTGGGGACACTTTCAAAGTTTTCCCAATTTTTCAGACTGACTGACCTTTATTTCTTAAAGTAATGATGGCCACTTGTTTTTCTTTCCTTAGCTGCTTTTTTCTTGCCATAATACAAACTCTAACAGTCTATTCAGCAGGACTATCAGCTGTGTATCCACCATACTTCTGCACAACACAACTGATGGTCCCAACCCCATTTATAAGGCAAGAAATCCGACTTATTAAACCTGACAGGGCACACCTATGAAGTGAAAATCATTTCCGGTGACTACCTCTTGAAGCTCATCAAGAGAATGCCAAGAGTGTGCAAAGCAGTCATCAAAGCAAAAGGTGGCTACTTTGAAGATCCTAGAATATAAGACATATTTTCAGTTGTTTCACACTTTTTTGTTAAGTATATAATTCCACATGTGTTAATTCATAGTTTTGATGCCTTCAGTGTGAATGTACAATTTTCAAAGCCATAAAAATGCAGAAAAATCTTTAAATGAGGTGTGTCCAAACTTTTGGTCTGTACTGTATACACTGCACAGTACGACTTCTCCTGTCCTGTATACTGGGTGTAATTCTCAGTAGCTGTATTATTCTGTATATATACACTGCACACTACCACTTCTCCTGTCCTGTATACTGGATGTAATTCTCAGTATCTATATTATTCTGTATATGTACACTGTACAGTACCACTTCTCCTGTCCTGTATACTGGGTGTAATTCTCAGTATCTGTATTATCCTGTATATATACACTGCACAGTACCACTTCTCCTGTCCTGTATACTGGGTGTAATTCTCAGTACCTGTATTATTCTGTATATACACTGCACAGTACGACTTCTCCTGTCCTGTATACTGGGTGTAATTCTCAGTATCTGTATTATTCTGTATATGTACACTGTACAGTACTACTTCTCCTGTCCTGTATACTGGGTGTAATTCTCAGTACCTGTATTATTCTGTATATACACTGCACAGTACGACTTCTCCTGTCCTGTATACTGGGTGTAATTCTCAGTAGCTGTATTATTCTGTATATATACACTGCACAGTACCACTTCTCCTGTCCTGTATACTGGGTGTAATTCTCAGTATCTGTATTATTCTGTATATGTACACTGTACAGTACCACTTCTCCTGTCCTGTATACTGGGTATAATTCTCAGTACCTGTATTATTCTGTATATACACTGCACAGTACGACTTCTCCTGTCCTGTATACTGGGTGTAATTCTCAGTAGCTGTATTATTCTGTATATATACACTGCACAGTACCACTTCTCCTGTCCTGTATACTGGGTGTAATCCTCAGTATCTGTATTATTCTGTATATATACACTGCACAGTACCACTTCTCCTGTCCTGTATACTGGGTGTAATTCTCAGTACCTGTATTATTCTTTGGATATACACTGCACAGTACCACTTCTCCTGTCCTGTATAATGGATGTAATCCTCAGTATCTGTATTATTCTGTATATATACACTGTATAGTACCACTTCCCCTGTCCTGTATATCGGGTGTAATTCTCAGTATAAGTATTATTCTGTATATATACACTGCACAGTACCACTTCTCCTGTCCTGTATATTGGATGTAATTCTCTGTATCTGTATTATCCTGTATATATACACTGCACAGTACCACTTCTCCTGTCCTGTATACTGGGTGTAATTCTCAGTATCGGTAATATTCTGTATATACACTGCACATTACCACTTCTCCTGTCCTGTATACTGGGTGTAATTCTCAGTATCTGTATTATTCTGTATATGTACACTGCACAGTACCACTTCTCCTGTCCTGTATACTGTGTGTAATCCCCCGTATCTGCATTATTCTGTATATAAACTGCACAGTACCACTTCTCCTGTCCTGTATACTGGGAGTAATTCTCAGTATCTGTATTATTCTGTATATATACACTGCACACTACCACTTCTCCTGTCATGTATACTGGGTGTAATTCTCAGTACCTGTATTATTCTGTATATACACTGCACAGTACCACTTCTCCTGTCCGGTATACTGGGTGTAATTCTCAGTATCTGTATTATTCTGTATATATACACTGCACAGTACCACTTCTCCTGTCCTGTATACTGGGTGTAATTCTCAGTACCTGTATTATTCTGTATATACACTGCACAGTACCACTTCTCCTGTCCTGTATACTGGGTGTAATCCTCAGTATCTGTATTATTCTGTATATATACACTGCACAGTACCACTTCTCCTGTCCTGTATACTGGGTGTAATTCTCAGTATCTGTATTATTCTGTATATACACTGCACAGCACCACTTCTCCTGTCCTGTATACTGGGTATAATTCTCAGTACCTGTATTATTCTGTATATACACACTGCACAGTACCACTTCTCCTGCCCTGTATACTGGGTATAATTCTCAGTACCTGTATTATTCTGTATATACACTGCACAGCACCACTTCTTCTGTCCTGTATACTGGGTGTAATTCTCAGTATCTGCATTATTCTGTATATATACTCTGCACAGTACCACTTCACCTGTCCTGTATACTGGGTGTAATTCTCAGTACCTGTATTATTCTGTATATATACACTGCACATTACGACTTCTCCTGTCCTGTATACTGGGTGTAATTCTCAGTACCTGTATTATTCTGTATATATACACTGCACAGTACCACTTCTCCTGTCCTGTATACTGGGTGTAATTCTCAGTATCTGTATTATTCTGTATATATACACTGCACAGTACCACTTCTCCTGTCCTGTATACTGGGTGTAATTCTCAGTATCTGTATTATGCTGTATATATACACTGCACACTACCACTTCTCCTGACCTGTATATCGGGTGTAATTCTCAGTATCTGCATTATGCTGTATATATACACTGCACACTACCACTTCTCCTGTCCTGTATATCTGGTGTAATTCTCAGTATCTGTATTATTCTGTATATACACTGCACACTACCACTTCTCCTGTCCTGTATACTGGGTGTAATTCTCAGTACCTGTATTATTCTGTATATATACAGTGCACACTACCACTTCTCCTGTCCTGTATACTGGGTGTAATTCTCAGTACCTGTATTATTCTGTATATATACACTGCACAGTGCCACTTCTCCTGTCCTGTATACTGGGTGTAATTCTCAGTATCTGCATTATTCTGTATATATACTCTGCACAGTACCACTTCACCTGTCCTGTATACTGGGTGTAATTCTCAGTACCTGTATTATTCTGTATATACACTGCACAGTACCACTTCTCCTGTCCTGTATACTGGGTGTAATTCTCAGTATCTGTGTTATTCTGTGTATATACACCGCACAGTACCACTTCTCCTGTCCTGTATACTGGGTGTAATTCTCAGTACCTGTATTATTCTGTATATATACACTGCACATTACCACTTCTCCTGTCCTGTATACTGGGTGTAATTCTCAGTACCTGTATTATTCTGTATATATACACTGCACAGTACCATTTCTCTTGTCCTGTATACTGGGTGTAATTCTCAGTACCTGTATTATTCTGTATATATACACTGCACAGTACCACTTCTCCTGTCCTGTATACTGGGTGTAATCCTCAGTACCTGTATTATTCTGTATATATACACTGCACATTACCACTTCTCCTGTCCTGTATACTGGGTGTAATTCTCAGTACCTGTATTATTCTGTATATATACACTGCACAGTACCATTTCTCTTGTCCTGTATACTGGGTGTAATTCTCAGTATCTGTATTATTCTGTATATACACTGCACATTACCACTTCTCCTGTCCTGTATACTGGGTGTAATTCTCAGTATCTGTATTATTCTGTATATATACTGCACAGTACCATTTCTCTTGTCTTGTATACTGGGTGTAATTCTCAGTACCTGTATTATTCTGTATATACACTGCACATTACCACTTCTCCTGTCCTGTATACTGGGTGTAATTCTCAGTATCTGTATTATTCTGTATATGTACACTGCACAGTACCACTTCTCCTGTCCTGTATACTGTGTGTAATCCCCCGTATCTGTATTATTCTGTATATAAACTGCACAGTACCACTTCTCCTGTCCTGTATACTGGGTGTAATTCTCAGTATCTGTATTATTCTGTATATATACACTGCACAGTACCACTTCTCCTGTCCTGTATACTGGGTGTAATTCTCAGTATCTGTATTATTCTGTATATGTACACTGTACAGTACCACTTCTCCTGTCCTGTATACTGGGTGTAATTCTCAGTACCTGTATTATTCTGTATATACACTGCACAGTACCACTTCTCCTGTCCTGTATACTGGGTGTAATCCTCAGTATCTGTATTATTCTGTATATATACACTGCACAGTAGCACTTCTCCTGTCCTGTATACTGGGTGTAATTCTCAGTATCAGTATTATTCTGTATATATACACTGCACAGTACGACTTCTCCTGTCCTGTATACTGGGTGTAATTCTCAGTAGCTGTATTATTCTGTATATATACACTGCACACTACCACTTCTCCTGTCCTGTATACTGGATGTAATTCTCAGTATCTATATTATTCTGTATATGTACACTGCACACTACCTCTTCTCCTGTCCTGTATACTGGGTATAATTCTCAGTATCTGTATTATTCTGTATATATACACTGCACAGTACCACTTCTCCTGTCCTGTATACTGGGTGTAATTCTCAGTATCTGTATTATTCTGTATATATACACTGCACAGTACCACTTCTCCTGTCCTGTATACTGGGTGTAATTCTCAGTACCTGTATTATTCTTTGGATATACACTGCACAGTACCACTTCTCCTGTCCTGTATAATGGATGTAATCCTCAGTATCTGTATTATTCTGTATATATACACTGTATAGTACCACTTCCCCTGTCCTGTATATCGGGTGTAATTCTCAGTATAAGTATTATTCTGTATATATACACTGCACAGTACCACTTCTCCTGTCCTGTATATTGGATGTAATTCTCTGTATCTGTATTATCCTGTATATATACACTGCACAGTACCATTTCTCTTGTCCTGTATACTGGGTGTAATTCTCAGTACCTGTATTATTCTGTATATACACTGCACAGTACCACTTCTCCTGTCCTGTATACTGGGTGTAATTCTCAGTATCTGTATTATTCTGTATATGTACACTGCACAGTACCACTTCTCCTGTCCTGTATACTGTGTGTAATCCCCCGTATCTGTATTATTCTGTATATAAACTGCACAGTACCACTTCTCCTGTCCTGTATACTGGGTGTAATTCTCAGTACCTGTATTATTCTGTATATATTCACTGCACAGTAGCACTTCTCCTGTCCTGTATACTGGGTGTAATTCTCAGTATTATTCTGTATATATACACTGCACAGTACCACTTCTCCTGTCCTGTATACTGGGTGTAATTCTCAGTAGCTGTATTATTCTGTATATATACACAGCACAGTACCACTTCTCCTGTCCTGTATACTGGATGTAATTCTCAGTATCTATATTATTCTGTATATATACACTGCACACTACCTCTTCTCCTGTCCTGTATACTGGGTATAATTCTCAGTATCTGTATTATTCTGTATATATACACTGCACAGTACCACTTCTCCTGTCCTGTATACTGGGTGTAATTCTCAGTATCTGTATTATTCTGTATATATACACTGCACAGTACCACTTCTCCTGTCCTGTATACTGGGTGTAATTCTCAGTACCTGTATTATTCTGTGGATATACACTGCACAGTACCACTTCTCCTGTCCTGTATAATGGATGTAATCCTCAGTATCTGTATTATTCTGTATATATACACTGTATAGTACCACTTCCCCTGTCCTGTATATCGGGAGTAATTCTCAGTATAAGTATTATTCTGTATATATACACTGCACAGTACCACTTCTCCTGTCCTGTATATTGGATGTAATTCTCTGTATCTGTATTATCCTCTATATATACACTGCACAGTACCACTTCTCCTGTCCTGTATACTGTGTGTAACTCTCAGTATCTGTATTATTCTGTATATATACACTGCACAGTACCACTTCCCCTGTCCTGTATATCGGGTGTAATTCTCAGTATAAGTATTATTCTGTATATATACACTGCACAGTACCACTTCTCCTGTCCTGTATACTGGGTGTAATTCTCAGTATCTGTATTATTCTGTATACATACACTGCACAGTACCACTTCTCCTGTCCTGTATACTGGGTGTAATTCTCAGTATCTGTATTATTCTGTATATACAGTGCCTACAAGTAGTATTCAACCCCCTGCAGATTTAGCTGGTTGACACATGCGGAATTAACTTGGCATTGTGACATTTGTACTGTAGATCAGCCTGGAAGTGGGAAATGCACTGCAGCAATTTTTTTTTTTTTTTTTAAAACGTAAAATGTTAATTCAGAGTGTCATTTATTATTCAACCCCTCAAACCACAAGAATTCTGTTTGGTCCCCCTAAAGTATTAAGAAGTAGTTCAGGCACCAAGAATAATGAACTTCACATGTGTGGATTAAAGATCTCTTTTGCCAGCCTTTTCTGACTATTTAAGACCCTCCCCAAACTTGTGAACAGCACTCAGACATGGTCAACATGGGAAAGACAAAGGAGCATTCCAAGGCCATCAGAGACAAGATCGTGGAGGGTCACAAGGCTGGCAAGGGGTACAAAACCCTTTCCAAGGAGTTGGGCCTACCTGTCTCCACTGTTGGGAGCATCATCCGTAAGTGGAAGGCTTATGGAACTACTGTTAGCCTTCCACGGCCAGGACAGCCTTTGAAAGTGTCCTCCCGTGCCGAGACCAGGCTTGTCCGAAGAGTCAAGGCTAACCCAAGGACAACAAGGAAGGAGCTCCGGGAAGATCTCATGGCAGTGGGGACATTGGTTTCAGTCAATACCATAAGTAACGTACTCCACCGCAATGGTCTCCGTTCCAGACGAGCCCGTAAGGTACCTTTACTTTCAAAGTGTCATGTCAAGGCTCGTCTACAGTTTGCTCATGATCACTTGGAGGACTCTGAGACAGACTGGTTCAAGGTTCTATGGTCTGATGAGACCAAGATCGAGATCTTTGGTGCCAACCACACATGTGACGTTTGGAGACTGGATAGCGCTGCATACGACCCCAAGAATACCATCCCTACAGTCAAGCATGGTGGTGGCAGCATCATGCTGTGGGGCTGTTTCTCTGCCAAGGGGCCTGGCCATCTGGTCCGCATCCATGGGAAGATGGATAGCACGGCCTACCTGGAGATTTTGGCCAAGAACCTCCGCTCCTCCATCAAGGATCTTAAGATGGGTCGTAATTTCATCTTCCAACAAGACAACGACCCAAAGCACACAGCCAAGAAAACCAAGGCCTGTTTCAATAGGGAAAAAGTCAAGGTGTTGGAGTGGCCTAGTCAGTCTCCTGACCTTAACCCAATTGAAAACTTGTGGAAGGAGCTCAAGAATAAAGTCCACATGAGACACCCAAAGAACCTAGATAACTTGGAGAAGATCTGCATGGTGGATTGGGCCAAGATAACTCCACAGACCTGTGCCGGCCTGATCAGGTCTTATAAAAGACGATTATTAGCTGTAATTGCAAACAAGGGTTATTCCACAAAATATTAAACATAGGGGTTGTATAATAATTGACCCACACTTTTATGTTTAAAATTTAATAAAATTCAACTGAGCAACATAACTTTTTGGTTTGTAAGATTTATGCTTCTGTTCATAAAACCTACTCTCGCTTGCAGTTTGAAGGCTCTAACTTATTTGCATCTTATCAAACCAGCTAAATCTGCAGGGGGTTGAATACTACTTGTAGGCACTGTATACACTGCACAGTACCACTTCTCCTGTCCTGTATACTGGGTGTAATTCTCAGTACCTGTATTATTCTGTGGATATACACTGCACAGTACCACTTCTCCTGTCCTGTATAATGGATGTAATCCTCAGTATAAGTATTATTCTGTATATATACACTGCACAGTGCCACTTCTCCTGTCCTGTATACTGTGTGTAATCCTCAGTATCTGTATTATTCTGTAGATATACACTGCACAGTACCACTTCTCCTGTCCTGTATACTGTGTGTAATTCTCAGTACCTGTATTATTCTGTATATATACACTGCACAGTACCACTTCTGTCCTGTATACTGGGTGTAATTCTCAGTATCTGTATTATTCTGTATATACACTCCACAGTACCACTGCTCCTGTCCTGTATACTGGGTGTAATTCTCAGTATCTGTATTATTCTGTATATATACACTGCACACTACCACTTCTCCTGTCCTGTATACTGGGTGCAATTCTCAGTATCTGTGTTATTCTGTATATACACTCCACAGTACCACTGCTCCTGTCCTGTATACTGGGTGTAATTCTCAGTATCTGTATTATTCTGTATATATACACTGCACACTACCACTTCTCCTGTCCTGTATACTGGGTGTAATTCTCAGTACCTGTATTATTCTGTATATACACTGCACAGTACCACTTCTCCTGTCCTGTATACTGGGTGTAATTCTCAGTATCTGTATTAATCTGTATATGTACACTGCACAGTAGCACTTCTCCTGTCCTGTATACTGGGTGTAATTCTCAGTATCTGTATTATTCTGTATATATACACTGCACAGTACCACTTCTCATGTCCTGTATACTGGGTGTAATTCTCAGTATCTGTATTATTCTATATATATATATACACTGCACAGTACCACTTCTCCTGTCTTGTATACTGGGTGTAATTCTTAGTAGCTGTATTATTCTGTATATATACACTGCACACTACCACTTCTCCTGTCCTGTATACTGGGTGTAATTCTCAGTATCTGTATTATTCTGTATATATACACTGCACACTACCACTTCTCCTGTCCTGTATACTGGGTGTAATTCTCAGTACCTGTATTATTCTGTATATACACTGCACAGTACCACTTCTCCTGTCCTGTATACTGGGTGTAATTCTCAGTATCTGTATTATTCTGTATATATACACTGCACAGTACCACTTCTCCTGTCCTGTATACTGGGTGTAATTCTCAGTATCTGTATTATTCTGTATATATACACTGCACAGTACCACTTCTCATGTCCTGTATACTGGGTGTAATTCTCAGTATCTGTATTATTCTATATATATATATATACACTGCACAGTACCACTTCTCCTGTCCTGTATACTGGGTGTAATTCTCAGTATCTGTGTAACGGGTCTGGAAGGTGGAACCTCTGAGCGACTATACAAGGGGCCAGTCCTTGTAAGGAAGCGGGTGGCTCCCCGGGAAGACGGGCAGGTACTCACGGCAAATGACAGGGACAGTCTCTGGGTAGAAGGGCAGGTAGTCACGGCAAGTAACAGGGACAGTCTCTGGGTTGAAGTGCAGGTAGTCACGGCAAGTGGCAGGGACAGTCTCTAGGTAGAAGGGCAGGTAGTCACGGCAAGTGACAGGGACAGTCTCTGGGTAGAAGGGCAGCAGACAGGTGGCTGGTGAGCGCTCCCAGGTGAGCGGGCGAGAGTCTCTGGACAGGCAGGTGGTCACGGCAAGTGACGGCAGAGCCTCCAGGTAGACTAGCAGGCAGGTAACAGGTGAGCGCTCCCAGGTGAGCGGGCAGGTTGGTCCATAGACAGACTGACAGGTGTCGGAAGGCAGACCGTCGGACCGCAGGCTTGCAAGCAGGTAAATGGATATCAGGCAGGTATCTAGCAGGAAACTGGCAGGTGACTGGCAGGTAACTGGTAACAGGACCTGAGGGCTGAAGCAGAGTGAAGGCTTTGCAACAACATTGCTCGGGCACCTCCATTTTGGAGGAGGTGCCTTATATATGGAGAGGTCCTCCGGCCATTGGCCGGGGACTCCTTAGGACGGTGCGCGCGGCCCCTTTAAGAGAGGGGGAGCGCGAGCGCGCCCTAAGCACACAGGCCGGGAAGCAGCGCGCGCTGCCTAGCGGAGCGGGAGGAAGCCGCCGGGCACGGAGCGGAGAGGGGAACGGCGTCCCTGCCTAGCAGGGGGCAGGGACGCCGACGCTACAATCTGTATTATTCTGTATATATACACTGCACACTACCACTTCTCCTGTCCTGTATACTGGTGGTAATTCTCAGTATCTGTATTATTCTGTATATACACTCCACAGTACCACTTCCCCTGTCCTGTATACTGGGTTTAATTCTCAGTACCTGTATTATTCTGTATATATACACACTGCACAGTACCACTTCTCCTGTCCTGTATACTGGGTGTAATTCTCAGTATCTGTATTATTCTGTATATATACACTGCACAGTACCACTTCTCCTGTCCTGTATACTGGGTGTAATCCTCAGTATCTGTATTATTCAGTATATATACACTGCACAGTAGCACTTCTCCTGTCCTGTATACTGGGTGTAATTCTCAGTATCTGTATTATTCTGTATATATACACTGCACAGTAGCACTTCTCCTGTCCTGTATACTGGGTGTAATTCTCAGTAGCTGTATTATTCTGTATATATACACTGCACACTACCACTTCTCCTGTCCTGTATACTGGGTGTAATTCCCAGTATGTATATTATTCTGTATATACACTCCACAGTACCACTGCTCCTGTCCTGTATACTGGGTGTAATTCTCAGTACCTGTATTATTCTGTATATATACACACTGCACAGTACCACTTCTCCTGTCCTGTATACTGGGTGTAATCCTCAGTATCTGTATTATTCTGTATATATACACTGCACAGTAGCACTTCTCCTGTCCTGTATACTGGGTGTAATTCTCAGTATCTGTATTATTCTGTATATATACACTGCACAGTACCACTTCTCCTGTCCTGTATACTGGGTGTAATTCTCAGTATCTGTATTATTCTGTATATACACTCCACAGTACCACTGCTCCTGTCCTGTATAATGGGTGTAATTCTCAGTATCTGTATTATTCTGTATATATACACTACACACTACCACTTCTCCTGTCCTGTATACTGGGTGTAATTCTCAGTACCTGTATTATTCTGTATATACACTGCACAGTACCAATTCTCCTGTCCTGTATACTGGGTGTAATTCTCAGTATCTGTATTATTCTGTATATGTACACTGCACAGTAGCACTTCTCCTGTCCTGTATACTGGGTGTAATTCTCAGTATCTGTATCATTCTGTATATATACTCTGCACAGTACCACTTCTCCTGTCCTGTATACTGGGTGTAATTCTCAGTATCTGTATTATTCTGTATATATACACTGCACAGTAGCACTTCTCCTGTCCTGTATACTGGGTGTAATTCTCAGTAGCTGTATTATTCTGTATATATACACTGCACACTACCACTTCTCCTGTCCTGTATACTGGGTGTAATTCTCAGTATCTGTATTATTCTGTATATATACACTGTATAGTACCACTTCCCCTGTCCTGTATATCGGGTGTAATTCTCAGTATCTGTATTATTCTGTATATATACACTGCACAGTACCACTTCTCCTGTCCTGTATACTGTGTGTAATCCTCCGCATCTGTAGTATTCTGTATATATACTGCACAGTACCACTTCTCCTGTCCTGCATACTGGGTGTAATTCTCAGTACCTGTATTATTCTGTGTATATACACTGCACAATACCACTTCTCCTGTCCTGTATAATGGATGTAATCCTCAGTATAAGTATTATTCTGTATATATACACTGCACAGTACCACTTCTCCTGTCCTGTATACTGTGTGTAATTCTCAGCATCTGTATTATTCTGTATATATACACTGCACAGTACCACTTCTCCTGTCCTGTATACTTGGTGTAATTCTCAGTACCTGTATTATTCTGTATATATACACTGCACAGCACCACTTCTCCTGTCCTGTATACTGGGAGTAATTCTCAGTACCTGTTTAATTCTGTATATATACACTGCACAGTACCACTTCTCCTGTCCTGTATACTGTGTGTAATTCTCAGTATCTGTATTATTCTGTATATACACTCCACAGTACCACTGCTCCAGTCCTGTATACTGGGTGTAATTCTCAGTATCTGTATTATTCTGTATATATACATTGCACACTACCACTTCTCCTGTCCTGTATACTGGGTGTAATTCTCAGTATCTGTATTATTCTGTATATACACTCCACAGTACCACTGCTCCTGTCCTGTATACTGGGTGTAATTCTCAGTATCTGTATTATTCTGTATATATACACTGCACACTACCACTTCTCCTGTCCTGTATACTGGGTGTAATTCTCAGTATCTGCATTAATCTGTATATATACACTGCACAGTACCACTTCTCCTGTCCTGTATACTAGGTGTAATTCTCAATAGCAGTATTATTCTGTATATATACACTGCACACTACCACTTCTCCTGTCCTGTATACTGGGTATAATTCTCAGTATCTGTATTATTCTGTATATATAAACTGCACAGTACCACTTCTCCTGTCCTGTATACTGGGTGTAATTCTCAGTATCTGTATTATTCGGTATATATACACTGCACAGCACCACTTCTCCTGTCCTGTATACTGGGTGTAATTCTCAGTATCTGTATTATTCTGTATATATACACTGCACACTACCACTTCTCCTGTCCTGTATACTGGGTATAATTCTCAGTATCTGTATTATTCTGTATATATACACTGCACAGCACCACTTCTCCTGTCCTGTATACTGAGTGCAATCCTCAGTATCTGTATTATTCTGTATATATACACTGCACAGTACCACTTCTCCTGTCCTGTATACTGAGTGTAATTCTCAGTATCTGTATTATTCTGTATATATACACTGTACAGTACCACTTCTCCTGTCCTGTATACTGGGTGTAATTCTCAGTATCTGTATTATTCTGTATATACACTGCACAGTACAACGCCTCATGTCCTGTATACTGGGTGTAATTCTCAGTACCTGTATTATTCTGTATATATACACTGCACAGTACCACTTCTCCTGTCCTGTATACTGGGTGTAATTCTCAGTATCTGTATTATTCTGTGTATATACACTGCACAGTACCACTTCTCCTGTCCTGTATACTGGGTGTAATTCTCAGTATCTGTATTATTCTGTATATATACCCTGCACAGTACCACTTCTTATGTCCTGTATACTGGGTGTAATCCTCAGTATCTGTATTATTCTGTATATTCACTGCACAGTACCACTTCTCCTGTCCTGTATACTGGGTGTAATCCTCAGTATCTGTATTATTCTGTATATTCACTGCACAGTACCACTTCTCCTGTCCTGTATACTGGGTGTAATCCTCAGTATCTGTATTATTCTGTGTATATACACTGCACAGTACCACTTCTCCTGTCCTGTATACTGGGTGTAATTCTCAGTATCTGTATTATTCTGTATATATACACTGCACAGTACCACTTCTCCTGTCCTGTATACTGGATGTAATTCTCAGTATCTGTATTATTCTGTATATACATACTGCACAGCACCACTTCTCCTGTCCTGTATACTGGGTGTAAATCTCAGTATCTGTATTATTCTGTATATATACACTTCATAGTACCGCTTCTCCTGTCCTGTATAATGGGTGCAATTCTCAGTATATGTATTATTCTATATATACACTGCACAGTACCACTTCTCCTGTCCTGTATACTGGGTGTAATTCTCAGTATCTGTATTATTCTGCATATATAAACTGCACAGTACCACTTCTCCTGTCCTGTATACTGGGTGTAATCCTCAGTATCTGTATTATTCTGTAGATATACACTGCACAGTACCACTTCTCCTGTCCTGTATACTGGATGTAATTCTCAGTATCTGTATTATTCTGTATATATAAACTGCACAGTACCACTTCTCCTGTCCTGTATACTGAGTGTAATCCTCAGTATCTGTATTATTCTGTATATATACACAGCACAGTACCACTTCTCCTGTCCTGTATACTGAGTGTAATCCTCAGTATCTGTATTATTCTGTATATATACACTGTACAGTACCACTTCTCCTGTCCTGTATACTGGGTGTAATTCTCAGTATCTGTATTATTCTGTATATATACACTGCACAGTACCACTTCTCCTGTCCTGTATACTGGGTGTAATTCTCAGTATCTGTATTATTCTGTATATACACTGCACAGTACCACTTCTCCTGTCCTGCATACTGGGTGTAATTCTCAGTATCTGTATTATTCTATATATGTACACAGCACAGTACCACTTCTAATGTCCTGTATACTGGGTGTAATTCTCAGTATCTGTATTATTCTATATATATACACTACACAGCACCACTTCCCCTGTCCTGTATACTGGGTGTAATTCCCAGTATCTATATTATTCTGTATATACACTCCACAGTACCACTGCTCCTGTCCTGTATACTGGGTGTAATTCTCAGTACCTGTATTATTCTGTATATATACACTGCACAGTACCACTTCTCCTGTCCTGTATTCTGGGTGCAATTCTCAGTATCTGTATTATTCTGTATATACACTCCACAGTACCACTGCTCCTGTCCTGTATAATGGGTGTAATTCTCAGTATCTGTATTATTCTGTATATATACACTACACAATAACACTTCTCCTGTCCTGTATACTGGGTGTAATTCTCAGTATCTGTATTATTCTGTATATATACACTGCACAGTACCACTTCTCCTGTCCTGTATACTGGGTGTAATTCTCAGTATCTGTATTATTCTGTATATACACTGCACAGTACCACTTCTCCTGTCCTGTATACTGGGTGTAATTCTCAGTATCTGTATTATTCTGTATATATACACTGCACAGTACCACTTCTCCTGTCCTGTATACTGG
The DNA here is from genome assembly GCF_046119375.1 of Phyllobates terribilis. Taxonomy (NCBI): domain Eukaryota; kingdom Metazoa; phylum Chordata; class Amphibia; order Anura; family Dendrobatidae; genus Phyllobates; species Phyllobates terribilis. The sequence goes on from NW_027362767.1 coordinate 144,111,882, forward strand.
GTGTAATCCTCAGTATCTGTATTATTCTGTATATACACTGCACAGTACCACTTCCCCTGTTCTGTATACTGGGTGTAATTCTCAGTATCTGTATTATTCTGTATATACACACTGCACAGTAGCACTTCTCCTGTCCTGTATACTGGGTGTAATTCTCAGTATCTGTATTATTCTGTATATATACACTGCACAGTACCACTTCTCCTGTCCAGTATACTGGGTGTAATTCTCAGTATCTGTATTATTCTGTATATATACACTGCACACTACCACTTCTCCTGTTCTGTATACTGGGTGTAATTCTCAGTATCTGTATTATTCTGTATATATACACTGCACAATAGCACTTCTCCTGTCCTGTATACTGGGTGTAATTCTCAGTAGCTGTATTATTCTGTATATATACACTGCACACTACCACTTCTCCTGTTCTGTATACTGGGTGTAATTCTCAGTATCTGTATTATTCTGTATATATACACTGCACAATAGCACTTCTCCTGTCCTGTATACAGGGTGTAATTCTCAGTATCTGTATTATTCTGTATATATACACTGCACACTACCACTTCTCCTGTCCAGTATACTGGGTGTAATTCTCAGTATCTGTATTATTCTGTATATACACTGCACAGTACCACTTCTCCTGTCCTGTATACTAGGTGTAATTCTCAGTATCTGTATTATTCTGTATATATACACTGCACAGTACCACTTCTCCTGTCCAGTATACTGGGTGTAATTCTCAGTATCTGTATTATTCTGTATATATACACTGCACACTACCACTTCTCCTGTTCTGTATACTGGGTGTAATTCTCAGTATCTGTATTATTCTGTATATATACACTGCACAATAGCACTTCTCCTGTCCTGTATACTGGGTGTAATTCTCAGTAGCTGTATTATTCTGTATATATACACTGCACACTACCACTTCTCCTGTCCAGTATACTGGGTGTAATTCTCAGTATCTGTATTATTCTGTATATACACTGCACACTACCACTTCTCCTGTCCAGTATACTGGGTGTAATTCTCAGTATCTGTATTATTCTGTATATACACTGCACAGTACCACTTCTCCTGTCCTGTATAATGGATGTAATCCTCAGTATAAGTATTATTCTGTATATATACACTGCACAGTACCACTTCTCCTGTCCTGTATACTGTGTGTAATCCTCCGTATCTGTAGTATTCTGGATATATACTGCACAGTACCACTTCTCCTGTCCTGCATACTGGGTGTAATTCTCAGTACCTGTATTATTCTGTATATATACACTGCACAGTACCGCTTCTCCTGTCCTGTATACTGGGTGTAATTCTCAATATCTCTATTATTCTGTATATATACACTGCACAGTACCACTTCTCCTGTCCTGTATACTGTATGTAATCCTCCGTATCTGTATTATTCTGTATATATACTGCACAGTACCACTTCTCCTGTCCTGCATACTGGGTGTAATTCTCACTATCTGTATTATTCTGTATATATACACTACACAGTACCACTTCTCCTGTCCTGTATAATGGATGTAATCCTCAGTATATGTATTATTCTGTATATATACACTGCACAGTACCACTTCTCCTGTCCTGTATACTGAGTGTAATCCTCAGTATCTGTATTATTCTGTATATATACACTGTACAGTACCACTTCTCCTGTCCTGTATACTGGGTGTAATTCTCAGTATCTGTATTATTCTGTATATATACACTGCACAGTACCACTTCTCCTGTCCTGTATACTGGGTGTAATTCTCAGTATCTGTATTATTCTGTATATACACTGCACAGTACCACTTCTCCTGTCCTGCATACTGGGTGTAATTCTCAGTATCTGTATTATTCTATATATGTACACAGCACAGTACCACTTCTAATGTCCTGTATACTGGGTGTAATTCTCAGTATCTGTATTATTCTATATATATACACTACACAGCACCACTTCCCCTGTCCTGTATACTGGGTGTAATTCCCAGTATCTATATTATTCTGTATATACACTCCACAGTACCACTGCTCCTGTCCTGTATACTGGGTGTAATTCTCAGTACCTGTATTATTCTGTATATATACACTGCACAGTACCACTTCTCCTGTCCTGTATTCTGGGTGTAATTCTCAGTATCTGTATTATTCTGTATATACACTCCACAGTACCACTGCTCCTGTCCTGTATAATGGGTGTAATTCTCAGTATCTGTATTATTCTGTATATATACACTACACAGTAACACTTCTCCTGTCCTGTATACTGGGTGTAATTCTCAGTATCTGTATTATTCTGTATATATACACTGCACAGTACCACTTCTCCTGTCCTGTATACTGGGTGTAATTCTCAGTATCTGTATTATTCTGTATATACACTGCACAGTACCACTTCTCCTGTCCTGTATACTGGGTGTAATTCTCAGTATCTGTATTATTCTGTATATATACACTGCACAGTACCACTTCTCCTGTCCTGTATACTGGGTGTAATCCTCAGTATCTGTATTATTCTGTATATACACTGCACAGTACCACTTCCCCTGTTCTGTATACTGGGTGTAATTCTCAGTATCTGTATTATTCTGTATATACACACTGCACAGTAGCACTTCTCCTGTCCTGTATACTGGGTGTAATTCTCAGTATCTGTATTATTCTGTATATATACACTGCACAGTACCACTTCTCCTGTCCAGTATACTGGGTGTAATTCTCAGTATCTGTATTATTCTGTATATATACACTGCACACTACCACTTCTCCTGTCCTGTATACTGGGTGTAATTCTCAGTATCTGTATTATTCTGTATATATACACTGCACAATAGCACTTCTCCTGTCCTGTATACTGGGTGTAATTCTCAGTAGCTGTATTATTCTGTATATATACACTGCACACTACCACTTCTCCTGTCCAGTATACTGGGTGTAATTCTCAGTATCTGTATTATTCTGTATATACACTGCACAGTACCACTTCTCCTGTCCTGTATACTGGGTGTAATTCTCAGTACCTGTATTATTCTGTGTATATACACTGCACAATACCACTTCTCCTGTCCTGTATAATGGATGTAATCCTCAGTATAAGTATTATTCTGTATATATACACTGCACAGTACCACTTCTCCTGTCCTGTATACTGTGTGTAATCCTCCGTATCTGTAGTATTCTGTATATATACTGCACAGCACCACTTCTCCTGTCCTGCATACTGGGTGTAATTCTCAGTACCTGTATTATTCTGTATATATACACTGCACAGTACCGCTTCTCCTGTCCTGTATACTGGGTGTAATTCTCAATATCTCTATTATTCTGTATATATACACTGCACAGTACCACTTCTCCTGTCCTGTATACTGTATGTAATCCTCCGTATCTGTATTATTCTGTATATATACTGCACAGTACCACTTCTCCTGTCCTGCATACTGGGTGTAATTCTCACTATCTGTATTATTCTGTATATATACACTACACAGTACCACTTCTCCTGTCCTGTATAATGGATGTAATCCTCAGTATAAGTATTATTCTGTATATATACACTGCACAGTACCACTTCTCCTGTCCTGTATACTGTGTGTAATCCTCAGTATCTGTATTATTCTGTATATATACTGCACAGTACCACTTCTCCTGTCCTGTATACTGGGTGTAATTCTCAGTATCTGTATTATTCTGTATATATACACTGCACACTACCACTTCTCCTGTCCTGTATACTGGGTGTAATTCTCAGTACCTGTATTATTCTGTATATACACTGCACAGTACCACTTCTCCTGTCCTGTATACTGGGTGTAATTCTCAGTATCTGTATTATTCTGTATATATACACTGCACAGTACCACTTCTCCTGTCCTGTATACTGTGTGTAATCCTCCGTATCTGTATTATTCTGTATATATACTGCACAGTACCACTTCTCCTGTCCTGAATACTGGGTGTAATTCTCATTATCTGTATTATTCTGTATATATACACTACACAGTACCACTTCTCCTGTACTGTATAATGGATGTAATCCTCAGTATAAGTATTATTCTGTATATATACACTGCACAGTACCACTTCTCCTGTCCTGTATATTGTGTGTAATCCTCAGTATCTGTATTATTCTGTATATATACACTGCACAGTACCACTTCTCCTGTCCTGTATACTGGGTGTAATTCTCAGTATCTGTATTATTCTGTATATATACACTGCACAGTACCACTTCTCCTGTCCTGTATACTGGGTGTAATTCTCAGTACCTGTTTTATTCTGTATATATACACTGCACAGTACCACGTCTCCTTTTCTGTATACTGGGTGTAATTCTCTTTATCTGTATTATTCTGTATATATACACTGCACAGTACCACTTCTCCTGTCCTGTATACTGGGTGTAATTCTCAGTATCTGTATTATTCTGTAGATATACACTGCACAGTACCACTTCTCCTGTCCTGTATACTGGGTGTAATTCTCAGTATCTGTATTATTCTGTATATACACACTGCACAGTACCACTTCTCCTGTACGGTATACTGGGTGTAATTCTCAGTATCTGTATTATTCTGTGTATATACACTGCACAGTACCACTTCTCCTGTCCTGTATACTGGGTGTAATTCTCAGTATCTGTATTATTCTGTATATACACTGCACAGTACCACTTCTCCTGTCCTGTATACTGGGTGTAATTCTCAGTATCTGTATTATTCTGTATATATATACTGCACAGTACCACTTCTCCTGTCCTGTATACTGGGTGTAATTCTCTTTTATCTGTATTATTCTGTATATATACACTGCACAGTACCACTTCTCCTGTCCTGTATACTGGGTGTAATCCTCATTATCTGTATTATTCTGTGTATATACACTGCAGAGTACCACTTCTCCTGTCCAGTATACTGGGTGTAATCCTCAGTATCTGTATTATTCTGTATATATACACTGCACAGTACCACTTCTCCTGTCCTGTATACTGGGTGTATTTCTCAGTATCTGTATTATTCTGTATATATACACTGCACAGTACCACTTCTCCTGTCCTGTATACTGGGTGTAATTCTCAGTATCTGTATTATTCTGTATATACACTGCACAGTACCACTTCTCCTGTCCTGTATACTGGGTGTAATCCTCAGTATCTGTATTATTCTGTATATATACACTGCACAGTACCACTTCTCCTGTCCTGTATAGTGGGTGTAATTCTCAGCATCTGTATTATTCTGTATATATACACTGCACAGTACCACTTCTCCTGTCCTGTATACTGGGTGTAATTCTCAGTATCTGTATTATTCTGTATATATACACTGCACAGTACCACTGCTCCTGTCCTGTATACTGGGTGTAATTCTCAGTATCTGTATTATTCTGTATATATACACTGCACAGTACCACTTCTGTCCTGTATACTGGGTGTAATTCTCAGTATCTGTATTATTCTGTATATATACACTGCACAGTACCACTTCTCCTGTCCTGTATACTGGGTGTAATTCTCAGTATCTGTATTATTCTGTATATATACACTGCAGGTCTTTTTTTTATTGATAGAATAAGTACAGTACATGACAGAACAATAATACATTACAGGACACCAAACATATGAACAAAACAAGACGACAAATCACAGAAAATAGAAACAAAATAAATCATCGCAGGAATATATATATATATATATACAGGAAATAAATATTATAAAACCTATAAAACCCCCGGCCCAGCTTCATTCATACTGCTATATACAATCCCACACAACGCTCACACCGTCCTATATACACATAAAACACCGTCCTATATACAAGATTATATACAATAAAACACTAAACCTAATATAACGTATATACAACCGGAAACCAACACTAACCTACTGGTCCCACTGCCTGACCTAACAGTCACCCCCTTACCGCACCTCATTCACACCACAGAAAACCAAAAATAACAATATATACAATAGTGACATGGACAATTTTAAACCTTCTTTTTTTTTTTGTATATTTTTTTGTATTTTTATTTTTTTATTTTTTTTTATTTTGTAATTTTTTAATATATATATAAAACACAGACCTACACTAACTATCCCGCCACCCCTGATCCAGCTCTGGCCACAAAGTTCAGGATTACTCCGAGCTAGGATCAGGCCCCAAAGTTTTTCCCCAGGCGGGGCCTGGACCAGGCCAGATCAGTCCTCTTATCACCGCTGATGAAGAACACCCCCCCAAGTCCCCCACCCAACCTAACTAAAAACCCCTATTATACATTATATACAATATAAACAGAACACAACCTACACACTCACCATCCAAGGCTCAAGTTCGATGCCGGCAAACCTTCTATCCAGGAGACAGAAATACAAAACAAAAATCTAGGGTGAAAAGATATCAGCCCACCACCAGGATATAGGAGTACTACCGGACTAAGGCACCCTGAAGGAAAAGCCCCTCCAGAGACGGGCCGCCCTCCGGGCACCCAGTCTTTCATACTCCAGAGAACGTACCTTCACCAGGTCACCTAGGATGTTCCTACAGACTTCATCTACATGGAGGATTTTACTCTGCGTCGAGACTAAAACTCGTGCGTTCCACGTGAAATACCTCACCACTGCGCTGACTATGAATAAAGTGTCTCGGTCCCTTCTCCCAAGGTCTCCGAACGCTCCATAGGCCCACCCGGCGTAGGACAGAGTAGCCAGCCGCGGCCAACCAATGGAAGCCCCCACCCTGTTGTACACCTCTGTATTAAAGGGACAATGAAGCAGGAAGTGCTCCATGCTTTCCAGCACGTTAGCACAAGCCTCACGGGGGCAATTCCTGTCCTCGGAGCTCCTGAACTTCAAATTGTCCCTCACATACAGCTTACCATGGAAGCAGCGCCAAGTCAAGTCCCAGTACTTCTCGGGGATCCTGCTAGAATTTAACAAACTCAACCCAACCTCCAGATCCCGACTTGGGCAGTCTTTCAGGGCCAATGGACTCTGAAAATGAGAAAGCAAGACCCTCATATCGAGGAGTTTCCTCGGGAGGGACCTCACCTCCCACATTCACAGACCCCACCGGCGGATCATTTTCAGAACCGGGGTAACATAAGCCGGGAGATGCCCGTGTGGTGTGCGAAGATCCTTCAATCTTCCCCCTGTCTCCCATTCCTGGAAGAAAGGCTGAAACCATCCCTTGCAGGAGAATACCCACGGAGGAGCCCTCTCTTTCCAGAGGTTTGCCACGTTCACTTTCAAGAAGGTGTTCACTAGGAACACCACGGGGTTCACCATATTCAAACCCCCTAGTCTCCTCGTGCGGTAAGTGACCTCCCGCTTGACTAGGTTCAGTCTGTTCCCCCATAACATCTGGAAGAACAGACTGTAGACCCGTGTCCAGAGAGGCTCTGGCAAGACACAGACGCTGCCCAGGTAGATTAGCAAGGGGAGCAGGAAAGCTTTGCACAGGCCAACCCTTTCCCTCAGGGTCAAAGACCAACCCCTCCATTGGTCCACTCTTTGGGTGACACCTTTGATTCTGCCTTCCCAGTTTTTCGTGGGGTAATCACCCTGGCCGAATTCGATGCCCGGGACTTTGGCATGTTCTTGGGGTTCGGGGAGGGTGTCCGGAAGATCAAACCAGGGATCTCCGCCTCCCAGCCAGAGACTCTCACACTTATCCTGGTTGACCTTGGACCCAGATGCCTCCGAGTAGCGTTCCACTTCTGACATCACCACCACTGCCTCCTCTTGCGAAGAAACAAAGACGGTGACATCGTCCGCGTAGGCCACCACCCTCAGGATAGCCTCCGGCGCCGCCCCGCCCATCCGCACCCCCGCCAACGGTCCACAATCGATCCTTCTGAGGAAGGGATCGATCGCAAACGCGTAAAGCAAAGGGCTAAGAGGACAGCCCTGACGGACACCGGATCCTACCCCGAAAGGTCGTCCAATCCACCCATTCACCAGAGGGAAAGTCTCAGCCCCTGCATACAAGGTCTTAAGCCAGTCCACAAACCCTCCAGGCAGACCATACCTCAAAAGAGTGGACCAGAGGTACTCGTGGTTAACCCGATCAAAGGCTTTTGCCTGATCCAGGGTCAGCAAGAACCCCTTCCAGAGGCCCGCCCTGCCTTGCTCCACGGCCTCTCGGACACCTAGAACAGCACTAAAAGTGCTACGGCCAGGAACGCAACAGTGCTGACCCTCCGAAAGGAGCCGGGGTGCAAACTTCACCAGCCTGTTGAAAAGTATCTTAGCCAAAATCTTCCTGTCCACATTGAGAAGTGCTATGGGATGCCAGTTCTCAATGCGTGACGGATCCTTACCCTTTGACAAAATGATCAAAGCTGACCTCCTTAATGATCTCGGCAGAGTGCCCGAGGAGAGACACTCGTTAAACACCTGAGTCAAGAGGGGGACCAAAGAGTCCCTAAAGGTCCTAAAGAACTCGGATGTTAAGCCATCCGGACCTGGCGACTTTTTGGGCCCAAGCCCATCGATCGCCAGTCTCACTTCCTCTTCTTTGATCGCTTCTGCCAAATCGCCCAGCGAGAAGTCAGCCCCTGGCTCAGAAACGGATTCAGCCAGGAAAGCCGACATCCCGTCACGATCAAGCTCCCTCCTTCCCAAGAAGTGCGAGTAGTAGGAACTGACGACCTCCAAGATCCCTGATCTGGACCTTCTCAGGGACCCCGTACTGTCCACCAGCCCCGTCACTATCTTACTATTCACTGACATCTTACAGTTTCTGTAAGGGTCGGGCGAGCAGTACTTCCCATAGTCCCTCTCGAAAACCAAAGATGCGTGCCTATCGTACTGACACCTCTTCAGCAAGGACTTCACTCTGGAGATCTCCTCGCGGCTACCTCCAGTCGAGACAAGATGCTCGAGTTTCCTCCTCAGGCTCTGATACAGGCGATCCCTGTTCAGGCTTCGGAGGTCCGAGAGCTGCCGGAAGAATCTCGCCACCCGATGTTTGAACATCTCCCACCACTCTGACTTAGTGTTACTTAGGCCCAGCAATGGTACCTGGCTCTGAAAGAATTCCTCAAAAGACCGTCTTACAGCTTCTTCCTCAAGGAGTGACGAATTCAGCTTCCAATAGCCTCTTCCCATCCGAGGAGTCTCTGTAACGTTCAGAGAAAACATAATCAAACAGTGATCGGAGAACTCCATCTCCACAACCGACAACGGTGAAGAGACGGCCTCCTCCTTCAAATAAAACCTGTCTAGCCTAGACCTGCACTGACTACCTCTAAAAAAGGTGAATCCCGTGTCGCCCGGGTTGTGCCGGATGTGTACATCCACCAGGCGAGCCTCACTCACTATCCTGTTTAACGCGACGCAGTCATAAGCCAGCCGGTCTCCGGAACCTCCTCTATCACAGGATCTCGTGACATTGTTGAAATCCCCTCCGAAGACCACCTGCCGACTCGAAAATAAAAAAGGTTTGATCTTCAGGAAGAGACATTTGCGGTCCCACTTGGACTGGGAACCATAGATGTTAATGAGCCGAAGCTCTTGTCCCCCCATGGAGACATCTAGGATCAAGCATCTCCCCATTTCTAATTCGATCACTCGTCTGCATTCAACCGCTGCGGTCTTAAAAAGGACCGCCACCCCGCTATACGGCTCGGCCGCAAGAGACCAGTAGGACGGCCCATGCCTCCACTCCCGCCTTGCTTTATGCAAGGTTGATATATCGGTCAACCTGGTCTCCTGCAAAAACAAAATGTCGGCGTCAAGTTGGCCGAGAAAATGAAAGGCCGTGTACCTTGCCGCATCTGACTTTATGCTGCAAACATTAATAGTTGCCAGCGTCAACGGGGTGGGTGCCGCCATCATGATTGATTGAATTAGATGGCCTTTTTCTTCCCACCACTGACAGTCCCAACCTCTTCCTCCGATAATGACGGGTTTTTAGTGCGCTTAAGACAAACAGATTCATCCATTCTCTCCTTACATAGATTCTTGCCCTCGTCTGGTGGTCCTGGGTTAGTCGTCCCCCCAGAGGGCTTTGTATTTGCCCCCCGAGAGGAAGACCCAGCCATCTCCTGAGCCCCAACCACCTTGTCCGCAACCTCCGGCCCCAGGTCCCCACTTCCCCCCTCCAGAGGGAGGTCCTGGAGAGCCCCGAACCGGTTGGAGAGATCCACCAGAGGGGGGGCGGCTGAACCCTCCAATGGCGCTTGGATCACGGCCAGAGAGTCAGAGGGGTCGCACTCCAAAGAGGCAGCTCGAGACCTGGTCCCCCTCCTACCTCTGGCCGTTTTCCTGTTACCCTTTTTCTTTTTCTGTGACCACTCCCCCTCTCCCTCATCTAGACTGTCACCAGAAGAGGGTTCCTGGGAAGACGTGGCGTCCTCTCGCTCTTCCCTTTCAAGTCTCTTGACTTCCTCGCTCAATTCACTGTCTTTAGGATCCTCAGCTGCAAGTGAAGTACCTGGGTCAGAGTTTAGGGACATTACTCCCTGCCCCCTGTCCCCACGGCGCTTCTCCTGCCGCCTGATGGTGGATGGCGGCAGCTTGCTCCTCACCGGTTCCCTGCCTCCCCCGCCCCTACTGGTCCCTTCACCGGCAAGATTAGTTCCAGCTTTCGCCTGTCCCGCACTCGCCGCTTTCAGGACCGCATTGGTGAAGGAACGCGGACAGCGACTGAACGGGTGACCGAGGTCACCACACAATTTACACCTAATCCTGCGACAGGCAGCAGCAAGATGACCGAGGTCCCCACACAGTGCGCATTTCTGGGTGGTACACTGCGCACTGAAGTGTGTGGGACTACCGCACCTGTGACAGACCTTAGGCTGCCCCCGGTAGAAAATCAAGATCCTATCCCTCCCCAAAAAGGTTGAGGAGGGGATATGGGTAACAGTGTTTCCCGAAACCTTCAATCTCACCATGAAGGTCCAGGCCCCTGACCAGATACCATGGTCATCCAGATTCTTTTCGGGAATATTGGTGACCTCTCCATATCGACTCACCCAGGTGGTAATGTCCATACAGGAAAGCGACTCGTTACTAGTCAAAACGGTCACTTTCCTGACTGAATCTTGGCGGGTTATTGCCAGGGGAAAGAGACCATGCCATTCGGGGCGACTCCGAGCCAGCTCATGGCGAGACCAGAAAAGCTCAAGGCCCTCCGGCCTCACGAAGCTGACATCGAAGTAGGAGGTCCCGTAGGGATGGATCAAGGCAAAGATGTCATATGCCGCAAAGCCCATCCCCAGCAGGAGCTCAACCACCTTCGACCTATCAGGACAGGCATCCTTGCTTACCCACTGGAGACGGACCACGTTCCTACGGTTATTCCTCTGCCCCGTTGTCGGCAGAGACCAGACAGTCTCTGCCCCTCTATCTCGGAAGGCTGAAAGACCATGTCTCTCTATCCAGAAAGACAGATCAACCTCCCTCCCCTCTACAGTGATGGAGCTCTCCCCTCTCCTCAGGGTGTCCAGGAGCTGCTGTTGCAAGTCACCATCCCCAGGGCCACCAGACGAGGGCGCACTACTACCCCCAGCACTGACAGCTCCTGAATAGCTTTGGGCTGAAGCCCCCACCAATGCTGGGGGGGCAGCGGGACCAGCGCCTACTTCCCCCCCACCAACACCAGTGCTGCTCCCACCATTCACTCCAGTACTATTCACACCATTCGCAGGACCAATACTCCCATCGTTCACTCCACTACTACTCACACCATTCGCAGGACCATTAGTCCCACCATTCATTACACCACTACCCCCAACATTTGCTACACCACAACTCCCACCATTCCCACAACTCCCAGCATTCATTCCACCACTACCCCCACCATTTGCTACATCATCATTCACTGCACCACTACCCCCACCATTTGCTACATCATCATTCACTGCACCACTACCCCCACCATTTGCTGCATCATCATTCACTGTACCACTAATTCCACCATTCCTACTACTCTCATCATCTGCTCCACCATTACTCTCACCATCTGCTCCACCATTACTCCCATCATTCACTGCACCACTATTTCCATTCCCTTTACTTGTCACCCCATTACCTCTGCTGTTCTCTGCACCTTCCACAGTCACCTCCATTCCTTCCTCCCTTGTGTCTGGTGTCTCTGCACTCACACCTGCTGGGCCGGGGGAGGGGAGCACTTCCAGAGACTCCTTTCCCTGCAGCACCACACCCGTTTTCTTTTGGTTGCTGCTGGCTTTCTGCAGGTCATCTGCTGGAGCGCCCCGCCCCTCTACTACAGCATTTTGGTCCTTGTTCTGGCCAGACTGTTTTCTCGGCACCTCTGCCCGCCCTGCACCCACAGACTTTGGGGTCTTAGTGTCCTTTTTGGGCGCTGGGGCACACTGCCCCCCTGTCGCAGCAGTGTGCCCAGTGTTCTTTGCAGATGTGTTTTTCACATCCTTCCCTGCCCCCCCGGCCCCGGTGATAACCGGCTTAGCCGCAGAGGGCAGGGTGGGAAACTCCACAGAACTTCCTATGTCCGGCGCTGTGAGTACCTCCACAGCCTCGCCCCCTGCACTGTTCCCCGCACAGATGGCAGCATCGCCGGACGTCCTTCTCCTCTCCCCACCTTGCCTCTGCCTCGAGCCCACTGCAGAGCCCGTGCCTTTAGGTTTGGAGGGGTTTAAACAGAAGGTGGCAGGCGCAACATCAGACATTGGTACATACTTGTAACTCACCACCTCCTGTGCAGCTCCTCCGGTCTTCCTCTTCCTCCTCTTGGTCTCCTCCACTGGTTTGTCCTCACCGAAGGAAAACCGCGTTAGGTCCACTGGAGACTCCAGCAGTCGGATCTCCCTCAGCAGTCCTCCTTCCTCCTCCTCCCCCGACACTCCAGCCTCTGCTGTGGGAGTCCTCTGCCCTGCAGGGAGACCGCTTGAGCTCCGGCTCTGCCCCTCACTGGCTCCAGCAACTGAGACTCCAGTCACCTCTTCATCCTCCTCCTCCTCTTCACTAAGGACGCCGGCTGGCGGTTCTCCTGAGGTGTTTAACCCCTTCATTTCTGAGAACCGCCGCTGGTTCTTAAACCTCTCCAGGAAGGGACCTGCGCTTTTCTCAATCCCTTCCCGGAGGAGCACTAACCTGACCACCTCGTCTCTGAGGGCTTTAAACCTCTGGGAGGTCGCGGGTCTCTCCTTGTTGGACGCCCGGGTGTTCAGGACCCGGGCCTCCCTCAGCTCCTCTTTCAGCTGGGTTAGTGCTTTCCCGGCGTCCTCGTACTCTCGCAATGTGGCGACCACTCGGGAGGAGAAGGAACTTGTGGACTCGCTGGAGCTCATCTCCCCCCAGGATCTTGCTGGGCTCTTGTTCCTGGGGCCTGGGGTGCCCCGGTCTCCCTCTCTGGGCTGGCGGTGAACAGTCTCGGGGTTGGAGCAGGTGGATGTATTCTTCCTCACCCTTCCCGATCTCCTCACTCCCTCCTGGGCCGGTTGTTGAGGCTCCTTCTCCCCCGCCGGCATAGACCGGGGGATAGGAGGCTGGGAAGCCATGCCGGCCTCCCAGTAGGCCTGCCTCTCCCTGGGGAGAAGAGAGGCAGACGACGACCCTCCTCCTGGAAGTGCTTGAGCTCAGGAGGCAGGTGCTACTCTCAGTGCCACTTCTCCTGTCCTGTATACTGTGTGTAATCCTCCGTATCTGTAGTATTCTGTATATATACTGCACAGTACCACTTCTCCTGTCCTGCATACTGGGTGTAATTCTCAGTACCTGTATTATTCTGTGTATATATGTAGCACCCCGAGGACTCGGCTGCTACAGGGGTATTGCACCTCAAACCAGAGGTGTGGTATTCCACTCCCGGGTAAGGATGGAGTGTGGGACTGAGCTCAGTTAGCTGCATGCACTACACTCACCCCATTTCCGGGGGACAGAACAACGGTACTCCCACTAGGTAGATGTGCAGGTACGACAGCGTCTGTCCCTGGCTGGAGTGGGGAGGGGGGAGGAACATCCCAGTAGTGTAGGAGCAGATAGGGGAGGGACTCTGGGCATTGGTAGGAGCCCATTGGGTGCTAGACACCTGGGCTCGGGGGTCAGAGGGAGTATAAAGGTGGGCACCATCTTGAGACAGTGTGTTGAGTCTGAGGAGAAGCTGAGGGAGAGTTCAGCCAGAGAGGGCTGACAGGGAGCTGTGGCTCCGGCTGGGCCCAGCTCCAGGGCCAGGCCTGAAGCGCAGAGAAAGAGGAAGAAGAGGAAAAACCCAGTGAAAGGCCCAGAGACGCAAGCAGAGGGAACCCTGAGATCCCACAAGTGAACTAAGACGGGTGAAGGGTTGGCAGAAAAGGGTACCGGATCCCAAACTGGCAGAGGCTAATCATCCTTAGCCAGGAACCGGAGGTCGTGGACAAGCTTTGGCGCGACCCCTCACCATATCCACCCGGAAGGCATACCACGCATAGGGTCAGGGAAGCCGAGAAAGGTTTCGCCACCAAAAGGCCCGAGGGAGCCGGACATAGGTGGGTCCCTGGTGAGGACGGCCAGTAGGAAGGAAGAGAGGGGAGCTCAGGACCACTCTCCGGAACTGCCTGGGAGTTGGCCGAGTCCCGCACCTGGTGGACGCAGCACGGCTCGGGTGGTCACTCTTGGCCGAAGTGACCGGAGCAACACCTGTGAGTAAAAGCCTTGAAACTGCACCACACGTCTCTGAGCTTCCTTGCTGCACCATCACTACCACTATCATCCTCATCTGCTGCCCTGAGGCCATACCCCTCCCGTTGGGGGTTATACCATCCCCGCTGCACAATCGTATCACCGGCCTCAGCGGTCTGCCCTGCAGCGGCGGTCTCATGACCGCATTCAACGGGTGGCGTAGTCGAACATTCTAACATCTACTGCTAAACTCTGCCACTCAGCTTGACTCCCTGGGCACGGACCGGGTCACCGCCACGAGACTACTACCCCTATCAGATCCGGCTCCGGGTAGGCTCCCGCGTGCGCAACACTTCGCGACTCAGGCCCAGGGGCGCGTCATATACACTGCACAATACCACTTCTCCTGTCCTGTATAATGGATGTAATCCTCAGTATAAGTATTATTCTGTATATATACACTGCACAGTACCACTTCTCCTGTCCTGTATACTGTGTGTAATTCTCAGTATCTGTATTATTCTGTATATATACACTGCACAGTACCACTTCTCCTGTCCTGTATACTTGGTGTAATTCTCAGTAACAGTATTATTCTGTATATACACTGCACAGCACCACTTCTCCTGTCCTGTATACTGGGTGTAATTCTCAGTACCTGTATTATTCTGTATATATACACTGCACAGTACCACTTCTCCTGTCCTGTATACTGGGTGTAATTCTCAGTATCTGTATTATTCTGTATATACACTCCACAGTACCACTGCTTCTGTCCTGTATACTGGGTGTAATTCTCAGTATCTGTATTATTCTGTATATATACACTGCACACTACCACTTCTCCTGTCCTGTATACTGGGTGTAATTCTCAGTATCTGTATTATTCTGTATATACACTCCACAGTACCACTGCTCCTGTCCTGTATACTGGGTGTAATTCTCAGTATCTGTATTATTCTGTATATATACACTGCACACTACCACTTCTCCTGTCCTGTATACTGGGTGTAATTCTCGGTATTTGTATTATTCTGTATATATACACTGCACAGTACCACTTCTCCTGTCCTGTATACTGGGTGTAATTCTCAGTATCTGTATTAATCTGTATATATACACTGCACAGTACCACTTCTCCTGTCCTGTATACTAGGTGTAATTCTCAATAGCAGTATTATTCTGTATATATACACTGCACACTACCACTTCTCCTGTCCTGTATACTGGGTATAATTCTCAGTATCTGTATTATTCTGTATATATAAACTGCACAGTACCACTTCTCCTGTCCTGTATACTGAGTGTAATCCTCAGTATCTGTATTATTCTGTGTATATACACTGCACAGTACCACTTCTCCTGTCCTGTATACTGGGTGTAAATCTCAGTATCTGTATTATTCTGTATATATACACTGTACAGTACCGCTTCTCCTGTCCTGTATACTGGGTGCAATTCTCAGTATCTGTATTATTCTATATATACACTGCACAGTACCACTTCTCCTGTCCTGTATACTGGGTGTAATTCTCAGTATCTGTATTATTCTGTATATATAAACTGCACAGTACCACTTCTCCTGTCCTGTATACTGGGTGTAATCCTCAGTATCTGTATTATTCTGTAGATATACACTGCACAGTACGACTTCTCCTGTCCTGTATACTGGATGTAATTCTCAGTATCTGTATTATTCTGTATATATAAACTGCTCAGTACCACTTCTCCTGTCCTGTATACTGAGTGTAATCCTCAGTATCTGTATTATTCTGTATATATACACAGCACAGTATCACTTCTCCTGTCCTGTATACTGGGTGTAATCCTCAGTATCTTTATTATTCTGTAAATATAAACTGCACAGTACCACTTCTCCTGTCCTGTATACTGAGTGTAATCCTCAGTATCTGTATTATTCTGTATATATACACTGCACAGTAGCACTTCTCCTGTCCCGTATACTGGGTGTAATTCTCAGTATCTGTATTATTCTGTATATATACACTGTACAGTACCACTTCTCCTGTCCTGTATACTGGGTGTAATTCTCAGTATCTGTATTATTCTGTATATACACTGCACAGTACCACTTCTCCTGTCCTGCATACTGGGTGTAATTCTCAGTATCTGTATTATTGTATATATGTACACAGCACAGTACCACTTCTAATGTCCTGTATACTGGGTGTAATTCTCAGTATCTGTATTATTCTGTATATATACACTGCACAGTACCACTTCTCCTGTCCTGTATACTGGGTGTAATTCTCAGTATCTGTATTATTCTATATATATACACAGCACAGTACCACTTCTCCTGTCCTGTATACTTGGTGTAATTCTCAGTATCTGTATTATTCTATATATATATACACTGCACAGCACCACTTCTCCTGTCCTGTATACTCGGTGTAATTCTCAGTATCTGTATTTTTCTGTATATACACTGCACAGTACCACTTCTCCTGTCCTGTATACTGGGTGTAATTCTCAGTATCTGTATATTCTGTATATATACACACTGCACAGTACCTCTTCTCCTGTCCTGTATACTCGGTGTAATTCTCAGTATCTGTATTATTCTGTATATACACTGCACAGTACCACTTCTCCTGTCCTGTATACTGGGTGTAATTCTCAGTATCTGTATTATTCTGTATATATACACTGCACAGTACCACCTCTCCTGTCCTGTATACTGGGTGTAATTCTCAGTATCTGTATTATTCTGTATATATACACTGCACAGTACCACTTCTCCTGTCCTGTATACTGGGTGTAATTCTCAGTATCTGTATTATTCTATATATATACACAGCACAGTACCACTTCTCCTGTCCTGTATACTGGGTGTAATTCTCAGTATCTGTATTATTCTGTATATATACACTGCACAGTACCACTTCTCCTGTCCTGTATACTGGGTGTAATTCTCAGTATCTGTATTATTCTGTATATACACTGCACAGTACCACTTCTCCTGTCCTGTATACTGGGTGTAATTCTCAGTATCTGTATTATTCTGTATATATACACTGCACAGTACCACTTCTCCTGTCCTGTATACTGGGTGTAATCCTCAGTATCTGTATTATTCTGTATATATACACTGCACAGTACCACTTCTCCTGTCCTGTATACTGGGTGTAATCCTCAGTATCTGTATTATTCTGTATATATACACTGCACAGTACCACTTCTCCTGTCCTGTATACTGGGTGTAATTCTCAGTATCTGTATTATTCTATATATATATATACACAGCACAGTACCACTTCTCCAGTCCTGTGTACTGGGTGTAATTCTCAGTATCTGTATTATTCTGTATATATACACTGCACAGTACCACTTCTCCTGTCCTGTATACTGGGTGTAATTCTCAGTATCTGTATTATTCTGTATATATACACTGCACAGTACCACTTCTCCTGTCCTGTATACTGGGTGTAATTCTCAGTATCTGTATTATTCTGTATATATACACTGCACAGTACCACTTCTCCTGTCCTGTATACTGGGTGTAATTCTCAGTATAAGTATTATTCTGTATATATACACTGCACAGTACCACTTCTTCTGTCCTGTATACTGGGTGTAATTCTCAGTATCTGTATTATTCTGTATATATACACTGCACAGTACCACTTCTCCTGTCCTGTATACTGGGTGTAATCCTCAGTATCTGTATTATTCTGTATATATACACTGCACAGTACCACTTCTCCTGTTCTGTATACTGGATGTAATTCTCAGTATCTGTATTATTCTGTATATATACACTGCACAGTACCACTTCTCCTGTCCTGTATACTGTGATGTAATTGTCAGTATCTGCATTATTCTGTATATATACACTGCACAGTACCACTTCTCCTGTCCTGTATATATACACTGCACAGTACCACTTCTCCTGTCCTGTATATATACACTGCACATTAACACTTCTCCTGTCCTGTATACTGGGTGTAATTCTCAGTATCTGTATATTCTGTATATATACACACTGCACAGTACCTCTTCTCCTGTCCTGTATACTGGGTGTAATTCTCAGTATCTGTATTATTCTGTATATATACACTGCACAGTACCACTTCTCCTGTCCTGTATACTGGGTGTAATTCTCAGTATCTGTATTATTCTGTATATATACACTGCACAGTACCACTTCTCCTGTCCTGTATACTGGGTGTAATTCTCAGTATCTGTATTATTCTATATATATACACAGTACAGTACCACTTCTCCTGTCCTGTATACTGGGTGTAATTCTCAGTATCTGTATTATTCTGTATATATACACTGCACAGTACCACTTCTCCTGTCCTGTATACTGGGTGTAATTCTCAGTATCTGTATTATTCTGTATATACACTGCACAGTACCACTTCTCCTGTCCTGTATACTGGGTGTAATTCTCAGTATCTGTATTATTCTGTATATATACACTGCACAGTACCACTTCTCCTGTCCTGTATGCTGGGTGTAATTCTCAGTATCTGTATTATTCTATATATATATATATACACAGCACAGTACCACTTCTCCAGTCCTGTGTACTGGGTGTAATTCTCAGTATCTGTATTATTCTGTATATATACACTGCACAGTACCACTTCTCCTGTCCTGTATACTGGGTGTAATTCTCAGTATCTGTATTATTCTGTATATATACACTGCACAGTACCACTTCTCCTGTTCTGTATACTGGATGTAATTCTCAGTATCTGTATTATTCTGTATATATACACTGCACAGTACCACTTCTCCTGTCCTGTATACTGTGATGTAATTGTCAGTATCTGCATTATTCTGTATATATACACTGCACAGTACCACTTTTCCTGTCCTGTATATATACACTGCACAGTACCACTTCTCCTGTCCTGCGTATATACATGGCACATTAACACTTCCCCTGTCCTGTGTATATACACTGCACAGTACCACTTCTCATGTCCTGTATACTGGGTGTAATTCTCCGTATCTGTATTATTCTGTATATATACACTGCACAGTACCACTTCTCCTGTCCTGTATATATACACTGCGCAGTACCACTTTTCATTTTCTGTATATATACACTGCGCAGTACCACTTTTCCTGTACTGTATATATACACTGCGCTGTACCGCTTTTCCTGTTCTGTATATATACACTGCGCAGTACCGCTTTTCCTGTTCTGTATATATACACTGCGCAGTACCGCTTTTCCTGTTCTGTATATATACACTGCGCAGTACCACTTTTCCTGTACTGTATATATACACTGCGCAGTACCACTTTTCCTGTTCTGTATACATACACTGCGCAGTACCACTTTTCCTGTTTTGTATACATACACTGCGCAGTATCACTTTTCCTGTTCTGTATACATACACTGCGCAGTACCACTTTTCCTGTTCTGTATGCATACACTGCGCAGTACCACTTTTCCTGTTCTGTATACATACACTGCGCAGTACCACTTTTCCTGTTCTGTATATATACACTGCGCAGTACCACTTTTCCTGTTCTGTATATATACACTGCGCAGTACCACTTTTCCTGTACTGTATATATACACTGCCCAGTACCACTTCACCTGTCCTATATATATATATATATATATATATATATATATATGTATATATATATATATATATATATATAGTGCACAGTACAACTTCTCCTGTATATATACACACTGCACAGTACCACTCCCCCTGTCCTATATATACAGTTAGGTCCATATATATTTGGACAGAGACAACGTTTTTCTAATTTTGGTTCTAGACATTACCACAATGAATTTTAAACAAAACAATTCAGATGCAGTTGAAGTTCAGACTTTCAGCTTTCATTTGAGGGTATCCACATTAAAATTGGATGAAGGGTTTAGGAGTTTCAGCTCCTTAACATGAGCCACCCTGTGTTTAAAGGGACCAAAAGTAATTGGACAATTGACTCCAAGGCTATTTCATGGACAGGGGTGGGCAATCCCTTCATGGACAGGGGTGGGCAATCCCTTCGTTGTGTCATTCTCAATTAAGCAGATAAAAGGCCTGGAGTTGATTTGAGGTGTGGTGCATTTGGAAGGTTTTGCTGTGAAGTAAACATGCGGTCAAAGGAGCTCTCCATGCAGGTGAAACAAGCCATCCTAAAGCTGCAAAAACAGAAAAATCCCATCCAAGAAATTGCTACAATATTAGGAGTGGCAAAATCTACAGTTTGGTACATCCTAAGAAAGAAAGAAAGCACTGGTGAACTCATCAATGCAAAAAGACCTGGGCGCCCATGGAAGACAACAGTGGTGGATGATCGCAGAATAATCTCCATGGTGAAGAGAAACCCCTTCACAACAGTCAACCAAGTGAACAACACTCTCCAGGAGGTAGGCGTATCAATATCCAAATCTACCATAAAGAGAAGACTGCATGAAAGTAAATACAGAGGGTTCACTGCACGGTGCAAGCCACTCATAAGCATCAAGAAGAAAAAGGCCAGACTGGACTTTGCTAAAAAACATCTAAAAAAGCCAGCACAGTTCTGGAAGAACATTCTTTGGACAGATGAAACCAAGATCAACCTCTACCAGAATGATGGAAAGAGAAAAGTATGGCGAAGGCGTGGTACAGCTCATGATCCAAAGCATACCACATCATCTGTAAAACATGGCGGAGGCAGTGTGATGGCTTGGGCATGCATGGCTGCCAGTGGCACTGGGTCACTAGTGTTTATTGATGATGTGACACAGGACAGAACAGCCGAATGAATTCTGATGTATTCAGAGCCATACTGTGTGCTCTGATCCAGCCAAATGCAGCCAAACTGATTGGTCGTCATTTCATACTACAGATGGACAATGACCCAAAACATAAAGCCAAAGCAGCCCAGGAGTTTATTAAAGCAAAGAAGTGGAATATTCTTGAATGGCCAAGTCAGTCACTTGATCTCAACCCAACTGAGCATGCATTTCACTTGTCAGGCTATGTGCCCACGATGCAGAAATGCTCAGGATTTTTTCCTGAGCGTTTCTGCATCTCCCTGGCAGAAAAAAACGCATTCGGATTGTACATGTGGATTGTACATGCGGATTGTACATGCGTTTTCCTGCCAGGGACATGCGGAAATGGAGCGTTATTCACTGACCTTTCCGCATGCGGGTTGACAAGCGATTAGCATCACTTGGAAAGTGCTTGTGACAACTAGGTCACACTATATAAATCCATGCAAACAGCATGGATTTATATAGTGTTACCCGAGAGAGTGGTTAAAAATAAAAAAATAAATGTATACTTACCCTGCGATGGCCCCCGGTGTCCTGCTCACTCCATTCTCCTTTGCCGGCAGCGGTGGATTGAAAGACCTGCCGACGTCAGCGTCGCGTGACCCGTCACATGACTCTGACGTCAGCGCAGGTCCTTCAATCCACCGGGAAGCAAGGAGGAGCGCAGCGCGGGCCGCCGGAAGGTAAATATACATGTATTTTTTATTTTATTCTTTTTTTACAGATTTTTTACCTGGGTCCGGAGGAGAGTCTCCTCTCCTCTGCACCCGGGTACCATCCGCACATTAGAACGCACCAATTACGCAAGTACAGATGCAGTCTTGCGGAATTGGCGCGTTCTAATGCAAGTCAATGGCGGAGAAAACGCAGCACTTCCACAAAATAATTGGTAGTGCTGCGTTTTTTTCCGCAATGATAATCCGCAGCGGAAATTTCCGCAGCATGTGCACAGCACATGCGGATTATCATTGGGGAACATTGCTGCCCTTCTACCATGCGCTTTTAATGCGTTTCCGCAGCATTTCCGCAGCTGCAAAAACGCTGCAGAAACGCATTAAAAACGCATCGTGGGCACACAGCCTTAAAGACTAAACTTCAGACAGAAAGGCCCACAAACAAACAGCAACTGAAAACCACCGCAGTGAGGGCCTGGCAGAGCATCAAAAAGGAGGAAACACAGCGTCTGGTGATGTCCATGAGTTCAAGACTTCAGGCAGTCATTGCCAACAAAGGGTTTTCAACCAAGTACTAGAAATGAACATTTTATTTACAATTATTTAATCTGTCCAATTACTTTTGGTCCCTTTAAAAACAGGGTGGCACATGTTAAGGAGCTGAAACTCCTAAACCCTTCATCCAATTTTAATGTGGATACCCTCAAATGAAAGCTGAAAGTCTGAACTTCAACTGCATCTGAATTGTTTTGTTTAAAATTCATTGTGGTAATGTCTAGAACCAAAATTAGAAAAATGTTGTCTCTGTCCAAATATATATGGACCTAACTGTATACACTGCACAGTACCACTCCTCCTGTCCTGTATTTATGCACTGCACAGTACCACTCCTCCTGTCCTGTATATATACACTGCACAGTACCACTCCTCCTGTCCTGTATATATACACTGCATAGTACCACTTCTCCTGTTCTATATATATATACACTGCACAGTACCACCCCCCTGTATATATACACTGCTTAGTACCACCCCTCCTGTCCTGTATAGATACACTGCACAGTACCACTTCTCCTGCCCTGTTTATCAGGGCCGGTGTCTGCACCCGGGCAAGTGCCGGGGCCCTGGACCATCTTGGTGGCCCACTCGCCGTCGGGTCCTTGGCCGCTCCCCCAGCATCTGTGCAGGGCCGCTGGCGCTGTTTGATTGCCGGCACTTCACCAGACATGGCCACGTGCAGTGCGCTGTGTGACTGTGTATGGTAGTAATGACACGGCAGGGTCGTCACGGCGCCTTTAATTGTGCTTGTGTGTTGCCCCTGCCGCGTCATTACTAGCTAATGGTCCAGGGCCATGTCTGTGACACACACCCAGTGGCCCTGCACTGCCACATACCTGAGGAGCTGGACCCGACAGCTGGACCTCACCAGGCCGGGGGCAGGTGAGCGAGGCTTGTTGCCAGCTTCCCCAATCTCCATATTAAATATACTTCTAGTGTGTGTGTGTGCATGTGCATGTACAGTGGGTACGGAAAGTATTCAGACCCCTTTACATTTTTCACTCTTGGTTTCGTTGCAGCCATTTGGTAAATTCTAAAAAGTTCAATTTTTTTCTCATTAAAGTTCACTCTGCACCCCATCTTGACTGATTTTTGCAAATTTATTAAAAAAGAAAAACTGAAATATCACATGGTCATAAGTATTCAGACCCTTTGCTCGGACACTCATATTTAATCACATGCTGTCCATTTCCTTGTGGTCCTCCTTGAGATGGTTCTACTCCTTCATTGGAGTCCAGCTGTGTTTAATTAAACTGATAGGACTTGATTTGGAAAGGCACTGTTACGGATCCGGGTGGTGGAACCTCTGTGCTGCGGTGCAAGGAGAGACCAGAGGGGCGTAACTAGGTATCAACTCGGACTGACCAAGGTCGCATGGCGGCTCAATCGACTCCGTGAACCAGGGAAGGACCGAGCAGAGGGACCAGGTGCTACGCTGGGCCTGTCCTTGTATGAGAGCAGGTGACTCCCACGGGTAACTGGCAGGAGCCTCCGGGTAGGCACGGCAGGTAACTGGTACGTTCTCCGGGTAGGCAGGCAAGCCAGGCCCATAGACAGACTGGTGGGTTTGGATCGTAGGCAGACCGTCGGGCTGGAGAGTACACTTGGCTGGCGGGGACAGGTAGTCAGGCTGGCGGACTGGACTGGTAGTCAGGCTGGCGGACTGGAC
This sequence comes from Phyllobates terribilis, assembly GCF_046119375.1. Lineage (NCBI taxonomy): Eukaryota > Metazoa > Chordata > Amphibia > Anura > Dendrobatidae > Phyllobates > Phyllobates terribilis. The sequence continues at coordinate 144,136,139 of NW_027362767.1, forward strand.
TGGTAGTCAGGCTGGCGGACTGGACTGGTAGTCAGACTAGCAGCGGGACCTGAGGGCTGAAGCAGAGTTTAGGACACAAAGCTACAACCTTGCACGGGCACCTCCATTTTGGAGGAGGTGCCTTTTATATGAAAGGCCCTCCGGCCATTGGCCGGGGACTCCTACAGTACCCCCCCCTTTACGCCCCCTCTTTTTTAGGCCGGAAATTTTTTTTTTTTAAGGAGAAGTGGGGCGTGGATGTTCTCCCTGGGTTCCCAAGTTCTCTCCTCTGGGCCAAACCCCTTCCAATCCACCAGAAAAAAGGTTTTTCCTCTTACCCTCTTGGTGGCCAGAATGTTCTCTACCTCATAGACGTCCTCAGCAGAGACCGGAGCTGGGAAGGTACCTGGATTGTCGGAAAAAGAATTAAGCACAACTGGTTTGAGGAGAGATACGTGGAAGGAGTTGGGAATCCGTAAGGTGGCCGGGAGTTTTAACTTGTAGGCTACTGTGTTGATTTGCTTGAGGACTTCAAATGGACCGATGAACCGTGGACCCAACTTATAGGAGGGTATTTTGAGACAAACATGTTTGGAGGAGAGCCAAACCTTGTCTCCCGGACGGAATTAAGGTGGGTCCAGGCGTCTCTTCATCCGCTCGGAGGATTGAAGAAGTGCGGATCTAGTGTCCTCCCAAATGGTGGAAAATTCGCTGACCAGAGACTCCGCGGCAGGGTTGTCCACTGAAGCGGAGACGGGAAACGGAATCCGGGGATGTTGACTGTAGACCACAAAGAACGGGGACTTGGAAGAAGATTCGCTCTCATGGTTGTTATAGGAGAACTCGGCCCATGGTAGGAGCTCTACCCTATCGGTATGGTGAGCGTTGACGAAGTGCTGGAGGTAGCTGGTAAGGATCTGGTTGATACGTTCCACTTGGCCATTGGACTGCGGATGGTAAGCAGAGGAGAAATCCAGGGTGACATCCAGCAGGTTACACGGAGCTCTCCAGAAACGCAAAGTAAACTGGACCCCGCGATCAAACACAATGTGGAGGGGTAGGCCGTGGAGACGAAAGATGTGATGGATGAAGTCCTTAGCCAGCACAGATGCAGACGGGAGACCAGGCAGAGGGATGAAGTGGGCCATTTTAGAAAAGCGGTCAGCGACCACCCAAATGACAGTACAACCGGCAGAAACAGGGAGATCAGTAATAAAAGTCCATAGCAATATGTTGCCACGGGGCAGCAGGTACGGGAAGAGGCAGGAGACGACCGGCTGGAAGATGTCTGGGAACCTTGTTATGGGCACAGGACGAACATGCCGTGAAGAAGTCTACAACATACTTGTGCAGGGTAGGCCACCAGTAATGCCGGATAATGAGCAGGAAAGTCTTCTTCTGGCCAGCATGGCCGGCTAGTTTAGATGAATGACCTCAGTGAAGAACCTTCTTACGATCCGGAACCGCTACAAACGTCTTACCGGGTGGGAGACGAGACAGGTCCAAGGGGGCCACATTCATCACTTTGGAGGGATCAATGATATGCATAAGCTCCTCCTCTTGATCGGAAGACAGGAAGGATCAGGACAAGGCGTCGGCTTTAACGTTCTTGTCCGCAGGGCGGTAATGTAGGGTAAAGTTGAAGCGGGCGAAGAACAAAGACCACCGGGCCTGACGCGGATTGAGTCTTTGGGCATTCTGTAGATATGCCAGGTTTTTGTGGTCAGTGTAGATGACCACCGGGTGCAGAGCCCCCTCAAGCAGGTAACGCCACTCCTCCAGCGCCAATTTGATGGCTAGCAGTTCTCGGTCTCCTATGGAGTAGTTGCGCTCGGACGAGGAGAAGAGCTTGGAGAAGAAGCCGCAGGTTACCATTCTCCCGGACGGAGATTTCTGGGTGAGCACGGCTCCGGCTCCGGAAGAGGAAGCATCAACCTCCAGAAAGAACTGTTTGTTGCAATCCGGACGGTGCAGCACAGGGGCAGAAGAGAAGACTTGTTTTAAGGAGAGGAAGGCCTCCTCCGCTTCGGCCGGATCCGGACCAAGTTATACGCCCCACGAAGATCGAGCTTGGTGATGATCTTCGCGCCTTTAAGGCGATCGAACAGCTCACAGCTCAGAGAAGAGCGGCAGGGGGTATTTGTTTTTGATAGTAATCTGGTTGAGTCCTCTAATCGATACAGGGGCGTAGTGAACCGTCTTTCTTTTTTACGAAGAAGAATCCGGCTCCAGCCGGGGAGGTAGATTTCTGGATGAATCCCCTAGCCAGATTTTCTTCGATGTACTCCGACATGGCCCGGGTTTCGGACAACGACAACGGGTAAATACGCCCACGGAGTGGAGTGGCACCGGGTACCAGGTCGATAGGGCAATCATATGGCCTATGAGGTGGCAGAGTCTCTGTTTCATTTTTGTCGAAGACATCTGCATAGGACCAGTAAGGAGCCGGTAGACCAGGTAAATTAGCCGGAGTAGACGGAGGTCGAGTTGGGCGAACCGGGACCAGGCAGGTCTCATGGCAATCCTGCCCCCAACGGAGCACCTCACCGGATTGCCAATTCAGAACGGGTTCATGCCTCTGTAGCCATGATAGACCTAGCAAAAGGGAGTGAGAGAGTCCATAAAACACATGGAAGTGTGGCGCCCCTGAAGGTTCAGTCGCCACAGGGGTACTGCACCTCAGTTTGAGGTGTGGTATCTCCTCTTTCGGGTAAGGATGGAGCATCTCTCAGGATCCTACTTCAAAGGATATAAATGAGCTTGAAAAGGTACAAAGGAGGGCAACAAAATTAATAAACGGAATGGAGGGACTGCAATACCCAGAGAGGTTGGCAAAACTAGAACTATTCAGCCTGGAAAAGAGAAGGTTGAGGGGGGACATAATAAATGTGTACAAATATGTTAGGGGACAGTATAGAGATCTTGCCCGGGATTTGTTCAAAAGGAGGGATATTACGGTAACAAGAGGGCACTCACTAAGACTGGAAGAGAAAAGGTTTCAGCACCAGCATAGGAAGGGGTTCTTTACGGTAAGAGCAGTGAGAATATGGAATTCACTGAGTGAGGAGACGGTAATGTCGGATTCACTACACCAGTTCAAGCGGTGACTGGATGCATTTCTAGATACCAGGCAGATTTCAGCGTATACTTAAAAATAAAATAAAATAGTAGGTTGATACAGGGATTTATTCTGACTGCTGGTTTCAGAGTCGGGAGGGAATTTTTCCTCAGGTGAAGATTGGCCAAATCATTTGGGGGTTTTGCCCTCCTCTGGATCAACTTTAGCAATTACAGAACTAACAGGTCGAACTTGATGGACGCAAGTCTTTATTCGGCTTTACAAACTATGTTACTATGTTACCATTCAACACTACACCACTCCTGTCCTGTAGGGGGCCTATATGCACCAGGGTGCTGCCCCGGGCTGGGATAGAGGACATGGGGGGAACCAAAGATAGGGGGAACCATGTAGTGGGTGAGGGTGGAGGACACACTTTTAGGTTACACTTACTAATTAATATTTAATCTACGGCCATCTTGGGTTCAGGGCTCTTTGATTGTGATCTGCATTGCTGATTGTGGCTTTCTGCTAGAACCTGCAGCCTGTTGAAGATACACGGTCCTTGTACTCTGGCCTTGAGGCGAGGAGCGTGTTAGAGTTAACCACTGTCTCTACCTGGTCAAGGTCCCTACCTAAGAAGGCCTGGAGGGGAGCAGAGGAGAAAAGCTCCACAGGCAAAAGGATCCCAGGGGGATACGGATGGAGCGGCATACGCCACCTGTATTTCTTACTCTGGCCTAGTCAGAGGGATTCCCGCTGCAAGAGGGGTGATCAGCCCCCAATATCTGACTTTGTTACTTCACGTCTCGGTCAGAAAAACCCGGAGGCTTAGTGGATCCCAGGAGGGATACGGACTGAGCGGCTTACGCCACCTGTACCCTTCTACCTGTGTTTAACCAGAGGGACCCGGCCTTACACCTTGTTCTAACCACACAAACAGTCGGGAGAAGACTTAGTGGGAGAACTTGCAAGAAGAGGCCCAGCGATTGGCCGCCGCAGAGTGGAGAGAGGTGGTGCTACAGAGGATACAGGCCCGCCCCCAGAGCTCATCATGTTGGTCCGAGGAGGCCACAGCCCAGGCGGAGGAAGCCCCGGAGGCCATGCGCAACCCAGGAGCGGGTAAGGCGGAAATCCCCAGCCCGGGCGTGGGACATACGGAAAGGCTCCTTGACCTCTATACGGCACCCCTGTCCCCGGGCACCATCATATGGGAGCAGCTATCGGCTCCGGAGGCCGAGGCTCAAGCCACCGCCATAACCGGAGGCCTGCTATGCCTCCCAGCTCCTGGCCCAGAGAGTCCTGCGTTTCATGGGGTATCCATCTGCCCCAACCCGGACTGGTCCGCATCAGTAGAGGGTCCGCAGCAGCCTCTGCTTTTGCCGCTCCCTGCACCTCCAGTCACCTGCCCGGTGGCAGACGAGTATGTCTGGGACAACCAGGGGGGCGACCTGATGGGCTTCCCCCAGGAGACCCGGGCTGAAGCGCGGAGGAAGGAAGAGATGTGCCGAAAGCAACTCCTCCAATTTGACAGAGAGCGTCGCCAGAGGGAGGTCCGCTGTCAGCGCCTGGAGGTGCGCACCAAGGCCGCAAAGTCGCGGGCCTGCCAGGCAGAGGCCACCCATCCAAGCCCCCGGGAGGAGGGCCTAATTGTGCGTTTCCACCAGGAGGCCGGATGGGGCTTCATTCGCAGCCCACAGTTCCACCGAGATGTTTTTGTTAACCGGCGGGACGTCGAGCCGCAGCTGGAGCAAGGCCACCCTGACCGGAACCTTTACCCGGGTGACCTGGTGTCCTACACCCGTCACCACAGGGAGCGTGGGTGGTACGCCCTGGACGTCCACAGGGTGTTCAAAGGGGATGCCCCCACCCACCTGCCAACAAGGGATCGGTCAGGCTCTGTTGGCAAAAATGACCCTTTTCCCCGGTGGGGATACCTTGACTAAGTGGCCCAGGAGGCTGAACCTCCATATTAAGAGTTAACTTTTGTTACACCCGGATTTGAGTTTGAAGAGACATTTGTCCCTGCGGACACTGGCCTTGAGGCGAGGAGCTTGTTAGAGTTAACCACTGTCTCTACCTGGTCAAGGTCCCTACCTAAGAAGACCTGGAGGGGAGCAGAGGAGAAAAGCTCCACAGGCAAAAGGATCCCAGGGGGATACGGACGGAGCGGCATACGCCGCCTGTATTTCTTACTCTGCCCTAGTCAGAGGGATTCCCGCTGCAAGAGGGGTGACCGGCCCCCGATATCTGACTTTGTTACTTCACGTCTCGGTCAGAAAAGCCCGGAAGCTTAGTGGATCCCAGGAGGGATACGGACGGAGTGGCTTACGCCACCTGTACCCTTCTACCTGTGTTTAACCAGAGGGACCCGGCCTTACACCTAGTTCTAACCACACAAACAGTTGGGAGAAGACTTAGTGGGAGAACTTGCAAGGAGAGGAACACACACCAGGGGGGGCCTCGGACAGGTGCTCCTGATCTACCTGGAAAGTGCTGGACCCCCTTCCTGGTGGCCGCAGTACGCCGCGAGGAGCAGAGGGAAGCTTTGCGGCTAAAGTTCATCTGAATGTGAGTAAAAAACCCTGGATGACTTCACATCCCGCTTCAGTCTGTTATTTCCTGCGCGGCACTGCACCCACCATCCTTTCTCACATTGCCCTGAGGCCCGCTCCGCCTGCGGGGAGCCGTCCCATCTTAGCTGCCTGTAACACCGGCCTCAGCGGACTGAAACAGCGCTGGTGCTCATCACCGGAAACCGTAGGTGGCGTAGTCGGAAAAATACCACTCATCCTCAAAAGCCCATTATTTTTTTGTGACCGCCCTGGGCACGGACCGGGTCCAGGCCACGACTGCATCCCCCCTCCCCCTACATCCGACCCGGCTCCGAGTAACCCCCATCTCCCAGGGAGGGCTGTGAGCGTCACAGAAGGAGATCCTCTCTAAGTGCAGCATTCCCACCTGAAGGGTTATGGGCTCAGTGACGAGCAAGATGGTCACCGGAAGAAGTCTTCCATCCACGGAAGCGACTGCCAATGGTTCAGCCAGAGGTTAGGTAGGAATCTGATACTTCTCTACAAGGGACTGGGAAATGAGATTCCCAGCGGCTCCGGAATCCAGATGGGGGGTTTCAAAGAAGCGGTTCTCTCCACAGGAAATAGAAACGGATAAAGTCAAGAAAAGAGAGTATTTACTCTTGCCTAGGACGACCTTTCTGAGCGGTCCTAGACACTGGAGTTTCCCAGCTTCACCGGACAGGAACGGATCAGGTGCTCCTTACTACCACAGTAGAAACAGCTCCCCTCGGCTCGGCGTGTTTCTTGGCGAGACTTGACCATCTTGGTCTGGTCGATCTGCATGGGTTTGGGCAAGCGTGCCCGGGGAGTTGCTGGTTGGGAGACAGGTTTCTGGAAGACAGGAGCATGATGAGGAAATCTTCTCTCCCGGGTAGTCTCCTTGGCACGTTCTAGGACACGGATGTCAATCCTGGTAGCTAGTGACACCAGGTCATCCAGGGTGGTAGGAATGTCCCGGCGGGCTAGCTCGTCCTTAATCCGACCGGAAAGACTGGTAGTCAGGCTGGCGGACTGGACTGGTAGTCAGACTAGCAGCGGGACCTGAGGGCTGAAGCAGAGTTTAGGACACAAAGCTACAACCTTGCACGGGCACCTCCATTTTGGAGGAGGTGCCTTTTATATGAGAGGTCCTCCGGCCATTGGCCGGGGACTCCTTAGACGGCGCGCGTGGCCCCTTTAAGAGGGAGGGAGCGCGCGCCCTAGGCACAGTGCCCGGGAATCTGCGCATGCCAGCAGCAGCAGGAGAGCCGGAAGACGCCGAGCCGGGAGCGCGGCAGTAAGGGGGATGGCGTCTCGGCCTGTCAGGGGGCAGAGACACCGATACTACAGGCACACACCTGTCTATATAAGACCTCATAGCTCACAGTGCATGTCAGACCAAATGAGAATCATGAGCTCAAAGGAACTGCCCAAGGAGCTCAGAGACAGAATTGTGGCAAGGCACAGATCTGGCCAAGGTTATAAAAGAATTTCTGCATTGCTCAAGGTTCCTAAGAGCACAGTGGCCTCCATAATCCTTAAATGGAAAAAGTTTGGGACCAGCAGAAGTCTTCCTAGACCTGGCCGTCCAGCCAAACCGAGCAATCGTGGGAGAAGAGAGAACCTTAGTGAGAGGTAAAGAAGAACCCCAAGATCACTGTGGTTGAGCTCCAGAGATACAGTAGGGAGATGGGAGAAAGTTCCACAAAGTCAACTATCACTGCAGCCCTCTACCAGTCTTGCTTTTACGGCATAGTGGCCCGACGGAAGCCTCTCCTCAGTGCAAGACATATGAAAGCCTGCATAGAGTTTGCTCAAAAACACATGAAGGACTCCCAGACTATGAGAAATAAGATTCTCTGGTCTGTTGAGACGAAGATAGAACTTTTTGGTGATAATTCTAAGCGGTATGTGTGGAGAAAACCAGGCACTGCTCATAAAATGCCCAATACGATCACAACAGTGAAACATGGTGGTGGCAGCATCATGCTATGGGGGTGTTTTTCAGCTGCAGGGACAGGACAACTGGTTGCAATTGAAGGAAACATGAATGCGGCCAAGTACAGAGATATCCTGGATGAAAACCTCTTCCAGAGTGCTCTGGACCTCAGACTTGGCTGAAGGTTCACCTTCCAAAAAGACAATGACCCTAAGCACACAGCTAAAATAACAAAGGAGTGGCTTCAGAACAACTCTGTGACCATTCTTGACTGGCCCAGCCAGAGCCCTGACCTAAACCCAATTGAGCATCTCTGGAGAGACCTGAAAATGGCTGTACACCAACATTCACCATCCAACCTGACGGTACTGGAGAGGATCTGCAAGGAACAATGGCAGAGGATCCCCAAATCCAGGTGTGAAAAACTTGTTGCATCACTCCCAAGAAGACTCATGGCTGTACTAGCTCAAAAGGGGGCTTCTACTCAATACTGAGCAAAGGGTCTGAATACTTATGACCATGTGATATTTCAGTTTTTATTTTTTAATAAATTTGCAAAAAATTCTACATTTCTGTTTTTTTCAGTCAAGATGGGGTGCAGAGTGTACTTTAATGAGAAAAAAATGAACTTTAGAATTTACCAAACGGCTGCAATGAAACAAAGAGTGAAAAATTTAAAGGGGTCTGAATACTTTCCGTACCCACTGTACATCTATAATATAACGCTACAAGTGTCCCTCTGTCTGAAGCCTTTATAGACTGCGCAAGCGTGACACGCCTGCGCAGTCTGGCTCCAGACAGAAGAACGCATGGAGCCATTACAGGTAAGAGGAGTGTGTATGGCGCCGGAGATCGCGGTATGTGTACACTGAACGCATACCGCGATCTCCGGCGCCATACTTACATACATGCTTTTTAATACATACCTAATAAAAATAGTTTTTATTTGCATCTACAATACTCCGTATTTCTCCTGATTTAATAATACTTACATACTTACCTGACCGGAAGGAGTGTTGCCGCGGCGCCTCTCTTCTCGCCGGAGACCGGGGCAGGAGTGAAGGCGTCAGAATCGGCGCATGCGGGAGGAGTGCGGCTCCGGAGTACGCGCGTGCCCATACCGCACTGTCCGGCACCATTTTACTGAAGACACATTTGCAGTGTGTCTTCAGCAAAATGGCGCTGGACAGTGCGGTATGGGCACGCGCGTACTCCGGAGCCGCACTCCTCCCCTGCCTCCAGCAGAACAGGACACAGCAGTGCTAGAGCACAGGGAAGAAAGGTGAGTATAAGTGTTTGTTGTTTTCTTATGTGTGCAACGTGAAAGGGATGAGGGGTGCCATACATACCAGAAATAGGGGGTGAGGAGGCCACACATACCAGGATTGGGGGGGGATGAGGGGGCCACACATACCAGGATTGAGGGGTGAGGGGTACCATGCATACCAGGATTGAAGGGTCCACGCATACCAGGATTGGGGGGTGAGGGGTACCACGCATACCAGGATTGGGGGGTGAGGGGTACCATGCATACCAGGATTGGGGGGTGAAGGGTGCCATGCATACCAGGATTGGGGGGTGAGGGGTGCCATGCATACCTGGATTGGGGGGTGAGGGGTGCCATGCATACCAGGATTGGGGGGTGAGGGGTACCATGCATACCAGGATGAGGGGTACCATACATACCAGGATAGGGATGAGGGGTACCATACATACCAGGATGAGAGATGGGGTGCCATGCATACCAGGATTGGGATGAGGGGTGAAACGTATACCAGATCTGGAATGAGGGGTGCCATGCATACCAGGATTGGGGATGAGGGCTGCCATGCATACCAGGATTGGGGGTGAGGGGTGCCATGCATACCAGGATTGGGGGTGAGGGGTGCCATGCATACCAGGATTGGGGGTGAGGGGTGCCATGCATACCAGGATTGAGGATGAGGGGTGCCATGCATACCAGGATTGAGGATGAGGGGTGCCATGCATACCAGGATTGAGGATGAGGGGTGCCATGCATACCAGGATTGGGGATGAGGGGTGCCATGCATACCAGGATTGGGGATGAGGGGTGCCATGCATACCAGGATTGGAAAGGAAGGGGGCATGCATACCAGGATGGGGATGAGGGGGCCATGCATTCCAGGATAGGGATGAGGGGGTTCCAAGCATACCAGGATTCGGAAGAGGAGCCATGCATACCAGGATAGGGATGAGGGGTACCATGCATATCAGGATGAGGGGTATCATACATACCAGGATAGGGATGAGGGATGGGGTACCATGCATACCAGGATGGGGGTGAGGGAGCCATGCATACCAGGATGAGGGGTGCCATGCATAGCAGAATAGGGATGAGGGGTACCATGCATACCAGGATAGGAATGTGGGGTACCATGCATACCAGGATGAGGGGTACCATACATACAAGAATAGGGATGAGGGGTACCATACATACCAGGATGAGAGATGGTGTGCCATGCATTCCAGGATTGGGGGATGAGTGGTGCCATGCATACCAGGATGAGAGATGGTGTGCCATGCATACCAGGATTGGGATGAGGGGTGCAATGTATACCAGATCTGGAATGAGGGGTGCAATGTATACCAGATCGGGGATGAGGGGTGCCATGCATACCAGGATTGGGGGTGAGGGGTGCCATGCATACCAGGATTGGGGGTGAGGGGTGCCATGCATACCAGGATTGGGGGTGAGGTGTGCCATGCATACCAGGATTAGGGGATGAGTGGTACCATGCATACCAGGATTAGGGGATGAGTGGTGCCATGCATACCAGGATTGGGATGAGGGGTGCAATGTATACCAGATCTGGAATGAGGGGTGCCATGCATACCAGGATTGGGGGTGAGGGGTGCCATGCATACCAGGATTGGGGGTGAGGGGTGCCATGCATACCAGGATTGGGGGTGAGGGGTGCCATGCATACCAGGATTGGGGGTGAGGGGTGCCATGCATACCAGGATTGGGGATGAGGGGTGCCATGCATACCAGGATTGGGGATGAGGGGTGCCATGCATACAAGGATTGGGGATGAGGGGTGCCATGCATACCAGGATTGGGGATGAGGGGGCCATGCATTCCAGGATAGGGATGAGGGGTACCATGCCTACCACGATAGGGAAGTGGGGGTGCCATGCATACCAGGATTCGGATTAGGAGCCATGCATACCAGGATAGGGATGAGGGGTACCATGCATATCAGGACGAGGGGTATCATACATACCAGGATAGGGATGAGGGATGGGGTACCATGCATACCAGGATGGGGGTGAGGGGCCCATGCATACTAGGATAAGGCTGAGGAGGCCATGCATACCAGGATGAGGGATGAGGGGCGCCATGCATACCAGGATTGGGGGTGAGGGGTGCCATGCTTACCAGGATTGGGGGTGAGGGGTGCCATGCATACCAGGATGGGGATGAGGAGTGCTATGCATACCAGGATTGGGGATGAGGGGTGCCATGCATACCAGGATGGGGGATGAGGGGTGCCATGCATACCAGGATGGGGGATGAGGGGTGTCATGCATACCAGGATGGGGGATGAGGGATGCCATGCATACCAGGATAGGATGGGGAGACAGGATGGGGGCAGCACAAATACCAGGATGGGGGGCAGCACATACCAGCATGGGAGACCATATACCAATAAAAATGCTCGCCACCCGGGCATAGAACGGGTTCAATAGCTAATAAATATAAATATATATATATACTGCCCAGTACCTCTTCTCCTGTCCTATATATATACATATATACACTGCACTGTACCACTCCTCCTGCCCTGTATATATGCAGTGCACAGTACCACTCCCCCTGTCCTGTATATATACATATGTGGCACCCCAGGGGTCTGGTTACCACAGTAATAGAAATATTACATCTGAGAGCAGGTGGGAGGTTTCTCTGGTCAGGAGCCCTAAGCATGCAAGACCGCCCGCCCAGACCTGGGAGGGGAGGAATCTGCCCTTATAAACTGGGTCTGGGGCGGGATTAGGAGAGAGAGTCCCAGACAGAGACGCAGTCTGGTCTGGAGGACAGCAGACACAGGGAAAGGAAGAACCAGGAGCTCTGTAGGAGCAGGAGTGAGAGCCAGGGGCTGGAAGCCAGATAGCTCACCCTGGCTGGAGACACTAATATCGGACACGGAGTCCGAAGCTGTGGGGACATCCAGGTCCAGCAGCAGAATCCAACCGGCAGGGGATTCCAGGTCCTCTGGCCATAGAAGCCCGGAGGCACGGTCACAAGCAAGGGACCAGCACCGCAGTCGTGGAGCGGAGGCTAACAGGAGGCCCCAAGTCACCGGCCATACGGGTGAGCACCACACGGTATACTCAGGGACGTGGGCTACTTCTACCCGCATACAGCAAGGTAGCCAGGAAAGAGTGCAGATAGTCGGGGAGGCCTACAACTCCACCTAGCCAGGGGAGATCCTACTTGCTCACAGACTGACCAGGCCCCTACTGCTAAACAGTACTCCCGGGAGGGTCTGCCTTATAACACCAGTAAAGACCCTGAACTGCACTGCACGGACTCTGAGTTATTCCTGCTGCGCTTGTGCACCATCACTCCCATCATCCACACTAACTGCCCTGAGGCTGTACTCCTCCCGTGGAGAGTCATCCCATTCTTAGCTGCACACATAACACCGGCCTCAGCGGTCTGTCTTGCAGCGGCGGTCCCCACTGACCGCAATCCACGGGTGGCGTAGTCGGACTATCATCATACCAATAACCCTGCCTCTGATTTGACCACCCTGGGCACGGCCCAGGTCATCGCCACGAGGACTACAACCCCCAGCATTCATCCTAAAAGGCCCGCTTCCAGGTTCCCCACAGGCCCAGGGGGCGCGTCAACTTTGGCGTAGTCGGCAGGATTCAAACCAAGCCGCCACCAACGGGTATTGGTCGTTTCCCGCCGTCTTCTGCCGTCTTCCCGCCATCCGCAGCTGCTTCCCGCCATCGGACGCCATCTTCAGGACGCCGCACGGGAAGAAGAGGGGCGTGGACGCCGAAAGCGCGCGAGATCCGAAGCTCCGCCCCACGCTCCGACGCTGCGTAAGGTCCTGGAAGGGAGGAAGAGCGACGCTGACGTGTCCCGCTGTCTCTGTATACTGGAGGTAGGGGGCCTAAGCTGACCCTAAGCTGGGGCCCTGACTAAACCCTCAACCTGGAGGTACTGTTAAAGGTACAGAGGTCGAGGCCGCCAGCGTAACCCCTACCTCCTGAGGATCCCTGCACCTAAGTAATCTAGTCCTGAGAAGGACCCCGATCACAACAAAAGAGGACAAGTAATAATATGCCCACACACAGTACTTACACGAACGAGACAGTACAAGGGAAAAACCAAAACCACCTTGCATACAAAAACTACACAACTACAACAGAGGGAACACGAACGGGAAAGGAGATAAATGATAAAGCGAGGAAGGGAAAATACACTCCAAATACACTTATCTCAGAAACTCCAAATACCACGATCCGCTCTGTAAGTCTGTATGAAATGCTTTCACCGACACTTCCCAAACAGACCAGCAGGCATTTGAAGGAGACTCACTACAGCAGCATTGATTGCAGCTGGGCGAGGCTGGACCTCGTCTAGCACAGAGAGAGAGAGAGAATTAACTCCCTCACTGCCGAAAACACAAAGCACCAAAAAGTCAGCTGCGAGAAGTCAGGCTGTGTAATCGTGACGATCTTCGTGGCGACACAGCCGTGACAGTACCCCCCCTTCTACGAGGGGCCTCCGGACCCTCAGGGCCAGGTTTATCCGGGTGAGTCGTGTGGAAGGCCCGAACTAATCGGTCTGCGTTAATATCCGACGCAGGAACCCACATCCTCTCCTCAGGACCATACCCTTTCCAATGAACCAGGTACTGAAGGGACCGACGATTAAAACGTGAATCGATGACCCTTGATACCTGGAACTCCAAGTTACCATTGACCACCACTGGAGGGGGAGGTAAAGGTGACGGTACCACCGGCGCCACATACCTCTTAAGCAACGATCTGTGGAACACGTTGTGAATTTTAAACGTAGGGGGGAGGTCAAGACGGAATGCCACCGGATTAATAATAGAACTGATTCTGTACGGCCCGATGAACCTGGGACCCAGTTTCCAGGAGGGAACCTTAAGTTTAATATTCCTGGTAGACAACCATACCCGATCGTTCACACTTAGGTCCGGACCAGACACTCTCCTCCTATCAGCCATACGTTTGTATCGGTTCCCCATAGTATTCAGATTCTTCAGCACCCCTCTCCATACTGAAGCGAGTGATGAGGAAAATCGTTCCTCCTCAGGAACCCCCGAAGAGCCCCCCCTACTGAAAGTACAAAACTGGGGGTGAAAACCATATGCCCCAAAAAACGGGGACTTACCAGTGGACTCGCTCCGCCTATTATTGAGAGCAAACTCTGCCAGAGGTAAGAAAGAAGCCCAGTCCTCCTGGTTCTCTGACACAAAACACCGGAGATATGTCTCCAAGCTCTGGTTCATACGTTCCGTCTGACCATTGGTCTGAGGGTGAAAAGCCGATGAGAATGACAAATGCATCCCCCGCCGTGCACAAAACGCCTTCCAGAACTTGGACACAAACTGAGACCCCCGATCAGACACCACATCGGAGGGTACCCCGTGAAGCCTCACAATCTCCCCAATGAACACCTGCGCAAGAGTTTTAGCATTAGGGAGAGCCGGAAGAGCGATAAAATGTGCCATCTTGCTGAACCTGTCCACTACAACGAGTATGACCGTTTTACCCGAAGACGGAGGGAGGTCCGTAATAAAGTCCATAGACAGATGAGTCCAAGGACGCTCCGGGATCTTCAAAGGTAAGAGGGCCCCAGACGGACGGGTATGTGAGGTCTTAGAGCGCGCACAAACCCCACAGGACGCGACAAAAGTTACCACCTCCTTATGTAAGTTAGGCCACCAAAACCGACGCGAGAGAAGATCCACAGTTGCTTTACTCCCCGGGTGTCCTGCCAAAACTGAGTTATGGTGTGCCTCGATCACCTTTTGTCGCAACTGATCTGGAACAAACAGTCTCCCCGGAGGTCCAACAGGGGCATCCCCCTGAGCCTCCAATACCTCCTCCTCCAGCTCAGAGCAAACTGCCGAAACCACCACCCCCTCCTGAAGGATAGGAATCGGGTCGTCCGTATTCCCGGCCCCAGGGAAACTACGAGATAAGGCATCCACCTTTACATTTTTTGACCCAGGACGATATGTAACGACAAAATTAAACCTGGTAAAAAACAATGACCACCTAGCTTGTCTGGGATTCAGACGTTTCGCGGACTCCAGATATAGCAGGTTCTTGTGATCGGTGATGACGGTGACCGGATGGACTGCCCCCTCCAAAAAATGGCGCCACTCCTCAAAAGCTAACTTAATGGCTAAGAGTTCCCTATTGCCGACATCGTAATTCCTCTCAGCGGACGACAATTTTTTAGAGAAAAAGGCGCACGGATGCCACTTACCAGGGGACGAACCTTGTGACAATACTGCTCCCACCCCTACCTCGGAAGCGTCTACCTCTACAATGAATGGCTGTGACGCATCAGGTTGAATGAGTATGGGTGCCGAGGCAAAACATTTTTTCAAGCAGGAGAATGCTTGACAAGCCTTGTCAGACCACCTAGAAAAATCCGTCCCCTTTTTAGTCATGTCTGTGAGAGGCTTAACCATGGACGAGAAATTACGAATGAACTTCCGGTAATAATTAGCAAACCCCAGGAAACGTTGTAGTGCCTTAAGATTCTCTGGCCGATCCCACTCAAGAACTGCCCGCACTTTCCCAGGGTCCATACGAAAACCGGACGCTGAAACCAGGAAGCCTAAAAACTGGAGTTCCTGTACAGCGAACACACACTTTTCCCATTTGGCATACAGTTTATTATCCCGCAAGATCTGTAACACCTGCCTAACGTGCTCCTGATGAGACACCAGATCCGGCGAGTAAATTAAGATATCATCCAGATATATGACAACAAACTGTCCCACCAGGCGGCGAAAAATGTCATTAACAAAGTGTTGGAACACCGCCGGGGCATTAGTCAGACCGAATGGCATGACAAGGTTCTCATAATGCCCCTCCGGAGTGTTAAACGCCGTCTTCCACTCATCCCCCTCCTTCATCCTAATCAGATTGTACGCCCCCCTGAGATCCAACTTAGAGAACCATTTGGCGCCCACGATCTGATTAAAGAGATCGGGAATAAGTGGGAGTGGATACGGATCTCGGACCGTAATCCGATTAAGTTCACGGAAATCCAGGCAAGGGCGTAGGCCTCCATCTTTCTTCTTAACAAAGAAGAACCCCGCAGCCACCGGTGAAGATGAAGGTCTAATATGCCCCTTAGCCAGACTTTCTGAAATATAATCCTTCATGGCCTGCCTCTCAGGACCAGAAAGGTTATACAACCTAGCTTTAGGTAACTTGGCCTCAGGGAGCAGTTTTACAGAACAGTCATACTCGCGATGAGGAGGTAGTTCCTGACACCCTTTCTCCGAGAATACATCCTCAAAGTCCGCCAGAAATGGAGGTAAGACCCAAGGAGTAACCGCACCGATGACTGTGTTCATGCAGTTTTCATTACAGAATTTACTCCATTGGCTTATCTCTCTGGTTTGCCAATTAATAACCGGGTTATGCTTAGTTAACCAAGGAAGGCCCAACACTATAGGAGTGGGAAGACCCTCCAACACGTAGCAAGACAACAGTTCTTTATGTATCGCCCCCACTTGAAGTTTTACGTCATGCACAGCTTGCAAAAAACTTCACTGACCGAGAGGCCTGGCATCGATCGAGAATATGGGGATGGGTTTAGCCAACTCACTCAATCGCATACCTTGAACCCGGGCAAACCGAGCATCAACCAGATTAGCCCTGGCCCCACTATCCAGAAGAACAGATATCCTCTCAGTTCTCGTACCCACCACCACCTCCGCCGGTACGAGAAACTGAGACGAACCTAGGGACGAAATACCTACTCCCAGATTGCCGTCCACCACACAACCTGGGATCAACAGTTTTCCGACGACTCTTCACTCTGCAAGGGACGGGATGGACACCCCCCAATAAAATGTCCCTTTCTCCCGCAGAAGAAACACCTTCCTGTCTTATGGTGCACCACCGGTCCCCTCCCCCGAAAAGATGTCCCTCCTAATTGCATAGGCTCCTCTGGACTGACCAGGGGAACCACCATATGAGGGGACCTTGTAGGAGGTGGAGTCATCACAGGGGGTCGAGTTATCCCGCACCTCTCCCGAAGCCGTCTGTCAACGCGAATAGCCAGGGCCATAGCGGCTTCCAGTGACGCGGGAGAGTCATACTGTGCCAACACATCCTGTAATTTGTCGGATAAACCTTGACAAAACTGGCTCCTAAGAGCCGGGTCATTCCACTGGGTGTCCGTGGCCCACCTACGGAACTCCGAACAGAATTCCTCCGCCGGACGATCTCCCTGCTGGATCCTACGTAACTTAGACTCAGCAAGGGAGATCCGATCTGGGTCATCATATACGAGTCCCAGAGCAGCGAAAAACCTATCCACTGACTGGAGAGCCGGGGAGCCCGGGGGAAGAGAGAACGCCCAAGATTGTGGGTCCCCTTGTAGGAGCGAGATGACAATTCCCACCCTTTGTTCTTCACTCCCCGATGACCGAGGCCGCAGCCGAAAGTACAATTTGCATGCCTCCCGGAAAACAAAAAACTTGTCCCGCCCCCCAGTGAACCTGTCAGGGAGAGCTACTTTAGGTTCTGGTCCGGCTTGCTCCAGAGGATGCAAAACCTTGGACCTAACGTCCGCCAGCTCCATGGACAAACTCTGCAACTGCCGAGCTAGACCGGCTACTGGATCCATGGTAGCTGGAGAAAAACTAAGTGGGTCGGTGAAAATGTCACGCTGTCTCTGTATACTGGAGGTAGGGGGCCTAAGCTGACCCTAAGCTGGGGCCCTGACTAAACCCTCAACCTGGAGGTACTGTTAAAGGTACAGAGGTCCAGGCCGCCAGCGTAACCCCTACCTCCTGAGGATCCCTGCACCTAAGTAATCTAGTCCTGAGAAGGACCCCGATCACAACAAAAGAGGACAAGTAATAATATGCCCACACACAGTACTTAGACGAACGAGACAGTACAAGGGAAAAACCAAAACCACCTTGCATACAAAAACTACACAACTACAACAGAGGGAACACGAACGGGAAAGGAGATAAATGATAAAGCGAGGAAGGGAAAATACACTCCAAATACACTTATCTCAGAAACTCCAAATACCACGATCCGCTCTGTAAGTCTGTATGAAATGCTTTCACCGACACTTCCCAAACAGACCAGCAGGCATTTGAAGGAGACTCACTACAGCAGCATTGATT
This sequence comes from Phyllobates terribilis, assembly GCF_046119375.1. Taxonomy (NCBI): domain Eukaryota; kingdom Metazoa; phylum Chordata; class Amphibia; order Anura; family Dendrobatidae; genus Phyllobates; species Phyllobates terribilis. The sequence goes on from NW_027362767.1 coordinate 144,154,076, forward strand.
GCAGCTGGGCGAGGCTGGACCTCGTCTAGCACAGAGAGAGAGAGAATTAACTCCCTCACTGCCGAAAACACAAAGCACCAAAAAGTCAGCTGCGAGAAGTCAGGCTGTGTAATCGTGACGATCTTCGTGGCGACACAGCCGTGACATGACGTCACAGGAGCGCGACGCAAGGTCCTCGACCCCGACGATCGACTGCGGAGCCGCGGCCTACGGAAGAAGAGCATCGCAAGGTAGGCCACGGTCCACTAGGGGGGAAGGAGGATGTCGGACACCGAGAGGAGCTCCACCGCCACACCGGCCGCCAGCGCAACCGCTGCTGCGGTCATGCCATTCACCATGCCCTATATCCCGGGGGCAACCTGGCTTCCCCAGTACTCAGGGGAGTCACATACCCTAAGTGACTTTAGGGAAAGACTGGATAGCCTCTTCCAGGTATACCCCCTCACGGAAGAGCAAAAAGTAAGCATCCTGGTGGCCCAGTTAATCGGGGCAGCCCAAAGGGAGGTAAAGTCCTGGCCACCTAGGAAGAAGAGGACTGTCAGAGAGATACTAGCCCATCTGAAAGACACATTTGACACCCGCACCTCAGCTGAAATAAAACTCAGATTTTACGGGTGCAAACAGCGGGCACACGAAAGTATAAGAGACTATGCTCTAAACCTACAAGAGGCCCTGAGAGCCATTAAGCAGGCAGACCCTGACAGCGTGGGGAATGAAGACAAGCTGTTGACCGAACAATTTATTGAGGGTCTACTGTGCAATGCCCACGGAACCCAGTTGCGGGCAATGGCCTTACAGGACCCTGACCTGGACTTTGTACAGTTCAAGGACAGAGCCATCCGGGTGCTCCGAGAACCGGCACCAGGTGGCGCTGTGACCCACAGGCGCCCTGCTATCACTTATCACCAGGACGCGGCGCCCTTGTCTGCAGGGCCTGTAGGAGCTGATGCGCAGGCTTTGAACAATAACCCGGCTACAGACCTGCACCATCAGGTCCAAGAGCTGACTACGAGCGTTGCCGCGCTAACCAGAACTGTGCAGTCTTTACAGGTCTCTTCTCCAGGAAAGATCCAGCTGGCATCCGGACCGGAGGACGTCCCGTGGCGCCGACTGAGGAGGACCCCACCGGCCAGAGGGAGACCCAGCGACAGATACAACGAGGACGGACGACCCATCTGCCGCCGCTGCAATCAACCCGGACACATGGCAAGGTACTGTCATTTAAACGGGCACAACCTGGGGTAGAGGGCCAACCCCCAGGCATAAGATCATCAGGCCCATCGAACTGGCGTGATAAATACGTAGGGGGACGTCCGGTCTTGCCTGTGGTACTGGATGGCATTCCTATGAGTGCCCTACTAGACACTGGGTCACAGGTGACTACCATCCCGAACGTGCTTTTCAAGCGGTACTGCAATGACTCGGACATAACCCGCTACCCAGATGACGACCTGAAAATTATAGCCAGCAATGGTCAGCCCGTGCCCCAGATAGGATTTAAAGAGGTGACCATCAAGGTCGGTAAAGTTGAACTGCCGGCACAAGGACTGATCATTGTGGACATTGACCGTCGCGAGAGTCACCCAAAGATAACCTTAGGTACTAACGTAATTGAAAATTGTCTTGCAGAGGTGATTCTTATTTTGCAACAGGTTGCCAAGAACGCCAGTTCCAGCCAGCAGCGTGTCCTCCAAAAAGAGATCCTGGCACTGATGAAACGGCAACAGGTGGAACTATCTGGTGGTGAGATTGGTAGCGTGAGAATGTGTGACCCGTTCCCTATTGCCATGCCCCCGAAAAGTGAGATGATGATTTGGTGCCGGGCAGCTATTGGTCTGAGAGGTAGAGACTACCAAGCAATGGTAGAACCCGTCTACTCAGACAGTAGGCCCACCATTTTGACAGCACGGGGGGTGGTCGATGTACGCCATGGGAGGGTGCCCGTCCGCATCATAAATATCGGGGAGAGAGAAGTATACCTGCCCCGGTATGCCACGCTAGCCAAATTGTTCACCATCAACCAGAACTCTGTACAGGCCGTGGAACCTTGCCTCCATCTCAACCAGAGGAAGGTAACGGCTCTAAGAAACCAATGGAGGACTGGTGTCAGCAACTGCATTTGGGGACTGACTCCACTCCCTCACACCAAAAACAGGGAGTCTACCGGGTGGTTCAAGAGTACGAGAGAGTGTTTAGTAAACACCCGCTGGACTTCGGGCGAGTAAAGGGGGTAGAACATCACATCCCCACGGGAGACCATCCTCCCATAAAGGAGAGATACCGACCCGTACCCCCTGCACACTATCAACACGCCAAGGGGATGCTAAAAGACATGAAGGAGGCTGGGGTAATTAGGGACAGCTGTAGCCCCTGGGCAGCTCCACTAGTCCTAGTGAAAAAGAAAGACAACACCATGAGAATGTGTGTAGACTACAGGAAGGTCAACCGTATCACACACAAAGATGCGTACCCGTTACCAAGGATAGAAGAGTCCTTAGCTGCATTAAAATCTGCTAACTTGTTCTCTACTTTGGATCTCACTAGCGGGTACTGGCAGGTTCCTGTAGCAGAGGCGGACCGGGAGAAGACCGCATTCACCACCCCGATGGGACTCAACGAATTTAACTGTATGCCGTTTGGGCTCTGCAACGCACCAGGAACCTTCCAACGGTTGATGGAATGCTGTCTGGGACACAGGAACTTCGAGACGGTCCTATTATACCTGGACGATGTCATCGTCTATTCCAAGACCTATGAGGACCATCTGGAACACCTGGCAGAAGTGTTTGAAGCCCTGGCAAACTATGGCCTAAAGGTAAAACCCTCAAAGTGTCATCTACTGAAGCCAAAGGTACAGTACCTGGGACACGTGGTGAGTGCTGACAGAGTGGCTCCCGACCCTGACAAGATCACCGTGATTAAGGACTGGCCAAGACCATCCAGCATAAAGGAAGTGCGGCAGTTCCTCGGGTTGGTAGGCTACTACCGAAGATTCATCCCCGGTTTTACCAAGAAGGCAGCTCCTATGCAGGACCTCCTGATAGGCCAGTTCAGGAAGGCCAAAAACCAGAAGCCACCCTTCAGATGGGAAAAGCTGGAAGAGGAGTCCTTCCGCCAGCTGAAGATGGCCCTCACGGGGGATGAAATCCTGGCGTACCCTGATTACAGCCAGCCCTTTATCCTCCACACGGACGCAAGCAACATCGGGCTAGGAGCCGTACTGTCCCAGATCCAGCAGGGGAGAGAACGGGTAATTGCTTACGCCAGCCGAAAACTGCGACCCACGGAAAGAAACCCTGAGATTTACAGCTCGTTCAAGCTAGAATCCCTGGCAGTGGTGTGGGCGGTAACCGAACGTTTTAAGCATTACCTTGCCTCTTCCAGGTTCACCGTGTGCACGGACAACAACCCGTTGACACACCTGGACACTGCAAGACTGGGTGCCCTGGAGCAGAGATGGATGGCGCGCCTGTCCAATTATGAGTTCACGATCAAATACCGGGCAGGACGCTCCAATACCAACGCGGACGCCCTGTCCAGGATGCCAAACCTACCGGACGGAGGGGAAGATCCAGAAGAACTGGAAGAGGTCGAACTCCCTGCGTTCCACCGTCATGGGATTACCCAGTATTCCCACCGTGTGAGGGGCCAGCGATCCGCTACGTTCAACCCCTTACCCCATTACAACTGGGCGGAGACGCAAGACAGTGACCCCGCAGTCCGTCTGGTGAAGGAGATGCTGACCCAGGCTGACGCCCGCCTGGATCCAGACGCTCCGGAAGAGACCAAGCAACTGTGGACGGAGAAGAGCAGACTGTTTCTCTACAATGAGAAGTTGTGCCACAGAATGGTCAATTCCCGGACACATGAACTGATCTGGCAGGTTGTGGTACCAAGACGGGACGCAGCTATGGTGCTGGAGGCCTACCACAATAGGGCAGGGCACTTCGGATGGAAGAAGCTGGAGTTCCTGCTGCGTGAACGGTTCTACTGGATAGGCATGAGAGGAGCCATTGAGAGATGGTGTAGAGACTGTGGCCCGTGCAATCTAAGAAGGAGGGACCGTGCCAGCCAGAGGACTCCCCTGCAGCCCATCCTCACCAGGCAGCCGCTGGAACTGGTCGCTCTGGACCATGTTAAACTGGCTCCAAGCAGAAGCGGGTATGTCTACGCCCTAACCATCGTGGATCACTACTCCCGGTTCCTGGTGGTGGTCCCTGTCAAAGACTTGACGGCTCAGACAGCAGCCAGAGCCTTCCAGCTGCACTTCTGCCGCCTGCCGCCCACACGGGTAACCGGACCAAGTGCTGACGGACCAAGGACCAGCCTTCGAAGCGGAGGTCTTCCAGGAGTTCTGCAACCTGTATGGCTGCAAGAAGATAAGAACAATGCCCTATCACCCCCAAACCAATGGACTCTGCGAGAAGATGAACCAGGTGGTGATAGATCTGTTAAAAACATTGCCCCTGGAAGAACACAGTCTGTGGCCTGAGAAACTGCCCGATCTGGTGGACCTGTATAACCACATCCCGGTAGGTTCCACCAACTGTACCCCGGCTTACCTAATGCGAGCAAGACCTGGTAAGCTGCCTGTTGACCTGGATATGGGAGTCCTGACACCAGAGGACACCTCGCCAGAGGCAGACTGGGATACAGAACGGCAGCAGCAGTACCGGAAAGTACAGGAGAGCGTCGAGCGAAGTCTCTGTCAATCAAGAGAAAGGCAGGAGAGGACTTATAACCAACATGCTCCCGCTGTTCCCCTGGTACCTGGAGAGCAGGTCTTGAAAAGAAAAAGGCGGCTCCATAAGTTGGACGACCAGTGGGAAAAGGACCCGTACATCGTACTGCCCTCAAGCCACAATAATCCAAAGGTGTACGTCATCAGCAAGGATGGAGGAGAGACCACAGCCACTGTCTCCAGAGACCACCTGAAAAAGTGCCCCGAGAAGTTGCAAAGCACGGATGAAGATCAGGAAGACCCTCAACCCGTAGAGGAAAAGGAGGAAATGATCAGCACCGTACTCGGAGACTTTCCCCGGTCATGGACACAAGTAAACAACGCTATCGTGGTGCCCGTCCTCACATTTCTCCAGCCAGCCCCTCAAGTGCCTACAGGAGACCAGGTAGAGCTGGAAGAGCAGCCGGCCCAGGAGGCAGAAGAGTCCACACCAGCAGCGCAGGAGGATCAACCCTCTGCTAGTAGTGAGCCTGCCGTGCCCCTAGTGAGCCAAAGAGTACGCAGACAGCTGCCCAGCTTACCCATAACACCTCCTACACCCTGTAGTGCAGGACCAGTTAGTGAGCTCCGTAGGTCCACTAGAATCACTAGAGGTCAGATGCCCGCTCCCTGGAGAATATAAAGTAATGCACTGTAAATGTACCTGTTTCTTGAAAATATTTATGGTTTTTGTTGTTGCCTGTTATTAATTATGTTTCTCAGTTACCCTGCAGATTTCTATGGACTAACAGGTTATGGACGCTGGATAACCGGAACAATCTTGTAGATAGTTGCACATTGTGCCTCTTGCGAAGACGGCCGCGGAAGAGAAAACCTGTCTGGCGTGGCCTCCTTGCGGCCCAAAGTAGCTAGCTTCAGCCTTGCAGCCACGCCCAAGGCCAACGCAAGGGGTTTTCTTTGGACAGGTCCCCTACCTCGCTTAAGACTTCACCTTGGGTGACATGGACGCCCTCTTGTTTCACAAACTTCACCTTGGGTGATATGGACACCCGGTTACGGAAACGCCGTGACCAGAAAATGTACTTTTTCATGTTGTCTTGTTATTGTTATACCCTGCATTTATGTTTCTTTAAAAATGTGTTTAGTCCCGGAGTACTAAAATTTACTAGGGGGGAATGTGGCACCCCAGGGGTCTGGTTCCCACAGTAATAGAAATATTACGTCTGAGAGCAGAAGGGAGGTTTCTCTGGTCAGGAGCCCTAAGCATGCAACACCGCCCGCCCAGACCTGGGAGGGGAGGAATCTGCCCTTATAAACTGGGTCTGGGGCGGGATTAGGAGAGAGAGTCCCAGACAGAGACGCAGTCTGGTCTGGAGGACAGCAGACACAGGGAAAGGAAGAACCAGGAGCTCTGTAGGAGCAGGAGTGAGAGCCAGGGGCTGGAAGCCAGATAGCTCGCACTGGCTGGAGACACTAATATCGGACACGGAAGAGTCCGAAGCTGTGGGGACATCCAGGTCCAGCAGCAGAATCCAACCGGCAGGGGATTCCCGGTCCTCTGGCCATAGAAGCCCGGAGGCACGGTCACAAGCAAGGGACCAGCACCGCCGTCGTGGAGCGGAGGCTAACAGGAGGCCGCAAGTCACCGGCCATACGGGTGAGCACCACACGGTATACTCAGGGACGTGGGCTACTTCTACCCGCATACAGCAAGGTAGCCAGGAAAGAGTGCAGATAGACGGGGAGGCCTACAACTCCACCTGGCCAGGGGAGATCCTACTTGCTCACAGACTGACCAGGCCCCTACTGCTAACCAGTACTCCCGGGAGGGTCTGCCTTATAACACCAGTAAAGACCCTGAACTGCACTGCACGGACTCTGAGTTATTCCTGCTGTGCTCGTGCACCATCACTCCCATCATCCACACTAACTGCCCTGAGGCTGTACTCCTCCCGTGGGGAGTCATCCCATTCTTAGCTGCACACATAACACCGGCCTCAGCGGTCTGCCTTGCAGCGGCGGTCCCCACTGACCGCAATCCACGGGTGGCGTAGTCGGACTATCATCATACCAATAACCCTGCCTCTGATTTGACCACCCTGGGCACGGACCGGGTCATCACCACGAGGAATACAACCCCCAGCATTCATCCTAAAAGGCCCGCTTCCGGGTTCCCCACAGGCCCAGGGGGCGCGTCACATACACTGCACAGTACCACTCCCCTGGCCTGTATATATATATACACTGCACAGTACCACTACCCCTGGCCTGTATATATATACACTGCACAGTACCACTACCCCTGGCTTGTATATATATACACTGCACAGTACCACTACCCCTGGCTTGTATATATACACTGCACAGTACCACTCTTCCTGTCCAGTATATATACACTGCACAGTACCACTCCCCCTGTCCAGTATATATACAGTGCACAGTACCACTCCCCCTGTCCAGTATATATACAGTGCACAGTACCACTCCCCCTGTCCAGTATATATACAGTGCACAGTACCACTCCCCCTGTCCTGTATATATACACTGAACAGTACCACTCCCCCTGTCCTGTATATATACACTGCACAGTACCACTCCCCCTGTCCTGTATATATACACTGCACAGTACCACTCCTCCTGTCCAGTATATATACACTGCACAGTACCACTCCCCCTGTCCAGTATATATACAGTGCACAGTACCACTCCCCCTGTCCAGTATATATACACTGCACAGTACCACTTCTCTTGTCCTATATATATACACTGCACAGTACCACTTCTCCTGTCCTGTATATATACACTGCACAGTACCACGCCTCCTGTCCTATATATATATACACTGCACAGTACCACTTCTCCTGTCTATATACACTGCACAGTACCACTTCTCCTGTCCTGTGTACTGGGTATCATTCTCAGCATCTATGTTATACTGTGCATACATACACTGCACACTACCAATTCTCCTGTCCTGTATACTGGGTGTAATTCTCACTGCCCGTATTATTCTGTGTATATGACGCGCCCCCTGGGCCAGTGCTGTTTGGGGATTACCCGGAGCCGGATCAGATGGGGGTTGTAGTCTCCGAGTGGCGGCGACCCGGTCCGTGCCCAGGGTGTCAAACTCAGTGTGTGGCAGTCTTGATAGATGTTATTGGTGTTCTTAGTGTCGACTACGCCACCCGTTGATTTGCGGTCAAAAGGCCGCCGCTGCAGAAGGGTCCGCTGAGGCTGGTGGTATGTGTGCAGCTGTGGTAGTATAACCCCCAACGGGAGGGGTATAGCCTCAGGGGGTCAGATGTAGAGGATGGTGGTTGTGAAGGTGCAGGATGATCAAGCAAGAAGACTCAGAGTCGGGCTGTGCAGTTCAGGGGTTTTTACTTACGGGTGTTCTTATGGTCACTCTGGCCTGAAGTGACCACCCGAGCCGTGCTGCGTCCACCAGGTCCTGGACTCGGCCAACCCCCAAGAAATTCTGGAGCGTGGTCCTGAGCTCCTTTCTGACTGTCCTTTCTACTGGCCTTTCCCACCAGGGATCCACTTATGTCCGGCTCCCTCGGGTCTCTTGTCGGTCAAGCCTACTCTGGGCTCCCTGACCCTGTGCTTGGTATGCCTTTCCAGTGGATTTGGTGAGGGTCGTGGCAGATCCTGCCCACGACCTCCGGTTCCTGGCTAAGGTGTGCTTTTCTCTCTGCCAGCTTGGGATCCGGTACCCTGGGTGCCAACGCTTCACCCTGCTGTTTGTATTCTGGGGTCTTGGGGTTCCTTCTTCTTCTCTCTGGGTCCTTCTGACTCCTCTCTCTCTCTCAGACTTGGCCTTGGAGCTGGGCCCAGCCGGAACCACAACTCCCTGTCAGCCCTTCTGGCTGAGCTTCTCTGCTCTGCTCCTCAGGCTAAACTCTGACAGACTGACCCTGATCTAAGATGGTGCCCACCTTATATACTCCCTCTATGTGTGAGCTCAGGTGACCAGCACCCAATGAGCTCCTAGCCTTACCCAGACTGCTCCCCCTATCTGCCCCTACACTACTGGGATGTTCCACCCCCCTCGGACTCCAGCCAGGGACAGACACTGTCGTACCTGCACATATACTGGTGGGAGTACCGTCGGTCTGTCCCCCGGAAATGGGATGTATGTAGTGTATGCAGCTATCTGAGCTCAGTCCCACACTCCATCCTTACCCGGGAGTGGAATACCACACCTCTGGCTTGAGGTGTAATACCCCTGTAGCAGCCGAGTCCTCAGGGTGCTACATATATATATTGTAGGGTTTTGTACTCACTCAGCCGCGTTAGAGGCAGGCAGAGGATACTGGCTCTTTAAAATGTCCAAGGCAGGTTTATTTAGGCTTCATAAACCGCACTTTCAAAGGAAACAAAACACGGCCTTCTCCGGCACAAAGTAACAAAACATGAAAATAAACAGTCCATATAGCACTGCGTGTTCGGGTTCGGTTTAGCAAAGACACGTTGGAGGTCTCCACACCTCCAGCCACAGACACTGAATGAGACACTCGGTCTCCATTTTATACACACGCCATGGGGTGGGGATATGTGAGCAGTCAATCCCTCCCGTCTCTTATGACTGCTCGTAAAAACCAGCCCTGATACACCCTATTAACCCTCTCAGCACCAAATTTGCTGAAGTATGCTTCCCTGGTTTTACATCACCGAAGCTTCCAACCTGGGTGATACATATCTCCCCTCAAGGACCTGACCGGCGGCCATCTTACACCCCCCCCCTCTGCCCAAAGTCGTGGGGTTGACACCTTCCGCTAACAAACAGTGGACCCTCGACAATGTGTCAGCATTGCCATGCAGTTTCCCTGGCCTATGCTCTGCATGGAAGTTGAACTCCTGAAGGGCTAGGAACCACCTGGTCACTCAAGCATTGTTCCCCTTTTTCTCGCTCATCCACCTTAGTGGGGCATGGTCTGACACCAGCCTGAACTTTCGGCCTTAAGGTACCGTCACACTTAGCGACAGCGATCCCGACAACGATACGACCTGGGAGGGATCGTTGCTGCGTCACTGGGTGGTGGCAGGTGAGATGTCAAACAGTCAGATCTTCCCAACGACGCAGCAACGATACGGCGACCCGTAGCGACCGGTATAACGGTGCAACGCAAATGCACGCCTATGTGTCTCGGTTCTGAGTCGCCAACGAGGTCGTTGGTAAGGTGTCAAACACACCGATGCATGCTACCCAGCGGGACCTCAACGATCAAAAAATGGTCCAGGCCATTTCGACACGACCAGCGATCTCACAGCAGGGGCCCGGTCGCTGCTACGTGTCAAAAATTGTAGAACCGTGTCTGTTTTATTTCATTAAAATACTTTATTCTGGCCGTGTCTTTAATTGAAAATGCACCGACCATTTTACTACGCGGTTAGTAATGGGGGCGTCTTATAGGCGCCCTCCATTACTAACCTGTGCTTCACGTCAGCCGCCAATACAAGGCTGACGTGAACCTCAACCCCATTACCCCCTGCCATCGCTACAGGTCAGCGTGGAAGAGCGAGGCTAAGTGCCAGGTTTGACGCATCTTATGGATGCGCCATTTCTGGGATCGCTGAGGGGTGATATTAATAGCCGCAGAGGGGGCTAGTATTCATGGCCCCTTACCTGGCTATTAATATTAGCCCGCAGCTGTCTAGTTTAGCCTTTGCTGGCTAGATTTTATAGGGGGACCCCACGTCAATTTTTTTCTGGGGTCCCCCTGTAGTTTAGCCAGTAAAGGCTAAACACACAGCTGTGGACTGATATTAATAGCCAGGGAACATTGTTGGCTAATGGCCCTTCCGAGGCTACTAATATCAGCCTCCAGCGGTCGACTTTCCCTCTGCTGGTTATAAAAATGACGTGGGAGCCATTTTTTTAGGCTTTGTGACCCATAATTCAGACGTAGCAGCGCTTTGGGCGCAAATTTTTGCTGCGTCCAAAACGTTGCATTCTATTGAAAGCAGGTAAATCCACATGTGTTCACTGAACCATGTGTATTTACCGCGTTCTATACATTCTAGTGGTCAAATTTCTATTGAGGAGACTAGCGACTCCACAAGAGAAATTGACATGCTGCAGTCCTGAAAGACGCACCGCATGTAAGTAGTACATAGTACATAGTTTGTAAAGCCGAATAAAGACTTGCGTCCATCAAGTTCGACCTGTAAGTTCTGTAGTTGCTAAAGTTGATCCAGAGGAGGGCAAAAACCCCAAATGATTTAGCCAATCTTCACCTGAGGAAAAATTCCCTCCCGACTCTGAAACCAGCAGTCAGAATAAATCCCTGTATCAACCTACTATTTTATTCTATTTTTAAGTATATGCAGAAATCTGCCTGGTATCTAGAAAAGCATCCAGTCCCCGCTTGAACTGGTGTAGTGAATCCGACATTACCGTCTCCTCACTCAGTGAATTCCATATTCTCACTGCTCTTACCGTAAAGAACCCCTTCCTATGCTGGTGCTGAAACCTTTTCTCTTCCAGTCTTAGTGAGTGCCCTCTTGTTACCGTAATATCCCTCCTTTTGAACAAATCCCGGGCAAGGTCTCTATACTGTCCCCTAACATATTTGTACACATTTATTATGTCCCCCCTCAACCTTCTCTTTTCCAGGCTGAATAGTCCTAGTTTTGCCAACCTCTCTGGGTATTGCAGTCCCTCCATTTCCTTTATTAATTTTGTTGCCCTCCTTTGTACCTTTTCAAGCTCATTTATATCCTTTCTATATATTGGGGCCCATAACTGAGCACAGTATTCCAAGTGTGGTCTGACCAGTGCTTTGTACAGTGGAAGAACAATGTTCTCATCCTTTGCAGCTATACCTCTTCTGATACATCCCATTACCCTGTTTGCCCTTACAGCAGCGGCCTGACTTTGGGCACTCCAATTTAGTTTGCTATCAATCAAGATGCCCAAGTCCTTCTCCATCTCTGAATTCCCCAATGATTTCCCATTCAGTGAGTACTGGTGACTTCCATTTTTCCTTCCCATATGTATGACCTTACATTTCTCCTCGTTAAACCTCATTTGCCATTTAATGCTCCACCTACCCAGCTTATCCAAATCCCTCTGAAGGTCTTCACTATCCTCTTTTGTATTAATTGTTTTACATAACTTTGTGTCATCTGCAAATATTGATATTTTACTATTTATCCCGTTGACTATGTCGTTAATAAAGATATTAAATAACATTGGGCCTAGTACAGACCCCTGTGGTACCCCACTAGTGACGCTTACCCAATCTGAGTATATTCCATTTATAACCACCCTCTGCCTTCTATCCTTTAGCCAGTTAGCTACCCACTTGCAGACATTTTCCCCCAGCCCCATCATTCTCATTTTGTATACCAACCTATTATGTGGCACGCTATCGAACGCTTTTGAGAAGTCGAGATACACGACATCCACTGGTTCCCCCTGATCTACTCGAGAGCTAACCTCCTCGTAGAAGTCAATCAGGTTTGTTTGGCAGGAGCGATTCCTCATGAATCCATGTTGGTTCGGAGTTAATAGATTATTAGCGTCAAGATGCTCCATGATTGCCTCATTAATAAAGCCTTCAAAAATTTTGCCCACAACGGACGTCAGACTCACCGGCCGATAGTTTCCGGCGTCACTTTTTGCTCCCTTTTTGAATATTGGCACTACATTCGCCTGTCGCCAATCAAGTGGTACAGACCCAGTCTCAACAGAGTCCTTAAATATAAGATATAACGGTCTGTCTATCACATTACTTAGTTCCCTTAGTACCCGTGGGTGTATGCCATCAGGTCCTGGTGATTTGTTTATTTTAATGTTACTGAGGCGTTTCTGTACCCCAGCTTGGGTTAGATTTGTCATACTTAGTGGAGGATTAAGCTTGTCACTTCTCATTTCGCCTGTTAGTTCTTTTTCCTTTGTGAAAGTTGACAAAAAAAATTTATTTAATAGATTAGCTTTATCCTCATCTTTCTCTATGATTTTGCCTTCCTCACTTTTTATCGGTCCAATATTATTCGATTTAATCCTTTTACTATTTATATACGTAAAGAACAGTTTAGGATTTGATCTACTTTCCCTAGCAATACGTCTCTCTGTTTCCTCCTTCGCTATTTTTATTTGTTTTTTGCAGGTTCTCGTTTTTTCCTTGTAACACATTAGTGCCTCCTTGCTGTTTTCCTGTTTTAATCTCTTGAATGCCTCTTTTTTGCTATTTAACACCCCTTTTACGTTCTTATTCAACCATATTGGTTTCCTCTTATTTCTGGCCCTTTTATTCCCATACGGTATATACCTCTCGCACTGAGTATTCAGAATTCTTTTGAAGGTTTCCCATTTACTATTCGTATTTCCTTGATTAAGAACTTTGTCCCAGTCTATAAGTTGAAGGTTTTCTTTCAGCTGATCAAACTTCGCCCTCCTAAAGTTTAATGTTTTAGTTGTTCCCTTATTGATAACCCTACTGAAGGGCATTTTGAAATTGATAATATTATGATCACTATTACCTAGGTGCCCCCCTATCTGTACCTCAGTTATTCTATCAGGCCTATTAGTCAATATTAAGTCCAACACTGCCTTCCCTCTCGTTGGTTCCTGCACTAGTTGGGAGAGATAATTATCCTTGATATTTGTCAAGAACCTTTTTCCTTTCTGCCATCTACAGGTTTCTGTTTCCCAGTCAATATCCGGGTAGTTGAAGTCCCCCATTACAATCACCTCATTATGTTTTGCTACTTTGTCTATTTGTCCTAATAGCAGTTTCTCATTCTCCTCTGTTATATTGGGTGGCTTATAGCAGACCCCCAGTAATATTTTATTATTATTTTTTGCCCCCTCTATCTCTACCCACATGGACTCGACCCCCTCTTCTCCCTCTCCTATATCTTCCCTTAGTCTGGGCTTTAGACGTGACTTTACATATAAGCAGACTCCTCCGCCCTTCCCCTGTTTCCGGTCCCTTCTAAATAAACTATAATCTGTTAAATTTACCGCCCAGTCGTAGCTATCGTCTAGCCAAGTCTCTGTTATACCTACGATGTCATACCTCTCCTCCGATATAAGCGCCCGCAGCTCATCCGCCTTATTGGTCAGGCTTCTTGCGTTGGTCAGCATGCAAGATAAAACTTTGGGGTTATTTAGCATCCTATTCTTCTCTAACGATCTAACTGTACTATCCCCACCCCCCTCTCCACCCTCATTATATTCACTTCTCCCCTTCCCCCTTGCTTGCCTCACATCCCACCTATTTCCTTGGTTTCCCCCCCCCCGTCTCTAGTTTAAAAACTCCTCCAACCTATTAGCCATCTTCTTCCCCAGCACCGCTGCACCCTCCCCATTGAGGTGCAGCCCGTCCCTACGGTAGAGCCTGTAGCCGACAGCGAAGTCGGCCCAGTTCTCCATGAACCCAAACCCTTCTGCCTTGCACCAACTCTTTAGCCACTTATTCACCTCCCTAACCTCCCGTTGGCGCTCCTGTGTGGCTCGCGGGATTGGTAGTATTTCTGAGAAAACTACCTTGGAGGTCCTTGCCCTAAGCTTCCTACCTAGATCCCTGAAATCATTTTTAAGGACCCTCCATCTACCACTCACTTTGTCATTGGTGCCAATGTGGACCATGACCGCTGGGTCTTCGCCAGCCCCACCCAGTAACCTGTCAACCCGATCCGCGATGTGCCGGACTCGAGCGCCAGGGAGGCAGCACACCGTTCGGCGATCCCGGTCTTTGTGACAGATTGCCCTGTCTGTCCCCCTAATAATAGAGTCACCCACTACCAGGACCTGTCTAGCCTGCCCTACACTTCCCCCCTCCCCCTCATTACTGGAGCATACACTCCCCCGGCGGTCAGAGGATCTGTCGTGCTCCAATAATGCCGGTTCTGAACCAGCCTTCCTATACTTCTTCCCTCTATCCCTTCTAACCGTTACCCAGCTCCCTGCCTGTTCAGCCTGCGCTTCCCCACTAAGCTCCACCCCCAGTGTTGACCCATTGAGTGTCTGCTCGGTGAGCAGCAAACTCCATTCCATGTTGTCGATGCTCCTCAGTACCGCTATCTGAGCACTTAGATCCAGGATTTGGGCTTCCAAGTGCACGATATGCTCACATCTCTCGCAGCAGTATGGATCCCTGAGCGGTAGCTCAGGGAATGCATACATTGCGCAAGATGTACACTGCACGGCTCCGGCCAACATGGACGTCATTCTAAATATGGGGATACAGTCAGTATATATGTACAAGTACAAAACACAATTATTTATATATAGGTGTATGGACGGGGATCAATTAGGGATGTGCAAGTGTATCGATTAGATATCGGCGCGAGATCAGTTAAGTATGGACGGGGGATCAATTAAGTATCAATTAAGTATGGACGGGGGATCAGCTGAGTGGGTCAGGTGGATTAATTAAGTGTGGACGGTGTGTCAATTAACTATGGACTGGGATCAATAAGTATGGACTGGGGAAATAATTAATTGTGGACTAGGGATTCAATCAATTAATTATGGACAGGGGGTTTAATTAAATAGGATGGGGGGTAAAGCAAAAAAATAGGTATGGACGGTGGGTCAATTAACTAAGGACTGGGGATCAATAAGTATCAATAATATCAATAAATATGGACTGGGGAAATAATTAATTGTGGTCTGGGGAATCAATCAATTAATTATGGACAGGGGTTAATTAAATATGGTGGGGGATAAGGCAAATAGATAGGGACTGGGGATGAGTAAAAGTGGACAAGGGGAATCTATTAAATAGGACAAGGGGGATCAATCAATTATGGGCTGGGGGGGTCAATCATTTAAATGTGGTCAGGGGGATCACTTTAATATGGACGGGGGGTGGTCGGGGATCAATTAAATGAGGACGGGGGGTCAATTTAATGTGGTCAGAGGGATCAGTTAAATATGGACGGGGGTGTTCAGGGGAATCAATTTAAATATGGACGGGGGGGTAATCAATTAAATATGGACTAGGGAATACAATACAATTACAATACAGATACAAATACAATACAGTACAGTACACACTTGGGTTCAGTAGGGCCGCTTATCGCGGCCTCCTGCCCCTCACTCACCTCCTCTAGGGACGCTGCACGCTATCACAGCGCGCTTGTCCCTCCGGTCGCCTCTTACCGGTCCTCCTGATCACCTCCTGGTAACCACCACCTGGCACCCTCCGCTGGCCGGCACTGCACGCTGCCACAGCACTCTCTTGCGCTCGTCCCTCCGGTCGCCTCCTACTGGTCCTCCCGGTCCGCTCGGTCACCTCCGCCTGGCTCTCCTCCCTTCCCAGGAGCTCTCTCCACACACAGCACAACTCTTGCCAAGTGTCCACGGGTGATTCGCAGTCTCTGATGCACGCATAGTGGACATGGGATTTCTAGAGATCCCATCCACTATGCTGTAACTGTTATGATCTGCAACATGTACAAAGGAAAGATAAGGTAAAACTGTCCCTACAGTAAAACTAAGCTGAAACCCTACGATATAGCGGGCTGCCTGTTCCTAGCAAACAGACCCGCCTTAGTCCTCGGCTTGTCTGAACGAAGACCTATAGCATAAGGGGAGGGGTCCCTAATAGAACTAAGGACTGGGACAAAAATGGGACACCTCCTAAACAGAGCAGTTGTTGCAGAACACAAAAAGAACAAACAGACAAAAAAGTACTAGAGGTCCCAAAAGGACCAAACGAACTGACAGAGAAAGGCACAGAAGCACCTGGCTAGAGAAACAGTCAAACACTGAAGTCCAGCACAGCCAAAAGGGCGGAGCTGGAAAATAAAGGCAGATGGTCACGTGACCACAAAACACAAGATGGAAAAAACAAACAGGAGGGTTCTAACAGTAACATCTGGACGTTGCAGGTTTGACGCTGTATATACACGTATATGGCCACGTACCCAAACTCACCCACAGCGTATCAGTTTCTGTAGCAGACACGCTAGTCTCCGCTGCAGATTTTGACCGATTGAAGTGTCATTATATGCGGTGGATTCACATGTAATGACAACAAAAGTGCGGTATTAGAACACCACGTTTTGGATGCAACATAAATTCGATGTGTCCAAAGCACTGCTGAGTGCTGATCGGGGGACGTAGCAGCTAACAAATCAGCTGTGAGATGTTAATTATGGCCAGGGAAATGTTTGCCTATTGACACCTTCCCGGGCTAAGAAAAAAAACATCTCACAGCAGTCGCATAAATTACATGAATAGAAATGCTAATGAAGAGTGGGTGAATGGGACTAGCTGACACCCAGCTCTTTTGTTTGGTGATGTCAAGGTGTCAATCAGACCTTTTCTTGACCAAACAAAGTAAAGAAACAGACAGACACAGTGTAAACACTTTATTTGAAATACAACAGACCCATTCTCTAATCATTTAAATGAACCAATATACTCACCCCATCTCTTATGGTAATCCAAGGGCTTAAGCAATGTCCCACCAACTTTATTTAGTGTAGCATCGGCGTCTCTGCCCCTTGCTAGGCAGAGACGCCGTCCCTCTCACCTCCCCACTCCTGGCGCGGCGTCCTCCAGCGCTTCTCTCCCCGCTGCTTCCGGCACGTGCTCCTTCCCCGGCAGTGTGCTTAGGGCACGCGCGCGCGCGCTCCCCCGCTCTTTAAGGGACCGCGCGCGCCGTCCTAAGGAGTCCCCGGCCAATTGCCGGAGGATCTCCCATTTATAAGGCACCTCCTCCAAAATGGAGGTGCCCGAGCTATGTTGTTTGCACTGTGTCTCACCTGTGCTTCAGCCCTCAGGTTCCGCTGCTAGCCTGACTTCACGTCCTGCATGCCAGCCTGTTACTTGCCTAGTCCGTCAGACCGCTCACCTGGGAGCATCTTCTACTTACCTGCCTTGTCTGCCAGTCCGCTCACCTGGGAGCGTCCTTCAGTTACCTGCCTGTTACCTGCCTCGTCTGTCAGACCGCTCACCTGGGAGCGTACACCAGTTACTTGCCTGTTACCTGCCTTGTCTGCCAGTCCGCTCACCTGGGAGCGTCCTTCAGTTACCTGCCTGTTACCTGCCTCGTCTGTCAGACCGCTCACCTGGGAGCGTACACCAGTTACTTGCCTGTTACCTGCCTTGTCTGCTGACTGCTCACCTGGGAGCGCCCACCAGTCACCTGCCTGTCTCCTGCCTCGTCTGTCAGACTGCTCACCTGGGAGCGTCCACCAGTTACCTGACTGTTTCCTGCTGTCTCAGTCTGCCCGCTCACCTGGGAGCGCCCGCCAGCTACCTGTCAGGTACCCGCCTCGCCTGTCTACCCAGAGACTGCCCCGGTCACTTGCCGTGACCACCTGCCTATCTACCCAGAGACTGCCCCGGTCACTTGCCGTGACCTCCTGCCTATCTACCCAGAGACTGCCCCGGTCACTTGCCGTGACCTCCTGCCTATCTACCAGAGACTGCCCCCATCACTTGCCGTGACCACCTGCCTGTCTTCCCAGAGACTGTCCCCCGTCACCTGCCGTGACCACCTGCCCGCTTACCCAGAGACTGTCCCCGTCACTTGCTGTGACTACCTGCTTGCCCTCCCTGGGAGTCACCCGCTTCCTTACAAGGACTTCCCCCTTGTATTGCAGCTCAGAGGTTCCACTTCCCGGACCCGTAACAGTTAGCTCGGGCCATGGAACCTGGTGGCACCCAAGCTCCCTCGCTCTCTGACCTATACCATGAACTCTCCCGTCAGAGATCCCAGCAGGAGTCCATCCTGAACCACCTGCGGAATGTCAACTCCCGCCTGGACACACTGTCTGCTCCACCAGCAACCACCGCTAGTGTCACGACTCGCACCCCGGCAGCACCGTTGCCCACCAATACCATGGCATCCTGTCCCGGACCCCGGCTGTCTGCACCTCCTCGCTTCGGAGGCGATCCCGCTCAAGCTCGGGGCTTCATAAACCAGTGCACCCTGCACTTTGAACTCTTGATTCACCAATTTATCTCCGACCGGGCCAAAGTGGCATTCATCATGTCCCATCTCACTGGGGAGGCACTGGCATGGCTTAACCCCCTGTGGGAGAGAGGGGATCCCCTGGTGTCCGACCTGTCGTCTTTCCTCATTGCTTTCCGGAGAGTCTTCGATGAACCGGGACGAAAGAATTCATCTGCCTCCTCTTTGCTACGTCTCCGTCAAGGGAGTCTCACCGTGGGCCAATATGCCATACGGTTCCGCACCCTCGCTTCTGAGCTTGCCTGGGATAATGAGGCCCTGGTGTCCGTCTTCTGGGAGGGCCTTTCCGGTCGGATTAAAGATGAGCTCGCCGGTCGGGATATTCCTACCACCCTGGATGACCTGGTGTCGTTGGCTACCCGGATTGACATCCGGTTTCAAGAACGCACCAAAGAGACCACCCGTGAGAGAAGGTTTCCCCGCCTAGCTCCTACTTTCCAGAAACCTGTCTCCTCTTCTGTCACTCCCCGGGCACACTCACCCGAGCCCATGCAGGTCGACCAGACCAAGATGGTCAAATCTCGCCAAGAGTCTCGCCGAGCCGAGGGGAGCTGCTTCTATTGTGGCAGTAAGGAGCACTTGATTCGTTCCTGCCCGGAGAGGCCGGGAAACTCCAGTGTCTAGGACCGCTCGGAGAGGTCGCCCTAGACAAAAATAAATCCTCTCCAACCCTGACTTTGTCTGTATCTATCTCCTGGGGAGAGACCCGTCACTTTGAACTCGCCCACCTGGATTCTGGATCCGCTGGAAACCTCATCTCCCAGTCCCTGGTTGAGAAATACCGTAATCCCACCAAGTCTCTGGCTGAACCCTTGTCGGTCGCCTCAGTGGATGGAAGACTCCTTCCGGTGACCATCCTGCTCGCCACAGAACCCATAACCCTGCAGGTGGGAATGCTGCACTCTGAGGTAATCTCCTTCCATGTGTTGCCCGGACTCTCCCACTCCCTATTGCTAGGTCTACCTTGGCTCCAAACACACGAACCCGTGTTGAACTGGCATTCCGGTGAAGTACTCCGGTGGGGGCCGGACTGCCATAAGACCTGCCTGGTTCCGGTTCGTCCGGTTCGTCCTCCACCTACCCCAGCTAATTTACCCGGTCTTCCGGCTCCTTACTGGACCTATGCTGACGTCTTTGGTAAGAAGGAAGCAGAGACATTGCCACCTCATAGGCCATATGATTGCCCGATTGACCTGGTTCCTGGCGCCACTCCACCCTGTGGGCGTATTTATCCGTTGTCTGCGGCCGAAACCCGGGCCATGTCTGAGTACATAGAGGAGAATCTGGCCAGGGGATTCATCCGGA
Source organism: Phyllobates terribilis (assembly GCF_046119375.1). Classification (NCBI taxonomy): domain Eukaryota; kingdom Metazoa; phylum Chordata; class Amphibia; order Anura; family Dendrobatidae; genus Phyllobates; species Phyllobates terribilis. The sequence goes on from NW_027362767.1 coordinate 144,174,005, forward strand.
AGTCTACTTCCCTGGCTGGAGCCGGATTCTTCTTTGTCAAAAAAAAGGATGGCTCGCTACGCCCCTGTATTGACTATAGAGGACTCAATCAGATCACGGTTAAAAATAAATACCCCCTTCCGCTCATCTCCGAGTTATTTGATCGCCTTAAAGGCGCCAGGATCTTTTCCAAGCTGGATCTTCGTGGAGCGTATAACCTGGTCCGTATCCGTCAGGGAGACGAGTGGAAAACGGCATTTAATACCCGTGACGGACACTATGAGTACCGTGTGATGCCCTTCGGTCTCTGCAATGCTCCCGCCGTCTTCCAAGAACTGGTCAACGACATCTTCCGTGACCTTCTTTACTCCTGCGTGGTGGTATACCTGGACGACATCTTGGTCTTCTCTCCGGATCTTCCCTCACACCGGAGGGATGTTCGTCAGGTCCTGCTGAGGCTCAGGCAGAACCACCTCTATGCTAAATACGAGAAGTGCCTTTTTGAGCAGACCTCTCTTCCATTCCTGGGCTATGTTATCTCCCAGACGGGTTTGCGAATGGATCCCGAGAAGCTCTCTGCTGTCCTAAAGTGGCCCCGTCCGGAGGGCTTGAAGGCGATACAGCGATTCCTGGGCTTCGCTAATTACTATCGTCTCTTCATTCCTCACTTCTCGTCTCGGACTGCGCCCATATCTGCGCTCACCCGTAAGGGAGCAAATCCCAAGGTATGGCCACCCGAAGCTGAGGAGGCCTTCCTTTCCCTGAAGCAAGCCTTCTCCTCTGCCCCTGTGCTGCACCGTCCGGACTGCAACAAACAGTTCTACCTGGAGGTTGATGCTTCCTCCTCTGGAGCCGGAGCGGTGCTCACCCAAAAGTCTTCTTCCGGGAGAATGGTAACCTGCGGCTTCTTCTCTAAAATCTTCTCCTCCTCTGAGCGCAATTACTCCATTGGAGACCGAGAACTGTTAGCTGTTAAATTGGCGCTGGAGGAGTGGCGTTACCTGCTTGAAGGGGCTCTATACCCGGTGATCATCTACACGGATTACAAAAACCTGGCATATCTCCAAAATGCCCAGAGACTTAATCCATGTCAGGCCCGGTGGTCTTTGTTTTTTGCCCGCTTCGATTTCATCCTTCATTTCCGCCCGGCGGACAAGAATGTCAAAGCTGATGCCTTGTCCCGATCCTTCCTGTCCTCCGACCAAGAGGAGGAGCCTATGCACATTATCGACCCCTCCAAGGTGATGAATGTGGCCCCCCTGGATTTGACTCGTCTTCCACCCGGCAAGACGTTCGTGGCGCCTCCTGACCGTGAGAAGGTTCATCACTGGGGTCATTCTTCTAAACTTGCTGGCCATGCCGGTCAAAAAAAGACCTTCCTACTCATTTCCCGGCATTACTGGTGGCCTACCCTGCGTAAGGATGTGGTAGACTTCGTCTCTGCATGTTCATCTTGTGGCCGCAACAAGGTTCCCAGACACTTACCAGCTGGTCATCTCCTGCCGCTTCCCATACCTGTTGCCCCGTGGCAACACATCGCTATGGACTTCATTACCGATCTTCCTGTCTCTGCCGGGTGTACTGTCATTTGGGTGGTCGCTGACCGCTTTTCTAAAATGGCCCACTTCATTCCCCAGCCTGGTCTTCCATCTGCACCTGAGCTGGCTAAGGACTTTATCCGCCATATCTTCCGTCTTCATGGCCTACCCCTCCACATCGTGTCGGATCGAGGAGTTCAGTTCACCTCGCGCTTCTGGAGAGCCACATGTAAACTGCTGGACGTCACCCTGGACTTCTCACTCCGCTTACCACCCTCAGTCCAATGGTCAAGTGGAGCGGATCAATCAGATCCTTACCAGCTATCTCCGGCACTTTGTTAATGCCCACCATTCTGATTGGGTGGACCTCCTCCCTTGGGCCGAGTTCTCTTACAATAACCACGAGAGCGAGTCCTCTTCCAAATCCCCGTTCTTTGTTGTCTTTGGCCAGCACCCCCGGATTCCGTTTCCCGTCTCCGCCTCTGTGGACAACCCTGCCGCGCAGTCTCTTGTCAGCGAGTTTTCTACCATTTGGGAGAGTACTAGATCCGCACTTCTTCTGTCCTCCGAGCGGATGAAGAGATATGCTGATAAGAGACGTCTGGATCCGCCTCAATTCCGTCCGGGAGACAAGGTTTGGCTCTCCTCCAAACATGTACGGCTCAAGATACCCTCCTACAAGTTAGGTCCTCGCTTCATCGGCCCATTCGAAATCCTCAGGCAAATAAATCCGGTGGCCTACAAACTAAAACTCCCGGCCACCTTACGGATTCCTAACTCCTTCCATGTGTCTCTCCTCAAACCCGTTGTCTTTAACTCTTTTTCCAATAATCCAGGTGCCCCTCCTGCTCCGGTTTCCGCTGATGACGTCTTTGAGGTAGAGAGTATTCTGGCCTCCAAGAGGGTAAGAGGAAAGACCTTTTTTCTGGTAGATTGGAGGGGGTTTGGTCCTGAGGAGAGAACTTGGGAGCCCAGGGAGAACATCAACGCCCCGCTTCTCCTTGAAAAATTTCTTTCTGGCCAAAAAAAGAGGGGGCCTAAAGGGGGGGGTACTGTAGCATCGGCGTCTCTGCCCCGTGCTAGGCAGAGACGCCGTCCCTCTCACCTCCCCACTCCTGGCGCGGCGTCCTCCAGCGCTTCTCTCCCCGCTGCTTCCGGCACGTGCTCCTTCCCCGGCAGTGTGCTTAGGGCACGCGCGCGCTCCCCCGCTCTTTAAGGGACCGCGCGCGCCGTCCTAAGGAGTCCCCGGCCAATTGCCGGAGGATCTCCCATTTATAAGGCACCTCCTCCAAAATGGAGGTGCCCGAGCTATGTTGTTTGCACTGTGTCTCACCTGTGCTTCAGCCCTCAGGTTCCGCTGCTAGCCTGACTTCCCGTCCTGCATGCCAGCCTGTTACTTGCCTAGTCCGTCAGACCGCTCACCTGGGAGCATCTTCTACTTACCTGCCTTGTCTGCCAGTCCGCTCACCTGGGAGCGTCCTTCAGTTACCTGCCTGTTACCTGCCTCATCTGTCAGACCGCTCACCTGGGAGCGTACACCAGTTACTTGCCTGTTACCTGCCTTGTCTGCCAGTCCGCTCACCTGGGAGCGTCCTTCAGTTACCTGCCTGTTACCTGCCTCGTCTGTCAGACCGCTCACCTGGGAGCGTACACCAGTTACTTGCCTGTTACCTGCCTTGTCTGCTGACTGCTCACCTGGGAGCGCCCACCAGTCACCTGCCTGTCTCCTGCCTCGTCTGTCAGACTGCTCACCTGGGAGCGTCCACCAGTTACCTGACTGTTTCCTGCTGTCTCAGTCTGCCCGCTCACCTGGGAGCGCCCGCCAGCTACCTGTCAGGTACCCGCCTCGCCTGTCTACCCAGAGACTGCCCCGGTCACTTGCCGTGACCACCTGCCTATCTACCCAGAGACTGCCCCGGTCACTTGCCGTGACCTCCTGCCTATCTACCCAGAGACTGCCCCCATCACTTGCCGTGACCACCTGCCTGTCTTCCCAGAGACTGTCCCCCGTCACCTGCCGTGACCACCTGCCCGCTTACCCAGAGACTGTCCCCGTCACTTGCTGTGACTACCTGCTTGCCCTCCCTGGGAGTCACCCGCTTCCTTACAAGGACTTCCCCCTTGTATTGCAGCTCAGAGGTTCCACTTCCCGGACCCGTAACATTTAGCTCCACAAATCATTCATTGATGCTCAAAAACGCTTCAAAAAGCGCATGTAAAAACTCATGTAAAAAGCGTCAAAAACACATGTAAGTCCACATGTGTTGTTTTCTGCCAGGGAGAGACAAAAATGCTCATGCTTTAAATCTGTATCGTGTGCACATACCCTAAGAGGTAGTATCTTAGGGTGTCCAGTGCCCACTTGATGGCCAAACATTCCTTCTCCACTATGGAGTAATTTCACAAGACATCAGCTTCCGGCTTAAATACATTATGGGGTGCTTTTCCCCGTTCATCTCTTGTGATAGGATAGCACCCAGCCCGACATCTGACTCATTCATCTGAACCACAAACTCCTTCAAGAAATCTGGTGCCACCAACACTGGCTGTTTACACAGGACATGCTTGAGTTCCTGGAAGGCCATCTTGTTTTCTGGAGACCACTTAGCCGATTTTGTCCCCTTAAGGAGGTCTGACAAAGGGGCGGCTGTCATGGCGAAGTTAGGGATGAACCGGCGGTAGTAACCAGGCCCGGCGTCAGCACCCGGGCAAGTGCTGGGGCCCTGAGCAGGAGGGGGGGCCCACTCACCATCGGGCACCCCGGCATGCTAAGGGACCCGAGAGTGGTGCCAACCCCCCCCACACACACACACACACACTTGCTCAGGGCCCCGGCACAATTCTTACCCCTCCCCGTGCCTCCGCAGCAGGTCCTGTCTCTTCCGTGGCTGCTGCACTGTGACGTCTCAGGTCAGAGGGCGCGATGACGTCTTTCCACCGATCCCTAAAAAACTGAGCAGTCACAGCACAGAGCGGGAAGACAGCAACGCGGCTGAGGAGTCCGGAGCAGCGGCAGCAGGTGAGGAGAGGTGAGGTGAGTATTTGATTTTTTCTTTTTTAATGTATGGAGGCATGGGGCATTATGTGTGTGTGGGGGTAACATCCTGCATGGGGCATTATATGGAGGGGGAGTGACATCCTGCATGGGGCATTATAGGGGGTGACATCCTGCATGGGGCAGTATGGGGGGGTGACATCCTGCATGGGGCATTATATGGGGGGGGGGGGACATCCTGCACGTGGCACTATATAAATTAATAATAATAAATATGGGGGGGTGACATCCTACATGGGGCATTATATGGGGGGTGACATCCTGCATGGGGCATTATATGGGGGGGCATCCTGCATGGGGCATTATATGGGGGAGTGACATCCTATATGGGGCATTATATGGGGGGCGGGTGACATCCTGCATGGGGCATTATATGGGGGGGAGTGACATCCTGCATGGGGCATTGTATGGGGTGGGGGGTGAAATCCTGCATGGGGCATTATATGGAGGGGGAGTGACATCCTGCATGGGGCATTATAGGGGGTGACATCCTGCATGGGGCAGTATGGGGGGGTGACATCCTGCATGGGGCATTATATGGGGGGGGTGACATCCTGCACGTGGCACTATATAAATTAATAATAATAAATATGGGGGGGTGACATCCTACATGGGGCATTATATGGGGGGTGACATCCTGCATGGGGCATTATATGGGGGGGCATCCTGCATGGTGCATTATATGGGGGAGTGACATCCTATATGGGGCATTATATGGGGGGCGGGTGACATCCTGCATGGGGCATTATATGGGGGGGAGTGACATCCTGCATGGGGCATTGTATGGGGTGGGGGGTGAAATCCTGCATGGGGCATTATATGGAGGGGAGAGATGACATCCTGCATGGGGCATTATATGGGGGGGCGTGTGACATCCTGCATGGGGCATTATATGGGGGGTGACATCCTGCATGGGGCATTATAGGGAGGGTGACATCCTGCATGGGGCAGTATAAGGGGGGGTGACATCCTGCATGGGGCATTATATGGGGGGGTGACATCCTGCATGTGGCACTATATAAATTAATAATAATAATAAATATGGGGGGTGACATCCTACATGGGGCATTATATGGGGGGTGAAATCCTGCATGGGGCATTATATGGGGGGGTGACATCCTGCATGGGGCATTATATGGGGGGGGTGACATCCTATATGGGGCATTATATGGGGGGGGTGCCATCCTGCATGGGGCATTATATGGGGGAAGTAACATCCTGCATGGGACATTATATGTGGGGGTAACATCCTGCATGGGGCATTATATGGGGGGGGAGTGACATCCTGCATGGGGCATTATAGGGGGGTGACATCCTGCATGGGGCATTATATGGGGGGGTGACATCCTGCATGTGGCAGTATATGGGTGGTGACATACTACATGGGGCATTATATGGGGGGAGTGACATCCTGCATGGGGCATTATATGGGGGCACAGGTGACATCTTGCAATGGACATTATATGGTGGGTGACATCCTGCATGGGGCAATATATGGGGGGTGACATCCTGCATGGGGCATTATATGGGGGGGTGACATCCCGCATGGTGCATTATATGGGAGGGGGTGACATCCTGCATGGGGCATTATATGGGGGGGTGACATCCTGCATGTGGCAGTATATGAGGCGGTGACATCCTACATGGGGCATTATATGGGGGGGTGACATCCTGCATGGGGCATTATATGGGGGGTGACATCCTGCATGGGGGCATTATATGGGGGCGCGGGTGACATCATGCAATGGACATTATATGGGGGGGTGACATCCTGCATGGGGCATTATATGGGGGGGTGATATCCTGCATGGGGCATTATATAGGTGACATCCTGCATGGGGCATTATATGGGAGGGGTGACATCCTGCATGGCGCATTATATGGGGGGTGACATCCTGCATGGGTCATTATATGGGAGGGGTGACATCCTGCATGGGGCATTATGTAGGGGGTGACAGCCTGCATGGGGCATTATATGGGGGGGGAATCCTGCATGGGGCATTATATGGGGGGGTGACATCCTGCAGGAGGCATTATATGGGGGGGTGACATCCTGCAGGAAGCATTATATGGGGGGGTGACATCCTGCAGGAGGCATTATATGGGGGGGTAACATCTGCATGGGGCATTATATGGGGGGGGGCATTCTGCATGGGGCATTATATGGGGGGTGACATCCTGCATGGGGCATTATATGGGGGGTGACATCCTGCATGGAGCATTATATGGGGGCCAGTATTCTGTATGGAGCATTATATGGAGGCCAGTATCCTGTATGGAGAGTTATATGGGGGCCAGTACCCTGTATGGAGAGTTATATGGGGGCCAGTATCCTGTATGGAGCGTTATAAGGGGGCCAGTATCCTGTATGGTGCGTTATAAGGGGGCCAGTATTCTGTATGGAAGGTTATATGGTGGCCAGTATTCTGTATGGAGCGTTATATGGGGGCCAGTATTTTGCATGGAGCATTTTATGGGGTCCATTATTCTGTATGGAGCATTATATGGGGTCCATTATTCTGTATGGAGCAATATATGGGGCCCATAATACTGTATGGAGGACTTAGTGGTGCCCGTATTACTGTATGGAGGACTATATTGTCCGGTCTGCACTGTGCACTGCGAAGATTCGCCGGTTTCTGAGCTATTGTAGAATTTACAATAGATATCACTCATGTAATGTAAGAAGTGAAATCTTTGGCCTTGTACTATATATATATTTCTCTGCGGTGTCTGTGCATCATGAATCGTGGTATGTGTTAAAAGGGCCCACTGAGACTCTTTCGCCCAGGGCCCACAAAAACCTGGAGCCGGTCCTGGTAGTAGCCCACCATGCCCAGGAACGCTTTGACCTGCTTTTTTGAGAGAAGTTGTGGTCAACAGCGGATCGCGTCGATTTTATTTATTTGAGGCTTTATCACGCCTCTACCTACGACATAGCCCAAATATCCGGCCTCATCCATGCCCATGGTACATTTCTTTGGGTTGATGGAAAACCCTGCCTTCCGTAGCGCATCAAATATCACCTGGACTTTGCTCAGATGGCTACCCCAATCCTGGCTGTAGATCATGATATCATCCATTAGGCTGCTGCATACTTCTTGTGGGGAGCTAGGATCTGGTCCATGGCTTTCTGGAAGGTAGCTGGTGCTCCTTGCAACCCAAACGGCATTCTGGTGTATAGGAAACACCCATTTGGCATTGAAAAGTCCGTCTTCTCCTTGGCCTCTTGGGACATAGGGATCTGCCAATACCCTTTTGTGAGGTCAAGGGTGGTAATGTACCTGGTTGGCCCTAGCTTCTCAATTAGTTCATCTACCCTGGGCATTGGGTATGAATCAAACTTAGAGACCTAATTCAGTTTCCTATAGTCATTGCAGAACCACCATTCTCCATCTGGTTTCTGCACTAAGACTTGGGACTGGACTAGCCACTCTTGGACTCTTTGATGATACCCATCTTCAGCATGCGCTTCACCTCCTTCGAGATTAACTCTCGGCGGGCTTCAGGAATCCGATATGGCTTCATATTCACTCGGACATGAGGCTCCGTAAGTACTGTACCTCGTGCTCTATGACCTGAGTACAGCCCGGCAGATCCGAGAAAGGATCCCTGTTCTGCTGTAGCAACTCTCTGCATTGTTGCTTTTGGGCACATGACAGCAACTCTGCCACCTTGACTTCCTCCACGTCGGTTTCAGTCTTCGCCATCAAACATGGAGCTTCCACAGACTCCCTGTCTCACCACGGCTTAATGAGGGTGACGTGGTACACTTGGTAGGGCTTCTTTCTCCCAGGTTGGTGGACCCTATAGTTGACGTCGCCAAGCTTTTCAACCACTTCATAGGGGCCCTGCCACTTGGCCAGGAACTTGCTTTCCACCATAGGTATCAGCACTAGTACCTGATCCCCAGGGTTGAAGTGTCTCACCCTCGCTGATCTTTTGTACACCCTTGACTGTGCGTCTTGTGCTTTGAGGAGGTGTTCTTTCACAATGGGTATCACCTCACAATCCTCTCTTGCATCTGGGCTACATGTTCGATTACAGTCCTGTAGGATGTAGACTCCGCCTCCCAGGTCTCTTTTGCTACTTCCAGGAGTCCGCAGGGGTGTCGGCCATATAACAGCTCAAATGGGGAGAACCCAGTAGAGGCCTGTGGGACTTCTCTAATGGAGAACAGAAGGTACGGCAGTAGACTGTCCCAGTCCCGGCTGTCTTTCTCTACGGCCTTCTTTAACATGGCCTTCAAGGTTTTATTAAACCTCTCCACTAAGCCAACTATCTGGAGGTGGTAGACTGAGGTCCTGAGTTGTGTGATTTGCAGGGTTTTGCACAACTCCCTCATCACCCGTGACATAAATGGGGTCCATTAGGATCTCCTTAGGCAACCCCATTCTAGAGAAGATACGGACCAACTCCCGGGCTATACATTTGGCAGAGGAGTTACGTAGTGGCACGGCCTCCGGATACCGCATAGCATAGTCCAGTACCACCAGGATATACTAATGTCCTCTGGCGGACTTGACCAGGGGTCCCACTAGATCCATGACTATGCGATCAAATGGCACCTCAATGATTGGCAACGGCACTAAGGGGCTATGGAAGTGGGCCACCGGAGAGGTCAGCTGGCAGGTGGGACATGACCTACAAAAATTTACAATTTCTCGGTGACAACCAGGTCAATAGAACCTCTGGAGGATCCTTTCCTCGTTTTTTTCTACCCCCAGATTACTACCCAACACATGTGTATGGGCCATATCTAACACCCTGCGCCAGTATGGCCCAGGCACCAGTAACTGCTCAATTAACTCCCCTCTGAGCTTGGTTACCCAATATAGTAACTCTACATTTACAGCAAAGTACGGATATCGGGTTTAACCCCCCCCCCCCCCCCCCCGGCTCTTGAGCAACCCCATTCAGGACAGTGACATTATCAAACGCCCCTTTTAGAGACAAGTTGCTGGCTTCCGGGGATGCTGCCTCATCCTCATCCCCAACAAGCACACAAAAAGGAAACCCGTGGCGGCAGCCTGTGATGAGGTTTCTTCAGGAGTGACCTGGTTGTTGTCCAGACAACCTGGCTTCCTCCATTTCTCCTACAAGTCCCAAAACAAGGCAAAGTCACGCCCTATTATAACTGGGTGCAACAGGTCCTTGACTACGCCCACCTCATGGGACTCGGCGCCACAGTTTGTGTCTATGACCACTCGGGCCACAAGGTGGTCCATAGCGTCCCCATGGATGCAACGGACGCCGACCTTTTTTCCCAGAACCAGCCGATGAGGAACTGTGGCCCTCACTAGGGTTACCAAACTCACCGAGTCTAACAGATCAGTCGCTTGTATTCCATTTACTGATACGAGGCATGCCTGCCGTCCCTCGCCTGGTTGAGGAACAGCACTGCAGGCTGGATATGCAAAGTACGAGCAGCGCAAATCTGCTCTGCAGTCCATTGGCTCGTTGGTCATAGGGTAACGGGCGGCTATGTGACCTGGGGTGTGACATCTCCAACATGCTATGCCATGGGGTGGGACTTTTGGCAGCAACTCAAACCCCTCCTGAGCTCTAGGACGACCCCAGGTGTGGCTCTAGCTCCCCTCTTTTGGGTGTCAGCCCCCTTTTGGGAACCCCAGTATGGAGAGGCTACGACCCCTTGTTTCCCCAAGGAACTCTCAACCGCCTGGTACCTTTCCACCAACCCCTCCAAGTCATCGGCATTATGGGGATCTCCCTGGGCAACCCAGGATTGCAACGACCTCGGAAGGGAGTGTATGAACCTGTCTATGACGACGCTCTCCACCATCTGTGCTGGGGAGGAAGATTTAGGTTGCAACTACTTTTGGATCAGTTGTAGGAGGTCAAAGATTTGGGACCGGGGAGGTTTGTCAGTGCAATAGGCCCAGTGGTGCACCCGTTGCACCCTGACAGTTGGAGTCACTCCCAAGTGTGTCAAGATCTCCATTTTTAATTTGGCATACTCTTTTGCGTCCTGCAAGGCCAAGTCATAATAGGCTTTCTACGGTTTGCCTGTTAAATATGGCGCAAGAAACCTCCGCCCACTGCTGCGGAGGCTATTTCTATTGCTCTGCTACCCTCTCAAAGACCGTCAGGAACGCCTCGACATCATCACCTGGGGTCATCTTTTGTAATGCTCTTCTTACCATCTTCCTCACGTGAGAGTCATAACCTGGAGTTAGGGGTGGGGCGGTTGCCCTGCCACGGATCACCTCGGCTAGGAGCACCATCTGCTACTTGTGCTGCTGTTGATTCTGCTGGAGATTAGCCTGCACAAGTTGCTTTATCAGCTCCTCCATGCTGCCGGACATGCCTGGATGGCTGGCAGCCTTCACTCAGGACATAATTGGTTTCCTGTAGCGGTCACATTGCCCCTTGGGATTCGTGTCCGCATTCTCCACCAATTGTAGGCTTTTGTACTCAGCCGCGTTAGAGGTAGGCACAGGCTACTGTCTCTTTAAAATGTCCAAGGCAGGTTTATTCAGGCTTCATAAACTTCACTTTCAAAGTAAACAAAACACGGCCTTCTCTGATACAAAGTAACAAAACAGAAAAATAAACAGTCCATATAGTACTGCAGGTTCCCCCGCTCACAGTCAGTGTCTTTTAGCACAGACACGCTGGAGATCTCCACACCTCCAGCCACAGATACTGAATGAGACACTCTGTCTCCATTTTATACACACGCCATGGGGTGGGGATATGTGAGCAGTCAATCCCTCCCGTCTCTTATGACTGCTCGTAAAAACCAGCCCTGATACACCCTATTAACCCTCTCAGCACTAAACGTGCTGGAGCATGCTTTCCTGGTTTTACATCACCGAAGCTGCCAACCTGGGTGATACATATCTCCCCTCAAGGACCTGACCTGCCGCCATCTTACAATACACAATGCACAGTGCCACTTCTCCCATCCTGTATACTGGGTGTAAGGCCACAGCCCCACTATCAGTATTCGGTCAGTATTTTTTCTCAGGAGTAGGAGCCAAAACCAGGAGTGGGTGATAAATGCAGAATTGATGCACTTGTTTTTATTATACATTTTCTCTGATTGTTCCTCACCTGGTTTTGGCTTCCACTCCTGAGAAAAAATACTGACCTAATACTGAGCAAATACTGATAGTGGAGCCGTGGCCTAAGGCTCCGTATCTGAATGAATCTGTATTATACACTGCACAGTACCACTTCCCCTGTCCTGTATACTGGGTGTAATCCTCAGTATCTGTATTATTCTGTATACATACACTGCACAGTACCACTTCTCCTGTCCTGTATACTGGGTGTAATTCTCAGTATCTGTATTATTCTGTGTATATACACTGCACAGTACCACTTCTCCTGTCCTGTATATATACACTGCACAGTACCACTTCTCCTGTCCTGTATACTGGGTGTAATTCTCTGTATCTGTATTATTCTATATACATACACTGCACAGTACCACTTCTCCTGTCCTGTATACTGGGTGTAATTCTCAGTATCTGTATTATTCTGTGTATATACACTGCACAGTACCACTTCTCCTGTCCTGTATACTGGGTGTAATTCTCAGTATCTGTATTATTCTGTGTATATACACTGCACAGTACCACTTCTCCTGTCCTGTATACTGGGTGTAATTCTCAGTATCTGTATTATTCTGTATACATACACTGCACAGTACCACTTCTCCTGTCCTGTATACTGGGTGTAATCCTCAGTATCTGTATTATTCTGTATATACACTGCACAGTACCACTTCTCCTGTCCTGTATACTGGGTGTAATTCTCAGTACCTGTATTATTCTGTATATATACTCTGCACAGTACCACTTCTCTTGGCCTTTAAAATGGGTGTAGTTCTCAGTACCTGTATTATTCTGTATATATACACTGCAGGTCTTTTTTTTATTGATAGAATAAGTACAATACATGACAGAAACAATAATACATTACAGGACACCAAACATATGAACAAAACAAGACGACAAATCACAGAAAATAGAAACAAAATAAATCACCGCAGGAATATATATATACAGTGCCTACAAGTAGTATTCAACCCCCTGCAGATTTAGCTGGTTTGATAAGATGCAAATAAGTTAGAGCCTTCTAACTGCAAACGAGAGTAGGTTTTATGAACAGAAGCATAAATGTTACAAACCAAAAAGTTATGTTGCTCAGTTGAATTTTATTACATTTTAAACATAAAAGTGTGGGTCAATTATTATACAACCCCTATGTTTAATATTTTGTGGAATAACCCTTGTTTGCAATTCCAGCTAATAATCGTCTTTTATAAGACCTGATCAGGCCGGCACAGGTCTGTGGAGTTATCTTGGCCCACTCCTCCATGCAGATCTTCTCCAAGTTATCTAGGTTCTTTGGGTGTCTCATGTGGACTTTATTCTTGAGCTCCTTCCTCAAGTTTTCAATTGGGTTAAGGTCAGGAGACTGACTAGGCCACTCCAACACCTTGACTTTTTCCCTCTTGAACCAGGCCTTGGTTTTCTTGGCTGTGTGCTTTGGGTCGTTGTCTTGTTGGAAGATGAAATTACGACCCATCTTAAGATCCTTGATGGAGGAGCGGAGGTTCTTGGCCAAAATCTCCAGGTAGGCCGTGCTATCCATCTTCCCATGGATGCGGACCAGATGGCCAGGCCCCTTGGCAGAGAAACAGCCCCACAGCATGATGCTGCCACCACCATGCTTGACTGTAGGGATGGTATTCTTGGGGTCGTATGCAGTGCCATCCAGTCTCCAAACGTCACGTGTGTGGTTGGCGCCAAAGATCTCGATCTTGGTCTCATCAGACCATAGAACCTTGAACCAGTCTGTCTCAGAGTCCTCCAAGTGATCATGAGCAAACTGTAGACGAGCCTTGACATGACGCTTTGAAAGTAAAGGTACCTTACGGGCTCGTCTGGAACGGAGACCATTGCGGTGGAGTACGTTACTTATGGTATTGACTGAAACCAATGTCCCCACTGCCATGAGATCTTCCCGAAGCTCCTTCCTTGTTGTCCTTGGGTTAGCCTTGACTCTTCGGACAAGCCTGGACTCGGCACGGGAGGACACTTTCAAAGGCTGTCCTGGCCGTGGAAGGCTAACAGTAGTTCCATAAGCCTTCCACTTACGGATGATGCTCACAACAGTGGAGACAGGTAGGCCCAACTCCTTGGAAAGGGTTTTGTACCCCTTGCCAGCCTTGTGACCCTCCACGATCTTGTCTCTGATGGCCTTGGAATGCTCCTTTGTCTTTCCCATGTTGACCATGTCTGAGTGCTGTTCACAAGTTTGGGGAGGGTCTTAAATAGTCAGAAAAGGCTGGCAAAAGAGATCTTTAATCCACACATGTGAAGCTCATTATTCTTGGTGCCTGAACTACTTCTTAATAGTTTTGGGGGACCAAACAGAATTCTTGTGGTTTGAGGGGTTGAATAATAAATGACATTCTGAATTAACTTTTAACGTTTTAAAAAAAAAAAAAAAAAAAAAAAAATTTGCTGCAGTGCGTTTCCCACTTCCAGGCTGATCTACAGTACAAATGTCACAATGCCAAGTTAATTCCGCATGTGTCAACCAGCTAAATCTGCAGGGGGTTGAATACTACTTGTAGGCACTGTATATACAGGAAATAAATATTATAAAACCTATAAAACCCCCGGCCCAGCTTCATTCATACTACTATATACAATCCCACACAACGCTCACACCGTCCTATATACACATAAAACACCGTCCTATATACAAGATTATATACAATAAAACACTAAACCTAATATAACGTATATACAACCGGAAACTAACACTAACCTACTGGCCCCACTGCCTGACCTTAGTCACCCCCTTACCGCACCTCATTCACACCACAGAAAACCAAAAATAACAATATATACAATAGTGACATGGACAATTTTTTTTTTTTATATTTTATATTTTTTTTTGTAATTTTTAATATATATACATAAAACACAGACCTACACTAACTATCCTGCCACCCCTGATCTAGCTCTGGCCACAAAGTTCAGGATTACTCCGAGCTAGGATCAGGCCCCAAAGTTTTTCCCCAGGCGGGGCCTGAACCAGGCCAGATCAGTCCTCTTATCACCGCCGATGAAAACCCCCCCAAATCCCCCACCCAACCTAACTAAAACCCCCTATTATACATTATATACAATATATACAGAACACAACCTACACACTCACCATCCAAGGCTCAAGTTCGATGCCGGCAAACCTTCTATTCAGGAGACAGAAATACAAAACAAAAATCTAGGGTGAAAAGACATCGGCCCACCACCAGGGTTTAGAGGTACTACCGGACTAAGGCACCCTGAAGGAAAAGCCCCTCCAGAGACGGGCCGCCCTCCGGGCACCCAGTCTTTCATACTCCAGAGAACGTACCTTCACCAGGTCACCTAGGATGTTCCTACAGACTTCATCTACATGGAGGATTTTACTCTGCGTCGAGACTAAAACTCGTGCGTTCCACGTGAAATACCTGACCACTGCGCTGACTATGAATAAAGTGTCTCGGTCCCTTCTCCCAAGGTCTCCGAACGCTCCATAGGCCCACCCGGCGTAGGACAGAGTAGCCAGCCGCGGCCAACCAATGGAAGCCCCCACCCTGTTGTACACCTCTGTATTAAAGGGACAATGAAGCAGGAAGTGCTCCATGCTTTCCAGCACGTTAGCACAAGCCTCACGGGGGCAATTCCTGTTCTCGGAGCTCCTGTACTTCAAATTGTCCCTCACATACAGCTTACCATGGAAGCAGCGCCAAGTCAAGTCCCAGTACTTCTCGGGGATCCTGCCAAAATTTAACAAACTCAACCCAACCTCCAGATCCCGACTTGGGCAGTCTTTGAGGGCCAATGGACTCTGAAAATGAGAAAGCAAGACCCTCATATCGAGGAGTTTCCTCGGGAGGGACCTCACCTCCCACATTCCCAGACCCCACCGGCGGATCATTTTCAGAACCGGGGTAACATAAGCCGGGAGATGCCCGTGTGGTGTGCGAAGATCCTTCAATCTTCCCCCTGTCTCCCATTCCTGGAAGAAAGGCTGAAACCATCCCGTGCAGGAGAATACCCATGGAGGAGCCCTCTCTTTCCAGAGGTTTGCCACGTTCACCTTCAAGAAAGTGTTCACTAGGAACACCACGGGGTTCACCATATTCAAACCCCCTAGTCTCCTCGTGTGGTAAGTGACCTCCCGCTTGACTAGGTTCAGTCTGTTCCCCCATAACATCTGGAAGAACAGACTGCAGACCCGTGTCCAGAGAGGCTCTGGCAAGACACAGACGCTGCCCAGGTAGATTAGCAAGGGGAGCAGGAAAGCTTTGCACAGGCCAACCCTTTCCCTCAGGGTCAAAGACCAACCCCTCCATTGGTCCACTCTTTGGGCGACACCTTTGATTCTGCCTTCCCAGTTTTTCGTGGGGTAATCACCCTGGCCGAATTCGATGCCCAGGACTTTGGCATGTTCTTGGGGTTCGGGGAGGGTGTCCGGAAGATCAAACCCGGGATCTCCGCCTCCCAGCCAGAGACTCTCACACTTATCCTGGTTGACCTTGGACCCGGATGCCTCCGAGTAGCGCTCCACTTCTGACATCACCGCTGCTGCCTCCTCTTGCGAAGAAACAAAGACGGTGACATCGTCCGCGTAGGCCACCACCCTCAGGATAGCCTCCGGCGCCGCCCATCCGCACCCCCGCCAACGGTCTACAATCGATCCTTCTGAGGAAGGGATCGATCGCAAACGCGTAAAGCAAAGGGCTAAGAGGACAGCCCTGACGGACACCGGATCCTACCCCAAAAGGTCGTCCAATCCACCCATTCACCAGAGGGAAAGTCTCAGCCCCTGCATACAAGGTCTTAAGCCAGTCCACAAACCCTCCAGGCAGACCATACCTCAAAAGAGTGGACCAGAGGTACTCGTGGTTAACCCGATCGAAGGCTTTTGCCTGATCAAGGGTCAGCAAGAACCCCTTCCAGAGGCCCGCCCTGCCTTGCTCCACGGCCTCTCGGACACCTAGAACAGCACTAAAAGTGCTACGGCCAGGAACGCAACAGTGCTGAACCTCCGAAAGGAGCCGGGGTGCAAACTTCACCAGCCTGTTGAAAAGTATCTTAGCCAAAATCTTCCTGTCCACATTGAGAAGTGCTATGGGATGCCAGTTCTCAATGCGTGACGGATCCTTACCCTTTGACAAAATGATCAAAGCTGACCTCCTTAATGATCTCGGCAGAGTGCCCGAGGAGAGACACTCGTTAAACACCTGAGTCAAGAGGGGGACCAAAGAGTCCCTAAAGGTCCTAAAGAACTCGGATGTTAAGCCATCCGGACCTGGCGACTTTTTGGGCCTAAGCCCATCGATCGCCAGTCTCACTTCCTCTTCTTTGATCGCTTCTGCCAAATCGCCCAGCGAGAGGTCAGCCCCTGGCTCAGGAACAGATTCAGCCAGGAAAGCCGACATCCCGTCACGATCAAGCTCCCTCCTTCCCAAGAGGTGCGAGTAGTAGGAACTGACGACCTCCAAGATCCCTGATCTGGACCTTCTCAGGGACCCCGTACTGTCCACCAGCCCCGTCACTATCTTACTATTCACTGACATCTTACAGTTTCTGTAAGGGTCGGGCGAGCAGTACTTCCTGTAGTCCCTCTCGAAAACCAAAGATGCGTGCCTATCGTACTGACACCTCTTCAGCAAGGACTTCACTCTGGAGATCTCCTCGCGGCTACCTCCAGTCGAGACAAGATGCTCGAGTTTCCTCCTCAGGCTCTGATACAGGCGATCCCTGTTCAGGCTTCTGAGGTTCGAGAGCTGCCGGAAGAATCTCGCCACCCGATGTTTGAACATCTCCCACCACTCCGACTTAGTGTTACTTAGGCCCAGCAATGGTACCTGGCTCTGAAAGAATTCCTCAAAAGACCGTCTTACAGCTTCTTCCTCAAGGAGTGATGAATTCAGCTTCCAATAGCCTCTTCCCATCCGAGGAGTCTCTGTAACGTTGAGAGAAAACATAATCAAACAGTGATCGGAGAACTCCACCTCCACAACCGACAACGGTGAAGAGACGGCCTCCTCCTTCAAATAAAACCTGTCTAGCCTAGACCTGCACTGACTACCTCTAAAAAAGGTGAATCCCGTGTCGCCCGGGTTGTGCCGGATGTGGACATCCACCAGGCGAGCCTCACTCACTATCCTGTTTAACGCGACGCAGTCATAAGCCAGCCGGTCTCCGGAACCTCCTCTATCACAGGATCTCGTGACATTGTTAAAATCCCCTCCGAAGACCACCTGCCGACTCGAAAATAAAAAAGGTTTGATCTTCAGGAAGAGACATTTGCGGTCCCACTTGGACTGGGAACCATAGATGTTAATGAGCCGAAGCTCTTGTCCCCCCATGGAAACATCTAGGATCAAGCATCTCCCCATTTCTAATTCGATCACTCGTCTGCATTCAACCGCTGCGGTCTTAAAAAGGACCGCCACCCCGCTATACGGCTCGGCCGCAAGAGACCAGTAGGAGGGCCCATGCCTCCACTCCCGCCTTGCTTTATGCAAGGTTGATATATCGGTCAACCTGGTCTCCTGCAAAAGCAAAATGTCGGCGTCAAGTTGGCCGAGAAAATGAAAGGCCGTGTACCTTGCCGCATCTGACTTTATGCTGCAAACATTAATAGTTGCCAGCGTCAACGGGGTGGGTGCCGCCATCATGATTGATTGAATTAGATAGCATTTTTCTTCCCACCACTGACAGTCCCAACCTCTTCCTCCGATAATGACGGGTTTTTAGTGCGCTTAAGACAAACAGATTCATCCATTCTCTCCTTACATACATTCTTGCCCTCGTCTGGTGGTCCTGGGTTAGTCGTCCCCCCAGAGGGCTTTGTATTTGCCCCCCGAGATGAAGACCCAGCCATCTCCTGAGCCCCAACCACCTTGTCCGCAACCTCCGGCCCCGGGTCCCCACTTCCCCCCTCCAGAGGGAGGTCCTGGAGAGCCCCGAACCGGTTGGAGAGATCCACCAGAGGGGGGGCGGCTGAACCCTCCAATGGCGCTTGGATCACGGCCAGAGAGTCAGAGGGGTCGCACTCCAAAGAGGCAGATCGAGACCTGGTCCCCCTCCTACCTCTGGCCGTTTTCCTGTTACCCTTTTTCTTTTTCTGTGACCACTCCCCCTCTCCCTCATCTAGACTGTCACCAGAAGAGGGTTCCTGGGAAGAAGTGGCGTTCTCTCGCTCTTCCCTTTCAAGTCTCTTGACTTCCTCGCTCAATTCACTGTCTTTAGGATCCTCAGCTGCAAGTGAAGTACCTGGGTCAGAGTTTAGGGACATTACTCCCTGCCCCCTGTCCCCACGGCGCTTCTCCTGCCGCCTGATGGTGGATGGCGGCAGCTTGCTCCTCACCGGATCCCTGCCTCCCCCGCCCCTACTGGTCCCTTCACCGGCAAGATTAGTCCCGGCTTGCGCCTGTCCCACACTCGCCGCTTTCAGGACCGCATTGGCGAAGGAACGCGGACAGCGACTGAACGGGTGACCGAGGTCACCACACAAGTTACACCTAATCCTGCGACAGGCAGCAGCAAGATGACCGAGGTCCCCACACAGTGCGCATTTCTGGGTGGTACACTGCGCACTGAAGTGTGTGGGGCTACCGCACCTGTGACAGACCTTAGGCTGCCCCCGGTAGAAAATCAAGATCCTATCCCTCCCCAAAAAGGTTGAGGAGGGGATATGGGTAACAGTGTTTCCCGAAACCTTCAATCTCACCATGAAGGTCCAGGCCCCTGACCAGATACCATGGTCATCCAGATTCTTTTCGGGAATATTGGTGACCTCTCCGTATCTACTCACCCAGGTGGTAATGTCCATACAGGAAAGCGACTCGTTACTAGTCAGAACGGTCACTTTCCTGACTGAATCTTGGCGAGTTATTGCCAGGGTCCCGTAGGGATGGATCAAGGCAAAGATGTCATATGCCGCAAAGCCCATCCCCAGCAGGAGCTCAACCACCTTCGACCTATCAGGACAGGCATCCTTGCTTACCCACTGGAGACGGACCACGTTCCTACGGTTACTCCTCTGCCCCGTTGTCGGCAGAGACCAGACAGTCTCTGCCCCTCTATCTCGGAAGGCTGAAAGACCATGTCTCTCTATCCAGAAAGACAAATCAACCTCCCTCCCCTCTACAGTGATGGAGCTCTCCCCTCTCCTCAGGGCGTCCAGGAGCTGCTGTTGCAAGTCACCATCCCCAGGGCCACCAGATGAGGGCGCACTACTACCCCCAGCACTGACAGCTCCTGAATAGCTTTGGGCTGAAGCCCCCGCCAATGCTGGGGGGGCAGCGGGACCAGCACCTACTTCCCCCCCACCAACACCAGTGCTGCTCCCACCATTCACTCCAGTACTATTCACACCATTCGCAGGACCATTACTCCCATCGTTCACTCCACTACTACTCACACCATTCGCAGGACCATTACTCCCACCATTCATTACACCACTACCCCCAACATTTGCTACACCACAACTCCCACCATTCCCATAACTCCCAGCATTCATTCCACCACTACCCCCACCATTTGCTACATCATCATTCACTGCACCACTATCCCCACCATTTGCTGCATCATCATTCACTGTACCACTAATTCCACCATTCCTACTACTCTCATCATCTGCTCCACCATTACTCTCACCATCTGCTCCACCATTACTCCCATCATTCACTACACCACTATTTCTATTCCCTTTACTTGTCACCCCATTACCTCTGCTGTTCTCTGCACCTTCCACAGTCACCTCCATTCCTTCCTCCCTTGTGTCTGGTGTCTCTGCACTCACACCTGCTGGGCCGGGGGAGGGGAGCACTTCCAGAGACTCCTTTCCCTGCAGCACCACACCCGTTTCCCTTTGGTTGCTGCTGGCTTTCTGCAGGTGGTCTGCTGGAGCGCCCCGCCCCCCTACTGCAGCATTTTGGTCCTTGTTCTGGCCAGACTGTTTTCTCGGCACCTCTGCCCGCCCTGCACCCACAGACTTTGGGGTCTTAGTGTCCTTTTTGGGCGCTGGGGCACACTGCCCCCCTGTCGCAGCAGTGTGCCCAGTGTTCTTTGCTGATGTGTTTTTCACATCCTTCCCTGCCCCTCCAGCCCCGGTGATAACCAGCTTAGCCGCAGAGGGCAGGGTGGGAAACTCCACAGAACTTCCTATGTCCGGCGCTGTGAGTACCTCCACAGCCTCGCCCCCTGCACTGTTCCCCGCACAGATGGCAGCATCGCCGGACGTCCTCCTCCTCTCCCCACCTTGCCTCCGCCTCGAGCCCACTGCAGAGCCCGTGCCTTTAGGTTTGGTGGGGTTTAAACAGAAGGTGGCAGGCGCAACATCAGACATTGGTACATACTTGTAACTCACCACCTCCTGTGCAGCTCCTCCGGTCTTCTTCTTCTTCCTCTTCCCTGTCTCCTCCACTGGTTTGTCCTCACCGAAGGAAAACCGCGTCAGGTCCACTGGAGACTCCAGCAGTCGGATCTCCCTCAGCAGTCCTCCTTCCTCCTCCTCCCCCGACACTCCAGCCTCTGCTGTGGGAGTCCTCTGCCCTGCAGGGAGACCACTTGAGCTCCGGCTCTGCCCCTCACTGGCTCCAGCAACTGAGACTCCAGTCACCTCTTCATCCTCCCCCTCCACTTCACTAAGGACGCTGGCTGGCGGTTCTCCTGAGGTGTTTAACCCCTTCATTTCTGAGAACCGCCGCTGGTTCTTAAACCTCTCCAGGAAGGGACCTGCGCTTTTCTCAATCCCCTCCCGGAGGAGCACTAACCTGACCACCTCGTCTCTGAGGGCTTTAACCCTCTGGGAGGTCGCGGGTCTCTCCTTGTTGGACGCCCGGGTGTTCAGGACCCGGGCCTCCCTCAGCTCCTCTTTCAGCTGGGTTAGTGCTTTGCCGGCGTCCTCGTACTCTCGCAACGTGGCGACCACTCGGGAGGAGAAGGAACTTGTGGACTCGCTGGAGCTCATCTCCCCCCAGGATCTTGCTGGGCTCTTGTTCCTGGGGCCTGGGGTGCTCCGGTCTCCCTCTCTGGGCTGGCGGTGAACAGTCTCGGGGTTGGAGCAGGTGGATGTATTCTTCCTCACCCTTCCCGATCTCCTCACTCCCTCCTGGGACGGTTGTTGAGGCTCCTTCTCCCCCGCCGGCATAGACCGGGGGATAGGAGGCTGGGAAGCCATGCCGGCCTCCCAGTAAGCCTGCCTCTCCCTGGGGAGAAGAGAGGCAGACGACAACCCTCCTCCTGGAAGTGCTTGAGCTCCACAGACAGCTGCTACTCTCAGCACCACTCCTCCTGTTCTGTGTATATACACTGCACAGTACCACTGCTCCTGTCCTGTATACCGGGTGTAATTCTCAGTATTTGTATTATTCTGTATATACACTGCACAGTACCACTTCTCCTGTCCTGTATACTGTGTGTAATTCTCTTTATCTGTATTATTCTGTAGATATACACTGCACAGTACCACTTCTCCTGTCATGTATACTGGGTGTAATCCTCAGTATCTGTATTGTTCTGTATATATACACACTGCACAGTACCACTTCTCATGCCCTGTATACTGGGTGTAATTCTCAGTATCTGTATTATTCTGTATAAATACACTGCACAGTACCACTTCTCCTGTCCTGTATATATACACTGCACAGTACCACTTCTCCTGTCCTGTATACTGGGTGTAATTCTCAGTATCTGTATTATTCTGTATATATACACTGCACAGTACCACTTCTCCTATCCTGTATACTGGGTGTAATTCTCAGTATCTGTATTATTCTGTATATACACACTGCACAGTACCACTTCTCCTGTCCTGTATATTGGGTGTAATTCTCAGTATCTGTATTATTCTGTATATATACACTGCACAGTACCACTTCTCCTGTCCTGTATTCTGGGTGTAATTCTCAGTATCTGTATTATTCTGTATATACACTGCACAGTACCACTTCTCCTGTCCTGTATACTGGGTGTAATCCTCAGTATCTGTATTATTCTGTATATATACACTGCACAGTACCACTTCTCCTGTCCTGTATTCTGGGAGTAATTCTCAGTATCTGTATTATTCTGTATATATACACTGCACAGTACCACTTCTCCTGTCCTGTATACTGGGTGTAATTCTCAGTATCTGTATTATTCTGTATATATACACACTGCACAGTACCACTTCTTCTGTCCTGTATTCTGGGTGTAATTCTCAGTACCTGTATTATTCTGTATATACTCTGCACAGTACCACTTCTCCTGTCCTGTATACTGGGTGTAATTCTCTTTATCTGTATTATTCTGTATATATACACTGCACAGTACCACTTCTCCTGTCCTGTATACTGGGTGTAATTCTCAGTATCTGTATTATTCTGTATATATACACTGCACAGTACCACTTCTCCTGTCCTGTACATTAGATGTAATTCTCAGTATCTGTATTATTCTGTATATATACACTGCACAGTACCACTTCTCCTGACCTGTATAATGGGTGTGATTCTCAGTAGCTGTATTATTCTGTAGATATACACTGCACAGTACCACTCCTTCTGTCCTGTATATATACACTGCACAGTACCACTTCTCCTGTCCTGTATACTGGGTGTGATTCTCAGTATCTGTATTATTCTGTAGATATACACTGCACAGTACCACTTCTCCTGTCCTGTATACTGGGTATAATTCTTAGTATCTGTATTATTCTGTAGATATACACTGCACAGTACCACTTCTCCTGTCCTGTATACTGGGTGTAATTCTCAGTATCTGTATTATTCTGTATATATACACTGCACAGTACCATTTCTCCTGTCCTGTATACTGGGTGTAATTCTCAGTATCTGTATTATTCTGTATATATACACACTGCACAGTACCACTTCTCCTGTCCTGTATACTGGGTGTAATTCTCAGTATCTGTATTATTCTGTATATATAGACTGCACAGTACCACTTCTCCTGTCCTGTATACTGGGTATAATTCTCAGTATCTGTATTATTCTGTATATATACACTGCACAGTACCACTTCTCCTGTCCTGTATACTGGGTATAATTCTTAGTATCTGTATTATTCTGTAGATATACACTGCACAGTACCACTTCTCCTGTCCTGTATTCTGGGTGTAATTCTCAGTATCTGTATTAATCTGTATATACACTGCACAGTACCACTTCTCCTGTCCTGTATACTGGGTGTAATTCTCTGTATCTGTATTATTCTGTATATATACACTGCACACTACCACTTCTCCTGTCCTGTATACTGGGTGTAATTCTCAGTATCTGTATTATTCTGTATATATACACTGCACAGTACCACTTCTCCTGTCCTGTATACTGGGTGTAATTCTCAGTATCTGTATTATTCTGTATATACACTGCACAGTACCACTTCTCCTGTCCTGTATACTGGGTGTAATTCTCAGTATCTGTATTATTCTGTATATATACACTGCACAGTACCACTTCTCCTGTCCTGTATACTGGATGTAATTCTGAGTATCTGTATTATCCTGTACATATACACTGCACAGTACCACTTCTCCTGTCCTGTATATATACACTGCACAGTACCACTTCTCCTGTTCTGTATATATACACTGCACAGTACCACTTCTCCTGTCCTGTATATTGGGTTTAATTCTCAGTATCTGTATTATTCTGTATATATACACTGCACAGTACCACTTCTCCTGTCCTGTATACTGGGTGTAATTCTCATTATCTGTATTATTCTGTATATGCACTGCACAGTACCACTTCTCCTGTCCTGTATACTGGGTGTAATTTTCTTTATCTGTATTATTCTGTATATATACACTGCACAGTACCACTTCTCCTGTCCTGTATACTGGGTGTAATTCTCAGTATCTGTATTATTCTGTATATACACTGCACAGTACCACTTCTCCTGTCCTGTATACTGGGTGTAATTCTCATTATCTGTATTATTCTGTATATATACACTGCACAGTACCACTTCTCCTGTCCTGTATACTGGGTGTAATTCTCAGTACCTGTATTATTCTGTATATATACACTGCACAGTACCACTTCTCCTGTCCTGTATACTGGGTTTAATTCTCAGTATCTGTATTATTCTGTATATATACACACTGCACAGTACCACTTCTCCTGTCCTGTATACTGGGTGTAATTCTCATTATCTGTATTATTCTGTATATATACACTGCACAGTACCACTTCTCCTGTCCTGTATACTGGGTGTAATTCTCAGTACCTGTATTATTCTGTATATATACACTGCACAGTACCACTTCTCCTGTCCTGTATACTGGGTGTAATTCTCATTATCTGTATTATTCTGTATATATACACTGCACAGTACCACTTCTCCTGTCCTGTATACTGGGTGTAATTCTCATTATCTGTATTATTCTGTATATATACACTGCACAGTACCACTTCCCCTGTCCTGTATACTGGGTGTAACTCTCAGTACCTGTATTATTCTGTATATATACACTGCAGGTCTTTTTTTTATTGATAGAATAAGTACAGTACATGACAGAACAATAATACATTACAGGACACTGAACATAAGAACAAAACAAGACGACAAATCACAGAAAATAGAAACAAAATAAATCACCGCAGGAATATATACATATACAAGAAATAACTATTATAAAACCTATAAAACCCCCGGCCCAGCTTCATTCATACTACTATATACAACCCCACACAACACTCACACCGTCCTATATACACATAAAACACCATCCTATATACAAGATTATATACAATAAAACACTAAACCTAATATAACGTATATACAACCGGGAACTAACACTAACCTACTGGTCCCACTGCCTGACCTTAGTCACCCCCTTACCGCACCTCATTCACACCACAGAAAAACAAAAATAACAATATATACAATAGTGACATGAACAATTTTTTTTTTTTTTTTTTTTTTTTATATTTTATATTTTTTTTGTAATTTTTAATATATATACATAAAACACAGACCTACACTAACTATCCTGCCACCCCTGATCTAGCTCTGGCCACAAAGTTCAGGATTACTCCGAGCTAGGATCAGGCCCCAAAGTTTTTCCCCAGGCGGGGCCTGGACCAGGCCAGATCAGTCCTCTTATCACCGCCGATGAAAACCCCCCCAAATCCCCCACCCAACCTAACTAAAACCCCCTATTATACATTATATACAATATATACAGAACACAACCTACACACTCACCATCCAAGGCTCAAGTTCGATGCCGGCAAACCTTCTATTCAGGAGACAGAAATACAAAACAAAAATCTAGGGTGAAAAGACATCGGCCCACCACCAGGATATAGGAGTACTACCGGACTAAGGCACCCTGAAGGAAAAGCCCCTCCAGAGACGGGCCGCCCTCCGGGCACCCAGTCTTTCATACTCCAGAGAACGTACCTTCACCAGGTCACCTAGGATGTTCCTACAGACTTCATCTACATGGAGGATTTTACTCTGCGTCGAGACTAAAACTCGTGCGTTCCACGTGAGATACCTCACCACTGCGCTGACTATGAATAAAGTGTCTCGGTCCCTTCTCCCAAGGTCTCCGAACGCTCCATAGGCCCACCCGGCGTAGGACAGAGTAGCCAGCCGCGGCCAACCAATGGAAGCCCCCACCCTGTTGTACACCTCTGTATTAAAGGGACAATGAAGCAGGAAGTGCTCCATGCTTTCCAGCACGTTAGCACAAGCCTCACGGGGGCAATTCCTGTCCTCGGAGCTCCTGTACTTCAAATTGTCCCTCACATACAGCTTACCATGGAAGCAGCGCCAAGTCAAGTCCCAGTACTTCTCGGGGATCCTGGTAGAATTTAACAAACTCAACCCAACCTCCAGATCCCGACTTGGGCAGTCTTTGAGGGCCAATGGACTCTGAAAACGAGAAAGCAAGACCCTCATATCGAGGAGTTTCCTCGGGAGGGACCTCACCTCCCACATTCCCAGACCCCACCGGCGGTTCATTTTCAGAACCGGGGTAACATAAGCCGGGAGATGCCCGTGTGGTGTGCGAAGATCCTTCAATCTTCCCCCTGTCTCCCATTCCTGGAAGAAAGGCTGAAACCATCCCTTGCAGGAGTATACCCACGGAGGAGCCCTCTCTTTCCAGAGGTTTGCCACGTTCACCTTCAAGAAAGTGTTCACTAGGAACACCACGGGGTTCACCATATTCAAACCCCCTAGTCTCCTCATGCGGTAAGTGACCTCCCGCTTGACTAGGTTCAGTCTGTTCCCCCATAACATCTGGAAGAACAGACTGTAGACCCGTGTCCAGAGAGGCTCTGGCAAGACACAGACGCTGCCCAGGTAGATTAGCAAGGGGAGCAGGAAAGCTTTGCACAGGCCAACCCTTTCCCTCAGGGTCAAAGACCAACCCCTCCATTGGTCCACTCTTTGGGCGACACCTTTGATTCTGCCTTCCCAGTTTTTCGTGGGGTAATCACCCTGGCCGAATTCGATGCCCAGGACTTTGGCATGTTCTTGGGGTTCGGGGAGGGTGTCCGGAAGATCAAACCCGGGATCTCCGCCTCCCAGCCAGAGACTCTCACACTTATCCTGGCTGACCTTGGACCCGGATGCCTCCGAGTAGCGCTCCACTTCTGACATCACCGCTGCTGCCTCCTCTTGCGAAGAAACAAAGACGGTGACATCGTATGCGTAGGCCACCACCCTCAGGATAGTCTCCGGCGCCGCCCCGCCCATCCGCACCCCCGCCAACGGTCTACAATCGATCCTTCTGAGGAAGGGATCGATCGCAAACGCGTAAAGCAAAGGGCTAAGAGGACAGCCCTGACGGACACCGGATCCTACCCCAAAAGGTCGTCCAATCCACCCATTCACCAGAGGGAAAGTCTCAGCCCCTGCATACAAGGTCTTAAGCCAGTCCACAAACCCTCCAGGCAGACCATACCTCAAAAGAGTGGACCAGAGGTACTCGTGGTTAACCCGATCAAAGGCTTTTGCCTGATCCAGGGTCAGCAAGAACCCCTTCCAGAGGCCCGCCCTGCCTTGCTCCACGGCCTCTCGGACACCTAGAACAGCACTAAAAGTGCTACGGCCAGGAACGCAACAGTGCTGAACCTCCGAAAGGAGCCGGGGTGCAAACTTCACCAGCCTGTTGAAAAGTATCTTAGCCAAAATCTTCCTGTCCACATTGAGAAGTGCTATGGGACGCCAGTTCTCAATGCGTGACGGATCCTTACCCTTTGACAAAATGATCAAAGCTGACCTCCTTAATGATCTCGGCAGAGTGCCCGAGGAGAGACATTCGTTAAACACCTGAGTCAAGAGGGGGACCAAAGAGTCCCTAAAGGTCCTAAAGAACTCGGATGTTAAGCCATCCGGACCTGGCGACTTTTTGGGCCTAAGCCCATCGATCGCCAGTCTCACTTCCTCTTCTTTGATCGCTTCTGCCAAATCGCCCAGCGAGAGGTCAGCCCCTGGCTCAGGAACAGATTCAGCCAGGAAAGCCGACATCCCGTCACGATCAAGCTCCCTCCTTCCCAAGAGGTGCGAGTAGTAGGAACTGACAACCTCCAAGATCCCTGATCTGGACCTTCTCAGGGACCCCGTACTGTCCACCAGCCCCGTCACTATCTTACTATTCACTGACATCTTACAGTTTCTGTAAGGGTCGGGCGAGCAGTACTTCCCGTAGTCCCTCTCGAAAACCAAAGATGCGTGCCTATCGTACTGACACCTCTTCAGCAAGGACTTCACTCTGGAGATCTCCTCGCGGCTACCTCCAGTCAAGACAAGATGCTCGAGTTTCCTCCTCAGGCTCTGATACAGGCGATCCCTGTTCAGGCTTCTGAGGTTCAAGAGCTGCCGGAAGAATCTCGCCACCCGATGTTTGAACATCTCCCACCACTCCGACTTAGTGTTACTTAGGCCCAGCAATGGTACCTGGCTCTGAAAGAATTCCTCAAAAGACCGTCTTACAGCTTCTTCCTCAAGGAGTGATGAATTCAGCTTCCAATAGCCTCTTCCCATCCGAGGAGTCTCTGTAACGTTGAGAGAAAACATAATCAAACAGTGATCGGAGAACTCCACCTCCACAACCGACAACGGCGAAGAGACGGCCTCCTCCTTCAAATAAAACCTATCTAGCCTAGACCTGCACTGACTACCTCTAAAAAAGGTGAATCCCGTGTCGCCCGGGTTGTGCCGGATGTGGACATCCACCAGGCGAGCCTCACTCACTATCCTGTTTAACGCGACGCAGTCATAAGCCAGCCGGTCTCCGGAACCTCCTCTATCACAGGATCTCGTGACATTGTTGAAATCCCCTCCGAAGACCACCTGCCGACTCGAAAATAAAAAAGGTTTGATCTTCAGGAAGAGACATTTGCGGTCCCACTTGGACTGGGAACCATAGATGTTAATGAGCCGAAGCTCTTGTCCCCCCATGGAGACATCTAGGATCAAGCATCTCCCCATTTCTAATTCGATCACTCGTCTGCATTCAACCGCTGCGGTCTTAAAAAGGACCGCCACCCCGCTATACGGCTCGGCCGCAAGAGACCAGTAGGAGGGCCCATGCCTCCACTCCCGCCTTGCTTTATGCAAGGTTGATATATCGGTCAACCTGGTCTCCTGCAAAAACAAAATGTCGGCGTCAAGTTGGCCGAGAAAATGAAAGGCCGTGTACCTTGCCGCATCTGACTTTATGCTGCAAACATTAATAGTTGCCAGCGTCAACGGGGTGGGTGCCGCCATCATGATTGATTGAATTAGATAGCCTTTTTCTTCCCACCACTGACAGTCCCAACCTCTTCCTCTGATAATGACGGGTTTTTAGTGCGCTTAAGACAAACAGATTCATCCATTCTCTCCTTACATAGATTCTTGCCCTCGTCTGGTGGTCCTGGGTTAGTCGTCCCCCCAGAGGGCTTTGTATTTGCCCCCCGAGAGGAAGACCCAGCCATCTCCTGAGCCCCAACCACCTTGTCCGCAACCTCCGGCCCCGGGTCCCCACTTCCCCCCTCCAGAGGGAGGTCCTGGAGAGCCCCGAACCGGTTGGAGAGATCCACCAGAGGGGGGGCGGCTGAACCCTCCAATGGCCCTTGGATCATGGCCAGAGAGTCAGAGGGGTCGCACTCCAAAGAGGCAGCTCGAGACCTGGTCCCCCTCCTACCTCTGGCCGTTTTCCTGTTACCCTTTTTCTTTTTCTGTGACCACTCCCCCTCTCCCTCATCTAGACTGTCACCAGAAGAGGGTTCCTGGGAAGACGTGGCGTCCTCTCGCTCTTCCCTTTCAAGTCTCTTGACTTCCTCGCTCAATTCACTGTCTTTAGGATCCTCAGCTGCAAGTGAAGTACCTGGGTCAGAGTTTAGGGACATTACTCCCTGCCCCCTGTCCCCACGGCGCTTCTCCTGCCGCCTGATGGTGGATGGCGGCAGCTTGCTCCTCACCGGTTCCCTGCCTCCCCCGCCCCTACTGGTCCCTTCACCGGCAAGATTAGTTCCAGCTTTCGCCTGTCCCGCACTCGCCGCTTTCAGGACCGCATTGGCAAAGGAACGCGGACAGCGACTGAACGGGTGACCGAGGTCACCACACAAGTTACACCTAATCCTGCGACAGGCAGCAGCAAGATGACCAAGGTCCCCACACAGTGCGCATTTCTGGGTGGTACACTGCGCACTGAAGTGTGTGGGACTACCGCACCTGTGACAGACCTTAGGCTGCCCCCGGTAGAAAATCAAGATCCTATCCCTCCCCAAAAAGGTTGAGGAGGGGATATGGGTAACAGTGTTTCCCGAAACCTTCAATCTCACCATGAAGGTCCAGGCCCCTGACCAGATACCATGGTCATCCAGACTCACCCAGGTGGTAATGTCCATACAGGAAAGCGACTCGTTACTAGTCAAAACGGTCACTTTCCTGACTGAATCTTGGCGGGTTATTGCCAGGGGAAAGAGACCATGCCATTCGGGGCGACTCCGAGCCAGCTCATGGCGAGACCAGAAAAGCTCAAGGCCCTCCGGTCTCACGAAGCTGACATCGAAGTAGGAGGTCCCGTAGGGATGGATCAAGGCAAAGATGTCATATGCCGCAAAGCCCATCCCCAGCAGGAGCTCAACCACCTTCGACCTATCAGGACAGGAATCCTTGCTTACCCACTGGAGACGGACCACGTTCCTACGGTTACTCCTCTGCCCCGTTGTCGGCAGAGACCAGACAGTCTCTGCCCCTCTATCTCGGAAGGTTGAAAGACCATGTCTCTCTATCCAGAAAGACAGATCAACCTCCCTCCCCTCTACAGTGATGGAGCTCTCCCCTCTCCTCAGGGCGTCCAGGAGCTGCTGTTGCAAGTCACCATCCCCAGGGCCACCAGACGAGGGCGCACTACTACCCCCAGCACTGACAGCTCCTGAATAGCTTTGGGCTGAAGCCCCCGCCAATGCTGGGGGGGCAGCGGGACCAGCGCCTACTTCCCCCCCACCAACACCAGTGCTGCTCCCACCATTCACTCCAGTACTATTCACACCATTCGCAGGACCATTACTCCCATCGTTCACTCCACTACTACTCACACCATTCGCAGGACCATTACTCCCATCATTCATTACACCACTACCCCCAACATTTGCTACACCACAACTCCCATCATTCCCACAACTCCCAGCATTCATTCCACCACTACCCCCACCATTTGCTACATCATCATTCACTGCACCACTACCCCCACCATTTGCTGCATCATCATTCACTGTACCACTAATTCCACCATTCCTACTACTCTCATCATCTGCTCCACCATTACTCTCACCATCTGCTCCACCATTACTCCCATCATTCACTACACCACTATTTCTATTCTCTTTACTTGTCACCCCATTACCTCTGCTGTTCTCTGCACCTTCCACAGTCACCTCCATTCCTTCCTCCCTTGTGTCTGGTGTCTCTGCACTCACACCTGCTGGGCCGGGGGAGGGGAGCACTTCCAGAGACTCCTTTCCCTGCAGCACCACACCCGTTTCCCTTTGGTTGCTGCTGGCTTTCTGCAGGTGGTCTGCTGGAGCGCCCCGCCCCCCTACTGCAGCATTTTGGTCCTTGTTCTGGCCAGACTGTTTTCTCGGCACCTCTGCCCGCCCTGCACCCACAGACTTTGGGGTCTTAGTGTCCTTTTTGGGCGCTGGGGCACACTGCCCCCCTGTCGCAGCAGTGTGCCCAGTGTTCTTTGCTGATGTGTTTTTCACATCCTTCCCTGCCCCCCCAGCCCCGGTGATAACCGGCTTAGCCGCAGAGGGCAGGGTGGGAAACTCCACAGAACTCCCTATGTCCGGCGCTGTGAGTACCTCCACAGCCTCGCCCCCTGCACTGTTCCCCGCACAGATGGCAGCATCGCCGGACGTCCTTCTCCTCTCCCCACCTTGCCTCTGCCTCGAGCCCACTGCAGAGCCCGTGCCTTTAGGTTTGGTGGGGTTTAAACAGAAGGTGGCAGGTGCAACATCAGACATTGGTACATACTTGTAACTCACCACCTCCTGTGCAGCTCCTCCGGTCTTCTTCTTCTTCCTCTTCCCTGTCTCCTCCACTGGTTTGTCCTCACCGAAGGAAAACCGCGTCAGGTCCACTGGAGACTCCAGCAGTCGGATCTCCCTCAGCAGTCCTCCTTCCTCCTCCTCCCCCGACACTCCAGCCTCTGCTGTGGGAGTCCTCTGCCCTGCAGGGAGACCACTTGAGCTCCAGCTCTGCCCCTCACTGGCTCCAGCAACTGAGACTCCAGTCACCTCTTCATCCTCCTCCTCCTCTTCACTAAGGACGCCGGCTGGCGGTTCTCCTGAGGTGTTTAACCCCTTCATTTCTGAGAACCGCCGCTGGTTCTTAAACCTCTCCAGGAAGGGACCTGCGCTTTTCTCAATCCCCTCCCGGAGGAGCACTAACCTGACCACCTCGTCTCTGAGGGCTTTAACCCTCTGGGAGGTCGCGGGTCTCTCCTTGTTGGACGCCCGGGTGTTCAGGACCCGGGCCTCCCTCAGCTCCTCTTTCAGCTGGGTTAGTGCTTTGCCGGCGTCCTCGTACTCTCGCAACGTGGCGACCACTCGGGAGGAGAAGGAACTTGTGGACTCGCTGGAGCTCATCTCCCCCCAGGATCTTGCTGGGCTCTTGTTCCTGGGGCCTGGGGTGCCCCGGTCTCCCTCTCTGGGCTGGCGGTGAACAGTCTCGGGGTTGGAGCAGGTGGATGTATTCTTCCTCACCCTTCCCGATCTCCTCACTCCCTCCTGGGCCGGTTGTTGAGGCTCCTTCTCCCCCGCCGGCATAGACCGGGGGATAGGAGGCTGGGAAGCCATGCCGGCCTCCCAGTAGGCCTGCCTCTCCCTGGGGAGAAGAGAGGCAGACGACAAACCTCCTCCTGGAAGTGCTTGAGCTCCACAGACAGCTGCTACTCTCAGCACCACTCCTCCTGTTCTGTATATATACACTGCACAGTACCACTTCTCCTGTCCTTTATACTGGGTGAAACTCTCAGTACCTGTATTATTCTGTATATATACACTGCACAGTACCACTTCTCCTGTCCTGTATACTGGGTGTAATTCTCAGTATCTGTATTATTCTGTATATATATACTGCACAGTACCACTTCTCCTGTTCTGTATACTGGGTGTAATTCTCAGTATCTGTATTATTCTGTATATATATACTGCACAGTACCACTTCTCCTGTCCTGTATACTGGGTGTAATTCTCAGTATCTGTATTATTCTGTTTATATACACTGCACAGTACCACTTCTCCTGTCCTGTATACTGGGTGTAATTCTCAGTATCAGTATTATTCTTTATATATATACTGCACAGTACCACTTCTCCTGTCCTGTATACTGGGTGTAATTCTCAGTATCTGTATTATTCTGTTTATATACACTGCACAGTACCACTTCTCCTGTCCTGTATACTGGGTGTAATTCTCAGTATCAGTATTATTCTGTATATACACTGCACAGTACCACTTCTCCTGTCCTGTATACTGGATGTAATTCTTAGCACCTGTATTATTCTGTATATATACACTGCACAGTACCACTTCTCCTGTTCTGTATACTGGGTGTAATTCTCAGTATCTGTATCATTCTGTATATATACTCTGCACAGTACCACTTCTCCTGTCCTGTATACTGGGTGTAATTCTCAGTATCTGTATTATTCTGTATATATACACTGCACAGTACCACTTCTCCTGTCCTGTATACTGGGTGTAATTCTCAGTATCGGTATTATTCTGTATATATACACTGCACAGTACCACTTCTCCTGTCCTTTATACTGGGTGAAACTCTCAGTACCTGTATTATTCTGTATATATACACTGCACAGTACCACTTCTCCTGTCCTGTATACTGGGTGTAATTCTCAGTATCTGTATTATTGTGTATATATACACTGCACAGTACCACTTCTCCTGTCCTGTATACTTGGTGTAATTCTCAGTATCTGTGTTATTCTGTATATATACACTGCACAGTACCACTTCTCCTGTTCTGTATACTGGGTGTAATTCTCAGTATCTGTATTATTCTGTATATATACACACTGCACAGTACCACTTCTCCTGTCCTGTATACTGGGTGTAATTCTCAGTACCTGTATTATTCTGTATATATACACACTGCACAGTACCACTTCTCCTGTCCTGTATACTGGGTGTAATTCTCAGTATCGGTATTATTCTGTATATATACACTGCACAGTACCAC
This sequence comes from Phyllobates terribilis, assembly GCF_046119375.1. Lineage (NCBI taxonomy): Eukaryota > Metazoa > Chordata > Amphibia > Anura > Dendrobatidae > Phyllobates > Phyllobates terribilis. Next base: position 144,208,351 of record NW_027362767.1, read on the forward strand.
TTCTCCTGTCCTGTATACTGGGTGTAACTCTCAGTACCTGTATTATTCTGTATATATACACTGCACAGTACCACTTCTCCTGTCCTGTATACTGGGTGTAATTCTCAGTATCTGTATTATTCTGTATATATACACTGCACAGTACCTCTTCTCCTGTTCTGTATACTGGGTGTAATTCTCAGTATCTCTATTATTCTGTATATATACACTGCACAGTACCACTTCTCCTGTCCTGTATACTGGGAGTAATTCTCAGTATCTGTATTATTTTGTATATATACACTGCACAGTACCACTTCTCCTGTCCTGTATACTGGGTGTAATTCTCAGTATCTGCATTATTCTGTATATATACACATTGCACAGTACCACTTCTCCTGTCCTGTATACTGGGTGTAATTCTCAGTACCTGTATTATTCTGTATATATACACACTGCACAGTACCACTTCTCCTGTCCTGTATACTGGGTGTGATTCTCAGTACCTGTATTATTCTGTATATATACACACTGCACAGTACCACTTCTCCTGTCCTGTATACTGGGTGTAATTCTCAGTATTGGTATTATTCTGTATATATACACTGCACAGTACCACTTCTCCTGTCCTGTATACTGGGTGTAATTCTCAGTATCTGTGCTATTCTGTATATATACACTGCACAGTACCACTTCTCCTGTCCTGTATACTGGGTGTGATTCTCAGTACCTGTATTATTCTGTATATATACACACTGCACAGTACCACTTCTCCTGTCCTGTATACTGGGTGTAATTCTCAGTATCTGTATTATTCTGTATACATACACTGCACAGTACCACTTCTCCTGTCCTGTATACTGGGTGTAATTCTCAGTATCTGTGCTATTCTGTATATATACACTGCACAGTACCACTTCTCCTGTCCTGTATACTGGGTGTAATTCTCAGTATCTGTATTATTCTGTATATATACACTGCACAGTACCTCTTATCCTCTCCTGTATACTAGGTGTAATTCTCAGTATCTGTATTATTCTGTATATATACACTGCACAGTACCTCTTATCCTCTCCTGTATACTAGGTGTAATTCTCAGTATCTGTATTATTCTGTATATATACACTGCACAGTACCACTTCTCCTGTCCTGTATACTGGGTGTAATTCTCAGTATCTGTATTATTCTGTATATATACACTGCACAGTACCACTTCTCCTGTCCTGTATACTGGGTGTAATTCTCAGTATCTGTATTATTCTGTATATATACACTGCACAGTACCACTTCTCCTGTCCTGTATACTGGGTGTAATTCTCAGTATCTGTATTATTCTGTATATATACACTGCACAGTACCACTTCTGTCCTGTATACTGGGTGTAACTCTAAGTACCTGTATTATTCTGTATATATACACTGCACAGTACCACTTCTCCTGTCCTGTATACTGGGTGTAATTCTCAGTATCTGTATTATTCTGTATACATACACTGCACAGTACCTCTTCTCCTGTTCTGTATACTGGGTGTAATTCTCAGTATCTGTGTTATTCTGTATATATACACTGCACAGCACCACTTCTCCTGTCCTGTATACTGGGTGTAATTCTCAATATCTGTGTTATTCTGTATATATACACTGCACAGTACCACTTCTCCTGTTCTGTGTACTGGGTGTAATTCTCAGTATCTGCATTATTCTGTATATATACACACTGCACAGTACCACTTCTCCTGTCCTGTATACTGGGTGTAATTCTCAGTACCTGTATTATTCTGTATATATACACACTGCACAGTACCACTTCTCCTGTCCTGTATACTGGGTGTGATTCTCAGTACCTGTATTATTCTGTATATATACACACTGTACAGTACCACTTCTCCTGTCCTGTATACTGGGTGTAATTCTCAGTATTGGTATTATTCTGTATATATACACTGCACAGTACCACTTCTCCTGTCCTGTATACTGGGTGTAATTCTCAGTATCTGTGCTATTCTGTATATATACACTGCACAGTACCACTTCTCCTGTCCTGTATACTGGGTGTAATTCTCAGTATCTGTATTATTCTGTATATATACACTGCACAGTACCTCTTATCCTCTCCTGTATACTAGGTGTAATTCTCAGTATCTGTATTATTCTGTATATATACACTGCACAGTACCACTTCTCCTGTCCTGTATACTGGGTGTAATTCTCAGTATCTATATTATTCTGTATATATACACTGCACAGTACCACTTCTCCTGTCCTGTATACTGGGTGTAATTCTCAGTATCTGTATTATTCTGTATATATACACTGCACAGTACCACTTCTCCTGTCCTGTATACTGGGTGTAATTCTCAGTATCTGTATTATTCTGTATATATACACTGCACAGTACCACTTCTCCTGTCCTGTATACTGGGTGCAATTCTCAGTACCTGTATTATTCTGTATATATACACTGCACAGTACCACTTCCCCTGTCCTGTATATTGGATGTAATTATTTGTATCTGTATTATCCTGTATATATACACTGCACAGTACCACTTCTCCTGTCCTGTATACTGGGTGTAATTCTCAGTATCTGTATTATTCTGTATATACACTGCACAGTACCACTTCTCCTGTCCTGTATACTGGGTGTAATTCTCAGTACCTGTATTATTCTGTATATATACACTAAACATTACCACTTCTCATGTCCTGTATACTGGGTGTAATTCTCAGTATCTGTATTATTCTGTATATACACTGCACAGTACCACTTCTCCTGTCCTGTATACTGGGTGTAATTCTCAGTATCTTTATTATTCTGTGCATATACACTGCACAGTACCACTTCTCCTGTCCTGTATACTGGGTGTAATCCTCAGTATCTGTATTATTCTGTATATATACACTGCACAGTGCCACTTCTCCTGTCCTGTATACTGGGTGTAATTCTCAGTACCTGTAATATTCTGTATATATATACTATACAGTACCACTTCTCCTGTCCTGTGTACTGGGTGTAATTCTCAGTATTGGTATTATTCTGTATATATACACTGCACAGTACCACTTCTCCTGTCCTGTATACTGGGTGTAACTCTCAGTACCTGTATTATTCTGTATATATACACTGCACAGTACCACTTCTCCTGTCCTGTATTCTGGGTGTAATTCTCTTTATCTGTATTATTCTGTATATATACACTGCACAGTACCACTTCTCCTGTCCTGTATATATACACTGCACAGTACCACTTCTCCTGTCCTGTATATTGGGTGTAATTCTCAGTATCTGTATTATTCTGTATATATACACTGCACAGTACCACTTCTCCTGTCCTGTATATTGGGTGTAATTCTCAGTATCTGTATTATTCTGTATATATACACTGCACATTACCACTTCTCCTGTCCTGTATACTGGGTGTAATTCTCAGTACCTGTATTATTCTGTATATATACACTGCAGAGTACCACTTCTCCTGTACTGTATATATACACTGCACAGTACCACATCTCCTGTCCTGTATATTGGGTGTAATTCTCAGTATCTGTATTATTCTGTATATATACACTGCACAGTACCACTTCTCCTGTCCTGTATATTGGGTGTAATTCTCAGTATCTGTATTATTCTGTATATATACACTGCAAATTACCACTTCTCCTGTCCTGTATACTGGGTGTAATTCTCAGTACCTGTATTATTCTGTATATATACACTGCACAGTACCACTTCTCCTGTCCTGTATACTGGGTGTAATTCTCAGTATCTGTATTATTCTGTATATATACACTGCACAGTACCACTTCTCCTGTCCTGTATACTGGGTGTAATTCTCAGTATCTGTATTATTCTGTATATATACACTGCACAGTACCACTTCTCCTGTCCTGTATACTGGGTGTAATTCTCAGTATCTGTGTTATTCTGTATATATACACTGCACAGCACCACTTCTCCTGTCCTGTATACTGGGTGTAATTCTCAGTATCTGTGTTATTCTGTATATATACACTGCACAGTACCACTTCTCCTGTTCTGTGTACTGGGTGTTATTCTCAGTATCTGTATTATTCTGTATATATACACACTGCACAGTACCACTTCTCCTGTCCTGTATACTGGGTGTGATTCTCAGTACCTGTATTATTCTGTATATATACACACTGCACAGTACCACTTCTCCTGTCCTGTATACTGGGTGTAATTCTCAGTATCTGTGTTATTCTGTATATATACACTGCACAGTACCACTTCTCCTGTTCTGTGTACTGGGTGTAAATCTCAGTATCTGTATTATTCTGTATATATACACACTGCACAGTACCACTTCTCCTGTCCTGTATACTGGGTGTGATTCTCAGTACCTGTATTATTCTGTATATATACACACTGCACAGTACCACTTCTCCTGTCCTGTATACTGGGTGTAATTCTCAGTATCGGTATTATTCTGTATATATACACTGCACAGTACCACTTCTCCTGTCCTGTATACTGGGTGTAATTCTCGGTATCTGTGTTATTCTGTATATATACACTGCACAGTACCACTTCTCTTGTCCTGTATACTGGGTGTAATTCTCAGTATCTGTATTATTCTGTATATATACACTGCACAGTACCTCTTATCCTGTCCTGTATACTGGGTGTAATTCTCAGTATCTGTATTATTCTGTATATACACTGCACAGTACCACTTCCCCTGTCCTGTATACTGGGTGTAATTCTCAGTATCTGTATTATTCTGTATATATACACTGCACAGTACCACTTCTCCTGTCCTGTATACTGGGTGTAATTCTCAGTATCTGTATTATTCTGTATATACACTGCACAGTACCACTTCTCCTGTCCTGTATACTGGGTGTAATTCTCAGTATCTGTATTATTCTGTATATATATACTGCACAGTACCACTTCTCCTGTCCTGTATACTGGGTGTAATTCTCAGTATCTGTATTATTCTGTATATATACACTGCACAGTACCATTTCTCCTGTCCTGTATACTGGGTGTAATCCTCAGTATCTGTATTATTCTGTATATATACACTGCACAGTACAACTTCTTCTGTCCTGTACATTAGATGTAATTCTCAGTATCTGTATTATTCTGTATATACACTGCACAGTACCACTCCTCCTGTCCTGTATACTGGGTGTAATTCTCAGTATCTGTATTATTCTGTATATATACATTGCACAGTACCACTTCTCCTGTCCTGTATACTGGGTGTAATTCTCAGTATCTGTATTATTCTGTATATATACACTGCACAGTACCACTGCTCCTGTCCTGTATACTGGGTGTAATTCTCAGTATCTGTATTATTCTGTATATATACACTGCAAAGTACCACTTCTCCTGTTCTGTATACTGGATGTAATTCTCAGTATCTGTATTATTCTGTATATATACACTGCACAGTACAACTTCTCCTGTTCTGTATACTGGGTGTAATCCTCAGTATCTGTATTATTCTGTATATATACACTGCACAGTACCACTTCTCCTGTCCTGCATACTGGGTGTAATTCTCAGTATCTGTATTATTCTGTATATACACTGCACAGTACCACTTCTCCTGTCCTGTATACTGGATGTAATTCTCAGTATCTGTATTATTCTGTATATATACACTGCACAGTACAACTTCTCCTGTTCTGTATACTGGGTGTAATCCTCAGTATCTGTATTATTCTGTATATATACACTGCACAGTACCACTTCTCCTGTCCTGCATACTGGGTGTAATTCTCAGTATCTGTATTATTCTGTATATACACTGCACAGTACCACTTCTCCTGTCCTGTATACTGGGTGTAATTCTCAGTATCTGTATTATTCTGTATATATATACTGCACAGTACCACTTCTCCTGTCCTGTATACTGGGTGTAATTCTCAGTATCTGTATTATTCTGTATATATACACTGCACAGTACCATTTCTCCTGTCCTGTATACTGGGTGTAATCCTCAGTATCTGTATTATTCTGTATATATACACTGCACAGTACAACTTCTTCTGTTCTGTACATTAGATGTAATTCTCAGTATCTGTATTATTCTGTATATACACTGCACAGTACCACTCCTCCTGTCCTGTATACTGGGTGTAATTCTCAGTATCTGTATTATTCTGTATATATACATTGCACAGTACCACTTCTCCTGTGCTGTATATTGGGTGTAATTCTCAGTATCTGTATAATTCTGTATATATACACTGCACAGTACCACTGCTCCTGTCCTGTATACTGGGTGTAATTCTCAGTATCTGTATTATTCTGTATATATACACTGCAAAGTACCACTTCTCCTGTTCTGTATACTGGATGTAATTCTCAGTATCTGTATTATTCTGTATATATACACTGCACAGTACAACTTCTCCTGTTCTGTATACTGGGTGTAATCCTCAGTATCTGTATTATTCTGTATATATACACTGCACAGTACCACTTCTCCTGTCCTGCATACTGGGTGTAATTCTCAGTATCTGTATTATTCTGTATATACACTGCACAGTACCACTTCTCCTGTCCTGTATACTGGGTGTAATTCTCAGTATCTGTATTATTCTGTATATATATACTGCACAGTACCACTTCTCCTGTCCTGTATACTGGGTGTAATTCTCAGTATCTGTATTATTCTGTATATATACACTGCACAGTACCATTTCTCCTGTCCTGTATACTGGGTGTAATCCTCAGTATCTGTATTATTCTGTATATATACACTGCACAGTACAACTTCTTCTGTTCTGTACATTAGATGTAATTCTCAGTATCTGTATTATTCTGTATATACACTGCACAGTACCACTCCTCCTGTCCTGTATACTGGGTGTAATTCTCAGTATCTGTATTATTCTGTATATATACATTGCACAGTACTACTTCTCCTGTGCTGTATATTGGGTGTAATTCTCAGTATCTGTATTATTCTGTATATATACACTGCACAGTACCACTGCTCCTGTCCTGTATACTGGGTGTAATTCTCAGTATCTGTATTATTCTGTATATATACACTGCAAAGTATAACTTCTCCCGTTCTGTATACTGGATGTAATTCTCAGTATCTGTATTATTCTGTATATATACACTGCACAGTACCTCTTCTCCTGTTCTGTATACTGGGTGTAATCCTCAGTATCTGTATTATTCTGTATATATACACTGCACAGTACCACTTCTCCTGTCCTGCATACTGGGTGTAATTCTCAGTATCTGTATTATTCTGTATATACACTGCACAGTACCACTTCCCCTGTCCTGTATACTGGGTGTAATTCTCAGTATCTGTATTATTCTGTATATATACACTGCACAGTAGCACTTCTCCTGTCCTGTATACTGGGTGTAATTCTCAGTATCTGTATTATTCTGTATACATACACTGCACAGTACCACTTCTCCTGTCCTGTATACTGGGTGTAATTCTCAGTATCTGTATTATTCTGTATATATACACTGCACAGTACCACTTCTCCTGTCCTGTATACTGGGTGTAATTCTCAGTATCTGTATTATTCTGTTTATATACACTGCACAGTACCACTTCTCCTGTCCTGTATACTGGGTGTAATTCTCAGTATCAGTATTATTCTGTATATACACTGCACAGTACCACTTCTCCTGTCCTGTATACTGGATGTAATTCTCAGTACCTGTATTATTCTGTATATATACACTGCACAGTACCACTTCTCCTGTCCTGTATACTGGGTGTAATTCTCAGTATCTGTATCATTCTGTATATATACACTGCACAGTACCACTTCTCCTGTCCTGTATACTGGGTGTAATTCTCAGTATCTGTATTATTCTGTATATATACACTGCACAGTACCACTTCCCCTGTCCTGTATACTGGGTGTAATTCTCAGTATCTGTATTATTCTGTATATATACACTGCACAGTACCACTTCTCCTGTCCTGTATACTGGGTGTAACTCTCAGTACCTGTATTATTCTGTATATATACACTGCACAGTACCACTTCTCCTGTCCTGTATACTGGGTGTAATTCTCAGTATTGGTATTATTCTGTATATATACACTGCACAGTACCACTTCTCCTGTTCTGTATACTGGGTGTAATTCTCAGTATCTGTATTATTCTGTATATATACACTGCACAGTACCACTTCTCCTGTCCTGTATACTGGGTGTAATTCTCAGTATCTGTGTTATTCTGTATATATACACTGCACAGTACCACTTCTCCTGTTCTGTATACTGGGTGTAATTCTCAGTATCTGTATTATTCTGTATATATACACACTGCACAGTACCACTTCTCCTGTCCTGTATACTGGGTGTAATTCTCAGTACCTGTATTATTCTGTATATATACACACTGCACAGTACCACTTCTCCTGTCCTGTATACTGGGTGTAATTCTCAGTATCTGTATTATTCTGTATATATACACTGCACAGTACCACTTCTCCTGTCCTGTATACTGGGTGTAATTCTCAGTATCTGTGTTATTCTGTATATATACACTGCACAGTACCACTTCTCCTGTCCTGTATACTGGGTGTAATTCTCAGTATCGGTATTATTCTGTATATATACACTGCACAGTACCACTTCTCCTGTCCTGTATACTGGGTGTAATTCTCAGTATCTGTGTTATTCTGTATATATACACAGCACAGTACCACTTCTCCTGTCCTGTATACTGGGTGTAATTCTCAGTATCTGTATTATTCTGTATATATACACTGCACAGTACCAATTCTCCTGTCCTGTATACTGGGTGTAATTCTCAGTATCTGTATTATTCTGTATATATACACGGCACAGTACCACTTCTCCTGTCCTGTATACTGGGTGTAATTCTCAGTATCTGCATTATTCTGTATATATACACACTGCACAGTACCACTTCTCCTGTCCTGTATACTGGGTGTAATTCTCAGTATCTGTATTATTCTGTATATATACACTGCACAGTACCACTTCTCCTGTCCTGTATACTGGGTGTAATTCTCAGTATCTGTATTATTCTGTATATATACACTGCAAAGTACCACTTCTCCTGTTCTGTATACTGGATGTAATTCTCAGTATCTGTATTATTCTGTATATATACACTGCACAGCACCTCTTCTCCTGTTCTGTATACTGGGTGTAATCCTCAGTATCTGTATTATTCTGTATATATACACTGCACAGTACCACTTCCCCTGTCCTGTATACTGGGTGTAATTCTCAGTATCTGTATTATTCTGTATATATATACTGCACAGTACCACTTCTCCTGTCCTGTATACTGGGTGTAATTCTCAGTATCTGTATTATTCTGTTTATATACACTGCACAGTACCACTTCTCCTGTCCTGTATACTGGGTGTAATTCTCAGTATCTGTATTATTCTGTTTATATACACTGCACAGTACCACTTCTCCTGTCCTGTATACTGGGTGTAATTCTCAGTATCAGTATTATTCTGTATATACACTGCACAGTACCACTTCTCCTGTCCTGTATACTGGATGTAATTCTCAGTACCTGTATTATTCTGTATATATACACTGCACAGTACCACTTCTCCTGTTCTGTATACTGGGTGTAATTCTCAGTATCTGTATCATTCTGTATATATACTCTGCACAGTACCACTTCTACTGTCCTGTATACTGGGTGTAATTCTCAGTATCTGTATTATTCTGTATATATACACTGCACAGTACCACTTCTCCTGTCCTGTATACTGGGTGTAATTCTCAGTATCGGTATTATTCTGTATATATACACTGCACAGTACCACTTCTCCTGTCCTTTATACTGGGTGAAACTCTCAGTACCTGTATTATTCTGTATATATACACTGCACAGTACCACTTCTCCTGTCCTGTATACTGGGTGTAATTCTCAGTATCTGTATTATTCTGTATATATATACTGCACAGTACCACTTCTCCTGTTCTGTATACTGGGTGTAATTCTCAGTATCTGTATTATTCTGTATATATATACTGCACAGTACCACTTCTCCTGTCCTGTATACTGGGTGTAATTCTCAGTATCTGTATTATTCTGTTTATATACACTGCACAGTACCACTTCTCCTGTCCTGTATACTGGGTGTAATTCTCAGTATCAGTATTATTCTTTATATATATACTGCACAGTACCACTTCTCATGTCCTGTATACTGGGTGTAATTCTCAGTATCTGTATTATTCTGTTTATATACACTGCACAGTACCACTTCTCCTGTCCTGTATACTGGGTGTAATTCTCAGTATCAGTATTATTCTGTATATACACTGCACAGTACCACTTCTCCTGTCCTGTATACTGGATGTAATTCTCAGTACCTGTATTATTCTGTATATATACACTGCACAGTACCACTTCTCCTGTTCTGTATACTGGGTGTAATTCTCAGTATCTGTATCATTCTGTATATATACTCTGCACAGTACCACTTCTCCTGTCCTGTATACTGGGTGTAATTCTCAGTATCTGTATTATTCTGTATATATACACTGCACAGTACCACTTCTCCTGTCCTGTATACTGGGTGTAATTCTCAGTATCGGTATTATTCTGTATATATACACTGCACAGTACCACTTCTCCTGTCCTTTATACTGGGTGAAACTCTCAGTACCTGTATTATTCTGTATATATACACTGCACAGTACCACTTCTCCTGTCCTGTATACTGGGTGTAATTCTCAGTATCTGTATTATTGTGTATATATACACTGCACAGTACCACTTCTCCTGTCCTGTATACTGGGTGTAATTCTCAGTATCTGTATTATTGTGTATATATACACTGCACAGTACCACTTCTCATGTCCTGTATACTGGGTGTAATTCTCAGTACCTGTATTATTCTGTATATATACACTGCACAGTACCTCTTCTCCTGTTCTGTATACTGGGTGTAATTCTCAGTATCTGTATTATTCTGTATATATACACTGCACAGTACCACTTCTCCTGTCCTGTATACTGGGTGTAATTCTCAGTATCTGTGTTATTCTGTATATATACACTGCACAGTACCACTTCTCCTGTTCTGTATACTGGGTGTAATTCTCAGTATCTGTATTATTCTGTATATATACACACTGCACAGTACCACTTCTCCTGTCCTGTATACTGGGTGTAATTCTCAGTACCTGTATTATTCTGTATATATACACACTGCACAGTACCACTTCTCCTGTCCTGTATACTGGGTGTAATTCTCAGTATCGGTATTATTCTGTATATATACACTGCACAGTACCACTTCTCCTGTCCTGTATACTGGGTGTAACTCTCAGTACCTGTATTATTCTGTATATATACACTGCACAGTACCACTTCTCCTGTCCTGTATACTGGGTGTAATTCTCAGTATCTGTATTATTCTGTATATATACACTGCACAGTACCTCTTCTCCTGTTCTGTATACTGGGTGTAATTCTCAGTATCTCTATTATTCTGTATATATACACTGCACAGTACCACTTCTCCTGTCCTGTATACTGGGAGTAATTCTCAGTATCTGTATTATTTTGTATATATACACTGCACAGTACCACTTCTCCTGTCCTGTATACTGGGTGTAATTCTCAGTATCTGCATTATTCTGTATATATACACATTGCACAGTACCACTTCTCCTGTCCTGTATACTGGGTGTAATTCTCAGTACCTGTATTATTCTGTATATATACACACTGCACAGTACCACTTCTCCTGTCCTGTATACTGGGTGTGATTCTCAGTACCTGTATTATTCTGTATATATACACACTGCACAGTACCACTTCTCCTGTCCTGTATACTGGGTGTAATTCTCAGTATTGGTATTATTCTGTATATATACACTGCACAGTACCACTTCTCCTGTCCTGTATACTGGGTGTAATTCTCAGTATCTGTGCTATTCTGTATATATACACTGCACAGTACCACTTCTCCTGTCCTGTATACTGGGTGTGATTCTCAGTACCTGTATTATTCTGTATATATACACACTGCACAGTACCACTTCTCCTGTCCTGTATACTGGGTGTAATTCTCAGTATCTGTATTATTCTGTATACATACACTGCACAGTACCACTTCTCCTGTCCTGTATACTGGGTGTAATTCTCAGTATCTGTGCTATTCTGTATATATACACTGCACAGTACCACTTCTCCTGTCCTGTATACTGGGTGTAATTCTCAGTATCTGTATTATTCTGTATATATACACTGCACAGTACCTCTTATCCTCTCCTGTATACTAGGTGTAATTCTCAGTATCTGTATTATTCTGTATATATACACTGCACAGTACCTCTTATCCTCTCCTGTATACTAGGTGTAATTCTCAGTATCTGTATTATTCTGTATATATACACTGCACAGTACCACTTCTCCTGTCCTGTATACTGGGTGTAATTCTCAGTATCTGTATTATTCTGTATATATACACTGCACAGTACCACTTCTCCTGTCCTGTATACTGGGTGTAATTCTCAGTATCTGTATTATTCTGTATATATACACTGCACAGTACCACTTCTCCTGTCCTGTATACTGGGTGTAATTCTCAGTATCTGTATTATTCTGTATATATACACTGCACAGTACCACTTCTGTCCTGTATACTGGGTGTAACTCTAAGTACCTGTATTATTCTGTATATATACACTGCACAGTACCACTTCTCCTGTCCTGTATACTGGGTGTAATTCTCAGTATCTGTATTATTCTGTATACATACACTGCACAGTACCTCTTCTCCTGTTCTGTATACTGGGTGTAATTCTCAGTATCTGTGTTATTCTGTATATATACACTGCACAGCACCACTTCTCCTGTCCTGTATACTGGGTGTAATTCTCAGTATCTGTGTTATTCTGTATATATACACTGCACAGTACCACTTCTCCTGTTCTGGTACTGGGTGTAATTCTCAGTATCTGCATTATTCTGTATATATACACACTGCACAGTACCACTTCTCCTGTCCTGTATACTGGGTGTAATTCTCAGTACCTGTATTATTCTGTATATATACACACTGCACAGTACCACTTCTCCTGTCCTGTATACTGGGTGTGATTCTCAGTACCTGTATTATTCTGTATATATACACACTGTACAGTACCACTTCTCCTGTCCTGTATACTGGGTGTAATTCTCAGTATTGGTATTATTCTGTATATATACACTGCACAGTACCACTTCTCCTGTCCTGTATACTGGGTGTAATTCTCAGTATCTGTGCTATTCTGTATATATACACTGCACAGTACCACTTCTCCTGTCCTGTATACTGGGTGTAATTCTCAGTATCTGTATTATTCTGTATATATACACTGCACAGTACCTCTTATCCTCTCCTGTATACTAGGTGTAATTCTCAGTATCTGTATTATTCTGTATATATACACTGCACAGTACCACTTCTCCTGTCCTGTATACTGGGTGTAATTCTCAGTATCTATATTATTCTGTATATATACACTGCACAGTACCACTTCTCCTGTCCTGTATACTGGGTGTAATTCTCAGTATCTGTATTATTCTGTATATATACACTGCACAGTACCACTTCTCCTGTCCTGTATACTGGGTGTAATTCTCAGTATCTGTATTATTCTGTATATATACACTGCACAGTACCACTTCTCCTGTCCTGTAAACTGGGTGTAACTCTAAGTACCTGTATTATTCTGTATATATACACTGCACAGTACCACTTCTCCTGTCCTGTATACTGGGTGTAATTCTCAGTATCTGTATTATTCTGTATATATACACTGCACAGTACCACTTCTCCTGTCCTGTAAACTGGGTGTAACTCTAAGTACCTGTATTATTCTGTATATATACACTGCACAGTACCACTTCTCTTGTCCTGTATACTGGGTGTGATTCTCAGTACCTGTATTATTCTGTATATATACACTGCACAGTACCTCTTATCCTGTCCTGTATACTGGGTGTAATCCTCAGTATCTGTATTATTCTGTATATATACACTGCACAGTACAACTTCTTCTGTTCTGTACATTAGATGTAATTCTCAGTATCTGTATTATTCTGTATATACACTGCACAGTACCACTTCTCCTGTCCTGTATACTGGGTGTAATTCTCAGTATCTGTATTATTCTGTATATACACTGCACAGTACCACTTCTCCTGTCCTGTATACTGGGTGTAATTCTCAGTATCTGTATTATTCTGTATATATATACTGCACAGTACCACTTCTCCTGTCCTGTATACTGGGTGTAATTCTCAGTATCTGTATTATTCTGTATATATACACTGCACAGTACCATTTCTCCTGTCCTGTATACTGGGTGTAATCCTCAGTATCTGTATTATTCTGTATATATACACTGCACAGTACAACTTCTTCTGTTCTGTACATTAGATGTAATTCTCAGTATCTGTATTATTCTGTATATACACTGCACAGTACCACTTCTCCTGTCCTGTATACTGGGTGTAATTCTCAGTATCGGTATTATTCTGTATATATACACTGCACAGTACCACTTCTCCTGTCCTGTATACTGGGTGTAACTCTCAGTACCTGTATTATTCTGTATATATACACTGCACAGTACCACTTCTCCTGTCCTGTATACTGGGTGTAATTCTCAGTATCTGTATTATTCTGTATATATACACTGCACAGTACCTCTTCTCCTGTTCTGTATACTGGGTGTAATTCTCAGTATCTCTATTATTCTGTATATATACACTGCACAGTACCACTTCTCCTGTCCTGTATACTGGGAGTAATTCTCAGTATCTGTATTATTTTGTATATATACACTGCACAGTACCACTTCTCCTGTCCTGTATACTGGGTGTAATTCTCAGTATCTGCATTATTCTGTATATATACACATTGCACAGTACCACTTCTCCTGTCCTGTATACTGGGTGTAATTCTCAGTACCTGTATTATTCTGTATATATACACACTGCACAGTACCACTTCTCCTGTCCTGTATACTGGGTGTGATTCTCAGTACCTGTATTATTCTGTATATATACACACTGCACAGTACCACTTCTCCTGTCCTGTATACTGGGTGTAATTCTCAGTATTGGTATTATTCTGTATATATACACTGCACAGTACCACTTCTCCTGTCCTGTATACTGGGTGTAATTCTCAGTATCTGTGCTATTCTGTATATATACACTGCACAGTACCACTTCTCCTGTCCTGTATACTGGGTGTGATTCTCAGTACCTGTATTATTCTGTATATATACACACTGCACAGTACCACTTCTCCTGTCCTGTATACTGGGTGTAATTCTCAGTATCTGTATTATTCTGTATACATACACTGCACAGTACCACTTCTCCTGTCCTGTATACTGGGTGTAATTCTCAGTATCTGTGCTATTCTGTATATATACACTGCACAGTACCACTTCTCCTGTCCTGTATACTGGGTGTAATTCTCAGTATCTGTATTATTCTGTATATATACACTGCACAGTACCTCTTATCCTCTCCTGTATACTAGGTGTAATTCTCAGTATCTGTATTATTCTGTATATATACACTGCACAGTACCTCTTATCCTCTCCTGTATACTAGGTGTAATTCTCAGTATCTGTATTATTCTGTATATATACACTGCACAGTACCACTTCTCCTGTCCTGTATACTGGGTGTAATTCTCAGTATCTGTATTATTCTGTATATATACACTGCACAGTACCACTTCTCCTGTCCTGTATACTGGGTGTAATTCTCAGTATCTGTATTATTCTGTATATATACACTGCACAGTACCACTTCTCCTGTCCTGTATACTGGGTGTAATTCTCAGTATCTGTATTATTCTGTATATATACACTGCACAGTACCACTTCTGTCCTGTATACTGGGTGTAACTCTAAGTACCTGTATTATTCTGTATATATACACTGCACAGTACCACTTCTCCTGTCCTGTATACTGGGTGTAATTCTCAGTATCTGTATTATTCTGTATACATACACTGCACAGTACCTCTTCTCCTGTTCTGTATACTGGGTGTAATTCTCAGTATCTGTGTTATTCTGTATATATACACTGCACAGCACCACTTCTCCTGTCCTGTATACTGGGTGTAATTCTCAGTATCTGTGTTATTCTGTATATATACACTGCACAGTACCACTTCTCCTGTTCTGTGTACTGGGTGTAATTCTCAGTATCTGCATTATTCTGTATATATACACACTGCACAGTACCACTTCTCCTGTCCTGTATACTGGGTGTAATTCTCAGTACCTGTATTATTCTGTATATATACACACTGCACAGTACCACTTCTCCTGTCCTGTATACTGGGTGTGATTCTCAGTACCTGTATTATTCTGTATATATACACACTGTACAGTACCACTTCTCCTGTCCTGTATACTGGGTGTAATTCTCAGTATTGGTATTATTCTGTATATATACACTGCACAGTACCACTTCTCCTGTCCTGTATACTGGGTGTAATTCTCAGTATCTGTGCTATTCTGCATATATACACTGCACAGTACCACTTCTCCTGTCCTGTATACTGGGTGTAATTCTCAGTATCTGTATTATTCTGTATATATACACTGCACAGTACCTCTTATCCTCTCCTGTATACTAGGTGTAATTCTCAGTATCTGTATTATTCTGTATATATACACTGCACAGTACCACTTCTCCTGTCCTGTATACTGGGTGTAATTCTCAGTATCTATATTATTCTGTATATATACACTGCACAGTACCACTTCTCCTGTCCTGTATACTGGGTGTAATTCTCAGTATCTGTATTATTCTGTATATATACACTGCACAGTACCACTTCTCCTGTCCTGTATACTGGGTGTAATTCTCAGTATCTGTATTATTCTGTATATATACACTGCACAGTACCACTTCTCCTGTCCTGTAAACTGGGTGTAACTCTAAGTACCTGTATTATTCTATATATATACACTGCACAGTACCACTTCTCCTGTCCTGTATACTGGGTGTAATTCTCAGTATCTGTATTATTCTGTATATATACACTGCACAGTACCACTTCTCCTGTCCTGTAAACTGGGTGTAACTCTAAGTACCTGTATTATTCGGTATATATACACTGCACAGTACCACTTCTCTTGTCCTGTATACTGGGTGTGATTCTCAGTACCTGTATTATTCTGTATATATACACTGCACAGTACCTCTTATCCTGTCCTGTATACTGGGTGTAATCCTCAGTATCTGTATTATTCTGTATATATACACTGCACAGTACAACTTCTTCTGTTCTGTACATTAGATGTAATTCTCAGTATCTGTATTATTCTGTATATACACTGCACAGTACCACTTCTCCTGTCCTGTATACTGGGTGTAATTCTCAGTATCTGTATTATTCTGTATATACACTGCACAGTACCACTTCTCCTGTCCTGTATACTGGGTGTAATTCTCAGTATCTGTATTATTCTGTATATATATACTGCACAGTACCACTTCTCCTGTCCTGTATACTGGGTGTAATTCTCAGTATCTGTATTATTCTGTATATATACACTGCACAGTACCATTTCTCCTGTCCTGTATACTGGGTGTAATCCTCAGTATCTGTATTATTCTGTATATATACACTGCACAGTACAACTTCTTCTGTTCTGTACATTAGATGTAATTCTCAGTATCTGTATTATTCTGTATATACACTGCACAGTACCACTCCTCCTGTCCTGTATACTGGGTGTAATTCTCAGTATCTGTATTATTCTGTATATATACACTGCACAGTACCACTGCTCCTGTCCTGTATACTGGGTGTAATTCTCAGTATCTGTATTATTCTGTATATATACACTGCAAAGTACAACTTCTCCTGTTCTGTATACTGGATGTAATTCTCAGTATCTGTATTATTCTGTATATATACACTGCACAGTACCTCTTCTCCTGTTCTGTATACTGGGTGTAATCCTCAGTATCTGTATTATTCTGTATATATACACTGCACAGTACCACTTCTCCTGTCCTGCATACTGGGTGTAATTCTCAGTATCTGTATTATTCTGTATATACACTGCACAGTACCACTTCCCCTGTCCTGTATACTGGGTGTAATTCTCAGTATCTGTATTATTCTGTATATATACACTGCACAGTAGCACTTCTCCTGTCCTGTATACTGGGTGTAATTCTCAGTATCTGTATTATTCTGTATATACACTGCACAGTACCACTTCTCCTGTCCTGTATACTGGGTGTAATTCTCAGTATCTGTATTATTCTGTATACATACACTGCACAGTACCACTTCTCCTGTCCTGTATACTGGGTGTAATTCTCAGTATCTGTGCTATTCTGTATATATACACTGCACAGTACCACTTCTCCTGTCCTGTATACTGGGTGTAATTCTCAGTATCTGTATTATTCTGTATATATACACTGCACAGTACCTCTTATCCTCTCCTGTATACTAGGTGTAATTCTCAGTATCTGTATTATTCTGTATATATACACTGCACAGTACCTCTTATCCTCTCCTGTATACTAGGTGTAATTCTCAGTATCTGTATTATTCTGTATATATACACTGCACAGTACCACTTCTCCTGTCCTGTATACTGGGTGTAATTCTCAGTATCTGTATTATTCTGTATATATACACTGCACAGTACCACTTCTCCTGTCCTGTATACTGGGTGTAATTCTCAGTATCTGTATTATTCTGTATATATACACTGCACAGTACCACTTCTCCTGTCCTGTATACTGGGTGTAATTCTCAGTATCTGTATTATTCTGTATATATACACTGCACAGTACCACTTCTGTCCTGTATACTGGGTGTAACTCTAAGTACCTGTATTATTCTGTATATATACACTGCACAGTACCACTTCTCCTGTCCTGTATACTGGGTGTAATTCTCAGTATCGGTATTATTCTGTATATATACACTGCACAGTACCACTTCTCCTGTCCTGTATACTGGGTGTAACTCTCAGTACCTGTATTATTCTGTATATATACACTGCACAGTACCACTTCTCCTGTCCTGTATACTGGGTGTAATTCTCAGTATCTGTATTATTCTGTATATATACACTGCACAGTACCTCTTCTCCTGTTCTGTATACTGGGTGTAATTCTCAGTATCTCTATTATTCTGTATATATACACTGCACAGTACCACTTCTCCTGTCCTGTATACTGGGAGTAATTCTCAGTATCTGTATTATTTTGTATATATACACTGCACAGTACCACTTCTCCTGTCCTGTATACTGGGTGTAATTCTCAGTATCTGCATTATTCTGT
The DNA here is from genome assembly GCF_046119375.1 of Phyllobates terribilis. Lineage (NCBI taxonomy): Eukaryota > Metazoa > Chordata > Amphibia > Anura > Dendrobatidae > Phyllobates > Phyllobates terribilis. The sequence continues at coordinate 144,227,645 of NW_027362767.1, forward strand.
ATATATACACATTGCACAGTACCACTTCTCCTGTCCTGTATACTGGGTGTAATTCTCAGTACCTGTATTATTCTGTATATATACACACTGCACAGTACCACTTCTCCTGTCCTGTATACTGGGTGTGATTCTCAGTACCTGTATTATTCTGTATATATACACACTGCACAGTACCACTTCTCCTGTCCTGTATACTGGGTGTAATTCTCAGTATTGGTATTATTCTGTATATATACACTGCACAGTACCACTTCTCCTGTCCTGTATACTGGGTGTAATTCTCAGTATCTGTGCTATTCTGTATATATACACTGCACAGTACCACTTCTCCTGTCCTGTATACTGGGTGTGATTCTCAGTACCTGTATTATTCTGTATATATACACACTGCACAGTACCACTTCTCCTGTCCTGTATACTGGGTGTAATTCTCAGTATCTGTATTATTCTGTATACATACACTGCACAGTACCACTTCTCCTGTCCTGTATACTGGGTGTAATTCTCAGTATCTGTGCTATTCTGTATATATACACTGCACAGTACCACTTCTCCTGTCCTGTATACTGGGTGTAATTCTCAGTATCTGTATTATTCTGTATATATACACTGCACAGTACCTCTTATCCTCTCCTGTATACTAGGTGTAATTCTCAGTATCTGTATTATTCTGTATATATACACTGCACAGTACCTCTTATCCTCTCCTGTATACTAGGTGTAATTCTCAGTATCTGTATTATTCTGTATATATACACTGCACAGTACCACTTCTCCTGTCCTGTATACTGGGTGTAATTCTCAGTATCTGTATTATTCTGTATATATACACTGCACAGTACCACTTCTCCTGTCCTGTATACTGGGTGTAATTCTCAGTATCTGTATTATTCTGTATATATACACTGCACAGTACCACTTCTCCTGTCCTGTATACTGGGTGTAATTCTCAGTATCTGTATTATTCTGTATATATACACTGCACAGTACCACTTCTGTCCTGTATACTGGGTGTAACTCTAAGTACCTGTATTATTCTGTATATATACACTGCACAGTACCACTTCTCCTGTCCTGTATACTGGGTGTAATTCTCAGTATCTGTATTATTCTGTATACATACACTGCACAGTACCTCTTCTCCTGTTCTGTATACTGGGTGTAATTCTCAGTATCTGTGTTATTCTGTATATATACACTGCACAGTACCACTTCTCCTGTTCTGTGTACTGGGTGTAATTCTCAGTATCTGCATTATTCTGTATATATACACACTGCACAGTACCACTTCTCCTGTCCTGTATACTGGGTGTAATTCTCAGTACCTGTATTATTCTGTATATATACACACTGCACAGTACCACTTCTCCTGTCCTGTATACTGGGTGTGATTCTCAGTACCTGTATTATTCTGTATATATACACACTGTACAGTACCACTTCTCCTGTCCTGTATACTGGGTGTAATTCTCAGTATTGGTATTATTCTGTATATATACACTGCACAGTACCACTTCTCCTGTCCTGTATACTGGGTGTAATTCTCAGTATCTGTGCTATTCTGTATATATACACTGCACAGTACCACTTCTCCTGTCCTGTATACTGGGTGTAATTCTCAGTATCTGTATTATTCTGTATATATACACTGCACAGTACCTCTTATCCTCTCCTGTATACTAGGTGTAATTCTCAGTATCTGTATTATTCTGTATATATACACTGCACAGTACCACTTCTCCTGTCCTGTATACTGGGTGTAATTCTCAGTATCTATATTATTCTGTATATATACACTGCACAGTACCACTTCTCCTGTCCTGTATACTGGGTGTAATTCTCAGTATCTGTATTATTCTGTATATATACACTGCACAGTACCACTTCTCCTGTCCTGTATACTGGGTGTAATTCTCAGTATCTGTATTATTCTGTATATATACACTGCACAGTACCACTTCTCCTGTCCTGTAAACTGGGTGTAACTCTAAGTACCTGTATTATTCTGTATATATACACTGCACAGTACCACTTCTCCTGTCCTGTATACTGGGTGTAATTCTCAGTATCTGTATTATTCTGTATATATACACTGCACAGTACCACTTCTCCTGTCCTGTAAACTGGGTGTAACTCTAAGTACCTGTATTATTCTGTATATATACACTGCACAGTACCACTTCTCTTGTCCTGTATACTGGGTGTGATTCTCAGTACCTGTATTATTCTGTATATATACACTGCACAGTACCTCTTATCCTGTCCTGTATACTGGGTGTAATCCTCAGTATCTGTATTATTCTGTATATATACACTGCACAGTACAACTTCTTCTGTTCTGTACATTAGATGTAATTCTCAGTATCTGTATTATTCTGTATATACACTGCACAGTACCACTTCTCCTGTCCTGTATACTGGGTGTAATTCTCAGTATCTGTATTATTCTGTATATACACTGCACAGTACCACTTCTCCTGTCCTGTATACTGGGTGTAATTCTCAGTATCTGTATTATTCTGTATATATATACTGCACAGTACCACTTCTCCTGTCCTGTATACTGGGTGTAATTCTCAGTATCTGTATTATTCTGTATATATACACTGCACAGTACCATTTCTCCTGTCCTGTATACTGGGTGTAATCCTCAGTATCTGTATTATTCTGTATATATACACTGCACAGTACAACTTCTTCTGTTCTGTACATTAGATGTAATTCTCAGTATCTGTATTATTCTGTATATACACTGCACAGTACCACTTCTCCTGTCCTGTATACTGGGTGTAATTCTCAGTATCGGTATTATTCTGTATATATACACTGCACAGTACCACTTCTCCTGTCCTGTATACTGGGTGTAACTCTCAGTACCTGTATTATTCTGTATATATACACTGCACAGTACCACTTCTCCTGTCCTGTATACTGGGTGTAATTCTCAGTATCTGTATTATTCTGTATATATACACTGCACAGTACCTCTTCTCCTGTTCTGTATACTGGGTGTAATTCTCAGTATCTCTATTATTCTGTATATATACACTGCACAGTACCACTTCTCCTGTCCTGTATACTGGGAGTAATTCTCAGTATCTGTATTATTTTGTATATATACACTGCACAGTACCACTTCTCCTGTCCTGTATACTGGGTGTAATTCTCAGTATCTGCATTATTCTGTATATATACACATTGCACAGTACCACTTCTCCTGTCCTGTATACTGGGTGTAATTCTCAGTACCTGTATTATTCTGTATATATACACACTGCACAGTACCACTTCTCCTTTCCTGTATACTGGGTGTGATTCTCAGTACCTGTATTATTCTGTATATATACACACTGCACAGTACCACTTCTCCTGTCCTGTATACTGGGTGTAATTCTCAGTATTGGTATTATTCTGTATATATACACTGCACAGTACCACTTCTCCTGTCCTGTATACTGGGTGTAATTCTCAGTATCTGTGCTATTCTGTATATATACACTGCACAGTACCACTTCTCCTGTCCTGTATACTGGGTGTGATTCTCAGTACCTGTATTATTCTGTATATATACACACTGCACAGTACCACTTCTCCTGTCCTGTATACTGGGTGTAATTCTCAGTATCTGTATTATTCTGTATACATACACTGCACAGTACCACTTCTCCTGTCCTGTATACTGGGTGTAATTCTCAGTATCTGTGCTATTCTGTATATATACACTGCACAGTACCACTTCTCCTGTCCTGTATACTGGGTGTAATTCTCAGTATCTGTATTATTCTGTATATATACACTGCACAGTACCTCTTATCCTCTCCTGTATACTAGGTGTAATTCTCAGTATCTGTATTATTCTGTATATATACACTGCACAGTACCTCTTCTCCTCTCCTGTATACTAGGTGTAATTCTCAGTATCTGTATTATTCTGTATATATACACTGCACAGTACCACTTCTCCTGTCCTGTATACTGGGTGTAATTCTCAGTATCTGTATTATTCTGTATATATACACTGCACAGTACCACTTCTCCTGTCCTGTATACTGGGTGTAATTCTCAGTATCTGTATTATTCTGTATATATACACTGCACAGTACCACTTCTCCTGTCCTGTATACTGGGTGTAATTCTCAGTATCTGTATTATTCTGTATATATACACTGCACAGTACCACTTCTGTCCTGTATACTGGGTGTAACTCTAAGTACCTGTATTATTCTGTATATATACACTGCACAGTACCACTTCTCCTGTCCTGTATACTGGGTGTAATTCTCAGTATCTGTATTATTCTGTATACATACACTGCACAGTACCTCTTCTCCTGTTCTGTATACTGGGTGTAATTCTCAGTATCTGTGTTATTCTGTATATATACACTGCACAGCACCACTTCTCCTGTCCTGTATACTGGGTGTAATTCTCAGTATCTGTGTTATTCTGTATATATACACTGCACAGTACCACTTCTCCTGTTCTGTGTACTGGGTGTAATTCTCAGTATCTGCATTATTCTGTATATATACACACTGCACAGTACCACTTCTCCTGTCCTGTATACTGGGTGTAATTCTCAGTACCTGTATTATTCTGTATATATACACACTGCACAGTACCACTTCTCCTGTCCTGTATACTGGGTGTGATTCTCAGTACCTGTATTATTCTGTATATATACACACTGTACAGTACCACTTCTCCTGTCCTGTATACTGGGTGTAATTCTCAGTATTGGTATTATTCTGTATATATACACTGCACAGTACCACTTCTCCTGTCCTGTATACTGGGTGTAATTCTCAGTATCTGTGCTATTCTGTATATATACACTGCACAGTACCACTTCTCCTGTCCTGTATACTGGGTGTAATTCTCAGTATCTGTATTATTCTGTATATATACACTGCACAGTACCTCTTATCCTCTCCTGTATACTAGGTGTAATTCTCAGTATCTGTATTATTCTGTATATATACACTGCACAGTACCACTTCTCCTGTCCTGTATACTGGGTGTAATTCTCAGTATCTATATTATTCTGTATATATACACTGCACAGTACCACTTCTCCTGTCCTGTATACTGGGTGTAATTCTCAGTATCTGTATTATTCTGTATATATACACTGCACAGTACCACTTCTCCTGTCCTGTATACTGGGTGTAATTCTCAGTATCTGTATTATTCTGTATATATACACTGCACAGTACCACTTCTCCTGTCCTGTAAACTGGGTGTAACTCTAAGTACCTGTATTATTCTATATATATACACTGCACAGTACCACTTCTCCTGTCCTGTATACTGGGTGTAATTCTCAGTATCTGTATTATTCTGTATATATACACTGCACAGTACCACTTCTCCTGTCCTGTAAACTGGGTGTAACTCTAAGTACCTGTATTATTCTGTATATATACACTGCACAGTACCACTTCTCTTGTCCTGTATACTGGGTGTGATTCTCAGTACCTGTATTATTCTGTATATATACACTGCACAGTACCTCTTATCCTGTCCTGTATACTGGGTGTAATCCTCAGTATCTGTATTATTCTGTATATATACACTGCACAGTACAACTTCTTCTGTTCTGTACATTAGATGTAATTCTCAGTATCTGTATTATTCTGTATATACACTGCACAGTACCACTTCTCCTGTCCTGTATACTGGGTGTAATTCTCAGTATCTGTATTATTCTGTATATACACTGCACAGTACCACTTCTCCTGTCCTGTATACTGGGTGTAATTCTCAGTATCTGTATTATTCTGTATATATATATACTGCACAGTACCACTTCTCCTGTCCTGTATACTGGGTGTAATTCTCAGTATCTGTATTATTCTGTATATATACACTGCACAGTACCATTTCTCCTGTCCTGTATACTGGGTGTAATCCTCAGTATCTGTATTATTCTGTATATATACACTGCACAGTACAACTTCTTCTGTTCTGTACATTAGATGTAATTCTCAGTATCTGTATTATTCTGTATATACACTGCACAGTACCACTCCTCCTGTCCTGTATACTGGGTGTAATTCTCAGTATCTGTATTATTCTGTATATATACATTGCACAGTACCACTTCTCCTGTCCTGTATATTGGGTGTAATTCTCAGTATCTGTATTATTCTGTATATATACACTGCACAGTACCACTGCTCCTGTCCTGTATACTGGGTGTAATTCTCAGTATCTGTATTATTCTGTATATATACACTGCAAAGTACAACTTCTCCTGTTCTGTATACTGGATGTAATTCTCAGTATCTGTATTATTCTGTATATATACACTGCACAGTACCTCTTCTCCTGTTCTGTATACTGGGTGTAATCCTCAGTATCTGTATTATTCTGTATATATACACTGCACAGTACCACTTCTCCTGTCCTGCATACTGGGTGTAATTCTCAGTATCTGTATTATTCTGTATATACACTGCACAGTACCACTTCCCCTGTCCTGTATACTGGGTGTAATTCTCAGTATCTGTATTATTCTGTATATATACACTGCACAGTAGCACTTCTCCTGTCCTGTATACTGGGTGTAATTCTCAGTATCTGTATTATTCTGTATATACACTGCACAGTACCACTTCTCCTGTCCTGTATACTGGGTGTAATTCTCAGTATCTGTATTATTCTGTATACATACACTGCACAGTACCACTTCTCCTGTCCTGTATACTGGGTGTAATTCTCAGTATCTGTGCTATTCTGTATATATACACTGCACAGTACCACTTCTCCTGTCCTGTATACTGGGTGTAATTCTCAGTATCTGTATTATTCTGTATATATACACTGCACAGTACCTCTTATCCTCTCCTGTATACTAGGTGTAATTCTCAGTATCTGTATTATTCTGTATATATACACTGCACAGTACCTCTTATCCTCTCCTGTATACTAGGTGTAATTCTCAGTATCTGTATTATTCTGTATATATACACTGCACAGTACCACTTCTCCTGTCCTGTATACTGGGTGTAATTCTCAGTATCTGTATTATTCTGTATATATACACTGCACAGTACCACTTCTCCTGTCCTGTATACTGGGTGTAATTCTCAGTATCTGTATTATTCTGTATATATACACTGCACAGTACCACTTCTCCTGTCCTGTATACTGGGTGTAATTCTCAGTATCTGTATTATTCTGTATATATACACTGCACAGTACCACTTCTGTCCTGTATACTGGGTGTAACTCTAAGTACCTGTATTATTCTGTATATATACACTGCACAGTACCACTTCTCCTGTCCTGTATACTGGGTGTAATTGTCAGTATCTGTATTATTCTGTATACATACACTGCACAGTACCTCTTCTCCTGTTCTGTATACTGGGTGTAATTCTCAGTATCTGTGTTATTCTGTATATATACACTGCACAGCACCACTTCTCCTGTCCTGTATACTGGGTGTAATTCTCAGTATCTGTGTTATTCTGTATATATACACTGCACAGTACCACTTCTCCTGTTCTGTGTACTGGGTGTAATTCTCAGTATCTGCATTATTCTGTATATATACACACTGCACAGTACCACTTCTCCTGTCCTGTATACTGGGTGTAATTCTCAGTACCTGTATTATTCTGTATATATACACACTGCACAGTACCACTTCTCCTGTCCTGTATACTGGGTGTGATTCTCAGTACCTGTATTATTCTGTATATATACACACTGTACAGTACCACTTCTCCTGTCCTGTATACTGGGTGTAATTCTCAGTATTGGTATTATTCTGTATATATACACTGCACAGTACCACTTCTCCTGTCCTGTATACTGGGTGTAATTCTCAGTATCTGTGCTATTCTGTATATATACACTGCACAGTACCACTTCTCCTGTCCTGTATACTGGGTGTAATTCTCAGTATCTGTATTATTCTGTATATATACACTGCACAGTACCTCTTATCCTCTCCTGTATACTAGGTGTAATTCTCAGTATCTGTATTATTCTGTATATATACACTGCACAGTACCACTTCTCCTGTCCTGTATACTGGGTGTAATTCTCAGTATCTATATTATTCTGTATATATACACTGCACAGTACCACTTCTCCTGTCCTGTATACTGGGTGTAATTCTCAGTATCTGTATTATTCTGTATATATACACTGCACAGTACCACTTCTCCTGTCCTGTATACTGGGTGTAATTCTCAGTATCTGTATTATTCTGTATATATACACTGCACAGTACCACTTCTCCTGTCCTGTAAACTGGGTGTAACTCTAAGTACCTGTATTATTCTGTATATATACACTGCACAGTACCACTTCTCCTGTCCTGTATACTGGGTGTAATTCTCAGTATCTGTATTATTCTGTATATATACACTGCACAGTACCACTTCTCCTGTCCTGTAAACTGGGTGTAACTCTAAGTACCTGTATTATTCTGTATATATACACTGCACAGTACCACTTCTCTTGTCCTGTATACTGGGTGTGATTCTCAGTACCTGTATTATTCTGTATATATACACTGCACAATACCTCTTATCCTGTCCTGTATACTGGGTGTAATCCTCAGTATCTGTATTATTCTGTATATATACACTGCACAGTACAACTTCTTCTGTTCTGTACATTAGATGTAATTCTCAGTATCTGTATTATTCTGTATATACACTGCACAGTACCACTTCTCCTGTCCTGTATACTGGGTGTAATTCTCAGTATCTGTATTATTCTGTATATACACTGCACAGTACCACTTCTCCTGTCCTGTATACTGGGTGTAATTCTCAGTATCTGTATTATTCTGTATATATATACTGCACAGTACCACTTCTCCTGTCCTGTATACTGGGTGTAATTCTCAGTATCTGTATTATTCTGTATATATACACTGCACAGTACCATTTCTCCTGTCCTGTATACTGGGTGTAATCCTCAGTATCTGTATTATTCTGTATATATACACTGCACAGTACAACTTCTTCTGTTCTGTACATTAGATGTAATTCTCAGTATCTGTATTATTCTGTATATACACTGCACAGTACCACTCCTCCTGTCCTGTATACTGGGTGTAATTCTCAGTATCTGTATTATTCTGTATATATACATTGCACAGTACCACTTCTCCTGTCCTGTATATTGGGTGTAATTCTCAGTATCTGTATTATTCTGTATATATACACTGCACAGTACCACTTCTCCTGTCCTGTATACTGGGTGTAATTCTCAGTATCTGTATTATTCTGTATATATACACTGCACAGTACCACTTCTCCTGTCCTGTATACTGGGTGTAATTCTCAGTATCTGTATTATTCTGTATATATACACTGCACAGTACCACTTCTCCTGTCCTGTAAACTGGGTGTAACTCTAAGTACCTGTATTATTCTATATATATACACTGCACAGTACCACTTCTCCTGTCCTGTATACTGGGTGTAATTCTCAGTATCTGTATTATTCTGTATATATACACTGCACAGTACCACTTCTCCTGTCCTGTAAACTGGGTGTAACTCTAAGTACCTGTATTATTCTGTATATATACACTGCACAGTACCACTTCTCTTGTCCTGTATACTGGGTGTGATTCTCAGTACCTGTATTATTCTGTATATATACACTGCACAGTACCTCTTATCCTGTCCTGTATACTGGGTGTAATCCTCAGTATCTGTATTATTCTGTATATATACACTGCACAGTACAACTTCTTCTGTTCTGTACATTAGATGTAATTCTCAGTATCTGTATTATTCTGTATATACACTGCACAGTACCACTTCTCCTGTCCTGTATACTGGGTGTAATTCTCAGTATCTGTATTATTCTGTATATACACTGCACAGTACCACTTCTCCTGTCCTGTATACTGGGTGTAATTCTCAGTATCTGTATTATTCTGTATATATATACTGCACAGTACCACTTCTCCTGTCCTGTATACTGGGTGTAATTCTCAGTATCTGTATTATTCTGTATATATACACTGCACAGTACCATTTCTCCTGTCCTGTATACTGGGTGTAATCCTCAGTATCTGTATTATTCTGTATATATACACTGCACAGTACAACTTCTTCTGTTCTGTACATTAGATGTAATTCTCAGTATCTGTATTATTCTGTATATACACTGCACAGTACCACTCCTCCTGTCCTGTATACTGGGTGTAATTCTCAGTATCTGTATTATTCTGTATATATACATTGCACAGTACCACTTCTCCTGTCCTGTATATTGGGTGTAATTCTCAGTATCTGTATTATTCTGTATATATACACTGCACAGTACCACTGCTCCTGTCCTGTATACTGGGTGTAATTCTCAGTATCTGTATTATTCTGTATATATACACTGCAAAGTACAACTTCTCCTGTTCTGTATACTGGATGTAATTCTCAGTATCTGTATTATTCTGTATATATACACTGCACAGTACCTCTTCTCCTGTTCTGTATACTGGGTGTAATCCTCAGTATCTGTATTATTCTGTATATATACACTGCACAGTACCACTTCTCCTGTCCTGCATACTGGGTGTAATTCTCAGTATCTGTATTATTCTGTATATACACTGCACAGTACCACTTCCCCTGTCCTGTATACTGGGTGTAATTCTCAGTATCTGTATTATTCTGTATATATACACTGCACAGTAGCACTTCTCCTGTCCTGTATACTGGGTGTAATTCTCAGTATCTGTATTATTCTGTATATACACTGCACAGTACCACTTCTCCTGTCCTGTATACTGGGTGTAATTCTCAGTATCTGTATTATTCTGTATACATACACTGCACAGTACCACTTCTCCTGTCCTGTATACTGGGTGTAATTCTCAGTATCTGTGCTATTCTGTATATATACACTGCACAGTACCACTTCTCCTGTCCTGTATACTGGGTGTAATTCTCAGTATCTGTATTATTCTGTATATATACACTGCACAGTACCTCTTATCCTCTCCTGTATACTAGGTGTAATTCTCAGTATCTGTATTATTCTGTATATATACACTGCACAGTACCTCTTATCCTCTCCTGTATACTAGGTGTAATTCTCAGTATCTGTATTATTCTGTATATATACACTGCACAGTACCACTTCTCCTGTCCTGTATACTGGGTGTAATTCTCAGTATCTGTATTATTCTGTATATATACACTGCACAGTACCACTTCTCCTGTCCTGTATACTGGGTGTAATTCTCAGTATCTGTATTATTCTGTATATATACACTGCACAGTACCACTTCTCCTGTCCTGTATACTGGGTGTAATTCTCAGTATCTGTATTATTCTGTATATATACACTGCACAGTACCACTTCTGTCCTGTATACTGGGTGTAACTCTAAGTACCTGTATTATTCTGTATATATACACTGCACAGTACCACTTCTCCTGTCCTGTATACTGGGTGTAATTGTCAGTATCTGTATTATTCTGTATACATACACTGCACAGTACCTCTTCTCCTGTTCTGTATACTGGGTGTAATTCTCAGTATCTGTGTTATTCTGTATATATACACTGCACAGCACCACTTCTCCTGTCCTGTATACTGGGTGTAATTCTCAGTATCTGTGTTATTCTGTATATATACACTGCACAGTACCACTTCTCCTGTTCTGTGTACTGGGTGTAATTCTCAGTATCTGCATTATTCTGTATATATACACACTGCACAGTACCACTTCTCCTGTCCTGTATACTGGGTGTAATTCTCAGTACCTGTATTATTCTGTATATATACACACTGCACAGTACCACTTCTCCTGTCCTGTATACTGGGTGTGATTCTCAGTACCTGTATTATTCTGTATATATACACACTGTACAGTACCACTTCTCCTGTCCTGTATACTGGGTGTAATTCTCAGTATTGGTATTATTCTGTATATATACACTGCACAGTACCACTTCTCCTGTCCTGTATACTGGGTGTAATTCTCAGTATCTGTGCTATTCTGTATATATACACTGCACAGTACCACTTCTCCTGTCCTGTATACTGGGTGTAATTCTCAGTATCTGTATTATTCTGTATATATACACTGCACAGTACCTCTTATCCTCTCCTGTATACTAGGTGTAATTCTCAGTATCTGTATTATTCTGTATATATACACTGCACAGTACCACTTCTCCTGTCCTGTATACTGGGTGTAATTCTCAGTATCTATATTATTCTGTATATATACACTGCACAGTACCACTTCTCCTGTCCTGTATACTGGGTGTAATTCTCAGTATCTGTATTATTCTGTATATATACACTGCACAGTACCACTTCTCCTGTCCTGTATACTGGGTGTAATTCTCAGTATCTGTATTATTCTGTATATATACACTGCACAGTACCACTTCTCCTGTCCTGTAAACTGGGTGTAACTCTAAGTACCTGTATTATTCTGTATATATACACTGCACAGTACCACTTCTCCTGTCCTGTATACTGGGTGTAATTCTCAGTATCTGTATTATTCTGTATATATACACTGCACAGTACCACTTCTCCTGTCCTGTAAACTGGGTGTAACTCTAAGTACCTGTATTATTCTGTATATATACACTGCACAGTACCACTTCTCTTGTCCTGTATACTGGGTGTGATTCTCAGTACCTGTATTATTCTGTATATATACACTGCACAGTACCTCTTATCCTGTCCTGTATACTGGGTGTAATCCTCAGTATCTGTATTATTCTGTATATATACACTGCACAGTACAACTTCTTCTGTTCTGTACATTAGATGTAATTCTCAGTATCTGTATTATTCTGTATATACACTGCACAGTACCACTTCTCCTGTCCTGTATACTGGGTGTAATTCTCAGTATCTGTATTATTCTGTATATACACTGCACAGTACCACTTCTCCTGTCCTGTATACTGGGTGTAATTCTCAGTATCTGTATTATTCTGTATATATATACTGCACAGTACCACTTCTCCTGTCCTGTATACTGGGTGTAATTCTCAGTATCTGTATTATTCTGTATATATACACTGCACAGTACCATTTCTCCTGTCCTGTATACTGGGTGTAATCCTCAGTATCTGTATTATTCTGTATATATACACTGCACAGTACAACTTCTTCTGTTCTGTACATTAGATGTAATTCTCAGTATCTGTATTATTCTGTATATACACTGCACAGTACCACTCCTCCTGTCCTGTATACTGGGTGTAATTCTCAGTATCTGTATTATTCTGTATATATACATTGCACAGTACCACTTCTCCTGTCCTGTATATTGGGTGTAATTCTCAGTATCTGTATTATTCTGTATATATACACTGCACAGTACCACTGCTCCTGTCCTGTATACTGGGTGTAATTCTCAGTATCTGTATTATTCTGTATATATACACTGCAAAGTACAACTTCTCCTGTTCTGTATACTGGATGTAATTCTCAGTATCTGTATTATTCTGTATATATACACTGCACAGTACCTCTTCTCCTGTTCTGTATACTGGGTGTAATCCTCAGTATCTGTATTATTCTGTATATATACACTGCACAGTACCACTTCTCCTGTCCTGCATACTGGGTGTAATTCTCAGTATCTGTATTATTCTGTATATACACTGCACAGTACCACTTCCCCTGTCCTGTATACTGGGTGTAATTCTCAGTATCTGTATTATTCTGTATATATACACTGCACAGTAGCACTTCTCCTGTCCTGTATACTGGGTGTAATTCTCAGTATCTGTATTATTCTGTATATACACTGCACAGTACCACTTCTCCTGTCCTGTATACTGGGTGTAATTCTCAGTATCTGTATTATTCTGTATATATATACTGCACAGTACCACTTCTCCTGTCCTGTATACTGGGTGTAATTCTCAGTATCTGTATTATTCTGTTTATATACACTGCACAGTACCACTTCTCCTGTCCTGTATACTGGGTGTAATTCTCAGTATCAGTATTATTCTGTATACACACTGCACAGTACCACTTCTCCTGTCCTGTATACTGGATGTAATTCTCAGTACCTGTATTATTCTGTATATATACACTGCACAGTACCACTTCTCCTGTCCTGTATACTGGGTGTAATTCTCAGTATCTGTATCATTCTGTATATATACACTGCACAGTACCACTTCTCCTGTCCTGTATACTGGGTGTAATTCTCAGTATCTGTATCATTCTGTATATATACACTGCACAGTACCACTTCTCCTGTCCTGTATACTGGGTGTAATTCTCAGTATCTGTATTATTCTGTATATATACACTGCACAGTACCACTTCCCCTGTCCTGTATACTGGGTGTAATTCTCAGTATCTGTATTATTCTTTATATATACACTGCACAGTACCACTTCTCCTGTCCTGTATACTGGGTGTAACTCTCAGTACCTGTATTATTCTGTATATATACACTGCACAGTACCACTTCTCCTGTCCTGTATACTGGGTGTAATTCTCAGTATTGGTATTATTCTGTATATATACACTGCACAGTACCACTTCTCCTGTCCTGTATACTGGGTGTAACTCTCAGTACCTGTATTGTTCTGTATATATACACTGCAGGTCTTTTTTTTATTGATAGAATAAGTACAATACATGACAGAACAATAATACATTACAGGACACCGAACATAAGAACAAAACAAGACGACAAATCACAGAAAATAGAAACAAAATAAATCACCGCAGGAATATATATATATATACAGGAAATAACTATTATAAAACCTATAAAACCCCCGGCCCAGCTTCATTCATACTACTATATACAATCCCACACAACACTCACACCGTCCTATATACACATAAAACACCGTCCTATATACAAGATTATATACAATAAAACACTAAACCTAATATAACGTATATACAACCGGGAACTAACACTAACCTACTGGTCCCACTGCCTGACCTTAGTCACCCCCTTACCGAACCTCATTCACACCACAGAAAAACAAAAATAACAATATATACAATAGTGACATGAACAATTTTTTTTTTTTTTTTTTTTATATTTTTTTTGTAATTTTTAATATATATACATAAAACACAGACCTACACTAACTATCCCGCCACCCCTGATCTAGCTCTGGCCACAAAGTTCAGGATTACTCCGAGCTAGGATCAGGCCCCAAAGTTTTTCCCCAGGCGGGGCCTGGACCAGGCCAGATCAGTCCTCTTATCACCGCCGATGAAAACCCCCCCAAATCCCCCACCCAACCTAACTAAAACCCCCTGTTATACATTATATACAATATATACAGAACACAACCTACACACTCACCATCCAAGGCTCAAGTTCGATGCCGGCAAACCTTCTATTCAGGAGACAGAAATACAAAACAAAAATCTAGGGTGAAAAGACATCGGCCCACCACCAGGATATAGGAGTACTACCGGACTAAGGCACCCTGAAGGAAAAGCCCCTCCAGAGACGGGCCGCCCTCCGGGCACCCAGTCTTTCATACTCCAGAGAACGTACCTTCACCATGTCACCTAGGATGTTCCTACAGACTTCATCTACATGGAGGATTTTACTCTGCGTCGAGACTAAAACTCGTGCGTTCCACGTAAAATACCTCACCACTGCGCTGACTATGAATAAAGTGTCTCGGTCCCTTCTCCCAAGGTCTCCGAACGCTCCATAGGCCCACCCGGCGTAGGACAGAGTAGCCAGCCGCGGCCAACCAATGGAAGCCCCCACCCTGTTGTACACCTCTGTATTAAAGGGACAATGAAGCAGGAAGTGCTCCATGCTTTCCAGCACGTTAGCACAAGCCTCACGGGGGCAATTCCTGTCCTCGGAGCTCCTGTACTTCAAATTGTCCCTCACATACAGCTTACCATGGAAGCAGCGCCAAGTCAAGTCCCAGTACTTCTCGGGGATCCTGGTAGAATTTAACAAACTCAACCCAACCTCCAGATCCCGACTTGGGCAGTCTTTGAGGGCCAATGGACTCTGAAAATGAGAAAGCAAGACCCTCATATCGAGGAGTTTCCTCGGGAGGGACCTCACCTCCCACATTCCCAGACCCCACCGGCGGATCATTTTCAGAACCGGGGTAACATAAGCCGGGAGATGCCCGTGTGGTGTGCGAAGATCCTTCAATCTTCCCCCTGTCTCCCATTCCTGGAGGAAAGGCTGAAACCATCCCTTGCAGGAGAATACCCACGGAGGAGCCCTCTCTTTCCAGAGGTTTGCCACGTTCACCTTCAAGAAAGTGTTCACTAGGAACACCACGGGGTTCACCATATTCAAACCCCCTAGTCTCCTCGTGCGGTAAGTGACCTCCCGCTTGACTAGGTTCAGTCTGTTCCCCCATAACATCTGGAAGAACAGACTGTAGACCCGTGTCCAGAGAGGCTCTGGCAAGACACAGACGCTGCCCAGGTAGATTAGCAAGGGGAGCAGGAAAGTTTTGCACAGGCCAACCCTTTCCCTCAGGGTCAAAGACCAACCCCTCCATTGGTCCACTCTTTGGGCGACACCTTTGATTCTGCCTTCCCAGTTTTTCGTGGGGTAATCACCCTGGCCGAATTCGATGCCCAGGACTTTGGCATGTTCTTGGGGTTCGGGGAGGGTGTCCGGAAGATCAAACCCGGGATCTCCGCCTCCCAGCCAGAGACTCTCACACTTATCCTGGCTGACCTTGGACCCGGATGCCTCCGAGTAGCGCTCCACTTCTGACATCACCGCTGCTGCCTCCTCTTGCGAAGAAACAAAGACGGTGACATCGTCCGCGTAGGCCACCACCCTCAGGATAGTCTACGGCGCCGCCCCGCCCATCCGCACCCCCGCCAACGGTCTACAATCGATCCTTCTGAGGAAGGGATCGATCGCAAACGCGTAAAGCAAAGGGCTAAGAGGACAGCCCTGACGGACACCGGATCCTACCCCAAAAGGTCGTCCAATCCACCCATTCACCAGAGGGAAAGTCTCAGCCCCTGCATACAAGGTCTTAAGCCAGTCCACAAACCCTCCAGGCAGACCATACCTCAAAAGAGTGGACCAGAGGTACTCGTGGTTAACCCGATCAAAGGCTTTTGCCTGATCCAGGGTCAGCAAGAACCCCTTCCAGAGGCCCGCCCTGCCTTGCTCCACGGCCTCTCGGACACCTAGAACAGCACTAAAAGTGCTACGGCCAGAAACGCAACAGTGCTGAACCTCCGAAAGGAGCCGGGGTGCAAACTTCACCAGCCTGTTGAAAAGTATCTTAGCCAAAATCTTCCTGTCCACATTGAGAAGTGCTATGGGACGCCAGTTCTCAATGCGTGACGGATCCTTACCCTTTGACAAAATGATCAAAGCTGACCTCCTTAATGATCTCGGCAGAGTGCCCGAGGAGAGACACTCGTTAAACACCTGAGTCAAGAGGGGGACCAAAGAGTCCCTAAAGGTCCTAAAGAACTCGGATGTTAAGCCATCCGGACCTGGCGACTTTTTGGGCCTAAGCCCATCGATCGCCAGTCTCACTTCCTCTTCTTTGATCGCTTCTGCCAAATCGCCCAGCGAGAGGTCAGCCCCTGGCTCAGGAACAGATTCAGCCAGGAAAGCCGACATCCCGTCACGATCAAGCTCCCTCCTTCCCAAGAGGTGCGAGTAGTAGGAACTGACAACCTCCAAGATCCCTGATCTGGACCTTCTCAGGGACCCCGTACTGTCCACCAGCCCCGTCACTATCTTACTATTCACTGACATCTTACAGTTTCTGTAAGGGTCGGGCGAGCAGTACTTCCCGTAGTCCCTCTCGAAAACCAAAGATGCGTGCCTATCGTACTGACACCTCTTCAGCAAGGACTTCACTCTGGAGATCTCCTCGCGGCTACCTCCAGTCGAGACAAGATGCTCGAGTTTCCTCCTCAGGCTCTGATACAGGCGATCCCTGTTCAGGCTTCTGAGGTTCGAGAGCTGCCGGAAGAATCTCGCCACCCGATGTTTGAACATCTCCCACCACTCCGACTTAGTGTTACTTAGGCCCAGCAATGGTACCTGGCTCTGAAAGAATTCCTCAAAAGACCGTCTTACAGCTTCTTCCTCAAGGAGTGATGAATTCAGCTTCCAATAGCCTCTTCCCATCCGAGGAGTCTCTGTAACGTTGAGAGAAAACATAATCAAACAGTGATCGGAGAACTCCACCTCCACAACCGACAACGGCGAAGAGACGGCCTCCTCCTTCAAATAAAACCTATCTAGCCTAGACCTGCACTGACTACCTCTAAAAAAGGTGAATCCCGTGTCGCCCGGGTTGTGCCGGATGTGGACATCCACCAGGCGAGCCTCACTCACTATCCTGTTTAACGCGACGCAGTCATAAGCCAGCCGGTCTCCGGAACCTCCTCTATCACAGGATCTCGTGACATTGTTGAAATCCCCTCCGAAGACCACCTGCCGACTCGAAAATAAAAAAGGTTTGATCTTCAGGAAGAGACATTTGCGGTCCCACTTGGACTGGGAACCATAGATGTTAATGAGCCGAAGCTCTTGTCCCCCCATGGAGACATCTAGGATCAAGCATCTCCCCATTTCTAATTCGATCACTCGTCTGCATTCAACCGCTGCGGTCTTAAAAAGGACCGCCACCCCGCTATACGGCTCGGCCGCAAGAGACCAGTAGGAGGGCCCATGCCTCCACTCCCGCCTTGCTTTATGCAAGGTTGATATATCGGTCAACCTGGTCTCCTGCAAAAACAAAATGTCGGCGTCAAGTTGGCCGAGAAAATGAAAGGCCGTGTACCTTGCCGCATCTGACTTTATGCTGCAAACATTAATAGTTGCCAGCGTCAACGGGGTGGGTGCCGCCATCATGATTGATTGAATTAGATAGCCTTTTTCTTCCCACCACTGACAGTCCCAACCTCTTCCTCTGATAATGACGGGTTTTTAGTGCGCTTAAGACAAACAGATTCATCCATTCTCTCCTTACATAGATTCTTGCCCTCGCCTGGTGGTCCTGGGTTAGTCGTCCCCCCAGAGGGCTTTGTATTTGCCCCCCGAGAGGAAGACCCAGCCATCTCCTGAGCCCCAACCACCTTGTCCGCAACCTCCGGCCCCGGGTCCCCACTTCCCCCCTCCAGAGGGAGGTCCTGGAGAGCCCCGAACCGGTTGGAGAGATCCACCAGAGGGGGGGTGGCTGAACCCTCCAATGGCGCTTGGATCATGGCCAGAGAGTCAGAGGGGTCGCACTCCAAAGAGGCAGCTCGAGACCTGGTCCCCCTCCTACCTCTGGCCGTTTTCCTGTTACCCTTTTTCTTTTTCTGTGACCACTCCCCCTCTCCCTCATCTAGACTGTCACCAGAAGAGGGTTCCTGGGAAGACGTGGCGTCCTCTCGCTCTTCCCTTTCAAGTCTCTTGACTTCCTCGCTCAATTCACTGTCTTTAGGATCCTCAGCTGCAAGTGAAGTACCTGGGTCAGAGTTTAGGGACATTACTCCCTGCCCCCTGTCCCCACGGCGCTTCTCCTGCCGCCTGATGGTGGATGGCGGCAGCTTGCTCCTCACCGGTTCCCTGCCTCCCCCGCCCCTACTGGTCCCTTCACCGGCAAGATTAGTTCCAGCTTTCGCCTGTCCCGCACTCGCCGCTTTCAGGACCGCATTGGCAAAGGAACGCGGACAGCGACTGAACGGGTGACCGAGGTCACCACACAAGTTACACCTAATCCTGCGACAGGCAGCAGCAAGATGACCAAGGTCCCCACACAGTGCGCATTTCTGGGTGGTACACTGCGCACTGAAGTGTGTGGGACTACCGCACCTGTGACAGACCTTAGGCTGCCCCCGGTAGAAAATCAAGATCCTATCCCTCCCCAAAAAGGTTGAGGAGGGGATATGGGTAACAGTGTTTCCCGAAACCTTCAATCTCACCATGAAGGTCCAGGCCCCTGACCAGATACCATGGTCATCCAGATTCTTTTCGGGAATATTGGTGACCTCTCCGTATCGACTCACCCAGGTGGTAATGTCCATACAGGAAAGCGACTCGTTACTAGTCAAAACGGTCACTTTCCTGACTGAATCTTGGCGGGTTATTGCCAGGGGAAAGAGACCATGCCATTCGGGGCGACTCCGAGCCAGCTCATGGCGAGACCAGAAAAGCTCAAGGCCCTCCGGTCTCACGAAGCTGACATCGAAGTAGGAGGTCCCGTAGGGATGGATCAAGGCAAAGATGGCATATGCCGCAAAGCCCATCCCCAGCAGGAGCTCAACCACCTTCGACCTATCAGGACAGGAATCCTTGCTTACCCACTGGAGACGGACCACGTTCCTACGGTTACTCCTCTGCCCCGTTGTCGGCAGAGACCAGACAGTCTCTGCCCCTCTATCTCGGAAGGTTGAAAGACCATGTCTCTCTATCCAGAAAGACAGATCAACCTCCCTCCCCTCTACAGTGATGGAGCTCTCCCCTCTCCTCAGGGCGTCCAGGAGCTGCTGTTGCAAGTCACCATCCCCAGGGCCACCAGACGAGGGCGCACTACTACCCCCAGCACTGACAGCTCCTGAATAGCTTTGGGCTGAAGCCCCCGCCAATGCTGGGGGGGCAGCGGGACCAGCGCCTACTTCCCCCCCACCAACACCAGTGCTGCTCCCACCATTCACTCCAGTACTATTCACACCATTCGCAGGACCATTACTCCCATCGTTCACTCCACTACTACTCACACCATTCGCAGGACCATTACTCCCATCATTCATTACACCACTACCCCCAACATTTGCTACACCACAACTCCCATCATTCCCACAACTCCCAGCATTCATTCCACCACTACCCCCACCATTTGCTACATCATCATTCACTGCACCACTACCCCCACCATTTGCTGCATCATCATTCACTGTACCACTAATTCCACCATTCCTACTACTCTCATCATCTGCTCCACCATTACTCTCACCATCTGCTCCACCATTACTCCCATCATTCACTGCACCACTATTTCCATTCCCTTTACTTGTCACCCCATTACCTCTGCTGTTCTCTGCACCTTCCACAGTCACCTCCATTCCTTCCTCCCTTGTGTCTGGTGTCTCTGCACTCACACCTGCTGGGCCGGGGGAGGGGAGCACTTCCAGAGACTCTTTTCCCTGCAGCACCACACCCGTTTCCCTTTGGTTGCTGCTGGCTTTCTGCAGGTCGTCTCCTGGAGCGCCCCGCCCCCCTACTGCAGCATTTTGGTCCTTGTTCTGGCCAGACTGTTTTCTCGGCACCTCTGCCCGCCCTGCACCCACAGACTTTGGGGTCTTAGTGTCCTTTTTGGGCGCTGGGGCACACTGCCCCCCTGTCGCAGCAGTGTGCCCAGTGTTCTTTGCAGATGTGTTTTTCACATCCTTTCCTGCCCCCCCAGCCCCGGTGATAACCGGCTTAGCCGCAGAGGGCAGGGTGGGAAACTCCACAGAACTCCCTATGTCCGGCGCTGTGAGTACCTCCACAGCCTCGCCCCCTGCACTGTTCCCCGCACAGATGGCAGCATCGCCGGACGTCCGCCTCCTCTCCCCACCTTGCCTCTGCCTCGAGCCCACTGCAGAGCCCGTGCCTTTAGGTTTGGTGGGGTTTAAACAGAAGGTGGCAGGTGCAACATCAGACATTGGTACATACTTATAACTCACCACCTCCTGTGCAGCTCCTCCGGTCTTCTTCTTCTTCCTCTTCCCTGTCTCCTCCACTGGTTTGTCCTCACCGAAGGAAAACCGCATCAGGTCCACTGGAGACTCCAGCAGTCGGATCTCCCTCAGCAGTCCTCCTTCCTCCTCCTCCCCCGACACTCCAGCCTCTGCTGTGGGAGTCCTCTGCCCTGCAGGGAGACCACTTGAGCTCCGGCTCTGCCCCTCACTGGCTCCAGCAACTGAGACTCCAGTCACCTCTTCATCCTCCTCCTCCTCTTCACTAAGGACGCCGGCTGGCGGTTCTCCTGAGGTGTTTAACCCCTTCATTTCTGAGAACCGCCGCTGGTTCTTAAACCTCTCCAGGAAGGGACCTGCGCTTTTCTCAATCCCCTCCCGGAGGAGCACTAACCTGACCACCTCGTCTCTGAGGGCTTTAACCCTCTGGGAGGTCGCGGGTCTCTCCTTGTTGGACGCCCGGGTGTTCAGGACCCGGGCCTCCCTCAGCTCCTCTTTCAGCTGGGTTAGTGCTTTGCCGGCGTCCTCGTACTCTCGCAACGTGGCGACCACTCGGGAGGAGAAGGAACTTGTGGACTCGCTGGAGATCATCTCACCCCAGGATCTTGCTGGGCTCTTGTTCCTGGGGCCTGGGGTGCCCCGGTCTCCCTCTCTGGGCTGCCGGTGAACAGTCTCGGGGTTGGAGCAGGTGGATGTATTCTTCCTCACCCTTCCCGATCTCCTCACTCCCTCCTGGGCCGGTTGTTGAGGCTCCTTCTCCCCCGCCGGCATAGACCGGGGGATAGGAGGCTGGGAAGCCATGCCGGCCTCCCAGTAGGCCTGCCTCTCCCTGGGGAGAAGAGAGGCAGACGACGACCCTCCTCCTGGAAGTGCTTGAGCTCAGGAGGCAGGTGCTACTCTCAGCGCCACTCCTCCTGTCCTGTGTGTATACACTGCACAGTACCACTTCTCCTGTTCTGTATACTGGATGTAATTCTCAGTATCTGTATTATTCTGTATATATACACTGCACAGTACCACTTCTCCTGTCCTGTATACTGGGTGTAATTCTCAGTATCTGTATTATTCTGTATATATACACTGCACAGTACCACTTCTCCTGTCCTGTATACTGGGTGTAATTCTCAGTATCTGTATTATTGTGTATATATACACTGCACAGTACCTCTTCTCCTGTTCTGTATACTGGGTGTAATTCTCAGTATCTGTATTATTCTGTATATATACACTGCACAGTACCACTTCTCCTGTCCTGTATACTGGGTGTAATTCTCAGTATCTGTGTTATTCTGTATATATACACTGCACAGTACCACTTCTCCTGTTCTGTATACTGGGTGTAATTCTCAGTATCTGTATTATTCTGTATATATACACACTGCACAGTACCACTTCTCCTGTCCTGTATACTGGGTGTAATTCTCAGTATCTGTGTTATTCTGTATATATACACAGCACAGTACCACTTCTCCTGTCCTGTATACTGGGTGTAATTCTCAGTATCTGTATTATTCTGTATATATACACTGCACAGTACCACTTCTCCTGTCCTGTATACTGGGTGTAATTCTCAGTATCTGTATTATTCTGTATATATACACTGCACAGTACCACTTCTCCTGTCCTGTATACTGGGTGTAATTCTCAGTATCTGCATTATTCTGTATATATACACACTGCACAGTACCACTTCTCCTGTCCTGTATACTGGGTGTAATTCTCAGTATCTGTATTATTCTGTATATATACACTGCACAGTACCACTTCTCCTGTCCTGTATACTGGGTGTAATTCTCAGTATCTGTATTATTCTGTATATATACATTGCACAGTACCTCTTCTCCTGTTCTGTATACTGGGTGTAATCCTCAGTATCTGTATTATTCTGTATATATACACTGCACAGTACCACTGCTCCTGTGCTGTATACTGGGTGTAATTCTCAGTATCTGTATTATTCTGTATATATACACTGCACAGTACCACTTCTCCTGTCCTGTATACTGGGTGTAATTCTCAGTATCTGTATTATTCTGTATATATACACTGCAAAGTACCACTTCTCCTGTTCTGTATACTGGATGTAATTCTCAGTATCTGTATTATTCTGTATATATACACTGCACAGTACCTCTTCTCCTGTTCTGTATACTGGGTGTAATCCTCAGTATCTGTATTATTCTGTATATATACACTGCACAGTACCACTTCCCCTGTCCTGTATACTGGGTGTAATTCTCAGTATCTGTATTATTCTGTATATATACACTGCACAGTACCACTTCTCCTGTCCTGTATACAGGGTGTAATTCTCAGTATCTGTATTATTCTGTATATACACTGCACAGTACCACTTCTCCTGTCCTGTATACTGGGTGTAATTCTCAGTATCTGTATTATTCTGTATATATATACTGCACAGTACCACTTCTCCTGTCCTGTATACTGGGTGTAATTCTCAGTATCTGTATTATTCTGTTTATATACACTGCACAGCACCACTTCTCCTGTCCTGTATACTGGGTGTAATTCTCAGTATCAGTATTATTCTGTATATACACTGCACAGTACCACTTCTCCTGTCCTGTATACTGGATGTAATTCTCAGTACCTGTATTATTCTGTATATGTACACTGCACAGTACCACTTCTCCTGTTCTGTATACTGGGTGTAATTCTCAGTATCTGTATCATTCTGTATATATACTCTGTACAGTACCACTTCTCCTGTCCTGTATACTGGGTGTAATTCTCAGTATCTGTATTATTCTGTATATATACACTGCACAGTACCACTTCTCCTGTCCTGTATACTGGGTGTAATTCTCAGTATCGGTATTATTCTGTATATATACACTGCACAGTACCACTTCTCCTGTCCTTTATACTGGGTGTAACTCTCAGTACCTGTATTATTCTGTATATATACACTGCACAGTACCACTTCTCCTGTCCTGTATACTGGGTGTAATTCTCAGTATCTGTATTATTGTGTATATATACACTGCACAGTACCTCTTCTCCTGTTCTGTATACTGGGTGTAATTCTCAGTATCTGTATTATTCTGTATATATACACTGCACAGTACCACTTCTCCTGTCCTGTATACTGGGTGTAATTCTCAGTATCTGTGTTATTCTGTATATATACACTGCACAGTACCACTTCTCCTGTTCTGTATACTGGGTGTAATTCTCAGTATCTGTATTATTCTGTATATATACACACTGCACAGTACCACTTCTCCTGTCCTGTATACTGGGTGTAATTCTCAGTACCTGTATTATTCTGTATATATACACACTGCACAGTACCACTTCTCCTGTCCTGTATACTGGGTGTAATTCTCAGTATCGCTATTATTCTGTATATATACACTGTACAGTACCACTTCTCCTGTCCTGTATACTGGGTGTAATTCTCAGTATCTGTGTTATTCTGTATATATACACTGCACAGTACCACTTCTCCTGTCCTGTATACTGGGTGTAATTCTCAGTATCGGTATTATTCTGTATATATACACTGCACAGTACCACTTCTCCTGTCCTGTATACTGGGTGTAATTCTCAGTATCTGTGTTATTCTGTATATATACACAGCACAGTACCACTTCTCCTGTCCTGTATACTGGGTGTAATTCTCAGTATCTGCATAATTCTGTATATATACACACTGCACAGTACCACTTCTCCTGTCCTGTATACTGGGTGTAATTCTCAGTATCTGTATTATTCTGTATATAAACACTGCACAGTACCACTTCTCCTGTCCTGTATACTGGGTGTAATTCTCAGTATCTGTATTATTCTGTATATATACACTGCACAGTACCACTTCTCCTGTCCTGTATACTGGGTGTAATTCTCAGTACCTGTATTATTCTGTATATATACACACTGCACAGTACCACTTCTCCTGTCCTGTATACTGGGTGTAATTCTCAGTATCAGTATTATTCTGTATATATACACTGCACAGTACCACTTCTCCTGTCCTGTGTACTGGGTGTAATTCTCAGTATCTGTGTTATTCTGTATATATACACTGCACAGTACCACTTCTCCTGTCCTGTATACTGGGTGTAATTCTCAGTATCTGTATTATTCTGTATATATACACTGCACAGTACCACTTCTCCTGTCCTGTATACTGGGTGTAATTCTCAGTATCTGTATTATTCTGTATATATACACTGCACAGTACCACTTCTCCTGTCCTGTATACTGGGTGTAATTCTCAGTATCTGTATTATTCTGTATATATACACTGCACAGTACCACTTCTCCTGTCCTGTATACTGGGTGTAACTCTCAGTACCTGTATTATTCTGTATATATACACTGCACAGTACCACTTCTCCTGTCCTGTATACTGGGTGTAATTCTCAGTATCTGTATTATTCTGTATATATACACTGCACAGTACCTCTTCTCCTGTTCTGTATACTGGGTGTAATTCTCAGAATCTGTGTTATTCTGTATATATACACTGCACAGTACCACTTCTCCTGTCCTGTATACTGGGTGTAATTCTCAGTATCTGTATTATTCTGTATATATACACTGCACAGTACCACTTCTCCTGTCCTGTATACTGGGTGTAATTCTCAGTATCTGTATTATTCTGTATTATTCTGTATATATACACTGCACAGTACCACTTCTCCTGTCCTGTATACTGGGTGTAACTCTCAGTACCTGTATTATTCTGTATATATACACTGCACAGTACCACTTCTCCTGTCCTGTATACTGGGTGTAATTCTCAGTATCTGTGTTATTCTGTATATATACACTGCACAGTACCACTTCTCCTGTTCTGTATACTGGGTGTAATTCTCAGTATCTGTATTATTCTGTATACTGTATATACACACTGCACAGTACCACTTCTCCTGTCCTGTATACTGGGTGTAATTCTCAGTACCTGTATTATTCTGTATATATACACACTGCACAGTACCACTTCTCCTGTCCTGTATACTGGGTGTGATTCTCAGTACCTGTATTATTCTGTATATATACACACTGCACAGTACCACTTCTCCTGTCCTGTATACTGGGTGTAATTCTCAGTATCGGTATTATTCTGTATATATACACTGCACAGTACCACTTCTCCTGTCCTGTATACTGGGTGTAATTCTCAGTATCTGTGTTATTCTGTATATATACACTGCACAGTACCACTTCTCCTGTCCTGTATACTGGGTGTAATTCTCAGTATCTGTATTATTTTGTATATATACACTGCACAGTACCTCTTATCCTGTCCTGTATACTGGGTGTAATTCTCAGTATCTGTATTATTCTGTATATACACTGCACAGTACCACTTCTCCTGTCCTGTATTCTGGGTGTAATTGTCAGTATCTGTATTATTCTGTATATATATACTGCACAGTACCACTTCTCCTGTCCTGTATACTGTGTGTAATTCTCAGTATCTGTATTATTCTGTATATATACACTGCACAGTATCATTTCTCCTGTCCTGTATACTGGGTGTAATCCTCAGTATCTGTATTATTCTGTATATATACACTGCACAGTACAACTTCTTCTGTCCTGTATACTGGGTGTAATTCTCAGTATCTGTATTATTCTGTATATATACACTGCACAGTACCACTTCTCCTGTTCTGTATACTGGATGTAATTCTCAGAATCTGTATTATTCTGTATATATACACTGCACAGTACCACTTCTCCTGTTCTGTATACTGGGTGTAATCCTAAGTATCTGTATTATTCTGTATATATACACTGCACAGTACCACTTCTCCTGTCCTGTATACTGGGTGTAGTTCTCAGTATCTGTATTATTCTGTATATACACTGCACAGTACCACTTCCCCTGTCCTGTATACTGGGTGTAATTCTCAGTATCTGTATTATTCTGTATATACACACTGCACAGTACCACTTCTCCTGTCCTGTATACTGGGTGTAATTCTCAGTATCTGTATTATTCTGTATATACACTGCACAGTACCACTTCTCCTGTCCTGTATACTGGGTGTAATTCTCAGTATCTGTATTATTCTGTATATATAGACTGCACAGTACCACTTCTCCTGTCCTGTATACTGGGTGTAATTCTCAGTATCTGTATTATTCTGTTTATATACACTGCACAGTACCACTTCTCCTGTCCTGTATACTGGGTGTAATTCTCAGTATCTGTATTATTCTGTATATATACACACTGCACAGTACCACTTCTCCTGTCCTGTATACTGGGTGTAATTCTCAGTATCTGTATTATTCTGTATATATACACACTGCACAGTACCACTTCTCCTGTCCTGTATACTGGATGTAATTCTCAGTATCTGTATTATTCTGTATATATACACTGCACAGTACCACTTCTCCTGTCCTGTATACTGGGTGCAATTCTCAGTATCTGTATTATTCTGTATATATACACTGCACAGTACCACTTCTCCTGTCCTGTATTCTGCGTGTAATCCTCAGTATCTGTATTACTCTGTATATATACACTGCACAGTACCACTTCTCCTGTCCTGTATTCTGAGTGTAATCCTCAGTATCTGTATTACTCTGTATATGTACACTGCACAGTACCACTTCTCCTGTCCTGTATACTGGGTGTAATTCTCAGTATCTGTATTATTCTGTTTATACACTGCACAGTACCACTTCTCCTGTCCTGAATACTGGGTGTAATTCTCAGTATCTGTATTATTCTGTATATATACACTGCACACTACCACTTCTCCTGTCCTGTATTCTGGGTGTAATTCTCAGTATCTGTATTATTCTGTATAAACACTGCACAGTACCACTTCTCCTGTCCTGTATACTGGATGTAATTCTCAGTACCTGTATTATTCTGTATATATACACTGCACAGTACCACTTCTCCTGTCCTGTATACTGGGTGTAATTCTCAGTATCTGTATTATTCTGTATATATACACTGCACAGTACCACTTCTCCTGTCCTGTATACTGGGTGTAATTCTCAGTATCGGTATTATTCTGTATATATACACTGCACAGTATCACTTCTCCTGTCCTTTATACTGGGTGTAATTCTCAGTACCTGTATTATTCTGTATATATACACTGCACAGTACCACTTCTCCTGTCCTGTATACTGGGTGTAATTCTCAGTATCTGTATTATTGTGTATATATACACTGCACAGTACCTCTTCTCCTGTTCTGTATACTGGGTGTAATTCTCAGTATCTGTATTATTCTGTATATATACACTGCACAGTACCACTTCTCCTGTCCTGTATACTGGGTGTAATTCTCAGTATCTGTGTTATTCTGTATATATACACTGCACAGTACCACTTCTCCTGTCCTGTATACTGGGTGTAATTCTCAGTATCGGTATTATTCTGTATATATACACTGCACAGTACCACTTCTCCTGTCCTGTATACTGGGTGTAATTCTCAGTATCTGTGTTATTCTGTATATATACACAGCACAGTACCACTTCTCCTGTCCTGTATACTGGGTGTAATTCTCAGTATCTGCATTATTCTGTATATATACACACTGCACAGTACCACTTCTCCTGTCCTGTATACTGGGTGTAATTCTCAGTATCTGTATTATTCTGTATATATACACTGCACAGTACCACTTCTCCTGTCCTGTATACTGGGTGTAATTCTCAGTATCTGTATTATTCTGTATATATACACTGCACAGTACCACTTCTCCTGTCCTGTATACTGGGTGTAATTCTCAGTATCTGCATTATTCTGTATATATACACACTGCACAGTACCACTTCTCCTGTCCTGTATACTGGGTGTAATTCTCAGTATCTGTATTATTCTGTATATATACACTGCACAGTACCACTTCTCCTGTCCTGTATACTGGGTGTAATTCTCAGTACCTGTATTATTCTGTATATATACACACTGCACAGTACCACTTCTCCTGTCCTGTATACTGGGTGTAATTCTCAGTATCAGTATTATTCTGTATATATACACTGCACAGTACCACTTCTCCTGTCCTGTGTACTGGGTGTAATTCTCAGTACCTGTATTATTCTGTATATATACACTGCACAGTACCACTTCTCCTGTCCTGTGTACTGGGTGTAATTCTCAGTATCTGTGTTATTCTGTATATATACACTGCACAGTACCACTTCTCCTGTCCCGTGTACTGGGTGTAATTCTCAGTATCTGTGTTATTCTGTATATATACACTGCACAGTACCACTTCTCCTGTCCTGTATACTGGGTGTAATTCTCAGTATCTGTATTATTCTGTATATATACACTGCACAGTACCACTTCTCCTGTCCTGTATACTGGGTGTAATTCTCAGTATCTGTATTATTCTGTATATATACACTGCACAGTACCACTTCTCCTGTCCTGTATACTGGGTGTAATTCTCAGTATCTGTATTATTCTGTATATATACACTGCACACTACCACTTCTCCTGTCCTGTGTACTGGGTGTAATTCTCAGTATCTGTGTTATTCTGTATATATACACTGCACAGTACCACTTCTCCTGTCCTGTATACTGGGTGTAATTCTCAGTATCTGTATTATTCTGTATATATACACTGCACAGTACCACTTCTCCTGTCCTGTATACTGGGTGTAATTCTCAGTATCTGTATTATTCTGTATATATACACTGCACAGTACCACTTCTCCTGTCCTGTATACTGGGTGTAATTCTCAGTATCTGTATTATTCTGTATATATACACTGCACAGTACCACTTCTCCTGTTCTGTATACTGGGTGTAATTCTCAGTATCTGTGTTATTCTGTATATATACACTGCACAGTACCACTTCTCCTGTCCAGTATACTGGGTTTAACTCTCAGTACCTGTATTATTCTGTATATATACACTGCACAGTACCACTTCTCCTGTCCTGTATACTGGGTGTAATTCTCAGTATCTGTATTATTCTGTATATATACACTGCACAGTACCTCTTCTCCTGTTCTGTATACTGGGTGTAATTCTCAGAATCTGTGTTATTCTGTATATATACACTGCACAGTACCACTTCTCCTGTTCTGTATACTGGGTGTAATTCTCAGTATCTGTATTATTCTGTATATATACACACTGCACAGTACCACTTCTCCTGTCCTGTATACTGGGTGTAATTCTCAGTACCTGTATTATTCTGTATATATACACACTGCACAGTACCACTTCTCCTGTCCTGTATACTGGGTGTGATTCTCAGTACCTGTATTATTCTGTATATATACACACTGCACAGTACCACTTCTACTGTCCTGTATACTGGGTGTAATTCTCAGTATCGGTATTATTCTGTATATATACACTGCACAGTACCACTTCTCCTGTCCTGTATACTGGGTGTAATTCTCAGTATCTGTGTTATTCTGTACATATACACTGCACAGTACCACTTCTCCTGTCCTGTATACTGGGTGTAATTCTCAGTATCTGTATTATTTTGTATATATACACTGCACAGTACCTCTTATCCTGTCCTGTATACTGGGTGTAATTCTCAGTATCTGTATTATTCTGTATATACACTGCACAGTACCACTTCTCCTGTCCTGTATACTGGGTGTAATTGTCAGTATCTGTATTATTCTGTATATATATACTGCACAGTACCACTTCTCCTGTCCTGTATACTGGGTGTAATCCTCAGTATCTGTATTATTCTGTATATATACACACTGCACAGTACCACTTCTCCTGTCCTGTATACTGGGTGTAATTCTCAGTATCTGTATTATTCTGTATATATACACACTGCACAGTACCACTTCTCCTGTCCTGTATACTGGATGTAATTCTCAGTATCTGTATTATTCTGTATATATACACTGCACAGTACCACTTCTCCTGTCCTGTATACTGGGTGTAGTTCTCAGTATCTGTATTATTCTGTATATATACACTGCACAGTACCACTTCTCCTGTCCTGTATTCTGCGTGTAATCCTCAGTATCTGTATTACTCTGTATATGTACACTGCACAGTACCACTTCTCCTGTCCTGTATACTGGGTGTAATCCTCAGTATCTGTATTATTCTGTATATATACACTGCACAGTACCACTTCTCCTGTCCTGTATACTGGGTGTAATTCTCAGTATCTGTATTATTCTGTTTATATACACTGCACAGTACCACTTCTCCTGTCCTGTGTACTGGGTGTAATTCTCAGTATCTGTGTTATTCTGTATATATACACTGCACAGTACCACTTCTCCTGTCCCGTGTACTGGGTGTAATTCTCAGTATCTGTGTTATTCTGTATATATACACTGCACAGTACCACTTCTCCTGTCCTGTATACTGGGTGTAATTCTCAGTATCTGTATTATTCTGTATATATACACTGCACAGTACCACTTCTCCTGTCCTGTATACTGGGTGTAATTCTCAGTATCTGTATTATTCTGTATATATACACTGCACAGTACCACTTCTCCTGTCCTGTATACTGGGTGTAATTCTCAGTATCTGTATTATTCTGTATATATACACTGCACACTACCACTTCTCCTGTCCTGTGTACTGGGTGTAATTCTCAGTATCTGTGTTATTCTGTATATATACACTGCACAGTACCACTTCTCCTGTCCTGTATACTGGGTGTAATTCTCAGTATCTGTATTATTCTGTATATATACACTGCACAGTACCACTTCTCCTGTCCTGTATACTGGGTGTAATTCTCAGTATCTGTATTATTCTGTATATATACACTGCACAGTACCACTTCTCCTGTCCTGTATACTGGGTGTAATTCTCAGTATCTGTATTATTCTGTATATATACACTGCACAGTACCACTTCTCCTGTCCTGTATACTGGGTGTAATTCTCAGTATCTGTGTTATTCTGTATATATACACTGCACAGTACCACTTCTCCTGTCCAGTATACTGGGTTTAACTCTCAGTACCTGTATTATTCTGTATATATACACTGCACAGTACCACTTCTCCTGTCCTGTATACTGGGTGTAATTCTCAGTATCTGTAATATTCTGTATATATACACTGCACAGTACCTCTTCTCCTGTTCTGTATACTGGGTGTAATTCTCAGAATCTGTGTTATTCTGTATATATACACTGCACAGTACCACTTCTCCTGTTCTGTATACTGGGTGTAATTCTCAGTATCTGTATTATTCTGTATATATACACACTGCACAGTACCACTTCTCCTGTCCTGTATACTGGGTGTAATTCTCAGTACCTGTATTATTCTGTATATATACACACTGCACAGTACCACTTCTCCTGTCCTGTATACTGGGTGTGATTCTCAGTACCTGTATTATTCTGTATATATACACACTGCACAGTACCACTTCTCCTGTCCTGTATACTGGGTGTAATTCTCAGTATCGGTATTATTCTGTATATATACACTGCACAGTACCACTTCTCCTGTCCTTTATACTGGGTGTAATTCTCAGTATCTGTGTTATTCTGTACATATACACTGCACAGTACCACTTCTCCTGTCCTGTATACTGGGTGTAATTCTCAGTATCTGTATTATTTTGTATATATACACTGCACAGTACCTCTTATCCTGTCCTGTATACTGGGTGTAATTCTCAGTATCTGTATTATTCTGTATATACACTGCACAGTACCACTTCTCCTGTCCTGTATACTGGGTGTAATTGTCAGTATCTGTATTATTCTGTATATATATACTGCACAGTACCACTTCTCCTGTCCTGTATACTGGGTGTAATCCTCAGTATCTGTATTATTCTGTATATATACACACTGCACAGTACCACTTCTCCTGTCCTGTATACTGGGTGTGATTCTCAGTACCTGTATTATTCTGTATATATACACACTGCACAGTACCACTTCTCCTGTCCTGTATACTGGGTGTAATTCTCAGTATCGGTATTATTCTGTATATATACACTGCACAGTACCACTTCTCCTGTCCTTTATACTGGGTGTAATTCTCAGTATCTGTGTTATTCTGTACATATACACTGCACAGTACCACTTCTCCTGTCCTGTATACTGGGTGTAATTCTCAGTATCTGTATTATTTTGTATATATACACTGCACAGTACCTCTTATCCTGTCCTGTATACTGGGTGTAATTCTCAGTATCTGTATTATTCTGTATATACACTGCACAGTACCACTTCTCCTGTCCTGTATACTGGGTGTAATTGTCAGTATCTGTATTATTCTGTATATATATACTGCACAGTACCACTTCTCCTGTCCTGTATACTGGGTGTAATCCTCAGTATCTGTATTATTCTGTATATATACACACTGCACAGTACCACTTCTCCTGTCCTGTATACTGGGTGTAATTCTCAGTATCTGTATTATTCTGTATATATACACACTGCACAGTACCACTTCTCCTGTCCTGTATACTGGATGTAATTCTCAGTATCTGTATTATTCTGTATATATACACTGCACAGTACCACTTCTCCTGTCCTGTATACTGGGTGTAGTTCTCAGTATCTGTATTATTCTGTATATATACACTGCACAGTACCACTTCTCCTGTCCTGTATTCTGCGTGTAATCCTCAGTATCTGTATTACTCTGTATATGTACACTGCACAGTACCACTTCTCCTGTCCTGTATACTGGGTGTAATCCTCAGTATCTGTATTATTCTGTATATATACACTGCACAGTACCACTTCTCCTGTCCTGTATACTGGGTGTAATTCTCAGTATCTGTATTATTCTGTTTATATACACTGCACAGTACCACTTCTCCTGTCCTCTATATATATACTGCACAGTACCACTTCTCCTGTCCTGTATACTGGGTGTAATCCTCAGTATCTGTATTATTCTGTATATATACACTGCACAGTACCACTTCTCCTGTCCAGTATACTGGGTGTAATTCTCAGTATCTGTATTATTCTGTATATATACACTGCACACTACCACTTCTCCTGTCCTGTATTCTGGGTGTAATTCTCAGTATCAGTATTATTCTGTATAAACACTGCACAGTACAACTTCTCCTGTCCTGTATACTGGGTGTAATTCTCAGTATCTGTATTATTCTGTATATATACACTGCACAGCACCACTTCTCTTGTCCTGTATACTGGGTGTAATTCTCAGTATTATTCTGTATATACATTGCACAGTACCACTTCTCCTGTCCTGTATACTGGGTGTAATTCTCAGTACCTGTATTATTCTGTATATACACTGCACAGTACCACTTCTCCTGTCTTGTATATATACACTGCACAGCACCACTTCTCTTGTCCTGTATACTGGATGTAATTCTCAGTATCTGTATTATTCTGTATATATACACTGCACAGTACCACTTCTCCTGTCCTGTATACTGGGTGTAATTCTCAGTATCTGTGTTATTCTGTACATATACACTGCACAGTACCACTTCTCCTGTCCTGTATACTGGGTGTAATTCTCAGTATCTGTATTATTTTGTATATATACACTGCACAGTACCTCTTATCCTGTCCTGTATACTGGGTGTAATTCTCAGTATCTGTATTATTCTGTATATACACTGCACAGTACCACTTCTCCTGTCCTGTATACTGGGTGTAATTGTCAGTATCTGTATTATTCTGTATATATATACTGCACAGTACCACTTCTCCTGTCCTGTATACTGGGTGTAATCCTCAGTATCTGTATTATTCTGTATATATACACACTGCACAGTACCACTTCTCCTGTCCTGTATACTGGGTGTAATTCTCAGTATCTGTATTATTCTGTATATATACACACTGCACAGTACCACTTCTCCTGTCCTGTATACTGGATGTAATTCTCAGTATCTGTATTATTCTGTATATATACACTGCACAGTACCACTTCTCCTGTCCTGTATACTGGGTGTAGTTCTCAGTATCTGTATTATTCTGTATATATACACTGCACAGTACCACTTCTCCTGTCCTGTATTCTGCGTGTAATCCTCAGTATCTGTATTACTCTGTATATGTACACTGCACAGTACCACTTCTCCTGTCCTGTATACTGGGTGTAATCCTCAGTATCTGTATTATTCTGTATATATACACTGCACAGTACCACTTCTCCTGTCCTGTATACTGGGTGTAATTCTCAGTATCTGTATTATTCTGTTTATATACACTGCACAGTACCACTTCTCCTGTCCTCTATATATATACTGCACAGTACCACTTCTCCTGTCCTGTATACTGGGTGTAATCCTCAGTATCTGTATTATTCTGTATATATACACTGCACAGTACCACTTCTCCTGTCCAGTATACTGGGTGTAATTCTCAGTATCTGTATTATTCTGTATATATACACTGCACACTACCACTTCTCCTGTCCTGTATTCTGGGTGTAATTCTCAGTATCAGTATTATTCTGTATAAACACTGCACAGTACAACTTCTCCTGTCCTGTATACTGGGTGTAATTCTCAGTATCTGTATTATTCTGTATATATACACTGCACAGCACCACTTCTCTTGTCCTGTATACTGGGTGTAATTCTCAGTATTATTCTGTATATACATTGCACAGTACCACTTCTCCTGTCCTGTATACTGGGTGTAATTCTCAGTACCTGTATTATTCTGTATATACACTGCACAGTACCACTTCTCCTGTCTTGTATATATACACTGCACAGCACCACTTCTCTTGTCCTGTATACTGGATGTAATTCTCAGTATCTGTATTATTCTGTATATATACACTGCACAGTACCACTTCTCCTGTCCTGTATACTGGGTGTAATTCTCAGTATCTGTATTATTCTGTATATATACACTGCACAGTACCACTTCTCCTGTCCTGTATACTGGGTGTAATTCTCAGTATCTGTATTATTCTGTATATATACACTGCACAGTACCACTTCTCCTGTCCTGTATATAGGGTGTAATTCTCAGTATCTGTATTATTCTGTATATATACACTTCACAGTACCACTTCTCCTGTCCTGTATACTGGGTGTAATTCTCAGTATCTGTATTATTCTGTATATATACACTGCACAGTACCACTTCTCCTGTCCTGTATACAGGGTGTAATTCTCAGTATCTGTATTATTCTGTATATACACTGCACAGTACCACTTCTCCTGTCCTGTATACTGGGTGTAATTCTCAGTATCTGTATTATTCTGTATATATACACTGCACAGTACCACTTCTCCTGTCCTGTATACAGGGTGTAATTCTCAGTATCTGTATTATTCTGTATATACACTGCACAGTACCACTTCTCCTGTCCTGTATACTGGGTGTAATCCTCAGTATCTGTATTATTCTGTATATATACACTGCACAGTACCACTTCTCCTGTCCTGTATACTGGGTGTAATTCTCAGTATCTGTATTATTCTGTTTATATACACTGCACAGTACCACTTCTCCTGTCCTCTATATATATACTGCACAGTACCACTTCTCCTGTCCTGTATACTGGGTGTAATTCTCAGTATCTGTATTATTCTGTATATATACACTGCACAGTACCACTTCTCCTGTCCTGTATACTGGGTGTAATCCTCAGTATCTGTATTATTCTGTATATATACACTGCACAGTACCACTTCTCCTGTCCAGTATACTGGGTGTAATTCTCAGTATCTGTATTATTCTGTATATATACACTGCACACTACCACTTCTCCTGTCCTGTATTCTGGGTGTAATTCTCAGTATCAGTATTATTCTGTATAAACACTGCACAGTACAACTTCTCCTGTCCTGTATACTGGGTGTAATTCTCAGTATCTGTATTATTCTGTATATATACACTGCACAGCACCACTTCTCTTGTCCTGTATACTGGGTGTAATTCTCAGTATTATTCTGTATATACATTGCACAGTACCACTTCTCCTGTCCTGTATACTGGGTGTAATTCTCAGTACCTGTATTATTCTGTATATACACTGCACAGTACCACTTCTCCTGTCTTGTATATATACACTGCACAGCACCACTTCTCTTGTCCTGTATACTGGATGTAATTCTCAGTATCTGTATTATTCTGTATATATACACTGCACAGTACCACTTCTCCTGTCCTGTATACTGGGTGTAATTCTCAGTATCTGTATTATTCTGTATATATACACTGCACAGTACCACTTCTCCTGTCCTGTATACTGGGTGTAATTCTCAGTATCTGTATTATTCTGTATATATACACTGCACAGTACCACTTCTCCTGTCATGTATATAGGGTGTAATTCTCAGTATCTGTATTATTCTGTATATATACACTTCACAGTACCACTTCTCCTGTCCTGTATACTGGGTGTAATTCTCAGTATCTGTATTATTCTGTATATATACACTGCACAGTACCACTTCTCCTGTCCTGTATACAGGGTGTAATTCTCAGTATCTGTATTATTCTGTATATGCACTGCACAGTACCACTTCTCCTGTCCTGTATACTGGGTGTAATTCTCAGTATCTGTATTATTCTGTATATACACTGCACAGTACCACTTCTCCTGCCCTGTATACTGGGTGTAATTCTCAGTATCTGTATTATTCTGTATATATACACTGCACAGTACCACTGCTCCTGTCCTGTATACTGGGTGTAATTCTCAGTATCTGTATTATTCTGTATATATACACTGCACAGTACCACTTCTCCTGTCCTGTATACTGGGTGTAATTCTCAGTATCTGTATTATTCTGTATATATACACTGCACAGTACCACTTCTCCTGTCCTGTATACTGGGTGTAATTCTCAGTATCTGTATTATTCTGTATATATACACTGCACAGTACCACTTCTCCTGTCCTGTATACTGGGTGTAACTCTAAGTACCTGTATTATTCTGTATATATACACTGCACAGTACCACTTCTCCTGTCCTGTATACTGGGTGTAATTCTCAGTATCTGTATTATTCTGTATATATACACTGCACAGTACCACTTCTCCTGCCCTGTATACTGGGTGTAATCCTCAGTATCTGTATTATTCTGTATATATACACTGCACAGTACCTCTTCTCCTGTTCTGTATACTGGGTGTAATTCTCAGTATCTGTGTTATTCTGTATATATACACTGCACAGCACCACTTCTCCTGTCCTGTATACTGGGTGTAATTCTCAGTATCTGTGTTATTCTGTATATATACACTGCACAGCACCACTTCTCCTGTCCTGTATACTGGGTGTAATTCTCAGTATCTGTGTTATTCTGTATATATACACTGCACAGCACCACTTCTCCTGTCCTGTATACTGGGTGTAATTCTCAGTATCTGTGTTATTCTGTATATATACACTGCACAGCACCACTTCTCCTGTCCTGTATACTGGGTGTAATTCTCAGTATCTGTGTTATTCTGTATATATACACTGCACAGCACCACTTCTCCTGTCCTGTATACTGGGTGTAATTCTCAGTATCTGTGTTATTCTGTATATATACACTGCAGGTCTTTTTTTTATTGATAGAATAAGTACAGTACATGACAGAACAATAATACATTACAGGACACCGAACATAAGAACAAAACAAGACGACAAATCACAGAAAATAGAAACAAAATAAATCACCGCAGGAATATATATATATATATACAGGAAATAAATATTATAAAACCTATAAGACCCCCGGCCCAGCTTCATTCATACTACTATATACAATCCCACACAACGCTCACACCGTCCTATATACACATAAAACACCATCCTATATACAAGATTATATACAATAAAACACTAAACCTAATATAACGTATATACAACCGGGAACTAACACTAACCTACTGGTCCCACTGCCTGACCTTAGTCACCCCCTTACCGCACCTCATTCACACCACAGAAAACCAAAAATAACAATATATACAATAGTGACATGAACAATTTTTTTTTTTTTTTTTATATATATTTTATATTTTTTTTTGTAATTTTTAATATATATATACATAAAACACAGACCTACACTAACTATCCCGCCACCCCTGATCTAGCTCTGGCCACAAAGTTCAGGATTACTCCGAGCTAGGATCAGGCCCCAAAGTTTTTCCCCAGGCGGGGCCTGGACCAGGCCAGATCAGTCCTCTTATCACCGCCGATGAAAACCCCCCCAAATCCCCCACCCAACCTAACTAAAACCCCCTATTATACATTATATACAATATATACAGAACACAACCTACACACTCACCATCCAAGGCTCAAGTTCGATGCCGGCAAACCTTCTATTCAGGAGACAGAAATACAAAACAAAAATCTAGGGTGAAAAGACATCGGCCCACCACCAGGATATAGGACTACTACCGGACTAAGGCACCCTGAAGGAAAAGCCCCTCCAGAGACGGGCCGCCCTCCGGGCACCCAGTCTTTCATACTCCAGAGAACGTACCTTCACCAGGTCACCTAGGATGTTCCTACAGACTTCATCTACATGGAGGATTTTACTCTGCGTCGAGACTAAAACTCGTGCGTTCCACGTGAAATACCTCACCACTGCGCTGACTATGAATAAAGTGTCTCGGTCCCTTCTCCCAAGGTCTCCGAACGCTCCATAGGCCCACCCGGCGTAGGACAGAGTAGCCAGCCGCGGCCAACCAATGGAAGCCCCCACCCTGTTGTACACCTCTGTATTAAAGGGACAATGAAGCAGGAAGTGCTCCATGCTTTCCAGCACGTTAGCACAAGCCTCACGGGGGCAATTCCTGTCCTCGGAGCTCCTGTACTTCAAATTGTCCCTCACATACAGCTTACCATGGAAGCAGCGCCAAGTCAAGTCCCAGTACTTCTCGGGGATCCTGCTAGAATTTAACAAACTCAACCCAACCTCCAGATCCCGACTTGGGCAGTCTTTGAGGGCCAATGGACTCTGAAAATGAGAAAGCAAGACCCTCATATCGAGGAGTTTCCTCGGGAGGGACCTCACCTCCCACATTCCCAGACCCCACCGGCGGATCATTTTCAGAACCGGGGTAACATAAGCCGGGAGATGCC
This sequence comes from Phyllobates terribilis, assembly GCF_046119375.1. Classification (NCBI taxonomy): domain Eukaryota; kingdom Metazoa; phylum Chordata; class Amphibia; order Anura; family Dendrobatidae; genus Phyllobates; species Phyllobates terribilis. The sequence continues at coordinate 144,268,256 of NW_027362767.1, forward strand.
CGTGTGGTGTGCGGAGATCCTTCACTCTTCCCCCTGTCTCCCATTCCTGGAAGAAAGGCTGAAACCATCCCTTGCAGGAGAATACCCACGGAGGAGCCCTCTCTTTCCAGAGGTTTGCCACGTTCACCTTCAAGAAAGTGTTCACTAGCAACACCACGGGGTTCACCATATTCAAACCCCCTAGTCTCCTCGTGCGGTAAGTGACCTCCCGCTTGACTAGGTTCAGTCTGTTCCCCCATAACATCTGGAAGAACAGACTGTAGACCCGTGTCCAGAGAGGCTCTGGCAAGACACAGACGCTGCCCAGGTAGATTAGCAAGGGGAGCAGGAAAGCTTTGCACAGGCCAACCCTTTCCCTCAGGGTCAAAGACCAACCCCTCCATTGGTCCACTCTTTGGGCGACACCTTTGATTCTGCCTTCCCAGTTTTTCGTGGGGTAATCACCCTGGCCGAATTCGATGCCCAGGACTTTGGCATGTTCTTGGGGTTCGGGGAGGGTGTCCGGAAGATCAAACCCGGGATCTCCGCCTCCCAGCCAGAGACTCTCACACTTATCCTGGCTGACCTTGGACCCGGATGCTTCCGAGTAGCGCTCCACTTCTGACATCACCGCTGCTGCCTCCTCTTGCGAAGAAACAAAGACGGTGACATCGTCCGCGTAGGCCACCACCCTCAGGATAGTCTCCGGCGCCGCCCCGCCCATCCGCACCCCCGCCAACGGTCTACAATCGATCCTTCTGAGGAAGGGATCGATCGCAAACGCGTAAAGCAAAGGGCTAAGAGGACAGCCCTGACGGACACCGGATCCTACCCCAAAAGGTCGTCCAATCCACCCATTCACCAGAGGGAAAGTCTCAGCCCCTGCATACAAGGTCTTAAGCCAGTCCACAAACCCTCCAGGCAGACCATACCTCAAAAGAGTGGACCAGAGGTACTCGTGGTTAACCCGATCAAAGGCTTTTGCCTGATCCAGGGTCAGCAAGAACCCCTTCCAGAGGCCCGCCCTGCCTTGCTCCACGGCCTCTCGGACACCTAGAACAGCACTAAAAGTGCTACGGCCAGGAACGCAACAGTGCTGAACCTCCGAAAGGAGCCGGGGTGCAAAACTTCACCAGCCTGTTGAAAAGTATCTTAGCCAAAATCTTCCTGTCCACATTGAGAAGCGCTATGGGACGCCAGTTCTCAATGCGTGACGGATCCTTACCCTTTGACAAAATGATCAAAGCTGACCTCCTTAATGATCTCGGCAGAGTGCCCGAGGAGAGACACTCGTTAAACACCTGAGTCAAGAGGGGGACCAAAGAGTCCCTAAAGGTCCTAAAGAACTCGGATGTTAAGCCATCCGGACCTGGCGACTTTTTGGGCCTAAGCCCATCGATCGCCAGTCTCACTTCCTCTTCTTTGATCGCTTCTGCCAAATCGCCCAGCGAGAGGTCAGCCCCTGGCTCAGGAACAGATTCAGCCAGGAAAGCCGACATCCCGTCACGATCAAGCTCCCTCCTTCCCAAGAGGTGCGAGTAGTAGGAACTGACAACCTCCAAGATCCCTGATCTGGACCTTCTCAGGGACCCCGTACTGTCCACCAGCCCCGTCACTATCTTACTATTCACTGACATCTTACAGTTTCTGTAAGGGTCGGGCGAGCAGTACTTCCCGTAGTCCCTCTCGAAAACCAAAGATGCGTGCCTATCGTACTGACACCTCTTCAGCAAGGACTTCACTCTGGAGATCTCCTCGCGGCTACCTCCAGTCGAGACAAGATGCTCGAGTTTCCTCCTCAGGCTCTGATACAGGCGATCCCTGTTCAGGCTTCTGAGGTTCGAGAGCTGCCGGAAGAATCTCGCCACCCGATGTTTGAACATCTCCCACCACTCCGACTTAGTGTTACTTAGGCCCAGCAATGGTACCTGGCTCTGAAAGAATTCCTCAAAAGACCGTCTTACAGCTTCTTCCTCAAGGAGTGATGAATTCAGCTTCCAATAGCCTCTTCCCATCCGAGGAGTCTCTGTAACGTTGAGAGAAAACATAATCAAACAGTGATCGGAGAACTCCACCTCCACAACCGACAACGGCGAAGAGACGGCCTCCTCCTTCAAATAAAACCTATCTAGCCTAGACCTGCACTGACTACCTCTAAAAAAAGGTGAATCCCGTGTCGCCCGGGTTGTGCCGGATGTGGACATCCACCAGGCGAGCCTCACTCACTATCCTGTTTAACGCGACGCAGTCATAAGCCAGCCGGTCTCCGGAACCTCCTCTATCACAGGATCTCGTGACATTGTTGAAATCCCCTCCGAAGACCACCTGCCGACTCGAAAATAAAAAAGGTTTGATCTTCAGGAAGAGACATTTGCGGTCCCACTTGGACTGGGAACCATAGATGTTAATGAGCCGAAGCTCTTGTCCCCCCATGGAGACATCTAGGATCAAGCATCTCCCCATTTCTAATTCGATCACTCGTCTGCATTCAACCGCTGCGGTCTTAAAAAGGACCGCCACCCCGCTATACGGCTCGGCCGCAAGAGACCAGTAGGAGGGCCCATGCCTCCACTCCCGCCTTGCTTTATGCAAGGTTGATATATCGGTCAACCTGGTCTCCTGCAAAAACAAAATGTCGGCGTCAAGTTGGCCGAGAAAATGAAAGGCCGTGTACCTTGCCGCATCTGACTTTATGCTGCAAACATTAATAGTTGCCAGCGTCAACGGGGTGGGTGCCGCCATCATGATTGATTGAATTAGATAGCCTTTTTCTTCCCACCACTGACAGTCCCAACCTCTTCCTCTGATAATGACGGGTTTTTAGTGCGCTTAAGACAAACAGATTCATCCATTCTCTCCTTACATAGATTCTTGCCCTCGTCTGGTGGTCCTGGGTTAGTCATCCCCCCAGAGGGCTTTGTATTTGCCCCCCGAGAGGAAGACCCAGCCATCTCCTGAGCCCCAACCACCTTGTCCGCAACCTCCGGCCCCGGGTCCCCACTTCCCCCCTCCAGAGGGAGGTCCTGGAGAGCCCCGAACCGGTTGGAGAGATCCACCAGAGGGGGGGCGGCTGAACCCTCCAATGGCGCTTGGATCATGGCCAGAGAGTCAGAGGGGTCGCACTCCAAAGAGGCAGCTCGAGACCTGGTCCCCCTCCTACCTCTGGCCGTTTTCCTGTTACCCTTTTTCTTTTTCTGTGACCACTCCCCCTCTCCCTCATCTAGACTGTCACCAGAAGAGGGTTCCTGGGAAGACGTGGCGTCCTCTCGCTCTTCCCTTTCAAGTCTCTTGACTTCCTCGCTCAATTCACTGTCTTTAGGATCCTCAGCTGCAAGTGAAGTACCTGGGTCAGAGTTTAGGGACATTACTCCCTGCCCCCTGTCCCCACGGCGCTTCTCCTGCCGCCTGATTGTGGATGGCGGCAGCTTGCTCCTCACCGGTTCCCTGCCTCCCCCGCCCCTACTGGTCCCTTCACCGGCAAGATTAGTTCCAGCTTTCGCCTGTCCCGCACTCACCGCTTTCAGGACCGCATTGGCGAAGGAACGCGGACAGCGACTGAACGGGTGACCGAGGTCACCACACAAGTTACACCTAATCCTGCGACAGGCAGCAGCAAGATGACCAAGGTCCCCACACAGTGCGCATTTCTGGGTGGTACACTGCGAACTGAAGTGTGTGGGGCTACCGCACCTGTGACAGACCTTAGGCTGCCCCCGGTAGAAAATCAAGATCCTATCCCTCCCCAAAAAGGTTGAGGAGGGGATATGGGTAACAGTGTTTCCCGAAACCTTCAATCTCACCATGAAGGTCCAGGCCCCTGACCAGATACCATGGTCATCCAGATTCTTTTCGGGAATATTGGTGACCTCTCCGTATCTACTCACCCAGGTGGTAATGTCCATACAGGAAAGCGACTCGTTACTAGTCAAAACGGTCACTTTCCTGACTGAATCTTGGCGGGTTATTGCCAGGGGAAAGAGACCATGCCATTCGGGGCGACTCCGAGCCAGCTCATGGCGAGACCAGAAAAGCTCAAGGCCCTCCGGTCTCACGAAGCTGACATCGAAGTAGGAGGTCCCGTAGGGATGGATCAAGGCAAAGATGTCATATGCCGCAAAGCCCATCCCCAGCAGGAGCTCAACCACCTTCGACCTATCAGGACAGGAATCCTTGCTTACCCACTGGAGACGGACCACGTTCCTACGGTTACTCCTCTGCCCCGTTGTCGGCAGAGACCAGACAGTCTCTGCCCCTCTATCTCGGAAGGCTGAAAGACCATGTCTCTCTATCCAGAAAGACAGATCAACCTCCCTCCCCTCTACAGTGATGGAGCTCTCCCCTCTCCTCAGGGCGTCCAGGAGCTGCTGTTGCAAGTCACCATCCCCAGGGCCACCAGACGAGGGCGCACTACTACCCCCAGCACTGACAGCTCCTGAATAGCTTTGGGCTGAAGCCCCCGCCAATGCTGGGGGGGCAGCGGGACCAGCGCCTACTTCCCCCCCACCAACACCAGTGCTGCTCCCACCATTCACTCCAGTACTATTCACACCATTCGCAGGACCATTACTCCCATCGTTCACTCCACTACTACTCACACCATTCGCAGGACCATTACTCCCATCATTCATTACACCACTACCCCCAACATTTGCTACACCACAACTCCCATCATTCCCACAACTCCCAGCATTCATTCCACCACTACCCCCACCATTTGCTACATCATCATTCACTGCACCACTACCCCCACCATTTGCTGCATCATCATTCACTGTACCACTAATTCCACCATTCCTACTACTCTCATCATCTGCTCCACCATTACTCTCACCATCTGCTCCACCATTACTCCCATCATTCACTACACCACTATTTCTATTCTCTTTACTTGTCACCCCATTACCTCTGCTGTTCTCTGCACCTTCCACAGTCACCTCCATTCCTTCCTCCCTTGTGTCTGGTGTCTCTGCACTCACACCTGCTGGGCCGGGGGAGGGGAGCACTTCCAGAGACTCCTTTCCATGCAGCACCACACCCGTTTCCCTTTGGTTGCTGCTGGCTTTCTGCAGGTCGTCTGCTGGAGCGCCCCGCCCCCCTACTGCAGCATTTTGGTCCTTGTTCTGGCCAGACTGTTTTCTCGGCACCTCTGCCCGCCCTGCACCCACAGACTTTGGGGTCTTAGTGTCCTTTTTGGGCGCTGGGGCACACTGCCCCCCTGTCGCAGCAGTGTGCCCAGTGTTCTTTGCTGATGTGTTTTTCACATCCTTCCCTGCCCCCCCAGCCCCGGTGATAACCGGCTTAGCCGCAGAGGGCAGGGTGGGAAACTCCACAGAACTCCCTATGTCCGGCGCTGTGAGTACCTCCACAGCCTCGCCCCCTGCACTGTTCCCCGCACAGATGGCAGCATCGCCGGACGTCCGCCTCCTCTCCCCACCTTGCCTCTGCCTCGAGCCCACTGCAGAGCCCGTGCCTTTAGGTTTGGTGGGGTTTAAACAGAAGGTGGCAGGTGCAACATCAGACATTGGTACATACTTATAACTCACCACCTCCTGTGCAGCTCCTCCGGTCTTCTTCTTCTTCCTCTTCCCTGTCTCCTCCACTGGTTTGTCCTCACCGAAGGAAAACCGCGTCAGGTCCACTGGAGACTCCAGCAGTCGGATCTCCCTCAGCAGTCCTCCTTCCTCCTCCTCCCCCGACACTCCAGCCTCTGCTGTGGGAGTCCTCTGCCCTGCAGGGAGACCACTTGAGCTCCGGCTCTGCCCCTCACTGGCTCCAGCAACTGAGACTCCAGTCACCTCTTCATCCTCCTCCTCCTCTTCACTAAGGACGCCGGCTGGCGGTTCTCCTGAGGTGTTTAACCCCTTCATTTCTGAGAACCGCCGCTGGTTCTTAAACCTCTCCAGGAAGGGACCTGCGCTTTTCTCAATCCCCTCCCGGAGGAGCACTAACCTGACCACCTCGTCTCTGAGGGCTTTAACCCTCTGGGAGGTCGCGGGTCTCTCCTTGTTGGACGCCCGGGTGTTCAGGACCCGGGCCTCCCTCAGCTCCTCTTTCAGCTGGGTTAGTGCTTTGCCGGCGTCCTCGTACTCTCGCAACGTGGCGACCACTCGGGAGGAGAAGGAACTTGTGGACTCGCTGGAGCTCATCTCCCCCCAGGATCTTGCTGGGCTCTTGTTCCTGGGGCCTGGGGTGCCCCGGTCTCCCTCTCTGGGCTGGCGGTGAACAGTCTCGGGGTTGGAGCAGGTGGATGTATTCTTCCTCACCCTTCCCGATCTCCTCACTCCCTCCTGGGCCGGTTGTTGAGGCTCCTTCTCCCCCGCCGGCATAGACCGGGGGATAGGAGGCTGGGAAGCCATGCCGGCCTCCCAGTAAGCCTGCCTCTCCCTGGGGAGAAGAGAGGCAGACGACAACCCTCCTCCTGGAAGTGCTTGAGCTCCACAGACAGCTGCTACTCTCAGCACCACTCCTCCTGTTCTGTGTATATACACTGCACAGTACCTCTTCTCCTGTTCTGTATACTGGGTGTAATTCTCAGTATCTGTGTTATTCTGTATATATACACTGCACAGTACCTCTTCTCCTGTTCTGTATACTGGGTGTAATTCTCAGTATCTGTGTTATTCTGTATATATACACTGCACAGCACCACTTCCCCTGTCCTGTATACTGGGTGTAATTCTCAGTATCTGTGTTATTCTGTATATATACACTGCACAGTACCTCTTCTCCTGTCCTGTATACTGGGTGTAATTCTCAGTATCTGTGTTATTCTGTATATATACACTGCACAGTACCACTTCTCCTGTTCTGTGTGCTGGGTGTAATTCTCAGTATCTGTATTATTCTGTATATATACACACTGCACAGTACCACTTCTCCTGTCCTGTATACTGGGTGTGATTCTCAGTACCTGTATTATTCTGTATATATACACACTGCACAGTACCACTTCTCCTGTCCTGTATACTGGGTGTAATTCTCAGTATCGGTATTATTCTGTATATATACACTGCACAGTACCACTTCTCCTGTCCTGTATACTGGGTGTAATTCTCAGTATCTGTGTTATTCTGTATATATACACTGCACAGTACCACTTCTCTTGTCCTGTATACTGGGTGTAATTCTCAGTATCTGTATTATTCTGTATATATACACTACACAGTACCTCTTATCCTGTCCTGTATACTGGGTGTAATTCTCAGTATCTGTATTATTCTGTATATACACTGCACAGTACCACTTCCCCTGTCCTGTATACTGGGTGTAATTCTCAGTATCTGTATTATTCTGTATATATACACTGCACAGTACCACTTCTCCTGTCCTGTATACTGGGTGTAATTCTCAGTATCTGTATTATTCTGTATATACACTGCACAGTACCACTTCTCCTGTCCTGTATACTGGGTGTAATTCTCAGTATCTGTATTATTCTGTATATATATACTGCACAGTACCACTTCTCCTGTCCTGTATACTGGGTGTAATTCTCAGTATCTGTATTATTCTGTATATATACACTGCACAGTACCATTTCTCCTGTCCTGTATACTGGGTGTAATCCTCAGTATCTGTATTATTCTGTATATATACACTGCACAGTACAACTTCTTCTGTAGTGTACATTAGATGTAATTCTCAGTATCTGTATTATTCTGTATATACACTGCACAGTACCACTTCTCCTGTCCTGTATACTGGGTGTAATTCTCAGTATCTGTATTATTCTGTATATATACACTGCACAGTACAACTTCTTCTGTAGTGTACATTAGATGTAATTCTCAGTATCTGTATTATTCTGTATATACACTGCACAGTACCACTGCTCCTGTCCTGTATACTGGGTGTAATTCTCAGTATTTGTATTATTCTGTATATATACACTGCAAAGTACCACTTCTCCTGTTCTGTATACTGGATGTAATTCTCAGTATCTGTATTATTCTGTATATATACACTGCACAGTACCTCTTCTCCTGTTCTGTATACTGGGTGTAATTCTCAGTATCTGTATTATTCTGTATATATACACTGCACAGTACCACTTCTCCTGTCCTGCATACTGGGTGTAATTCTCAGTATCTGTATTATTCTGTATATATACTGCACAGTACCACTTCCCCTGTCCTGTATACTGGGTGTAATTCTCAGTATCTGTATTATTCTGTATATATACACTGCACAGTACCACTTCTCCTGTCCTGTATACTGGGTGTAATTCTCAGTATCAGTATTATTCTGTATATACACTGCACAGTACCACTTCTCCTGTCCTGTATACTGGATGTAATTCTCAGAACCTCTATTATTCTGTATATATACACTGCACAGTACCACTTCTCCTGTCCTGTATACAGGGTGTAATTCTCAGTATCTGTATTATTCTGTATATATACACTGCACAGTACCACTTCCCCTGTCCTGTATACTGGGTGTAATTCTCAGTATCTGTATTATTCTGTATATACACACTGCACAGTACCACTTCTCCTGTCCTGTATACTGGGTGTAATTCTCAGTATCTGTATTATTCTGTATATACACTGCACAGTACCACTTCTCCTGTCCTGTATACTGGGTGTAATTCTCAGTATCTGTATTATTCTGTATATATATACTGCACAGTACCACTTCTCCTGTCCTGTATACTGGGTGTAATTCTCAGTATCTGTATTATTCTGTATATATATACTGCACAGTACCACTTCTCCTGTCCTGTATACTGGGTGTAATTCTCAGTATCTGTATTATTCTGTTTATATACACTGCACAGTACCACTTCTCCTGTCCTGTATACTGGGTGTAATTCTCAGTATCTGTATTATTCTGTATATATACACACTGCACAGTACCACTTCTCCTGTCCTGTATACTGGGTGTAATTCTCAGTATCAGTATTATTCTGTATATACACTGCACAGTACCACTTCTCCTGTCCTGTATACTGGATGTAATTCTCAGTATCTGTATTATTCTGTATATATACACTGCACAGTACCACTTCTCCTGTCCTGTATACTGGGTGTAATTCTCAGTATCTGTATTATTCTGTATATATACACTGCACAGTACCACTTCTCCTGTCCTGTATTCTGGGTGTAATCCTCAGTATCTGTATTACTCTGTATATGTACACTGCACAGTACCACTTCTCCTGTCCTGTATACTGGGTGTAATTCTCAGTATCTGTATTATTCTGTTTATACACTGCACAGTACCACTTCTCCTGTCCTGTATACTGGGTGTAATTCTAAGTATCTGTATAATTCTGTATATATACACTGCACAGTACAACTTCTCCTGTCCTGTATTCTGGGTGTAATTCTCAGTATCGGTATTATTCTGTATATACACTGCACAGTACAACTTCTCCTGTCCTGTATACTGGGTGTAATTCTCAGTATCTGTATTATTCTGTATATATACACTGCACAGCACCACTTCTCTTGTCCTGTATACTGGGTGTAATTCTCAGTATTATTCTGTATATACATTGCACAGTACCACTTCTCCTGTCCTGTATACTGGGTGTAATTCTCAGTACCTGTATTATTCTGTATATACACTGCACAGTACCACTTCTCCTGTCCTGTATATAAACACTGCACAGTACCACTTCTCTTGTCCTGTATACTGGGTGTAATCCTCAGTATCTGTATTATTCTGTATATATACACTGCACAGTACCACTTCTCCTGTCCTGTATACTGGATGTAATTCTCAGTATCTGTATTATTCTGTATATACACTGCACAGTACCACTTCTCCTGTCCTGTATACTGGGTGTAATTCTCAGTATCTGTATTATTCTGTATATATACACTGCACAGTACCACTTCTCCTGTCCTGTATACAGGGTGTAATTCTCAGTATCTGTATTATTCTGTATATATACACTGCACAGTACCACTTCTCCTGTCCTGTATACTGGATGTAATTCTCAGTATCTGTATTATTCTGTATATACACTGCACAATACCACTTCTCCTGTCCTGTATACTGGGTGTAATTCTCAGTATCTGTATTATTCTGTATATATACACTGCACAGTACCACTTCTCCTGTCCTGTATACAGGGTGTAATTCTCAGTATCTGTATTATTCTGTATATATACACTGCACAGTACCACTTCTCCTGTCCTGTATACTGGGTGTAATTCTCAGTATCAGTATTATTCTGTATATACACTGCACAGTACCACTTCTCCTGTCCTGTATACTGGATGTAATTCTCAGTATCTGTATAATTCTGTATATATACACTGCACAGTACAACTTCTCCTGTCCTGTATTCTGGGTGTAATTCTCAGTATCAGTATTATTCTGTATATACACTGCACAGTACAACTTCTCCTGTCCTGTATACTGGGTGTAATTCTCAGTATCTGTATTATTCTGTATATATACACTGCACAGCACCACTTCTCTTGTCCTGTATACTGGGTGTAATTCTCAGTATTATTCTGTATATACATTGCACAGTACCACTTCTCCTGTCCTGTATACTGGGTGTAATTCTCAGTACCTGTATTATTCTGTATATACACTGCACAGTACCACTTCTCCTGTCCTGTATATAAACACTGCACAGTACCACTTCTCTTGTCCTGTATACTGGGTGTAATCCTCAGTATCTGTATTATTCTGTATATATACACTGCACAGTACCACTTCTCCTGTCCTGTATACTGGATGTAATTCTCAGTATCTGTATTATTCTGTATATACACTGCACAGTACCACTTCTCCTGTCCTGTATACTGGGTGTAATTCTCAGTATCTGTATTATTCTGTATATATACACTGCACAGTACCACTTCTCCTGTCCTGTATACAGGGTGTAATTCTCAGTATCTGTATTATTCTGTATATATACACTGCACAGTACCACTTCTCCTGTCCTGTATACTGGGTGTAATTCTCAGTATCTGTATTATTCTGTATATACACACTGCACACTACCACTTCTCCTGTCCTGTATACTGGGTGTAATCCTCAGTATCAGTATTATTCTGTATATACACTGCACAGTACCACTTCTCCTGTCCTGTATACTGGATGTAATTCTCAGTATCTGTATTATTCTGTATATATACACTGCACAGTACCACTTCTCCTGTCCTGTATACTGGGTGTAATTCTCAGTATCTGTATTATTCTGTATATATACACTGCACAGTACCACTTCTCCTGTCCTGTATTCTGGGTGTAATCCTCAGTATCTGTATTACTCTGTATATGTACACTGCACAGTACCACTTCTCCTGTCCTGTATACTGGGTGTAATTCTCAGTATCTGTATTATTCTGTTTATACACTGCACAGTACCACTTCTCCTGTCCTGTATACTGGGTGTAATTCTAAGTATCTGTATAATTCTGTATATATACACTGCACAGTACAACTTCTCCTGTCCTGTATTCTGGGTGTAATTCTCAGTATCAGTATTATTCTGTATATACACTGCACAGTACAACTTCTCCTGTCCTGTATACTGGGTGTAATTCTCAGTATCTGTATTATTCTGTATATATACACTGCACAGCACCACTTCTCTTGTCCTGTATACTGGGTGTAATTCTCAGTATTATTCTGTATATACATTGCACAGTACCACTTCTCCTGTCCTGTATACTGGGTGTAATTCTCAGTACCTGTATTATTCTGTATATACACTGCACAGTACCACTTCTCCTGTCCTGTATATAAACACTGCACAGTACCACTTCTCTTGTCCTGTATACTGGGTGTAATCCTCAGTATCTGTATTATTCTGTATATATACACTGCACAGTACCACTTCTCCTGTCCTGTATACTGGATGTAATTCTCAGTATCTGTATTATTCTGTATATACACTGCACAGTACCACTTCTCCTGTCCTGTATACTGGGTGTAATTCTCAGTATCTGTATTATTCTGTATATATACACTGCACAGTACCACTTCTCCTGTCCTGTATACAGGGTGTAATTCTCAGTATCTGTATTATTCTGTATATATACACTGCACAGTACCACTTCTCCTGTCCTGTATACTGGGTGTAATTCTCAGTATCTGTATTATTCTGTATATACACACTGCACACTACCACTTCTCCTGTCCTGTATACTGGGTGTAATCCTCAGTATCTGTATTATTCTGTATATATACACTGCACAGTACCACTTCTCCTGTCCTGTATACTGGGTGTAATCCTCAGTATCTGTATTATTCTGTATATATACACTGCACAGTACCACTTCTCATGTCCTGTATACTGGGTGTAATTCTCAGTATCTGTATTATTCTGTATATATACACTGCACAGTACCACTTCTCCTGCCCTGTATACTGGGTGTAATTCTCAGTATCTGTACTATTCTGTATATATACACTGCACAGTACCACTTCTCCTGCCCTGTATACTGGGTGTAATTCTCAGTATCTGTATTATTCTGTATATATACACTGCACAGTACCACTTCTCCTGTCCTGTATACTGGGTGTAATTCTCAGTATCAGTATTATTCTGTATATACACTGCACAGTACCACTTCTCCTGTCCTGTATACTGGATGTAATTCTCAGTATCTGTATTATTCTGTATATATACACTGCACAGTACCACTTCTCCTGTCCTGTATACTGGGTGTAATTCTCAGTATCTGTATTATTCTGTATATATACACTGCACAGTACCACTTCTCCTGTCCTGTATTCTGGGTGTAATCCTCAGTATCTGTATTACTCTGTATATGTACACTGCACAGTACCACTTCTCCTGTCCTGTATACTGGGTGTAATTCTCAGTATCTGTATTATTCTGTATATATACACTGCACAGTACTACTTCTCCTGCCCTGTATACTGGGTGTAATTCTCAGTATCTGTATTATTCTGTATATATACACTGCACAGTACCACTTCTCATGTCCTGTATACTGGGTGTAATTCTCAGTATCTGTATTATTCTGTATATATACACTGCACAGTACCACTTCTCATGTCCTGTATACTGGGTGTAATTCTCAGTACCTGTATTATTCTGTATATATACACTGCACAGTACCACTTCTCCTGCCCTGTATACTGGGTGTAATTTGGTTCCCTTCATCATAACTGTAGTTAAATATTTAGCTTAGAAAATCCATTGGATTCAAGTAGTGATTGCCATTTCCAAATGTTATGAGGTCCATCTGGTGATGGTAGTGGTCATGTAATGCTGCAGCCTTGGATAAGAAGGTGGCACGTGTCGCTGCGTTACAAATCTGTAATGACAGGATGACTTCTTGACCCTCTACACTTCTTACCGTGATGGTAACGTTGGGTCCATGTTGCAGGATTATGTGGTCCCTTTTGCTGCCCGGCCCCGGGTGTGCGCTGTGTCTTCAGTGGTTTGGAGTATCATGACGTCTTATAGTTCAGGTTGTCATCAGATCAGACTCTTCTTGGGGAAAGTCAGGGTTCTCCTTAAAGTTTCATAGTCAGCCGTGCCCTGATTTGTTGTAATCTCCCTGCGGTATAAGGAAAAATCTGACTCTTACTGTCACACACTTAGCATCATGGTAAACGGAGACCAACATTGGGCAAAAAAAAATACAGGAGGCCGTGCAGGGATACAAAGAGTTTATTGTATAATTCTCCTATGGGTTCATCGATTCTACACAGTGCAAAAGCTGCTCACAGTGTCGGCCCTCAGGACAGCCGGGAGGGGGATGGGAAAAGAAGATGACGAGGAGGAGGAGGATGTTCTGGTCATGCAGTTCTTGGATCGAAAGCGTAAAGTCAAGATGAGAGAGAGATCAGAAAGTTTCCCAAACTGGTCAACACCAAAAAGGTGGCAAAGACGGTCCCTAAAAATAAGTTTCTTAACTAATGAAAGGGGCAGGTTCCCGAGTCTGCACACCTAGTCCGTTCCTATTATAAAAAAAAACATATATTTTTTTTTTTTTCTCGCAAAAACTTGCTTTTAGTTTTCATCCTGAACCGAGACCAAGTGCAGCGCCACCGCGAAATATCACCTCAAGGGTTAAATCTATGATCAATCAAAAATAATATACAAACTCCTTGCTTCTCTTATCTAGCCCTGCTCTTCAGGTACATTGTGTAGTTTCCTCAAGAGCTGCATTCATAAATTCAGCCATTCTAACGGGAACGATAACCACACACTGAGCAGTTTATTGACAATTCTATACTGATCGGAGCAAGATATCTGGCCTGGTATAACCACGAGAAAGCAATATCCTTTAATCCAGAATGTAATCCAGCAGGAGAGGTTGGTGGATGTGAACTGCAAATACTATGATGGGAGGAAAGCAAGAGTAGCATCATGGAAGTAAGAGCAGTTCACCAATCTTATAGTGCATTGCCTGTTTTATCCAGACACTGATCCAGCAGGGTATGCTATAGGATGTGAACTCTGCCCCAAGAGGAAGCCAGCAGAGTTTTAAATGCAGTGTCAGGAGGTAATTCAACAGCTGTACCATAAGTAAAGCAGAGCACCTGCAATCTCAATGTGTGTGGCCTGTTTAACCCAGACACTAAATAAGTAGGGGGTGCTGTTGGAGAAAGCTTAGTGCCTAGAAGAAACCAATAGCACTATAAATGCTGTTCTGGGAGGTGGGGGAAGGTGGAGATAAATGAAAATCAGGTTGCTATAGCGTATGTCTTGTTTCATCATTTCAGCGCCAAGAAGAAACCAAGAGTTATGAATGCAGTTTTAGGAACTAAATCTAGAATGACACAAAAAGAGAAAAGTAAAGCAAGTTAGCACTGATTTACTATCCAGATAGTAAACCAGAAGCGGGTGCAGTAGGATGTAAGCTCAGTGCTGAGAAGAAACCAGCAGAGTTATAAATGCAGCTCTGGGAGGTAAAATGAGAGCAGCACCAGATAAGGAAGGCAGTACACCTGCAATCCTCAATATCCAGACAATGAACAAGCAGGAGCGGTGCCATGACGAGATATTGGATTGTGGAGCTGCACTTTTCTCCAGCGTTACAGTCTGTTCACAAGGACACTTGGGGTAAGAGGTTTATAGAGCAAATCGAGAGTACAAAACATTGGTCCATAGTAGCAGCAGGAGAGGGATGGACATAAAGGGTCAAAACCAGTGACAACAATGAACAGCAAAAGATGAATTCCTTAATATTTACATGTGTGCTAAGGTACGGACTGTGGAAGAGTAACCAGATTACATGAAAAGCAACGCATGGCAGAAAAAGCCTGATACCAAGAGTGGAAGCGGCCATCTTGTCAAGGCTTAACGTTCCCCTTTAAGACCAGCTGTCTGACCTTCCTTTGTCACATAATAATACATTTCCCACATCTGTTCTGTGACTATACTTATGGATCAAAGAAGAAAACAATGGCGGCTAGCTCCCCTCCCCGTCTTCTCTGCAGTGACCGGTGAATACTGACAGACTGTAGCCCTCCATCTTTAGAGTTTGTAGCTGGGGCACCTGGGTAATTGGACCCGTGTGAGTGGGCAGGTTCCCCCTATGAACATCATCTATATAACATGTTGAGTGACTGTTGAATGACTCGTACCCAGTGCTGATCGACAATATGGCAAATCGATCGACGAGCGTAAAAGTCTTGTATAAACGACCGCGCGACCCCGTAACACAAGCCCTGGGTATGCCGATGGACGCACCGCCGCCCCCCAATTTTTAGTTTGGTGCAAAAGAAGCGATTAATAGTAATCGGACAAATGATTAGAATAATAAATGATCCCGAGAGAAAGGCTCTACAGACCCGCACTGAATGGAAGCCGAGGAGCACATACACGTCTTATGTCCCATTTATTGTATGAGACACATGGAAATGGAGGACAATGACTGGCGCAGCAATCCAGCAGGCGCACCCACGCTCCCATTCACAACAGCTCTGCAGAGCCTCCATCTTGGGATTGTTGGGGTGTCTTAACATTCACCAACTTTTTCCTCATCCATTACTTTTTTTTTTTTTTTTTTTTTTAAAAAAACCTTTTAAGCTAAACTAGTTACCGTATATCGTCTTCTTCTCCGGTCACATCCAGAGCTGCATTTATAATTCAGCTGGTGGCTGGAGAGTGCTTGGCCTGGCTACTATATCCTCCATAATGAGGGGCATTTCACAGATATTGAACCAGCAGGAGCTGCAGGGAGATCCATGCCAAGAAGAAACCAGCAGCATTATGAATGCAGCTCTGGAGTAGATGTCCTAATATAAGTTGGGTATTATATTTAACAATTTGCACCCAAAGGTGGAGTCGATGGTTTTAGTTTTAACCCCTTATTGGACTCTACATCAATAACAGCTGTGGACACTGCCGTTTACTAAAAACAAAAAAAAAAAATAGATTGAGAAAGGCAGAAGATGGGTCAGCGGGGGAGATCTGTCCTCACACACACAGTGGTCAGATAAGAGAAGACCCCGGAGAGCAGTGGCCTCCATGCACCTGCCCTACAGAACTGGAGATCTGTGCTGCGCCCCCTGGTGGCTTAACCCCGGATTCCTTCGCCCATCACATGACATGATGGTGGGGCTATAGCAGGACGCAGTCTGATTCCTTCTGTCTCTGCCGGCGTTCTGAGGACGGACGTCCAGAGGTTTGAGGCCTCACCTGGAATAAAAAATATGGATTTATCTGTGACTGCACCTTTAAGAATCAGCCGGTGCTTGGGGTGCGGTAGTTAAGTGTGAGCTGATTACACGCCTGCGCTGACTCACTACTTGCTCCTGTGATTGCAAGAGATTTTTTTTGTAGCCATTTCCAGACACCTATGTAACGGCCGGCTGACATAATGAGGCAGATTACTGTGCACTAAAGGGCGAAGACAACCCCTCACCCGCTCTCCACATGTACACCGAGGGAGCCTGATCATAGCTGCATGTCGCCACCAAGTGGCTGGGATAAGGAACAACATCAATAAATAATGTGCACTAAATGGAGAAATGTATGTATCCACCTACACACCGCTCCGTCCGATGCTTGGCATTGTGCTTGGTGATGCAAGGCTTGAATGAAGCTGCCGGCAGGGCGCAGTGTTTGTGCTGATGAGGAGGTTTGGACTCTGCAGAGCGGTGGTGACTTTGTGGTGGAGGTGATTGTGGAATATTCAGGGGGGTAGACAGAGGTCACATACCTGCTGCGGGGATTGTGGCGGTGCCTGTGGTGCGGGCACCTGCTGCTGATACTCCTCTTTCTGCAGCTGTCGGGCCAGCTCCAGGTCACTCATGGGCAGAGGTCCCTGTTGCTGCTGCTGTAACGACAGCGCAATCATGTAGTCCTGCGGGAGAAGAAGTTCAGGAGTCATCGGCCCACTACAGACCAAACAATACCGGGTGTGCCTGCGGATGGCGCCGCAATGTTACCTGATCCACCTGTCGTTGCTGCAGCTGCTGCGGGGAGCTAAACGCCGAGTCCTTCTCCATGTGCTGAGTGAGGTGGAAGTCTGAGTCGCAGAAGCAGCTGTCCCCCTCCACGTTGTGCAGACTCTCCCAGATCACCTTCTCCTCCTGCAGGAAGCCCTGGTCCGTGACCAGCAGATACAGGTGACCCTGGACCAGGACGAGACGTATTTTATTATAGGAAAAAAAAAACAAGTTGCAGACGTCAGCTTGCGCCATATTTTAGCAACCCCCCCCACTTCTGAAAATGGCGGAGCCACCATCAGCCCGACAGGCTTATTAAAGGTCGCAACAGCAATTGCCACTACGTCTATGACACTGGGGGACAGGATGATTCCCCACCGCTCGGTCTGAAGGAATTGGGGGGCCCTAAAAAGGGATAGGGGGTGCGGGAGGAGCAGGGATGACATAATGCTACCTTGTGCTTTATTAACGTGCTGAAGTGATTGTTCCGGAAGAAGACGCTAAGCTCGCCCTCCTTCACGGCCGCCATCAGCTCACACAGTCCGTGGTAGGTGAGCTGCGCTGCCGACGACTCCAGGAACTGCTCTGCGAGGAGACCTGAAGACACAGAAGGAGGAGGAGGAGGAGGTGAACCAAGGTGCCGCCCGGCTAACCCCGATGCCTCCGCTGCCCCCGCCCGGCTAACCCCGATGCCTCCGCTGCCCCCGCCCGGCTAACCCCGACGCCACTACATCTGAAGGGGTTAAACCACTGGGATAAGAGCTGGCTCAGATTTCCGACGTATAATACAAGTATGTCCTGGTGCACCAAGGGGTTAAACAATGTATAACTTGCGCAGGGTTAATTAAACATGGCTGCGTTCTTTCAGCCCCTGACTATAGGTTGTGTCTGATATTACTGAAGTGAATGGAGCGGAGCTGCTAGACCACACAACCTACAGCCAGGGGGTGGCGCTGTTTTTTAAAAAGAGACTTTTTTTTTTCTTTTATAATCCTGGACAGGGCCATTAAATAAGTTACTGGTTTCAGGATCTGGATCTCTGAAAACTATTGTGAATGAAGACCTGAAATGGTGTCCTGACCTAACACTTATAACCACACCCTAGGGTGTCAGGGACTGACTAAATCAAAACACCAAATTTCTCCTAGGAGCAAATAGATCCCATTAATGTCCCTTCTTATATGGGATCCATTTGCTCTTAGGAGGACCTAACACTTGTCACAGCTGAAAGTTTCTTAAAGTTGTATCTGCTCTAAACCGGACATTGGTATCATGGTTACTGACAGCTGAAGCATCGTTACAGTGTGTCAGAAGGAATTCCATCTGGTCAGGATTTTTTTTTTTGTCTCTGGACCTAAAGTGTTCCTATTCTCTGACAACAAGCGAATGGCAATAATGGAAACACAGAGACTGCTGGAAAGCGGAGGCTGGGCCACGGCCGTACCTTCCGTCACCAGGTTGGGGTCACTCGAGTGCTTGCAGGTGATGATCTTCTCCACTAGTTGGTTGTAGCTCAGTTTGCCGACAGCCTGGACAGCCTCAGAGCTCTGCATGGGGTAAAGACAAAGTGTAGTGGTGTCATGTCTGGAGAAGCCTCACTACAGCCCTCCCAGGACCTTCCACCTTGTGACCCAGCAGAGCCCAGGAGAAGCCGCTCACACCTAGATCACTACTACACAGTGCAGTACCTGAGGGTCCACCAGCCAGCCGTGGTACAGCGGGATACTGAGGAGGTCGAACACTATGCACTCAGGGGTGTACTCGAAGTCTGATACGCCTGTGAAGCGCACGTTCACGTCCAGCCCTGTGGACAGCTTCGACAGCACGGTCATGGCGTCGTTCACATTCTGCAACGAGAGACAACGATTAAATGTTAACCAAGCCAGGTGCCTCATGGCGTACTGCTAGGGGACAGCGATACAATCTGCTTCCTTAAAGGGCCTGTCAGATTTAGAATTTAATACTAAGGATTTCAGGGATTTTCAGTTTTAACCCCCCGCCCATTTAAAAGTCACCACCAAAAACAAATAGGTACCTTGTAATACCGCACGTCTCCTGTGGGGGCAGTGTAGGGGAACTGAGCACAGACTACAGCTGATTGCTGGCGGTCCTGGCAGGTGATCTGCGCATTGTTAGATCACATTTACTTTCTGATAAACTTGCCTTGTTGCGTTTGTTCCTTACTTTTTGTGTAGTTTCATTTCAGCCTATTTTAAAGTTGACTTTCTAAGTATTAAACTGTTTATTGTGGGATTTTATTTTTAATGTTCATCATCGTCAGCGAGGTTTTTTTTAGTTTTCCAAATGTTTTCGGTCATTAGATCATCAATGTCTGATCAGTGGGGGAGCGACACCCGGCAGCCCCGCCGATCAGCTGCGCTCGGTGCCACCAGCGGCCGGAGCTGCTGTCTCCCGTTAGTAGCCGCATTCGGGTACTGCACATCCACCCTTTATTCAAATCAACAGGGGGTCGATATGCAGTACCCGGCCGCGGCCACTAACAGGAGATGGAGCAGCTCCGGCCGCTGGTGGCACCGACCGCAGCTGATCGGCGGGGCTGCCGGGTGTCACTCCCCTACTGATCAAACATTGATGACATAGCTTAAAGATAGATCTTTAATGTTAAAGGTAGTGGACAACCTCTTCAAATGTATCGGCCATAACTGACATTGGCATCTAAGGGGTTAAGCTGCCAACACCACGGTATGGGCTCCATACCAAATTATATAAATGTACTCGCTAACATGGGACTGCCAGAAGTCGGACCCCCCAATCTAATCTTTATGGCCTATCCCGTCGTTGGGTTTCTCCGGTCTATGGGACTTAGTCTGGAGCGTCACCGACCTGCTGGAAGTTGAGCTGCAGCGCCTCAGAGTTCTCCTGCGGCTGAATGGATAGGATGCAATCACCTGTATGGGAGAGAAGATGCACATCAGACAGGTGGTTGTGAAGGGGTTAATACATGGGTGATGGCTGCCGGGTGCAGAGCAGACATTGGCGCTGGCACCTTCCTCAGGGATCGGTACAGGCCGTTTGGTTTGGGAAAGAGTGGAGATCACGAGGAATAGTGTACATTCAGGGACCCGGACACGGCCGCAGCCACAGGGCGACCCGGACACGGCCGCAGCCACAGGGCGACCCGGACACGGCCGCAGCCACAGGGCGACCCGGACACGGCCGCAGCCACAGGGCGACCCGGACACGGCCGCAGCCACAGGGCGACCCGCTCCTCTGCTGAAAGAATCCACAACACGACACTCATCCCCAGAGGGGAAATCTTACCGAGATGCGCCATCAGCTCCTCCGATGTGATTAGCTCCTTCTGAGGAGGCAGCTTCACCTGTAATAACAAAGCAGATCGGTCACCGACCAAAATCTACATAATTAGCGTTGATCATGCATCAGGTCATAAACTCTAGTTACATCCAAAGCTGCACTTAGAGTCCTGTTCACATCTCCCCGCTGTCACAGGCTGGTTCAGTGTCTGTATAATCTGAGCTGCCCGGGGCTGCAGGGGTCTATGACGCCGAATACCATACGAGGTGAGCAATGTATACACTAAATACAGTGTGAGCGCCTGTGATGGAGCCGCATGTTTATACAGAACACAAGATAATGGTGGTAAAGAGAACGGCCACATCGCACTGGCTGGGTCAGGTCTGCTGCAATACAACGACCCGGTCCTCACCCATTAATGACCGGCCCAACAGCATTCCTGATATGTAGTGTCCTGTATGGTGTGCAGCACAGGACAACACCCCGAGCGACATCCTGTCTTATTATATATTTTAGGAGTTGGAGTCGGTCCATTTTATACCGACTCCATAGCCCTCATTACATAGGTTAAAAAAGACCTTGGTTGAACCACTTCACCTTTCCTCCACCAGTTATACATTTTTTTGTCACTTATCTATATTCCACAATGTTATGTGTATAGAGGAAATCCTCCAGCCCTTGTATAAAGCTGTTATAGTGTCGGCCATCACTACCTCTTGTGGTCGGCATTCCACAGTCTGACTGCTCGGACTGTAAAGAACCCTTTCCTGTTTAGCTGCTGGAATCGCCTTTCTTCCACCCGTAATGAGCCCCCTGGTCCTTAGTATGGTCTTTGGAAGGAATAAGTCATGTGCCGTCCTTTATACTGACCCCATATATATTATACATGTAAATGAGATCCCTCTCTGAGAAGTCGTTTTTCTAAGCTAAACAAGCTCAACTTCTCCAACCTCTCATCATACGAGCGGCCTACATAGTTTGGTGTCGTCAGAAAAGACTGAAACTTTACTCTCAATCCCATTCACAAGGTCATTAATAAAGAGGTTAAAAGAACCTCACCGCTCCCAGGTCAGATCCCCGCGGTCCCCGCCGCTCCCAGGTCAGATCCCCACCGCTCCCAGGTCAGATCCCCACCGCTCCCAGGTCAGATCCCCGCGGTCCCCACCGCTCCCAGGTCAGATGTCCACGGTCCCCACCGCTCCCAGGTCAGATCCCCGCGGTTCCCGCCGCTCCCAGGTCAGATCCCCGCGGTTCCCACCGCTCCCAGGTCAGATCCCCGCGGTCCCCACCACTGACTATATCCCATTTATGACAACAGTTTCCTGTAATTTAACCACTTCCTTACCCATCTGCACATAGTTTCCCCCAGTCCCGACTTCTGGAGCTTCAGTATAAGGGAAGAGTCAGGCGACTGTATAGCCCGGACGAGGATCGCATCTCTGTGCATGGACTGGCTGTCGATTCTCCCAGCCCAAGCGTGACAGCTGCATAGAAATCCCTGCTGTCACACTCGGGTCAGGAGAGCTGCCGGCCGGACTGCACCGCGATCCTCGTCCTGGTTATACGGCCGTCTGACACTTCCATAAGGCTGTTGTGTGGTACAGAATCAAATGCCTTTACAAAGTCCAGATACATCACATTACTTATCCTGAGAGACAAGCTGCATTATACTTCAGAGCTGCACTCACCTTCCAACGCAAAAACAAGATATTCATGATTGCGATCAGGGGGCAGGGTCCGTTCTCGCTCTGGGTGATCACCGGTGTCCGTTCTCCCTTCCAGTTTATCCACTTCACAAAGTAATAGTCCGCCCCTGAAGCTCCGTTTCCCGCCGGCTTTGAGGCCCCGGGTTCTAGCGCCTCTTCACAGGGGCTGACGTTAACGCTGGAGCACAGCAAATTCTGCAGCGATGGCTTCTCCGTCTTTGTGTGATCGTCTGAAGTCTGACAACTCCCTGGCGGCTCGGATTCTGCTGAAGTGGACATCTCAGTGGGCTTTCCCGATTCTGGAATGGACTGGCAGTTCCCGTCGTCCGCTCCTCCCTCGGACAGGCTGTCACTTGGGCGAGTGCTGCTGTAAGTGCTGCTATCGCTAGAGCCGGACGTCTCCCGCTCCTCCGATGTCTCTCGACTCCTCTCCGCCATTTCCTCTGAAACCAAACTGAAGCTTGCCCCTGTGGCGTCAGTCTCCATGGCTTGTACCGCCGCCTCCTGTGGCTTCTCACAGGTCTCCGTCTGCAGATCCGCAGCTTCTACCTTCCCGCCCTGATCCATGCCGCTTTCTTTCCCTGATGGCTCCATGACTCGACCAAATAGAAAAAAAAAAACCTTACAAAAATACAAATTTCTGCCTAAAAAAAGGCTCAAAAATGTATAAATATGACCTGGGACTGTTCACAATCGGCCCATGGCGGTTTTCTATATAATTAATAATATTCACACATCGCGATCGAGAAAGTCAAAGATTTAAAAAATTTAAAAGAAAAAAAAAAAAGATGAAAGGATTACAAATAAATTACATCAAAATCATGGTGAGAAAAAGGCAGAAAATGACAAAAAAAATGCATAAAAAACACAAATCATCAGGAGCGCTGCAGCTTGTTTCCTGTAGGTGGCGCTGAGGAATAATCAGGAAGGGCAAGATGGACGGCTTATTGTAAGGGAGAAGTCTGCGGAGAAAGGAAAATATATTGGAACATGGTTATTATTAAAGGGGGTTGTCCAGGAATGAGTAACTAGATATGTGGGGGTCTGACACCTCCCCCAGAACAGGACAGCGCCATCCATGGCGCAGTGGCCGCTGCTGGGTATAGCGGCTTCCATTAAAGGGAACAGGAGCTAAGCCGCAGTACCTGAAATGGCCACTGGCCCATGGATGGTGCTGTGCGGTTCTGGCAGCTGATTGGTTGAGACATTGGGATATTTATCACTTCTCTGGAGTATAAATCATCAGTATCTAAGTCTAAAACAATTAAAAAGATGCTGCTGACGGATCCATCATTCTTACGGCGCATTTCTAGCACTAGTTTCATCGGTGCGTCAGAATATGTCCAAGGAGCCACCCGCGCCACAGGGGCGAGCGCCACAGGGAGCCTCCTGCGCCACAGAGGCTAGCGCCACAGGGAGCCGTGAGCGCCACAGAGGCTAGCGCCACAGGGAGCCGTGAGCGCCACAGAGGCTAGCGCCACAGGGAGCCGCGAGCGCCACACGGAGCCGCGAGCGCCACAGAGGCTAGCGCCACACGGAGCCTCCCGCGCCACAGAGGCTAGCGCCACACGGAGCCTCCCGCGCCACACGGAGCCTCCCGCGCCACAGAGGCTAGCGCCACACGGAGCCTCCCGCGCCACACGGAGCCTCCCGCGCCACAGGGGCGAGCAGTTTTCTGGACCTCTGCTTGGTGTCAGTGAATAGAAAACGGAAAATCAGCCGTTACGGGTAAAAATACATACAATAGATAGATGGATAGATAATAGATAGATGGACAGATAATAGATAGATGATAGAGAAGAGATAGAGAAGAGATAGAGAAGAGATGATAGATAATAGATGATAGATAATAGATAGATAATAGATAGATAATAGATAGATAGATAGATGATAGATAGATAGATAATAGATAGATAGATAAATAGATAGATAAATAGATAAATAGAGAGATAATAGATGATAGATAATAGATAGAGAGATAATAGATGATAGATAGATAATAGATAGATAGATAGATGATAGATAGATAGATAATAGATAGATAGATAAATAAATAGATAGATAAATAGATAGATAGATAATAGATGATAGATAGATAATAGATAAATAGATGATAGATAATAGATAGATAGATAATAGATAGATAGATAATAGATAGATAATAGATAGATAATAGATAGATAGATAAATAGATAGATAAATAGAGAGATAATAGATGATAGATAATAGATAGATGATAATAGATAGATAGATAATAGATAGATAATAGATAGATAGATAATAGATAGATGATAATAGATAGATAGATAATAGATAGATAATAGATAGATAGATAATAGATAGAGAGATAATAGATAGATAATAGATAGATGATAGATAGATGATAGATAATAGATAGATAGATAATAGATAGATAGATAATAGATAGATAATAGATAGATAGATAATAGATAGATGATAATAGATAGATAGATAATAGATAGATAATAGATAGATAGATAATAGATAGAGAGATAATAGATAGATAATAGATAGATGATAGATGGAGGACAATCCCTTTAAATATTTTGCCAAGAAAAATGTAAAAAAATAAAAATTGGCCACAAAAAGACAAAACGGAAAATGTCGCTAAATGTCGAGAAAGAAAGAAATAAATATATATATTGCCAATACAAAAAGCGAGTAAATAATAGCAATACACAGAGCTCATACATCCCCGCGGCCCGTGCTGCCCGGACACTCAGCAGCCGCCGCTCACCGTCACTGCTGCGGCTCCGCGCACACGGCGGCCCCTGTACCTGTTCCGGGCCCGGGCGGCGGCTCCTCCGCTCTCTGAGGCCCCGGACTCCTCCGGCCTCTTGTTTATATTCCGGGACAGTTCTCTGTAGACGGACACCAACACCAAGAGCGTACAGAAGAGCAGAGCACAACACCCAGCCCCACCTGCAGGCCAGGAGGAAGAAAAGCAGCACAGAGAAACGGCATAGTTTATCACAGTGCCACCTAGCGGACAGGAGGAAGTAGTGCAGTGAAGAGAAACGGGCGTAGTTTAGCATAGCGACACCTGGCCGTTTGGAGCAGGTAGTGCACTACAGAAGAACGAGTGTAATTTATCACAGCGCGACCTGTGGTGCCCTGGAGGAGGTACTGGAGTACAGAGGAACAAGAGTACATTATTACAGCGACAATTGGAGGATACGAGACACTAATGCAGTACAGAGGAAAGAGCGTGGTTTAGCACAGTGATATCTGGCGGCCAGGAAAAGGTAGTGCACCACCAGGGGTGGATTAAGAGTAGCAACGGCCCCGGGCAGTTTAGAAGGCGCGGGCCGCACGCACGCACGCACGATTTATCACATGACATGTCACATGATCCCCTGTGATAGATCATGTGATAATTCACGTGAAATTAATTTGGCACAATATTAATTATAATATTTTTTTTTAGGCTGTGTGCCCACTATGCGTTTTTTAAGCATTTCCGCAGCGGCAATTCCGCTTGGTAGAAGGCCTGCCATGTTCCCCAATGATAATCCGCCTGTGCTGTGTACATGCTGCAGAAATTTCCGCTGCGGATTATCATTGCGGAAAAAACCGCAGCATTACCAATTATATTGCAGAAGCGCTGCGTTTTCACCGCCATTGATTTGCATTGGAACGCATGGATTCCACATCACTGCATCTGCACATGCAGAATCCATGCGTTTCAATGTGCAGATGGTACCCGGGTGTGGAGGACAGGAGACTCTCCTCCGGACCCGGGTACCATAGAACCTATAAAAAAAAGAATAAAATAAAAAATAAATATTATACTTACCTTCTGATGGCCCCCGGTGTCTTTATCCGATGCGTCCTGGCTTGCCGGCAGCTCGCGATGGTCTGAAAAGGACCTGCCGTGACGTCATTTAGTCATGTGACGGGTCATGCGACCGCTGACGTCGGCAGGCCATCAGAAGGTAATTATATATTTATTTTTTACCATTCTTTTACGGTCACACTATATAAATCCATGCCGGTTGAATGGACTTATATAGTGTGACCAAGTTGTCAAGCACTTTCCAAGTGATGCTAAAATCGCTTGGAAAGCGCTTGTCAGTCCGCATGCACAAATGCATGTGAAGAACGCTTCACATCCGCATGTCCCTGGCAGGAAAACGCATGTACAATCCGCATGTACAATCCGCATGTACAATCCGCATGCGTTTTTTCTGCCAGGGAGATGCAGAAACGCTCAGGAAAAATCCGGAGCATTTCTGCACCGTGGGCACATAGCCTTACATTAATTGTATGGCTTAATATTGAGCACACGTAGCCATCTATACACAGCGGGAGGCTGCACGGTGCCATCTATACACAGCAGGAGGCCGCACGGCGTCATCTATACACAGCGGGAGGCCGCACGTAGCCAACTATACACAGCGGGAGGCTGCACGGTGCCATCTATACACAGCAGGAGGCTGCACGGTGCCATCTATACACAGCAGGAGGCCGCACGGCGTCATCTATACACAGCGGGAGGCCGCACGGTGCCATCAATACACAGCAGGAGGCCGCACGGCGTCATCTATACACAGCGGGAGGCCGCACGTAGCCATCTATACACAGCAGGAGGCCGCGCGGCGCCACCTATACACAGCAGGAGGCGGCACATAGCCATCTATACACAGCAGGAGGCCGCACGTAGCCATCTATACACAGCGGGAGGCCGCACGTAGCCATCTATACACAGCGGGGGGCCACACGTAGCCGTCTATACACAGCGGGAGGCCGCATGTAGCCATCTATACACAGCAGGGGGCCGCACATAGCCATCTATACACAGCAGGGGGCCGCACATAGCCATCTATACACAGCGGGGGGCCACACGGCGCCATCTATACACAGCGGGAGGCCGCACGTAGCCATCTATACACAGCGGGAGGCCACACGGCGCCATCTATACACAGCGGGAGGCCACATGTAACCATCTATACACAGCAGGAGGCCGCACGGCGCCATCTATGCACAGCGGGAGGCCGCATGTAGCCATCTATACACAGCAGGAGGCCGCACATAGCCATCTATACACAGCGGGAGGCCGCATGGCGCCATCTATACACAGCGGGAGGCCGCATGTAGCCATCTATACACAGCGGGAGGCCGCACATAGCCATCTATACACAGCGGGAGGCCGCATGGCGCCACCCCCAAGAGACAGCGGGAGGCCGCACGCAGTCACGCACACACAAACATATACAGACATATACATACACGCATAAACACATTTGAAACTCAAAAATACATATAAACAGACATCACACAATGATATCTTCACACACACACACACTCACTCAATCACACACACACACACTCATCATCCCCCGGCTCCAGTCCTCCAGCTTCTCTCCGGTGCAGCAGTGCAGCGCGCACTGCGTGACGTCACAGCTAGGAGACACGGCCGCTGCAGTGCTGGCCCGACCGAAGAAGAAGCAGCGGCCGTGCGCCGCTGCTGGGGAAGCGGTCCGGGGGCCCCCCGCCTCTGACTGCCGGTATGTGCCGCGGCGCCACACATATTAAAATGAGGGCAATCTGGCCATAGACACTCTGGAGCCCCGGGCCCCCTGGAGGCCTGGGTCCCCGGGCAGTAGCCCAGATTACCCTCATGTGCAGTACAGACGAAGGCGTGAAGCTCGACACCTCGCAGCCATGAGGAGGTAGTGCAGTACAGAGGAACGAGAGTGGCTTCTCACTTCGCCACCTGGCGTCCAGCAGGAGGTAGTGCAGTGTAGAGTAACGCACGTGGTTTATGATATTGACACCTGTCAGCCAGGAGGAGAAAGGCGCAGAGGACAACGGCGTGGCGCCATCTAGCGGCATATATTAGTTAGACAAACTGTTAGAGGAGCGGTTTAAAAAGCACAGCGACATCTGTCCGCCAGAAGATGCCAGCACAGCTCAGGGGTGTAATACCCGGGACAGCGCTATAGGACTAAGGAGAGAAGAGAAGGACACTGACTGTATAAATAGTAGTGTGCACCTCACCGGGCACCTAGGGTATCACACAAGAGAGGATTAGATCCACGGCTCAGCAGAGGATTAGATACACGGCTCAGCAGACATTATCACACAGGAGAGGATTAGATACACAGCTCAGCAGACAGTATCACACAGGATAGGAATAGATACACAGCTCAGCAGACAGTATCACACAGGATAGGATTAGATACACAGCTCAGCAGACAGTATCACACAGGATAGGATTAGATACACAGCTCAGCAGACAGTATCACACAGGATAGGATTAGATACACAGCTCAGCAGACAGTATCACACAGGAGAGGATTAGATACACAGCTCAGCAGACAGTATCACACAGGAGAGGATTAGATACACGGCTCAGCAGACAGTATCACACAGGATAGGATTAGATACACAGCTCAGCAGACAGTATCACACAGGATAGGATTAGATACACAGCTCAGCAGACAGTATCACACAGGAGAGGATTAGATACACTGCTCAGCAGACAGTATCACACAGGAGAGGATTAGATACACTGCTCAGCAGACAGTATCACACAGGAGATGATTAGATACACGGCTCAGCAGACAGTATCACACAGGAGAGGATTAGATACACAGCTCAGTAGACAGTATCACACAGGATAGGATTAGATACACGGCTCAGCAGACAGTATCACACAGGATAGGATTAGATACACGGCTCAGCAGACAGTATCACGCATAGGATCAGATACATGGCTCAGCAGACAGTATCACACAGGATAGGATTAGATACATGGCTCAGCAGACAGTATCACACATAGGATCAGATACATGGCTCAGCAGACAGTATCACACAGGATAGGATTAGATACATGGCTCAGCAGACAGTATCACACAGGATAGGATTAGATACACAGCTCAGCTGACAGTATCACACAGGATAGGATTAGATACACTGCTCAGCAGACAGTATCACACAGGATAGGATTAGATACGCGGCTCAGCAGACAGTATCACACAGGATAGGATTAGATACACAGCTCAGCAGACAGTATCACGCATAGGATCAGATACATGGCTCAGCAGACAGTATCACACAGGATAGGATTAGATACACTGCTCAGCAGACACTATCACACAGGATAGGATTAGATACACAGCTCAGCAGACAGTATCACACAGGATAGGATTAGATACATGGCTCAGCAGACAGTATCACACAGGATAGGATTAGATACACAGCTCAGCAAACAGTATCACACACAGGATCAGATACATGGCTCAGCAGACAGTATCACACAGGATAGGATTAGATACACAGCTCAGCAGACAGTATAACACAGGATAGGATTAGATACACGGCTCAGCAGACAGTATCACACAGGATAGGATTAGATACGCGGCTCAGCAGACAGTATCACACAGGAGAGGATTAGATACATGGCTCAGCAGACAGTATCACACATAGGATCAGATACATGGCTCAGCAGACAGTATCACACAGGATAGGATTAGATACCCAGCTCAGCAGACAGTATAACACAGGATAGGATTAGATACACTGCTCAGCAGATTGTATCACACAGGATAGGATTAGATACACTGCTCAGCAGATTGTATCACACAGGATAGGATTAGATACACGGCTCAGCAGACAGTATCACACAGGATAGGATTAGATACACAGCTCAGCAGATAATATCACACAGGATAGGATTAGATACACTGCTCAGCAGACAGTATCACACAGGATAGGATTAGATACACTGCTCAGCAGACAGTATCACACAGGATAGGATTAGATACACAGCTCAGCTGACAGTATCACACAGGATAGGATTAGATACACTGCTCAGCAGACAGTATCACACAGGAAAGGATTAGATACATGGCTCAGCAGACAGTATCACGCATAGGATCAGATACATGGCTCAGCAGACAGTATCACACAGGATAGGATTAGATACATGGCTCAGCAGACAGTATCACACAGGATAGGATTAGATACATGGCTCAGCTGACAGTATCACACAGGATAGGATTAGATACACTGCTCAGCAGACAGTATCACACATGATAGGATTAGATACGTAGCTCAGCAGACAGTATCCCACATAGGATCAGATACATGGTTCAGCAGACAGTATCACACAGGATAGGATTAGATACACAGCTCAGCAGACAGTATAACACAGGATAGGATTAGATACACTGCTCAGCAGACAGTATCACACAGGATAGGATTAGATACACAGCTCAGCAGACAGTATAACACAGGATAGGATCAGATACCTGGCTCAGCAGACAGTATCACACAGGAAAGGATTAGATACATGGCTCAGCAGACAGTATCACACAGGATAGGATTAGATACACAGCTCAGCAGACAGTATCACACAGGATAGGATTAGATACACGGCTCAGCAGACAGTATCACACAGGACAGGATTAGATACACGGCTCAGCTGACAGTATCACACAGGATAGGATTAGATACACTGCTCAGCAGACAGTATCACACAGGATAGGATTAGATACACGGCTCAGCTGACAGTATCACACAGGATAGGATTAGATACACTGCTCAGCAGACAGTATCACACAGGATAGGATTAGATACGCGGCTCAGCAGACAGTATCACACAGGATAGGATTAGATACACGGCTCAGCAGACAGTATCACACAGGATAGGATTAGATACATGGCTCAGCAGACAGTATCACACGGGAGAGGATTAGATACATGGCTCAGCAGACAGTATCACACAGGATAGGATTAGATACACAGCTCAGCAGACAGTATAACACAGGATAGGATTAGATACACGGCTCAGCTGACAGTATCACACAGGATAGGATTAGATACACTGCTCAGCAGACAGTATCACACAGGATAGGATTAGATACACGGCTCAGCTGACAGTATCACACAGGATAGGATTAGATACACGGCTCAGCTGACAGTATCACACAGGATAGGATTAGATACACGGCTCAGCTGACAGTATAACACAGGATAGGATTAGATACACGGCTCAGCTGACAGTATCACACAGGATAGGATTAGATACACTGCTCAGCAGACAGTATCACACAGGATAGGATTAGATACACGGCTCAGCTGACAGTATCACACAGGATAGTATTAGATACACTGCTCAGCAGACAGTATCACACAGGATAGGATTAGATACGCGGCTCAGCAGACAGTATCACACAGGATAGGATTAGATACACGGCTCAGCAGACAGTATCACACAGGATAGGATTAGATACATGGCTCAGCAGACAGTATCACACGGGAGAGGATTAGATACATGGCTCAGCAGACAGTATCACACAGGATAGGATTAGATACACAGCTCAGCAGACAGTATAACACAGGATAGGATTAGATACACGGCTCAGCTGACAGTATCACACAGGATAGGATTAGATACACTGCTCAGCAGACAGTATCACACAGGATAGGATTAGATACACGGCTCAGCTGACAGTATCACACAGGATAGGATTAGATACACGGCTCAGCTGACAGTATCACACAGGATAGGATTAGATACACGGCTCAGCTGACAGTATAACACAGGATAGGATTAGATACACGGCTCAGCTGACAGTATCACACAGGATAGGATTAGATACACTGCTCAGCAGACAGTATCACACAGGATAGGATTAGATACACGGCTCAGCTGACAGTATCACACAGGATAGGATTAGATACACTGCTCAGCAGACAGTATCACACAGGATAGGATTAGATACGCGGCTCAGCAGACAGTATCACACAGGATAGGATTAGATACACGGCTCAGCAGACAGTATCACACAGGATAGGATTAGATACATGGCTCAGCAGACAGTATCACACGGGAGAGGATTAGATACATGGCTCAGCAGACAGTATCACACAGGATAGGATTAGATACACAGCTCAGCAGACAGTATAACACAGGATAGGATTAGATACACTGCTCAGCAGACAGTATCACACAGGATAGGATTAGATACACGGCTCAGCTGACAGTATCACACAGGAAAGGATTAGATACACTGCTCAGCAGACAGTATCACACAGGATAGGATTAGATACACGGCTCAGCTGACAGTATCACACAGGATAGGATTAGATACACGGCTCAGCTGACAGTATCACACAGGATAGGATTAGATACACGGCTCAGCTGACAGTATAACACAGGATAGGATTAGATACACGGCTCAGCTGACAGTATCACACAGGATAGGATTAGATACACAGCTCAGCAGACAGTATCACACAGGATAGGATTAGATACACGGCTCAGCTGACAGTATCACACAGGATAGGATTGGATACACAGCTCAGCAGACAGTATCACACAGGATAGGATTAGATACACAGCTCAGCAGACAGTATCACACAGGATAGGATTAGATACACGGCTCAGCTGACAGTATCACACATGATAGGATTAGATACACAGCTCAGCAGACAGTATCACACAGGATAGGATTAGATACACAGCTCAGCAGACAGTATCACACAGGATAGGATTAGATACATGGCTCTGCAGACAGTATCACACAGGATAGGATTAGATACACAGCTCAGCAGACAGTATCACACAGGATAGGATTAGATAAACAGCTCAGCTGACAGTATCACACAGGATAGGATTGGATACACAGCTCAGCAGACAGTATCACACAGGATAGGATTAGATACATGGCTCAGCAGACAGTATCACACAGGATAGGATTAGATACACGGCTCAGCAGACAGTATCACACAGGATAGGATTAGATACACGGCTCAGCTGACAGTATCACACAGGATAGGATTAGATACACAGCTCAGCAGACAGTATCACACAGGATAGGATTAGATACACGGCTCAGCTGACAGTATCACACAGGATAGGATTAGATACACAGCTCAGCAGACAGTATCACACAGGAGAGGATTAGATACATAGCTCAGCAGACAGTATCACACAGGATAGGATTAGATACACGGCTCAGCTGACAGTATCACACAGGATAGGATTAGATACACTGCTCAGCAGACAGTATCACACAGGATAGGATTAGATACACGGCTCAGCTGACAGTATCACACAGGATAGGATTAGATACACTGCTCAGCAGACAGTATCACACAGGATAGGATTAGATACGCGGCTCAGCAGACAGTATCAAGCATAGGATCAGATACATGGCTCAGCAGACAGTATCACACAGGATAGGATTAGATACATGGCTCAGCAGACAGTATCACACGGGAGAGGATTAGATACATGGCTCAGCAGACAGTATAACACAGGATAGGATTAGATACACGGCTCAGCTGACAGTATCACACAGGATAGGATTAGATACACGGCTCAGCTGACAGTATCACACAGGATAGGATTAGATACACGGCTCAGCTGACAGTATCACACAGGATAGGATTAGATACACGGCTCAGCAGACAGTATCACACAGGATAGGATTAGATACACGGCTCAGCTGACAGTATCACACAGGATAGGATTAGATACACGGCTCAGCAGACAGTATCACACAGGATAGGATTAGATACATGGCTCAGCAGACAGTATCACACGGGAGAGGATTAGATACATGGCTCAGCAGACAGTATCACACAGGATAGGATTAGATACACAGCTCAGCAGACAGTATAACACAGGATAGGATTAGATACACGGCTCAGCTGACAGTATCACACAGGATAGGATTAGATACACTGCTCAGCAGACAGTATCACACAGGATAGGATTAGATACACGGCTCAGCTGACAGTATCACACAGGATAGGATTAGATACACGGCTCAGCTGACAGTATCACACAGGATAGGATTAGATACACGGCTCAGCTGACAGTATAACACAGGATAGGATTAGATACACGGCTCAGCTGACAGTATCACACAGGATAGGATTAGATACACTGCTCAGCAGACAGTATCACACAGGATAGGATTAGATACACGGCTCAGCTGACAGTATCACACAGGATAGGATTAGATACACTGCTCAGCAGACAGTATCACACAGGATAGGATTAGATACGCGGCTCAGCAGACAGTATCACACAGGATAGGATTAGATACACGGCTCAGCAGACAGTATCACACAGGATAGGATTAGATACATGGCTCAGCAGACAGTATCACACGGGAGAGGATTAGATACATGGCTCAGCAGACAGTATCACACAGGATAGGATTAGATACACGGCTCAGCAGACAGTATAACACAGGATAGGATTAGATACACGGCTCAGCTGACAGCATCACACAGGATAGGATTAGATACACTGCTCAGCAGACAGTATCACACAGGATAGGATTAGATACACGGCTCAGCTGACAGTATCACACAGGATAGGATTAGATACACGGCTCAGCTGACAGTATCACACAGGATAGGATTAGATACACGGCTCAGCTGACAGTATAACACAGGATAGGATTAGATACACGGCTCAGCTGACAGTATCACACAGGATAGGATTAGATACACTGCTCAGCAGACAGTATCACACAGGATAGGATTAGATACACGGCTCAGCTGACAGTATCACACAGGATAGGATTAGATACACTGCTCAGCAGACAGTATCACACAGGATAGGATTAGATACGCGGCTCAGCAGACAGTATCACACAGGATAGGATTAGATACACGGCTCAGCAGACAGTATCACACAGGATAGGATTAGATACATGGCTCAGCAGACAGTATCACACGGGAGAGGATTAGATACATGGCTCAGCAGACAGTATCACACAGGATAGGATTAGATACACAGCTCAGCAGACAGTATAACACAGGATAGGATTAGATACACTGCTCAGCAGACAGTATCACACAGGATAGGATTAGATACACGGCTCAGCTGACAGTATCACACAGGAAAGGATTAGATACAAGGCTCAGCTGACAGTATCACACAGGATAGGATTAGATACACTGCTCAGCAGACAGTATCACACAGGATAGGATTAGATACACGGCTCAGCTGACAGTATCACACAGGATAGGATTAGATACACGGCTCAGCTGACAGTATCACACAGGATAGGATTAGATACACGGCTCAGCTGACAGTATAACACAGGATAGGATTAGATACACGGCTCAGCTGACAGTATCACACAGGATAGGATTAGATACACAGCTCAGCAGACAGTATCACACAGGATAGGATTAGATACACGGCTCAGCTGACAGTATCACACAGGATAGGATTGGATACACAGCTCAGCAGACAGTATCACACAGGATAGGATTAGATACACAGCTCAGCAGACAGTATCACACAGGATAGGATTAGATACACGGCTCAGCTGACAGTATCACACAGGATAGGATTAGATACATGGCTCTGCAGACAGTATCACACAGGATAGGATTAGATACACAGCTCAGCAGACAGTATCACACAGGATAGGATTAGATAAACAGCTCAGCTGACAGTATCACACAGGATAGGATTGGATACACAGCTCAGCAGACAGTATCACACAGGATAGGATTAGATACATGGCTCAGCAGACAGTATCACACAGGATAGGATTAGATACACGGCTCAGCAGACAGTATCACACAGGATAGG
The DNA here is from genome assembly GCF_046119375.1 of Phyllobates terribilis. Lineage (NCBI taxonomy): Eukaryota > Metazoa > Chordata > Amphibia > Anura > Dendrobatidae > Phyllobates > Phyllobates terribilis. The sequence goes on from NW_027362767.1 coordinate 144,304,157, forward strand.
ATTAGATACACGGCTCAGCTGACAGTATCACACAGGATAGGATTAGATACACAGCTCAGCAGACAGTATCACACAGGATAGGATTAGATACACGGCTCAGCTGACAGTATCACACAGGATAGGATTAGATACACAGCTCAGCAGACAGTATCACACAGGAGAGGATTAGATACATAGCTCAGCAGACAGTATCACACAGGATAGGATTAGATACACGGCTCAGCTGACAGTATCACACAGGATAGGATTAGATACACTGCTCAGCAGACAGTATCACACAGGATAGGATTAGATACACGGCTCAGCTGACAGTATCACACAGGATAGGATTAGATACACTGCTCAGCAGACAGTATCACACAGGATAGGATTAGATACGCGGCTCAGCAGACAGTATCACGCATAGGATCAGATACATGGCTCAGCAGACAGTATCACACAGGATAGGATTAGATACATGGCTCAGCAGACAGTATCACACGGGAGAGGATTAGATACATGGCTCAGCAGACAGTATAACACAGGATAGGATTAGATACACGGCTCAGCTGACAGTATCTCACAGGATAGGATTAGATACACGGCTCAGCTGACAGTATCACACAGGATAGGATTAGATACACGGCTCAGCTGACAGTATCACACAGGATAGGATTAGATACACGGCTCAGCAGACAGTATCACACAGGATAGGATTAGATACACGGCTCAGCTGACAGTATCACACAGGATAGGATTAGATACACTGCTCAGCAGACAGTATCACACAGGATAGGATTAGATACACGGCTCAGCTGACAGTATCACACAGGAAAGGATTAGATACATGGCTCAGCAGACAGTATCACACAGGATAGGATTAGATACATGGCTCAGCAGACAGTATCACACGGGAGAGGATTAGATACATGGCTCAGCAGACAGTATCACACAGGATAGGATTAGATACACAGCTCAGCAGACAGTATAACACAGGATAGGATTAGATACACGGCTCAGCTGACAGTATCGCACAGGATAGGATTAGATACACAGCTCAGCAGACAGTATCACACAGGATAGGATTAGATACACGGCTCAGCAGACAGTATCACACAGGATAGGATTAGATACACGGCTCAGCTGACAGTATCACACAGGATAGGATTAGATACACGGCTCAGCTGACAGTATAACACAGGATAGGATTAGATACACGGCTCAGCAGACAGTATCACACAGGATAGGATTAGATACACGGCTCAGCTGACAGTATCACACAGGATAGGATTAGATACACGGCTCAGCTGACAGTATCACACAGGATAGGATTAGATACACAGCTCAGCAGACAGTATCACACAGGATAGGATTAGATACACGGCTCAGCTGACAGTATCACACAGGATAGGATTAGATACACGGCTCAGCAGACAGTATCATACAGGATAGGATTAGATACACAGCTCAGCAGACAGTATCACACAGGAGAGGATTAGATACACGGCTCAGCTGACAGTATCACACAGGATAGGATTAGATACACGGCTCAGCTGACAGTATCACACAGGATAGGATTAGATACACGGCTCAGCTGACAGTATTACACAGGATAGGATTAGATACACAGCTCAGCAGACAGTATCACACAGGATAGGATTAGATACACGGCTCAGCTGACAGTATTACACAGGATAGGATTGGATACACTGCTCAGCAGACAGTATCACACATAGGATCAGATACACAGCTCAGCAGACAGTATCACACAGGATAGGATTAGATACACAGAGCACTGTATCACACAGGATAGGATTAGCTACACTGGTCTGAGATACTGAGGCTCCGCCCCTCTGGCTGACATCTCCCTGCATGCAGTGCGGTGGGGGAGGATCAGTATTCCGAATCCGGACAGAGAGGAGCGGGATGGAGGGGTTCCTGCGGGGCTGCAAGAGCGGAATACAGGTGTGTGTGTGTGTTTGTGGTGCAGGAGGGGAGACTGTGTGTGTGGGGGGTGCAGGAGGGGAGACTGTGTGTGTGTGTGTGGTGCAGGAGGGGAGACTGTGTGTGGGGGGTGCAGGAGGGGCGCCTGTATGTGTGTGTGTGTGGTGTGCAGGAGGGGAGACTGTGTGTGTGTGTGTGGTGCAGGAGGGGAGACTGTGTGTGTGTGGTGCAGGAGGGGAGACTGTGTGTGTGTGGTGCAGGAGGGGAGACTGTGTGTGTGTGGTGCAGGAGGGGAGACTGTGTGTGTGTGGGGTGCAGGAGGGGAGACTGTGTGTGTGGGGTGCAGGAGGGGAGACTGTGTGTGTGGGGTGCAGGAGGGGAGACTGTGTGTGTGTGGGGGGTGCAGGAGGGGAGACTGTGTGTGTGGGGTGCAGGAGGGGAGACTGTGTGTGTGTGGGGTGCAGGAGGGGAGACTGTGTGTGTGTGGGGTGCAGGAGGGGAGACTGTGTGTGTGTGGGGGGTGCAGGAGGGGAGACTGTGTGTGTGGGGTGCAGGAGGGGAGACTGTGTGTGTGTGGGGTGCAGAAGGGGAGACTGTGTGTGTGTGGGGTGCAGGAGGGGAGACTGTGTGTGTGTGGGGTGCAGAAGGGGAGACTGTGTGTGTGTGGGGTGCAGGAGGGGAGACTGTGTGTGTGTGGGGGGTGCAGGAGGGGAGACTGTGTGTGTGGGGTGCAGGAGGGGAGACTGTGTGTGTGTGGGGGGTGCAGGAGGGGAGACTGTGTGTGTGGGGTGCAGGAGGGGAGACTGTGTGTGTGTGGGGTGCAGGAGGGGAGACTGTGTGTGTGTGTGGTGCAGGAGGGGAGACTGTGTGTGTGTGGTGTGCAGGAGGGGAGACTGTGTGTGTGTGTGGGGGGTGCAGGAGGGGAGACTGTGTGTGTGGGGTGCAGGAGGGGAGACTGTGTGTGTGTGGTGTGCAGGAGGGGAGACTGTGTGTGTGTGTGGGGGGTGCAGGAGGGGAGACTGTGTGTGTGTGGGGGGGGGGTGCAGGAGGGGAGACTGTGTGTGTGTGTGGGGGGTGCAGGAGGGGAGACCGTGTGTGTGGGGGGTGCAGGAGGGGAGACTGTGTGTGTGTGTGGGGTGCAGGAGGGGAGACTGTGTGTGTGTGTGGGGGGGGGGGGTGCAGGAGGGGAGACTGTGTGTGTGTGTGGGGTGCAGGAGGGGAGACTGTGTGTGTGTGTGGGGTGCAGGAGGGGAGACTGTGTGTGTGTGTGGGGTGCAGGAGGGGAGACTGTGTGTGTGTGTGTGGGGTGCAGGAGGGGAGACTGTGTGTGTGTGTGTGGGGTGCAGGAGGGGAGACTGTGTGTGTGTGTGTGTGTGTGTGTGGGGTGCAGGAGGGGAGACTGTGTGTGTGTGTGGGGTGCAGGAGGGGAGACTGTGTGTGTGTGTGGGGTGCAGGAGGGGAGACTGTGTGTGGTGTGCAGGAGGGGAGACTGTGTGTGTGTGTGTGGTGCAGGAGGGGAGACTGTGTGTGTGTGTGTGGTGCAGGAGGGGAGACTGTGTGTGTGGTGCAGGAGGGGAGACTGTGTGTGTGGGGGGGGGTGCAGGAGGGGAGACTGTGTGTGTGTGTGTGGGGTGCAGGAGGGGAGACTGTGTGTGTGTGGGGTGCAGGAGGGGAGACTGTGTGTGTGTGGGGTGCAGGAGGGGAGACTGTGTGTGTGTGTGTGTGTGTGGTGCAGGAGGGGAGACTGTGTGTGTGTGGGGGGGGTGCAGGAGGGGAGACTGTGTGTGTGTGTGGGGGGTGCAGGAGGGGAGACTGTGTGTGTGTGTGTGGTGCAGGAGGGGAGACTGTGTGTGTGGTGCAGGAGGGGAGACTGTGTGTGTGTGTGTGGTGCAGGAGGGGAGATTGTGTGTGTGTGGGGTGCAGGAGGGGAGACTGTGTGTGTGTGGGGGGGTGCAGGAGGGGAGACTGTGTGTGTGTGGGGGGGTGCAGGAGGGGAGACTGTGTGTGTGTGGGGGGTGCAGGAGGGGAGACTGTGTGTGTGTGTGGGGTGCAGGAGGGGAGACTGTGTGTGTGTGTGGGGTGCAGGAGGGGAGACTGTGTGTGTGTGTGTGGGGTGCAGGAGGGGAGACTGTGTGTGGGGTGCAGGAGGGGAGACTGTGTGTGTGTGTGTGGGGTGCAGGAGGGGAGACTGTGTGTGTGTGTGTGGGGTGCAGGAGGGGAGACTGTGTGTGGGGTGCAGGAGGGGAGACTGTGTGTGTGGGGGGTGCAGGAGGGGAGACTGTGTGTGTGGGGGGTGCAGGAGGGGAGACTGTGTGTGTGTGGGGGGTGCAGGAGGGGAGACTGTGTGTGTGTGTGGTGTGCAGGAGGGGAGACTGTGTGTGTGTGGGGGGTGCAGGAGGGGAGACTGTGTGTGTGTGGGGGGTGCAGGAGGGGAGACTGTGTGTGTGGGGTGCAGGAGGGGAGACTGTGTGTGTGGTGCAGGAGGGAAGACTGTGTGGTGTGCAGGAGGGGAGACTGTGTGGTGTGCAGGAGGGGAGACTGTGTGGTGTGCAGGAGGGGAGACTGTGTGGTGTGCAGGAGGGGAGACTGTGTGGTGTGCAGGAGGGGAGACTGTGTGGTGTGCAGGAGGGGAGACTGTGTGGTGTGCAGGAGGGGAGACTGTGTGTGTGTGGTGTGCAGGAGGGGAGACTGTGTGTGTGTGGTGTGCAGGAGGGGAGACTGTGTGTGTGTGGTGTGCAGGAGGGGAGACTGTGTGTGTGTGGTGTGCAGGAGGGGAGACTGTGTGTGTGTGGTGTGCAGGAGGGGAGACTGTGGTGTGCAGGAGGGGAGACTGTGTGGTGTGCAGGAGGGGAGACTGTGTGTGTGTGTGTGTGTGGTGCAGGAGGGGAGACTGTGTGTGTGTGTGTGTGTGTGTGTGTGTGTGTGTGTGTGTGTGGTGTGCAGGAGGGGAGACTGTGTGTGTGGTGTGCAGGAGGGGAGACTGTGTGTGTGGTGTGCAGGAGGGGAGACTGTGTGTGTGGTGTGCAGGAGGGGAGACTGTGTGTGTGGTGTGCAGGAGGGGAGACTGTGTGTGTGGTGTGCAGGAGGGGAGACTGTGTGTGTGGTGTGCAGGAGGGGAGACTGTGTGTGTGGTGTGCAGGAGGGGAGACTGTGTGTGTGGTGTGCAGGAGGGGAGACTGTGTGTGTGGTGTGCAGGAGGGGAGACTGTGTGTGTGGTGTGCAGGAGGGGAGACTGTGTGTGTGGTGTGCAGGAGGGGAGACTGTGTGTGTGGTGTGCAGGAGGGGAGACTGTGTGTGTGGTGTGCAGGAGGGGAGACTGTGTGTGTGGTGTGCAGGAGGGGAGACTGTGTGTGTGGTGTGCAGGAGGGGAGACTGTGTGTGTGGTGTGCAGGAGGGGAGACTGTGTGTGTGGTGTGCAGGAGGGGAGACTGTGTGTGTGGTGTGCAGGAGGGGAGACTGTGTGTGTGGTGTGCAGGAGGGGAGACTGTGTGTGTGGTGTGCAGGAGGGGAGACTGTGTGTGTGGTGTGCAGGAGGGGAGACTGTGTGTGTGGTGTGCAGGAGGGGAGACTGTGTGTGTGGTGTGCAGGAGGGGAGACTGTGTGTGTGGTGTGCAGGAGGGGAGACTGTGTGTGTGTGGTGTGCAGGAGGGGAGACTGTGTGTGTGTGGTGTGCAGGAGGGGAGACTGTGTGTGTGTGGTGTGCAGGAGGGGAGACTGTGTGTGTGTGGTGTGCAGGAGGGGAGACTGTGTGTGTGTGGTGTGCAGGAGGGGCGCCTGTGTGTGTTGGGGGGGGGGGGTGTGCAGGAGGGGCGCCTGTGTGTGTGTGGGGGGGGGGGGGTGCAGGAGGGGAGCCTGTGTGGGGGAGCCTGTGGGGGGGGGGTTTCAGGATGGGTGCCTGTGTGTGTGGGGGGCGCAGGAGGGGCGCCTGTGTGTGTGCGTGTGTGTGAGGTGCAGGAGGGGCGCCTGTGTGTGTGTGTGTGTGTGTGTGTGTGTGTGTGTGTGTGTGTGTGTGTGTGTGTGTGGTGCAGGAGGGGCGCCTGTGTGTGTGTGTGTGTGGTGCAGGAGGGGCGCCTGTGTGTGTGTGTGTGTGTGTGGTGCAGGAGGGGCGCCTGTGTGTGTGTGTGTGTGTGGTGCAAGAGGGGCGCCTGTGTGTGTGTGTGGTGCAGGAGGGGCGCCTGTGTGTGTGTGTGTGAGGTGCAGGAGGGGCGCCTGTGTGTGTGTGTGTGGGGTGCAGGAGGGGCGCCTGTGTGTGGGGTGCAGGAGGGGAGACTGTGTGTGTGTGGGGGGGGTGCAGGAGGGGAGACTGTGTGTGTGTGTGTGGGGGGTGCAGGAGGGGAGACTGTGTGTGTGTGTGGGGGGGGTGCAGGAGGGGAGACTGTGTGGTGTGCAGGAGGGGAGACTGTGTGGTGTGCAGGAGGGGAGACTGTGTGGTGTGCAGGAGGGGAGACTGTGTGTGTGTGGTGCAGGAGGGGAGACTGTGTGTGTGTGGTGCAGGAGGGGAGACTGTGTGTGTGTGGTGCAGGAGGGGAGACTGTGTGTGTGTGGTGCAGGAGGGGAGACTGTGTGTGTGTGGTGCAGGAGGGGAGACTGTGTGTGTGTGGTGCAGGAGGGGAGACTGTGTGTGTGTGGTGCAGGAGGGGAGACTGTGTGTGTGTGGTGCAGGAGGGGAGACTGTGTGTGTGTGGTGCAGGAGGGGAGACTGTGTGTGTGTGGTGCAGGAGGGGAGACTGTGTGTGTGTGGTGCAGGAGGGGAGACTGTGTGTGTGTGGTGCAGGAGGGGAGACTGTGTGTGTGTGGTGCAGGAGGGGAGACTGTGTGTGTGTGGTGCAGGAGGGGAGACTGTGTGTGTGTGGTGCAGGAGGGGAGACTGTGTGTGTGTGGTGCAGGAGGGGAGACTGTGTGTGTGTGGTGCAGGAGGGGAGACTGTGTGTGTGTGGTGCAGGAGGGGAGACTGTGTGTGTGTGGTGCAGGAGGGGAGACTGTGTGTGTGTGGTGCAGGAGGGGAGACTGTGTGTGTGTGGTGCAGGAGGGGAGACTGTGTGTGTGTGGTGCAGGAGGGGAGACTGTGTGTGTGTGGTGCAGGAGGGGAGACTGTGTGTGTGTGGTGCAGGAGGGGAGACTGTGTGTGTGTGGTGTGCAGGAGGGGAGACTGTGTGTGTGTGGTGTGCAGGAGGGGAGACTGTGTGTGTGTGGTGTGCAGGAGGGGAGACTGTGTGTGTGTGGTGTGCAGGAGGGGAGACTGTGTGTGTGTGGTGTGCAGGAGGGGAGACTGTGTGTGTGTGTGGTGTGCAGGAGGGGAGACACTGTGTGTGTGTGTGGTGTGCAGGAGGGGAGACACTGTGTGTGTGTGGTGTGCAGGAGGGGAGACACTGTGTGTGTGTGTGGTGTGCAGGAGGGGAGACACTGTGTGTGTGTGTGGTGTGCAGGAGGGGAGACACTGTGTGTGTGTGTGGTGTGCAGGAGGGGAGACACTGTGTGTGTGTGTGGTGTGCAGGAGGGGAGACACTGTGTGTGTGTGTGGTGTGCAGGAGGGGAGACACTGTGTGTGTGTGTGGTGTGCAGGAGGGGAGACACTGTGTGTGTGTGTGGTGTGCAGGAGGGGAGACTGTGTGTGTGTGTGGTGTGCAGGAGGGGAGACTGTGTGTGTGTGTGGTGTGCAGGAGGGGAGACTGTGTGTGTGTGTGGTGTGCAGGAGGGGAGACTGTGTGTGTGTGTGGTGTGCAGGAGGGGAGACTGTGTGTGTGTGTGGTGTGCAGGAGGGGAGACTGTGTGTGTGTGTGGTGTGCAGGAGGGGAGACTGTGTGTGTGTGTGGTGTGCAGGAGGGGAGACTGTGTGTGTGTGTGGTGTGCAGGAGGGGAGACTGTGTGTGTGTGTGGTGTGCAGGAGGGGAGACTGTGTGTGTGTGTGGTGTGCAGGAGGGGAGACTGTGTGTGTGTGTGGTGTGCAGGAGGGGAGACTGTGTGTGTGTGTGGTGTGCAGGAGGGGAGACTGTGTGTGTGTGTGGTGTGCAGGAGGGGAGACTGTGTGTGTGTGTGGTGTGCAGGAGGGGAGACTGTGTGTGTGTGTGGTGTGCAGGAGGGGAGACTGTGTGTGTGTGTGTGGTGTGCAGGAGGGGAGACTGTGTGTGTGTGTGGTGTGCAGGAGGGGAGACTGTGTGTGTGTGTGGTGTGCAGGAGGGGAGACTGTGTGTGGGGGGGGGTGCAGGAGGGGAGACTGTGTGTGTGTGTGTGGTGTGCAGGAGGGGAGACTGTGTGTGTGTGTGGTGTGCAGGAGGGGAGACTGTGTGTGGGGGGGGGTGCAGGAGGGGAGACTGTGTGTGTGGGGGGGGTGCAGGAGGGGAGACTGTGTGTGGTGCAGGAGGGGAGACTGTGTGGTGTGCAGGAGGGGAGACTGTGTGGTGTGCAGGAGGGGAGACTGTGTGGTGTGCAGGAGGGGAGACTGTGTGTGTTGGGGGGGGGGTGTGCAGGAGGGGCGCCTGTGTGTGTGTGTGGGGGGGGGTTTCAGGATGGGTGCCTGTGTGGGGGAGCCTGTGGGGGGGGGGTTTCAGGATGGGTGCCTGTGTGTGTGGGGGGCGCAGGAGGGGCGCCTGTGTGTGTGTGTGTGTGTGTGAGGTGCAGGAGGGGCGTGTGTGTGTGTGAGGTGCAGGAGGGGCGCCTGTGTGTGTGTGGTGCAGGAGGGGCGCCTGTGTGTGTGTGTGTGTGTGTGGTGCAGGAGGGGCGCCTGTGTGTGTGTGTGTGTGTGGTGCAGGAGGGGCGCCTGTGTGTGTGTGTGTGTGTGGTGCAGGAGGGGCGCCTGTGTGTGTGTGTGTGTGTGGTGCAGGAGGGGCGCCTGTGTGTGTGTGTGGTGCAGGAGGGGCGCCTGTGTGTGTGTGTGTGTGTGTGTGGTGCAGGAGGGGCGCCTGTGTGTGTGTGTGTGAGGTGCAGGAGGGGCGCCTGTGTGTGTGTGTGTGAGGTGCAGGAGGGGCGCCTGTGTGTGTGTGTGTGTGTGGTGCAGGAGGGGCGCCTGTGTGTGTGTGTGTGGTGCAGGAGGGGCGCCGTGTTTATCTGTGTGTCGTGTCGGGGTCAGTCCAGTGTACACAGCTCCCCTGCTCTTCTCTGTGGCTGTGTGCTCTGGTACGCAGACTGTGTGCTGGGTGACGAGCAGTGTAACAGACCAGTCGGGCAGGCTGCAGGGCAGCTGGCTGTGACCCCGGTTTTGACATTTCCCGTCTGACACTTTGCACTCAGGCATTTATCCCGGTGGCGGCGGGGTCGGGGCTGCTGTGTGATCCGGGACACTGGCCCTTTATTTCTCATGCCTCAGCGTTGTGACTGTCGCATGATCTGAGTTCTGTCACCCGTGGCTCGTGTGCAGGGGCCTCAGGAAACCCTGCAGCAAATCCTGAACACGTGAACAAACACTGATACAAAGGGTAAAACTACCACAAGATGGAGAGAATGAATAGGACGGACTACAAACACCAGAATTTACAGTCAGTGTCTTGTGTGTCTGTCTTGGCCAATCAGATCTTTGCTTTCATTTTGTTACCTAAGCTGGGATGTGATTGGTTGCTCTGGGCTCCGCTGCCTGCACTAGTTTTTCCCATTTACTTGTAGAAATGGCGGCCAGCGGCGCTTGTCACTACTGGCAATTTTTACATGGCCACATCTTGAAGTCCAGGAACGTAGTCGGAGGGGCCCCTATTTTGAAACCTGATCAAGCCAGGCTTAATATATCGCGCTGCGGGCACAGGCAGCTGGCATCTGCCACATTGCGCTATTTTTACACCGGTGTGTTCACCGATCGGATTTCATGGCGCAGTTTCCTATTTTTTTTCCATCTGTCTTCCTCAATGTAAATCCTCTATTTTCTGGGAAAGCTGGGTGATACAGACGGCCATATTCGTTGTTATTAGTCATTTCTGGGAAAGCTGGGTGATACAGGTGGCCATATTCGTTGTTGTTAGTCATTTCTGGGAAAGCTGGGTGATACAGGTGGCCATATTCGTTGTTGTTAGTCATTTCTGGGAAAGCTGGGTGATACAGGTGGCCATATTCGTTGTTGTTAGTCATTTCTGGGAAAGCTGGGTGATACAGGTGGCCATATTCGTTGTAGTTGGTCATTTCAGGGAAAGCTGGGTTAAGATGGCGGCCTTTAGAGACCGAATGACTGTGACCTGGCTTTTTCAGATTCCAGAACACCACATAGCACGTGCAGGAGTCCGGAAGAGTGGGGTGACTCTCGGACTCCAGTCGGCCATCTTGCTTTTTGCTGCCATTAATGAATGTTGTTCTGTCGGGGAGGCGGGGCTTGTTACTTTTCCGCTGGTGATCACAGATTTCCTGTGTACGCGCCGCTCTTTCCATTTCAGCTCCATTAATCTATTTTCCGTTCGGCTTTTAAGCGTTGATATCCAAATATTGCTTTTCCTAAATTAATGGGGCGAGCGGTGACATATGGCGCGGTGTGTGTTCTTTCTTTTACGGACATTAGGACTTTAGGTCGCGCTTCATAAATCAATTACTTAACCGTCCTGTAAACACATTACGTCTCCACGTCCGCAGCTGCGACTCCCGAGTCTTCACCGTATCCCAGAAACGGCGGTCTCCAGAATTGTCCGTCATCTGTCGCCATATCTCAGTTCCTGTTGGTTCCGTTCATGCAATTGATTCTATTCTGCATGCTAAGTGGCTACATTACCGTCCCTTTAAAAATTAAAGGGACTGTACTGTGACAAAAAAAAAACTAGCAACCCATCGGTCTTATGTAATGTCTGGTTTATGATTGATTCTTTTCTGTGTTTTTAAAATCATAAAAAAAAGTCTTCCAGTCTCCTGAAAGTTGTCTTTTGAGGTCTTCATTTTGTGACCTCCTTAGAACATGTGATGAGTAGATTCAGGAAAAGAGGCGGAGCTAATATTAAAGGGGCTAAGAGTAACGTCATATCTGTTGCTTTGTCTTTTTTTACCATAATGGGGACCAAGCAAGGTGAGACCTGACCCCCTTTAAGTAAGCCCCGCCCCTCTGAATGCAGTAGCCAGTGATGCTTGTTGTCTATGGAATATGGCAGCGAGATAGCTCCTCAGGGGCTATCGCTGTTGTACTTTAAGCTCTTTTACAAATGTCGGGTGCACCCTGGAGTGTATGAGCCCATATGTACCTCAGATGTTAGGGCCTGGTCACTGATCTGGGGTGATGGCGTCTCCTGTAATCTGCCGCTTTAGTACAGTAACGTATAGTTAAGTGCCTGTTTGTTCTAGTGGGCGCGATTATACGAGCGGCTAATACAGATGATGGCGGTCGCCCTTCATTGTAGGTTTTTTCTTTTTTATATACATTTTTCCCCAACTTTTGATATGTTTTCCAGCTCAATCGCGCAGGTTTATAAAGGTTTTGCCTCCTCTTGAGCGAAAAATAAACTTATTAAAGCTGCAGAAACCTTCATAGTAAGTGGTGTATGGCAGCATCGCCCTCTATAACCGGCAGGGTGACAAACAATATGGCTGCCGTTACTGCCCCCTTTTCTTAGAGCCCTTATTTGTAGGCCTGCCCATAGGGCTTGTCCTGCTATAGTGAGGTAAATATTTCACGGAACGTTTTGAATTTATTTGGTGTTTTCTTCTTCAGAATAAACATGGCGGACAGGAATTCCACGTGGTCCTGGGTAATGAAGCATGTGACCTAGATTCCATGGTGTCGGCCATCACGATGGCGTATTACCTGGCCAAGGTGAGCGTCTGTCCCATATCAGGCAGATTAGAACTAACCCAAGTACTAAACCCGCACGCCTTCATACCGCAAAAACAAAGTCCGGATGGACAGGCTCTGCTCACTGATGGTGTTTCTTCCTCCATTACTGTAGACATCTTCCAGCAAGAACCTTGTATACGTTCCGGTGCTGAACATCCCCCGTCAGGACTTTCCTCTCCGGACAGAGAGTACATTTTTCCTCAAAGAAAACCGTCTGCCAGAGGCGCTGTTGATCTTCCGCGATGAGATAGACCTGGGCGGACTGTATGAGGCCGGCCAGTTGGCGTTGTCGCTGGTGGATCACAATGTGCTGCTCAGGTGAGCGGAGCCTTATCGGTGGCGTCTCAGAGCGTCGTCTGGGAGCAGGGAGAAGGCAGAGAGGGTTTGTTACCACTGCTGCCTACCTGATGGCTGAGCGCTGTGCTTACAATACGGGAAGCGGGGATTTTTCTTGTGTTTCTGCACCTATTTTTATATTTGTGTCTTACAAACCATTTTCTGTTGGTCAGGGCGGACTCTTTCATGGAAGATGTGGTAACCGAGGTCATAGACCACCATGGTGTGGACAGGATCCCGTCTCGTAATTGCCGGGTTACCGCAGAGCTGGTGGGATCTTGTACTACGTTGGTAGCAGAGAAGATCCTGCGGGAAGCCCCTCACATCCTGGACCCTCAAGTGGCGTCCATACTGCGTGGTAAATCCTCTACTCGGCGGTCGCCCGGATTACCTAATGAGCAGGAAAGGGTTAAATGTCGTGTGAAGTATTTATTCGTTTCCTTCACAGGTGCCATTGTCCTGGATTGTGTGAATATGGCACCCGCGGCCGGGAAGGTCACCCCGAAGGATATGGAGTACGTGACAATCCTGGAGGCGAAGTTCCCTGACCTGCCACCGAGGGGCGCTGTGTTTGATTCTCTTCAGAATGCCAAGTTTGATGTGTCAGGTATTGCTGAGATATTCTGCTTGAATATATGAGATAATATTGGGCCAGACTCGGGAGCTGGGTAAGACGGCACATGCTCCGATCACGGCTGGTGGGTGCTGCTGTTAATCACTGATGGCAGCATATGAACTGTCTGGTGCCGGCTCGCAGTGACATGATCACTGGGCTGCTGAAGACCTCCATAACCGCTATCTTGGCCCTAAATTCTGAAATGTTACCGCAGCTTTGGCTGCGACCAGAGAAGAGAACGGCAGGTGACTATCTCTGAGGCGCGGTACGTATTAACCCTTTTATTGCCAGGTCTAACCACAGAGCAGATGCTCCGGAAGGACCTGAAGGCCCTGGTCGGACTGGATATCAGGTTGGCCATCAGTGCCATATACATGGACATGGAGGTGAGTGTGAGGGGAAGGGCATGATAAGCGAGATCGTCTGTTATCACGTGGGGGGAGGGGGTAGTCAGAAGAGGCCAGACATCCGGCCCGCGCCTATGGCGGCGGTTCTCCTCTCTCAATTCTCTGCATTTTTATTTTCCCCTAAGGAGTTCCTCCAGAGGCAAGACGTGGAGAACGAGCTACGGGATTTCTGTCACAGACACCATTACGACGTCATTGTCGCCATGGCAATCGCATTCACTAGTGCCAACGAACCGAGGAGGCAGATAGCGGTGTACAGCCTGCAGGGGGCGCTGAGAGCATTGGTAAGATAACACATGGCAATGTGTAATTGGGGGGGGGGGGTGCAAAGCGCTCGCCTTGGACTCTTCCTGACAGGTGCTATCCAATATGGCCGCCAACCAGACTCTTCTGTGGCCATTTATGCAGACGTATCATTCAGGAGTCTGGGAGCTAGCAGCCATCTTTAATTTGCTTATCTGAGGTCCCAGCATGGTGGAGGGAAGCGACAGATAAGCGCTGTGTATGTTTACGAGGCAGGGGCGGTTATATATATATAGGACAGCGAGGACACGCCATGGACTTTGCCCCTTTCTGTCACCTCATAGTATGTAGAAGCTATATTGAGTTCTTAAAGGAGTCCTCTGCCTGATCGTCTGTGTACAACTGGGAGGAATAAGGAGCGGGGTCAGGCCATAACCCTCAGCCAGCAGCGCTCCCTCCTAACTCCTCATTCACATGCACGCCCGGCTTAGACGAGGGCACTTGGGCCATATTCACAGCCAACTTCTCTCCACTGACGTCTACTGTCAGGGAGAAGAGTCAGGAAGCCCCCCAAATACATCAGGTGGTCAGTATGTCCCACCAACACGGACTTGTAGAGCAGCCACAAGGTGGCAGTGGTAGGACGGCTCTGCTTTCTCTGGAGGAGAGCTAATTTGCATACTATTTTTTTTTTTTTTTTCCAAGAAGCATTGCCTGTTGCCTGGTCTCCTCAAGGAGTATGATTACTCTCCCCGTGACCAACAGTATTTTAAAAAACAAGAAACCTGCAATGGGTGAAAGTGACCACTAAAGGGCGCTCTGGCAGTGGAGGATCCCCATAATTAAATTTAATAATATAGCTTAATAAATGAAGAAAAAAAAAAAAAAAACTTAACCACTTTTTTTCATTAATCAGTCCATACATGAAAATTATACCATTCAAATTTATTTTATATTTTTAACATTTTTTTTTCTCCCCATCCCCCACCCTATCACTGCCCACGGCAGCCTCCCTGTAACTGGATCTGGGTCATTCATTAACTTGACCAAAGTTTAAACTTTCAGCTCTGAAACGTGAACCCGGGACATTTGCTTATTTTCACACTGACGTCCCGACAAGAAGCGGTAACCCGCGGTCAGCCGCAGGTGAGAAACGAGTAGACGAGTGGTAGTAGTGCGGTGACTTAAAATATGGATTCTGGAATGTTCACTTCCTCGCCCCTTTTTCTTCAGATATATTGGACCTCCGCATTTATCTGATATTTATGGCATGTCCTGTTTAGGTGCGTAGATCTCAAAGATGAGAACACCCTTTTAATCCTCCCGACTATCAGCCATTGTGGCAGACTCTGGGTATCCCTGTGACTGGCCACTGTGTAATACCGCATGTCTCCTGTCGTGGCCGCTGTTGGGAGAGATGCCTAGCTTTCTGGGTTTCTGTAGTTCATCTTGGGGTGCCAGGATCTAGACCTGCGGCGATCAACTGATCACTGAGCCCCCGCCATCTTTAACTCCTTCAGCAAATGGACATTTTTTTTTTTTTTTACGCTTTTGTTTTTTCAGAGTTGTAACTGTTTTTAGCTTTTTTCACCTACATGAAAGCTTATGTTGTGTGTTTTTTTTTTTTTTTTTCTCCCAGAACAATGACACCATTGATTTTAATGGAAATCGTGGGGTTCAAACCCACAATCCCGCTAATATTTATTGGACTTTTTACGATGCTCATTGTGCTTTAAAAATGTACTTGACGACATGATTCTCCGGGGTAGTACGAGAAAAAAAGACTAAAACTAAAATGTTGGGTCTTATCCATTTTAAGAGGTTATTCTCGGTTTTACGGATGGAATTTGTCGGATTGGGCTTGTAATAGTGAACATTATTGCAATTTACTGCCTATTAAAATGTGCAGTCTTTCTTCAGATAGTAACACTTTTGTTTACAGCTTGTTGCCTAGGAGACAGACCACCTCTGCTGTCTACCTTGTAAGGACTACGTTTAGGAGCGTTCCAGCGATCCTGGCCGGCTTCAAAACAGTGCTTGCAAGCTCGATGGAAGAAATCTTGTAAGCGCTGCATACATTCTGCTGTCTTGCGGTGGTCGGTCTCCAAGGCAACTAGTTGTTGTAAACAAGCGTTACTATTTGAAGAACAGCTGAAAATATTACATTTTTGTGTTTATCGTTGTGTTTTTCTTATTTTCTGTATCAGGTGAGTAGCGTTTTGGAGCAGGCCACGTCTCCATCTCTGGAGCTGTCCCCTATAACCCGCCATTCTTGTAGCCACATTACGGCCCACAGCCAAGGCAACACCGGCGCTTCCCGCAAGAAAGTCCTGCCCATCCTGAAGGACTTCTTAAAGAAAAGGGACAGCGAGGAGAGCGGCGGCCGACCCATGCAGTCTTTCCAGGGGGCCGAGGACTGTAAGAGACATCCTGAATTTACGGATCGTCATGTGGAAGAGAATTCGGAGAGCAGCCAGCGGCACGAAGACCCCGAGGAGCAGCCGGACCACCTGGACGTCCTCGATGGCGATGGAATGAAGGGTAAAGGGTTCGGAGCCGGGTTCAGGAGACAGATGGAGGACGGCCTGGACGAGGACAACTCCTTCCCCCCAACCCCTATGAACAGTCTCGTGGAGGGTTGTCCCCTTGACCGGGGGCTGCCAAAATTGACTGCGGAAGCCATTTTAGAGCGGATCAACCGCATCACTGTGGTAGATTCTGAGGTAAACTCCACCTCCGGAAGCCAATGACAAGGCCCGAAAGCCCTTAATAACATGCAAATCAAAAATGTCTCCTATCAGAGGGAAAAAAATCGAGGTTCTCGTTTAGACAACAATGCAATTCTTATTTTTTTATTTTTTCAAATTCAGAAATTTTAGGTTTTGCAGGTTTCGGGTTGTGTGTGATTTACCTCAGGTCAGGAAGGGACTTTATGGGAAATCTGTCCTAACATTGTCTGTTTGCTTGTGACAGAGTGCATGCTGGGAGCTCTTCATGTTAATCTGTGCGACTTAACAGAAATGAAGTAAAAATGGCGCAAGTAACCCTTCGCCCTCCTCCTTTTTGAAGTGGAATATTTATTATCTAATATTTAATGGCGGGGAGCCATTTCGTAGAATGAACCTCGTTTCTAATACGGTACATGAGGTAATCAAAATGGCCGCCGGAAGTGGCTAAAAGTGTGTTGCTCACAGCAGCCAATCACAACTCTGCTTTCATTTTACATTAAAGAAACCTGATCAGTAATTGGTTGCTATGGGCAACAAAAATAGGTGTATTAATTTGATAGGTTGGTGGAGCAGTGCACAAATGTCAGCTGTTGCCGGGTAGAATATGTATTGGATGATGGCGGCATTACTGATACATGAAGGCTATAAATAATGAAGTATTTACAATGGCTAAAATAAAATATTCTAATAATAAAACTAATATGAATAAGTTGGGAGTGATTCCTGGTAGATTGAGGTCTCCAGGCCTATATGTAGGGTAACATAATTAATTTATGACACACAGCCCATTTTTAAAGGATTAATACATTGAAAACTGGAAAATTGGGACATGACTACTCTTCACCCCAATATCTCGCTCCTAAGATTCCAGGTTCACAGGGGTTCATGAAGCTGAGATACGAGGCACTGAATGTGGGTGGGGGTCCTTGTTCCTGCATGTGACATGACCACCTTGTTTCACCAGGAACTTTCTTCCCCTGACTTATGGCAGAGCGGCTCTGTGGGGTCCGGACTAAATATGCAGAATCCCTTGAAGGCCTGTGGGGTCGTGTATCTTACCATTCCTAGTCCCTTGTACTGTTTAGGACGTGTTTTATAAATAATGAAGTGCGACAATCAAATGTGGTGTAACTTAAAGGACAACACCTAAAATGTCTAATTTCCTTTGTAGTCAGGACTCCGCCCACTGTTGGTGACATCACTGAATTGTAATATGATGTAAATAAAATTTATAATTAAAGGGAAACCCTTCCCACAACTATTCTCGACTGTTGTTTTTTAAGAAATTTCAGAAGGTATTGCACACTACGGATCATATATCATTGGGGTAAACGGTCAGTACCGCAAACCCATGACCTTACATCTGTATGTCCTATGTTCTGTTTCTTCCCATGTCTGGTTTTGAGACTCTGGATGTGATGTTTAATAAATGAATACTTCCTCCCTCTTTATGTCCGGAGTTGATTGTTATTGCACCTGATTTACACTGTACCACACTGCACATCATTGAGGTTCAGATAATGCTGGGATGTGCTGCTGTGACCCTGGCAGAGAGAGCTACGTTCTTTCCAGTCTGCCTCTTAAACATTCAAAAGCCATGATAGTTATTGGTGTTGTGTAAAAGGGCTTCCCCAAGTATGGAATATAATGCCCTCCCCCGTCACATCATTCAAGCAGCAACCGGTCTTAGTCATGTGTCAGGACAGGCTGCAAGCTTTATTTCTTCAGACATCGATGTGTGTCTCAAATGACAGAGCAACTGTCTCGTAAGAACACATACTGGTGAGCTGCCTGAGAAGGGCTGTGACAGGAGAAGAAATAAATCTTCTCGTCTGTTTGAGCGCAGAGGACAGAGGCTTGATTTATTTCTTCTCCTGTCATAGCTCTGCTCACACGGATATTTGTGCTTACTATAAAGATCTCAGCCGCTGTGTGATTTTTAGACTGCAGAGCATCCTGCCACGTGACCGGGACAGGCTTCTGTTTGAATTATGTGACGAATAGCCATTTTATTACATTTTTGGAGAACCCCTTTAGGAGCTACAACCACGTTAAGAACCAAACCAGCATATTGGTGGTTCAGGTAATGCTGGGATTTTCTGCTGTGACTGAGGCAGAGAGAGCTGCTTTCTTCATAGTCTTGACTCCATCCTACGCTCCCATGAAAGAGTCCAGTGAAGAACCTGTTGCTGTGGTGTCCAGAAACTTTTTGGGCCATGTAGGGCCGTTGCATAAATATTATTCCCCCTGTAGAATTTATGGAGCATGGGGGGGGGGGGAGGAGGGAGGTAAGAAGAAAAATAAAAACTCAGCTGAATTGACAAAAATGAGAAAAAAAACAACTTGATGCTGGTCTGAAAGGCAGAAGAACCGGTTTGTGATAGGTGTGTATTCCCTGCATAATGAGGCTGGGCGATGAGAAAACCTCACAACTATCACACATCACCTTCTAAAGATGGAGAATGCCGCCGAGCTGGGACCTCTGCACCGAAGGTGAGTGCTCTCCTCCGTCCCCCCTGTACGTCTGATTGGAATAATGGCGGTGTCGTACTATGGCTGCTGCTTCTTTGGCGATCGGAAATCATAATCATCTTGGGGAATAATTCCTATATACACACACACACACACACACACACACACACACACACACACACACTCTCTCTCACTCACTATCAGATGTAATCAGTCCATCTGTACTCGTATTTTTTTTATGGTGTGTGTGGCCTAAAAAATTGAGTCAGTGGTCCAGGTACTCTCTCCCTGCCATTGTCCACCTATTGAAGCATCATCTTATGTCCCATAGTGGAGTGCTGCTCTTCGCGTAGTACCATTACTGACATGACATACTGTACATAGAAACATCATTAATATGGTTTTTAATATCTGTAGGGGTTAATGGCAGGGAGAGAGTACCTGAACCATTGACTCACGGCTGCATCTGTATATTGCAGTAAGCTGGCAACCCCGGGGTTGTCTGGTATTTTAGGACGTGGCGTTTTTTTTTTTTTTTTTTTGATAAATCCAGGAGGAATAGGGTATGGGTTACATTATTTTGTGACACGTTTTAACAATGGAATTTACCTTTGTCATGATTCTAAAATTTGCCAGTGGTTCACGAGAAGAGCCCCATACTCAGGAGGTGAGGGAACTGTTCCCAATGACTGGTTTCGTATGACTAGAGCAGAGGAGTCCAGGGGGTGGGGTCTATTCTGAGCTGGATCCGCCCTTTTATGTGGCCTATAGTCATGGTGGCTTATTCCTGCATTCTGACGACTTTGTTGGATGCGGTAATCACTGGAGATTACCTCCTTGTAATATTAACAAGTCTGGCAGTATATAAACGCACACAGGATCTTTACAAGGCCCTAAAAATGTCACCTCCAAGCTGTACATGTCCTGCTCACTGGCCCTTTAATTACTGTACACATATATATCCATTACTCAGAAGTGAGTCTCAGGTGTGTTTGGCCCAAGGCAGCAGCCATATTTGTAGTAAAAGACACTCCCACTTTTAAAATTTCGGACAGGTGGGGACTTGCCCTTGTCTCATCTCCATGCTGAGGTGACAACCATAGGCGGCCATGACAGATCCTTATGAGGTTGTCACTAGTCTAGAGATCAACAGAGCAACTCAGAGCTTCGGATGTGAACTACAATTACAAGCATGCACGCTACTGCCTAACTGGGCATTCACATACTTGCTGATGGTCTCCATCTGTGAGAGTGTGTCCTACTCTATGTCTACACACAAATGATCGACACCCCTTACACCTAACTGCAAGTGGCAATTATATAGTTAAAGGGGTATATAACTTAGATTAGTGCTGGGTTACCCCACAGATTGCCAAAAGGGGGGATGCCTGTGTTCTCGCCTGGTTCCGGGTCGGAACATTGGGCATGCACACTGCCACTTTATCTAGAGATCATCATCATCATGCCCGTAGGTAGATGATCATTTTTTGGAAAGACGGATCCAAAACTATTAGTGTCGATACCAGAAAAGACATGACGGCACACTCTGTATTTAGACCTGCCCCTTTAATTAGGTATTATAAGACCACCTTTTTTTATTCAAATTAGCAGACACCTGGGGGATTATGGGAAGAGTCTCAATGAGTTGAAAGATCAGCTCAATATAAAAGGGCAGAGTCCTGAAGAATCTCTCCATACATGAGGCCGGACCTGGCGTTGTGCGTGTTTGTACTTGTGCCGTGTGTACAGGGTGTGCTGCGGGCTGATTGTGCCGTTACTAGGTAACATGAGCTTTTTTTGGGAGTCACCCATTATCCTGTACCTTCCCTACCCCCCAGCTACATGGGTGATGTCAGCCGCCTATTTCAGGGTCCCCAACCTCCTGGCACACAGCGTGTAAGTATCTTCTCAGCACAGTATGGCGGTATTATTTATCACCCCGAGTTCAACGAGCAACAATGGTGTATATAGAAGATAAAGGCGTATGCTATCTGCACATATTGTATGGGGGTACTCTATGCAAACGTAAGGGGGGGGCACTTATTTTTTAATGCTTATAAAGCACACCTGTGCAGCAGTTTACTCCACTATCCGCCACCGCGCCCATAACTACATAATGAGGTAAGAACTGGCAGCGCAGGATCCGATCATCCGACTAATCCAGTCACCTGGGACTATTAACCCCTAAGGTGCTGGATTTCCAGACTATTGGAAGTTGCACTGTTACGCTAGGGTCACACAGTGGCGGTAAAATCTGACAGAAACATCAGCAAACTTTCCGTTAAGGGGTATGCTGGTCATCAACAAAGCGTTGTCTCTACCGCCCCATGTATGAAATGGGGACGTCGCCCGTAGCAACCTATCTGAGTTCAGCGCCATCTATCAAGGCGGCCACGATTGGTTTCATCTTGGACCGCTCCTCCGATCTCCTTGTTTTTGCGATATACCTGCGCCATTTTCTGTAGTGATTTATATTACGAATCGTTTTTTATGAGCCGTAAAATCCTTTTTATGAGCCGGTGTTGGCCATTTTGGATGACGGTCATGTGATGTGTGTGTTTTATTGACTCAGTCATTGGATAGCAGAAATTAAAGAAACCTCATTGATGGGGTTAAGTCATCACGCTGGGCCTCGGTTATTAACACTGTCCTGGTGGCCTTTAGCAGCCAATCAGAGCTCAGCTTTCATTTCTTAAACTGCTCTGTTAAAATGAAAGCTGCGCTGTGATTGGTTACTAGGGGCAACATAGACAGATTGTTATTGTTTCTGTCTTTTGGAAAAAAAAAAAAAAATAGGCGACATCCAAAATGGCCGTCATCAGGGGGCTAGGAAGATAAATCACTGACAGAAAATCCATAGGAGATATTTACCATGGCAGTCTGTGCGATCAATGGGAGGTCAATCCCTACACGCCGCTCTGACCGAGCCTTAAAGGCAGTCTCCACTTTTCTCACCAGGTTCTATGACATAAAAATCCTTCATAAATTTTGTTTGTTCTCAGTAATGTGAGTGTTTGCCCTGACAGAACCGCCCACCCTTATGGGACCCGCGAGCGTCCGCCCTGACCGACCCGCGAGCGTCCGCTCCGACGGAACCAACCACCCTGACGGGACACGCCTGTCAGCCCCGGAGGAACCGTCAGCGACCGCCCAGACGCAACCGACCGCCCTTACGGGACGCGCCTGTCAGCTCCGAAGGGTCCGCCCCGACGGAACCGACCGCCCTTGCGGGACACGCCTGTCAGCTCCGGAGGAACCGTCAGCGACCGCCCAGACGGAACCGACCGCCCTTACGGGACACGCCTGTCAGCCCCGAAAGAACCGCAAGCGTCCGCCCAACAGAACCGCAAGCGTCTGCTCACAGTTTAGCCAAAGAGGCTGTTGAGTTTGGTTCAGGAGACCCGTGATCGTTCTTAACCCCAAGTGTATGAATCCGACCTTAGTAAGGGTCCGCTCACACATAGTAGTAAGTGTGGTTAAAATGTGACCCTCCATTGTCCCATTCTCTCCCGGCAGCTCCAGTGGCGTCGTGCAGCGTCCAGCAGCCCCGTCCGCTACCACCCGTCTGGGTATCGATGACATGGAGCTGAAAGAAGAATGGCAAGATGAAGAGTTTCCAAGGTCGGTCTCCCCCTCCCACCTGACACGACTACGGGACCTGACCTTACTAGACTGTTTATTATCATCACGTAACGTCTCGGTCTTGGTTTTTAGGTTCCTTCCAGAGGAGGCGGAGACAGAAGAAGATTCAGATTCCAAAGAGGATAAACCCTCAGGTGAGGACGGGGACAAACTTGCACCAGGTTCTCCCAGCAGCACAAAGTATTTCAGGAAATCTGATTTATTTATTTATTTATTGCCTTATCTGTGACTGCAGCTTGTCCTCCCAGTACGCTGGAGCTGTGTGGTAACCGCCACATGAAGAAACGATTGTCCGCCCCGGATATCAGCATTAATCTGGAGAACAGCCAGGAGTCGGCGGTCTCCAGTGACCCCTGCGACTATCAGACGACCGAGGAAGATTTAGATTTTGACATCGATGATCTGGAGACCCCAAACAGCAGCGAACTCCTGGATCTGAGCCACGAGTTTGAGTGGGAAGGTAATGTCCTCTGTGTGGACGGGCTACGGCAAATAGGGTCGGGGCCATGTGATCGCGGAGCGGCCATAGTGACCCCCCCATATCCTTCATTACAGATGACCTCCCGAAGGCCAAAGGGGCAGAGAGTTTTTCTGATGTTGAAAACCGCGTGACTGACATGGAAGATCAAAATGGCCGAAAATGGAGAATATTCCTCATGGGGGAACACAAGGTGGACATGACGGCCATCGAGCCATACAAGAAGGTGGTGTCCCATGGAGGTAAGCATAAAAAATGTATCTAACCCTATAACGTGATACTGGGCATTGAGCCGTGTATCTAATCCTATCCTGTGCTTTCCCGCAGGCTATTACGGTGACGGACTGACCGCCATTATTACTTTCGCCTCCTGTTATCTACCAGACAGTAATAATCCAGATTACCAGTACATCATGGACAATCTCTTCAGGTACACACAGTACAAGGCTCGGACACTGGGGGCAGCACCGCCACACAATACTGATGAACAATGCAGAAAGCCATTTAAAGGGAAACTCCACCCCAAATGCAAAAATCTATTCTGATGATCCAGGAGGAGCAGATCATGATCTGACAACCACTTCCCCTTAGAAATATTAATAAAAGGTTGTCATAGCTTCGCCCCCTTCCAAGCAGTAATATAGTCTTGTGTATAAAGGAGAACTCCACGCACGATTCTCTTTCTGATGTTAGATTTTTCAACGTCTTTTGACAAGAATTGTCATTTGGGTTGGAGTTCCCTTAATAGTTTGTTGTGCTGTGTATTCAGGTACATTGTAGGAACTCTGGATCTTCTGGTGGCGGAGGACTACATGATGATCTACCTGAACGGATGTACCCCGCGTAGTAAAATCCCCCCGATCAGCTGGATCAAGCGCTGTTACCAGGCCACAGGCAGACGGTAAGTGCGGGACGTCCAGAGACCCTCACGCTGATCTGTGCAATCGACAGTGTGGAAATAATAAAGGGAAACTCTGATTTAAAAAAAAATGGCATTTTTCTGTGGACGCCCAAAAAGTTCAGACTTTATAAAACTTTTGGATCTTTATGTAGAGAATCAATCAAAAGTTGATTGCAACGTCTTTGTATCAAGGTCTTGTAGGCGGTGTTCCCCTTTTTAAATATTTTTTTTTTTCATTCTTATTTTTTTTTTTTACCTTTTTAGGTTAAAGAAAAATCTGAAATCTGTCCTGATTGTGCACCCGACATGGTACGTGAAAGTCTTACTGGTCATCACGCGGCCGTTTATCAGGTTAGTGTCCCCCCCCCCCCCCCCCAAATTCAGGCATTAGATATTTAAAGGGGAACTCCAGTAAAAAAATAAAATAAAATAAAAAAATATATATATAACTCCAGTAAAACAGATATATTTTAAATTGATAAAATTGAACTCCAGTAAAAAAAAAAAATAAAAAAAATCGCAATAACCAAGCAACAGGCACAATAAAAAGTGAGTACCTTAAAGGGGTTGTACCTTGATAATAAGCTAATCACAAAGTTTCTCTCTTGTGATCTGGGTGGAAACCTGGTTGGAATTGTTCAGTTTCCCCACAGTGCCACCCATGGAGAAATGAGGAATTACAGTGTCTAATTGTGGGTCCTCCGGATAGCGAGATGCTCTTTGTAACTGCTCTTCATTCTCTCTCTTGTTTATTTTTTAAAACTTGTAATTTTATTTTTTTAAGCTCCAAATTTGGGAAAAAGATAAAATTTGTCAGCAGCCTCGCGGATCTGGCGCATCTCGTTTCGCTAGAAAACGTTCACATACCGGACTGTATTCAAGAGTGAGTCGCCCCCTGTGATTCAGATATTCTCTGCTTTCTCCACCTCCAGCCTCATCCAAGACTCACACTGTCTCTTTCCCCCATGCTTTACACTACAGCTCTGCTTCTCCTCTTTCAGGTTGGACGATGAATTAAAGAGAGAGCGCACGTAATACTATAGCTGTGAAACCCTATGACAACTCTTATACTACAGTGAGAACAATAACTTGCACTGTAAATGGAGACATGCACTAGAGATACCTCTTGGGTTGAGACACTACAAGGGCCCACTATGCGCATCCCTCCGGAAAGCTGCACGGATGAGACTCTGTACATAAAGAGAATAGCGCCATCTGGTGGCCAAAGTTCGCAAATTATTACATGTCAAAAAAATTGACTTTTCCCTATGATAACACTTCCAGCTCCACTGCCCTTTGGACAATCAAAGCCAAGATGGGATCCATTGACGTTACGTGTCCTTTCTTGTGACTTCTGACGTTCCTCTGTACAGCTACGACGTGAACGGAACAAGTTGTAGAATATTTTAATTTACTGTTTACATATACATGTATATATTTTTGTGTCGTGGTAACTTTTTTTTCTTATTTTTTTTTGCATGTCTCATACACTGCACATCGGTTAATATTTATTTTAATAATGTTTAAGGGAGGGTTTAAGTCCCCATGACAACACTTCCAGTCCCTGTGCAGTGGCAGATCAGAAACACCTGGATATCACCTAAACAAATCAGCTCTTGCATAATATTTTTATCAGTAATGATTATGAAATCACTACCTAGAAATTTAATTATTGAAACATTTTTTTAAAAATCAAGTCCCCATGACAACACTTCCTGTCACTGCTCTCTGGCAGACACTGGACAGCTCTTGGTTTAACATCTATATCAGTACTGTTTATAAGATGACCAAGAAAAAAATAAAAAATAAATAAATAATAATAATATATATAATATTGAAAAAAATGTCCACATGATGACACTTCTGGTCATTGTGCTCTGGCGGTTGAGAAGGACACTGGTTGAGGTGATATCCAATCAGCTCTTTCATTTTGTTTCTGGCAGAAAATGAGAGCTGGGTTGTGATTGGCCTCACTGACGCCCCTATGATTACCCCGAGGTGTTGGGGCAGGAAGTCTTGTAGTGGGGATTACAACATATGACAAACTTGGGGTCTAGTCCTATATATGACAATTGGTATTTACACACAGTCATGATGGTCAATTAATGGGGAAATATATCTTTAAAAAATATATCTTCTGACCTTTCATGCTGATTGGTAATGGTCTGTTCCTCATGGGTGGGGTCTGGCCTGTCCCTCATGGATGGGATTTAACATATCAGAAGATTTATTTTTGGGGGGCAGATTTTTCCTTTAAGTATCAGTCCTATCTATTACTTTAAATTGAAAACGATTAGATTTGGACATCAAATAATCTCTCATAAAAACAAAATCTTTTTCTTTAAGGGGAAGCTTCGCCTTCACTTATCGCCAATCAAGTCACTAAATCTAAAATCTTGCTTTTATGTCATGTTGTTGTGATTTGATTGCACTTTTTCAGTTTCTTTCTTGCCACATGATTGTACCTGGAAACCACCAGCAAGCTGCTGTTGATGATGGATCCATCAGTTTTCCGCTGTGTTTTTATTTGTGCCTTTAAAGACCTGTGACTTGCCATTAATATATAACTTTCTCACCTGGTGTAATTGCCGCTGTTCTCCTGAATCCGGCGAGGTTTCTCTTGTGTTCCTGCGCCTCTCCGTTCCTGAGATATGGCCTCCTCTTCCCTGTGTATAAATCTAGTCTTATTATCCAAGTGGGCGTACTCCTCAACGCTTCTTTGTGGGTGTGTTCTTGAGGACCATGCCCATTTGGAAAACAAGACTAGATTTGTGAACAGAGGGCCATATTTCGGGAACGGAGAGGCGCAGGAACAAAAGAGAAATATTGCCGGATTCAGGAGAACAGCGGCTTTTATATTTGGTAAAATAATTACATATTTATGGAAAGTGACAAGTCTCCTTTAAGCGTAGAATAGCACCCTGACAAAAATGGGTCTTTGCCTCTCTACTATAATTTAAGTTTTGATTATGCCCTCGGCACCAAGCTCGTTAACCCATAAATACATAATTGGCACATTAAATATTGGCATATATGAATGTTAATAATTGTCAGGTATTCAAGTCAAGCCCATATTAATGTCTGTGTTCTCCCGCTGCCCTGTGTACCTTTTATATCGGGTGTGTACCATATGTGTATATATATATATTACAGGTTTACATCAGGGGCTTTAAGTGACTAATTTCCACATTTTGACTGTTTGTACTTTTCCCCTTTTCTATTTAGATTTGCTTATATTAATAATAAAAAAAAGGTTTTATATTCTGAGGCTTTATTGTGGGGGCAATTTTGTGGTGTAAAAATAAATCCTGCCCCTAGATGGTGCACAGAGACATGACGCATCGCCACCTGGGGACATAACTTGGTCAAAATCAGCAGAAGAAATTTATACTATTAAAGGTGTATTCCCATCTCCAAAATCCTATCCCAATATGTAGTAGGTGGAATAATAATAATATTAGCAAATACCTCCAATTAGAAATGTAGTATAGTTTTTCTGATTCACACTGTTTCTTTCCTCATGTGCAGGTATCCGTGGTTACGACCACTGTTATAGTGACAGTTGGTTAGCTAGTTGCCAGTGGTCGTAACCACGGATACCTGCACATGAGGAAAGAAACATAGCGAATCAGAAAAACTATACTACATTTCTAAATGGAAGTATTAGCTAATATTATTATTATTACACCTACTACATATTAGGACAGGATCTTGGAGATGGGAATACCCCTTTAATTTACGGGGGTCAAACTTTAGAATGTAGGGGTATAAATGAAAAAGAAAAACTGTTCCATAATCAGCAAAGGAGCGGCGATTAGAGGAGGTACTTTGTTTAAATAAAATAAAAAATCCAATGAAAGGTCCTCTTTCAATGCAAAAAGAAAAAAAATCTGCCACTAGATGGTACCCGGTGACATAGCACAGCGCCATCTGGTGACATAAATTGGTGAGAATCAGAAGACGACTATAGAAGTTGCACAATTTTATGTTTATTTTTTTTTTATATTTAATGCTAAAAAACAAACAAAACATAATGCGTTTTATCAGAATTGCATTTATTGTGCACAGAAAGACCTCATTTACAAGCAGAACTAGGAACAACAGCTCCGGATACAATGACATAGAAATCCATATCGGACTGGCTTTATAGATCTGATTAACTAGAGCGACTCTGGATTTATCAACGCACAAAAAAAAAAAAAAAAAATCTCCAGGAATAGACCCGCTATTCCGGTCCAATCACATTATAACAGACCAGCTGCACATGAACGGGGTCGGATGTTTGTATAAAAGCTACGAATTTTACATCTACAGATCACAAGTCGCGACGTCCCATAAAAGGGGCGTCTCTTCGATTTTCGGTGCGATTTTTGTATATTATATGGGTTATGTCGCTGCGGCAATCCTCTAGCTCTCAACGTAGAAATACTGAAGTGACTATATGGAGTAGAAGGCTCGTGGCACAAACGGGCAAAGCAAACTCGAAGCCAAGCTGATAGGGATCGAAAACGTAAAGGCATACAAGAAAATCTATAAAAATTAAAGGGATCCTGTTATTAACCGAGGTACCCTTTTATAAACTTTGTGAGAGAGCTTAGTTTGTGAGGGTTTTTTTTTTTTTTTATACTCTGTCTTTTGCGCCAAATTCTTCAGTTAATGAATTTTGCGTAATGTGAAAAATTCTCCTTATTTGTTGTCTGTTATCATTTTTTTGCGCCTATTTATAGGGGGGAAAAAAAAAAAAATCGCATATTCCGCTAAAATTTAGCCAAAATTTTGGGGTGTTCATTTTGCGTCGGGGAGGAGTACATTTTAACAAAAAAATTTTGTAGCTTTTTAAAAAAGCCGCCATTGATAAATCAACTACATCTAGAAAGAAAAATCCACAACCGTAATGGCAAACGTTAAAAAAAATAAAAAATAATAATAATAATTGGCGGACGTGTTTAAAAAGAATTTTAAAGAAGTTGGCACAAATAAAAAAAATTGGATAAAAAGACTAAAAACTGGGGGGGGGAAGCGCAAACGCAATAATCGAGAGGACCTTTTCTGTTTGCTTCCATCTGCTAATTATGTCCTGTGGAGTCATGTGGGCGGGGCCATCAGGTGTATAGTCAGGTAGGCTGTAACCACACCCATTACTTTACTGGGCATGCTCAACAAGCGTGACCTCACTCAAGCCAAAATGGCCATGATTACAATCTGGACTGCATGACAATTAATAGGAATGGCCCCGCCCATATGACTACTCGCGGTAATTAGTATAAATTATACATGGCAGAAAATATTAAAAGTGATGAATAATATGGTGGTGGCGCTTTATTGTTGGAAGTGCAAGTGACGGGTTCCCTTTAGCTGGGAATGACTCCTTCAGGACAGCGGGTTAGAAGAACAAATTTTGGAAAAAATTAGCAAAAAAAAAATCTTCATTTGTGAAACCTTGGGTACATTTTAATGAACAAAACAGGTTTAGATTTTTTTTATGAAGGTTTTAGAATATTTATGGCAAAATTGTCCTAGTCCCGCCCTTTTAATAACATTAACCAACAGTAACATTGCACATAATCTTACACGTTGGATGAAAGTCGCCTGAATTCACTCGTTTTTGGAGAAAACGGCCGACCATGTAATGTGTGTGAGGTCTTCCCGAGAAAGATGATTGTCAGAAGGATTGGACAGATTGAATTTACATGCCTGATCCTATTGTTCTCAGGGGAGATGAGCTGCCTGGGAACCACTTTTTCCCTTTCCTCCATTGATTTTTGGTGGAAATAGAATATCATGTGATAGGACTGCCTCTTCACTTCCCAGTCTGATGACTGACTTAAAGATTGGGCAGTTTAAATACATATGTCCGATCCTTTTGATATCAGGGGAGATAAGCAGCCACTAACGCTGTCTGGCTGCAGCTTTCTCCCCTACCTTTTTGATTTTGGAGAGAATGTCCGACTATGTGATGTGTTTGGTCTCCTCTGGAGCCTTGCCAGATGGAAGATCTACAAAAGGATTAGGCAGTTTACATTGATATGTCCAATCATTTTTGGTTATTAAAAAAAAATAAAAAAATAATAAATATATATATATTATATATATATATATATACATACAAAACTTGTTCTTCCAACCTCAGCCTTCATTAGAGTCTTTTTTTTAAGCTCTTTTTATGTTTTCTTTTAACATTTTTTTTTAATTCTCCATTAATACTAAAACAAGCTTTAACATTGACATAATTTGAACGAAAAAAGAAAAGAAAAAAAAAACTCAAAATGGAATTAGTTCATACAACATATTTCAACCACATAGATTAAATTTTGGGTAGGCGGTAAAAAACTGTGAGGGAAGAGGGCCTACTACTAGTCAGTAAGTAAAGTGTCAGCTTCTGGCACCGCGGTCGGGATGTAGAGGTAGTAGACTGGCCTGTGTTTTATCATTATTATTGCGGATGTTTTGTATAATTTCAAGTGCAGTTTTAATTATTTATTTATTAAAAAAAAAAAAAAAAAAACTTTTATTTTATTAAGGCAGTGTGGGCAAATCCTCTAAAAAAAAATAAAAAATCAACTATGTAACATTGGGTCTTTAAAAATACAAAGCCATTTATAGAAATGTTATTATTTGTGCTTTGCATAATATATACTTATTTAAAAAAAATTAAATTTTTGTATTTTATTTTTTTTTTTTCAAAGTAATTAATAGAAAAAAACTAAAATAAAAAGCAATAATGTTTCCTAAAATTCCTATTCGTATAGAATACTTTTCGAGCAAGATGGCGAATCACAGAATAAAGAAAAAAAAAAAAAATGATTTTTTTTTTTTTTTTTATGGGAAGCAGTGAAATATTTTGGAATGTGGAGACAAAAAAAAAAAAGCACAGAAAAGTCTATGAAGTGTTTTCAATTTCACAATCTGTCATCACTTCACTCATTCCAGCCGTAAAAAATAAAATAGATAATCCACGGCATAACTCATACAGCAGGCGTCTCCCAGCCAAAAAAGAAAGCTAATACATACATAGAATATTCTAGAAAAAAATATTGCACATTCTTTAGAAATTTCTTTATCAGTTCTCCAAAAAATGTTTTCAGGCAAAAAAAAAAAAAAAAAATGTTGGGAAGATGAAATAATTTATCCAGTGGTTGCGGCACTGTGCTTTGTTCCTGCTCCTCGTGACGACTCCATCCCTGAAATAAATATACAGTAAATTAAAATTTTTCAGGAAAAATTGTATTTTGATAATCTTAGTTTTTTTTTTAAATAAGTTCTAAAGATGCAAAAAATAAATGATGACATTATTTCCCAAAATTTACAGGTCACTGAAAATTCCATATGACGGCGCTGCGGCACAAGGAATGTATGAAAAGCGCTTGTGGTGAACGGACGCCCACATGTTCTTCACAGCGGAGATGATAATCCATTTAGAAGTATAAAGGGTTTACTAATTGCAAGGTATTTAATCTAAGTCAATTACAGAAAGAAACTAAATCCAATTAGTAATTGTGCACAGAAAGTATTACTTATTAATATCCCGAAACTGGCAGATAATAAATAATGATGTTATATCTCTGTGTACAGCAAATGGGAAAACACCAAGATAGGTGATTATGGGCAATAACTACTATAATACTGCCCCTATGTACAAGAATATAACTACTATAATACTGCCCTTATGTACAAGAATATAACTACTATAATACTGCCCCTATGTACAAGAATATAACTACTATAATACTACCCCTATGTACAAGAATATAACTACTATAATACTGCTCCTATGTACAAGAATATAAGTACTATAATACTGCCCCTATGTACAAGAATATAACTACTATAATACTGCTCCTATGTACAAGAATATAACTCCTATAATACTGCCCCCTATGTACAAGAATATAACTCCTATAATACTGCCCCTATGTACAAGAATATAACTACTATAATACTGCCCCTATGTACAAGAATATAATTACTATAATACTGCTCCTATGTACAAGAATATAACTACTATAATACTGCCCCCTATATACAAGAATATAACTACTATAATACTGCTCCTATGTACAAGAATATAACTCCTATAATACTGCCCCCTATGTACAAGAATATAACTCCTATAATACTGCCCCTATGTACAAGAATATAACTACTATAATACTGCCCCTATGTACAAGAATATAATTACTATAATACTGCTCCTATGTACAAGAATATAACTACTATAATACTGCCCCTATGTACAAGAATATAACTACTATAATACTGCTCCTATGTACAAGAATATAACTCCTATAATACTGCCCCCTATGTACAAGAATATAACTCCTATAATACTGCCCCTATGTACAAGAATATAACTACTATAATACTGCCCCTATGTACAAGAATATAATTACTATAATACTGCTCCTATGTACAAGAATATAACTACTATAATACTGCCCCCTATATACAAGAATATAACTACTATAATACTGCCCCCTATGTACAAGAATATAACTCCTATAATACTGCCCCTATGTACAAGAATATAACTACTATAATACTGCCCCTATGTACAAGAATATAACTACTATAATACTGTCCCTATGTACAAGAATATAATTACTATAATACTGCTCCTATGTACAAGAATATAACTACTATAATACTGCCCCCTATATACAAGAATATAACTACTATAATACTGCTCCTATGTACAAGAATATAACTCCTATAATACTGCCCCCTATGTACAAGAATATAACTCCTATAATACTGCCCCTATGTACAAGAATATAACTACTATAATACTGCCCCTATGTACAAGAATATAATTACTATAATACTGCTCCTATGTACAAGAATATAACTACTATAATACTGCCCCTATGTACAAGAATATAACTACTATAATACTGCTCCTATGTACAAGAATATAACTCCTATAATACTGCCCCCTATGTACAAGAATATAACTCCTATAATACTGCCCCTATGTACAAGAATATAACTACTATAATACTGCCCCTATGTACAAGAATATAATTACTATAATACTGCTCCTATGTACAAGAATATAACTACTATAATACTGCCCCCTATATACAAGAATATAACTACTATAATACTGCCCCCTATGTACAAGAATATAACTCCTATAATACTGCCCCTATGTACAAGAATATAACTACTATAATACTGCCCCTATGTACAAGAATATAACTACTATAATACTGTCCCTATGTACAAGAATATAATTACTATAATACTGCTCCTATGTACAAGAATATAACTACTATAATACTGCCCCCTATATACAAGAATATAACTACTATAATACTGCTCCTATGTACAAGAATATAACTACTATAATACTGCCCCCTATGTACAAGAATATAACTCCTATAATACTGCCCCTATGTACAAGAATATAACTCCTATAATACTGCCCCTATGTACAAGAATATAACTACTATAATACTGCCCCTATGTACAAGAATAAAACTACTATAATACTGCCCCCTATATACAAGAATATAACTACTATAATACTGCCCCCTGTGTACAAGAATATAACTACTATAATACTGCTCCCTATGTACAAGAATATAACTACTATAATACTACCCCTATGTACAAGAATATAACTACTATAATACTGCCCCTATGTACAAGAATATAACTACTATAATACTGATCCTATGTACAAGAATATAACTACTATAATACTGCCCCTATGTACAAGAATATAACTACTATAATACTGCTCCTAAGTACAAGAATATAACTACTATAATACTGCCCCCTATGTACAAGAATATAAGTACTATAATACTGCCCCCTGTGTACAAGAATATAACTACTATAATACTGCCCCCTGTGTACAAGAATATAACTACTATAATACTGCTCCCTACGTACAAGAATATAACTACTATAATACTGCTCCCTATGTACAGGAATATAACTACTATAATACTGCTCCCTATGTACAGGAATATAACTACTATAATACTGTCCCTATGTACAAGAATATAACTACTATAATACTGCCCCTATGTACAAGAATAAAACTACTATAATACTGCCCCCTATATACAAGAATATAACTACTATAATACTGCCCCCTGTGTACAAGAATATAACTACTATAATACTGCTCCCTATGTACAAGAATATAACTACTATAATACTACCCCTATGTACAAGAATATAACTACTATAATACTGCCCCCTATGTACAAGAATATAACTACTATAATACTGATCCTATGTACAAGAATATAACTACTATAATACTGCCCCTATGTACAAGAATATAACTACTATAATACTGCTCCTAAGTACAAGAATATAACTACTATAATACTGCCCCCTATGTACAAGAATATAAGTACTATAATACTGCCCCCTGTGTACAAGAATATAACTACTATAATACTGCCCCCTGTGTACAAGAATATAACTACTATAATACTGCTCCCTACGTACAAGAATATAACTACTATAATACTGCTCCCTATGTACAGGAATATAACTACTATAATACTGCTCCCTATGTACAGGAATATAACTACTATAATACTGTCCCTATGTACAAGAATATAACTACTATAATACTGCCCACTATGTACAAGAATATAAGTACTATAATACTGCCCCCTATGTACAAGAATATAACTACTATAATACTGCTCCCTATGTACAAGACTATAACTACTATAATACTGCCCCCTATGTACAAGAATATAACCACTATAATACTGCTCCTATGTACAAGAATATAACTACTATAATACTGCCCCTATGTACAAGAATATAACTACTATAATACTGCCTCTATGTACAGGAATATAACTACTATAATACTGCTCCTATGTACAAGAATATAACTACTATAATAGTGCCCCTATGTACAAGAATATAACTACTATAATACTGCCTCCTATGTACAAGAATATAACTACTATAATACTGCTCCTATGTACAAGAATATAACTACTATAATGCTGCTCCCTATATACAAGAATATAACTACTATAATACTGCCCCTATGTACAGGAATATAACTACTATAATACTGTCCCTATGTACAAGAATATAACTACTATAATACTGCCCCCTATGTACAAGAATATAACTACTATAATACTGCCCCCTATGTACAAGAATATAACTACTATAATACTGCTCCTATGTACAAGAATATAACTACTATAATACTGCCCCTATGTACAAGAATATAACTACTATAATACTGCTCCTATGTACAAGAATATAACTACTATAATAGTGCCCCTATGTACAAGACTATAACTACTATAATACTGCCCCCTATGTACAAGAAGATAACTACTATAATACTGCCCCTATGTACAAGAATATAACTACTATAATACTGCCCCCTATGTACAAGAATATAACTACTATAATACTGTCCCTATATACAAGAATATATCTACTATAATACTGCCCCTATGTACAAGAATATAACTACTATAATACTGCTCCTATGTACAAGAATATAACTACTATAATACTGCCCCTATGTACAAGAATATAACTACTATAATACTGCTCCTATGTACAAGAATATAACTACTATAATACTGCCCCTATGTACAAGAATATAACTACTATAATACTGCCTCTATGTACAGGAATATAACTACTATAATACTGCTTCTATGTACAAGAATATAACTACTATAATAGTGCCCCTATGTACAAGAATATAACTACTATAATACTGCCTCCTATGTACAAGAATATAACTACTATAATACTGCCCCTATGTACAAGAATATAACTACTATAATACTGCCTCTATGTACAGGAATATAACTACTATAATACTGCTCCTATGTACAAGAATATAACTACTATAATAGTGCCCCTATGTACAAGAATATAACTACTATAATACTGCCTCCTATGTACAAGAATATAACTATTATAATACTGCCTCCTATGTACAAGAATATAACTACTATAATACTGCCCCCTATGTACAAGAATATAACTACTATAATACTGCTCCCTATGTACAAAACTATAACTACTATAATACTGCCCCCTATGTACAAGAATATAACTACTATAATACTGCCCCCTATGTACAAGAATATAACTACTATAACACTGTACCTATATACAAGAATATATCTACTATAATACTGCCCCTATGTACAAGAATATAACTACTATAATACTGCTCCTATGTACAAGAATATAACTACTATAATACTGCCCCCTATGTACACGAATATAACTACTATAATACTGCCCACTATGTACAAGAATATAACTACTATAATACTGCCCCTATGTACAAGAATATAACTACTATAACACTGCCCCCTATGTACAAGAATATAACTACTATAATACTGCCCCTATGTACAAGAATATAACTACTATAATACTGCTCCTATGTACAAGAATATAACTACTATAATACTGCCCCTATGTACAAGAATATAACTACTATAATACTGCCCCCTATGTACAGGAATATAACTACTATAATACTGCCCCTATGTACAAGAATATAACTACTATAATACTGCCCCCTATGTACAAGAATATAACTACTATAATACTGCCCCCTATGTACAAGAATATAACTACTATAATACTGCTCCCTATGTACAAAACTATAACTACTATAATACTGCCCCCTATGTACAAGAATATAACTACTATAATACTGCCCCCTATGTACAAGAATATAACTACTATAACACTGTACCTATATACAAGAATATATCTACTATAATACTGCGCCTATGTACAAGAATATAACTACTATAATACTGCTCCTATGTACAAGAATATAACTACTATAATACTGCCCCCTATGTACACGAATATAACTACTATAATACTGCCCACTATGTACAAGAATATAACTACTATAATACTGCCCCTATGTACAAGAATATAACTACTATAACACTGCCCCCTATGTACAAGAATATAACTACTATAATACTGCCCCTATGTACAAGAATATAACTACTATAATACTGCTCCTATGTACAAGAATATAACTACTATAATACTGCCCCTATGTACAAGAATATAACTACTATAATACTGCCCCCTATGTACAGGAATATAACTACTATAATACTGCCCCTATGTACAAGAATATAACTACTATAATACTGCCCCCTATGTACAAGAATATAACTACTATAATACTGCCCCCTATGTACAAGAATATAACTACTATAATACTGCTCCCTATGTACAAAACTATAACTACTATAATACTGCCCCCTATGTACAAGAATATAACTACTATAATACTGCCCCCTATGTACAAGAATATAACTACTATAACACTGTACCTATATACAAGAATATATCTACTATAATACTGCCCCTATGTACAAGAATATAACTACTATAATACTGCTCCTATGTACAAGAATATAACTACTATAATACTGCCCCCTATGTACACGAATATAACTACTATAATACTGCCCACTATGTACAAGAATATAACTACTATAATACTGCCCCTATGTACAAGAATATAACTACTATAACACTGCCCCCTATGTACAAGAATATAACTACTATAATACTGCCCCTATGTACAAGAATATAACTACTATAATACTGCTCCTATGTACAAGAATATAACTACTATAATACTGCCCCTATGTACAAGAATATAACTACTATAATACTGCCCCCTATGTACAGGAATATAACTACTATAATACTGCCCCTATGTACAAGAATATAACTACTATAATACTGCCCCCTATGTACAAGAATATAACTACTATAATACTGCTCCCTATGTACAAGAATATAACTACTATAATACTGTCCCTATATACAAGAATATATCTACTATAATACTGCCCCTATGTACAAGAATATAACTACTATAATACTGCTCCTATGTACAAGAATATAACTACTATAATACTGCCCCCTATGTACACGAATATAACTACTATAATACTGCCCACTATGTACAAGAATATAACTACTATAATACTGCCCCTATGTACAAGAATATAACTACTATAATACTGCTCCCTATGTACAAGAATATAACTACTATAATACTGCCCCCATGTACAAGAATATAACTACTATAATACTGCTCCTATGTACATGAATATAACTAGTATAATACTGCCCCTATGTACAAGAATATAACTACTATAATACTGCCCCCTATGTACAGGAATATAACTACTATAATACTGCCCCTATGTACAAGAATATAACTACTATAATACTGCCCCCTATGTACAAGAATATAACTACTATAATACTGCTCCCTATGTACAAGAATATAACTACTATAATACTGCCCCCTATGTACAAGAATATAACTACTATAATACTGCTCCTATGCACAAGAATATAACTAGTATAATACTGCCCCTATGTACTAGAATATAACTACTATAATACTGCCCCTATGTACAAGAATATAACTACTATAATACTGCCCCCTATGTACAAGAATATAACTACTATAATACTGCCCCTATGTACAAGAATATAACTACTATAATACTGCCCCCTATGTACAAGAATATAACTACTATAATACTGCCCCCTATGTACAAGAATATAACTACTATAATACTGCTCCTATGTACAAGAATATAACTACTATAATACTGCCCCCTATGTACAAGAATATAACTACTATTATACTACTCCCTATGTACAAGAATATAACTACTATAATACTGCCCCCTATGTACAAGAATATAACTACTATAATACTGCCCCCATGTACAAGAATATAACTACTATAATACTGCTCCTATGCACAAGAATATAACTAGTATAATACTGCCCCTATGTACTAGAATATAACTACTATAATACTGCCCCTATGTACAAGAATATAACTACTATAATACTGCCCTATGTACAAGAATATAACTACTATAATACTGCCCCTATGTACAAGAATATAACTACTATAATACTGCCCCTATGTACAAGAATATAACTACTATAATACTGCCCCCTATGTACAAGAATATAACTACTATAATACTGCTCCTATGTACAAGAATATAACTACTATAATACTGCCTCTATGTACAGGAATATAACTACTATAATACTGCTCCTATGTACAAGAATATAACTACTATAATAGTGCCCCTATGTACAAGAATATAACTACTATAATACTGCCTCCTATGTACAAGAATATAACTACTATAATACTGCTCCCTATGTACAGGAATATAACTACTATAATACTGTCCCTATGTACAAGAATATAACTACTATAATACTGCCCCCTATGTACAAGAATATAACTACTATAATACTGCCCCCTATGTACAAGAATATAACTACTATAATACTGCTCCTATGTACAAGAATATAACTACTATAATACTGCCCCTATGTACAAGAATATAACTACTATAATACTGCTCCTATGTACAAGAATATAACTACTATAATACTGCTCCTATGTACAAGAATATAACTACTATAATACTGTCCCTATATACAAGAATATATCTACTATAATACTGCCCCTATGTACAAGAATATAACTACTATAATACTGCTCCTATGTACAAGAATATAACTACTATAATACTGCCCCCTATGTACACGAATATAACTACTATAATACTGCCCACTATGTACAAGAATATAACTACTATAATACTGCCCCTATGTACAAGAATATAACTACTATAATACTGCCCCCTATGTACAAGAATATAACTACTATAATACTGCTCCTATGTACAAGAATATAACTACTATAATACTGCCCCTATGTACAAGAATATAACTACTATAATACTGCCTCTATGTACAGGAATATAACTACTATAATACTGCTTCTATGTACAAGAATATAACTACTATAATACTGCCTCCTATGTACAAGAATATAACTACTATAATACTGCCCCTATGTACAAGAATATAACTACTATAATACTGCCTCTATGTACAGGAATATAACTACTATAATACTGCTCCTATGTACAAGAATATAACTACTATAATAGTGCCCCTATGTACAAGAATATAACTACTATAATACTGCCTCCTATGTACAAGAATATAACTATTATAATACTGCCTCCTATGTACAAGAATATAACTACTATAATACTGCCCCCTATGTACAAGAATATAACTACTATAATACTGCTCCCTATGTACAAAACTATAACTACTATAATACTGCCCCCTATGTACAAGAATATAACTACTATAATACTGCCCCCTATGTACAAGAATATAACTACTATAACACTGTACCTATATACAAGAATATATCTACTATAATACTGCCCCTATGTACAAGAATATAACTACTATAATACTGCTCCTATGTACAAGAATATAACTACTATAATACTGCCCCCTATGTACACGAATATAACTACTATAATACTGCCCACTATGTACAAGAATATAACTACTATAATACTGCCCCTATGTACAAGAATATAACTACTATAACACTGCCCCCTATGTACAAGAATATAACTACTATAATACTGCCCCTATGTACAAGAATATAACTACTGTAATACTGCTCCTATGTACAAGAATATAACTACTATAATACTGCCCCTATGTACAAGAATATAACTACTATAATACTGCCCCCTATGTACAGGAATATAACTACTATAATACTGCCCCTATGTACAAGAATATAACTACTATAATACTGCCCCCTATGTACAAGAATATAACTACTATAATACTGCTCCCTATGTACAAGAATATAACTACTATAATACTGTCCCTATATACAAGAATATATCTACTATAATACTGCCCCTATGTACAAGAATATAACTACTATAATACTGCTCCTATGTACAAGAATATAACTACTATAATACTGCCCCCTATGTACACGAATATAACTACTATAATACTGCCCCCTATGTACACGAATATAACTACTATAATACTGCCCACTATGTACAAGAATATAACTACTATAATACTGCCCCTATGTACAAGAATATAACTACTATAACACTGCCCCCTATGTACAAGAATATAACTACTATAATACTGCCCCTATGTACAAGAATATAACTACTATAATACTGCTCCTATGTACAAGAATATAACTACTATAATACTGCCCCTATGTACAAGAATATAACTACTATAATACTGCCCCCTATGTACAGGAATATAACTACTATAATACTGCCCCTATGTACAAGAATATAAGTACTATAATACTGCCCCCTATGTACAAGAATATAACTACTATAATACTGCTCCCTATGTACAAGAATATAACTACTATAATACTGCCCCCTATGTACAAGAATATAACTACTATAATACTGCTCCTATGTACAAGAATATAACTACTATAATACTGCCCCTATGTACAAGAATATAACTACTATAATACTGCTCCCTATGTACAAGAATATAACTACTATAATACTGCCCCCTATGTACAAGAATATAACTACTATAATACTGCTCCTATGTACAAGAATATAACTACTATAATACTGCTCCTATGTACAAGAATATAACTACTATAATACTGCCTCTATGTACAAGAATATTACTGCTATAAT
Organism: Phyllobates terribilis; assembly: GCF_046119375.1. Classification (NCBI taxonomy): domain Eukaryota; kingdom Metazoa; phylum Chordata; class Amphibia; order Anura; family Dendrobatidae; genus Phyllobates; species Phyllobates terribilis. Next base: position 144,345,207 of record NW_027362767.1, read on the forward strand.
ACTGCTCCTATATACAAGAATATAACTACTATAATACTGCCCCCTATGTACAAGAATATAACTACTATAATACTGCTCCTATGTACAAGAATATAACTACTATAATACTGCCCCCTATGTACAAGAATATAACTACTATAATACTGCTCCTATGTACAAGAATATAACTACTATAATACTGCCCCCTATGTACAAGAATAGAACTACTATAATACTGCTCCTATGTACAAGAATATAACTACTATAATACTGCTCCTATGTACAAGAATATAACTACTATAATACTGCCTCTATGTACAAGAAGATTACTGCTATAATACTGCTCCTATATACAAGAATATAACTACTATAATACTGCTCCCTATGTACAAGAATATAACTACTATAATACTGCCTCTATGTACAAGAATATTACTGCTATAATACACAGCAGGGTCTTACAGTGTGTACAGCTACAAGATCCTGGAGTTATTCCACAGTCTATCTCGTCCACCTTTTGATCTCATTTGTTCTTGCATTGGACCTGCCTGCAAAAAAAAAAAGAGACATCCCAGGTTATACCGTTATACTGTGCGGCGTTCATGCGTTTTCTGGCTGCAGTGGATGTGTAGTGATTAGGTGCCGCTATACAGTAACACAGCAGCAGTGGACGTGCGGTACATACAGGACGTACCATCTGTACGCCGTCCCCCGCCCCCATGTCTCCTGAGCCGATGTGTGTCAGATGCACAAAGTTCATGGGTTCTCCGATCATGGAGCGATCGATTCTCCTCCTCTTCTTTTTCTGTACGAAACAGAACACATGATTAGATGATTGTATCGTATCTCATCATACCTGGTGTATCTAAGCAAAGCGTATCTAAGTCTGTCATCATATAATGTAACGTATCTAATCCTATCATGTGTGATACTGTTTGTCGATCACAGGGGATGTTGGTGGTGGCGGTAGCCGCCTGATAACTGCGGGCAGAGGAGGAGGTGGCGGTTATCTCTGACAGCAGGCCCTGGCGGTAGGGGCAGAGGTCCAGCAGATCAGTGAGGATTCGTGGACGGTGGCTGTAGAGGGACACATGTCTCCAGCTGTGAGATCTGATCCCTCTGAGTGCAGTGGGCAGGGGTCTCGTGTGTCTGGAGCTGATGGCGGAGTGTCGCTCTTCGCCGGGGCTGGGTCTTCCTGTTTTCACCACGTTCTCGGTTTCCTGTAGACATTGACACACTGAAGACATGTTTTTCTTAAGAGCCGTGTACAGGAACCCGCGGGGTATATAAAACTCACGCTTCCCGTGCATAGGAAGTCACCCCGCTCTCACACACAAAGCTGTTTGGCACTATGTGGCAATATGTCTGGGTGGAGTGGCCCCTTTTTTGACAAACGTTTTCTGGCCCTTTAAATAGTCGATCAAAGATTAGGATTTGCCAAATCAATTGATGGCTGCTATTTTTAATGAAACTGGTAACAATCCGTCCCACCACCCTTCACTGCCCACGAAATGACCCCGATCACAGGCAGTGCCCCCTGGCACAGAGGGAAGGGAGGAGGAATACCGGGAGGTGTGGGGGAATGTGGACGATGCAAGACATTCCTAAAAATGAGCCAAACTGCGCGTTACTGATTAATCTACGTCCATGTGACTGATCCTGCAGTTATACAGGATTTAGAGGTCCTCCGCCATAACACTACAAGAACTAACAAGCTTCTCATGAGGCCAGGGCACTGCCACCCCGAGAAGGGGCCCTGCTGCCAACATATGCTCCGTCTCCTGGAGACAGAGCGACAATGAAACTTTACCTCCATGTTAAAGCTTTTTGGGGGTTCTGTATGGTGGTATTATATGGGCACTGTATGGTGGTATCATATGATCTCTGTACGGTGGTATTATATGGGCTTTGTACGGTGGTATTATATGGGCTTTGTACGATGGTATTATATGGGCTCTGTATGGTGGTATTATATGGGCTTTGTACGGTAGGATTATATGGGCTTTGTATGGTGGTATTATATGGGCTCTATGTGGTGGTATTATATGGGCTTTGTACGGTAGGATTGCATGGTCCTTGTACGGTGGTATTATATGGGCTCTGCATGGTGGTATTATATGGCCTCTGTTTGGTGGTATTATATGGGCTGTGTATGGTGGTATTATATGGGCTTTGTATGGTGGTATTATATGGGCTCTGTATGATGGTATTATATAGGCTTTGTATGGTGGTATTATATGGGCTCTGTATGATGGTATTATATGGGCTCTGTATGGTGATATTATATGGGCCCTGTATGGCCGTGGAATTATATGGGCTCTGTATAAAGGTATTATGTGAGATCTTTGGGGTAATATTATAGGTCTCTGTATGCTGTTATTATATGAGCTCTATATGGCCATGTTTTATGGGCTCTGTCTATTATGTGAGATCTGTATGGTCATATTACTTGGGCTATGTAAGCTGGTTTTGTATGGGCTCTATATGGTGGTTTGTATGGGACCTGTATTCCGGTATTATATGGGCTCTATATGGTGGTATATGATATCTGTATGGGGTTTTTATATGGGCTCTGTATGGTAGTATTATATGATCTCTGTACGGTGGTATTATACGGGCTCTGTACGGTGACATTATATGGGCTTTATATGGTGGTATTATATAGTCTCTGTATGGTGTTACATCAGCTGTGTATGGCAGATTCATATGAACTGTGTGCAGAATTATTAGGCAAGTTGTATTTTAGAGGATTATTTTTATTATTGATCAACAACTATGTTCTCAATCAACCCAAAAGACTCATAAATATCCAAGCTTAATATTTTTGGAAGTTGGAGTAGTTTTTTTTAGATTTGGCTATCTTAGGAGGATATCTGTTTGTGCAGGTAACTATTACTGTGCAGAATTATTAGGCAACTTAATAAAAACCAAATATAATCCCATCTCACTTGTTTATTTTCACCAGGTAAACCAATATCAGTGCACAAACTTTAGAGATAAACATTTCTGACATGCAAAAACAAAAACCAAAATAATTAGTGATGAATATAGCCACCTTTCTTTATGATGATACTCAACAGCCTCCATCCATAGATTCTGTCAGTTGCTTGATCTGTTTTCGATCAACATTGCGTGCAGCAGCCACCACAGCCTCCCAGACACTGTTCCGAGAGGTGTACTGTTTTCCCTCCCTGTAGATCTCACATTTTATGATGGACCACAGGTTCTCTATGGGGTTCAGATCAGGTGAACAAGGGGGTCATGTCATTATTTTTTCTTCTTTTAGACCTTTACTGGCCAGCCACGCTGTGGAGTAGTTGGATGCATGTCATGGAGTATTGTCCTGCATGAAAATCAAGTTTTTCTTGAACGATACCGACTTCTTCCTGTACCACTGCTTGAAGAAATTGTCTTCCAGAAACTGGCAGTAGGTCTGGGAGTTGAGCTTCACTCCATCCTCAACCCGAAAAGGTCCCACAAGTTGATCTTTGATGATACCAGCCCATACCAGTACCCCACCTCCACCTTGCTGGCGTCTGAGTCGGAGTGGAGCTCTCTGCCCTTTACTGATGCAGCCTCTGGCCCATCAAGAGTCACTCTCATTTCATCAGTCCATTAAACCTTTGAAAAATCAGTCTTAAGATATTTCTTGTCCCATTCTTGACGTTTTATCTTATGTTTCTTGTTCAAAGGTGGTGGTTTTTCAGCCTTCCTTACCTTGGCCATGTCCCTGAGTATCGCACACCTTGTGCTTTTTGATACTCCAGTAACGTTGCAGCTCTGAAATATGGCAAAACTGGTGGCGAATGGCATCTTGGCAGCTTCACGCTTGATTTTCCTCAATTCATGGGCAATTATTTTGCGCCTTCTTTGGCCAACACGCTTCTTGCGACCCTGTTGGCTATTTGCCATGAAATGCTTGATTGTTCGGTGATCACGATTCAAAAGTTTGGAAATTTCACGACTGCTGCCTCCCTCTGCAAGACATCTCACAATTTTGGACTTTTCAGAGCCCGTCAAATCTCTCTTCTGACTCATTTTGCCAAAGGAAAGGAAGTTGCCTAATAATTAAGCACACCTTATATAGGGTGTTAATGTCATTAGTCAACACCCCTCCTCATTACAGAGATGCACATCACCAGATTTACTTAATGGGTAGTTGGCTCTCAAGACTATGCAGCTTGGAGTAGGACAACATGTATAAAAAGTATCATGTGAGCAAAATACGCATTTGCCTAATAATTCTGCACGCGGTGTATAAAGGTATTATAAACAGTATGTGGATGCGGTGGTGCCAGTGAAAGCCGCGCTTCCTCCAGGAAGAGACAGTAAGATAGGTTGATTTGAAACTTTTATTGAAAAGCTACAATACTGTAGCTATTTTATTGTAGTATTGTAGCTTTTCAATAAAAGTTTCAAATCAACCTATCTTACTGTCTCTTCCTGGAGGAAGCGCGGCTTTCACTGGCACCACCGCATCCACATAGTATTTGTTTCGCTAAGGATCCCTGGAGATTCGTGCCGGCTGCAGCCCCTCGTTTTATATCTTCTCAATGAGTTGTGCATGTCACAACTCTGAAAGGTGAGCAATTTCATTTATTATTATTTTCACGATTGGTTATCGTATTTCTGCGCTATTTTTTACTTATAAAGGTATTATGTGAGATCTGTGTGGTGGTATTATATAAACCCTGCATGGTGGTATTATATGATCTCTGTACGGTGGTATTATCTGGGCTTTATATGGTGGTATTATATAGTCTCTGTATGGTGTTACATCAGCTCTGTATGGCAGTTATATGGACTGTGTATAAAGGTATTATGTGAGATCTGTGTGGTGGTATTATATGGGCTCTGTATAGCAGTATTATATGGGCTTTGTTTGGTGGTGTTATCATTCTTGGTATGAGAGCGAAGTGAGCACTTGGCTTGATTCTCGCTATGTTTGGCCCTGTTCAGATTTACGCTCTGTATGGGGAAGAATAATGGAGCCTAGAGGGGGCGGTGGAGGAGGGGATATTTAAGGACAAAAATTGCCTTAATCTTTCTGAAACAAGTATTTCTCTAAAGTTTGGATCTTATTAAGTGATGTTCAGATTCCGCAGCTCGGGTTCAGCGTCATCCATGATCCACGTCCCATCAATCACAGATCTTGTCTGGTCACCGGAGGCTTTCTGCAGCAAGTCTGATCACAAAGTCACCCCGCAGGCGGCAGATGTGGGGGGGAGAGGAGTCGCCTTGTGCCTCTCACCTCGGCTTCAAACATCTGCTGCAGATTTTTCTTTTTATATTTTATGTCACTGTAGGCCATTGAACGCCTCTCGGAAATAACAGGCCGTCCAGGAGAACCCTTTTAAATTCTACAAATGAGAAATGACCAGAAAAGGGGCGCCGCGCAACTATGTCAAAGTTTGCGCATGAGGTTTTTTTTTTTTCCCTGCAATTTTTGAATGGCATCTGCAACGATTTAACACAGCCTTAAAGGGGTTTAAATGCAAGTGCATGTAAAAAAAAAATCCTTTCCAGCAATTTCAGTGCTGTGTTTGCAGGCGCTCATGTTGTTCACACTTCTCTTGGACAAAAACAGTTTTTTGGATGAGTGAAGGATGAAGGCTGCAGACAATCAGTGGCAGCTAATAGGCTGCAGCACTCACGTGGCATAACAATGTCACATGAGCGCCGTCAGACACATGGCCAACATCGCTGGGACAGCGCCGATCTGAGAAGTGAGTATATGCTTGCTTTTATTTTATATGGGGCACTGTTTTATTTAAGAGTAAGGGGTGGTTCAAATTGTGGACAACCCCTTTAAGAGAGAGTGGTTATCAACCTGTCCCCATTAGTACCCCTATTAATCATGAGAACAGGAGTCCAAAATATCCCTGTATAAATATAGTGGTAATGAGCACGTTTGACCGATGCCCTATTCACCATCTACAGAAGAGGTGGTCGCACACGCTCACTATCACCTCATTCACCGTTTATAGGAGAGGGGGTCGCGCGCACTCAGTACTGCTCTAGTCACGGTCTACAGGAGAGGTGGTCGCACACGCTCACTACCGCCACAGTCACTGTCTCTAGGAGAGATGGTCGCACACGCTCACTACCGCCCCAGTCACTGTCTATAGGAGAGGGGTCACACACGCTCACTACCGCTCCAGTCACTGTCTATAGGAGAGGGGGTCACGCACACTCAGTACTGCTCTAGTCACGGTCTACAGGAGAGGTGGTCGCACACGCAAACTACCGCCACAGTCACTGTCTATAGGAGAGATGGTCGCACACGCTCACTACCGCCCCAGCCACTGTCTATAGGAAAGGGGGTCACACACGCTCACTACCGCTCCAGTCACTGTCTATAGGAGAGGAGGTCGCACACGCTCACTACCGCCTCAGTCACTGTCTATAGAAGAGGGGGTCACACACGCTCACTACAGCTACAGTCACTGTCTATAGGAGAGGAGGTCGCACACGCTCACTACTGCTTCAGTCACTGTCTATAGGAGAGGGGGTCACACACACTCAATACTGCTCTAGTCACGGTCTATAGGAGAGGTGGTCGCACACGCTCACTACCACCACAGTCACCGTCTATAGGAGAGGTGGTCGCACACGCTCAATAAAGCCGCATTCACCGTCTATAAAAGAGGTGGTCACACACACTCAATACTGCTCTAGTGACGGTCTATAGGAGAGGCGGTTGCACTCACTCACTACTGCTCCAATCACCATCTATAGGAGATGTGGTCACACACGCTCACTATCATGTCATTCATCGTCTATAGGAGAGGTGGTCGCACACGCTCACTATTGCTCCATTATCCGTCCATAGGAGAGGTAGTAGCACACACTCACTACTGCTCCACTCACTGTCTATAGGAGAGGTGGTCGCACACGTTCACTATTGCTCCATTATCCGTCCATAGGAGAGGTAGTAGCACACACTCACTACTGATCCAGTCACTGTCTATAGGAGAGGTGGTCGCACACGCTCACTACCTCTCTAGTCACTGTCTATAGGAGAGGTGGTCGCACACGCTCACTACCGCTCCAGTCACCATCTATAGGAGAGGTGATCACACACGCTCACTACCGATCCAGTCACTGTCTATAGGAGAGGTGGTCGCACACACTCACTACCGCTCAAGTCACTGTCTATAGGGGAGGTGGTCACATATGCTCACTACCGCGCCAGTCACTGTCTGTAGGAGAGGTGGTCGCACACGCTCACTAACGCTCCAGTCGCCATCTATAAAACAGTTAGTCACACACGCTCACTGCCGCCCCAGTCACCGTCTATAGGAGAGGTAGTCGCACATGCTCACTACCGCCACAGTCACCGTCTATAGGAGAAGTGGTCGCACACGCTTTCTACTGGTCCAGTCACCGTCTATAGGAGAGGAGGTCGCACACGCTCACTACCTCTCCAGTCACTGTCTATAGGAGAGGTGGTCGCACATGCTCACTATCGCCCCAGTCACCGTCTATAGGAGAGGTGGTCGCACACACTCACTACCTCTCCAGTCACTGTCTATAGGAGAGGTGGTCGCACACGCTCACTACCGCTCCAGTCACCGTCTATAGGAGAGGAGGTCGCACACGCTCACTATCTCTCCAGTCACAGTCTATAGGAGAGGAGGTCGCACACGCTCACTACCTCTCCAGTCACCGTCTATAGGAGAGGTGGTCACACACGCTCACTACCGCTCCAGTCACCATCTATAGGAGAGGCAGTCGCACAAGCTCACTACCGCTTCAGTCACGATCTATAGGAGAGGTGGTCGCACACGCTCACTACCGCTCCAGTCACCATCTATAGGAGAGGTGGTCGCACACGCTCACTACCGGTTCAGTCACTGTCTATAGGAGAGGAGGTCGTACACGCTCACTACCTTTCCAGTCACCGTCTATAGGAGCGGAGGTCGCACACGCTCACTACCTTTCCAGTCACTGTCTATAGGAGAGGAGGTCGCACACGCTCACTACCTTTCCAGTCACTGTCTATAGGAGAGGAGGTCACAAACGCTCACTACCGCTCCAGTCAGGGGCGGAACTACCGCCCGTGCAGCCGGTTCAATGAACGGGGGCCCCGAGGGAGAGGGGGCCCCTCCAGCCTCTAGCAGGGCCGCCATCAGGGCATGACTGCCCTGACTCCAGTATGGGGTCCGGCCGGTAGGGGCCCCCTCGGGGGCCCCCCTCTTGTGCGTCTCTCTCCTCATGGGGCCCCCGGCCCCATGCTATGCGCCGGGTCCGGGACATTTCAGCGCTGAGCTGCGCTGTTGCAGCAGCGCCTTCATGATTCCCCTGACTTCCGGTCATGTGACGGTGCCGTCACATGGCCGGAAGTCAGGAGAACCTGCTGTCAGCGATTTGGACGAGCGCCAGGATTCTGCAGGGATCGCATGGGGGTAAGTATAACAAGTTTTATTTTTTTTAAAATACAATTAACTAGGAGTGGAGAGATGGGAGATGCACGTGTGTGTGTGTGTGGGGGGGGGGGGGGGGAGATGGGAGATGCACATGTGTGTGTGTGTGGGGGGGGGAGATGGGAGATGCACATGTGTGTGGGGGGGGAGATGGGAGATGCACATGTGTGTGGGGGGGGGATGGGAGATGCACATGTGTATGGGGGGGGAGATGGGAGATGCACATGTGTGTGGGGGGGGGAGATGGGAGATGCACATGTGGGGGGGGGTGAGAGAGGTGCACATGTGGTGGAAGGGGATGAGAGAGGGGCACATGTGGGGGAGGGGGATGAGAGAGGGGCACATGTGGGGGAGGGGGACGAGAGGGGCACATGTGGGGGCGGGGGTGAGAGATGTGCACATGGGGGGGGATGAGAGCTGCACATGGGGGGGTTTGAGAGCTGCACATGGGGGAATTGGGAGTAGGGGGATAATGAGCTGCACATAACGAATGTGGGGTGGGGGAGAGTAAATGATAAATGATGATGGGGTGGGGAGAGCACGGACATGATATAATGAATTGGGGCAGGGGGTGCATGTAAATATTGAATGCGGGGAGCAGGAAGTATAGAGTAGGGGGCGTTGCGGATGCAGGAGTGTGACTGGTAACAAATTGGCGGAAAGAGTAGAGGTTCTAATTAAATTATATATTAAGTGCCTATTTACAGTTAATGGGGGCACAGTGGTGGATTACAATTTATATTTGGAATGGTAGGTTGCATAATAACTAACCATATATTGATAGTGGATGCACGTCTGTATTCAGCTGCGTAATGTAGAAGTTGGGGAATGTGCTCTAGATAACTGTGTTATTTTATGCAGAGACGAGTCCTGGCTGGAAGACGTGATGGCGGTCTGTGCTGGATGAAGGAGAAAAGCGAAGATGAAGGACTTCACCTAGAGACGTCACCGGTGAGTCAGTCTATTACATGTACACTGTGTATAATGTCACTGGTGATCACTGTATTACCTGTACACTGACACTATATACAGAGCTCCTGTGTATAATGTCACTGGTGATCACTGTATTACCTGTACACTGACACTATATACAGAGCTCCTGTGTATAATTTCACTGGTGATCACTGTATTACCTGTACACTGACACTATATACAGAGCTCCTGTGTATAATGTCACTGGTGATCCCTGTATTACCTGTACACTGACACTATATACAGAGCTCCTGTGTATAATGTCACTGATGATCACTGTATTACCTGTACACTGACACTATATACAGAGCTCCTGTGTATAATGTCACTGGTGATCACTATATTACCTGGACACTTACGTTATACATACCATGTATAGAGCTCCCGTGTATAATGACACTTATGGTAATATTAGTAATGTGGTGGTAATATTAGTAATGTAGTGGTAATATGTGGTCTGGTCATGGTGTGGCAGTTTTTCTCCCTTCTGTGTGGTATTATTCGGTCACTATGTTGTGGTAATATGTGGTCTGGTCATGGTGTGGCGGTATTCCCTGTATGTGGTATTATTGGTCATTTAAAAAAAAAATGTATATGACACATTCCCTTAAAGAAAACTAAATAAAAATATATCTAAAAAGAGTATTGGATATTTTAAGAAAATTTTAATAGGTTAGAGTAGGGCCCGCCCAGAAGAGTCTACCTTATCGTGGTGGCGGCTTTAAAAATCTTTTGGCCAAAACAAAAGCTGATGGCTATGTATGTGGCGCCGTCACATGGCAGAACATCAGGAGAACCTGGTGGCAGCGACGTGGACGAGCGCCAGGATTCTGCAGGGATTGCATGGGGGTAAGTATAACAAGTTTTATTTTTTTTAAATACAATTAATTAACTAGGAGTGGGGGGAATCAGAGATGCACATGGGGGGGGTGAGAGATGCACATGGGGGGGTGAGAGATGCACATGGGGGGGTGAGAGATGCACATGGGGGGGTGAGAGATGCACATGGGGGGGTGAGAGATGCACATGGGGGGGATGAGAGATGCACATGGGGGAATGAGAGATGCACATGGGGGGGATGAGAGATGCACATGGGGGGGATGAGAGATGCACATGGGGGGGGTGAGAGCTGCACATGGGTGGGATGAGAGCTGCACATGGGGGGGTGAGAGATGCACATGGGGGGTTATGTTTACATAACTTTGTTGCCTTATGAAGGGCAGGGGGGGGCCCCCCAAAATTTCTTGCACAGGGGCCCACTACAGTCTGTGTCCGCCCCTGGCTCCAGTCATCATCTATAGGAGAGGTGGTCGCACACGCTCACTACCGCGCAAGTCACTGTCTATAGGAGAGGAGGTCGCACACGCTCACTACCGCTCCAGTCACTGTCTATAGGAGAGGAGGTTGCACACGCTCACTTCCTCTTCAGTCACCGTCTATAGGAAAGGAGGTTGCACACGCTCACTACCGCTCCAGTCACCATCTATAGTAGAGGTGGTTGCACTCGCTCACTATCACCTCATTCACCGTCTATAGGAGAGGTGATCACACACACTCCAGAAATACCGTTCTTTTAAACACCCACTGACACCAATGAGGCCACACCACTGCTGATAGCGCACACTGTGCTTTACACTTAATCCCCCTTGAGTCCTGATTGACGGTCAGTAAGATACTTATATTCTTTCCATATGTTTTTTTTTTTATATATACTCCGGCCATTTATATAACCTATTCTCCACAGCCCTTCTCTGGATACCACACTATAGCTCTGCAGCGCTCAGGACACAGTTACCCCATTTATTGGGCAAATTTGGACATAGGTTAGTACCATTATACAATTTCTTCTGCTCATGTTGCTGATTTTTATTTCTTGAGACATGCGCTCTACCTCTATGCCTCCCATTCTTAGTATTAGAAGCTCTTTTATCAAGCACTGTGGTCAACTACTATATTGTATTGAAATAAACACAAACACCATTTGCAATCTTCTGTGAGTGCGGCTGATTATCTTTTATTTGACTATTTGGGGTTCTCCAGTCCAGCCGGCACCCCCGTATATGCTGAATGCGCACCTTTTCTATTGCAAACTGAAAACACATGTATGCTTGGCGGATCTGAGCGTGCATGTGTATGAGGGAGTGATGAGAGGTAGATTCGTGTGAACAAACAGCTAAGAAATGAACAAATGAAGTTCCATTTCCCAGAAGTGTTGACATAGTATAAGCTGTAACATATAACAATACTAAATAATAGCTGCCGGAGAGAACTATTGATTCCCAATAGGTCCCCACTGATTGATGGCGGTGTATTATAACTTACCGGTTGTGGCTTTTCTACGACACAGCAGCCTAATTTATGCCAAAAGTCGCTCATTTTTGAGACTTCCAGTTTGGTCGAAATTCTGATTTGCCAACGGCAGAAGATCTCTTAAGTCAGACCTAAAGTAGTCCTCCGGGAAGGCGGGTGCGTCCAGATCACTCCATAGCAATTCACAACTGACAGCCCGTGAAGATAATGTGTGGATTATGTTCTTGCACCTCAGGGAGAATAAATTTTTATTTTCCTGCAATTTTAAAAAAAAATATATATATATATTTTCTCAAAAAGTTTTAAATTTGAAAAATAGTCCAAAATACAATTTAAAACTCATAACACAGTGAACAACCAGACATAATATTAAGGTAAGGCTACTTTTTCTTTGTTTTAGTGCTCACTTATGAAGCCTTGACCTGTCTTCCGCTCGGGGGTCGGGCCACACCCTATTGTGCTTCCCATCATTAAACACCCCAAGTAGCCCTAGAGGAAGTCACCGAGCATTATACAAGAACAGGAAGAACAGAGCCGAACAACACCCCAGGTCCTCGAAATGTTTTGTTGTTTTTAGATGTGATGGAAATAGAAGATCATTGAAAGGTTCATAGTCACAGATACACCAACACGTGGCCGTTACGGGTCAGGGTGAGATTCACAATAAGGGGTCATGGTGGTATGCAAAACTACGTCAGGAAGAATCTAGGGATGGTAATAATACCTATTCAAAAACTCCAAACTGCTCATATACTTCTACAAAGAAGATAGTATTATAGTAGTTATATTCTTGTACATAGGGGCAGTATTATACTAGTTATATTCTTGTACATAGGAGCAGTATTATAGTAGTTATATTCTTGTACATAGGAGCAGTATTATAGTAGTTATATTCTTGTACATAGGGGGCAGTATTATAGTAGTTATATTCTTGTACATAAGAGCAGTATTATAGTAGTTATATTCTTGTACATAGGGGGCAGTATTATAGTAGTTATATTCTTGTACATAGGAGCAGTATTATAGTAGTTATATTCTTGTACATAGGGGCAGTATTATAGTAGTTATATTCTTGTACATAGGAGCAGTATTATAATAGTTATATTCTTGTACATAGGGGCAGTATTAAAGTAGTTATATTCTTGTACATAGGGGCAGTATTATAGTAGTTATATTCTTGTACATAGGGAGCAGTATTATAGTAGTTATATTCTTGTACATAGGGGCAGTATTGTAGTAGTTATATTCTTGTACATAGGGGCAGTATTAAAGTAGTTATATTCCTGTACATAGGGGGCAGTATTATAGTAGTTATATTCTTCTACATAGGGGCAGTATTATAGTAGTTATATTCTTGTACATAGGAGCAGTATTATAATAGTTATATTCTTGTACATAGGGGCAGTATTATAGTAGTTATATTCTTGTACATAGGGGCAGTATTATAGTAGTTATATTCCTGTACATAGGGGGCAGTATTATAGTAGTTATATTCTTCTACATAGGGGCAGTATTATAGTAGTTATATTCTTGCACATAGGGGGCAGTATTATAGTAGTTATATTCTTGTACATATGGGCAGTATTATAGTAGTTATATTCTTGTACATAGGGGCAGTATTATAGTAGTTATATTCTTGTACATAGGGGACAGTATTATAGTAGTTATATTCTTGTACATAGGGGGCAGTATTATAGTAGTTATATTCTTGTACATAGGTGCAGTATTATAGTAGTTATATTCTTGTACATAGGGGGCAGTATTATAGTAGTTATATTCTTGTACATAGGGGCAGCATTATAATAGTTATATTCTTGTACATAGGGGCAGTATTATAGTAGTTATATTCTTGTACATAGGGGCAGTATTATAGTAGTTATATTCCTGTACATAGGGGGCAGTATTATAGTAGTTATATTCTTGTACATAGGGGCAGTATTATAGTAGTTATATTCTTGCACATAGGGGGCAGTATTATAGTAGTTATATTCTTGTACATAGGGGCAGTATTATAGTAGTTATATTCTTGTGCATAGGGGGCAGTATTATAGTAGTTATATTCTTGGACATAGGGGGCAGTATTATAGTAGTTATATTCTTGTATATAGGGGCAGCATTATAGTAGTTATATTCTTGTACATAGGGGCAGTATTATAGTAGTTATATTCTTGTTTAATAGAGGGCAGTATTATAGTAGTTATATTCTTGTACATAGGAGCAGTATTATAGTAGTTATATTCTTGCACATAGGGGGCAGTATTATAGTAGTTATATTCTTGTGCATAGGGGGCAGTATTATAGTAGTTATATTCTTGTACATAGGGGGCAGTATTATAGTAGTTATATTCTTGTATATAGGGGCAGTATTATAGTAGTTATATTCTTGTACATAGGGGCAGTATTATAGTAGTTATATTCTTGTTTAATAGGGGGCAGTATTATAGTAGTTATATTCTTGTACATAGGAGCAGTATTATAGTAGTTATATTCTTGTACATAGGGGCAGTATTATAATAGTTATATTCTTGTACATAGGGGCAGTATTATAGTAGTTATATTCTTGTACATAGGGGCAGTATTATAGTAGTTATATTCCTGTACATAGGGGGCAGTATTATAGTCGTTATATTCTTGTACATAGGGGCAGTATTATAGTAGTTATATTCTTGCACATAGGGGGCAGTATTATAGTAGTTATATTCTTGTACATAGGGGCAGTATTATAGTAGTTATATTCTTGTACATAGGGGGCAGTATTATAGTAGTTATATTCTTGTACATAGGGGGCAGTATTATAGTAGTTATATTCTTGTATATAGGGGCAGTATTATAGTAGTTATATTCTTGTACATAGGGGCAGTATTATAGTAGTTATATTCTTGTTTAATAGGGGGCAGTATTATAGTAGTTATATTCTTGTACATAGGAGCAGTATTACAGTAGTTATATTCTTGTACATAGGGGGCAGTATTATAGTAGTTATATTCTTGTACATAGGGGGCAGTATTATAGTAGTTATATTCTTGTACATAGGAGCAGTATTATAGTAGTTATATTCTTGTATATAGGGGGCAGTATTATAGTAGTTATATTCTTGTACATAGCAGCAGTATTATAGTAGTTATATTCTTGTACATAGGGGCAGTATTATAGTAGTTATATTCCTGTACATAGGGGGCAGTATTATAGTAGTTATATTCTTCTACATAGGGGCAGTATTATAGTAGTTATATTCTTGCACATAGGGGGCAGTATTATAGTAGTTATATTCTTGTACATATGGGCAGTATTATAGTAGTTATATTCTTGTACATAGGGGCAGTATTATAGTAGTTATATTCTTGTACATAGGGGACAGTATTATAGTAGTTATATTCTTGTACATAGGGGGCAGTATTATAGTAGTTATATTCTTGTACATAGGTGCAGTATTATAGTAGTTATATTCTTGTACATAGGGGGCAGTATTATAGTAGTTATATTCTTGTACATAGGGGCAGCATTATAATAGTTATATTCTTGTACATAGGGGCAGTATTATAGTAGTTATATTCTTGTACATAGGGGCAGTATTATAGTAGTTATATTCCTGTACATAGGGGGCAGTATTATAGTAGTTATATTCTTGTACATAGGGGCAGTATTATAGTAGTTATATTCTTGCACATAGGGGGCAGTATTATAGTAGTTATATTCTTGTACATAGGGGCAGTATTATAGTAGTTATATTCTTGTGCATAGGGGGCAGTATTATAGTAGTTATATTCTTGGACATAGGGGGCAGTATTATAGTAGTTATATTCTTGTATATAGGGGCAGCATTATAGTAGTTATATTCTTGTACATAGGGGCAGTATTATAGTAGTTATATTCTTGTTTAATAGAGGGCAGTATTATAGTAGTTATATTCTTGTACATAGGAGCAGTATTATAGTAGTTATATTCTTGCACATAGGGGGCAGTATTATAGTAGTTATATTCTTGTGCATAGGGGGCAGTATTATAGTAGTTATATTCTTGTACATAGGGGGCAGTATTATAGTAGTTATATTCTTGTATATAGGGGCAGTATTATAGTAGTTATATTCTTGTACATAGGGGCAGTATTATAGTAGTTATATTCTTGTTTAATAGGGGGCAGTATTATAGTAGTTATATTCTTGTACATAGGAGCAGTATTATAGTAGTTATATTCTTGTACATAGGGGCAGTATTATAATAGTTATATTCTTGTACATAGGGGCAGTATTATAGTAGTTATATTCTTGTACATAGGGGCAGTATTATAGTAGTTATATTCCTGTACATAGGGGGCAGTATTATAGTCGTTATATTCTTGTACATAGGGGCAGTATTATAGTAGTTATATTCTTGCACATAGGGGGCAGTATTATAGTAGTTATATTCTTGTACATAGGGGCAGTATTATAGTAGTTATATTCTTGTACATAGGGGGCAGTATTATAGTAGTTATATTCTTGTACATAGGGGGCAGTATTATAGTAGTTATATTCTTGTATATAGGGGCAGTATTATAGTAGTTATATTCTTGTACATAGGGGCAGTATTATAGTAGTTATATTCTTGTTTAATAGGGGGCAGTATTATAGTAGTTATATTCTTGTACATAGGAGCAGTATTACAGTAGTTATATTCTTGTACATAGGGGGCAGTATTATAGTAGTTATATTCTTGTACATAGGGGGCAGTATTATAGTAGTTATATTCTTGTACATAGGAGCAGTATTATAGTAGTTATATTCTTGTATATAGGGGGCAGTATTATAGTAGTTATATTCTTGTACATAGCAGCAGTATTATAGTAGTTATATTCTTGTACATAGGGGCAGTATTATAGTAATTATATTCTTGTACATAGGGGGCAGTATTATAGTAGTTATATTCTTGTACATAGGGGGCAGTATTATAGTAGTTATATTCTTGTACATAGGAGCAGTATTATAGTAGTTATATTCTTGTACATAGGGGCAGTATGATAGTAGTTATATTCTTGTACATAGGAGCAGTATTATAGTAGATATATTCTTGTACATAGGTGCAGTATTATAGTAGTTATATTCTTGTACATAGGGGCAGTATTATAGTAGTTATATTCTTGTACATAGGGGCAGTATTATAATAGTTATATTCTTGTACATAGGGGCAGTATTATAGTAGTTATATTCTTGTTTAATAGGGGGCAGTATTATAGTAGTTATATTCTTGTATATAGGGGCAGTATTATAGTAGTTATATTCTTGTACATAGGGGCAGTATTATAGTAGTTATATTCTTGTTTAATAGGGGGCAGTATTATAGTAGTTATATTCTTGTACATAGGAGCAGTATTATAGTAGTTATATTCTTGTACATAGGGGCAGTATTATAATAGTTATATTCTTGTACATAGGGGCAGTATTATAGTCGTTATATTCTTGTACATAGGGGGCAGTATTATAGTCGTTATATTCTTGTACATAGGGGCAGTATTATAGTAGTTATATTCTTGCACATAAGGGGCAGTATTATAGTAGTTATATTCTTGTACATAGGGGCAGTATTATAATAGTTATATTCTTGTACATAGGGGCAGTATTATAGTAGTTATATTCTTGTACATAGGGGCAGTATTATAGTAGTTATATTCCTGTACATAGGGGGCAGTATTATAGTAGTTATATTCTTGTACATAGGGGCAGTATTATAGTAGTTATATTCTTGCACATAGGGGGCAGTATTATAGTAGTTATTTTCTTGTACATAGGGGCAGTATTATAGTAGTTATATTCTTGTGCATAGGGGGCAGTATTATAGTAGTTATATTCTTGGACATAGGGGGCAGTATTATAGTAGTTATATTCTTGTATATAGGGGCAGCATTATAGTAGTTATATTCTTGTACATAGGGGCAGTATTATAGTAGTTATATTCTTGTTTAATAGGGGGCAGTATTATAGTAGTTATATTCTTGTACATAGGAGCAGTATTATAGTAGTTATATTCTTGCACATAGGGGGCAGTATTATAGTAGTTATATTCTTGTACATAGGGGCAGTATTATAGTAGTTATATTCTTGTGCATAGGGGGCAGTATTATAGTAGTTATATTCTTGTACATAGGGGGCAGTATTATAGTAGTTATATTCTTGTATATAGGGGCAGTATTATAGTAGTTATATTCTTGTACATAGGGGCAGTATTATAGTAGTTATATTCTTGTTTAATAGGGGGCAGTATTATAGTAGTTATATTCTTGTACATAGGGGGCAGTATTATAGTAGTTATATTCTTGTATATAGGGGCAGTATTATAGTAGTTATATTCTTGTACATAGGGGCAGTATTATAGTAGTTATATTCTTGTTTAATAGGGGGCAGTATTATAGTAGTTATATTCTTGTACATAGGAGCAGTATTACAGTAGTTATATTCTTGTACATAGGGGGCAGTATTATAGTAGTTATATTCTTGTACATAGGGGGCAGTATTATAGTAGTTATATTCTTGTACATAGGAGCAGTATTATAGTAGTTATATTCTTGTATATAGGGGGCAGTATTATAGTAGTTATATTCTTGTACATAGCAGCAGTATTATAGTAGTTATATTCTTGTACATAGGGGCAGTATTATAGTAATTATATTCTTGTACATAGGGGGCAGTATTATAGTAGTTATATTCTTGTACATAGGGGGCAGTATTATAGTAGTTATATTCTTGTACATAGGAGCAGTATTATAGTAGTTATATTCTTGTACATAGGGGCAGTATGATAGTAGTTATATTCTTGTACATAGGAGCAGTATTATAGTAGATATATTCTTGTACATAGGTGCAGTATTATAGTAGTTATATTCTTGTACATAGGGGCAGTATTATAGTAGTTATATTCTTGTACATAGGGGCAGTATTATAATAGTTATATTCTTGTACATAGGGGCAGTATTATAGTAGTTATATTCTTGTTTAATAGGGGGCAGTATTATAGTAGTTATATTCTTGTATATAGGGGCAGTATTATAGTAGTTATATTCTTGTACATAGGGGCAGTATTATAGTAGTTATATTCTTGTTTAATAGGGGGCAGTATTATAGTAGTTATATTCTTGTACATAGGAGCAGTATTATAGTAGTTATATTCTTGTACATAGGGGCAGTATTATAATAGTTATATTCTTGTACATAGGGGCAGTATTATAGTCGTTATATTCTTGTACATAGGGGGCAGTATTATAGTCGTTATATTCTTGTACATAGGGGCAGTATTATAGTAGTTATATTCTTGCACATAAGGGGCAGTATTATAGTAGTTATATTCTTG
The DNA here is from genome assembly GCF_046119375.1 of Phyllobates terribilis. NCBI lineage: Eukaryota > Metazoa > Chordata > Amphibia > Anura > Dendrobatidae > Phyllobates > Phyllobates terribilis. The sequence continues at coordinate 144,364,214 of NW_027362767.1, forward strand.
TACATAGGGGCAGTATTATAATAGTTATATTCTTGTACATAGGGGCAGTATTATAGTAGTTATATTCTTGTACATAGGGGCAGTATTATAGTAGTTATATTCCTGTACATAGGGGGCAGTATTATAGTAGTTATATTCTTGTACATAGGGGCAGTATTATAGTAGTTATATTCTTGCACATAGGGGGCAGTATTATAGTAGTTATTTTCTTGTACATAGGGGCAGTATTATAGTAGTTATATTCTTGTGCATAGGGGGCAGTATTATAGTAGTTATATTCTTGGACATAGGGGGCAGTATTATAGTAGTTATATTCTTGTATATAGGGGCAGCATTATAGTAGTTATATTCTTGTACATAGGGGCAGTATTATAGTAGTTATATTCTTGTTTAATAGGGGGCAGTATTATAGTAGTTATATTCTTGTACATAGGAGCAGTATTATAGTAGTTATATTCTTGCACATAGGGGGCAGTATTATAGTAGTTATATTCTTGTACATAGGGGCAGTATTATAGTAGTTATATTCTTGTGCATAGGGGGCAGTATTATAGTAGTTATATTCTTGTACATAGGGGGCAGTATTATAGTAGTTATATTCTTGTATATAGGGGCAGTATTATAGTAGTTATATTCTTGTACATAGGGGCAGTATTATAGTAGTTATATTCTTGTTTAATAGGGGGCAGTATTATAGTAGTTATATTCTTGTACATAGGAGCAGTATTATAGTAGTTATATTCTTGTACATAGGGGCAGTATTATAATAGTTATATTCTTGTACATAGGGGCAGTATTATAGTAGTTATATTCTTGTACATAGGGGCAGTATTATAGTAGTTATATTCCTGTACATAGGGGGCAGTATTATAGTCGTTATATTCTTGTACATAGGGGCAGTATTATAGTAGTTATATTCTTGCACATAGGGGGCAGTATTATAGTAGTTATATTCTTGTACATAGGGGCAGTATTATAGTAGTTATATTCTTGTACATAGGGGCAGTATTATAGTAATTATATTCTTGTACATAGGGGGCAGTATTATAGTAGTTATATTCTTGTACATAGGGGGCAGTATTATAGTAGTTATATTCTTGTACATAGGAGCAGTATTATAGTAGTTATATTCTTGTACATAGGGGCAGTATGATAGTAGTTATATTCTTGTACATAGGAGCAGTATTATAGTAGATATATTCTTGTACATAGGTGCAGTATTATAGTAGTTATATTCTTGTACATAGGGGCAGTATTATAGTAGTTATATTCTTGTACATAGGGGCAGTATTATAATAGTTATATTCTTGTACATAGGGGCAGTATTATAGTAGTTATATTCTTGTACATAGGGGCAGTATTAGAGTAGTTATATTCCTGTACATAGGGGGCAGTATTATAGTAGTTATATTCTTGTACATAGGGGCAGTATTATAGTAGTTATATTCTTGCACATAGGGGGCAGTATTATAGTAGTTATATTCTTGTACATAGGGGCAGTATTATAGTAGTTATATTCTTGTGCATAGGGGGCAGTATTATAGTAGTTATATTCTTGGACATAGGGGGCAGTATTATAGTAGTTATATTCTTGTATATAGGGGCAGCATTATAGTAGTTATATTCTTGTACATAGGGGCAGTATTATAGTAGTTATATTCTTGTTTAATAGGGGGCAGTATTATAGTAGTTATATTCTTGTACATAGGAGCAGTATTATAGTAGCTATATTCTTGCACATAGGGGGCAGTATTATAGTAGTTATATTCTTGTACATAGGGGCAGTATTATAGTAGTTATATTCTTGTGCATAGGGGGCAGTATTATAGTAGTTATATTCTTGTACATAGGGGGCAGTATTATAGTAGTTATATTCTTGTATATAGGGGCAGTATTATAGTAGTTATATTCTTGTACATAGGGGCAGTATTATAGTAGTTATATTCTTGTTTAATAGGGGGCAGTATTATAGTAGTTATATTCTTGTACATAGGAGCAGTATTATAGTAGTTATATTCTTGTACATAGGGGGCAGTATTATAGTAGTTATATTCTTGTATATAGGGGCAGTATTATAGTAGTTATATTCTTGTACATAGGGGCAGTATTATAGTAGTTATATTCTTGTTTAATAGGGGGCAGTATTATAGTAGTTATATTCTTGTACATAGGAGCAGTATTATAGTAGTTATATTCTTGTACATAGGGGCAGTATTATAATAGTTATATTCTTGTACATAGGGGGCAGTATTATAGTAGTTATATTCTTGTACATAGGAGCAGTATTATAGTAGTTATATTCTTGTTTAATAGGGGGCAGTATTATAGTAGTTATATTCTTGTACATAGGAGCAGTATTATAGTAGTTATATTCTTGTACATAGGGGCAGTATTATAGTAGTTATATTCTTGTATATAGGGGCAGTATTATAGTAGTTATATTCTTGTACATAGGGGCAGTATTATAGTAGTTATATTCTTGTTTAATAGGGGGCAGTATTATAGTAGTTATATTCTTGTACATAGGAGCAGTATTATAGTAGTTATATTCTTGTACATAGGGGCAGTATTATAATAGTTATATTCTTGTACATAGGGGCAGTATTATAGTAGTTATATTCTTGTACATAGGGGCAGTATTATAGTAGTTATATTCCTGTACATAGGGGGCAGTATTATAGTCGTTATATTCTTGTACATAGGGGCAGTATTATAGTAGTTATATTCTTGCACATAAGGGGCAGTATTATAGTAGTTATATTCTTGTACATAGAGGCAGTATTATAATAGTTATATTCTTGTACATAGGGGCAGTATTATAGTAGTTATATTCTTGTACATAGGGGCAGTATTATAGTAGTTATATTCCTGTACATAGGGGGCAGTATTATAGTAGTTATATTCTTGTACATAGGGGCAGTATTATATTAGTTATATTCTTGCACATAGGGGGCAGTATTATAGTAGTTATTTTCTTGTACATAGGGGCAGTATTATAGTAGTTATATTCTTGTGCATAGGGGGCAGTATTATAGTAGTTATATTCTTGGACATAGGGGGCAGTATTATAGTAGTTATATTCTTGTATATAGGGGCAGCATTATAGTAGTTATATTCTTGTACATAGGGGCAGTATTATAGTAGTTATATTCTTGTTTAATAGGGGGCAGTATTATAGTAGTTATATTCTTGTACATAGGAGCAGTATTATAGTAGTTATATTCTTGCACATAGGGGGCAGTATTATAGTAGTTATATTCTTGTACATAGGGGCAGTATTATAGTAGTTATATTCTTGTGCATAGGGGGCAGTATTATAGTAGTTATATTCTTGTACATAGGGGGCAGTATTATAGTAGTTATATTCTTGTATATAGGGGCAGTATTATAGTAGTTATATTCTTGTACATAGGGGCAGTATTATAGTAGTTATATTCTTGTTTAATAGGGGGCAGTATTATAGTAGTTATATTCTTGTACATAGGAGCAGTATTACAGTAGTTATATTCTTGTACATAGGGGGCAGTATTATAGTAGTTATATTCTTGTACATAGGGGGCAGTATTATAGTAGTTATATTCTTGTACATAGGAGCAGTATTATAGTAGTTATATTCTTGTATATAGGGGGCAGTATTATAGTAGTTATATTCTTGTACATAGGAGCAGTATTATAGTAGTTATATTCTTGTACATAGGGGCAGTATTATAGTAATTATATTCTTGTACATAGGGGGCAGTATTATAGTAGTTATATTCTTGTACATAGGGGGCAGTATTATAGTAGTTATATTCTTGTACATAGGAGCAGTATTATAGTAGTTATATTCTTGTACATAGGGGCAGTATGATAGTAGTTATATTCTTGTACATAGGAGCAGTATTATAGTAGTTATATTCTTGTACATAGGTGCAGTATTATAGTAGTTATATTCTTGTACATAGGGGCAGTATTATAGTAGTTATATTCTTGTACATAGGGGCAGTATTATAATAGTTATATTCTTGTACATAGGGGCAGTATTATAGTAGTTATATTCTTGTACATAGGGGCAGTATTATAGTAGTTATATTCCTGTACATAGGGGGCAGTATTATAGTAGTTATATTCTTGTACATAGGGGCAGTATTATAGTAGTTATATTCTTGCACATAGGGGGCAGTATTATAGTAGTTATATTCTTGTACATAGGGGCAGTATTATAGTAGTTATATTCTTGTGCATAGGGGGCAGTATTATAGTAGTTATATTCTTGGACATAGGGGGCAGTATTATAGTAGTTATATTCTTGTATATAGGGGCAGCATTATAGTAGTTATATTCTTGTACATAGGGGCAGTATTATAGTAGTTATATTCTTGTTTAATAGGGGGCAGTATTATAGTAGTTATATTCTTGTACATAGGAGCAGTATTATAGTAGTTATATTCTTGCACATAGGGGGCAGTATTATAGTAGTTATATTCTTGTACATAGGGGCAGTATTATAGTAGTTATATTCTTGTGCATAGGGGGCAGTATTATAGTAGTTATATTCTTGTACATAGGGGGCAGTATTATAGTAGTTATATTCTTGTATATAGGGGCAGTATTATAGTAGTTATATTCTTGTACATAGGGGCAGTATTATAGTAGTTATATTCTTGTTTAATAGGGGGCAGTATTATAGTAGTTATATTCTTGTACATAGGGGCAGTATTATAGTAGTTATATTCTTGTTTAATAGGGGGCAGTATTATAGTAGTTATATTCTTGTACATAGGAGCAGTATTATAGTAGTTATATTCTTGCACATAGGGGGCAGTATTATAGTAGTTATATTCTTGTACATAGGGGCAGTATTATAGTAGTTATATTCTTGTGCATAGGGGGCAGTATTATAGTAGTTATATTCTTGTACATAGGGGGCAGTATTATAGTAGTTATATTCTTGTATATAGGGGCAGTATTATAGTAGTTATATTCTTGTACATAGGGGCAGTATTATAGTAGTTATATTCTTGTTTAATAGGGGGCAGTATTATAGTAGTTATATTCTTGTACATAGGAGCAGTATTATAGTAGTTATATTCTTGTACATAGGGGCAGTATTATAATAGTTATATTCTTGTACATAGGGGCAGTATTATAGTAGTTATATTCTTGTACATAGGGGCAGTATTATAGTAGTTATATTCCTGTACATAGGGGGCAGTATTATAGTCGTTATATTCTTGTACATAGGGGCAGTATTATAGTAGTTATATTCTTGCACATAGGGGGCAGTATTATAGTAGTTATATTCTTGTACATAGGGGCAGTATTATAGTAGTTATATTCTTGTACATAGGGGGCAGTATTATAGTAGTTATATTCTTGTACATAGGGGGCAGTATTATAGTAGTTATATTCTTGTATATAGGGGCAGTATTATAGTAGTTATATTCTTGTACATAGGGGCAGTATTATAGTAGTTATATTCTTGTTTAATAGGGGGCAGTATTATAGTAGTTATATTCTTGTACATAGGAGCAGTATTACAGTAGTTATATTCTTGTACATAGGGGGCAGTATTATAGTAGTTATATTCTTGTACATAGGGGGCAGTATTATAGTAGTTATATTCTTGTACATAGGAGCAGTATTATAGTAGTTATATTCTTGTATATAGGGGGCAGTATTATAGTAGTTATATTCTTGTACATAGGAGCAGTATTATAGTAGTTATATTCTTGTACATAGGGGCAGTATTATAGTAATTATATTCTTGTACATAGGGGGCAGTATTATAGTAGTTATATTCTTGTACATAGGGGGCAGTATTATAGTAGTTATATTCTTGTACATAGGAGCAGTATTATAGTAGTTATATTCTTGTACATAGGGGCAGTATGATAGTAGTTATATTCTTGTACATACGAGCAGTATTATAGTAGTTATATTCTTGTACATAGGGACAGTATTATAGTAGTTATATTCTTGTACATAGGGGGCAGTATTATAGTAGTTGTATTCTTGTACATAGGGAGCAGTATTATAGTAGTTATATTCTTATACATAGGAGCAGTATTATAGTAGTTATATTCTTGTACATAGGTGGCAGTATTATAGTAGTTATATTCTTGTACATAGGAGCAGTATTATAGTAGTTATATTCCTGTCCATAGGGGCAGTATTATAGTAGCTATATTCTTGTACATAGAAAGCAGTATTATAGTAGCTATATTCTTGTACATAGGGGGCAGTATTATAGTAGTTATATTCCTGTACATAGGGGCAGTATTATAATAGTTATATTCTTGTACATAGGGTGCAGTATTATAGTAGTTACCGCATATTCTTGTATATAGGAGCAGTATTATAGTAGTTATATTCCAGTACATAGGGGCAGTATTATAGTAGTTATATTCTTGTACATAGGGGCAGTATTATAGTAGTTATAGTCTTGTACATAGGAGCAGTATTATAGTAGTTATATTCCAGTACATAGGAGCAGTATTATAGTAGTTATATTCTTGTACATAGGAGCAGTATTATAGTAGTTATATTCCAGTACATAGGAGCAGTATTATAGTAGTTATATTCTTGTACATAGAGAGCAGTATTATAGTAGTTATATTCTTATACATAGGGGGCAGTATTATAGTAGTTATATTCTTGTACATAGGGGGCAGTATTATAGTAGTTATATTCTTGTACATAGGAGCAATTGTGTCTTTTGTGCATTCATGGTTGTTGAACATCAGCTGAAATTCAGGACTCTCTGAAAACTAGTGAAGTGGCTGTTTCAAGATGCACAATAAGGAGGCACTTTAAGAAAAATGGGCTGCATGGTCGAGTCACCAGAAGAAAGCCATTACTGCACAAATGCCACAAAGTATCTCGCCTACAATACGCCAAACAGCACAGAGACAAGCCTCAATACTTCTGAAATAAGGTAATTTGGAGTGATGAGACAAAAATTGAACTTTGTGGCCACAACCATAAACATTACATTTGAAGAGAGGTCAACAAGGTCTATGATGAAAGGAACACCATTCCTACAGTAAAGCACAGAGGTGGATCGCTGATGTTTTGGGGATGTGTGAGCTACAAAGGCACAGGAAACTTGGTGAAAGTTGAAGGAAAGATGAATGCAGCACATTATCAGCAAATACTGGAGGCAATTTTGCACTCATCAGCCTGGAAGCTGCGCATGGGACGTACTTGGACGTTCCAACATGACAATGATCCAAAATACAATGCCAAGTCGAACTGTCATTGGGTACAGCAGAACAAAGTCAAAGTTCTGGAGTGGCCATCTCAGTCTCCTGACCTCAATATCATTGAGCCACTCTGGGGAGATCTCAAGCGCGCAGTTCATGCTAAACAGCCCAGGAATTTACAGGAGCTGGAGGCTTTTTGCCAAGAAGAATAGGCAGCTTTACCATCTGAGAAAATGAAGAACCTCATCCACAACTACCACAAAAGACTTCAAGCTGTCATTGATGTTAGAGGGAGCAATACACGGTATTAAGAACTGGAGTATGTGAACTTTTGATCAGGGTCATTTGGATGTTTTTGATTGTCATTAAGATATAAAAAGAGAAATCACAGTAGTTTGACAATAAATGGCTTCACCCAACCAATAACCACGAGTGGAGAAAAAGGTTTTTGTTATCATTCATATTCTCTGAAACAAGGCCAAGAAAGGAAAAATTCTCCCGGGGTATGTAAACTTTTGAGCACAACTGTATGCTTCAATAAACTTTGGAATTTCTCAGATCTGCCTGCTGCTGGAATCCTTGTTTTTCTATCCAGTTGTAGTAGTATTTATATTCTTGTACATAGGAGGCAGTATTATAGTAGTTATATTCTTGTACATAGGGGGCAGTATTATAGTAGTTATATTCTTGTACATAGGGAGCAGTATTATAGTAGTTATATTCTTGTACATAGGGGGTAGTATTATAGTAGTTATATTCTTGTACATAGGGAGCAGTATTATAGTAGTTATATTCTTGTACATAGGGGGCAGTATTATAATAGTTATATTCTTGTACATAGGGGGCAGTATTATAGTAGTTATATTCTTGTACATGGGGGGCAGTATTATAGTAGTTATATTCTTGTACATAGGGAGCAGTATTATAGTAGATATATTCTTGTACATAGGGAGCAGTATTATAGTAGTTATATTCTTGTACATAGGAGCAGTATTATAGTAGTTATATTCTTGTACATAGGGGGCAGTATTATAGTAGTTATATTCTTGTACATAGGGAGCAGTATTATAGTAGTTATATTCTTGTACATAGGGGGTAGTATTATAGTAGTTATATTCTTGTACATAGGGGGCAGTATTATAGTAGTTATATTCTTGTACATAGGGAGCAGTATTATAGTAGTTATATTCTTGTATATAGGGAGCAGTATTATAGTAGTTATATTCTTGTACATAGGGGGCAGTATTATAGTAGTTATATTCTTGTACATAGGGAGCAGTATTATAGTAGTTATATTCTTGTACATAGGGGTAGTATTATAGTAGTTATATTCTTGTACATAGGGGGCAGTATTATAGTAGTTATATTCTTGTACATAGGGGGCAGTATTATAGTAGTTATATTCTTGTACATAGGGAGCAGTATTATAGTAGTTATATTCTTGTACATAGGGGGTAGTATTATAGTAGTTATATTCTTGTACATAGGGAGCAGTATTATATTAGTTATATTCTTGTACATAGGGGGCAGTATTATAATAGTTATATTCTTGTACATAGGGGGCAGTATTATAGTAGTTATATTCTTGTACATGGGGGGCAGTATTATAGTAGTTATATTCTTGTACATAGGAGCAGTATTATAGTAGTTATATTCTTGTACATAGGGGGCAGTATTATAGTAGTTATATTCTTGTACATAGGGAGCAGTATTATAGTAGTTATATTCTTGTACATAGGGGGTAGTATTATAGTAGTTATATTCTTGTACATAGGGGGCAGTATTATAGTAGTTATATTCTTGTACATAGGGAGCAGTATTATAGTAGTTATATTCTTGTATATAGGGAGCAGTATTATAGTAGTTATATTCTTGTACATAGGGGCAGTATTATAGTAGTTATATTCTTGTACATAGGGTCAGTATTATAGTAGTTATATTCTTGTACATAGGAGCAGTATTATAGTAGTTATATTCTTGTACATAGGGGCAGTATTATAGTAGTTATATTCTTGTACATAGGGGGCAGTATTATAGTAGTTATATTCTAGTATATAGGGAGCAGTATTATAGTATTTATATTCTTGTACATAGGGGGCAGTATTATAGTAGTTATATTCTTGTTCATAGGGAGCAGTATTATAGTAGTTATATTCTTGTACATAGGGGGCAGTATTATAGTAGTTATATCCTTGTACATAGGGGGCAGTATTATAGTAGTTATATTCTTGTACATAGGGGCAGTATTATAGTAGTTATATTCTTGTATATAGGGGCAGTATTATAGTAGTTATATTCTTGTACATAGGGGGGCAGTATTATAGTAGTTATATTCTTGTACATAGGGGCAGTATTATAGTAGTTATATTCTTGTACATAGCAGCAGTATTATAGTAGTTATATTCTTGTACATAGGAGCAGTACTATAGTAGTTATATTCTTGTACATAGCAGCAGTATTATAGTAGTTATATTCTTGTACATAGGGGCAGTATTATAGTAGTTATATTCTTGTACATAGGGGTCAGTATTATAATTGTTATATTCTTATACATAGGAGCAGTATTATAGTAGTTATGTTCTTGTAAATATTGAGCAGTATTATAGTTATATTCTTGTACATAGGGGCAGTATTATAGTAGTTATATTCTTGTACATAGGGGGCAGTATTATAGTAGTTATATTCTTGTACATATTGAGCAGTATTATAGTTATATTCTTGTACATAGGGGGCAGTATTATAGTAGTTATATTCTTGTACATAGGGGGCAGTATTATAGTAGTTATATTCTTGTATATAGGGAGCAGTATTATAGTAGTTATATTCTTCTACATAGGGGCAGTATTATAGTAGTTATATTCTTCTACATAGGGACAGTATTATAGTAGTTATATTCTTGTACATAGGAGCAGTATTATAGTAGTTATATTCTTGTATATAGGGAGCAGTATTATAGTAGTTATATTCTTGTACATAGGGGGCAGTATTATAGTAGTTATATTCTTGTACATAGGGTCAGTATTATAGTAGTTATATTCTTGTACATAGGGGGCAGTATTATAGTAGTTATATCCTTGTACATAGGGGGCAGTATTATAGTAGTTATATTCTTGTACATAGGGGCAGTATTATAGTAGTTATATTCTTGTATATAGGGGCAGTATTATAGTAGTTATATTCTTGTACATAGGGGGGCAGTATTATAGTAGTTATATTCTTGTACATAGGGGCAGTATTATAGTAGTTATATTCTTGTACATAGCAGCAGTATTATAGTAGTTATATTCTTGTACATAGGAGCAGTACTATAGTAGTTATATTCTTGTACATAGCAGCAGTATTATAGTAGTTATATTCTTGTACATAGGGGGCAGTATTATAGTAGTTATATTCTTGTACATAGGGGGCAGTATTATAGTAGTTATATTCTTGTATATAGGGAGCAGTATTATAGTAGTTATATTCTTCTACATAGGGGCAGTATTATAGTAGTTATATTCTTCTACATAGGGACAGTATTATAGTAGTTATATTCTTGTACATAGGAGCAGTATTATAGTAGTTATATTCTTGTATATAGGGAGCAGTATTATAGTAGTTATATTCTTGTACATAGGGGGCAGTATTATAGTAGTTATATTCTTGTACATAGGGAGCAGTATTATAGTAGTTATATTCTTGTACATAGGGGGCAGTATTATAGTAGTTATATCCTTGTACATAGGGGGCAGTATTATAGTAGTTATATTCTTGTACATAGGGGCAGTATTATAGTAGTTATATTCTTGTATATAGGGGCAGTATTATAGTAGTTATATTCTTGTACATAGGGGGGCAGTATTATAGTAGTTATATTCTTGTACATAGGGGCAGTATTATAGTAGTTATATTCTTGTACATAGCAGCAGTATTATAGTAGTTATATTCTTGTACATAGGAGCAGTACTATAGTAGTTATATTCTTGTACATAGCAGCAGTATTATAGTAGTTATATTCTTGTACATAGGGGCAGTATTATAGTAGTTATATTCTTGTACATAGGGGTCAGTATTATAATTGTTATATTCTTATACATAGGAGCAGTATTATAGTAGTTATATTCTTGTAAATATTGAGCAGTATTATAGTTATATTCTTGTACATAGGGGCAGTATTATAGTAGTTATATTCTTGTACATAGGGGGCAGTATTATAGTAGTTATATTCTTGTACATATTGAGCAGTATTATAGTTATATTCTTGTACATAGGGGGCAGTATTATAGTAGTTATATTCTTGTACATAGGGGGCAGTATTATAGTAGTTATATTCTTGTATATAGGGAGCAGTATTATAGTAGTTATATTCTTCTACATAGGGGCAGTATTATAGTAGTTATATTCTTCTACATAGGGACAGTATTATAGTAGTTATATTCTTGTACATAGGAGCAGTATTATAGTAGTTATATTCTTGTATATAGGGAGCAGTATTATAGTAGTTATATTCTTGTACATAGGGGGCAGTATTATAGTAGTTATATTCTTGTACATAGGGTCAGTATTATAGTAGTTATATTCTTGTACATAGGAGCAGTATTATAGTAGTTATATTCTTGTACATAGGGGCAGTATTATAGTAGTTATATCCTTGTACATAGGGGGCAGTATTATAGTAGTTATATTCTAGTATATAGGGAGCAGTATTATAGTATTTATATTCTTGTACATAGGGGGCAGTATTATAGTAGTTATATTCTTGTTCATAGGGAGCAGTATTATAGTAGTTATATTCTTGTACATAGGGGGCAGTATTATAGTAGTTATATCCTTGTACATAGGGGGCAGTATTATAGTAGTTATATTCTTGTACATAGGGGCAGTATTATAGTAGTTATATTTTTGTATATAGGGGCAGTATTATAGTAGTTATATTCTTGTACATAGGGGGCAGTATTATAGTAGTTATATTCTTGTACATAGGGGCAGTATTATAGTAGTTATATTCTTGTACATAGCAGCAGAATTATAGTAGTTATATTCTTGTACATAGGAGCAGTACTATAGTAGTTATATTCTTGTACATAGCAGCAGTATTATAGTAGTTATATTCTTGTACATAGGGGCAGTATTATAGTAGTTATATTCTTGTACATAGGGGTCAGTATTACAGTTGTTATATTCTTATACATAGGAGCAGTATTATAGTAGTTATATTCTTGTAAATATTGAGCAGTATTATAGTTATATTCTTGTACATAGGGGCAGTATTATAGTAGTTATATTCTTGTACATAGGGGGCAGTATTATAGTAGTTATATTCTTGTACATATTGAGCAGTATTATAGTTATATTCTTGTACATAGGGGGCAGTATTATAGTAGTTATATTCTTGTATATAGGGAGCAGTATTATAGTAGTTATATTCTTCTACATAGGAGCAGTATTATAGTAGTTATATTCTTCTACATAGGGACAGTATTATAGTAGTTTTATTCTTGTACATAGGAGCAGTATTATAGTAGTTATATTCTTGTACATAGGGGGCAGTATTGTAGTAGTTATATTCTTGTACATAGGGGCTGTATTATAGTAGTTATATTCTTGTACATTGGAGCAGTATTATAGTAGTTATATTCTTGTACATAGGGGGCAGTATTGTAGTAGTTATATTCTTGTACATAGGGGCTGTATTATAGTAGTTATATTCTTGTTCATAGGAGCAGTATTATAGTAGTTATATTCTTGTACATAGGGGGCAGTATTATAGTAGTTATATTCTTGTACATAGGGGGCAGTATTATAGTATAGTCTTGTACATAGGGGGCAGTATTATAGTAGTTATATTCTTTTATATAGGGGGCAGTATTATAGTAGTTACATTCTTGTACATAGGGGCAGTATTATAGTAGTTGTTTTGTACATAGGGAGAGGTATTATGGATGTGATATACTTGTACATGGAGAGTATCTCTATAGATATATTATATTATTATATTACCAGATTGAGCTGGTGTTTTATTGCATTTTATTAACAGTGACCTTTGGATCTGACAGTTTTGAAGGTTTTTGAGCTGACGCTCTCCTTACACTATTATGATGTCCTCCGTAAGTGGCAATTGAGTGATTTTTACCTTTCAGACGGTAAATTCGGGGGTCTGGGAAATCCAGTGTCAACCCCTGTGGAACATTCTGCAGAATGGTAAAAATAAAATCAAACTAATTCTGTTACTAGCTGGTGACTAGTGTGTCCCTTCAATGGCCGAGAACAGCTAAAGCAGCTGGGAAATCTGCGGACACCACCAAACAGCTCCTTGTATCTCCACTTTCTGGACCCCTCTGTATGTCACACACTAGGAATAGGATATTGGGATTCTCATTAGTGTTTGGGTTGTGAGAGGGATTCTGCCCTAAGTCATCAGGACAGGTCTTGGTCTTGTAATTGGTTTTTATAAGACTTCACATTGAGGGCGGTGAATAAACGTTGCTTTGACCACAAACATGACCTGGTTTTCGGGTAGAAGCGCATCCTGCCAGCTTCCTTACGAGCAGGGGCAGAGCGGGAGCTGACTGCTGCACACAATTGTGTCTTTTGTGCATTCATGGTTGTTGAACAGCAGCCACCATTCCCCGACCAGAAGTGACAATAGGCTTGTTTCACTGCAAGGCCGAAAGGAACTTCTTCAAAGTCACATGGAGGGAGGCAGGAAATGGCAGCTTTATCTGTCCACAATATACTTTACAGCATCTATAAGAAACCTCCATCACAAGACCTCACATCCCTTGTCAAAGACGGCCATACTTATGATAGGACAGTCCTGGGTTGTGACATCACTGTGCTGATTATAGGACAGTCCTGGGTTGTGACATCACTGTGCTGATTATAGGACAGTCCTGGGTTGTGACATCACTGTGCTGATTATAGGACAGTCCTGGGTTGTGACTAGTGTTGAGCCACCCCCGTAGTGTTCGAGTTCGGTTCGGTTCGTCGAACACCTTCGAACACCGTTAAAACCAATGGCAGGCAAACAAAAACACATAGAAACACATAGAAAACACCTTCAAAGGTGTCCAAAAGCTGACAAACTGCTCAGAAGACACAACTAACACATGGAAAAGTGACAAGTACATATAGTCATGCGAAAAGAAAAGAGGTGGAGGAGTAAAAGGAGGGGGAGACACAGATATAGGCATGTCATGCCCTTCTAAAATCCAAAAAGTGAGAAGCCGAGACGGCCAGTCCGCTCCTGCCCGTGCCACCTCCGTGTCGCCGGGTTTGTGCCAGAGCCGCGGTGAACCCTGACGGCCAGCCCCCCTCTCCCAATACTGGTGCCTGTCCGCTGGTGGGTCGAGAGAGCCCCCCTGTGGTGGAGGCAGCTCTAAGCTTTTTAATTTAAATTTTCCCTCTAATTTGAATGAATACACTTTAAATCCATTTACAAGGATCTATTGGAGGGCAAGTCTCATGCCAGCAGCCGCGAAATTCCAGCTCCAGTAGCGTCCACTAAAGCTGCTGCAGTTAAAAAGCTTTTATAAGGATCGAGCTCGGCTGTCCACCGCAAAGCATCCTAGTGCCAGTCCCAGCCCCTATGCCTTGGGGTGCCTCCTGATGCTCTTCACTAAGTATCCCGTGGTCCCGAAGCATTTCCTTTGAAAAAATTAAGTGTCCAAACTACAGGTGGTGTAGCTTGCTTAACAGCCGGGATAATCCGCTGACTAGCAGACACTGCTACTAGGCACAAAGTATTTCCTGGGCTAGATGCAGTTAAAAATTTGTAAGTAGATACTCTCGTTGGATGCTGAGAAAGCATTCCATAGAGTCTCCTGGCACGCCATATATGATTCTCTTAAAAAGCTTGGGGTAGGGGTCTAGGGGACCCTTTTATAGCCAAAATCACGGCCCTGTATCACAATACGTCACCTAGGCTGAAGATAAATGGAACTGTAGCACCGAGGGCTCGGTTGCTACAGACGTATTGCACCTCACCCAGAGGTGTGATATCTCACTCTCAGATAAGGATGGAGTGTGGATCAGGACCCGACACCTGCATGCATTACACCACATTGCCGTGGGGCAGGGCGACCAATATGCCCCTGAGATGGGCACGACAGTCCCTGTCCCTGGCTGGAGTGGGGGGAGGGAACACTGAGGAAGGGGAACCCTGCAGTGCAGGAGCAGGGAGGAAGCAGTTCCTGGGTGCATTGAGAAGGGAGTATAAAAGGTGGGCACCATCTTAGTTCAGTGCAGAGAAGTCTGAGCAGAAGTGGCAGGGAGCAGGGGCTCTGCATGAGCTCTGCTCCGGAGGCGGGCCTAGTAACAGAGGCCCAGGCCTGCAAGAGGGAGAAGGAAGGAAGAGGAGCGGAGAAGGCTCCAGGAACGAGGAATGAAGGGATCGCAGGGGTGCGGACGGGCGAGTCGCCACCGCACGCCCGAATCCACCTGCGTGGAGGGGTCAGGCCAAAGGGGGAGACCGGTCCCCGAACTAGTGGAGGCAGGAAACGACCCTCAGCTAGAAACCGGAGGCTCTGACATTTTATGTGGCGCAGCCCCTTGCTCCACCCGCTAGGAAGGCACCACATAGGGTCAGGGAAACTGGCGCCAAGTTTACCAAGAGGAGGCCCGAGGCAGCCGGACAGAAGTGTTGGTAAGAAAGGCCAGACAAAGGACACACAAAGGGGGTCCTGTGAAGCGCTCCAAAGTTATCTGGGAGTTGTCTGAGCCCCTCACCTGGTGAGCACAGTACGACGTGGGCAGCCGTTACCTGCAGACGTGGTCTGTCTAATAAGAACTGTGAGTAAAGGCCCTGAACTGCATCACTGACTCCGTGTCGTTACTGCTGCTGCCCTGCACCATCACCCCCATCCTCCGCATACACTGCCCTGAGGCTATACTCCTCCCGTGGGGAGTTATGCTACGCTCTGCTGCACCCACAACACCAGCCTTAGCGGTCTGCCCTCTAGCGGCGGTTCACTCTGACCGCAATCCACGGGTGGCGTAGTTGGACATTTAAACATCAAAACCACATAAATAGTTCCGCCACTGGTTTGACCGCCCTGAGCCACGGAACCGGATCGCCGCCACGAAGACTACAACCACCAGCATCCACCAAAAAGGGTCCGGCTCCGGGTGTCCCAAGGCCCAGGGGGTGCGTCAGAACATTTTCATCACCTTTCACAATCACCAATGGGACAAGGCAGGGATGTCCTCTGTCCCCTCTCTTATACATCCTAGTGACGGAGCACCTGCTCTCATCAATTCGCCATAACCCCAATATTAGGTGGACTGAGGTGGGAGGCACCGAGTACAAGTGCTCTCTATTTGCTGATGATGTCCTAGTATATATCACTCAATCACATATATCCATCCCTGCTGTTATGGCTGAAATAGATCACTTTGTTACATGGTAAAATTTTAAAATCAATGCAGCGAAGTCTGAGGCCCTCGATGTCTCCCTCCCCAAATCCATATAGGATTCCATCCAGTCCAACTTTCCCTTTGCCTGGCCCTCACAGGGTATCAAATACTTAGGAATTCCTATTCATAAAGACCTCTCCCATCTATGTTATCTTAATTTTGGGCCCTTTATTGAACAATTCCATACAGACCACGGTTGGCAAGTTAGAACTGTAAGATTCACTACGTGAACCACTGGTGTTTTGTGGAAAAGCACATGTACACCGCGTTCCAAATTATTATGCAAAAAGTGTTTAGGAGTGATAAGGGAAGAATTTGTTTGTTTGTCAGTTAAACTCATTGATGGTGATGTGTGTCAGGGCTCTTTATATCACTGTAAGCAATTGCAGACACCTGTGCTAATTAGTTTGGCAGGTGTGTCCAATGAAAGGCAAGACTACTTAAGAAGGCTCTCTCACATTATTAAGCAGCCTACATTTTCTGCCAAAATGGGAAAGAAAAAGGATGTGTCGGCTGCTGAGAAGCAACAAATTGTGGAGTGTTTAGGTCAAGGCATGACTACAATCAACATTGTGCGATGATCAGGATGAAGTGTCTTGGCAATCAAGAAGTATGTAGCTGATTCACAGTACACACGTGTGCGTGCTGATAAGGGCAAATTGAGGACTCTTTCCTACAGGCAATTACGTCAGGTTGAAAGAGCAGCGGCAAAAAAGCCTTGTCATAGCAGCAGACAAGTTTTTGAAGCTGCTTGTGCCTCCAACGTCCCCCGAACAACAAGATACAGGGTCCTTCAGAGGTTTGCAGCTGTGCATACGCCATCCTGTCGACCTCCTCTATCCACTTCACACAAGCAGAAACGGCTCCAGTGGGCCAAACATTACATGAAGACTGATTTCAAAACTGTTTTGTTCACGGATGAGTGCCGTGCAGCGCTCGATGGTCCAGATGAATGGAGTGGAGGATGGCTGGTTGATGGACACCCCACGCAAACACGGCTACAGCGCCAACAAGGAGGAGGTGGAGTAATGTTTTGGGCTGGAATCATGGGGAGAGAGATTGTCGGCCCCTTTAGGATCCCTGAAGGCGCTAAAGATGAACTCCATAATGTATGTGGATTTTCTCAAACAGCACTTCCTGCCATGGTTCAAGAAGAAGAACCGTGTATTTCACAGCAAGATCATTTTTCTGCATGATAATGCACCATCTCATGCTGCACATAAAACATCTGCATCTCTGGCTGATATGGGCATAAAAGGGGACAAACTTATGGTGTGACCCCCATGCTCCCCTGACCTCTACCCCATTCAGAACCTTTGGAGCATCATTAAAAGGAGTGTCTATGATGGCGGGAGGCAGTTCACATCTAAGCAACAGCTCTGGGAGGGTATTCTGTCCTCATGCAAAACAATTGAAGCAGAAACCATCCAAAACCTGACAAATTCAATGGACGAGAGAGTTCAGAAGCTCCTTTCGAACAAGGGGTCCTATGTGAAAATGTAACATCACGTAGAATAAAGTTTTGAGTTGAAAACTGTTTGATTTCAGTTTCTAACAACCTGCTAATGCTTATAATTTCAAAAATGACCATTTTTTTGGTCTTTATTAAAATGAAAAGGTTGATCGAAAAGTTTGGGGGATCTAAGAGTGTGGCAACCCAGTAGTCATGATTACTTCGAATTCTGACAATATGAGGGTCATGCTGAAGGTAGTGCAGCAAGAAGGCACTTATGTGTCTTGCGCATCTCGGAGCCCCAAAATTATTTTCCGGGCTAGATGCAGCTAAAAATTATTTTTAATTTTAAATCTGGTGAAGCTTATTATAGATGGCCTAATAGGATCAGTGCTGCACACTGCTACAAAGCCCAAATTATTTTCCAGTCAAGATACAGATAAACATGATTAGTAATTTGAAAGCTTAAAACGGTTGGTAGGGTGATTTTAACCAATCATCAAGCTTTTACTCTCCCCAGGATGACACAGGGGTAGAAAAGTCGTTTCGGATCCATGATTTGTTCATCTTTATGAA
This sequence comes from Phyllobates terribilis, assembly GCF_046119375.1. Lineage (NCBI taxonomy): Eukaryota > Metazoa > Chordata > Amphibia > Anura > Dendrobatidae > Phyllobates > Phyllobates terribilis. Next base: position 144,382,820 of record NW_027362767.1, read on the forward strand.
CGTGAGTCTGTCTACATTGTCAGTGGAGAGCCGCGTGCGCTTATCTGTCAGCACACCACCAGCAGCGCTGAACACACGTTCAGACAGAACGCTGGCTGCGGGGCATGACAAGATCTCCAAGGCGTAAGTGGCTAGCTCCGGCCATTTATCCAGATTGGAAGCCCAAAAAGAGCAAGGGTCCAGTGACACAGTCGTGGCTTCAATGTTTACTTGGAGATACTCCTGTACCATCGTCTCTAGGCGTTGACTATGTGTCAGACTTCTTGTCTCCTGTGGCCTTGCAAAGGATGGGCTAAAAAAGTGGTGAAATGATTCCGCAAAATTGATGTTACCAGCAGATACTGTGGTTCTGTTACGGTTTGAGTGCTGAACACTTGACGGTCCCACGGTTGGCAAGTTGGAACTGTGAGATTCACTACGTGCACCACTGGTATTTTGTGGAAAAGCACATGTAAGATTCTGCAACAGTCTCTGCTGATACTCCTGCATGCGTGCATCCCTTTCTATGGCAGGAATAATTTCTGCAAATTTACTTTTGTACCGGGGATCTAACAGTGTGGCAACCCAGTAGTCAGGATTATTTCTAATTCTCACAATTCGAGGGTCATGTTGCAGGTAGTGCAGCAAGAAGGCACTCATGTGTGTTGCGCATCCAGGAGCACCAAGTCCCTGTTGTGTTGGTGGCGAGGTAACAATCATGCTTCCTTCCTCTGTCCTCTCCCCCCAACCTCGCACAACAGAAATGTGATCAAGGTCTCCCTCATCTGATGAGTCTTCCATCAGTTCGTCCTCCACTTCTTCCTGGGCTCCTGCACCTTCCTCACTAGTTTGGCTGCTACCATGCGCCCTGGTAAAACCATCTCCCCCACCCTCACATGCCTGCCGCCTTGGTGCTGCCGACCGTCTGGACCTTGCAGATGTTAGCCCTTCCGCATACAACTCCTCCTCCTCTACTTCCTCCACCTCCTCTTGTGCCACCACCTGACTCCGAATTCTGTTTAACATGTGCTCCAGCATGTAAATCACCAGAATAGTCAAGCTGATAATGGCATCGTCAGCACTAAACATCTTCGTCGCCATTTCAAAACTGTGCAGAAGGGTGCATAGGTTCCTGATCTGAGACCACTCCTCCAGCGTGATTTGCCCCACCTCTGAATCTCGTTGGCCCAGGCTATACGTCAGAACGTATTGCACCAGGGCTTGTCGGTGCTGCCACAGTCGCTGCAACATGTGCAGAGTTGAATTCCACCGGGTAGGCACATCGCATTTTAGCCGGTGAAGTGGCAGGCCCAACGACTTCTGTAGAGATGTAAGTCGCTGAGCTGCGGGATGCGAACGGCGGAAGTGAGCACACAGCGACCGTGCCCTCTGCAGAAGGCCATCTAGTCTGGGATAGTGGGCTAAAAATTGCTGGACAACCAGGTTCAACACGTGAGCCATACAAGGCACGTGTGTGACATTGCCCCGGCGAAGGGCCGCACCCAGGTTTGCAGCATTGTCGCACACGGCCTTCCCTGGTTTCAGGTCCAGTGGAGACAACCATTCATGAAATTGGTTCTCCAGAGCTGACCACAACTCCTCAGCTGTGTGACTCACATTTCCCAGACATTTCAATGTAAAAACCGCCTGATGACGTTGAGCCCTACTGCCAGCATAGTAAGGAGGTGTGCAGGATCCCTTCTGCGCAGTTAGAAAGCTTGTGGCATGACCAGACAGGCTTTGGGTGCAGGTGGAAGACCGAGAGGAGGTTGAGGAGGCAGAAGCAGTGGAGGAACTTTGACATAAAGAGGATTGACGCACAACTCGTGGGGACGGCAAGACTTGGACAGCAGCCCCTTGTCCTGCTGTCACCATAGTTACCCAGTGCCCAGTCAGTGACATGTAACGCCCCTGTCCATGCCTACTCGTCCAAGTGTCTGTGGTGAAATGCACCCTGTCACACACAGAGTTTCTCAAAGAAGCGGTGATGTTGTGTGCGACATGCTGGTGGAGCGCAGGCACACCTTTCTTTGAGAAGTAGTGCCGACTGGGCATCTGGTACTGGGGCACTGCGACGGACATAAGGTCTCGAAAATCCTCTGTGTCCACCAGGCGGAAAGGCAGCATTTATGTAGCCAAGAGCTTGCAGATGGTGAAATTCAACCTCTTAGCTTTCTCATGGCTAGGAGGAAATGGTCTTTTACTTGTCCACATCTGAGGGACCGAGGGCTGGCTATTGTGCTTAGACGGGGTTGATAAGGGTGTCCCCGGCAAACTGCCGGTCTGTGAGGAAGATGCAGGCGGACATGTTAGGTTGCCTTGATCCAAAGGTGGTGCTATCGATGTCGGACAGCGCTCAACACCAGCTGGTGTTACCACCTCCAAAGAAAATGATGACCTGCCAATCACGCTGGCTGTTGCGGGTAAAGAGGTGGCAGGTCTGCGCCCCAAAACAGGTGTGACTGCTGTCCCCCAGTCACAGAGGATGAAGAGGCCGCGGATGCACAAGATATGGCAGACGGTGATTGGCCCGGCCGGCTAGGCCGCATTGTAGCACACTGAGCTTCCCACTGCAACTTATGCTTCATGTCCATGTGCCGGTTCATGCATGAAGTACTCAAACTATGTATTTTTTGGCCTCTACTTAGCTTTTGCTGACAAATGTTACAGATAACACGAGTTGGGTCATCTTTATCGATCTGAAAAAATGCCCAGGCTATGCAAGGCTTAGCACCCATGCGACCTGAAGAGCCACCACGACTTGTGGTGAGAGGCAGAGTTGTGTTTGAGGATGCAGTTGTTGACGTGCTTCCAGTACTACGTCTCTGTCCAGGAAGGCGCAACCTGACCTCGTCGTCACTAGCATCTTCCTCCACCTCCTCTGCTGACCTCATCTCTTGGCTGACTGTGGGTTGACAGTAAGTGGGATCTCCGACCTCATCATCATCACCCTGTGCGTTATCACACCCGTCGTCCTCAGAGCCAACCTGTTCCTGCCCTGACAAAAAACTAAAGTTGTCGCTCCAATCAGGTATTTGAGTCTTATCATCGTCTTCCTCATTGTCTCCACCAACAGGAGTTACAGTTTGGGAATGAGGGTCTACATTATGGTCAGAACCTTCTGCGTCTGGTCCTGGATCCGACTCATAAAGATTCTGGGCATCAGTGCAGATCATTTCCTCGTCTGGATTCACAGAAGCGCTGGAGTCGACCTCTGATTCCCAGGCTATAGTATGAGTAAACAGCTCTGCAGACTCAACCATCTGTTCTACCTCATACTCAGACGGGCAGCTGGAGATTTGGGAGCTGTGAGGAAGCAAGTGCGATTTGGGTGACACCTTTGAGGACTGGAGTATTTGTGATGTTGAAGTTGATGTGGAGGAGAGCCCACTTAAAGGAGCACTTGATATCCGTTGAAGCACCTGCTGTTTTTGTGCCTCATCTGGAATTTGTAGCGATTGGCGTGGCCGTAAGAAAGGGATCTTATCACATTGTCCGCTAAAAGAAGTAGACATTTTAGTTTGGCTGGAAGATGGTCTTTCTTCTGCACCTACCCCACGGACACAACCTTTTTTCCCCTTCCCAACACGCCTATTCCCCTTTCCACCAGCAGCAGGCCTTTTTCCACTCATTTTGGTGGTTAACTAATTCACAACTCTGGAGTTGTTTGCACAAAAAAACAATGGATGGTAACCGAGCAGAGCTGAGTGGCCAAACTGTGGTATTAGGCCAAAACTATTGGCTGGGCTAGATGCAGAAAAAAATTATTTTTAATTTGCAACCTGATGGAGGTCAGTATAGATGGACTAATAGACCAAGTCCCACACACTGCTAGAAGCCCAAATATTTTTTCAGAGCTAGATGCAGAAAAAAATTATTTTTAATTTGCAACCTGATGGAGGTCAGTATAGATGGACTAATAGAACAAGTCCCACACGCTGCTAGAAGCCCAAATATTTTTTCAGAGATAAATGAAGAAAAAAATTATTTTTAATTTGCAACCTGATGGAGGTCAGTATAGATGGACTAATAGACCAAGTCCCACACACTGCTAGAAGCCCAAATATTTTTTCAGAGCTAGATGCAGAAAAAAAATATTTTTAATTTGCAACCTGATGGAGGTCAGTATAGATGGACTAATAGAACAAGTCCCACACGCTGCTAGAAGCCCAAATATTTTTTCAGAGATAAATGAAGAAAAAAATTATTTTTAATTTGCAACCTGATGGAGGTCAGTATAGATGGACTAATAGACCAAGTCCCACACACTGCTAGAAGCCCAAATATTTTTTCAGAGCTAGATGCAGAAAAAAATTATTTTTAATTTGCAACCTGATGGAGGTCAGTATAGATGGACTAATAGACCAAGTCCCACACACTGCTAGAAGCCCAAATATTTTTTCAGAGCTAGATGCAGAAAAAAATTATTTTTAATTTGCAACCTGATGGAGGTCAGTATAGATGGACTAATAGACCAAGTCCCACACACCGCTAGAAGCCCAAATATTTTTTCAGAGCTAGATGCAGAAAAAAATTATTTTTAATTTGCAACCTGATGGAGGTCAGTATAGATGGACTAATAGACCAAGTCCCACACACTGCTAGAAGCCCAAATATTTTTTCAGAGCTAGATGCAGAAAAAAATTATTTTTAATTTGCAACCTGATGGAGGTCAGTATAGATGGACTAATAGACCAAGTCCCACACACTGCTAGAAGCCCAAATATTTTTTCAGAGCTAGATGCAGAAAAAAATTATTTTTAATTTGCAACCTGATGGAGGTCAGTATAGATGGACTAATAGACCAAGTCCCACACACCGCTAGAAGCCCAAATATTTTTTCAGAGCTAGATGCAGAAAAAAATTATTTTTAATTTGCAACCTGATGGAGGTCAGTATAGATGGACTAATAGACCAAGTCCCACACACTGCTAGAAGCCCAAATATTTTTTCAGAGCTAGATGCAGAAAAAAATTATTTTTAATTTGCAACCTGATGGAGGTCAGTATAGATGGACTAATAGAACAAGTCCCACACGCTGCTAGAAGCCCAAATATTTTTTCAGAGATAAATGAAGAAAAAAATTATTTTTAATTTGCAACCTGATGGAGGTCAGTATAGATGGACTAATAGACCAAGTCCCACACACTGCTAGAAGCCCAAATATTTTTTCAGAGCTAGATGCAGAAAAAAATTATTTTTAATTTGCAACCTGATGGAGGTCAGTATAGATGGACTAATAGAACAAGTCCCACACGCTGCTAGAAGCCCAAATATTTTTTCAGAGATAAATGAAGAAAAAAATTATTTTTAATTTGCAACCTGATGGAGGTCAGTATAGATGGACTAATAGACCAAGTCCCACACACTGCTAGAAGCCCAAATATTTTTTCAGAGCTAGATGCAGAAAAAAATTATTTTTAATTTGCAACCTGATGGAGGTCAGTATAGATGGACTAATAGACCAAGTCCCACACACCGCTAGAAGCCCAAATATTTTTTCAGAGCTAGATGCAGAAAAAAATTATTTTTAATTTGCAACCTGATGGAGGTCAGTATAGATGGACTAATAGACCAAGTCCCACACACTGCTAGAAGCCCAAATATTTTTTCAGAGCTAGATGCAGAAAAAAATTATTTTTAATTTGCAACCTGATGGAGGTCAGTATAGATGGACTAATAGACCAAGCCCCACACACTGCTAGAAGCCCAAATATTTTTTCAGAGCTAGATGCAGAAAAAAATTATTTTTAATTTGCAACCTGATGGAGGTCAGTATAGATGGACTAATAGACCAAGTCCCACACACTGCTAGAAGCCCAAATATTTTTTCAGAGCTAGATGCAGAAAAAAATTATTTTTAATTTGCAACCTGATGGAGGTCAGTATAGATGGACTAATAGACCAAGTCCCACACACCGCTAGAAGCCCAAATATTTTTTCAGAGCTAGATGCAGAAAAAAATTATTTTTAATTTGCAACCTGATGGAGGTCAGTATAGATGGACTAATAGACCAAGTCCCACACACTGCTAGAAGCCCAAATATTTTTTCAGAGCTAGATGCAGAAAAAAATTATTTTTAATTTGCAACCTGATGGAGGTCAGTATAGATGGACTAATAGAACAAGTCCCACACGCTGCTAGAAGCCCAAATATTTTTTCAGAGATAAATGAAGAAAAAAAATATTTTTAATTTGCAACCTGATGGAGGTCAGTATAGATGGACTAATAGAACAAGTCCCACACACTGCTAGAAGCCCAAATATTTTTTCAGAGCTAGATGCAGAAAAAAATTATTTTTAATTTGCAACCTGATGGAGGTCAGTATAGATGGACTAATAGACCAAGTCCCACACACTGCTAGAAGCCCAAATATTTTTTCAGAGCTAGATGCAGAAAAAAATTATTTTTAATTTGCAACCTGATGGAGGTCAGTATAGATGGACTAATAGACCAAGTCCCACACACCGCTAGAAGCCCAAATATTTTTTCAGAGCTAGATGCAGAAAAAAATTATATTCAGTTTGCAACCTGATGGAGGTCAGTATAGATGGACTAATAGAATGATGCTATGCCCAAAAGATTTTACTTCACTAGGTGCAGTAAAAAAATTGGTATTCTATACACAGGTGGTATATCTTGCAACACAGATAGGCTACTCCACTGACTAACACACTCTGCAATAGGCCAAAAAGGATTAGCTTTGCTAGATTCAGCCAAATGCTGTGAAAAAAACTTGCACAGCACTGGCACAGACCTGCCTGGCAAAAACTGATAGGAACTGATGTAACCTAGTCCTGAAAAGGACTCCAATTACAATTAGTCTTTACTCCCACAATCTATCTATTTAAGAGCACAGACCTGCCTGATAAAAGTCGTAGGAAATGCTGTAACCTAGTCCTTAAAAGGACTGCAATCACAACTATTCCCTACTCCCAAGCTATCTGTATATTTGTGCGAAAATTGGCTTGAAATTAACAAGGTATAGCGCACACAGCAACAGCGGTGCCGTCTAACACGCAGCTGCAGCAGTGAGAAAATGGTGGCGACGGGGAAAATGGCTTGGTCTTATAGGGCAAGGACATGTGACATACACTGCCAATCACACATGCCCTTGCTTGTGTGAAAAAAAGCACTTCGCTCCGTGTGTGCGCTGCTGATAGGCTGACAGATTGCACCTCCCCACTGCAAATGCGGGAAAGAGAAAAAAAAATGGAGATCTTCATTGTTCCTGCAGAGATCCATCCCCTGCCCCTCCCCCCGCCCCGCTGTACACTCAAACTGCGTATTAACATTAATTTTCATCATTACTGAGAAAAAATCCAGTTATGATTTTGGTGCACGAACAGTTATCGAACATAACCTCGAACAGCCGAATTTTTCTCAAATTGTTCGTGTTCGCCGACCGGCTCGAACACCGCCCAAAACAGCTCGAATTTGAGATTGGCGAACAGTTCGAGTAGAACAACGCTCATCTCTAGTTGTGACATCACTGTGCTGATTATAGGACAGTCCTGGGTTGTGACATCACTGTGCTCATTATAGGACAGTCCTGGGTTGTGACATCACTGTGCTCATTATAGGACAGTCCTGGGTTGTGACATCACTGTGCTCATTATAGGACAGTCCTGGGTTGTGACATCACTGTGCTCATTATAGGACAGTCCTGGGTTATGACATCACTGTATTCATTATAGGACAGTCCTGGGTTGTGACATCACTGTATTCATTATAGGACAGTCCTGGGTTGTGACATCACTGTGCTCATTATAGGACAGTCCTGGGTTGTGACATCACTGTGCTCATTATAGGACAGTCCTGGGTTGTGACATCACTGTGCTCATTATAGGACAGTCCTGTGTTGTGACATCACTGTGCTCATTATAGGACAGTCCTGGGTTGTGACATCACTGTGCTCATTATAGGACAGTCCTGGGTTGTGACATCACTGTGCTCATTATAGGACAGTCCTGGGTTGTGACATCATTGTGCTCATTATAGGACAGTGCTGGGTTGTGATATCACTGTGCTCATTATAGGACAGTTCTGGGTTGTGACATCACTGTGCTCATTATAGGACAGTGCTGGGTTATGATATCACTGTGCTCATTATAGGACAGTCCTGGGTTGTGACATCACTGTGCTCATTATAGGACAGTCCTGGGTTGTGACATCACTGTGCTCATTATAGGACAGTACTGGGTTGTGACATCACTGTGCTCATTATAGGACAGTCCTGGGTTGTGACATCACTGTGCTCATTATAGGACAGTCCTGGGTTGTGACATCACTGTGCTCATTATAGGACAGTCCTGGGTTGTGACATCACTGTGCTCATTATAGGACAGTCCTGGGTTGTGACATCACTGTATTCATTATAGGACAGTCCTGGGTTGTGACATCACTGTGCTGATTATAGGACAGTCCTGGGTTGTGACATCACTGTGCTCATTATAGGACAATCCTGGGTTGTGACATCACTGTGCTCATTATAGGACAGTCCTGGGTTGTGACATCACTGTGCTCATTATAGGACAGTCCTGGGTTATGACATCACTGTGCTCATTATAGGACAGTCCTGGGTTATGACATCACTGTGCTGATTATAGGACAGTCCTGGGTTGTGACATCACTGTGCTCATTATAGGACAGTCCTGGGTCGTGACATCACTGTGCTCTTTATAGGACAGTCCTGGGTTGTGACATCACTGTGCTCATTATAGGACAGTCCTGGGTTGTGACATCACTGTGCTCATTATAGGACAGTCCTGGGTTGTGACATCACTGTGCTCATTATAGGACAGTCCTGGGTTGTGACATCACTGTGCGCATTATAGGACAGTCCTGGGTTGTGACATCACTGTGCTCATTATAGGACAGTCCTGGGTTGTGACATCACTGTATTCATTATAGGACAGTCCTGGGTTGTGACATCACTGTGCTGATTATAGGACAGTCCTGGGTTGTGACATCACTGTGTTCATTATAGGACAGTCCTGGGTCGTGACATCACTGTGCTCTTTATAGGACAGTCCTGGGTTGTGACATCACTGTGCGCATTATAGGACAGTCCTGGGTTGTGACATCACTGTGCTCAATATAGGACAGTCCTGGGTTGTGACATCACTGTGCTCATTATAGGACAGTCCTGGGTTATGACATCACTGTGCTCATTATAGGACAGTCCTGGGTTATGACATCACTGTGCTGATTATAGGACAGTCCTGGGTTGTGACATCACTGTGTTCATTATAGGACAGTCCTGGGTTATGACATCACTGTGCTCATTATAGGACAGTCCTGGGTTATGACATCACTGTGCTCATTATAGGACAGTCCTAGATTGTGACATCACTGTGCTCATTATAGGACAGTCCTGGGTTGTGACATCACTGTGCTCATTATAGGACAGTCCAGGGTTGTGACATCACTGTGCTCATTATAGGACAGTCCTGGGTTGTGACATCACTGTGTTCATTATAGGACAGTCCTTGGTTGTGACATCACTGTGCTCATTATAGGACAGTCCTGGGTTGTGACATCACTGTGCTCATTATAGGACAGTCCTGGGTTGTGACATCACTGTGCTCATTATAGGACAGTCCTGGGTTGTGACATCACTGTGCTCATTATAGGACAGTGCTGGGTTGTGACATCACTGTGCTCATTATAGGACAGTCCTGGGTTATGATATCACTGTGCTCATTATAGGACAGTCCTGGGTTGTGACATCACTGTGCTCATTATAGGACAGTCCTGGGTTGTGACATCACTGTGCTCATTATAGGACAGTCCTGGGTTGTGACATCACTGTGCTCATTATAGGACAGTCCTGGGTTGTGACATCATTGTGCTCATTATAGGACAGTGCTGGGTTATGATATCACTGTGCTCATTATAGGACAGTGCTGGATTGTGACATCACTGTGCTCATTATAGGACAGTCCTGGGTTGTGACATCACTGTGCTCATTATAGGACAGTCCTGGGTTGTGACATCACTGTGCTCATTATAGGACAGTCCTGGGTTGTGACATCACTGTGCTCATTATAGGACAGTCCTGGGTTGTGACATCACTGTGCTCATTATAGGACAGTCCTGGGTTGTGACATCACTGTGCTCATTATAGGACAGTGCTGGGTTATGATATCACTGTGCTCATTATAGGACAGTCCTGGGTTGTGACATCACTGTGCTCATTATAGGACAGTCCTGGGTTGTGACATCACTGTGCTCATTATAGGACAGTGCTGGGTTATGACATCACTGTGCTCATTATAGGACAGTCCTGGGTTGTGACATCACTGTGCTCATTATAGGACAGTCCTGGGTTGTGACATCACTGTGCTCATTATAGGACAGTCCTGGGTTGTGACATCACTGTGCTCATTATAGGACAGTCCTGGGTTGTGACATCACTGTGCTCATTATAGGACAGTCCAGGGTTGTGACATCACTGTGCTCATTATAGGACAGTCCTGGGTTATGATATCACTGTGCTCATTATAGGTCATTACTTATGACCCACTGAGAAGAGTGGATCAGTTTAGGCGTCAGGCAGTGGTTCCTGATGGGGAAGTCTGGAAGTTTGTGAACCATCTCAGCTCCTGGCTCGTGGCAGTCCTATAACCCTTGACTGCATTAGACGTTACAGCTCCTCTTCCAAAACCTTCTACATAAGAAATTCATATCACATATTAAAATGGATTCCAGTAATTGAGTTTTCAGGCTCAAAGAGGTCAACAAATGTCACTGAATGTTGGTGTCAACTTCCAGGTCATAGTAATCTCTACCTTGGTTAATGTTTTCTCACCACTTCGAGGACAACAAAAATTGCTGGCACACTACTGAGGACTCCATAACTTCAAGAATAGTAGTAACCCAAGACAAGGTTATGGGACAGAGCAGAGAACAAGCACTTCTGACTTACATGGCATCCACAGTAAATTATTATTCCACGTACTGATGAAAATATGCAATACATATTTAATATTGACCATGAGACAGATACTCTTACTTGTTTCCATTGTGCATTACTGATGATTTTTGGCTATCACAACTCACATAATTTATCTGGCACTTATGAAAGGTTCTCTCCATGAGAATCTAGTTAGTTGGCCTAATGGGCGTTACTGGCTGATAGTGCTAAGCAAAAAGATTTGCAGTACCCTGGTCCAGCAGCCCGGTCAGTAGTCAATGGCCAGCGGATCAGAGCCTTGTGAACCTCCTCCTTCCTGCCAGCATTCCCGACTCAACTTTTGATTAGTAGGTCCGACACAGTGTCACCATTGTGACGCAATGCAGGCAGAACGTCACCATGGTTCAACAAAACCAAAGAAGAGCTGGGTATGCTGACAGATAGGAGAAAGTTCAGAGGGCTGTGGTCACTAACAGGTGATCTCTGGTCCAGTGTCCTGCAAATCATTTTGCTAAACCCTACTGGCCGATGTATAGACTTCATATGCTAGCACACATAATAGCCCATATAGCAGTCTTAAAAGTGTTCTCCGTACCTTATGAACTTTTTACAACTTTTCAACACTTATTTGGACCTTTGTAGAGTCTATTTATTAGGTCAAAAGCACCAAAAATGACTCGTAAGACAACCATCCATATTTTAGAAGACTTATTTAAGAATGCGACTAAGAACGTGATAACCACTCGAAGTGTCATGTCACTTTTCTGACCTCAATGGGATCAAAGGACAGAATGGTGAAGAAGGGACATGACTTCCTGTTCTACGTTTTTGAGCTTTGGTGGCAAGAACTGGTTCCAGGAGATGGACTTAAAATAATTTCTGCTACATGGCACCCTTTTCTCCATGATTTCTTTGCTTAATGATGAGAGGTTTAACCATACCCTTAACAAAGGACAAATTATAATCAGTCACAGCCTTCCATATGTAAAGTCAAAATTTCCTATTTTGAGAACCTTTGGCAAGTGTTTTCAGGCATTAGGAAATTCCACTGAACGTTCGGCTTCTGCATCTGTGCTTCCCTAAAACCAAAAACAGTTGGATCATTGGAAAAGGGAAGTGATTTAGCAAAATCCTTGGGAAAGAAAAGAGGAGGGATAGAGTAATTTGACAAATCTCATGTGCGGGTGGGTGAAGGGGAACTTCTGGAATGTAAATGGCCAGAAAGTGCTGATTTTCTATGGTATGCCTTAAGACGAGATTTCATGATAAGCCATTGTGGAGAGCCCACAGCCAGGACATCCCTTCATAAACAAAACTGAGAATGTAAGTCTTAATGGAGGACCTGCTAAAAATATTCGATGTCCGTTGCCGGAATTGACGCCATTACAGTTCATGTTTAGGTCCTATCTGAATTGTCCCTTATACTATACATCAAGGGTTGATGTTAGGTGAGTGATGTCCCACTTTCAATGTAGTATGAAGACATGACAACAGACGACATCTTCATCTTTGGTCAGATATTTCCATAATTGGAATCTTGAATCATAGACATCTCCATTTTGGCGCAACTCACTGCCGCAGCACGTGCTGCTCATCCAGAGCGTTTGTTTCTACCTGTGCTGTCTGCATTCTCAGCTCTGTTGCATGAAGGTACCTTCCTGCAAATCCAACTCTACTAACCCGAGGTGACGAAACAACGCTTCTAGTTTTTGCATGCTTACCCAACCATATCTATTTCATTGCTCACTGTGTTGGCATTAGAGATGAGCACTTCAAACACACCCAATCAGGCCAAAAATAAGTCATCAGTCATTTCTCATGATCAGAAGAACTTGAGCCTCTACAGAGATCTCATGATCTGTTTGAAAACTTCTTCTAATAAAAAGCAGAAGGGTCAGAACCTGAATTCAAAAAAAGAAATTAGTCTTTTACTGACCATCAGTGTCAATAAAGTTTAAACATCTGGCCATATCGGGCCCAAAATCAAGTCATCTACAAGATAATGTCTGGGAAAAGGTAGAAGAAACCTTAATACCCCAAATATAATTTCCTGAGCAAACAACTAGGAGATGAGATCTTTTGAAACAATTGTCCAACTTGTTGAAAACTTACCGACTTTGTCAGGAGAGTGTCAAGATACAAGGACAGTCAGCCATAGGGCCACCAAAAAAAACTAGATCTACTATTGTTCAAATAACAAATATGGCAAATTATATGGCATGGGACGTACATTACAGGACCCAATATTGATTGGACTAAGTACTTGGATTTTGCCTTTAGGCCTCCATCCCCGATCTTTTTTTCAAGATCTACAATGGTGCTGTCGATCAGATTTTACATTGTACCAGAGGCCCTCCAAATCTTGGTATAGAGATGATAGCAAAAGGCTTTATCACCTTGTCTAAGGAGTTAATTGGGGTGATCACCAAAGGTAGACCCTTATTTTTTTTGGGCTCACTACGTATTCAGTGTACATCAGCAATAATGGACAGATCTATGTCTCATTAAACATTCTGAAGAGAAATACATAATGTGACAGCGGCCTGCAAAATACAGGTTCTTAGACAAGGATGCAATAACATTATTTAACGTTCTGTATTGATTTCCAATATCTCTCCAGCACTGATGATGTGTGACTGCAATATTCAAAAAGGATATATCTGCAGGGAAAAAGCTATTAAACAGTCTGGCTGGAACAAGTTCACAAAACTTTAACGTGAGAATGTCACGACGTAGGCGAAGTGTGGGGAGAATTTTTCTGAAGATGTCAGATGTGTCATGAGATGTGCATCAGAAATGTTAAGAGAAACAAATTACCCTCTGTGACCTCGACTTTCACTCAAGACAGAAAGTTAAACAAGTTAAAAAATAACTACTATAATACTGCCCCCTATGTACAATAATATAACTACTATAATACTGCCCCCTATATACAAGAATATACCTACTATAATACTGCTCCTCTGTACAAGAATATAACTACTATAATACTGCTCCTATGTACAAGAATATACCTACTATAATACTGCTCCTATGTACAAGAATATAACTACTATAATACTGCCCCTATGTACAAGAATATAACTACTATAATACTGCTCCCTATGTACAAGAATATAACTACTATAATACTGCTCCTATGTACAAGAATATAACTACTATAATACTGCCCCCTATGTACAATAATATAACTACCATAATACTGCCCCTATGTACAAGAATATAACTACTATAATACTGCTCCTATGTACAAGAATATACCTACTATAATACTGCTCCTATGTACAAGAATATAACTACTATAATACTGCCCCTATGTACAAGAATATAACTACTATAATACTGCCCCCTATGTACAAGAATATAACTACTATAATACTGCCCCCTATGTACAAGAATATAGCTACTATAATACTGCTCCTATGTACAAGAATATACCTACTATAATACTGCTCCTATGTAAAGAATATAACTACTAGAATACTGCCCCTATGTACAAGAATATAACTACTATAATACTGCCCCTATGTACAAGAATATAACTACTATAATACTGCTCCCTATGTACAAGAATATAACTACTATAATACTGCTCCTATGTACAAGAATATAACTACTATAATACTGCTCCTATGTACAAGAATATAACTACTATAATACTGCCCCTATGTACAAGAATATAACTACTATAATACTGCCCCCTATGTACAAGAATATAGCTACTATAATACTGCCCCTATGTACAAGAATATAACTACTATAATACTGCTCCCTATGTACAAGAATATAACTACTATAATACTGCCCCTATGTACAAGAATATAACTACTATAATACAGCCCCTATGTACAAGAATATAACTACTATAATACTGCCCCTATGTACAAGAATATAACTACTATAATACTGCCCCTATGTACAAGAATATAACTACTATAATACTGCCTCTATGTACAATAATATAACTACTAGACTACTCCCTATGTACAAGAATATAACTACTATAATACTGCTCCTATGTACAAGAATATAACTACTATAATACTGCTCCTATGTACAAGAATATAACTACTATAATACTGCCCTCTATGTACAAGAATATAACTACTATAATACTGCCCCCTATGTACAAGAATATAACTACTATAATACTGCTCCTATGTACAAGAATATAACTACTATAATACTGCCCCTATGTACAAGAATATAACTACTATAACTACTATAATACTGCCCCTATGTACAAGAATATAACTACTATAATACAGCCCCTATGTACAAGAATATAACTACTATAATACTGCCCCTATGTACAAGAATATAACTACTATAATACTGCCCCTATGTACAAGAATATAACTACTATAATACTGCCTCTATGTACAATAATATAACTACTAGACTACTCCCTATGTACAAGAATATAACTACTATAATACTGCTCCCTATGTACAGGAATATAACTACTATAATACTGCCCCCTATGTACAAGAATATAACTACTATAATACTGCCCCCTATGTACAAGAATATAACTACTATAATACTGCCCCCTATGTACAAGACTATAACTACTATAATACTGCTCCTATGTACAAGAATATAACTACTATAATACTGCCCCCTAAGTACAAGAATATAACTACTATAATACTGCTCCTATGTACAAGAATATAACTACTATAATACTGCTCCTATATACAAGAATATAACTACTATAATACTGCCCCCTATGTACAAGAATATAACTACTATAATACTGCCCCCTATGTACAAGAATATAACTACTATAATACTGCCCCTATGTACAAGAATATAACTACTATAATACTGCTCCCTATGTACAAGACTATAACTACTATAATACTGCCCCCTATGTACAAGAATATAACTACTATAATACTGCCCCCTATGTACAAGACTATAACTACTATAATACTGCTCCTATGTACAAGAATATAACTACTATAATACTGCCCCCTATGTACAAGAATATAACTACTATAATACTGCCCCCTATGTACAAGAATATAACTACTATAATACTGCCCCCTATGTACAAGACTATAACTACTATAATACTGCCCCCTATGTACAAGAATATAACTACTATAATACTGCCCCCTATGTACAAGAATATAACTACTATAATACTGCCCCCTATGTACAAGAATATAACTACTATAATACTGCCCCCTATGTACAAGAATATAACTACTATAATACTGCCCCTATGTACAAGAATATAACTACTATAATACTGCCCCTATGTACAAGAATATAACTACTATAATACTGCTCCTATATTTAAAGAAGTTGTCCACTTCTTTATTCCCTCCCCCCAATGTATCCTCCTGGGGCCCCTAAGACTTTTTGTAATTACCTTACGTTGCTGATAATGCTGTGAGCAGCGCTATCGGTGGCCGCTCGCTGGCTGCAGCTGGGGGTCACGTGATGCCTGTGAGCGGCCAGTGATAGCGCCACTCACAGGCAGTATCTGCAACAGAAGGGATTTACAAGAAGTCTTAGGGGCCCCGGGGGGATACATGGGGGGGTGGGGAATATAAAGTAGTGGACAACCCCTTTAAGAATATAAGTAGTATAAATTTGGAAAGGGAGGGAATGAGATGCCTCATAAATGTGAACTTATTTAATATGCGGGTGAGTACTGACTGTACCTTCCTTGTAAGTAATGTATGATTCTCTGTCTCTCATTATTGTTTCTTGGTTGTTTCTAGGGGTTTTGCTTCAGTGAGATGACGGCTGTATTGCCCCATACAACCACTTCCTGTATGTCACACAGGTGCAGGCATTCTGACTCAAACCCACACGTCTGGTTTATTCTTTTGTGTCTTTTTTTTATTACGATTTTCTATTTAGGTTTTACTTTTTCGTTGTGTAGCTTTGGTGTGAATTGGAATATCTTTATCTATTGATACACGTCAGCCACAAATCCTGGTTCTGGAGGTACATACATGGTGACAAAGATCGGTACTCAACACTGTGGCTTTTATTTTTTTTCTATCATGGTGGATAGAATACTGTCAAGAACACTGGAGATGGAATAGGAGGGAATGTAATAAGGGAATATAGGTTATTTTCCTTTCTTACCATATTGCCTGCCTCGGCCTAATTTTTTTATAGCCTTGGAAAACCCCTTTAAAACCCAGTGTTTTCGATCACCCATGAGCAACAAAAATTGGAGTCCTCATTAGGAACTAGCGGTGGATACCGTGTTCCCACGTTCAGGTCCTCTTCCTTACTACAATTTCACCCAAGCCAATATTGTGGACTTAGTCCACTACAGGCAAACTTACTACTGAGTACTGTACACTGATGAAGGTCATATGCGACCGAACCGTTTGTGTTTTGTACTATTATTTACTTAATTAAAATCAAGAAAAAATATTTGAGTCTCCGAGTGCCGGGTTTTGTTCTATATTGACACTCTCTTTAAGGGAGACACTTTTAAACTAGTACATGCATCCTGATCAGAACACATTCAACACATGGACAAAAAGTGGGCCCTCTATCACATAAGGGCCCACTTCAACTGGGATTTGGCCCCACGTAGAAGGATTTAGAGCCAACACATATCTCATTGACCAAGAGCGTTGTTGTTACATCTATGCGTGTGTAGCCAAAGTAAAAAAAATCTTCAAAAATGTCACCATTATCATGACTTTTACTGTCTTCTTCTTGGGTCCTAGATGTTCAGCACTCGATGGATGTTCTAAAGTTCTCAGAACCTCAGCAAAACGCTGGCCTGAACCTGCCTCCTGAACATAAGGTAAGCCCACGCCCGAAGGTCGTGAAAAGCCCCATGAGCTGCAACGTGTTAGTCATGCCTAATAGGAGATGGATGTTCCTGTCCAGGCCTGCTCCCCTCGTCGTATCCCTCGCCCCGCAGCAGGCATGCTGCAAGTATGGACAGAACGTGGCTCGAGAACACACATCTTCCCTCCACTTGTATTATCAGGCTGACATTAGAGAAATCAGAGGATGAGAACCAAATACTTTACACATTTGATGAGAAAATCTGATTAATAACGTTGCGGAGATGACTACTTGGTCTTATCTTAGTCTTGTCTGCCAGACTGGTGACTATGGAGACACTTCCTTGTAACCAGTCTGTCTTAGGTTACTTAGGTCTTTGCCTTGAGTTGGCACTAAACCGAGGGCACTTGTGGAATAAGGAGGCCTAGAAATTCCTCCCGATTCAGGACGGTCAGCCCCTCAAAATAAATTGTGGCTGGCACTGTTATAAGGGAACCTCAGTACTTTTTATATCTGTCCCTCGTTTTATTAGCCAATTCAACAGAAATTGTCAAAAAAAATTGACTTTTATTAGCGGTGGCCAGGCATCATATCCATAGCAACTGGTGCCTCAGGAAATAGTGACAGGGTCAAGTGGGAGGTACCTAAGAAATCTAATTAATAAAGCTTCAAGTATAAAACCCAGTAGGTACAACCTTTAAACCCTGCTTATAAAAGGTACATAAATTAGTCAGTCCCACTGTCAAAAAAAAAAATCAGTCTATAGTCAGTATTGGGGTGCTGTCAGGCATCATATTCCTAGCATTCAGTCCGATACAGTGCTAAGGGGCCCCAAAAGAAGGTACCCTAAATATCTGATTAATACAACTTTAAGAATTAAAGTGATGGAAAAGTTGGGTGGAGACTTCCTTAGACTCCTCCTGCATGACACTTTCCCTTCAGATGTTAATATAATGGTGAATGTCAACTCCCTTGTAAAGGCACCAAAGAAAGGTGTCTTGTGGGTGCTCGGTGCCCAGTATATGCTCCAGTATGGAATATTAAAAACAGATTGTCTTTATTTTATAATTAGATCAAAGAACCATCCCAAATATTCAGAGGGTTCACAAACATTTCACTCCTATACCCCTTTATTGTCAGCCATAAGGGGTTGTAAGTTTTCCACAGACCCTTAAGTGTATATCTGCATTGAGATTGAGGGGGTTGCAAAAGGCTTGGCACCCACTAGTCAAGTCATCTACCATGGGTCTATACAAAGAAATGCTCAGGGCCTAATACTGAGTACTGCAGATATAAAACTGACCATGTACAGATTTGGAAGCAGAGAAGTGTGCGTGATGTAATAATTACAGGGCTGAGTCACTCGCCTCTGCCGCAGTAAATAAGCATTTTCCCCCATAGACACGACGTCTCAGCGCTCAGCTATATCCAGCGTCTCTGTGTGACTGAAGCATCGAGCCCAGACCTCCGACCATACACCTCCATGGTGGGCACAAAACACGCCTTGTCTGTAAGAGCAGAGCCAGGCAGGAGTCTGTGCCCGCAGTGTGGGAATGTGGCATCCATGTTATAAATATGGATGCATTATACAAGACACTGTGGGCTTGACGTACGATGGCGGAATGATGCCCGTCTTGGCAGAATGCCCTATCAACCATGTCTCAGTGCTGATGATTTTTTTGTTAATTGGTTATGGCGCTATTACTTGGACAATGTATGCCATTATTATTTGGTTACTTGCCACTATTTGGAACTTTATAGTGCTAATACTTTAGTAATGTATGGCGTTATTACTAAGGCATTGTATGACACTACTAATTGGCCACAGTATGGCATAATTATTTGAACAACGTATGGCACTATTACTTGGACACTGTATGACACTAATATTTGGACTTTGTATGGCACTATTGATTGAACACTGTATTGCAGTTTGGTGCTATTACTTGGACCCTGTATGACACTATTACTTGGACACTGTATGATAGTATTACTTGGACCCTGTATGACACTATTACTTGGACACTGTATGACACTATTACTTGGACACTGTATGATAGTATTACTTGGACACTGTATGATAGTATTACTTGGGCACTCTATGGTGCTATTACTTGGTCATTGTATAGCGCTATTGCTTGGTCATTGTATAGCGCTATTGCTTGGTCATTGTATAGCGCTATTACTTGGGCACTGTATGGCACTGTTATTTTGATTCTATCTGGCACTATTATTTAGACACCATATGGCACTATTACTTGGACACTTTATGGCGCTATTGCTTGGGCACAGTATGACACTATTACTTGTACACTGTATGCTGCTATTACTTGGACATTTTATGGCACTCGTACTTTAGCACAGTATGGCATTGTTCTTTGATTGCTATTTGGCACCATTTGGCAGTATAATGCTTCCCACCATACAGGAGTTGTCATAGACATCCTTAGATCATGGTCCAGCATTCACAGGGCCGTGCATTACCCAAATGGTAATCTTCCCAGGGAGCACTTGGACAATGTGAGAGTCACTGCATCTGTGGAGATAACCTCTGACCTCTGTGGTCATAGAGGGTGATTTTCCGCTGATATACACATCATAAATTAGATGGCTACACCTAACTTGGATATAACTGGGACAATTCACCCATCTGGATGGTCACATTTAAATATTAGTCTGAAAATTTCAGACTTTCCTCACACCTAATATCAATCCAAATCCATTCAGTAACTGTCAGACATCAATTAAAGGGAACTGGCCATTAGGACAAGACTTTTTCAGACTATGACCTCCCTTTATAACTTTATCAAAACTGAACACATACATCCACTAAATGGTTCCCCCAAAGCACCAATTAGGTCTCTGCCCCTGAGAAGATAAGCCCTCCAGCAGTATCTTAGAGGCAGGGATTATTTGAAATGTGTCATGTGACTCTACTCAACTCAGCAGATTGGCGAAGAGCGCTCACAATGGGGAGGGGCATCCATGACAATCTGGGAGGCTGCTTAGTCTGTACTATAACACCCACCCTCCCCGGTTTATTAGAATGCTTGTAAGATAAAATACCTACTAGGAGGCCTTTAACTTTCAGAGGTTTCCAATATGGCTATAAAGCATAGTCATGAGAGGACTGGTAATCCCTATAAAATTCACTGCCGCATATTACGGTGTATTTTACGCCTAAAGCCTGATTCCACCCAACCGCGCTAATATACCAGTCATTATTATGTCACAATCCAGGAAGCTGAGATGTTTCCCAGGTCCTCACATTGCTTTAGCATGTTTGCCAACAATCTCGACATGGCCATGGGACCCAGAGAACAAACGCGATACGACTTAGAAAAAAACCCCGCCCAAAAGTGGGCATTTCTGGATGTTTCAGTTTTCCTCTGATAGTCCAGGGGGTGTGGCCTAAAGGTTCGACTCCTGCCTGTTAGAATGTTGGTAAATATTTACCAACATTCTAATAGGCAGAAGCAACAGAGCGCCGAACAATCAGGGTGTGAAGTTCTGGAGCCCTCCTGTCCTTCCAGGAGCCTCCCACAAGTTCCAAGAGGGTTGACAAGTAAATTTATATGCAATACAGACAGTGACATCCGCAAAAAAAACTCCAGGGCGGGGTGAAAACAGTGCGCAATAACAAAATTTGTGACTTTCTTCCCGATCCTCTCTCTAGCTGTATCATTTCTTTCCTCCAGTCGGATGATTTCGCCATGTGGGATATCTAATGCACAAGCGCTGCCGTTGTCCCCGGCCGGTTACAACACCCAGGGTGTGTTATACAGGAGCAGAGGTGGGGGCGGCGGGGCTGAGTACAACAAACGAGATGCTGCAAATCGCTTCCTGTTCTTTGAACAAAACAAGTGGAGCGATGTGAGGAAACATAAAAGTTTTTTTTTTTAATTTTTAAAACCAGTTATAATGTTCTTCGAGGACACAATGAAGGACGCAGATCTGTAGAGGACGTCAGGAAGAAAGGCCGACAACGACAAGGAGTATGAGACGGGCAGGAAGTGCAATTTGATATACCCAGCATGCACTGCACATACCAAGAGGTCATAGGTTCAGACTGGACCAAGACAGTATCACAACAGACAGGATTAGATACACAACTTAGCAGACTGTATCAGACAGGACTGGTTTAGATATACCAGCTCTACAGAAAAGTAATGGTGGAAACACATATCTGGTTGCATTTATAGATGACTGGTTCCTGTAGTCATCTTATAACTATACTGGAGACGCTGCAGCCCCAGTTGTACTGGGACTTTTGGTTCCCCAGCCACAGTTTGCACATCACTAGATACATATTTCACAGACTGAGGATTGCACAGAACGAACCCACTTCTGCTAGTTGACAGTGGGATCACGTCAGCGATAGTACCCAGTCTGTCTGCGGTTCTATGGGACTTTTGTGCAGACACAGCTGAGGCAGGGGGAGCAAGGACTGGAGTCTGGTGAGAGGAATCGGAGCGCCCCCTCCCCTCTGTCAGTACGTCAGCCAGAATTGCTGGAATCAGGATTCACTAAATACACTTTTTATACACCAGTCACTAATCGTATAAAGGACACCAAACCCGTTTTTATACAGAGTGTCATGCATCATATTACAGGAGAAGAGAAGGGATGTGATAACTATGGTGACAACATTTTGGGGTCCAAAAAATATGTCACTTGTTAGCCTTTTTAGCTGCTAAGACCCCCGTACAAAGAGGGAGAGAAGGATCGGGCAGTTGCATTTGGAATTTCAACCTCCAATCCCTTTGCTGATAAGTAAGAGAAACCGCTGGCAGAGGAGTCTCCCCGCAGCTTTCACTTCTCTCCTTATTGAAAACTTATAAATGAGCCAAATGTTCATGTGTATGAGGGAGCCAGGAAGATATCTGTCTACTGAACAAACATATTGCCCCCTATTTAGAAGAGTATAACTACTATAATACTGCCTCCATGTACAAGAATATAACTACTATAATACTGCCCCGCATGTACAAGAATATAACTACTATAATACTGCTCCTATGTACAAGAATATAACTACTATAATACTGCTCCCTATGTACAAGAATATAACTACTATAATACTGCTCCTATGTACAAGAATATAACTACTATAATACTGCCCCTATGTACAAGAATATACAGTGCCTACAAGTAGTATTCAACCCCCTGCAGATTTAGCTGGTTGACACATGCGGAATTAACTTGGCATTGTGACATTTGTACTGTAGATCAGCCTGGAAGTGGGAAACGCACTGCAGCAAATTTTTTTTTTTTTTTTTTAAAACGTAAAAAGTTAATTCAGAGTGTCATTTATTATTCAACCCCTCAAACCACAAGAATTCTGTTTGGTCCCCCAAAAGTATTAAGAAGTAGTTCAGGCACCAAGAATAATGAGCTTCACATGTGTGGATTAAAGATCTCTTTTGCCAGCCTTTTCTGACTATTTAAGACCCTCCCCAAACTTGTGAACAGCACTCAGACATGGTCAACATGGGAAAGACAAAGGAGCATTCCAAGGCCATCAGAGACAAGATCGTGGAGGGTCACAAGGCTGGCAAGGGGTACAAAACCCTTTCCAAGGAGTTGGGCCTACCTGTCTCCACTGTTGGGAGCATCATCCGTAAGTGGAAGGCTTATGGAACTACTGTTAGCCTTCCACGGCCAGGACAGCCTTTGAAAGTATCCTCCCGTGCCGAGGCCAGGCTTGTCCGAAGAGTCAAGGCTAACCCAAGGACAACAAGGAAGGAGCTCCGGGAAGATCTCATGGCAGTGGGGACATTGGTTTCAGTCAATACCATAAGTAACGTACTCCACCGCAATGGTCTCCGTTCCAGACGAGCCCGTAAGGTACCTTTACTTTCAAAGCGTCATGTCAAGGCTCGTCTACAGTTTGCTCATGATCACTTGGAGGACTCTGAGACAGACTGGTTCAAGGTTCTATGGTCTGATGAGACCAAGATCGACATCTTTGGTGCCAACCACACACGTGACGTTTGGAGACTGGATGGCACTGCATACGACCCCAAGAATACCATCCCTACAGTCAAGCATGGTGGTGGCAGCATCATGCTGTGGGGCTGTTTCTCTGCCAAGGGGCCTGGCCATCTGGTCCGCATCCATGGGAAGATGGATAGCACGGCCTACCTGGAGATTTTGGCCAAGAACCTCCGCTCCTCCATCAAGGATCTTAAGATGGGTCGTAATTTCATCTTCCAACAAGACAACGACCCAAAGCACACAGCCAAGAAAACCAAGGCCTGGTTCAAGAGGGAAAAAGTCAAGGTGTTGGAGTGGCCTAGTCAGTCTCCTGACCTTAACCCAATTGAAAACTTGTGGAAGGAGCTCAAGAATAAAGTCCACATGAGACACCCAAAGAATCTAGATAACTTGGAGAAGATCTGCATGGAGGAGTGGGCCAAGATAACTCCACAGACCTGTGCCCGCCTGATCAGGTCTTATAAAAGACGATTATTAGCTGTAATTGCAAACAAGGGTTATTCCACAAAATATTAAACATAGGGGTTGTATAATAATTGACCCACACTTTTATGTTTAAAATTTAATAAAATTCAACTGAGCAACATAACTTTTTGGTTTGTAAGATTTATGCTTCTGTTCATAAAACCTACTCTCGTTTGCAGTTTGAAGGCTCTAACTTATTTGCATCTTATCAAACCAGCTAAATCTGCAGGGGGTTGAATACTACTTGTAGGCACTGTAACTACTATAATACTGCCCCCATGTACAAGAATATAACTACTATAATACTGCCCCTATGTACAAGACTGTAACTACTATAATACTGCCCCCTATGTACAAGAATATAACTACTATAATACTGCCCCCTATGTACAAGAATATAACTATTATAATACTGCCCCCATGTACAAGAATATAACTACTATAATACTGCCCCCTATGTACAAGAATATAACTACTATAATACTGCCCCTATGTACAAGAATATAACTACTATAATACTGCCCCCTATGTACAAGAATATAACTACTATAATACTACCCCTATGAACAAGAATATAACTACTATAACACTGCCCCTATGTACAAGAATAAAACTACTATAATACTGCTCCTATGTACAAGAATATAACTACTATAATACTGCCCCTATGTACAAGAATATAACTACTATGATACTGCCCCCATGTACAAGAATATAACTACTATAATACTGCTCCTGTATACAAGAATATAACTACTATAATACTGCCCCCTATGTACTAGACTATAACTACTATAATACTGCTCCTATGTACAAGAATATGACTACTATAATACTGTTCGCATGTACAAGAATATAACTACTATAATACTGCTCCCAATGTACAAGAATAGAACTACTATAATACTGCTCCTATGTACAAGAATATAACTACTATAATACTGTCCCTATGTACAAGAATATAACTACTATAATACTGCCCCCTATGTACAAGAATATAACTACTATAATACTGCTCCTATGTATAAAAATATAACTACTATAATACTGCCCCTATGTACAAGAATATGACTACTATAATACTGTAAGCATGTACAAGAATATAACTACTATAATACTGCTCCCAATGTACAAGAATATAACTACTATAATACTGCCCCCTATGTACAAGAATATAACTACTATAATACTGCCCCCTATGTACAAGAATATAACTACTATAATGCTGCTCCTATGTACAAGAATATAACTACTATAATACTGCCCCCTATGTACAAGAATATATCTACTATAATACTGCCCCCTATGTACAAGAATATAACTACTATAATACTGCCCCCTATGTACAAGAATATATCTACTATAATACTGCTCGTATGTACAAGAATATAACTACTATAATACTGCCCCCTATGTACAAGAATATAACTACTATAATCCTGACCCAATGTACAAGAATATAACTACTATAATACTGCCCCCTATGTACAAGAATATAACTACTATAATACTGCCCCCTATGTACAAGAATATATCTACTATAATACTGCTCCTATGTACAAGAATATAACTACTATAATACTGCTCCCTATGTACAAGAATATATCTACTATAATACTGCTCCTATGTACAAGAATATAACTACTATAATACTGCCCCTATGTACAAGAATATAACTACTATAATACTGCCCCTATGTACAAGAATATAACTACTATAATACTGCCCCTATGTACAAGAATATAACTACTATTATACTGCCCCATATATACAAGAATATAACTATTATAACACTGCCCCTATGTAAAAGGTAAATTTAGTAGACAAATTAAATATAGAATTAGTTTTGTACTACTAATATATCCTGGAATATGTCACAGGGGTTAAAATATAGTTGCACTGTCCACCGCCAAACCCCACCCCCATCTAAACCTCGTGGTTCATAGGCAAATAGAGCTTATGTTTTTTGTTTGAATACATGATTGTATGAAATGATATTAAATGGGCGCCCCAGGACATAGCAGATATGGGTTAGCTGACTTCCCTAGCGTTCTAATAAGTTAAAAAATGTATTGAAATGAGCCACTTCATCGCAATCTCGGGAGGTGTGGGGTGGGAAATCCTTGTTTACATGCATACAATGGAGAGTGGGGACAAAGCAAATGTAACACACAGTATTTTAGGAAATCACAGCAACTCATGTTCTCAGCCATTGTTTGCCCCGTTTACTTAGTCCCGGAGCAGCCATTTAATTTTCCCCTCTAGACCGCAATCCTCATGGCTTGTAACTTGACCTTCGGCGCAGCGTCATTTCACTGTCTTGCCTGATAAAACATGCTTTACCTTGCTCATGCTGCACAAAGTGTACCTTTCCCTATTATCCTGAGTCATGGATGATGGACACACCTAGAACCCTCCATCATGACTGGATTACAAGAGCCTAGACTCAGGTTATATAACTCACCTAATATAAAGAGTTAAGGAAGGGGAGGGTGTAAAATAAAGACCAATAACCTCCTAGAATTAATTGTCACTTTCCCTCCCCCATAGTGATTATTACATGTCAGGATGGTGGACTATCCAGCTATCATCATGCTGCAAAGCATCAAGGCCTAATTTTTCTTTTAAAACCGTGTCCCTACCATTTTCAACTTTTTTGGAAGTAATGTAAAAATAGAAATAGGGGTCCTTCTTCCTGTTATGCTTTCATGACAACCTTACCTTTCCTATCTAAATCAACACTTATTTGGTTGCCCACGAACCCCTCCGTGATTGTCCTCAACTGCTCCTGGAAGATGCAGAACAGTGACGGTCTGGACCTTCCCCTTGGGCCATATTAGAATTTTTAATTTCATGCCGACCTAGTAAATCACATATGGAAACACCACGGTGGTAGCTTCATATTTTGCAATGAGAATGGGAGAGAGATGGAGACAGGATCTCAAAAAGTCTGGAGGAGCATAGGCCCAACCAGTACGATTCTTGGTGACCGCTACACAAGGGTTTGAATTCATGGTTAAGGTGGACTGCTGGTTGCACCACAAGACTATCTTAAATTCATTACGTATTGACCAATGGTGATCAATATGGCTGAAACATTTAGCAGCAGGTCAATAATAATTTCCTGTACAGTACAATAAAAAACAGTCAATCGTATTGATTTTCGTTTCGGACAGAAAAAAGTTCTTGATATATCTGAGAATGTCATCGAAGGATTGAACGAAATATCATAGGACTCGTGTGATCAAGACTTCACCTTGATGTCTAGAGCTTAAAAGTTGGTTCTAATGGTTTGTGGTGGTCCACCATCGAAGTAGCTCCAGCTTTACAATCATAGTAGACAGGCCCAGGAACTAAGTCGACATGATCACGACCCACAAGAATGTCAATCATATCACAATGTATAGAGAGTAAGACTTCCGTAGCAACATACTCATCCTAAAGAGTAGAGCCATATAACCAAGCTGAACATCCACGATCAAGTCCCACACCCGATGCAAGCAGAATGAAACCTCCTCCGTAGTCAAGGGGTTAACCTCCGTAATTGGTTTTCCCAGGAGCAACCTACATTATTCCGTAATCTATGAATCGCTTCATCTCAAAGGAAATTTCCACACAGCTCTGGAGCAACTCCTGAAATAACACAATTCTACTTTTGCTTTCAACACAAAAAAGAAAAAATTGCAGCAATCTTTTACGGAATTTCATAAAGTTTGCAGATACGTAATGTTTAGTTGAAGATTGTTTTAAGACTAAAGATCATGTGTTGGACACAGAATTGTAAAGACGGTCAGCTAGCGCGGGGACCCTCAGAACCTCTTACCTGGTGTCGGTGACCCTGACAGACCATAGGACACCGGTTGGCTTTTCTGATCTTCTCGGCAGCTGGTGTAAAGTTGCTGTGAAGTTGTGTTCCCCAGCGAGGTGTGGTTCCTGTGTGAGAATAAGGAAATGCTTCTGCTCTCTGCTGTGTTTGTTCAGAATCTCACAGAGCACTCACAGTGGACGAGATGGAAAGTACAAGGCGAAGAAAGAGGAGGAGGGAGGTGGCTACAAGCTTCAAACTCTTTCCCAATGCTGAGAAACTTACTTCCCCAGGGTGGAGGGAGGAGAAGAGACTCGCACAATAATGGTAACTTATCTAAGGATGACATAACCTGGAAGGACAATCGACAATTTAAAGATTATAGGATGAAATACGGATACAATATCGCTCCTTTTACCCTCCTGCACAGGTAAAAAATTTAAAAATAATGTATCTACCTAAAAATATACCACCAGCATTCTCTTTGTATTGACGGTGACTACCAGAATGCCCACAAGAGCATGGAGATGGACCTATTAATCACAAGTAGAGGGCATCTATTAGGGCAAAGTCTACAAGGTGATACCCTGATGCCTACAAGAGTCTGGAGGTCTAATCAAGTCATCACTGGTGGATTTGGGCACGGTCTAGTAGGTTTGTGGTGTAGCTTGCAGAGAGTATAAATTGGAATCGGAAAAAAATTCTATTAACTAAGTTTTTCAAGAGAGAACCACTGATGTCACCTCGACACTGGCGTGATTCCATATCTATAGTTACATTTCCATCTTGGTATATTATTCCATCTCCTCATTCTGATCTCTACATGTCAATCCCACGCGCCTTCCACCTTCTTCAGGCCTGTAAAGTGCAGAGCCCGTCCTGTGTGAGTCACACCATGAATCGTACTTCATACAAGTCCTAACGCGTCAACTTCCAGGGAACCCAACATAGCATCGTTCTCCGGTTACCTCAGGTCTGGAGAAATGCATTAGAAACCATTTGCTCAGAACCGGAGGAAAGTAAAATGCTCAGGGTGTAATTAACAAACCATAATGACAGACCGGACTGTTATTTAGAAAGTTGATAGAAAAACAAAAGTAAACTCCAGACTTTTCCCGATCCTCAGTAAAAGTCGCTGGGAAGGCGCAATATTTCGCCTTTAAATTATGAGATTTTTTTTCTGCCTTACAGTCATGTGACACTACTCCCAAATAACAGCCTAAAAAGTACAATGAGTCTTTATTCCAACTCTGAGCCTAATCTTACATATCACATTTTTGAAGAGAAAACTGCCTTTTGAAAGTAGGATATCATGATGTCTATTGGCTTTTAGCAATATTGATAGTCAATAAGTATAGTGAAATACAGCAATGCCTTTACATAAACACGTAAATGTCCCCTTCATGTGAATCCACATTGGCACATGTTGAAAAATGACTTGTTTGGAACAGCGTGCATATTTTGTGAGTCCGCTCCTGACTGATCGACCCCTGATAAGGTACATTTACCTCCTCAGAACAGGAACTACACAAAGTACCTCCATTCACTAGAGCGGCCAGGGTGAATTCTGGGAATTGGACATTTGTTATCCAAGGCTTTAGGTAGTTCCATAGGAAGGGAAGGCATTGTTCTCTGCTGGGCTATTTCTGGACATGGAGGAAAGCAAGGAATTATTTGCTTTTCTTGGGCCTTGTTTTGTCTCTGCATAGCTGGAAAAATTCTCAGGGCTAAATAAAAATATAACTGCTCTGTCGGTCAGTTCTCACTGTAGATATGGAATTTATTAATGAATCAGAGGGATCAGACTGAACAGAGGTTATAGGTCCATCCCATAAAACTACACTCAGCTACATTGAATTTTATAAAATGCAACTTGTAGTGTCATGGATCAGCCACCATTTTCTATCTGCACTCGTCCTAAAGTCTGCAGGAAGCCACAGTTTTATCACTACTCATCATCGCGGCAAGACGAGAAATGCAGACAGTGAAACACACAGAAACAAGGTCTATACAATACAGTCCACAGATGAGCCGTGTGAGGGGGCACAGTATAGAGAGGGGGCAGCATGAGAGGACAATGTGAGGGCACAGGGTGTGGAAAAGTATGCAGAGGGGGAAGTGGAAGTGCAGTGTGAAAAGGGGGCCCAGTATGGAAAGGGGGAGACGCTGAAGATAGATGGACAGTGTGGCAGTTATATCTAATAATGGCGGACAGTGTGGTGGTGATAGTTAATAAGGCCGAATAGTGTGGCAGTTGTAGTTCATAAGGGGGACAGTGTGGTGGTTATATCTAATAAGGGCGGACAGTGTGGCGGTTATAGTTAATAAGGCTGAATAGTGTTGCAGTTGTAGTTCATAATGGCGGAGAGTGTGGTGGTTATATCTAATAAGGGGTGGACAGTGTGGTGATTATATCTAATAAGGGCGGACAGTGTGGCAGTTATAGTAAATAAAGCCGAATAGTGTGGCAGTTGTTGTTCATAAGGGGGACAGTGTGGTGATTATATCTAATAAGGGCGGACTGTGTGGCGGTTATAGTAAATAAGGCCGAATAGTGGGGCAGTTGTAGTTCATAAGGGGGACAGTTTGGCAGTTATATCTAATAAGGGAGACAGTGTGGCGGTTATAGTTAATAAGGCTGAACAATGGGACAGTTGTTGTTTATAAGGGGGACAGTGTGGCGGTTATAACTAGTAAGGGCGGACAGTTACTTATTTAGGAGCGCAGGGCAGATATTTTTCCCCAGGAGCATTATAATGTGTAACGGGTCTGGGAGGCGGAACCTCTGAGCAACTATACAAGGGGGCGATCCTTGTAAGGAAGCGGGTGGTGACCAGGGAAGACGGGCAGGTAGTCACAGCAGGTGACCGGGACAGTCTCTGGGTAAACGGGCAGGAGGTCACGGCAAGTGACCGGGACAGTCTCTGGGTAAACGGGCAGGAGGTCACAGCAAGTGACCGGGGCAGTCTCTGGGAGAACGGGCAGGGGGTCACAGCAAGTGACCGGGACAGTCTCTGGGTATAGGGTTGGTACGACCTGTGACGGCTGAGCCTCCAGGTAGGCTAGCAGGCGGATGGCAGGTGTGTGCTCCCAGGTGAGCAGGCGAGAGTCTCTGGATAAGCAGGTGGTCACAGCATGTGACGGCGGAGCCTCCAGGTAGGCTAACAGGCGGATGCAGATGAGTGCTCCCAGGTGAGCAGGCGAGAGTCTCTGGATAAGCAGGTGGTCACAGCTTGTGACGGCGGAGCCTCCAGGTAGGCTAACAGGCGGATGCAGATGAGTGCTCCCAGGTGAGCAGGCGAGAGTCTCTGGATAAGCAGGTGGTCACAGCTTGTGACGGCAGAGCCTCCAGGTAGGCTAACTGGCAGGTAGCAGATGAGCGCTCCCAGGTGAGCAGGCAAGAGTCTCTGGACTGGCAGATGGTCACAGCACGTGACGGCGGAGCCTCCAGGTAGGCTAACAGACAGGTAGCAGGTGAGCGCTCCCAGGTGAGCGGGCAAGCTGGTCCATAGACAGACTGACAGGTGTCAGAAGGCAGACCGTCGGACCTCAGGCTAGCAAGCAGGAAAGCGGATGACAGGCAGCAAGCTGGCAGGAAACTGGCAGGCAACTGGCAGGTAACTGGCAGGTAACAGGCAACGGGACCTGAGGGCTGAAGCAGAGTAGTGAACAGTGCAACAACATTGCTCGGGCACCTCCATTTTGGAGGAGGTGCCTTATATATGGTGAAGTCCTCCGGCCATTGGCCGGGGACTCCTTAGGACGGCGCGCGCGGCCCCTTTAAGAGGGGGGGAGCGCGCGCGCCCTAAGCACCGTGGCCGGGAAGGAGCGCGTGCTGCCAGCAGAGCGGGAGGAGGACGCCGGGCTCGGAGCGGAGGGGTGAGGGGAACAGCGTCCCTGCCTAGCAGGGGGCAGGGTCGCCGACGCTTCATAATGACACTTATATTTAAGGTACTGTGTCGGGATATCATGCAGAACATCAGAGATAATGGAAGTCTGCAGAGATGAGCTGAGGATGTGAAAAGGCATCTGGACAATATAGAGACGAAAGGGATGAGAATGACTCCCAATCAGAGAAGACATAATATACAGGGTGGTCCAAAAGTAGGTGGACAGAAAGTGTAATAAGGTTATGAAGGGGGAGATTTATCAAACACTAAATTGCAGCCGCCTGTCTGGATCATCGTCCAATAAACCATGAATTAGACGTGGACGATAAGATTCCACCCAATAGATTTCAGGATTCGCATGATAGAAGCTCGTGAAATTCCCAATTCCAAAGAGGCTCTTCTGTGGACTTTTTTTGGACTCTGAACAAATGTTTCAGCAACAAGTTGTTTATTATCTTCTGTACAGACTGTTTTGGGTCGACCAGTTTTTGGAGCATTAAGGATTGAGCCAGTGGCATTGAATTTGTCGCGAATGCGGTAAATGGTTTGTCTCTTTGGGGCTTGAGTACCAAATGTTTCAACCCAATTTGCTCTAATATTTTCACCTTTTTGAGATTTCCAATACTCTGCTAAAATCCATTTTCTTTAATCTGTATTTAAATTATTTGCCATTATGTGTTATCTGAATTATCTGAAAAGAAAACAGATTTGGGGGAGATCTATCTGTGAAAACTAGATCTGTGAAACTGGCTCAGTTGCCCTTAGCAACCAATCAGATTCCACCTTTCATTTTCCAAAGAGTCTGTGAGGAATGAAAAGTGGAATCTGATTGGTTGCTAGGGGCAACTCAGCCAATTTCACTTTACACCATGTTTGATAAATCTCCCCCTTCATAACCTTATTACACTTTCTGTCCACCTACTTTTGGACCAACCTGTATAATGTACATGCATGTAAATGTTTATTTGTGATACTGACAAAGTCTTATCTGTACTCTGGTTCCTGTATTGTTGGACGTCTGGTGATGGCTGTTAATGACGCGCCCCCTGGGACATATTCCTTTTTGAGGGGAATACCCGGCACCGGATCAGATGGGGGGTTGTAGTCTCCGAGCGGCTGTGACCCGGTCCCGTGCCCAGGGCGTCAAGCTCAGTGTGATGTGGCAGCTTTACAGATGTTACTAAAGTTCTTTTGTGTCGACTACGCCACCCGTTGTGATGCGGTCACTGTGGCCGCCGCTGCAGCAGGGTCCGCTGAGGCTGATGGTGGGTGCGCAGCTTGGTGAGATAACCCCCAACGGGAGGGGTATAGCCTCAGAGGGGACAGGCGCAGAGGATGGGGGTTGTGGTGGTGCGATGCAGCCGGCAATGAAGACAGACTCGGGTTGTGCAGTTAAGGGTGTTTACTTACTGCTGATGTTGTACTGGTCACTCCAGCTGCTAGTGACCACCCGAGCCGTGCTGCGTCCACCAGGTCCTGGATCCGGCCAACCCCCAAACAAGTCCAAAGCGTGGCCCTGAGCTCTCCCTCTGTCCTTTCTTCAGCCGTCCCCACCAGTGATTCACCTAGGTCCAGCTCCCTCGGGCCTTCTTTTGGGACACCCTTGGCCCTGGGTTCCCTGACCCTTCATGTGGTGTGCCTTCGGGGTGAATGTGGTGGGTGACCGTGACAGACACTGCCCACGGTCTCCGGTCTCTGGCTGGGGAATGTCTTTGCCCCCACCAGCTTGGGTTCCGGTACCCTCTTGCTGACTCCTCACCCGGTGCTCTAATTTGGGTTCTTGGGTCCCTTCAGTCTTCCCCCTCTGGGTCTTTCTCTGCTCCACTCTCTCTCTCTCCAGGGCTGCTGTTTCCTTCTCTCTCCTCTCCAACTGACTTGTTCTCAGCGTCTGACCCTGATCTAAGTTGGTGCCCTCCTTATATATCCCTCTATGTGTGAGCTCAGGTGACCAGCACCCAATGAGCTCCTATCACTACCCAGACTGCTCCCCCTATCTGCCCCTACACTACATGGGATGTACCACCCCCCTCCCACTCCAGCCAGGAACAGGCTCGGTTGTACCTGCACATTTCTAAGTGGGAGTACCGTCGGCCTGCTCCTCTGGAATGGGATGTATGTAGTGCATGCAGTCTATCTGAGCTCAGTTCCACACTCCTTCCTTACCCGGGAGTGGAATATCACACCTCTGGGTTGAGGTGCAATACCCCTGTAGCAGCCGAATCCTCAGGGTGCTACATTCCCCCCTGGTAAATCACAGCACGTCCTCGGGCTGTAAGACATAAAACACCAAAACATACAAAATTTTTATATGAACATATAAAACATATAAACATTATATATATATAAAACTTTTTATATAAACATTCTCGTAGACTTCTCTTGTCTCTGGTTCCTCCTCCGGACACTGTGCAACGTGTGTCCGGGAAAAGTGCGACAGTCTCTTAGAAAAATCTGGTTTTCTTATAAAACCGGTAGGGGGCGCTTTAGGACGCGCAACTATATACAGGGGAAGTTGAAAGTTGGCCGCTCTCAGTCCTCGGCCAGGTAGAGGGTAGGGAATGGCTGCTCACAGTCCTCAGCCTGTAGGATGAAGGGGTTAACGGGTAAACAGTTCCCTGGTCCCAACGGGGACTATTTTAGCAGCAACAGTTTCAGTTTCTATATACCCCGATTGGGTAACTATTTACAGCTCCTGCTCTGCCGCACTCAACGGCGTCTTCCTCCTGCTCTTTCTTGATATGATGTTTCTTCAGACCCGTCCGGGTCCTCTGGCTCCTCCTCCCCGTACCGCAACTCCTCCTCCGTCAAGCGGTGTACGTGGAGGGCGTAAGGTCCTTTGGCACACTTGTGCCGGGTGAAAGTGACCTCGTCTCCGACGTAGAGGTCACGGCCCTTGTGACCTTCCGGCAGGTGGGACTCGACGTCTCTGCGGGTCACAAAAACGTCACCGCGGTTGTTACGGTCCCGAATAAAGCCCCACCCATGCTGCGGGTTGAACTTTATCACTGTCCCGATGGTGCGGGGACAATGCGCTGCACGGGGGTTCCTCCTAGTCCGGCTCTTCTGCTCCGCGCTCTGGATTTGGGCCTGTTGTTCTCTGACCCGCCTCTCCTCCCGTTCTCTCTTAAACTCTGCCAGCTGTTGACGGCAACACTCTGTACGTTCAGCTGCGGCTGCCCGAGTTTCTCCGGTGAACCCCATCAAATCTTCTCCCGTGGGGTCCCACACGAATTGGGCTTCTGCTAGAGGAGGCGAGACCCGAGCCACGGGCTTCGGAGCCGGGATTAGGGGCTCACACAAGGGCCCTAGTCTTTGCTGCCGCTCCAGCTCAGGGTACCCTTCGGGCCAGATGAAGGGCCGCCCGTCCGGCCATGTGAGCTGGCCGAAGAGGTCCTCCCCCAGGTGTGGCACCCTTGGTATTGCGGGCGCGGGCGCGGTGGTGGTGGCGCCCGGGTTGCCCAGGCCTTGCGGCCAGGCCTGGGGCACCTGGAAGGTGAAGGGCACCGTTAGGACGGCGGCGCCCTGGGCTACCTGGCCTTGCGGCCAGGCCGGAGGCTCCGCGGAGGTAGGGGGCGCTGTTGGTGATGCGGCGCCCGGGGGTACTAGGCCTTGCGACCAGGCTGGTGGTATTTCCTGCTTTGTCACGCTCCGGGTCGAGGCGCGTGACGTCACAGGGGTCGCTGCGGCGGCTTCCGGTCGGGGCCTAGTCCATAGCGGTGACATGGCGGCTACGGGCACAGCAGGGGGACTTTCGGGCTCTGCGACGGGGAGCTGGGGCAGGTAAGCGGTGTCACGGCTTGGGGTATAGGCGTCCCCTTTACCTGCCTCCATGCGTTCGGCTCCCTTCTCGGCGCCGTCTCCGGCCTTGGGTCCTCCCGCACCATCCTCAGAGGCGGTCTGCTTCCTCTTCCAGGGTAGCGTGCTCCGTTGACTGGTCTTTGCTTGCTGGGTCATCTCCCGGCCCCACTCCGCCAGTATCTCGCGCTGTACCCGGGCCATCCTCCTTGCGAGGCCCTCCAGGGCAGTTTGTGCACACTCCCGGTCTCGGGGGAGCTGCGCTAGGATCTCCGCTAGACCTAGCGGGGTTGTGGACTCTAGCAGGCTCCTGACCATCGGGTCGGTGCTGCTCTGCTCTGCTCTCGGCAGGCTCCTGGCCAGCGGGCCGGTGCTGCTCTGCCCTCCTTCCTCGGTCTCTAGCAGACTCCTGGCCAGCGGGCCGGTGCTGTTCTGCTTTCTCTCCATCTCCGGGTGAGCTTCTCCGCTACTCCTTGTTAGACCTCTTGCCTCCGGGTGCGCTCGCTCCAGACTGCTCCAAGCGACACCCATCTTTTCTCTTCCCTTTCGTCTCCTCCCACTTAGAGGGCGGTCCCGGGGCAACTCGGTGACTGTCAGCTCCAGGGGGAGTTCTTTCACGCTGACAGACACCTCCAGCATCACAGTCTCTGTTGGTGGGGGCGGTTTCCACTTTTGGCGCCATTTTCTGTCCTGGCCCACGATGGGAGGTGGCCTCTTGCCCTCCTTTGGCACGCCCATAATGGCGTCCGCTGCTCTTCCAAGGCGGGAAATCTGCGGTTTTGGCGGGAAGCGTCGCCCAGTGGCGGGAAACTCTGCAGATGGCGGGAACAAGCTGGAAATGGCGGACAATCGGCGGGAAACGACTGGTGATGGAGTCCGATGGCGTGGACCCTCCGGAACCGGCAGGAGTCTTCTCTCTGAGGTAAACTTGCACTTTTCTTCAGGCACGCAGTACCCGGGTGTTGCGGGCACGTAATCCTGCCGACTACGCCAAAGTTGACGCGCCCCCTGGGACATATTCCTTTTTGAGGGGAATACCCGGCACCGGATCAGATGGGGGGTTGTAGTCTCCGAGCGGCTGTGACCCGGTCCCGTGCCCAGGGCGTCTATCTGAGCTCAGTTCCACACTCCTTCCTTACCCGGGAGTGGAATATCACACCTCTGGGTTGAGGTGCAATACCCCTGTAGCAGCCGAATCCTCAGGGTGCTACATTCCCCCCTGGTAAATCACAGCACGTCCTCGGGCTGTAAGACATAAAACACCAAAACATACAAAATTTTTATATGAACATATAAAACATATAAACATTATATATATATAAAACTTTTTATATAAACATTCTCGTAGACTTCTCTTGTCTCTGGTTCCTCCTCCGGACACTGTGCAACGTGTGTCCGGGAAAAGTGCGACAGTCTCTTAGAAAAATCTGGTTTTCTTATAAAACCGGTAGGGGGCGCTTTAGGACGCGCAACTATATACAGGGGAAGTTGAAAGTTGGCCGCTCTCAGTCCTCGGCCAGGTAGAGGGTAGGGAATGGCTGCTCACAGTCCTCAGCCTGTAGGATGAAGGGGTTAACGGGTAAACAGTTCCCTGGTCCCAACGGGGACTATTTTAGCAGCAACAGTTTCAGTTTCTATATACCCCGATTGGGTAACTATTTACAGCTCCTGCTCTGCCGCACTCAACGGCGTCTTCCTCCTGCTCTTTCTTGATATGATGTTTCTTCAGACCCGTCCGGGTCCTCTGGCTCCTCCTCCCCGTACCGCAACTCCTCCTCCGTCAAGCGGTGTACGTGGAGGGCGTAAGGTCCTTTGGCACACTTGTGCCGGGTGAAAGTGACCTCGTCTCCGACGTAGAGGTCACGGCCCTTGTGACCTTCCGGCAGGTGGGACTCGACGTCTCTGCGGGTCACAAAAACGTCACCGCGGTTGTTACGGTCCCGAATAAAGCCCCACCCATGCTGCGGGTTGAACTTTATCACTGTCCCGATGGTGCGGGGACAATGCGCTGCACGGGGGTTCCTCCTAGTCTGGCTCTTCTGCTCCGCGCTCTGGATTTGGGCCTGTTGTTCTCTGACCCGCCTCTCCTCCCGTTCTCTCTTAAACTCTGCCAGCTGTTGACGGCAACACTCTGTACGTTCAGCTGCGGCTGCCCGAGTTTCTCCGGTGAACCCCATCAAATCTTCTCCCGTGGGGTCCCACACGAATTGGGCTTCTGCTAGAGGAGGCGAGACCCGAGCCACGGGCTTCGGAGCCGGGATTAGGGGCTCACACAAGGGCCCTAGTCTTTGCTGCCGCTCCAGCTCAGGGTACCCTTCGGGCCAGATGAAGGGCCGCCCGTCCGGCCATGTGAGCTGGCCGAAGAGGTCCTCCCCCAGGTGTGGCACCCTTGGTATTGCGGGCGCGGTGGTGGTGGCGCCCGGGTTGCCCAGGCCTTGCGGCCAGGCCTGGGGCACCTGGAAGGTGAAGGGCACCGTTAGGACGGCGGCGCCCTGGGCTACCTGGCCTTGCGGCCAGGCCGGAGGCTCCGCGGAGGTAGGGGGCGCTGTTGGTGATGCGGCGCCCGGGGGTACTAGGCCTTGCGACCAGGCTGGTGGTATTTCCTGCTTTGTCACGCTCCGGGTCGAGGCGCGTGACGTCACAGGGGTCGCTGCGGCGGCTTCCGGTCGGGGCCTAGTCCATAGCGGTGACATGGCGGCTACGGGCACAGCAGGGGGACTTTCGGGCTCTGCGACGGGGAGCTGGGGCAGGTAAGCGGTGTCACGGCTTGGGGTATAGGCATCCCCTTTACCTGCCTCCATGCGTTCGGCTCCCTTCTCGGCGCCGTCTCCGGCCTTGGGTCCTCCCGCACCATCCTCAGAGGCGGTCTGCTTCCTCTTCCAGGGTAGCGTGCTCCGTTGACTGGTCTTTGCTTGCTGGGTCATCTCCCGGCCCCACTCCGCCAGTATCTCGCGCTGTACCCGGGCCATCCTCCTTGCGAGGCCCTCCAGGGCAGTTTGTGCACACTCCCGGTCTCGGGGGAGCTGCGCTAGGATCTCCGCTAGACCTAGCGGGGTTGTGGACTCTAGCAGGCTCCTGACCATCGGGTCGGTGCTGCTCTGCTCTGCTCTCGGCAGGCTCCTGGCCAGCGGGCCGGTGCTGCTCTGCCCTCCTTCCTCGGTCTCTAGCAGACTCCTGGCCAGCGGGCCGGTGCTGTTCTGCTTTCTCTCCATCTCCGGGTGAGCTTCTCCGCTACTCCTTGTTAGACCTCTTGCCTCCGGGTGCGCTCGCTCCAGACTGCTCCAAGCGACACCCATCTTTTCTCTTCCCTTTCGTCTCCTCCCACTTAGAGGGCGGTCCCGGGGCAACTCGGTGACTGTCAGCTCCAGGGGGAGTTCTTTCACGCTGACAGACACCTCCAGCATCACAGTCTCTGTTGGTGGGGGCGGTTTCCACTTTTGGCGCCATTTTCTGTCCTGGCCCACGATGGGAGGTGGCCTCTTGCCCTCCTTTGGCACGCCCATAATGGCGTCCGCTGCTCTTCCAAGGCGGGAAATCTGCGGTTTTGGCGGGAAGCGTCGCCCAGTGGCGGGAAACTCTGCAGATGGCGGGAACAAGCTGGAAATGGCGGACAATCGGCGGGAAACGACTGGTGATGGAGTCCGATGGCGTGGACCCTCCGGAACCGGCAGGAGTCTTCTCTCTGAGGTAAACTTGCACTTTTCTTCAGGCACGCAGTACCCGGGTGTTGCGGGCACGTAATCCTGCCGACTACGCCAAAGTTGACGCGCCCCCTGGGACATATTCCTTTTTGAGGGGAATACCCGGCACCGGATCAGATGGGGGGTTGTAGTCTCCGAGCGGCTGTGACCCGGTCCCGTGCCCAGGGCGTCAAGCTCAGTGTGATGTGGCAGCTTTACAGATGTTACTAAAGTTCTTTTGTGTCGACTACGCCACCCGTTGTGATGCGGTCACTGTGGCCGCCGCTGCAGCAGGGTCCGCTGAGGCTGATGGTGGGTGCGCAGCTTGGTGAGATAACCCCCAACGGGAGGGGTATAGCCTCAGAGGGGACAGGCGCAGAGGATGGGGGTTGTGGTGGTGCGATGCAGCCGGCAATGAAGACAGACTCGGGTTGTGCAGTTAAGGGTGTTTACTTACTGCTGATGTTGTACTGGTCACTCCAGCTGCTAGTGACCACCCGAGCCGTGCTGCGTCCACCAGGTCCTGGATCCGGCCAACCCCCAAACAAGTCCAGAGCGTGGCCCTGAGCTCTCCCTCTGTCCTTTCTTCAGCCGTCCCCACCAGTGATTCACCTAGGTCCAGCTCCCTCGGGCCTTCTTTTGGGACACCCTTGGCCCTGGGTTCCCTGACCCTTCATGTGGTGTGCCTTCGGGGTGAATGTGGTGGGTGACCGTGACAGACACTGCCCACGGTCTCCGGTCTCTGGCTGGGGAATGTCTTTGCCCCCACCAGCTTGGGTTCCGGTACCCTCTTGCTGACTCCTCACCCGGTGCTCTAATTTGGGTTCTTGGGTCCCTTCAGTCTTCCCCCTCTGGGTCTTTCTCTGCTCCACTCTCTCTCTCTCCAGGGCTGCTGTTTCCTTCTCTCTCCTCTCCAACTGACTTGTTCTCAGCGTCTGACCCTGATCTAAGTTGGTGCCCTCCTTATATATCCCTCTATGTGTGAGCTCAGGTGACCAGCACCCAATGAGCTCCTATCACTACCCAGACTGCTCCCCCTATCTGCCCCTACACTACATGGGATGTACCACCCCCCTCCCACTCCAGCCAGGAACAGGCTCGGTTGTACCTGCACATTTCTAAGTGGGAGTACCGTCGGCCTGCTCCTCTGGAATGGGATGTATGTAGTGCATGCAGTCTATCTGAGCTCAGTTCCACACTCCTTCCTTACCCGGGAGTGGAATATCACACCTCTGGGTTGAGGTGCAATACCCCTGTAGCAGCCGAATCCTCAGGGTGCTACATTAACAACGCCAAGAATCTCTTTACCATTATTAATGACATACTTGGAGTTGTAGGTACATGTGATACAATTGTGTATGGAGCTGACCTCACATTGCAGTTGATCACTGCACTAAGCTTAGTATTGTAGTAATGGTGGTTCTGGTGATGTATTTCTGTACTGATGATGGTTCTGGTGCTGTATTCATGAACTGAGTGAGGGTCTGGTGATGTATTTATGTACTGATCGCGGTTCTGGTGATGTATTTATGCACTGATTGTGGTTCTGGTGATGTATTTATATACTGATGACAGTTCTGGTATAGGATAATGACACTGACACTTGGGGAACAGGATAAGGAAACACTGACATTTTGGGTA
Source organism: Phyllobates terribilis (assembly GCF_046119375.1). Lineage (NCBI taxonomy): Eukaryota > Metazoa > Chordata > Amphibia > Anura > Dendrobatidae > Phyllobates > Phyllobates terribilis. The sequence continues at coordinate 144,423,768 of NW_027362767.1, forward strand.
CAGGATAATAAACCACTTACACTTGTAGAATAGTAAAGTAAATTTCCCTTGCAGAGTAATATTGCAGGAAAATATTATTTGCTTTATATTGCAAAGAGTGAAATCCATGGTGAAAAGCTGCAGCAGCACTGATGAGATTTCTTAAAATCTCTTGCACTTTATGGTCCGTATGGTATGAATTATTTATGATAAGAACTTGTACTACATTTCATTTAACCATTTGAGGAACAGATGATAATTCTTAGACTGGTTGATGCTACAGTCATCTCAGCCATTTATAGCACATGTCTCCTCAGTGTTATTTAGTTTCTGTCCTCGGGAGGGGGATGATGTCCCTTCTTGTCTGGCTCCTTCCAGCAAACACACTAGTAGATCCAGTCCCTGCTGGGAGTTGTCATTTAAGGTAATGAGCATCCAGCAGAATTTGGCTGAATCATTGGCCCAGAATCCTCTGCTGTGAGAGGATTGAGGTGTTAGGTAGGAGGAGTTGCTATCTCACATACAGACAAAGCCACACATAAGATTATCCAGCAACCTCCCTGTATCCAGGAGGAGCCCTGACAATACCCTGCCTGCCGCCAGCACCTTATCAGCAGCATCCCCATCTCCACTACCTGTACCGTAAGTACCAGCACCACCATCATCCTAATCCCATGCACTGTATCCATTTATCTACATATTTCATTATAATCTATGTATTTATCTGGCAGCTCTGCCAAATGGAAGGAAAAGCTGAGTTTAATGATAAGGCAACCAGATCACTACCAGGCGAATGATGCAATTCTATTTAATATAACACATAATGTATATCTATTGCATATACGTCGCTGTTATATATATCTCATGTCAATCAATCCATCTCCTGCTGAAGTTTTTTATCCACATGTTATCATCCATGGACACATCTTTCCACTGACTTCACATGATGACTATTAGTAAATTCTCTTGATTTTGCTGTAAATATATTAGCAATTTAGAAGGCACTTTCTTTATCTACAATTTTTCTATTTTTTCATTTTTTTCTTGAGGAGGATAGGATTGAAATCAGAGAAGGGAATTGTCTTTGTGAGGGGTGGGGGGGGGGGCACAAACATTGGAGAATTCCCTATATCCTCGATGTAGTGTGGGGGCAGAATGTAAATGAATGATCCAGTGCCACGGTATCTAATAAAATCTGATTATTGTATTTGGTACCGGACACTTAGGCGGATGCATTCATCATACAGGAACGTGTGTCCAATATCAGATGCGACCTGGAGGGCAATGTAAAATTAGTATTCTTTATTAATAGCAGGCTGATGGTTTGCTACTGTCATGGGTGTGGCGGGCACACTGCGGTATGTGCGGTGCTATTTCAGTCATGGTGAATGCATAATGGAGGGAGCTGTTTGCAGGGCGGCGGCTGTATTTAGGTGACTAGAGGAAAGGATCTCATGGAAAAAATCAGGTACATCTCAACTCATTAATGGACTCCCAGAAGTGCTGATGGTGAAGAGAAAGGGGACCTTCTCAGAGCTGAATCTCAAGTCCAAAGCTGATTTTTATTCTCAACAGCTATTGCTTCCACATCTCTTCTCCTTAAGCGCATATATTAGCGACGTCAGACACACATGTTCTTAACGACTTGCCGTTTATGGTTTGTCTGTGAAGATTGTCGTCTTAGGCCATAAGTTAAAACAGCAAATTACCGACCGATCACTGCCACGAACTGTGATCCTTTCTCAGTTTCTACTGACAAGATGTAGATTTGTTGTTCACCATGAATGACCCTTCTGAGAAAGTCTAAGAAGTCAACTTTTCGAGAGATATCTGACATTGGTGGTCACCATCAGGCTAATTAGTGTCACAAAAAGATGTTGATGTTTGGTTGAAAATGGGCTAAGGCATCCTTTTTGGTCATCCAAAATCTATAGTGTATGGCCACCTTCATTTCTCCACATGTTGTTATGAATTTTACTTCACTTATGACATGACATTAAGTCTTCTTCTTTTTCTACGTGATATTATCTATTCTTCTTTGGAAACTTCATGTCTTCTCCATAGTTTGCTTTCTATTTAATGTGTTTTCCTTTAGTTCCTACGTGGTGATATGACTTTTCCTTCCTTTTCCACGTGATATCTTCTCCTTCATTTTCTACATGATATTGAGTCTTCTTCATTTTCTATGTGGTATTAAATATTCTTCTTTGGTTTCTACTTCGTCTTCTCTTAAGCTTGCTTTCTAATTAATGTTTTTATTCCTTTATTCTTCATTTTCTATATGATATTGTATTTTACTTTTTTATATGATATTATGTCACTTCCTTCGTGATATTTTGTCATCTTCTTTATTTTCTACATTATGTTGTATTCTCTTTGTATTCTAAGTGATGTTGTCTTCTTCATTTAGGTGGCAATTTATGATGGTTTTTTTGTTTGTTTTTCATTTGTAGGTAATAATGCTGGACACACTAAGCAGCCAATATGATTCCTTCCTGTTCTGGAAACTTCCTATCCCAGAGTTGGATCTCTCCGAACTGGAGTGCCTTGGCTTAGAAGCAACGACCAAGACTTCCAAAGCTGGATCAGTAGAGGAAGACACCCTGCTTGAGTACACTGCCTTCAACTTCTGGCGAGAACCTATCGCCAGCATTGATACTTTGGACTTTGACCTGATTTAAAAGAAAAAAAAAAGATCTTAAAATCCCCAAGGCCTTGCTGTAATCTACCTGCCTTTCAACCACCGATCACTCATTGAGCTTGAATAATTTATTTATTTATATCACAACCCTGGCGGTTTCTCTTTGACTGTGTTCTTTTATTTGCTGGTATTTATTTAGTTTTTTTAAATTACAGAACTTAGTTTTGAAAAGTTTGGGTGATCTCACAGATGTGATGCTGAATTACCGAAACCAACTAAAGCCGATTCCTTAGCAAAGGGGCTGTTCTTCTCAGATCATCTGAGCCATCCAGCCAAAAGGCAAATTATCTGCTCTCTCTGATGTAGATGCCAACTCTGAGAAGTTCAGATATGGCCGATTTCATTCTAATCCTGTTTAGTCCTTATGTTAGCTACACGTGAAATGGTTTTGTACTGCCTTGTTCTTCACAAAAAAATCCAAGAACTTTTGTTGGTTTGTAGAATGTGATTACCAATAATGGGTGCGGGGATGTTATTTCTGTAGAGGCTAAAAATTATTTGGTTGGCTGTTCATGCCCAAGGTGTTAGGGCTGAGCTCTAGTTATAATTTTTGGAAGAATTTGTAAAAAAAACAATGCTAATTTAATCTAAAATAGCCATTGAAAAATGTGTCCAATAATAGGCAGAAAACAGCAACCATTCTGAATGATTTTTCCTTCTCAGCTATGTAATTGACAGTTGTTCTTGTAGACAAATTATAAAGTGATGTTGGCCTTTCGAAGAATTGTAGAGGCTCGATATTGTCTAGCAACATTGAAAAATAAAGAAAATATCCCAAAATCCATGCTCCATCCTAAAAATCAGCCACCACCTTTCGCATATAAAATGCAAGAGATGGAAGTGGTACATATTAACACCTTCTACCAGTCCTTCTGTCCCAACCCAAGTAATGATCAGATCTTTGCAGAGATGTGGATGGTGATTTGGCTTGTCATAGTATTTATTTATAATAGATGAGGCAAGAAGTGTTATCGTGGGGTCACAGAAACAGACTTTAAGCTATTTCCATTGTATTTCTGAAGGACCATGAATGTTATAAGACAGTATCCACTTTATGTTGTAGCCAGGTTCCACAAGACATTTCACCGAGCAAAAGACTGTGAGGCTCTTAAGTGTTACAAATATGACAAAATGTCGAAATTTGCACTGCGCCAAATAAAATATTTCAGTTGTGGCTTGGACTTTTGTATTATTATTGATGTTGTTGTAGTCTGTGTGCGCTTCGAGGTTGTCACGTCAAGTGAAAGATACCAACCCATAAAAAAAACTTTTTCCAATAATAATGCTATCATAGTTGTCTGACATGCATGTACTTCATATATTCTGGAATCTTCCACATGAATGCTTACCGTACGTCAGGGTGCTCACTGTCCATCTGCTGGAGAAAGAAGTAACTGCAGCATGAAATGCATTTACTGGATTGGCTATAGTTAATCCTAAAAATGCTAAATTTAACTGCACTTGTAAAATAATACATATGAAAGACCTCAATAATCAGTAAATAACAGTATTTATATAGGGACTCATCATTCAGGTATATAAACCTTGGCTATTTTATAGTACAAGGATGAAGATTGCGATGTCACGAGCAGCGTCACATCTACTCATTGTCCAAAGAATCTCGATTCGACCTTGTGCAATAGTTATGCCAGCATTGTAAAAATTGCAAAACTCTTACATTTTGGGCCGGAGGAATTAAATTGCAAATGCCACGAACAACATATCTGCAATTTGGGTGTGTAAATTGCACAAATATTTTTGGTTGCAGCTAGGTCCACATAATTATTATTATTATTATTATTTATTATTATAGCGCCATTTATTCCATGGCGCTTTACATGTGATAGGGATATACATAACAAAAGCATTTACATAATCTTAACAAAACGAGTCAGCGACTGGTACAGGAGGAGCGAGGACCCTGCCCGCGAGGGCTCACAGTCTACGAGGGATGGGTGAGGATACAGTAGGTGAGGGTAGAGCTGGTCGTGCAGTGGTGTTTACTGCAGGTTGTAGGCTTGTCGGAAGAGGTGGGTCTTCAGGTTCCTTTTGAAGGTTTCCACGGTCGGCGAGAGTCTGATATGTTGGGGTAGAGAGTTCCAGAGTAGGGGGGAAGCACGGGAGAAATCTTGTATACGAGTGTGGGAGGAGGAGATAAGAGGAGAGTAGAGCAGGAGATCTTGTGAGGATCGGAGGTTGCGTGCAGGTAAGTACCGGGAGACTAGGTCACAGATGTATGGGGGAGACAGGTTGTGGATGGCTTTGTATGCCATGGTTAGAGTTTTGAACTGAATTCTCTGGGCAATAGGGAGCCAGTGAAGGGATTGACAGAGAGGAGAGGCCGGGGAATAGCGGGGGGACAGGTGGATTAGTCGAGCAGCAGAGTTTAGGATAGATTGGAGAGGTGCAAGAGTGTTGGAAGGGATGCCACGGAGCAGGAGGTTGCAGTAGTCGAGGCGGGATATGATGAGGGCATGCACTAGTGTTTTTGCAGAGTCTTTGCTGAGGAATGCACGGATCCGGGAGATGTTTTTGAGTTGGAGTCGGCAGGAGGTGGAAAGGGCTTGAATATGTGGTTTGAAGGAGAGATCAGAGTCCAGGGTTACCCCAAGGCAGCGAGCTTGTGGGACTGGGGAGAGTGAACAGCCATTGATGTTGATGGATAGGTCAGATGGGGGATGTGAATGAGAGGGTGGAAAGATGATGAACTCTGTTTTATCCATGTTGAGTTTTAGAAACCTGTCGGAGAAGAAGGATGAGATGGCGGACAGACATTGTGGGATTCTGGTTAGTAGGGAGGAGATATCGGGTCCAGAGAGGTAGATCTGTGTGTCGTCAGCATAGAGGTGATACTGAAAGCCGTGAGACTCTATGAGCTGTCCCAGGCCGAAGGTGTAGATGGAGAAGAGCAGGGGTCCTAGAACTGAACCTTGGGGGACACCGACAGATAGGGGGCGAGATGAGGAGGTGGTGCGTGAGTGGGAGACGCTGAATGTCCTGTCTGTTAAGTATGAGGAGATCCAAGATAGAGCCAAGTCCGTGATGCCAAGAGATGAGAGAATCTGGAGTAAGAGGGAATGGTCCACTGTGTCAAAGGCAGATGACAGGTCCAGAAGGAGGAGGATGGAGTAGTGTCGCTTGGATTTGGCATTTAGTAGGTCGTTTGTGACTTTGGTCAGGGCAGTTTCAGTCGAGTGATGCGGTCGGAAGCCAGATTGTAGACGGTCGAAGAGGGAGCAGGAGGAGAGGTGGGAGGACAGTTCAAGGTGGACATGTTGTTCTAGAAGTTTTGAGGCAAAGGGGAGAAGTGATATGGGGCGGTAGCTGGTCAGAGAGGAAGGGTCAAGGGAGGGCTTTTTGAGGATGGGTGTGATTGCGGCATGTTTGAAACATGAGGGGAAGACTCCGGTTGTTAGTGATAGATTGAAGAGGTGGGTTAGGGTTGGGATGAAGACTGAGGTGAGGTTAGTGATGAGGTGGGATGGGATTGGGTCAAGTTCGCAGGTGGTGAGGTGTGATTTGGAGAGTAAAGAGGAGACTTGACCTTCTGTAATGGTGGAGAAGTGGGGTTTGGAGGAGGATGGTTGAGTAGATATGAGGAGGGGTTGTGTGGACTTTAGGCCAAAGTTTTGTCTGATGGTGTCAATCTTCTGTTTGAAGAATGAGGCAAAGTCGTCGGCTGAGATGAGAGAAGAGGGAGGAGGTGCTGGGGGACGAAGGAGAGAGTTGAAAGTGTTAAATAGCTGTTTAGGGTTGTGAGATAGGGAGGATATGAGAGATGAGAAGTAGGTTTGTTTTGCTGTAGTGAGTGCGGACTTGAAATTAGTGAGGGATTGCTTGAATGCCATGAAGTGCTCGATGGAGTGAGACCTTTTCCATCTCCGCTCCGCAACCCTGGAGGCCCGGCGCAGTTCTTTGGTAAGTTTAGTGTGCCAGGGTTGCCTGTTGAATGTGCGAGGTGTGGTGTGTGTGAGAGGGGCGATCGAGTCTAGAGCTGCAGCTATTGTGGTGTTATATGAAGCAGCAGCAACGTCTGCATCGTGCAAGGAATTTATGTCTGTGAGAGGAAGGAGGGATTCAGAGAGAGAGTGTAGGTCAAGGTGTTTGAGATTTCTGCGAGGGTGTGTGAGTTTGTGGAGTGGGGATTGTGCACCCGGAGAGGAGAGGGTAGAGAATGTGAGGAGGTTATGGTCAGAGAGAGGGAGTGGTGAGTTAGAGAGGTTAGATAGGGAACAGAGGCGGGTGAAGATGAGGTCCAGTGTGTGGCCATCTTTGTGGGTGGGTGTGGAAGACCATTGAGTGAGTCCAAAGGAGGAGGTGAGGGATAGGAGCTTAGAGACAGACGAGTGGGGAGTGTCAATGGGGATGTTGAAGTCACCCATTATGATAGTGGGGATGTCAGTGGAAAGGAAGTGAAGCAGCCAGGTAGTGAAATGGTCTAAGAAGGTGGTGGCTTGCCCTGGGGGTCGGTAAACGACGGCCAGTTGGAGGTTGGAGGGGGAATAGATGCGCACACAGTGCACCTCAAAAGAGGGGAGTGTAACGGAGGGTGGCAGTGGGATTTTGGTGAAAGCGCAGAGTTCCGATAGGAGGAAACCTACGCCTCCACCATGTTTGCCATTGGGGCGGGGGGTGTGGGAAAGGTGGAATCCGCCATATGAAAGGGCAGCTGGGGAGGCTGTGTCAGAGGGGGTGAGCCAGGTTTCAGTGATGGCGAGGAAGGAGAGTTTGTTTGTAATGAAAAGATCGTGGATGAAGGAAAGTTTGTTGCAGACAGAGCGAGCGTTCCATAGAGCTCCTGTTAGTATAGCTGAGGAGGTGGGTATTAGTTGGATGGGTATGAGGTTAGAAGGGTTGCGACAGTTTGAGGAAGGTCGTGGATAGGAGGTAGAAGTGACTGTGGGGATATGGCGAGGAGGACCAGGATTTGGAGAGATATCTCCAGCAGTGAGGAGGAGCAGAGAAAGTGTTAGCAGGTGGGAGCAAGAGAGAGCATGAGGTGGTTGTCTGTGTTTGGAGATCCAGGATTGAATGCTGAGGAATAATTTGGAGGAGGAGGTGAGATGAATGGGGAGAATAGAGGGAGAGATGAAGAGTTTGTACAACTTGCCTGTGACTTGTTGTCATGCGACAAAACAACCGAACAGATGTTTCAACATATTGAGAAGATGACTCAAGGATTTATCGGTGATTTTTAAAAAGAAATTTAAACCAAAAATTTTTTAAACATCTACTGATCTTGGTTACGTCATCCATTCATGTGCCAGCAGATAAAATATTTCATGCCTTCCCATGACCTCAGAAATATAAACAAAAACTAAATCCTGACTTGAAAGCAGAGAATCCTTCCATACAAGTTCAAACAGAAATAAAGCCGTACACAGATCTCCTCCCAGAGATGCCGAATGTTCATGAAATCCAATAGGTGAAGTAGCTTCTGTAATCTCCCCGCCACATCCAGCTAGTCTGGGAACATCCATTGTCAGATCTAACTGTGGAGATCATGTTTGATTGGTAATGAAGGTCAGGCATCAGTAGTGCAGTTTTTTTAAGGCATTTTGTTGTAAAAGTCTGATTTATAAAATGGTTTAACCCATAAGATAAATAACGTATAGAGAAATAAAACATCAAAAATGCCATTTCAGTCACTGAAACTTCCCAAAAAGTGATCAAAATGTTGTAAGTACCACAAAATAGTAGCAATAAAAATTACAACTCACTAACAAAAAAACAAGCGGTCACGCAGCTCCATCGATGGAAAAATTAAAAGTGAGGGAAAAGGGTATCTCAAACCATTTTTTTTTTTACAAAGTTCAGAATTCTTTCATTTTTTTTAATGGCCTTCGGCTCGATCTCAAGCCATGGTGGTTTCATGGATGAATGGTCTGTAGGTAGATCGATCTTGTACAAGCCTAGATAGGTCCACCAGGGTCTTCTCCGCCGTTATCTTGATAGTATCAAGCCATCGGGTTGTTGGTTTTCCTCTCCTGCTTGTTCCTTCTATTCTTCCGACCATGATGTCCTTCTCCAGTGATTGCTCTCTTCGTATGATGTGTCCATAGTAGGCAAGTCACTTGGTGATCCTTGCATCCAGTGACATATTTGGCTTGATTTTTACCATAATTGATTTGTTTGTTCTTTCCATCCATGGTATTGATAACATCCATATCCAGCATCACATTTTGAAGGCATCGATTCTTCTTCTGTCTGGATTCTGCATTTTTTATTGCAATGTTGTGGCGAACAAAAAAATTTAATTCTGGCGGTTTAGAATTTTTTTCTCGTTACGCCGTTTACCAATTGGATTCTTTTTTTATATTGATAGATCGGGCGATTCTGAACGCGGCGATACCAAATATGTGTTTTTTTTTTACTGTTTTATTTTGAATGGGGCGAATGGGGGGTGATTTAAACTTTTATATATATATTTTTTTTAATATTTTTAAAAACATTTTTTTACTTTTTGCTTGCTTCTATAGTCTTTATGGGAGACTAGAAGCAGCACTTGCCTGATCGGCTCTGCTGCATACAGGCGATCATCAGATCGCCTGTATGTAGCAGATTTGCTCACTTGCTATGAGCGCCCACCACTGGGAGGTGCTCATAGCAATCTAGACATGACAACCACAGGGGTCTGCTGCAGACCCCGGGTTGTCTGCCCACCCATCGGTGACCCGCGATCATGTGATGGGGTGCAGCGCTGTTAAATGCCGCTGTCAGAGATTGACAGCGGCATTTAACTAGTTAACAGCCGCGGGCGGATCGCGATTCCACCTGCGGCTGTTGCGGGCACATGTCAGCTGTATAAATCAGCTGACATGTGCCCAGTTCAGTGCGGGCTCAGCGTCGGAGCCCGCGCTGAACGGGGTGACGACTTGGTGCGTAATATTATGTACCACGTCAGAAAGGGGTTAAACAACTAAAATATAATAAAGTTTGGTATCACCGTAACCATACTGACCCGGAGAATTATGTTTTCGGGTCATTTTTACCATGCAGTGAACACAAAAACCCCAGAAGTGATACCGTTATAAGAGCAGCACCCCTCAAATTATTTCAAACTGATATTAGAAAATGTGTAAACCCTTCAGGTGCTTCACAAAAATTGAGGAAACGTGCAATAAAAAAAAAGGAAAAAATTACCCTTTTTCCACTAAAATACTGCTTTAGCTGCATTTATTTTCTTTTCCACAAGAGGTAACAGAAGAAAATAGACCCTATAATGTATTACGCAATTTCCTTCTAACATGGCAATATACCATATGTGATGAAAATCTGCTGTTTGTGCAAACGACCGGGCTCAGAAGGGAAGAAGCAATATTTGATGTCTAGAAATAGACTGCGGACGCCATGATGCATTTGCAGAGCCCCCTGAGCTACCAAAGTAGCAGACCCCCCCCCCAACAAGTGACCCTATTTTGGAAACTAGACCCATGAAGAAACTCATCTAGGAGTGAGTTCAGCATTTTTAACCCCCGGGTGATTCACAAAACTTTAGAACATTTAGACGTGAAAACTAAATATTACATTTTTTAAATGTATAATTTAAATGGAAAGTAATAGGATAAAATGGACCCCATAATATGTTATGCAATTTCTCCCGAATGCAGTGATACCCCTTGTGTGGTAACAAAGTAATGTTTGGGCATATGGCAGGGTTTGGAAAGGAAGAAGCGCTATTTAATTTTTGGAACAAAAATTTTGACACCATGTTGCATTTGTAGAGCCTCTGAGGTGTAAAAAAAAAAAAGCAGAATCCCCCAAAAGTGACCCCATTTTGGAAACTTCACTGCTTATGGAATTCATCTAGGGGTGTAGTGAGTATTTTGAACCCACAGGTGCCTGATAGAATTTTATAATTTTGGGACATGGAAATATACCAATTTAGTGGTAAAAATTAGTGATGAGCGCAAGTGCTTGTTACTTGAGTTTGCCTAGGGTGCTTGGGCACCGAGTATCGCGGGTGCTCGAGTGACATGTTCAAGTCCCCTCACCCGCATATTTTGCAGCTGTTAGACAGCCACAAAACATGTGAGAATTGCCTGACATACACGGGCAATGTCTATATGTTCTGTGGCTAACAGTCACTAAACATGTGGGTGCAGGGACTTGAACATGTCACTCCAGCACCCTAGGCAAACTCAAGTGACGATCACTTGCGCTCATCACTAATAAAAAAATATTTTTTTTATTTGCTATAGATTTGTCAACTGCACATGGGTTAATACGTGAAACTGGACCCCACAATTTATTGCGTAATTTCTCCTGACAGCGGCGGTGCCCCATATGTCAACGGAAACTACTGTTAGGCCACACGTCAGGGCTGAGCAGGAAGGAGCGCTATTTTGCTTTCAGAGCAGATTTTGCTAAAATAGTTTGCGGGTGACATTTACGGAGCTTTGAATGTGCCAGAACAGCAGGAAAACTCCCCCAAAGTGACCCCATTTATTATATTATTATTTATTTATATAGCGCCATTGATTCCATGGTGCTGTACATGAGAAGGGATTACATACCAAATACAGATATCACTTACAATAAACAAACTAACAATGATAGATTGGTACAGAGGGAAGAGGACCCTGCCCTTGCGGGCTTACATTCTACAGGAACGGGGAAGGGACAGTAGGTTGAAGGGTTGCAGTAGCTCCGGTGTTGGGGGTGGCAGAAAGCAAGGTCATGGCAGGCTGTAAGCTTGTTTGAAGAGATGGGTTTTCAGGTTCCGTCTGAAGGATCCAAATGTGGCGGACAATCGGACGTGTTGAGGTACAGAATTCCATAGGATGGGGGATATTCGGGAGAAATCTTGGAGGCGATTGGGCGAGGAACGAATAAGTGTGGAGGAGAGAAGGAGGTCTTGGGAGGACCGGAGATTACGTAAGGAAATGTATCGGGGAATTAGTTCAGAGATGTACGGAGGAGAGAGGTTATGGATGGCTTTGTAGGTCAGTGTTAGTAGTTTGAACTGGATAAGCTGGGCAATTGGGAGCCAGTGAAGGGATTTGCAAAGGGGGATAGCAGCGGAGTAACGAGGCAAGAGATGGACCAGTCACGCAGCAGAGTTAAGGATGGACTGGAGGGGTGCGGGAGTGTTAGGAGGTAGGCCACAGAGGAGGATGTTGCAGTAGTCGAGGCGGGAGATAATGAGGGCATGCACAAGCAATTTACTAGATTGAGGGTTGAGGAAAGGACGGATTCTGGGAATATTTTTGAGCTGGAGGCGACAAGAGGTGGTGAGAGCTTGGATGTGGGGTTTGAAGGACAGGGCAGAGTCAAGGGTTACTCTGAGGCAGAGGACTGTTGGTACAGGGGAAGGAGTGATGTCATTTATTGTGATAGAAAGATCAGGTGGGAAAGATATGCGAGATGGAGGAAAGATGATGAGTTCAGTTTTGTCCACATTGAGTTTGAGGAAGTGGGAGGAGAAGAAGGAAGATATGGCTGCTAAACATGCTGGGATTCTGGTCAGCAGAGAGGTGACATCTGGGCCTGAGAGGTAGATCTGGGTGTTATCAGCGTACAGATGGTACTGGAAGCCATTGGATTTTATGAGTTGTCCCAGGTCAAGGGTATAGATTGAGAAGAGTAGGGGTCCTAGGACCCCATTTTAGAAATTACTCCTCTCAATTAATTTACACCTGCAGTGACTATTTTGGCCTCACTCTGCAGCATCCACTCTATGCTTTATTTTGGAGAATTGCAAATATGTCTGCTCCGTGTCCATACATTGTACTCAGCTTTTGCTTCTGGAGACACGCACCTTGTAAATTGTTACGAGGGCTCATCCCCATGGCAGTAATGCTAAACATGTGGCCACTTACTGCAGTTTAATCATAGTGTGGGGCTCAGAAGGAGGGGGAAATGAATTTGGGAGCACAGATTTCAGTGGCTTTTCTTTGAGGGGGTGGTGTCACCCACAGTGTGGGAAAGACTAAGTGCAACACGAAGGGATGAGGGGAAGGAAGTCCAGACACTAGGGAAAGGGGGAGTTGAGACCCCTAGGCAAATCCTAGATAGGGAGGTGGGGTGAGCACTGGTCAGTCCCCACTATAAACTAAAGACAACAAGGGAGACAAACAAAGGGGGAAAACTTAGCTTGAGCAGACACCAGAGAGATAACACCAAACATCCTCCAAGGGCACCAGAGAGGAAGCTAGCCGACTGCTCTAACTCTAAGCCTTCACAAGGGGAAATGTGAATATCACCGGCGACTCCCTGCAGCAGACTGAGAGTTTATAAACACCTAGACCAGGTGTGTCAATCAGAACAGAAGGGAGGTTGCCGCTGGGTCCAAAGGAAAGAAGGATTTAGGAAGACGTCAGCAATGCCAAACGCAGTGACCTTCTGCAGCCAGATTCAGAGTGACTGTCTGTCACATCTGACACACTGGTGACAGTACCCCCCTTTCTACGAATGGCCTCCGGACACTCAGGACCAGGTTTCTCAGGATAAGAGGTGTGGAATGAATGAACCAGCCTGGGGGCATTCACCTCTGATGCTAAAATCCACATCCTTTCCTCTGGACCATAACCCTTCCAGTGCACCAAGTATTGTAGGGAATGACGTTGGAGACGAGAATCAACAATCCTTGAAATCTGAAACTCCAGCTTACCATCAACTATCATTGGGAGCGGCGGTAGGGGTGAGGACTCAAGAGGTTTGACATATTTGTTGAGCAGAGACCTGTGAAAGACATTGTGGATCTTAAGGGCCTGAGGTAGCTCGAGACGAAACGCTGCTGGGTTTATGACGGCAGTTATTTTATAGGGACCAATAAATCTAGGTCCCGACTTCCAAGAAGGAACCTTCAACTTGATATTCCTGGTAGACAGCCACACAAAGTCATTCACATTCAGGTCCGGACCTGGCAAGCGTCACACAACACCTGAGGTAAGTCTCCAAATTCTGATTAACGCGCTTGGTCTGTCCATTCGACTGAGGATGAAAGGCAGAGGAAAAGGACAGCAGCAACCCCAGTCGAGAACAGAACGCTTTCCAGAACTTGGAAACAAACTGGGTCCCCTGATCTGACACCACATCGGAGGGAACCCCGTGAAGCTTCATGATCTCATTTATAAACACCTGAGCAAGAGTCTTGGCATTCAGAAGTGCCGATAATGCGACAAAATGAACCATTTTACTGAACCTATCTACAACCACCAAAACCACAGTTTTGCCTGCAGAATCCGGTACGTCAGTAATAAAATCCATGGACAAGTGTGTCCATGGCCTGCTAGGAATAGGTAGCAGAAGAAGAGTACCAGACGGACAGGTATGCGATACTTTAGAACGTGCGTAAATACTACAAGCAGTTACCTGTTCAACCACATCCCGATGCAACCCCGGCCACCAAAAACGACGAGTTTGTTATCCCTTAATATCTGAAGCACCTGTCTAACATGCCCCCGATGTGTCTCAAAATCAGGTGAGTAAACCAAAATATCATCCAGATAGACCACAACAAACCTGCCCACCAAATGATGGAAAATATCATTTATGAAATGCTGGAACATCGCAGGTGCATTGGTCAGACCGAAAGGCATAACCAGACTCTCAAAATGCCCTTCAGGGGAATTGAAAGCTGTTTTCCATTCATCCCCCTCTCTGATTCTAACCAGATTGAAGGCTCCCCTTAAATCTAACTTGGAGAACACATGAGCTCTCACAACCTGGGTGAACAGATCTAGAATCAGGGGAAGAGGGTATGGATCCCGGATGGTAATTTGATTGAATTCCCGGAAATCTAAACAGGGACGTAGATCGCCATCTATTCTCTTCACGAAGAAGAACCCTGCCGCCACGGGCAAAGATGAGGGTCTGATATGTCCCTTCTCCAGACTTTCCGCAATGAAATCCTTCATGGCTTGTCTCTCAGGGCCAGAATGATTATACAGTCTGGACTTCGGTAGTTTAGCTCCAGGGGTCAGGTTAATAGGACAGTCATATGCACGATGAGGAGGCAAATCCTGACACCCCCTCTCAGAAAAAACGTTCTCAAAACCGGACAAAAATGCAGGTAAGGCCTCTGTAGAGACTGTAGAAAGGGAAATATTTAAACAGTTGTCAAGGCAGTAAACTCCCCACTCAATGATCTCCCTGGATTGCCAGTCCACCAACAGATTATGTTTCACCAACCAGAGTAGACCCAAAACAATTGGGGTGGGAAGGACATCTAGGACATAGCAAGGAATACTCTCACAATGGACCGACCCCACCCTCAGTTTTACACCATGTACAATCTGAGTCAGAGCTCTCTGTGCAAGTGGCGCTGAGTTGATGGCGAAGATGGGAATGGGCTTAGCTAAAGTACAGCAAGCAATACGATGAGTTCTCACAAACTCAGCATCAACCATGCTGACTCCAGCTCCACTGTCAACAGACATACATTTTCTCGGTTTTGCTCTCTAGGACCACCTCTGCTGTCAGGACAAACCGGGAACTGCAGGTTGACGATAAATGCACCCCTTGCTTATCCAACTCCAGACTACCAAGGGGTAATCAAGTTTCCTTTTGCTTAGGAATCGAAGGACAGGCCCCAATAAAATGTCCTTTTTTTTCCACAAAAAAACACACGCCCTTCTTTTTGCGGATCTCCGGGGAAATGTACGATGCAGAGGCACCCCCTAACTGCATGGGTTCCTCCACCTCCCCCTGTACTGGTTCACCGCCAGACCATCCTCCTTCCCCTGGCAAAGGAGCAACACCCCGAAAAGAAGGCTCCGGAGAAGGTGGTCTCACCCACCTATCCCGAAGGTGTGTATCAACACGTAAAGCCAACGACATGGCAGCCTCCAAGGACTCTGGGGTTTCATACACTGCCAAAGCATCTTTCAACTTTTCAGTAAGGCCCTCACAAAATTGGCTTCTAAGAGCTGGGTCATTCCATTTTGTATCAGTTGCCCATCTGCGAAATTCGGAGCTGTATGTCTCTCCACTGGCTGATTCCCCTGATGAAGGTGACGCAATCTGGACTCAGCTGAGGAGATTCGGTCAGGGTCATCATAAATGAGGGCTAGAGCCCTGAAAAAACACTCCACAGACTGGAGACAAACCGAACCCTGCGGCAAAGAGAAAGCCCAGGATTGAGGATCTCCTTGCAGCAGTGACAATTCCCACTTGTTGCTCTTCACCTGCAGAGGAGTAAGGACGAAGTGTAAAATAGAGTTTACAAGCTTCCTTGAACACTAAAAACTTGTCCCTACCTCCTGAAAACCTTTTCGGGAGGGCAACCTTGGGTTCAAGCTGGACAGGCCTACCTGCAGAGACCCCATTATTAGGGACCTGCAGCTGCTGCTGAACCTCATAGCGGAAGTCAATCACCTGAAGAGACAGCCTGTGCAGCTGCTCTGGCAGCTCAGCAATGGAATCCATGAACCAAAAAAAAAACAACAAAAAAAAAAACACACTCAAAAAAGAAAAAAACACACAAAAAAACACGTGTCAGTTATATATATATATATGTATATATATATGCACGGCCGATGATAATGTCACGCACAGTGTGGGAAAGACTAAATGCAACACGAAGGGATGAGGGGAAGGAATCCCAGACACTAGGGAAAGGGGGAGTGGAGACCCCTAGGCAGATCTAATGACACCCTGCCTACTCTACCATCCCTGTATTGGTTCCACACCAATCACCGAGCAGGAAACCTAAGCCCTGAATATCCTTAGAGCTAGGCCCTAGATAGGGAGGTGGGGTGAGCACTGGTCAGTCCCCACTATAAACTAAAGACACCAAGGGAGACAAACAAAGGGGGAAAACTTAGCTTGAGCAGACACCAGAGAGATAACACCAAACGTCCTCCAAGGGCACCAGAGAGGAAGCTAGTCAACTGCTGTAGCTCCAAGTCTTCACAAGGGGAAATGTACCAGACATATCATTTTTTAATTATGGTTTTGATACTTTTACACACTAAAAAATGCTTTTTCTGAAAAATAGTTTTATTTGCCATATTCTGAGAGCTGTAACTTTTTTATTCTTTGGCCACCACAGCTGTATGGGGGCTTTTAGTTTAGCCGGACAAGTTAAAGTAATTATATGTGTGATTATGGGGTACATAACAATTTTTGATCGCTTTTTATTCAGATTTTGCAGACGCAGAATGAGCAAAAACCAGCGATTCAATAATTGTTTTATATTTTATTTTTTTTCGCCTGGTTCAGTGCCGTAAAATTGAGAAAACCTGTTTATTCTTCGGGTCAGTACAATTATGGTGATACCAGATTTATATATATTTTTTTAATGCTTTGCTACTATTACACACTAAAAGCAATCACTATATGCTGAGAGCTATAACCTTTTCATTTTTTTACCCGAAAGAGTCATATGAGGGCTTTTTTGAGGGCCGATTTTGCGTTTTCATTGATACCATTTTTTTTTTTTTCAGATGTCTTTTTTTTATTGCTTTTAATTCACTTTTGTTTGTGTCAGTATGATAAAAAAACAAAATTTTGGTTGTTTTTCTTTTATTTTTACTGTACAGAATAAATAATGTGCAACATTTATAATTATTGTCATTCCGGATACCAATTATGCGGACGTTTTTTTTTTACACAAAAGCTGCGGTTTTAGTGGTGTAACAACTTTTCGTTATTTTTTTTGCACATCTTGCGGTTTTTTTTTTTACACATTTTATTTAATTTATTTGTACTTGATCCCATTGTGGGGTGTGAATATTTTTTATTATGCTTTCTAGTCTCTTGTTATTCCCCTTAATGACTGTTGGCGTTCGTTAAGGGGTTAATAAATCAGGCAAATTGCCGCTAAATACTGGCACCAGGATGGTGGCGCTGTAGTGACTTCTTGCTTTATTCACATCCAATTGCAGATTCTCTCATATTTGACAGGAAGAAGAGCACAGTGTGAAGTATGAGGCACCATTTTTCAAGTCGAAATGGCGGACGCCGATAAGGACCCCGATGCAAATAAATGGCGACCGACGAGCGAGGTTGTGACAAATTCGACACTGCGATGTGGTTCTGGGATAGGAAACCAGGACGCAGATGTGAACATCAATGTAATGGCGTCTCATAGTCTGGAAAACTGGATTATTTGGCACCTCAGGAGTCTGGAACATGCCAAATTAAAGGATTTTTTTCATTGCCTGAGAGGAAATTATTGATAAACCTGAAATCCCACCGATATATTTCTAATAAACGTCTCTCTGAAGAGTCACGTCGAGGAGACGCTCATTTTGGGAACTAAACTCTACGCATTTAAGCAGAATTTTGCCTCCGCCATAGCATTTGAGGGCAGAAAATGGCACCTAAAGGTAATAACCGCACCATTTTTCTGTCGCTGACTGACTTTTGACCTAATTTGTTTTATAATATGATTTTGAGGCGCTTTTCTCCTCAGAGAAGCGCCCACATCTGGCACAACTGCCCCATTGTTAGATTTTTCTGAAGTGTGCAGCACCTCATAACAAAATGACTCATATTGTGACCATTTTTGGCTATAATAACAAGACTGTGAAGAGCATGATTGCCAAAAGCAGCAAATCTGGCCTTTTATATATTGCTGAGGTGAAGTTTTCGCGCCCTTTTGCTCTGCGCAGCCGCAGTTCTGCACTTTTTAAAAAAAAAAATAAGTCCCGTCTTGCAGGAGGAGTGAAGCGTCCAAGTCCACAACCGGATTCATCCGCGGCATCGTTGACGCTGTGCGCCTTACTTCCGCCCTGTACTCCTCCGCTGTTGTCGCCGCCATTTTGTTGGCACTCAAACTTTTGAAATAGATGAAATTTCTACAGTAACGTGACGGATTCTCACCGAGGAGGGCGGACGGAGGAGCGGATAGGCTTGGCAAGCTGGCTGTGAGCGCTGACCGGCCGCGACGGTGAGTGCGCCTGGAAATCGGTCGATATAGTCCGCCGATGTCCATGTGGTCTCCCTGTGTGCGATTAAGGGGCGGAAGCTACAGGGGCACCACAAGTAGCAGCTTACTTCACCACCCCACATATGTTATTTCCCCACCTCCTGATAATTGACCCCTCAGCCACGACCAGATTACTGCAATGGATTTGCTCCAATCCGCTGGCATGTCCTCTGGGGTCGCTCCGCTTTCTTGGAGGGGGATGTAACAGATATCTTGCGTATATGGGGGTTTCCAGCCCGATGCCCCTGTGGCCGTGCCGGAGTCCTCGGAGGCGGCCATGTTTGTTGTCGCTGGATTTCTGTGCCGTTCCCATCATATGAGGTCGATCATTATCCCCTCGTTTCATATTGGACCTCCGGACCCCCATCCCTCGTCACATCTTCCCTCAGACAGTCGCATGTGTGGCAATGCCCTATGATTGTGTCTTGCAGATGGCGCTGGACCTGGGGAAGCGGTTACTGGAGGCGGCTCGCAGCGGAGAAGATGACGAGGTGCGACAGCTGATGCAGAATGGGGCGCCCTTCACCACGGACTGGGTACGTCCTCCGGCCGGGTGTCGTGGGGGGCGACAAGTCCTGACAACCCCCCCTTTACATTTGTTGTTTTTTTTTCTTTCCTTTCTTCTTCCAAGAGCTAAAACTTATATTTTTCCATCCAGCACCGAGTCTCCACCGCTGCTCCTAGTTCTGTTACTTTCTTCAGCGCTGCTAATCGGTAAAGCCACCTAGCTCGCTGATGGGCAGTAACAGACACAGGAAGCTGCAGCAGAGACTCTGCGCTGGACCCGGGAAGGTGAGCAGCTTGTATGGGTGCGACGTGCGCTGGGTTTGCTTGGCTTGTAGTGTATTATTTATTACTTATATAGCGCCATTGATTCCATGGCGCTGTACATGAGACGGGGGTTACATACCAAATACAGATATCACTTACAGTAAACAACTAACAATGATAGACTGGTACAGAGGGAAGAGGACCCTGCCCTTGTGGGCTTACATTCTACAGGAACGGGGAAGGAGACAGTAGGGGTTGCAGCACATCTGGTGGTGATGAGTCAGCTGGGTCATGGCAGGCTGTAAGCTTTCTTGAAGAGATGGGTTTTCAGGTCCTGTCTGAAGGATATGAATGTGGCAGATTATCGGAAGTGTTGGGGCACAGAATTCCAGAGGATGGGGGATTTTCTGGAGAAGTCTTGGAGGCGATTGGGTGAGGAACGAATAAGTGTGGAGGAGAGAAGGAGGTCTTGGGAGGACGGGAGATTAGTTCTGAGCTGTACGGAGGAGAGAGGTTATTGATGGCTTTGTAGGTCAGTGTTCGTAACTGGATATGCTGGGGAATTGGGAGCCAATGAAGGGATTTGCAAAGTGGGGTAACAGAGGAGGAGGGAGATGAACTAGTCGGGCAGCAGAGTTAAGGACGGACTGGAGAGATGCGAGGGTGTTGGCAGGTAGTCCACAGAGGAGGATGTTGCAGTAGTCGAGGTGGGAGATGATGAGGGCATGCACTAACATTTTAGTAGATTCAGGGTTGAGGAATTGACAGATTCTGGAAATACTTTTGAGCTGGAGGCGAGAGCTTGGATGTGGGGTTTGAAGGACAGGGCAGAGTCAAGGGTTACTCAGAGGAAGCGGATTTATAGTACATGGGAAAGAGTGATGTCATTTATTGTGATAGATCAGGTGGGGAAGATACGGGAGATGGAGGAAAAATGAGTTCAGATTTGTCCACATTGAGCTTGAGGAAGCGAGAGAAGGAGGAGGATATGGCTGATAGACACTTCTTGACAGCAGAGAGGTGACGTCTGGGCCAGTGAGGTAAACCTGAGTGCCATCCGTGTATAGGTGATACTGGAAGCCATGGAACTTCTAGTTGTTCCAGGCCATGGGTATAGATTGAGAAGAATAAGGATCCTAGGACAGAGCCTTGAGGGACTCCAAAAGAGAGAGAGAGGACGGGATGAGGAGGTAGTGTTGGAGTGGTAGACGCTAAATGTGCGGTTGGAAATGTATGAGGAGATCCAGGATAGGGCAAGGACTTTGACACCAAAGGAAGAGAGAATCTGTAGTAGGAGGCAGTGGTCAACTGTGTTGAATGCAGAGGACAGGTCAAGAAGGAGGAGTATAGAGAATTTTCTGTTGGCTTTGGCTGTAAGTAAGTGGTTAGTAATTTTGGTCAGGTAGGTTTCAGTGGCGTGGTGGGGACGGAAACTGGATTGTCAGTTGTCAAAGAGAGAGTTAGGTGAGAGGAAAGTTCAATGTGAGCTTGCTGCTCAAGGAGTTTGGGAGCATCGATATGGGGCGATAGCTGGACATAATGGTCAGGTCGACGGATGGCTTTTTGAGGATAGGTGTGATTGAGGCATGTTTGAAAGTAGAAGGGAAGGTACCAGAAGTTAGTGATAGGTTGAAGAGATGGGTTAGGGATGGGATAAGTGTGATAGTGAGGTTGGGGAGATGGCATGGGTTCAAGTGCACAAGTGGTGAGGGGTGATTTGGAGAAGAGACGAGTAAGCACTCCTTAACTGATGTTGGAGAGGTAGGTTATGGGGTAAGGGCATTGGTCTGGTATACAAAGGACTTTTGGTGGTCAAACAATAAAGATTAACTGTGTTTGGTCGATCTTCTTCTTTTTGAAGCGTGTGGCAAACTCCTCAGCAGAGATTAGGGAGGTCGCAGGGGGCAGTGGTGTGTACAGGAGGGAGTTAAAAGTGTTGCATAACTGTTTGGTGTTGTAGGATAAGGAAGATATGAGGGTTGTGAAGTAGGCCTGTTTAGCAGAGGTGAGGGCTGATTTGAATGTGAGTGTTGCTTGTTTGAATGCAGTAAAGTCATCTTGCGAATGTGTTTTCTTCCAACACCGCTCTGTAACCCTGGACGCTTGCCGAAGCTTTTTAGTGAGATTATTGTGCCAGAGTTGTCTATTAATTCGTCGCGCTCTGCCATTCACGAGAGGGGCAACCGAGTCAGTAGCTGATGCGAGAGTGGCATTGTAGAAGCAGTGGCCCTGTCTGTGTCGTGGAGTGAAGATATGGATGTCAGTGGTAGAATAGAGTCAGGGTGTGAGTGGTTAGATGTGCGAGGTTTCTGCGGGGGTGTGCTAGTTGCTGGACATGGGTGGCATGTAAGGAGGACATGAATGTGAGTAGATGGTGGTTAAATAGGTGGAGAGGGGAGGTTGTGAGGTTAGATTGGGCGCAGTCGGGTGAAGATAAAGTCTAATGTATGTCTTTGTGGGTGGCTGAGGAGGACCACTGAGTGAGTCCAAAGGATGAAGTAAGCGACAGGAGTTTGGAGGCTGCTGACTGGCGGGTGCCAGTGGAGATGTTGAAGTCGCCCATGATGATGGTGGGAATGTCAGCAGAGAAAAAGAAGAAGCCCTGTGGAGAATTGGTCAATAAAGGCAGTGGCCGGGTCTGGAGGTTGGAGGCAGAGTAGATGCAGACAGTCTATTTCAAAAGAAGGAAGGATAAGGGACGGTAGAGATAGGATTAGGTTGCAGTTTGTAGAAAGGAGAAGACCCACTTCTCCACCATGTGGAGTGTGGGTGAAGTGGAGGCCACCGTAACACAGTGCTGCAGGGGAGGTAGTATCGGAGGGCGTCAGCCATGTTTTGATGATGCCCAAGAAGGAAATATTGTGAGTGGTAAAGAGGTCATGAATCACGTGTATGTAACTGAACAGTGTGCCGGCAGCGCGGACGGGCGTTCGTGGGTTTATAAAAGAGCAAAACGCTCAGCCATTGAGTAGCTAGATAGCGTATGCTGGAAGAAAAATTGTTATTCTCAGCAGCACATCGACGGCATTTGTCTAGGGCTACACGGCGTTCAGTTCACACCACACATTTTTGTTGCCTTGTGACCAGTGATTTTTCCATTGTGTTGATTATTCTGTCACTGGTTATACACAATCTGCGACTCGGGTACAGTTTAGTGCTAAAATAGATACACAAATATTTTTTTTTTTTCCCGACACACTGACATGTCACAATATATCTTCAGCCTGAACAGGGCGTGCTGCCAATCAGCTGTTCTGTATGGTCATTGAGGCGGTCACCGACAGTCACGGATCACTACACTGTGAGCGCAACATAATCACTACCCTGCACTACGATTGACAGGCCGCTCTGCGTGAATGCGCACATGCTCTGCAGCTGCAGGAAGAATCGAAGTACATTTTCTCTTTGTGGCCGTACTTCCATTAAGGCGGCCAGACATGATTTCAAGGCTATGTTCACACATGGCATTTTTGCAGATTTTTTTTTTTGTTTGCAGAGAAAACACTGCGTAAAAAATGTGTGTTTTTGATACATTTTTTCCTAGTTCATTCAAATGGGTGAAAAATGCCAAAAAGATTGACTTGCTGCAAATTTAAAACAAAACTCTAGGTAAAAAAAAGCATGTGTATTAGATTTTTGAGATCATTCACTTTGCTTTACTGTAAAACACAGCTTTTTTTGCCTTAGCGTTGTTTGCAGCTGTTTTTCACTATGTGTGGAGGTAAGTGACGTTTCTGCATGTGACGGGCCCCCTCTTACTTTGCCTAGGGCCACACTTTATCTATAACTGGCCCTTTTTGCGGGACTAAATTGAACTTTTGAATTACGCTGTTTAGTGTACTTTATAATGTACTGGAAAATGGGGGAGAGAAATTCCAAGTAGGATGGCATGGTGGAAAAAAAATGCAATTGATTTTTGGGTTTTCTTACGGCATTCATTGTGCTGTAATAATGTCCCGGTAACGCAAGTCTCCATGTCAGGGTAATTACAGTGACACCAAGTTTGTATATTACATTGGTTTTTACAGTCTGTATTTTGTGTATGTATAAAAATGTTTGTCTCCATTTTGTGAGACCCGTAACTTTTTTATAGAGCAGTGCGGGCTTGTTTTTTTGTGTTCATACCATTTTGGGGGCACATGGGACATTTTGATCGCTTTTTGTAGGCCCCTGGCTGACATGCCAACCCGTCGGCGATATGGTCACGAGGGGGAGGTGATGGTGACAGAATAGTTATGATACTATTATTGTCATAGATTGACAGCAGCACCTAAACGGTTAACAGCAGGGACATGAACTGGATCAGATCTCTAGTGTTAGGGGCTGATAACTTTGCTCCCATACACCCCTCACCAGACACTAGCACATTTGTACTACAGTGCCTACAAGTAGTATTCAACCCCCTGCAGATTTAGCTGGTTGACTCATGCGGAATTAACTTGGCATTGTGACATTTGTACTGTAGATCAGCCTGGAAGTGAGAAATGCACTGCAGCAAATTTTGGTTTTGTTTTGTTTTTGTTTGTTTTTTTAAAACGTTAAAAGTTAATTCAGAGTGTCATTTATTATTCAACCCCTCAAACCACAAGAATTCTGTTTGGTCCCCCTAAAGTATTAAGAAGTAGTTCAGGCACCAAGAATAATGAGCTTCACGTGTGTGGATTAAAGATCTCTTTTGCCAGCCTTTTCTGACTATTTAAGACCCTCCCCAAACTTGTGAACAGCACTCAGACATGGTCAACATGGGAAAGACAAAGGAGCATTCCAAGGCCATCAGAGACAAGATCGTGGAGGGTCACAAGGCTGGCAAGGGGTACAAAACCCTTTCCAAGGAGTTGGGCCTACCTGTCTCCACTGTTGGGAGCATCATCCGTAAGTGGAAGGCTTATGGAACTACTGTTAGCCTTCCACGGCCAGGACAGCCTTTGAAAGTGTCCTACCGTGCCGAGGCCAGGCTTGTCCGAAGAGTCAAGGCTAACCCAAGGACAACAAGGAAGGAGCTCCGGGAAGATCTCATGGCAGTGGGGACATTGGTTTCAGTCAATACCATAAGTAACGTACTCCACCGCAATGGTCTCCGTTCCAGACGAGCCTGTATGGTAACTTTACTTTCAAAGCGTCATGTCAAGGCTCGTCTACAGTTTGCTCATGATCACTTGGAGGACTCTGAGACAGACTGGTTCAAGGTTCTATGGTCTGATGAGACCAAGATCGAGATCTTTGGTGCCAACCACACACGTGACGTTTGGAGACTGGATGGCACTGCATACGACCCCAAGAATACCATCCCTACAGTCAAGCATGGTGGTGGCAGCATCATGCTGTGGGGCTGTTTCTCAGCCAGGGGACCTGGCCATCTGGTCCGCATCCATGGGAAGATGGATAGCACGGCCTACCTGGAGATTTTGGCCAAGAACCTCCGCTCCTCCATCAAGGATCTTAAGATGGGTTGTAATTTCATCTTCCAACAAGACAACGACCCAAAGCACACAGCCAAGAAAACCAAGGCCTGGTTCAAGAGGGAAAAAGTCAAGGTGTTGGAGTGGCCTAGTCAGTCTCCTGACCTTAACCCAATTGAAAACTTGTGGAAGGAGCTCAAGAATAAAGTCCACATGAGACACCCAAAGAACCTAGATAACTTGGAGAAGATCTGCATGGAGGAGTGGGCCAAGATAACTCCACAGACCTGTGCCGGCCTGATCAGGTCTTATAAAAGACGATTATTAGCTGTAATTGCAAACAAGGGTTATTCCATAAAATATTAAACATAGGGGTTGTATAATAATTGACCCACACTTTTATGTTTAAAATTTAATAAAATTCAACTGAGCAACATAACTTTTTGGTTTGTAAGATTTATGCTTCTGTTCATAAAACCTACTCTCGTTTGCAGTTTGAAGGCTCTAACTTATTTGCATCTTATCAAACCAGCTAAATCTGCAGGGGGTTGAATACTACTTGTAGGCACTGTATGTGCTGGATGGATCCACCTAACCCGTGGCGTAATTTATCTTCCAGCTTGGGACGTCTCCTCTCCATCTCGCTGCTCAGTGCGGACACTTCTCCACTGTGAAGGTTCTCCTGCAGGCAGGGATCAGCCGAGACGCCCGGACCAAGGTGGACCGGACTCCCCTGCACATGGCGGCCGCCGAGGGCCACACTCTCATCGTGGATCTGCTGATCAAGGTGTGGCCACACCCATTTGGTGGAAATCGCTCATCATCCCCCTCTTCCTGATTGGTTATTAATGGTATCTCCCCTTCTTTAGAACGGTGCCAATATCAACGCCAAAGACATGCTGGAGATGACTGCACTGCACTGGGCGACGGAGCACAATCACCAGGACGTGGTGGAGCTGCTCATCAACAACGGGGCCGACGTCAACCTCCAGAGCAAATTTGGAAAAACACCTTTCGATATCGCCCTCGATCGAAATTACCCTGAGCTGCTGATTACCTTACAGGTAAGGCGGCGGGCATTGGGGTGTGGCTCTCCGTTATAGATACTGGTGCCACTAAACATGTTTAAACCCTTGGTGGTCAAGTATATTCAACCTTCGGGCTTCACTTAATCACATGATCGCTCTTCTTCCACCACAGGAAACTATGCAAGGACAGGGACACTTCCACATCCAGCCGGCCAGGACCAATGCCATCACTGTCTCCTCACCGCAGATCATCCTGACGCCCAGAGATCTGGCCAGCCTAGTGTCTACGTCCAACTTGACCACTTCTACAGGTATGGTGTAACGGGCACAGTCCTGCGCTTTCTGATGTTGAGCATTTCATATGTAATATTTTTTTTCTCTTACAGTCAACAGCAATGGAGGCACCATAGAGATTACCAACCCCAATTCTGTGCTGGCCACACTGGCAGCGCTGGCAGAGGCCTCCTCCCCTATATCTGGCTCAGACTTTACCGGTGGTGAGTGTTGCCCTCGTACCAGTGAGATCTTTATTTTTCTATATACACACATGGTAAAAATTGTTGGTACTTGCATGTTTTAATCCCATCGTGTATATTGTATCCCCCCCCCCCCCATTAAAAAAAACCATAAAGATAATTTGAAGGTAAAATTGTTGGTACCCCTCATTTAATGAAAGAAAAAACCCACAATGGTCACAGAAATAACTTGAATCTGACTAAAGTAATAATAAATTAAAAATCTATGAAAATGAACAGATGAAAGTCAGACATTGCTGTTCAACCCTGCTTCAACGGAATTCTTTAAAAAATTAAAAACATGAAATAGTCCTGGACAGAAATGATGGTTCTTAACTTAATATTTTGTTGAACAACCTTTTGAGGCAATCGCTGCAATCAAACGATTCCTGTAACTGTCAATGAGACTTCTGCGCCTCTCGACAGGTATTTTGGCCCACTCCTCATGAGCAAACTGCTCCAGTTGTCTTGTGTTTGAAGGTTGCCTTTTCCAGGCGGCATGTTTCAGCTCTTTCCAAAGATGCTCAATAGGATGTAGGTCAGGGCTCATAGAAGGCCACTTCAGAATAGTCCAATGTTTTCCTCTTGGGTGTTTTTAGCTGTGTATTTTGGGTCATTATCCTGTTGCAAGATCCATGACCTGCGACTGAAACCAAGCTTTCTGACACTGGACAGCACATTTCTCTCTAGAATCCCTTGATAGTCTTGACATTTCATTGTACCCTGCACAGTTTCAAGACACCCTGTGCCAGATGCAGCAAAGCAGACCCAGAACATAACAGAGCCTCCTCCATGTTTCACAGTAGGGAAAGTGTTATTTATTCGGTCGCCCATGACAGCACCACGTGAGAGAGAGGATCCGCCCATCAAGGACAGGAAACCTACAGGTTAAAAAGGGCGGCCCTCTCTTCCCGCCTCAGTTTAGGTTTCCTGTCCATGATGGGGGACCTTGCAGGCTTACCTGCAGAAGATGGACTCCTGTCCCAGAGAGGGCCACAGCAGGTGGTTGGAGCTGGTCCGTCCTGGTCCTCTGGAGACGCCACGGCAGGGCTCATGGGGGCGCCTCCGTGAGCGTTGCGGCGGGCGCGACATCGCCTCACGGGAGGTAGATGTCCGCCAGGAGTGGGGCCGCTAGCGGGCTCCCCCCCCCCCCCCCCCCCCCCAAAAAAAAAAAAAAAAAAAACAGCTTGCAGGAGATCCAGGTCGCGCCGGCAGCGCACGTGACGGGCGCGACCTTCTGACGTGACTTCCGGTGCGTCGGGCAGGAAGCCCTGTGATGTCACCGGAAGGGGCGGGGCTCGTTTGAATTTTTTTGGCGCGAGCAGCTGAACGCCGGGGGATTGAGGACCTGACGGCGAGGAGCCCACCTGGATCCCACCTGGACCTGGGGAGGAAGACCAAGGAGCAGGTAACGCCCTCCTGGGTTTAAAAAAAAAAAAAAAAACACACATGGTACCGGCATGGCCAGTATATAAAGGGTCTGGTAACATACAGAGGTGCTTCCCAGCCCATTCTTACATTGTAAGCTATGGAAGATTCACAGAAGCTGTCACCTAGGCAACAACATCTGCTGCAGGAGCAGCCCTCTGGGGAGCCCTCACAACTAGTGGCGCAGCGTCATTCCCGGCTAGGGTCTGGTCGTACAGCTAGAAGAGCTACCACTAAGAGCAGGAAGGACGGTCCGGTGCGGCGTGATTCCTCGCCATGCATGCTGGATTCTTCTGCTTCTACGGTACCGAAGGTTCTGTGGGGTGAGTGGAATCTTCGTGAAAGTTCTACTAATGTTTCCTCCTTCTTTCTATCTATGACTTTCTTTTAGAGCAAGAAATGTTCCTCGAAGTCCAAGCACAGAGAGTGTGCCTTATGCAGCTGTCCGCTCCCTGATTCATATAGCAAAAGGTTATGTCAGCTTTGTATCAGCAAAATGATATCGGAGGAGACCCCAGATTTTTCCCTAGGCCTAAGAACTTTAATAAGGGAAGAAATAGGCAAAGCATTGCAAGGTTCAGAGTCTGGGCATATTCCTCAAGAAACCCAGCTGGGTTCAGACTCTGAGCTATTGGTTGCTTCCTCCTCCGCCTTCTCTTCTTCTGACAGTGAGCCAGATACAGTGCTTTCCCCTGAAGGAGGTCGATGCCCTAGTAAAAGCCGTCCGATCTACAATGGGGATAGTGGACTCGAGGGTAGAGAAGTCAGCTGAGGATGTTATGTTTGGTGGTCTGGGGCTAAAGAAGAGAAGGGTCTTTCCAGTAAATTCAAAGGTGAAAGACCTCATTGATAAGGAGTGGAGAAAGCCTGACAAGAAGGGTAGTGTTCCTCCATCCTTTAAAAGGAAATATCCGTTTGAGGATGCTATGTGTTCCTCCTGGTTAAAAGCACCCAAGCTGGATGTTGCTGTTACCAAAGCAGCGAAAAGAACTTCCCTCCCGTTCGATGATATGGGTGCATTGAGAGATCCCCTAGACAGACGGGCTGATACTTTCCTGAAAGGGGCATGGGAGACAGCTGCGGGAGCACTGAGGCCAACAGTAGCAGCTACCTGTACGTCCAGAGCCCTGATGGTGTGGCTTGAACAGCTAGACAGTCAGTTGAAGGATGGGACTTCTAGGAAAGACATTATTTCTTCCCTTCCACTGGTTCAGGGGGCGGCAGCTTTTCTTGCTGATGCATCTGTGGACTCGGTGAGGTTGGCAGCAAAGTCAGCAGCACTGTCAAATGCGGCTCGGCGAGCCTTGTGGATTAAAAGCTGGCCAGGGGATTTACAGACTAAGTCCAGACTGTACAATCCCGTGTGAAGGGGAATACCTCTTTGGTCAGACCATGGACGACTTATTGGAGCAAGCGGGGGACCCTAAGAAGGGGTTTCCATCAGTACCTCTACCCTCCTTTAAGAGATCTTTCCGGAAGAGGAAATTTTTCCGGAAGAGATATTTCAGGGAGGAAGACAAGTCTGATGAAAGAGGTTGAAAAGGTAGAGGTCTACTCTTTGGTCCGTCTCCAAAAATTGTGCAGAAGCCAGGGGATACACAATCAGCCCAGGTGGGAGGGAGATTGTCATTTTTTTTGTCCCAGCTTGGGAACAGATTTCTCATAGTAATTGGATTTTGAGCCTGATTAAGTATGGTCTTAAATTTCAATTTAAAGCATTGCCTCACAAAAGGTTCATGGTTGTTCCCTCCAGTTCTTCCCCAGAACGCCAGGCTGCCCTAGTTTCGGAAGTACAAACCCTAATAAGAAAGCACGTCCTGATTGAGGTTCCGGAAGCTGAAAAGGGTCTTGGTTTCTACTCCCCGCTCTTCTTGATTCCGAAACCGGATAGAAGTTTCAGGACAATTATAAATCTGAAATCCCTGAATAATTTCCTTAAAATACACACCTTTAAAATGGAGTCTTTAAAATCCGTAATAAAGTTACTTTTTCCCCACTGCTATATGGTAGTGCTCGATCTCAAAGATGCGTATTACCATATCCCAATTCATAGTAATTACCAGAAATACTTGAGGCTGGCCATTGAAATAGACGGGGTGGTTAAACATTTCCAATACACTGCACTCCCCTTCGGTTTAGCTATAGCCCCACGGGTTTTTACTAAAGTAATGGTGGAAGTTATGGCCCATATAAGAGTAAGGGACATTCTAATTATCCCTTACCTGGATGATCTCCTGATAGTGGGGAATTCGTTGGTTCAATGCGAGACCCACCTGCAGGAGACCATGTCGGTCTTAAAGAGTTTGGGGTGGTTTCTAAATTTAGAAAAGTCTAGACTATCTCCACTCAAGGTACAACAATATCTGGGGGTCATATTAGATTCCAGGAAACAGCTATGTTGTCTTCCAGAAGAGAAAATTGATAGAATCCGGGAGTTGGTAGAACAATGTATACGTAAACCTTCTATGTCACTCCGTAAGGCCATGTCACTATTGGGAACCTTCACCTCCACTTTTCCTGCGGTTTGTTGGTCACAATTGCATTCAAGAGCCTTTCAGTGGGATGTGTTGTACAATAACGCAGCTTTAGAGGGGCATCTAGACCTTAAGTTTACGCTAGGTCCTCGTGCCATATGGTCCCTTTGTTGGTGGTTACGACAAGACCATCTTGCTAAAGGGGTTCCCTGGGAATGTAGTCCAACTGCAGTCTTGTCCACTGATGCAAGTGCTACAGGTTGGGGAGCTCACTTTGAAGGGAAATTAGTGCAGGGAACCTGGTTAATCAGTGAGCAACAGTTGTCATCAAATGTTAAGGAGCTTCTGGCTGTGCAGCATGCGTTCAACGAGTTCCTTATATATTTTCAGGACCAGCATGTCCGTGTACTCTCGGACAATCAAGTCATGGTAGCTTACTTAAACCACCAAGGGGGAACCCGCTCAAGAAACTTGATGAGGGTAGCGAACGCACTTCTGCTGAAAGCCGAAGATCACTGTCTCTCTCTTTCGGCTACTCATCTAAAAGGCAAGGAAAACATCACAGCGGATTTCCTCAGCCGTACTTCTGTAAAAGAGGGGGAGTGGTCCCTAAATACACAAATATTCTCCAGAATCTTAGAAATGTGGGGCCTTCCGACTGTGGACTTATTCGCAACAAGAGCCAATCGGAAAGTGGAAAATTTTTGTTCCTTGGACCCCTGGCAGTGGACGCCTTCATGGTTCCCTGGAGATTTCCTCTGGCATATGCCTTCCCTCCCATGATCCTGCTCCCAGCGGTGATGAGAAAGATCAGGGCAGACCGGGCCAGAGTGATACTCGTATGTCCCTTTTGGCCCTAAAGACCCTGGTTCCCTTGTCTCCGGAAGATGTCCATATCAGATCCCTGGGTTCTTCCGGAGATTCCGGACCTCCTCACTCAAGGGCCACTTTCCCATCCTCCAACCCCGAGTCTACATTTGACGGCGTGAAATTTGAGAGGGTGTTATTGACCAACAAAGGATTCCCCGCAAATGTAGTGAATACTCTCCTGGCTAGCAGAAAACCTGTTACCACCCGTATTTATGCCAGGACCTGGAGGAAGTTTCTGTCCTTTGCAGAAGTTAAGGTGGAGGAGGGGCCCCCTATTTGGAAAATTCTGGAATTTCTGCAGCGAGGCTTAGAATTAGGTCTCACTACCAGTACCTTGAAAGTACAGGTGTCGGCTTTGGGAGCTTTATTTTCTTCCAATATTGCAGATAACTATTGGATAGCCTGTTTTTTAAAAGCTTCCTTTAGGTGTAGACCCATTACCAAAGTAAAGATGTCTCCCTGGGATTTGAATTTTGTCTTGGATGCCTTGACCAGTCCTCCTTTTGAGCCACTAGATTTAGTCTCCCCCAAAATTATTTTCCTAAAGACGGTCCTGTTAGTAGCCCTAACTTCAGCCAGGAGAGTCAGTGACCTACAGGCCCTTTCAATATGCCCTCCACTTACGCAAATTCTGGACGACAGGATTATATTAAAACCTGATCCAGCCTTTCTTCCTAAAGTGGCCACTCGATTCCATAGAACCCAGGAAATAGTTCTCCCAACTTTTTGCTTTCTGCCCAAAAATCAAAAAGAGGAGAGACTTCACACTTTAGACGTTAGGAGGTGCGTACTAAGGTACTTAGAAGTATCACGTGGCTTTAGAAAGGATAAGTCCCTATTTATTTGCTATCAGGGGGCTAGGAAGGGTTGTAAGGCCTCAAAGGCTACAATCGCTAGATGGATCAAGGAGGCCATTTCCCTCGCATACTCCTCAGGGGATAAAGAGATACCGGAGGGATTGAGGGCGCATTCTACCAGAGCGGTATCAACCTCATGGGCGGAGAAGACAGGGCTTTCCATTGAGGAAATTTGTAAGGCTGCCACTTGGTCTTCTCCCTCTACTTTCTATAGGCACTATAGATTGGATCTGGGTGGCTCTGCAGATCTCACTTTCGGGAGAAGGGTGCTTCAAGCTGTGGTCCCTCCCTAATTTCCTTCGTCTCTGTAATTCTCTCACGTGGTGCTGTCATGGGCGACCGAATAAAGCCTTAGTTACTTACCGGTAACGGGATTTTTCGGAGCCCATGACAGCACCTTTATATTCCCTCCCTTCACTGGTGGTGTGCACTCCTGTAGATTTGATTTCTTTTTGTGCACCCTTGCGGGAAATTGATGAAAAGTAATGTACTTAATGTGATTATGTTTTGTTATAACTAACCTTGGCGGTACTCTCATGCTCTGTTAACTAAACTGAGGTGGGAAGAGAGGGCCACCCTTTTTAACCTGTAGGTTTCCTGTCCTTGATGGGCGGATCCTCTCTCTCATGTGGTGCTGTCATGGGCTCCGAAAAATCCCTTTACCGGTAAGTAACTAAGGCTTTTCTTGATATGCTTCATTTTTCTGTCTGTGAACTTAGGGCTTCCATTTTTGTCTCATCTGTCCATAGGACATTCTCCCAGAAGCTTTGTGGCTTGTCAGCATGTAGTCTGGCTTTTTTATGATTTTTTTCAACAATGATGTTCTCCTTGGTTGTCTCCCATGAAGTCCACTTTGGATCAAACAACGACGGATGGTGCGATCTGACACTGATGTTCCTTGAGCTTGACGTTCACCTTTAATCTCTTTAGAAGTTTTCCTGGGCTCTTTTGTTACCATTCGTATTATCCGTCTTTGATTTGTCATCAATTTTTCTCCTGTAGCCACGTCCAGGGAGGTTGGCTACAGTCCCATGGATCTTACATTTCTAAATAATATGTGCAACTGTAGTCACAGGAACATCAAGCTGCTTGGAGATGGTCTTATAACCTTCACCTTTTATCATGCTTGTCTATAATTTTCTTTCTAATCTCCTGAGACAACTCTTTCCTTTGCTTCCTCTGGTCCATGTTGAGTGTGGTACACACCATGTCACCAAACAGCACAGTGAGTATCTGTAGCCCTATATACAGGCCCACTGACTGATTACAAGATTGTAGACACCTGTGATGCGAATTAGTGGACACAACTTGATTTAACATGTGACAAAAGGGACATTATTTTCAGGGGTACCATGATTTCTGTCCAGGCCTATTTCATGAGTTTAATTTTTAAGTTCGGTGGAAGCAGGGCTGAAAAGCAATGTCTGACTCGCTATTTTTCATTTCCATAGATTTTTAATTTATTATTACTTTTGTCAGATTCAAGTTATTTCTGTGACCATTATGGGTTTTTCATTCATTAAACAAGGGGTACCAACAAATTTAACCAAGTGTGTGTATCTATCTATCTATCCATCACTGGACTTTTACTCATAAAAGTGTTGTCCCCAGGCTCCACCACTGAGCTTGTGGATTCTGTGGGCACCTCCGTGGGGCAGATTATGCAGAACCGAGGCCAGAGGGTGATCACCATTGTGACGGATGGCGTAGGGCTCGGAAACCTGCATGGGGGGTTTACTGCTGACCACATCCAGCATCCGCTCCTAGTGACCATACAAAATGGGGAGCAAGGTGAGCAGATGTGGTGTATAGAGCGTGAAGGGAAGGAAGGATGCGTGCCACGTGTAACTGCTGCCATTTTGTTTAGTTGTTGCCATTCCTGAGGAAGAGGTGTTAGAAGAAGAGGTGATTGCTGAGGAAGACGCGCCTCCGACCAAAAAACCTCGCATAGAAATGGTGTCAAATGCTGCAACAAAGAAAATGGTGAGGAGACTAAAGCGCAGGGGTGAACCGGTGGGGAAAGGCGAGACAGAAGCGGCGCTGTAGGAGGGGGGGGTGAATTTGATAGTGGTTAATCCTTTTTATCTCCTCTTCCATCCAGGACAACCATCACGATGAGGACGCCAGGAAGCTTCTCCAGCAGCAGCTGCATGAAGCAAACGTACGGGCACAGGAATTCCGGCAGCAGCTCCTGGAGAAGGAGCAGGAGGCGGAGGAGTACCGGGTGAGGCTGGAGAACCTGGCCCGACAACACATCAACGGGGACAGCTTCACGGTGGTGGGCGATGGGGACACCATTATCATCTCCACCGAGGAGTTACAGGGCACGGAGATGACTGAGATAGAGACAGTGGAACATTACTGCGACTTTCCTGTGGAAAGTGTTGTGATGTGATCGAGCCGCCACCATCATCATACGAGGTTGGCAAACTTTCCAGCTTTATCTGGGGTCTGAGGCCAGAAGAGGTGGGTGACTCTTAGGTTGGTGAGGTGCGATGGTCCTCAGGAGACAAGCCCCTCGGTCGCTCTACTAATGCTATCCTGTATTATGAAGGCCACAAGGTGGGCACAGCTCGGCTTCCGGGATGCGTTGGCCTCCAGATGGTGGTCCGCAGCTGACTTGGCTGAGCGTCACTGTAAATGTACATATGTACTGTATATAGACTCTTCTATATTTATAAGTTCTCCAGCCGCTCTCGTGTCGCTGCAGCCCCCTCTACCCCTTCTTCCCTGCAGTATATATCGTCTATCCATTCACTACACAACGCACAAAATGCTTGTTTTCCAGGCGTTCGTGACCAGTCATACTGAGACTTGTAGTTTAAGTGAAATTAAAACATGACGCTTGTGAGCTCAGCTATGTCCCCATTCCACTTGGGACTCCCGAGACGAGAGATTGACGCTTTGTATTTGCTGCGAAACGTGGCGGAATGCGAAAGACAGAACAGACCAGGAAAAGGTTACGCTGCCGTGACAGTGTCTCCAGTCGGCAAACTGTTACCATGGCAACTGCCCACTTAATATTCATTAAAATCCACGATGTTGGAATATAGCGCTCATATCTGTGGTCGTTCTTCATTAACTCCATGATATCTGATGCTAAAAATACATAAACCACAGTACGTACAGTCTAGGACCGAAACTGTGTGGAGGCGACGGTTCCCTGTATGCTACTTTACTGGGAATTATATAATTTTTTTTTTTTTTTATTATTACTAGACTTGTCTTTTTTTCCCTTGTCTGTAATTTATTCGTATATAATTAACTTTTTTTTTGTATAAAAAAAAAAACACATGATGTTTTGCCTCGTTCTCTGCTTTACTGCACATAATAATCTACTTTTGTGGGGGAGAAATATTGTAAAATTGAAGGAATTTTAAAGGTAAATTTTATTCCTTGGCCTATACATTTATTTTTTTTTTATATATTTTTTTTTTTACACCGCGTTGCAAAATACCCCGAAAATTTTTGTGCCACTGTTTTAAGTAAAATCTTGTGCATGATATATTCTGTATGAATGTTATTTATATGTTGGAATTGGAGATAATTATATAGAACATTATGTGGAGAGAAACTTCTTTTTTTTTTTTTTTATCTATAAATATATATTATACTGACTGCAACACAAAGACTATGATTTTTATTTTTATTTTTGGAGGGGGGGTGGGGGAAGAGGCCTTGTGTGGAAAATAAACTTTGGCGAGTTTGAGTGGCCCCTAGGAACCAGTGAATCAGACTGATTGCTCCACGTTCCGTTATGTGATGTCTCCTGTCCTGTGTAAAGCATGGGGGTTTGGGCGCGTTGGGAGAATATTGTTTATGGAGCCTCTTTTCTACAGTTAAACTATTTTGTTAATAATGTGAAATAATTTTCTTGTACTCTGTACATATGTTTTGTTTTTTTTTTACTAATTTGTAAAGCATTTTATATTTCAATAAAAGCCTTTTTTTTTTTTTTTATATATTTTCAAATAAAAAAACAAAACAAAAAACTCATCGGCAATTATTTGGTTTCCAAGTTTCCCTTAACGATGTCAATGGAGCTCAGTCATATTTATAAAGGTTGTGGCTTTATTGTGCCACTAAGCGAGACCGTTGCTGTAATCCTTTTATTTCCTAGCGGCTTCCGTGTTACCGATTTGAACTAATGGTGATCTAATTCCTGTGATCTCTGGAGTCTGTGAATTAAGGGTCTCCTTAACCGGTTCAGGACCGCCCACTGTACATAAACGTCGGCGCTGCCTGGGCTCTGTGCAGCGCCAACATTTAAAAACGGTGGGTGGTCCCGCGGCGCTCAGGACCCCCAGGCTCCTGCAAGCGCTGCGGTTCCGGTGCAGAGCGATGGCTCTGACAGGGGACATCATCGGGACCTGATTGGATCAGGTCCCAATGATGTTAACCCTTTGCTATCTTCTATATGCCGTGATCTATAGTGATCGCGGCATATAGAAGATAGTGAGAAGAGAGCGAGTCGTCCACTTCCCTCTCCGATGGCCCCCTGATATCTTCTAGGACCTGCCTTTGTTATGGCAGCTGGAGGTCACATGACCGCCTCCAGATCTGCCATATATGGTGTCCTGCTAGGCTCAGCCTGCAGCTGAAGCCTGGCAGGAGACACTGACTGTGAAACAGTCAGCAAAGATGTCATGCTGATGTTAAATAAAAATTAATGTCCCATGCAGGGACTAAGTAAAAATGTGAAAACATTTTTTAGACTTTTTTTTTTTTTTAAACTGTTAAAAAAAAAAATCACAAAATAAATAAAATATTGAACCAATAAATCTGTATATTTATGCAAAAACAAAAAAAGTACACACATTTGGTATCGGCGCGTCCGAAACAACCCGATCTATAAAACTGTCACACTAATTTAACTCCTTCTGTGCACACCGTAATAAAAATAAATAAAAAACGGAGCAAAAAACTGCTTTTTCATCATATCGCCAAACAAAAAGTGGAAAAAAATGCGATCAAAAAGCAAAATGGAAATAAAAATGGTACCGCTGACAACATCATCTTGTTCCGCAAAAAAAAAAGTCGCCGTACCGCTCCATCAGCCGAAAAATAAGAGTTATAGCGCTCAGAATAAAGCAATGCAAAAAAAAATTTGTTCTATAAAATAGTTTTATTGTGTAAAAGCGCCAAAACATTGAAAAAATATACAGTAAGTGTATTATCACTGTAAACGTACTGACCCAAAGAATAACGCTGCCTGATCACTTTTACCACACGCAGAACGGCATAAAAAAAACCCTCAAAAAACAATTCCTGAATTGTTGGTTTTTGTTAATTTTACCTCCCAAAAAACAGAATAGAAAGCGATCAAAAGAATGTCACGCACCCAAAAATGGTACCAATAAAAATGTCAACTCATCCCGCAAAAAACAAGCCATCACATGACTCTGTCGGCCGAAATATGGAAAAATTATAGCTCTCAAAATATGGTGATGCAAAAACTAGATTTTGCAAACAAAAGCGTCTTCGTGTGTGACAGCTGTCAATCATAAAAACCCGATATAAATCTGGTATCTCTGTAATCGCATCGACCCGAAGAATAAAGTAATCTCATCACTTATACCGCACGAGGAACGGCGTAAAAAATAAATAAAACCAAATCCTGACCTGCTACTGATTTGTTTATTATTTTTTGTCTTTTGTAGGTTTTGCTTCTTTTTGCTAGTTTGAACATGCTCCTATTTCTTGCATGTGTACCATCTTAGACCTCAGTTCACATTGCTTGTTTTTTTTTTTTTTGTCTTGTTTGCATTCTGTGCAAATTAAGGGTGTGGCATCCCCTTTGTTGAGCTGATTAGTATATACAGTATGTAGCTTACCATGGGCCTAGGTGGTCTGAAGTTGGGACCCGGTCCTATTTGTCTACCCTTTTATATGCATTACTTCAACTTTGATATACAGTAAGGTTTTTAATA
Organism: Phyllobates terribilis; assembly: GCF_046119375.1. Classification (NCBI taxonomy): domain Eukaryota; kingdom Metazoa; phylum Chordata; class Amphibia; order Anura; family Dendrobatidae; genus Phyllobates; species Phyllobates terribilis. The sequence continues at coordinate 144,461,597 of NW_027362767.1, forward strand.
TAGACAGTGTAGGTACCGTCCCAATTTTGGGTCACCTTGTCGCTGGTGGGACGGCTTGTATACTTTTTTTGATCAAAAATAGTTCACTAAGTACCCTATATTTCATATGCAACTTTGCTTTACATTTATATATAATGATGGTAGGGTATGAGATATATTTTTTGTCTTTTGTAGGTTTTGCTTCTTTTTGCTAGTGTGAACATGCTCCTATTTTTTTAGATGTGTACCATCTTAGACCTCAGTTCACATTGCTTGGTTTTTTGATTTGTTTATTATGTCTCCCAAAGATCGCAGTAAGGCTCTGTTCACATTTATCCTGCGCTCTGCGCTGAGCGCTTACACCAGAGTTTCCGTGTAAATCGCTGAAATACGTGATTCAGCCAGAACCCATGACGGAAGATTCCCTGTAATGAGGCAGATATAGGCCACTGTGGATGCCGTCTGGCCTGTGATCCCACGGTGTCAGTTTTTTTTAGGCGTGCATAAAAGTGAGGTTGGCCACAGTTTTGTGCACTTCTGAAAAAAAGGACACAGCTAAACAGAGGCCAGACGGAGTCCAGAGTAACTCTGCTGCCTCATTACAGTGAATGGATCCCGCAGGGGTTTCATCCGAATTACATCACTTGGAAATTTAGATGGAAACCCCGATGTAAGTGCTCAGCCTAGAGCGCCGGATAAATGTTACGTAAAATGTTCCCAATAAAAGCTTCAACTCAGTCCTCAAAAAAAGCTAGTCCCCACTCAGGTCCGTCATCTGTTAAAAATATAAGGGACTTCCAAATTACTGGTAGCAGAAAGGCTCTGGAAAAGCGAAATGGCCCTTGCCCCCCAAAAGAAATTCAGAAAATTTTGTGCTCCCAAATCCAAATGCCTATTCTACAATAATTTGTTCTCCAATTGTCAAATAGCGCTCCGTCCCCCCCAGATCTCGCCGTATGGCTGAGCGGTACGATACAGCCACATATGGGGTATTGCCACTTTTAGAAGAAATTGTGTGACACATTTCGGCACCATTTTTACCCATTGCCCTGTGTGAAAATGTAAAATCTGGGGGTAAAACATTTTTTTGTGGTAAAAATATAATTGTTTTTTTTCACTGCCCAATGGTATAAATGTAAAAATTAAAAAAATACTCACTACTTCCCTAGATGAATTCCTTGAGAGGTGTAGTTTACAAAATGGTGTCACTTGTGGGGGTTTCTGCTGTTTCGGCATGTCAGCGACTCTTCAAATGTGACATGGTGTCTGCAACCTATCCCAGCCAACATAGCGCTCCTTTCTCTTCCGAACCCTGCCGTACACCAAAAGCAGTGGTTTTCCCCCACATATGGGGTATCGACGTACTCAGGAGAAATTGTACAACAAATTTCATGGTGCAATTTATCCTGTTACCCTTATGATAATGCAAAATTAGGGAATGAAAAACATTTTTTGTGGGAAAAATGTGAAAATTTTATTTTTATGCCTCAATATTATAAACTTCTGTGAAGCACCTGGGGGTGCAAGGTGCTCACCACACATCTAGATAAGTTCCCTAAGGGGTCTAGTTTCCAAAATGGTGGCACTTGTGGGGGGTTTCCACTGTTTAGGCACATCAGGGGCTCCCCAAATGCAACATGGCGCCCGCTAATTATTCAAACAAATTTTACATTCAAAAAGTCAAATGGCGCTCCTTCCCTTCCGAACACTGCAGTGCGCCCAAACAGTAGTTTTCCCTCACATATGGGGTATCAGCGTACTCAGGAGAAATTGCACAGCAAATTTCATACTGCAATTTTTCCTATTACCCTTATGATAATGCAAAATTAAGGGAGGAAAAACATTTTTTGTGGGAAAAATGTGAAAATTTTATTTTTACGGCTCAATATTATAAACTTCTGTGAAGCACCTGGGGGTGCAAGGTGCTCAACACACATCTAGATAAGTTCCCTAAGGGGTCTAGTTTCCAAAATGGTGTCACTTGTGGGGGGTTTCCACTGTTTAGGCACATCAGGGGCTCCCCAAACGCAACATGGCGTCCGCTAATTATTCAAGCAAATTTTACATTCAAAAAGTCTAATGGCGCTCCTTCCCTTCCGATCCCTGCAGTGCGCCCAAACAGTGGTTTTCCCTCACATATGGGGTATCAGCACGCTCAAGAGAAATTGCACTACAAATTGTGTATTCCATTTTTCCTGTTACCCTTGTGAAAATAAAAAAAATGGATCTAAAGTAACATTTTTGTGAAAAAAAAGTTAAATGTTCATTGTTTTCTTCCACATTCCAAAAATTCCCGTGAAACACCTGAAGGGTTAATAAAGTTCTTGAATGTGGTTTTGAGCACCTTGAGGGGTGCAGTTTTTAGAATGGTGTCACTTTTGGGTATTTTCTGTCATAAAGGCCCCTCAAAGTCACTTCAAATAAGATGTGGTCCCTAAAAAAATGTTTTTGTAAATTTTGTTGGAAAAATGAGAAATCGCTGGTCAACTTTTAACCCTTATAACTTCCTAACAAAAAAAAATTTTGGTTCCAAAATTGTGCTGATGTAAAGTAGACATGTGGGAAATGTTATTTATTAACTATTTTGTGTGACATATCTCTCTGATTTAAGGGCATGAAAATTCAAAGTTTGAAAATTGCAAAATTTTCGCCAAATTTCCGATTTTTTCACAAATAAACGCAAGTGATATCAAAGAAATTTTACCCCTATCATGAAGTACAATATGTCACGAAAAAACAATCTCCGAATCAGGGGGATCCGTTGAAGCGTTCCAGAGTAATTACCTCAAAGTGACAGTGGTCAGAATTGAAAAAAATTGGCCTGGTCACGAAGGCAAAAACAGGCTCTGGCGCGAAGTGGTTAAAAAGTAGTTACAGACTCCCATCCCCCGGTCCAATCACCCACCAATCTCTTCTTGATTGTGCCATCTCGACATATTAAAAATGCCGCTCAGTCAATCAGTGGCTGTGTTGGGTCCTGTGCAGTGACCAAATGATTGGCAGAGCGGGTGTTTCATGTGTGTTGAGAAAAGGAAGCGGTTAAGTTTTGGAACAGGAGCATGGAGGGTTAAGTACTCACTGATTTTAAAAGGAATAATAAGGGGAACACTTTGCAAAAAAAATAGTTTCTACCCTGGACAACTCCTGTAAAAAATAATTAAAGGTTCCTTACTCTTCTCTGGAGTCAGAGGGGCGGAGCTTGGGTAATTTCCAATCTACAATTTGACTTTTTTAAGCTGTTATTTTATGTTTTACACCAATAGATGCCCACTTGATTGGGCGTTGTACAAATGTGCAATATTAATGGGAGCCCTGATCTATTCAAAGAGAGAACATCGTGATTTTGGCCGTGAGCGTCAAGTGGGCGGTTCCACAGGTTTGGATACATTAGTACAAGCCAGTTCTGCTGTCTTCCCATTTTGTTGTGAAAGGTGAGCAGAGCTGAGCTGCAGTACCCAATCCTCTACCCCCACCAATTTGCTATTGATCTATTCTAAGGATAGGTCCTTAAAATGTTAGTCCAGGGCAATCTCATTAAGCGCTGGTGAAGAGTCATCTGGGCGAGCTTGCTGAGGCCATTCGTGACGCATGCTCAGGATGAGTCTACCGTGATAAGAGGCAGAATTCGGGAAGAGTCGTGTCAGAGCTGTGGATTTCATGTACTTGTCGAGATGCATTTGCAGCAGCCGTTGCCATGGAGATGGAATGCAACTTGTCACTTGATTTCGCTGGTCTGACAGCTTGATGGTGGACGTGACTCCGCCACATTCTAGTGATGTTGTGTGCCTGGAATAATCATTAAGGGGAGTTGTGTCAACACAGAAGGACTGTTCAAACCAAGTACAGGTGCTTGGAGCACCCATGGTGTGGCCAAATATTTGAGTGCACTTTACCACTTTGCTTGTTTTTCATTTATCTCTATCCTTCTCTAGATTTATAAAGCCTGAGCTGTCAATCAAAGAACAAAGGGGGGGGGGGTGGAGATTAAGGGCACCGTCCCACCTACTTGTTTTCTCTTTAAGGGGATGTCTGCTACTTGGGACAAGCCCTTCTCAATTGCTATAGTCTGTCTTCACCTCCTCTGCCTGCACCAATCCAGTGATGTGAGCTCTGCAGCCAATCAGAGGCCGCTTCATTCTCGCTTCCTTCGGATGAAACAGACACCCAGAAGTCAGAGCTGCTGTTGCTCTTTGACATTTTCCGAATGTCAGTTACATCCAAAGGAAGGGAGAGTGAAGCTGATGCTTATTGTCTGCTGGGCTTGCGCGACAAAGACGTGAGCTAATGCTGACATCACTGGAATGACACCTGAGTTGAGTATTTTATAAGAGGAATTACAACAATCGAAAACTGGTTTTCCAAGTAGTGGACAACCCCTTTAACCCTTTTCCGACGTGCTACGTAATATTACGCACGACGTTGGAACCCCCGACACAGACACAGACCCGCGATAATTTACATCTAGCTGTTGAGGCTTGATTCCCAGGATGTCAAAGGGAATTTTACTGAAGCCCCAGTCTGTCCGGGACCGATATGAAATATGGAATATCTCAAGTTCCATAATTCTGATAATAATGGGACCCATATTTTTAGTGACAGGGTCAGCTAGGGAACAATGGATATTTTCCCCTCATTGTAAGCCCCTCCAGGGGACTGCGGTGCAAAAGTAACAAAATAGCAGACCGCAACTGTGTCATGTGTGGTCTCTATCGGAAGGTAAATTCATAATGGAAAAAATGGTATCACTTTCGGGCCTCTATGATCAACCAACGATAAGTTGTCACAAAAAAACATATTTTAATAAAAATGTGCAGGCTAGAGCCCAGCACACATGATGTCAGCACTGGGGGGTGTATGGGCAGGTCTTCCCTTAGGCATAAAATAATCCATGGAGGATGGAGTAGTACTCATTGCTGGGAGTATATGTATCATAAGCAAGGGGTCGCGTTCGCTGAAGGCTCTGATCAAGTGGAGTATCTCCCCTCCAGCTATATTGAATCGTCTCGGCTATCGTATTGTAAGTTTCTTCTTTATTCCTTATAATTTTGTGTAACTGCATATGTATTGTATTGTCTCCATTTGTAAAATGTATATTTTTCATAACACTGCCTGCCTTTTGGATTAAATATAAAATTTAATAATTGTGTTTCTTTTGTCCTGTAATTGTTTCCTCCCCCGAATACATATACGCCACCAGAAAGCAAACTTCCGACCATGCCTGTATTATAGTTCAAACTCGGCCGGTGGTGGCAGCGAATAATAATAATTGGACTATCGTGAAGCTGGCAGTAACCTTACAGGGCATAAACACATATTCCATGGGTTGGAATTTGGAGGTGTGTATGCTATACGCTTTCTGCTCGCTTACCGATAGCTCCGTAGTGAGTAGTCGGGTTTGTGTGCTCGCGAATCCCTGGTGAAATCCGGACAGAGTGACGGCAACGGTGAGATATTGTGTGATCTCCCCGGTGTCGTCACTGTGGAACCCTGACAAATTCTAAACACAAGAATTACTCTTTTTTTGGTTGTCGCAACATTGCAGTAACGGGCGATCAAAACATCATATCTACCCCAAAATGGTATCAATAAAAAACGTCAGCTTGACACGCAAAAAATAAGCCCTCACACGGCCCCAGATCACAAAAAATGGAGACGCTAGAGGTCTCGGAAAATGGCGACCTTTTTTTTTAGCAAACTTTGGATTTTTTTTTCACCATTTAAATAAAGAACCTATACATGTTTGGTGTCTACGAACTCGTTAAGACCTGGAGAATAATAATGGCAGGTCAGTTTTCGCATTCAGTGACCGTGGTAAAAAAAAACAAAAAACTGTGGTATTGCACTTTTTTTGCAATTTCACCGCACTTGGAATTTTTTTCCAGTACACTATATGGTAAAACCAGTGATGTCGTTCAAAAGTACAACTTGTCCCGCAAAAAATAAGCCCTCACATGGCCATATTGACAGAAAAATAAAAAAGTTTTGGCTCTGGGAACAAGGGGAGCAAAAAACGAAAACACAAAAATGGAAAATGGCCCAGGGGTAAAGGGGTTAAAATTTTGGCCATGTTTAACGTTGGTACTGAAGATGATTAATGCAAAATTCAGCATCGTCATTTTTTTTTCCCTTTTAATTTTCTGTTATAGCTAATTTTGATTGTTTGAACAAAATTTTTACTATTGACAAAAAAGTCTTAATTTTCTGTTAACCTAACCGCATTCCTTTCAGGGCTTTTCACACTGTTCTAGATCATTTAATATCTGGACTCCAGCTTCGAGTCTGAAACTTGACTATTGAACCTAGTTGAATTTATGGAAATGGAACTTTACTGGCAACGTACCATGTACAAGAATGATGGTCTTAGGCCACTAGTGGCACCTACCTTTTTGGTAGACCACCCCATTTGGTGAACAGTCTGGTGGACACTTGCAAGCCACTGTTCACACTTCCACGATCCTTCCATCATCTCTAAATCTCATTGGGTCGACTGTTGAGCCATTCTCAGTTTGTAGAGGCCGACTCTAGATTAATCATTCTTAGAGATCGATAGCCCAGCCTGAGAGGGTTGGACTAGTGACTCACTCTTGGCTTAGGGGTCGATGGTCCAATCTTATGAGGCCGGGCTAACGACTCATTCTTGGCTTATGGATCGATAATCCAGCCTCAGAGGATTGGACTACTAGCTCATTCTTGGCTTAAGGATCGATAGTTTGGCCTCAAAGGTTTGGACTGATTACTCATTCTTGGCTTAGAAATCAATAACCCGGCCTCAGAGGATTGGACTGCTAGTTCATTCTCGGCTTAGAGATCGATAGCTCGGCCTCAGAGGATTCGTCCAGTGACTCATTTTTGGCTTATGGATTGATCACCCAGTCTCAGAGGATAGTACCTGTGACTCGACCTTGGCTTATTGATTGATAGCCCAGCCTGAGAGGATTGGACTGGTGACTCATTCTCGGCTTACGGATCGATAAACTGGCCTCAGGAGTTTGGACCAGTGACTCATTCCTGGCTTAGGGATGAAAAGCCAGGCCTCAGAGAATTGGAATAATGATTCCTTTCTGGCTTGGGGATGTATAGCCTGGCCTCAGAGGGTTGTACCCTCATACCTGTCTCAGGTATTGATAGCGCAGTCTCAGAGGGTTGGACTGGTGACTCTTGTCTGACTTGAGGATTGATAGGCCAGTATAAGAGAGCTGAACTATCAAGATTCCCCCCCTGTTCAGTTAACAAAGTGAGAATTCGTGGTGACGTCAAGTCTGGCCAACCCTCGTGATGTTCAGACTCCGAGTCTTAAAAGTTCTACCTGTCATGGAACTGTGACAGAAGTGGTTTGTGAAAAATGGAAACATTCCCAAAAAATTGTAACAGGTAAACCATCTACAAGTAGACTGGTTACTCTTGATGGACCTTAGTCTAATTCAGGTTACATCAGTATAACTGGTGTTGTTCAATATCCTCATACATAAGCCTGTGGCGCTCTCATAAAAATACAAGGTCCATCAACAGCCGCATTTTAATAGTTTCCCCCGTAATAATTGTAGTCCTATTCCTAAACTCCCGATCCTCTTTTTTCAGTTTCATAGTGAATGGAGGAGACTGAGGTCTAAAAAAAAAAAAAAAAAAAAGTAAAATACTGCATTCAGTGCCCTCTCTTGGGGCTAGCTGCTATTTATGCTGCTTTGGAGGTACAGCATAGGCCCATAGCGGGCTGTAAGTGGCATATTATGGATCTGTAGTATGACTAGTAGTGTATGTAAACCAAAGAGACCCCAAGACACTGAAAAAGCATCTCCATTTTTATTGGATTTTTCACGTTGCACACACACACAAAAAAATGCTGGAGCACATGAACGATTCAGCAGATACTTTTGGGAGCTGATATTTATATTCCTTCACACACACACTATTACGTTCTAAAGTGCGCCGCCCGAGGCCTTATCTTCCTCTGTTATCACAAGGCAGAACACTTTTGAATCAGGATGTCAAGTTTCCTTGGAAACAGCAGACTTTTTTTTTCTTCGCTCAGACAAACCTGCATCTTTGGCACGTAAAGGATGATTCCTGGCTGTGACTGGTTCCTTTTTAAGTTTCCAACCAGCGCTTAGAGGAACAGTCAGCTCTCCTGACATGTCTATTTAGTAATGGCAAGTTTTCTTCCGAGTTTCATGACATCATTCTGGGGCGCGTCAGGGCACAAACTGACACTTAGCCAATCAGTGTCAGACAGTGTAGAAACACACTCCTTGGACAATGGAAAAAAAGGGATCACCCAATTGTTAATGTATTCATATATTTCCAGGAGTGTTAAAAGAGGAGCAGCACAATGCCATGTTCAAAAAGATGCTCCAGATCTGTAATTTTGAAGCAAATATATTTACTGAAAACGGACATGTCATTTGAGGAGACTGGAGACGTATCTGTAACCATCATCAGATAACAGCGCCCCTTTTTTTTTTTTTGTAGGATTCTTAAAAAAAAAAATAATAAAAGAAAAAAAATTTGTTCAAAAATGCCCAAGTGCCAAAAAAAGAGGCAAGCTTGGAGTCTAAAAATGTGCGTTTTTTTTTTTTTTTTCCTTGTTGAAAAGACACCTGCACAAAATCATGGAAGGTTCTAGAAACAACCTCTTTGGAATGTGTCGCCGAAGCTTTGTCCAGGTTTTTGGCTGGTCCCATATTGGTGATGATGCTGTTGTAGAAACGCGGTGAGATTTTGGTTAAGCATTACGATGCACTTGGCGTGCCGATAATCATTCGCATAGTCAAGAATAAGAACACCACCACTCCCGAATTCGTAAACATAGGATTTCTAGGCCTGTGTAGAGGTTTCAGCTTTTTTTTTCCATATTATAATTTTTTTTTGTTTTCAAGAATTACAGAGCATTTGTAACCTTACGTCAACATAATTACAGATTGTCTTCATTTTTCATTTTCTAGGTCGATTTCTGATCCAATAAGTCTGTTGTTTGATTTCCGTTTTATATGTCAATTTTGTTTTTTCAATTTTTTTTTACAAAATATTTAGAGGTATTCCTGTTTTTTTTTTTCTTTAAAAGTACAATTCAAAGCGTAAGACTGAAGCCCAGAACATTTCTAACCTTACGTCTACATAAAAATGGATCTGCTTTAATTTTTTCAGATTTTTTCCGACGCTCACTTTACAATATCAACACAGAACTCACAAAGTAGCGACGACAGTCACGGAACATTCCGGCGTAGGCTTGCACAAAAAGTGCAGTAATGAGGCTTAATTTTTTTTTGTATTGGTATATCTATGTCAGCTTTGTGCCACTTTAGTGCTTAGCGTTGTCGGTCACAAAGATTCACAGTTGATGTAAACATCCCACACAATTCGGCTTTGATAAATACAAAAAAAAAGCACAAATTCCCGTCCCAAACCCTAAGCTGATTTCTCGAAGGCCACCAGTGAATGTTGGGGGACACTCGAAATATTTTTTTTTTCTTCATCCCATTACAGGGACCAGAATACCCTTGTCAGGCCCAACGGTAGTCGAAGGTGTCCTTTTCCATGTAATCCGTCCATGTGGACGAGGGCATACTGCGGTAAGGATCAAGGAGGATCCTAAAGCAACGTACGATGAGGAGCCCCAAGAAGATGAAGAGCAGGAACACGAGGACGAAGGCAGCTTTTTGTTCTAAGGTTAGAGAAGATACGGGGAGGGCAGCTCCTGATGTTGACATCGTGGTGCTTAGAATCTCACCGGCCATTGTTAATAGCATTGTGGCATCGATTGTCTTACGACTCCAAACCTGGAAGAATAAAAAACATAGGGGGCAATATTATAGTATTTACATTCGTGTACATAGGGGGCAGTATTATAGCAGTCAAATAGTGCCTACCAGCTTTGCACATCTAGAGGTTGAACTTTTTGCCCATCCTTCACAAAATAGCTCTAGCTCTGAGATTGGATGGAGAGAGTCTGTGAACAGCAATTTTCAAGACTTGGCACAGAGTGTCAATGGGATTAAGGTCTGGACTGGGACTGGACCAGTCACACACATGAATATGCTTTGATGTAAACCATTCCACTGTATCTCTGGCAGTATGTTTAGGAAAGTGACCCTATGCCCCAGTCTTTTGCAGCCTCTCACAGGTTTTCCTCCGTCATTACTTTATCCATCTTCCCATCAACTCTAACCAGCTTCCTTGTCGCTGTTGAAGAAAAGCCTCTCCACAGCATGATGCTGCCACCATCATGGTGTGGATGGTATTTTCAAGATGATGTGCAGTGTTAGTTTTCCACCACACGTAGCGTTTTGCATTTAGCTAAAAGTTTTACTTTTTCCGCATCTGATCAGAGCACCTTCATACACATGCTAACTATGTCATAAGGAAGAAGGTGGTGGCAGCATCATGCTGTGGGGAGACTTTTCTTTAGCAGGGGCGGGGCAACTGTTCAGAGTTGATGGGAAAACTTGAGACTGGAGCACAAGTTCACCTTCCAGCAGGACATGGACTCTAAACATGCTACCACAGCTACAATGGATGTCTTAGATCACAGCATATTCCTGAATGGCCCACTCACAGTCCAGACCTAAATCCAATTGAGAATCGGTGGCAAGACTTCATAATTGCTCTTCCCAGACGTCTCCATCCAATCTCACTGGGCGAGAGCGAGTTTGTAAAGAAGAAGCGACAAATGTTATGATAGAGTAGCAACTCACTCAAGAAAATAGGTAACAAAACTAAAAACGGAAACTGACCCTGCTGGTTCCTGTACAGACTAGAAATCCTGACCCGCAGTCCCTAATGGTTCCTGCGTAAGCAGAGATAGCCCTAACCACACACTAGAAGATGGCAGCTCGGACCCATGCTGTCTGAAAGACTATCAAACGCTTCACGTTCCTCCTAAAGAACCGGAGGGTAGTGCAGAGTGTAAATTACTTAGAAAAGGGAAACTGTGCTGAAAAAAAAAAAGGATTCCAGAGTGAGTAAAGTAAACCACGAAATACAAAATAAAGTACGTACTGTTAGAATATATGCCGCCTACTTGCTAAAAATAAAAAGAAGGTAGGTGCAGAGTGAAGAACGAAAACAGCAAGGAGATAAATCTTAGCTGGAATTTCAGTGACTGGCTTTAAGCTACAGAAGAATGACTGAACATCCACAAGAAACTATCACCAGCAGGAAATGCTAGCAGGGGAACAGAATATAAAGCCGCACCCGAAAGGTGATAGGGCAGACAAATGGAAAGACCTGTGGTATGCTAAACAGACTGCAGCCAGAATAACAGAACTTAAACGCCTAGAGAAAATGTGTGTCTGCTGTGAATTGGCAGACAGAGTAGCCCACCACAAAACACAGGCTCAAGTGTTCGAACCCAGGAGCATGATAGTACCCCCCCCTTTGACGAGGGGCCGCTGACAGAACTCCCTAACTCGGCGACCTGCATACAAATCTTCCGGATCAACCCAGGAATGGCAAGAGGCTTTATACCTGGGGCAAACTCTGCACTTACAGACATACTCATCAGCATCCTTCTTGAGCACTCTGCCTCCAAAAGGACCAGGAAACAACTCTCAAGGTGGCAGAGGAACCAGGATGTCCGACCAACACAGAGTCATGCACTTCGTTAAGAAGATCAGTGCGAAGCGAGGATGGCACAAAAAATTTGCCTGGTGGCAAGCCTCCAGTGCACCAACCTGAGCTTCCACAATGCGCTGTCTGAGATCAATCCCCAGAGAACCCACCACTCCTTCACTAAGAATTTTGACTGGATTTTCATCCTTCAACTCAGGAACAAAACTACATGATAAATCATCAGCATTAACATTCTTGGTACCCGGTAGATATCTCACAGAAAAATGAAACCAAGCAAAAAAGAGGGCCCACCGGGCCTGTCTAGTATTCAAGCACTTAGCGGCGTCAACATACATTCAATTTTTATCATCAGTAAAGCCCTTTATGCCTTGCCCCCTCCAACCATTGCCTCCATTCCTCGAAAGCTCTCTTAACAGTCAGGAGTACCCGATCGCCTATATCATAGTTGGACTCTGCTTTTGAGATTTTCAGAGAAAAAAGTACACGGATGAAAGTAACTGTCCTTCTTCTGTGAAAGAACACCGATACCCACAGAAGAAGCGTCTACCTCAACCACAAAAGGCAAATCGACATCAGGTTGACTGAGGACAGGAGCTTTAGAAAAGGCTGTATTGAGACCAGCAAAAGCAACAACAGCCTCAGACCAACAGGAAAAGTCAGTACCCTACTTGATAACATCATTAAAAGGTTTGACTATGACTGAGAAGTTCTTAATGAACTTACGATAATAATTAGCAAAACCTAAAACTTTCTGTAAAGCTTTAATATTAGTAGGTTGTACTCAATCAAGGACGACTGGTACCTTAACTGAATCCATCTAAGCACAATCATAAGACCTATGCGGGGGAAGTACTTCAATTCAGTCTCAGAAAAACATCCTCAGAATTCTGAATAAAATTTAGAAGACGAGATCTCTTAGATGACAGATATTTAGATAAACAACTGGAAAAAAAAAAAAATCTCCCAAGACTTAACCTTGCAAGTCTCCCAATTGATGGTAGGATTGTGTTTCAGCAGCCAGGATGTACCCAACACAACTCTAGCTGGCAAGAATGGAAGAACCCATGAATGAAATAGATTCTGTGTGTAACAAACCCAGTCTCATGCACACATTCTCAACTTTAGGCCACGGTCCCACTATCAATATTTGATAGTTATATTCTTGTACATAGGAACAGTATTATAGTAGTTATATTCTTGTACATAGGGAGCAGTATTATAGTAGTTATATTCTTGTACATAGGGAGCAGTATTATAGTAGTTATATTCTTATACATAGGAGCAGTATTATAGTAGTTATATTCTTGAACATAGGGGCAGTATTATAGTAGTTATATTCTTGTACATAGGGAGCAGTATTATAGTAGTTATATTCCTGTACATAGGGGGCAGTATTATAGTAGTTATATTCTTGTACATAGGGAGCAGTATTATAGTAGTTATATTCTTGTACATAGGAGCAGTATTATAGTAGTTATATTCTTGAACATAGGGGCAGTATTATAGTAGTTATATTCTTGTACATAGGGAGCAGTATTATAGTAGTTATATTCCTGTACATAGGGGCAGTATTATAGTAGTTATATTCTTGTACATAGGGAGCAGTATTATAGTAGTTATATTCTTGTACATAGGGGCAGTATAATAGTAGTTATATTCTTGTACATAGGAGCAGTATTATAGTAGTTATATCCTTGTATATAGGGGCAGTATTATAGTAGTTATATTCTTGTACATAGGGAGCAGTATTATAGTAGTTATACGCTTGTACATAGGGGGCAGTATTATAGTAGTTATATTCTTGTACATAGGGGGCAGTATTATAGTAGTTATATTCTTGTACATCCGAGCAGTATTATAGTAGTTATATTCTTGTACATAGGGGGCAATATTATAGTTACATTCTTGTACATAGGAACAGTATTATAGTAATTATATTCTTGTACATAGGAGCAGTATTATAGTAGTTACATTCTTGTACATAGGGGCAGTATAATAGTAGTTATATTCTTGTACATAGGGGCAGTATTATAGTAGTTATATTCTTGTACCCATGGGGCAGCATTATAGTGGTTATATTCTTGTACATAGGAGCAGTATTATAGTAGTTATATTCTTGTACATAGAGGACTGTATTATAATAGTTATATTCTAGACATAGGGGCAGTATTATAGTAGGTATATTCTTTGAAATAGGAGGCAGTCTTATAGCAGTTGAACATACATGCAGTATTATTACAGTTGTATTATTGTATTTTTAGCTGAGCATTTAGATATGGTGTAAATGGGAGAGATTTTTACACTACAGACTGACTCACCTTGCTGTAGCTTTTCTCTACACAATGTATTTGACACCATACAACTTTTATTGCCAAAAGAGGCAGACGCTCAGCCACCATGACAAATGTCGTGTCCGTACCGGTGCTTGCAGCTACATGAATTCTATCTTTTCGTGTCATTAATTTTATTTTAGAAACCTGGAGAAGGTAAAAATAGAAAAATTGTTTCTTTATCTTTTGGGGATTTTGGTCCTTGAAGTCTTTTCTTCTTCCGAGAGTTTAATATTTAGGTTTTCAGAGACAATCCAGTTTGTATAGCAGTGTTATTTATGTACCTTATTGTGACACTTTTATTTATCTTCTGGTGTCTATAGGAACTGTATTGGGATATTTATGGTATTGTGATAGTATTTATGTACTTGTAAATTTATGAACTGTATGGCGGTTTTTATTCTGTTAGTATTATTTACGTACTTGTGATATTAACTGTATAGCAATGTTTATGTACTATATTGTGTTAGTGTCACGGTCTCCACACTTTCCTTGTCTGCTAGGTTACTTTTGTGTGGAGGCTGTCAATCTGTTTTGGGTTTGCTGGGTTGTTTCTGCAATCATCTGTGTTCACTTCCCTTGATTAGTCTTCTACTTAAGCATGCTAGCTCCTTCACCAGTGTCAGTTGTACACTTGCTGTTGCCTGTGTAGGACTGAGCTCTCTGTGCTCTGTGCCTGACCCTGCCTGACTATTTTCCCTTACCTGGATTTTGACCATTTGCCTGTTATCTGACTACTCTTTTGTCTTCTCCCTTTGTACTGCGCCATTTTCCTGGACTTGACTTTGGATTGTTTGACCTCCCTCTATTTATCCAGTAAGTAGCACTTACATAATATTTCTTTCAGTAATATTAGTCTCTTCTCTCCTCTTTCTGTAGTGACTCGCATCACAGTTAGTATGTACAGTATCTCACAAAAGTGAGTACGCCCCTCACATTTTTGTAAATCTTTTATTATATCTTTTCATGGGACATCACTAAAGATATGGCAGTTTGATACAATGTCAAGTAGTCCGTGTAGAACTTGTATAACAGTGTAAATTTGAGGTGTCCTCTAAATAACTCAACGCACAGACATTAATGTCTAAACCGCTGGCAACAACAGTGAGTACACCCCTAAGTGAAAATGGCCAAATTGTGCGCAAACTTTTAATATTTTGTATGGCCACCATTATTTTCTTTAATTTCTTAACTCTCTTGGGCATGGACTTTACTAGAGCTTCACCGGTGGCCACTGGAATCCTCTTCCACTCCTCTGTGACGACATCACGGAGCTGGTGGATGTTAGAGACCTTGCGCTCCTTCACCTTCTGTTTGAGGAATCCCCACAGATGCGCAATAGGGTTTAGGTCTGCAGACATGCTTGGCCAGTCCAGCACCTTTACCCTCAGTTTCTTTAACAGGGCAGTGATCATCTTAGAGGTGTGTTTGTGGTCGTTATCATGTTGGAACATTGCCCTCCGGAACAGTTCCCGAAGGGAGGGGATCATGCGCTGCTTCAGTATGTCACAATACATGTTGGCATTCATGGTTCCCTCAAAGAACTGCAGCTCCCTATAGCCAACAGCACTGTAGGCAGGACACACTTGTCTTTGTACTCCTCACCTAGTTGCCGCCACACACGCTTAACACCATCTGAACCAAATAAGTTTATCTTGGTCTCATCAGACCACAGGACTTGGTTCCAGTAATCCATGTCCATAGTCTGCTTGTCTTAAGAAAAGTGTTTGCGGGCTTTCTTGTGCAACATCTTTAGAAGAGGCTTCCTTCTGGGGTGACAACCATGCAGACCACTTTGATGCCGTGTGCAGCGTCTGGTCTGAGCACTGACAGGCTGGCCCCCACCCCTATAACCTCTGCAGCAATGCTGGACGCACTCATACGTCTATTTTGAAAAGACAACCTCTGGATATGACGCTGATCACGTGAAGTCTACTTCTTTGGTCGACAATGATGAGGCCAGTCCTGAGTGGAACCTGTCTTGTTATATTGCTGTCTGGTCTTGGCCAACATGCTGCAGGTCAGTGTCAGGGTGTTGGCAATCTTCTTAAAGCCCCGGCCATCTTTATGCAGAGCAACAATTCTTTTTTTCAGATCCTCAGAGTCCTTTGCCATGAGGTGCCATGTTGAACTTCCAGTGACCAGTATGAGAGAGTGTGAGAGCAATAACACCAAATCTACCACTACTGATGAGCGAGCATGCTCGCTACTGCTCGGTACTCGCTCGAGCATCTCACTGCTTTAGATGCTCGGCGCTCGCCGAGTATTTCCGGGTTGCTTGGGCGGGAACTCGGGTCCCCTCCCTGTATGTTTGGCGCTCTTTAGAGAGCCAATGAACATGCAGGGATTGCCTGCTATGCACTGTAATGCCGTAGCCATGATTGTTGTGGGCATTACAGTGATTGGCTGGCCGCACAGCGTCATCAGGTCTATGTCAGACCTGGCGCTGCCATGCTCGTCACAGTCACTCCGGATCAGACAGTGTAGGGAGAGCTGCTGCTGCGTTAGGGAGAGATTTGGTTGTGTATTAGGTAGTGTAGGGAGAAAAACCGTACATTACACATATCCATCTTAACAAACAGTCCTTCTGAGGACTAATCCATCTGCAGAGATATCAGGCAGGCAGGGTATATATGCAGGCAGGGTATATAGCAGACTGCAGTGCATATAGCACAAGAGGCTCCATTCCAGTTCTGCCTTCTGCTGCTGTTAGATATTTCTATACAAAGGCCCAGGTCTCAGGGGGCAGGAATACTTTTCTTTGGATCTTAATCCTCATTATTTGCTTAAAAAGCAATCCAGAGAACACCATTTTTTCTGCGTCGTTTGCTTGTTGGCACTGCAGAATGCAGCCAGGTCCTTAACATGTTAGAACGCTGGAAATCCATCTATTTAAAACTGTGTTTTCTCCGTCAAACGGATCACATATACGTTGTCAGACAATACTGCCATTTCTGGCCTCCATTAAAAATTTCCTTTAGTGTGTCAGTGAAGCAATTCACAGCAGTTTGCTGTTCAAACTACTTACCTACAGGCCAGGTATTTAAAACTCTGTTTTCTCCGTCAAACGGATCACATATAAGTTCGCTCCAAACTCAGTCATTTGTAGTGAGCGTGGAAGATACTGTCCTCCATTTAAAATGGGCAAGGCACGTGGCAAGGGACGGGGAACTGGACGTGATGGTGATGGTACATGCAGAGGCCGAGGACAAGGCCGTGGGCAAGCCTAAATTGTGCCACAACAAACACCCAAATCTTCTCGCCTGACCTTCCTGTCCCAATTTCTAGGGGACCACAGCACACCACTAATGAACCCAGAGCAGTGTCAAAAGGTTGTTGGTTGGATAGCGGATAATGCTTCCAGTCACTTAGCCACCAGCACCACCACCCTGTCTTCCACACGGTCAAGTCTCAGTAGCCGTGAGTCTGGACCACATATTCCTCACCCTGATCCTCCTTCCTCCCACCATGCCAAGTACCCAGAGACAACTGATCCCACACTTTGACACTCTGAAGAGCTGTTCACTTTTCCATTTATAGATTCGGGCCTCTTGCCCCGCTTCAAGTGGACCGGAGAGGAGATTGCGTGTAGCGCTGCCCAAATTTTGAGCAGCCACGGTCACGTGAACGCGACGGTGGGAAAGTGTCACAAGAGGTGTACGATGATGAGACACAATTGCCAGAAAGTCAGGAGGAGGACCAGGCTGCGGAAGTGGAAGACGAGGTGGTGGATGATATAGTAACTGACCCAACCTAGCAGGAGGACATGTTAAGCGAGGACAGCAGCACACAGGGGGAGGGAGGCAGAGCACCCCAATAGGCAGGAAGAAGCAGTGTGGTGGCCGCAGACAGAAAGCAGGCAACCGTTCCCCATAACACCAACACGAAGGAAGTTGCCAGTACAGCTGTCAGGTCTTCCCGAGTCTGGTTGTTTTTTAAAGACTCTGCCGATAACCCCAAAAAGGCCATTTGCACCACCTGCCAGGCCAGCATCAGCAGGGGTGGCAAAACGACCAGCCTGACCACCACCAGCATGATCAGGCACATGGCAGCAAAGCACCCGACTTTGTGGGCCGAACCCCAGGGTCCAGGAACAGTGTCTGCGGGTGGCACCATTGCTTCTTCCGCTGTTGTGCATGCAAGCCAATCCCCTGTCCATGGTGCATGCGAAGATGCCTCCTGCCCTGCACCTGTCGCTGCACACTCTCAAGTAGCAGCATCAGGAAGCACGTCCATGTCCTTGTCCCAGCGCAGCGTTCAGTTGTTCATACCCCAGTCCTTGGAACGCAAGCGCAAATATGCAGCCAACGCCCCACAGGCCACAGTACTAAATTCTCACATTTCACGACTGCTTGAGCTCGAAATGTTGCCTTTTAGGCTCGTGGAGACAGAAGCATTCCGCAACCTGATGGCAGCAGCCGTCCCTCGGTACTCGATCCCCAGCCGCCACTATTTCTACCGGTGTGCCGTCCCCGCATTACACAAGCACATGTCCCAAAACATTAGCCGTGCTTTCAACAACCCAGTTACCGGTAAAGTCCACATAACCACAGACACGTGGACAAGTTCTTGTGGGCAGGGACGGTACATCTCGCTGACGGCACACTGGGTTAACATAGTGAAAGCCGGGACCCACGTCCTCCCGACGCCAAGGATTGCGGGCCCTAGGTCAATCAGGGTTGCCCTCACGGTCTACAGCTCCTGCACCTCAGCCTCCTCCTCCTCTTCAGCCTCCATCTCCGAAATGACCACATCAGTCACAAGCTGGAAGCACTGCAGCACTGCCTCAGCCAAGCGGCAACAGGCTGTGCTGAAGCTAATATGTTTAGGTGAAAAACCGCACAATGCTGAAGAATTGTGGACAGCTCTGAAAGAGCAGGCAGAACTGTGGCTCACACCGCTGAACCTACAGCCAGGCATGGTCGTGTGTGACAATGGCCGGAACCTGGTGGCGGCTCTGAGGCGAGGCGAGCTCACACACGTACCATGCCTGGCCCATGTGCTTAACCTTGTGGTTCAGCGGTTTCTCAAATCCTACCCGGAGCTGCCGGATCTGCTTGTTAAAGTACGCCGCCTGTGTGCCCATTTTAGAAAGTCAGCTACAGCTTCCGCCGCCCTTCCAGTGTTTCAGCAGCGTTTGCAGCTTCTGGCTCACAGACTGGTGTGTGATGTCCCCACGCGTTGGAACTCTACATTGCAGATGTTGGGAAGGATTTGTGAGCAGAAGAGGGCAGTTGTTGAGTACCAGCATCAACAAGGCCATCAGTATTCAGTTCAGACTCCACACATAAGACCTCAGGAGTGGACATGGATGTCAGACATATGTAGCATCCTCCAAAACTTTGAGGACTCCACCAAGATGGTGAGCGGCGATGATGCCATAATTAGCGTCACCATCCCGCTTCACTGTATTCTGAAACGCTCTCTGCTCACAATCAAAGAGGATGCATTGCAAGCGGAGCACGATGAGATGGAGCAAGGAACCATACAGGGTGATTACACACAGCCAAGCCTCATCTCATCCCAATGTGGATTGGGTGACAATGAGGAAGAGGAGGAGGAGGAAGGACAGGAGCTAGTGTCATGCACTATAGATGGTACTACCTGCACAGCTGTCATACCGTCTGTTCAGCGTGGATGGCCAGAGGACAGAGAGGAGGAGGCGGAGAGCATGGTCAGTCATCCTCTTGGTGAGGACACGGAAGTCTTGCCTGTTAGTAGTCTGGCATGCATGGCTGAGTTTGTTACGCTGCCTTCCCCATGACCCTCGCGTTCTCAAAATTTTGGGTGACTGTCATTACTGGTTGGTGACACTAGACCCACGCTACAAGGAGAACTTTATATCTCTTATTCCTGAGGCGGACAGGTGTACAAAAATGGGGCAGTACCAGAAGGCCCTTGTTGCGGAACTATTAAAAAAAATTCCCATCTGAAAACGCTGGCGGCAGAGGGCTCTTCGTTGGACAACCAAGGAGTACAGGCGAGAGAGACACAACTTCAATCCAGCAGAGGCTGGGGAACACTGTCAAAGTTCTGGGAGAGTTTTCTCAGATCCTCCTGATACTGGTACTCTCACAAGGAGTGCAAAGTTTGGGAAGGTGCTGAGGGAGTACCTTGCCGACCGTACCAACGTCCTCCGTGATTCCTCTGTGCCTTATAATTATTGGGTATCCAACCTGGATACGTGAAATGAACTGGCTCTCTAGGCCTTGGAGGTCCTGGCCTGCGCTGCCGCCAGCGTTTTAGCAGAGCGGGTTTTTAGTGCCGCTGGTGGAATTATAACTGATAAGCGCATTCGCCTGTTAACTGAAAATGCTGACAGGCTGACTCTTATAAAAATGAACAAGGGCTGGATTGGGCCAGACTTCTCAACACCACTGAATGATAGCAGCGTAACAAACTCAAATCCAGTATCTTTTTTTGGGAGGTGTATTCCCATGCACCTTTTCACACCCACACATGGGTATATGCTTCCTGATTTTGGCTATTTGCTCTTGTCCTCCTTCTCCTCATCCTCCACTACCATATCACCAGGGTGACCGTGGTCCGTGATGCAACACCCACATAATTTTTTTAAAGGGTGTTTATGATGCCCATAAAAAAATTTTTTTATACAGTATGTTCATGTATACCCCCCTGGGGTAAATGTTTGTCAGCCCATACACTTAGTGCATGGGCATTACAAGTATAGGAGGCCCGCTCCTTTCTAATGGGAACATTTTTTATGAGGCCCTCCTCAACGTCTCTTCCAAGGGTCATTGAAGTGCTTCCAAATTTTTGGCAGCCCTTGCATTCACTGCATAGGCCAACACTATGGGAGACTCTCTCCTTTCTAATGGGAATTTGTCATTACTGTGGCCCTGCTCTGTGTCTTTAAATTCTTAGTGGGGTTTTTCCTAAAATTGGTCAGCCGTTGGACTCACTGCATACCCTTTAACTGTATAGCAGACCCTCTCCTTTCTATTGGGAACATGTTGTACTTGTTACTGTGTCCCTGCTCTATGTGTCTTTAAATTCTTAGTGGGGTTTTTCCCAAATTTTGGCAGCCCTTGCAGTCACAGCATGGGCATTACCACTGTAGGAGACCCGCTCCTTTATAATGGGAACATTTTTTTTGTTACTGAGACCCTCCTCTGTCTCTTCAAAGGGGTATTGGGTTGCGTCCAAATTTTTGGCAGCCCTTGCAGTCACTGGATACGCAATAACAGTATAGGAGACCCACTTGTTAATAATGGGAACAACAAAGCATAGCCGGCTGATGGCTCTCTAACAATAGCTACGGCCGACTGCTGGCCTTTTAAGAATAGTAAGGGCCGTCTGATGTCTCTATGAAAATAGGCTTTATGACTTTCAGAGTCCCTCCATCATAAATAAAACAGGATGTGTCTGATGTGTCACACACCACATTGCCAGATAAGGTTGTAAAATGTTAAAATGACATTTCCCGGTGAATGCATTTGTCTTAAAAAATAACGTAAAAAAACCCAAAACAATAGGATCTTTCGTATAGTATAAAAAACAGCGTCACCAATTTAACCTCCATGTAATCACATCGTTCAGCTCATGCACCTCCTCCTCCATCTCCGAAATGACCACATCAGCCACGAGCTGACAGCACTGCAGCACTGCCTTGGCCAAGTGGCAACAGGCTGTGCTGAAGATAACATGCTTAATTGACAAACCGCCCAGTGCTGCAGAGTTGTTGAAAGCTGTAACACAGCAGCCTGATCTGTGGCTCTCACCGCTGAACATACAGCCAGGCATGGTCGTGTGTGGCAATGGGCGGAACCTGGTGACGGAGAAATGACAGCCGGGGTAGATAAGGTTTCCCTCTATGCCAGTCCTTTCACCGAGCTAAAGAATATGGCTGTGGTGAAATACAACTCCCACTGAGAAGCTGTTTCAGATTGAAAAACATTGTGCCCACCAGAGGATTTGATTCTGAGGGCTAACCTTTCTCCCCCACTCAAGAGCCTCATAGCAGCTGCGAAGTTAGGACTATCATGAACTCTCCTGAGGTAGAAGCCAAGGCACACCAGAGAAGCAGTCCTGGCTAAGAAAAGTGTGTGGGAAGGTTCCCGGACACACTATGGCTGCTTTTTTACTGAGGAGGAAACACACGCAAACACGGGGAGAACATACAAAGTCCTTGCAGATGTTGTCCTTGCTGGGATTTTTTGGATTCCAGCGCTGCAAGGCTTCAGTGCTAACCACTGATCCAATGTGCTGCTGTTCACCCTCTAATATCTAACAGGCTGGAGAAACTTACAACTACTGCCACTCAGTATCTTCAGCTCCTTTGTGAGAAAATGTATTTGAGCAGCCACTGAGTCTACCAAATAAAATTCCTGAGAAGGAAATTGGGGATGGCTTCGCTACTGGTACTGGGGGCAGTGGTAATACCATGGCGTTGTACCATAGTTTGCTGTAAATATTCCAGGCTGGTAGGAGGCAAGCAAATTCCCACAGAAAAGTACCAGCAGTAATGTTCAGGCCACATTTCAAGTGCAAGCAGCTTTAGAGGACTTCCTGGGAGAAATGACACGCAGGGTAGATACGGTTTCCCTCTATGCCAGTCCTTTCACCGAGCTAAATACAACTCTTAGCAAAAAAGGTTGTGGACTGGCTCCATACCATCCCTGGCCACATTCACCTGTCCACGTGTTTGTGGTTAGGTGGTCCTTCCCAGTAAGTGCACTGGGGAGGGCACGGGTAATGTTGTGGGACCCGTGCTTGTGGAAGGAGGAGGTGATACCGGGAAATATAGTGGCGGCTGGGGACCAAGTATGGACACCTGGCCACCGCCGGTATGAGGTTGTGAAAAGCTTCCGCCTCCACGAGCTTAAAAGGCCATATTTCAAGTGCAAAGAGCTGCCCAGAAATCTGGCAGTTTAGTGTTGCGGCCTGTGGGTGGGTGGCTGGCTGCATACTTGCACTTGCATTCCAAGTAACAGAAAACTAAGCAGATGGTGGCCTCTACCATCATCATGGCCTCACCTTTGCACTATGAACTCTCCTGAAGGAGGAGCCAGGGCCCGCCGGAGGAGTCTCCGGTTCTCTGGTGGGCCCGTCCAACCCTGCCGAAAAGCAGCCCTGGCAAAGAAAAGTGTGGGGGAAGGTTCCCGGACACTCTATGGCTGCTTTTTTAATGTGCATCGGCCATGCTTATCCATGTTATTTCTCAAAACACATTACAGATCAGGCCATTGTCCAACTCTGTATTCAAGAAATTAAATGCGCAAAGAAAGGTGTGTGTGTGTCTAAGCACCACCGACAAGTGCGAGTTGATGTTGGACGGGCTGCCATTGCTTCTGCAACAAGCTCAATTACAGGACTTCCTGGGAGAAATGACACCCAGGGTAGATACGGTTTCCCTGTATGCCAGTCCTTTCACCGAGCTAAATACAACTCTTAGCAAAAAAAGTTGTGGACTGGCTCCGTACCGTCCCTGGCCACATTCACTTGTCCACGTGTTTGTGGTTAGGCGGTCCTTCCCAGTAAGTGCACTGGGGAGGGCACGGGTAATGTTGTGGGACCCGTGCTTGTGGAAGGCGGAGGCGATACCGGGAAATATAGTGGCAGCTGGGGAACGAGTATGGACACCCGGCCGCCGCTGGCATGAGGTTGTGAAAAGCTTCCGTCTCCACGAGCCTAAAAAGCCACATTTCAAGTGCAAGCAGCTGTCAAAAATTTGGCAGTATAGTATTGCAGCCTGTGGGTGGGTGGCTGGCTGCATACTTGCGCTTGCATTCCAACGAATGGGGTAGGGACAACTGAACGCTGCAGTGGGACAAGGACATGGACGGTGATTGTTGCAAGTCTGCAATGACAGGTGCATGGTGGGAGGCATCTTCGCATGCGCCCAGGTTCACTTATGATGGGCATACTTTTAGGCAGTGACCTGGGAGTCAGATGCTTCCAGAGGTCTTCCCCATGCTGTTCTGATGTATTTTCAGCACTGTATGCATGTGTCTGATGTGTCACACACCACATGGCCAGATAAGGTTGTAAAATGTTAAAATGACATTTCCCCGTGAATGCATTTGTCTTGGTTGAAAGCAATGCAAAAGTACAAAAATGCATCAAAAATGCTACGTGTGAACATAGCCCAAGGTGTGGAGGAGTATTTTTTTTTTTGCCTTATATACAAGTCATTACCCTGGAAAGGATGTTCCTTAACATATTTCCCAGGAAAATCCATTTTGGTTTCGTTTTTGTATGTTTTATTGTAAGTCCGTAAAAGTGGTGTAATACTGTGACCACGTTGTTAATAGCAATGACCTGGGAGACAGAGATGCTTCCAGGGGTCTTCCCCATGCTGTTCCCATATCATTTGAGCACTGTTCCCATCGATTTGGGCAATTTTTATGCCCTCTGCAGACCGCCGGGGGGGCTGCCTGAAAAATGCTCGAGTTTTCTCTAGACTTACATTGGGCTTGTTGCTCGGGTCGAGCACCCGAGTATTCCAATTTGCTCGACCCGAGCAACGAGTACCCGAGCATTTTAGTGGTCGCTTATCACTATTTACCACACCTTCTCCCCATTCACACCTGAGACCTTGTAAGACTAATGAGCCACATGACACTGGGGAGGGAAAATGGCAAATTGGGCACAATTTGTCCATTTTCACTTTGGGGTGTACTCACTTTTGTTGCCAGCGATTTAGACATTAATGGCTGTGTGTATTATTTAGAGGGCTCACTAAATTTACACTATTATACAAGCTGTACACTGACTAATTTACATTGTATCAAAGTGTCATATCTTCAGTGATGTCCCATGAAAAAATATAATAAAATATTTACAAAAATGTGAGGGGTGTACTCACTTTTGTGAGATACTGTATCTTTTTGTGAAATGAACTATGACAGTGTAATTTATATACTGTATTTGGTAGTATTTATTTACGTTCTGGTGATAAGAACTGTATGGCTATGTTATTTATGTAGTTTATTGTGGTAATATTTATCCACTTGCATTATGAACTGTATGACAGTGTTATATACTGTATTATTACATACTAGTGATAAAAACTGCATGGTGATGTTATGTACTCTATTGTGATATTTAATGTATGGCAACATATGGTACTATAATCTGAGAATAATATGATGGTTATTTGCGCATCTAGTAAAAGCTCACTTACTAACCTTAAACCCGGATAAACACAAGTAAAATTGATATCATTTTTTTTTCTTGTGGTACTATGATTTTGACTGTTTTATGTGTTGTGGTAGGTCGACTCACTCAGCTTGGTACACACAGGAACTGTTTCTATTTAAAGTCCAGCTGGTTTATTGCAAGCCTCATATATCACGTCACCAGAAAACTTAAATACAGCGTTTGTCCGGCACAAGGTAAAACATAAAATAACAAGTCCACACAATAGTGCTGGTTAGCCCACCTGTCCTTAGCAAAGAACATTCAACCTGTCGTGGTCGATTAACCCCTTTTAGTCCTATATGCACTAAAGCATTACTTCAAGTTTATCTCCCACCCACTAGGTATCTAACAGTCACCTTACATACCTCCCCCCTCTGCCTAAAGCTGTGGCTTGGCACCTTCTACCACTAGACAAGGGATTCTCGAGAGGGTATCAGCATTAGTATGTAACTCCTGGCTCTGTGTTCTACATGGAAGTGGAAATCCTGCAGCGCTAGAAACCAGCAGGTAACATGAGCATTTTTCCCTTTTTTCTCCCTTCTTAAGTGGGCCATGGTCTGACACTAATTTAAATTCTCAGCCTAAGAGATAGTGTTGCCACGTGTCTACCACCCACTTTATGGCCAGTCATTCCTTTTCTACAACGGAATAATTTTTCTCACATGCTGACAGTTTCCTACTCAGGTAGAGAACAGGATGCTACCCTCCATGTATCTCTTGAGAAAGGACCGCTCCTAATCCAACTTTTGAGGCATTCATTTGGAGTAAAAATTATTTCTTAAAGTCGGGGTTAATCAGGACTGGCTGCTTACACAGTGCCACTTTTTCAGTTCTTGAAAAGCCGTCTCGGCCTCCAACGTCCATTTAGCCATGACTGATTTTGTCCCCTTAAGGAAGTCGGTCAGAGATGCGGCCACCGCGGCAAAGTTTGGAATGAACCTTCTGCAGTACCCCACGATTCCCAGAAAGGGTTGACAGGTTACTGGGTGGGGCTGGCGAAGACCCAGCGGTCATGGTCCACATCGGCACCAATGACAAAGTGAGTGGTAGATGGAGGGTCCTTAAAAATGATTTCAGGGACCTAGGTAGGAAGCTTAGGGCAAGGACCTCCAAGGTAGTTTTCTCAGAAATACTACCAATCCCGCGAGCCACACAGGAGCGCCAACGGGAAGTTAGGGAGGTGAATAAGTGGTTAAAGAGTTGGTGCAAGGCAGAAGGGTTTGGGTTCATGGAGAACTGGGCCGACTTCGCGGTCGGCTACAGGCTCTACCGTAGGGACGGGCTGCACCTCAATGGGGAGGGTGCAGCGGTGCTGGGGAAGAAGATGGCTAATAGGTTGGAGGAGTTTTTAAACTAGAGACGGGGGGGGGGGACCAAGGAGATGGTGGGATGTGAGGCAAGTAAGGGGGAAGGGGAGAAGTGAATATAATGAGGGTGGAGAGGGGGGTGGGGATAGTACAGTTAGATCGTTAGAGAAGAATAGGATGCTAAATAACCCCAAAGTTTTATCTTGCATGCTGACCAACGCAAGAAGCCTGACCAATAAGGCGGATGAGCTGCGGGCGCTTATATCGGAGGAGAGGTATGACATCGTAGGTATAACAGAGACTTGGCTAGACGATAGCTACGACTGGGCGGTAAATTTATTAGATTATAGTTTATTTAGAAGGGACCGGAAACAGGGGAAAGGCGGAGGAGTCTGCTTATATGTAAAGTCATGTCTAAAGCCCAGACTAAGGGAAGATATAGGAGAGGGAGAAGAGGGGGTCGAGTCCATGTGGGTAGAGATAGAGGGAACTAAAAATAATAATAAAATATTACTGGGGGTCTGCTATAAGCCACCAAATATAACAGAGGAGAATGAGAATCTGCTATTAGGACAAATAGACAAAGTAGCAAAACATAATGAGGTGATTGTAATGGGGGACTTCAACTACTGACTGGGAAACAGAAACCTGTAGATCTCAAAAAGGAAAAAGGTTCTTGACAAATATTAAGGATAATTATCTCTCCCAACTAGTGCAGGAACCAACGAGAGGGAAGGCCGTGTTGGACTTAATATTGACTAATAGGCCTGATAGAATAACTGAGGTACAGATAGGGGGGCACCTAGGTAATAGCGATCATAATATTATCGACTTCAAAATGCCCTTCAGTAGGGTTATCAATAAGGGAACAACAAAAACATTAAACTTTAGGAGGGCGAAGTTTGATCAGCTGAAAGAAAACCTTCAACTTATAGACTGGGACAAAGTTCTTAATCAAAGGAATACGAATAGTAAATGGGAAACCTTCAAAAGAATTCTGAATACTCAGTGCGAGAGGTATATACCATATGGGAATAAAAGGGCCAGAAATAAGAGGAAACCAATATGGTTGAACAAGAACGTAAAAGGGGCATTAAATAGCAAAAAAGAGGCATTCAAGAGATTAAAACAGGAAAAACAGTAAGGAGGCACTAATGTGTTACAAGGAAAAAACGAGAACCTGCAAAAAACAAATAAAAATAGCGAAGGAGGAAACAGAGAGACGTATTGCTAGGGAAAGTAGATCAAATCCCAAACTGTTCTTTACGTACATAAATAGTAAAAGGATTAAATCGGATAATATTGGACCGATAAAAAGTGAGGAAGGCAAAATCATAGAGAAAGATGAGGATAAAGCTAATCTATTAAATAATTTTTTTTTCGACAGCTTTCACAAAGGAAATAGAACTAACAGGAGAAATGAGAAGTGACAAGCTTAATCCTCCACTAAGTATGACAAATCTAACCCAAGCTGGGGTACAGAAACGCCTCAGTAACATTAAAATAAACAAATCACCAGGACCTGATGGCATACACCCACGGGTACTAAGGGAACTAAGTAATGTGATAGACAGACCGTTATATCTTATATTTAAGGACTCTGTTGAGACTGGGTCTGTGCCACTTGATTGGCGACAGGCGAATGTAGTGCCAATATTCAAAAAGGGAGCGAAAAGTGACGCCGGAAACTATCGGCCGGTGAGTCTGACGTCCGTTGTGGGCAAAATTTTTGAAAGCTTCATTAAAGAGGCAATTACGGAGCATCTTGATGCTAATAATCTTTTAATCCCGAACCAACATGGATTCATGAGGAATCGCTCCTGCCAAACAAACCTGATTGACTTCTACGAGGAGGTTAGCTCTCGAGTAGATCAGGGGGAACCAGTGGATGTCGTGTATCTCGACTTCTCAAAAGCGTTCGATAGCGTGCCACATAATAGGTTGGCATACAAAATGAGAATGATGGGGCTGGGGGAAAATGTCTGCAAGTGGGTAGCTAACTGGCTAAAGGATAGAAGGCAGAGGGTGGTTATAAATGGAATATGCTCAGATTGGGTAAGCGTCACTAGTGGGGTACCACAGGGGTCTGTACTAGGCCCAATGTTATTTAATATCTTTATTAACGACATAGTCAACGGGATAAATAGTAAAATATCAATATTTGCAGATGACACAAAGTTATGTAAAACAATTAATACAAAAGAGGACAGTGCAGACCTACAGAGGGATTTGGATAAACTGGGTAGGTGGAGCATTAAATGGCAAATGAGGTTTAACGAGGAGAAATGTAAGGTCATACATATGGGAAGGAAAAATGGAAGTCACCAGTACTCACTGAATGGGAAATCATTGGGGAATTCAGAGATGGAGAAGGACTTGGGCATCTTGATTGATAGCAAACTAAATTGGAGTGCCCAAAGTCAGGCCGCTGCTGTAAGGGCAAACAGGGTAATGGGATGTATCAGAAGAGGTATAGCTGCAAAGGATGATAACATTGTTCTTCCACTGTACAAAGCACTGGTCAGACCACACTTGGAATACTGTGCTCAGTTATGTGCCCCAATATATAGAAAGGATATAAATGAGCTTGAAAAGGTACAAAGGAGGGCAACAAAATTAATAAAGGGAATGGAGGGACTGCAATACCCAGAGAGGTTGGCAAAACTAGGACTATTCAGCCTGGTAAAGAGAAGGTTGAGGTGGGACATAATAAATGTGTACAAATATGTTAGGGGACAGTATAGAGATCTTGCCCGGGATTTGTTCAAAAGGAGGGATATTACGGTAACAAGAGGGCAATCACTAAGACTGGAAGAGAAAAGGTTTCAGCACCAGCATAGGAAGGGGTTCTTTACGGTAAGAGCAGTGAGAATATGGAATTCACTGAGTGAGGAGACGGTAATGTCAGATTCACTACACCAGTTCAAGCGGGGACTGGATGCATTTCTAGATACCAGGCAGATTTCAGCGTATACTTAAAAATAAAATAAAATAGTAGGTTGATACAGGGATTTATTCTGACTGCTGGTTTCAGAGTCGGGAGGGAATTTTTCCTCAGGTGAAGATTGGCTAAATCATTTGGGGTTTTTGCCCTCCTCTGGATCAACTTTAGCAATTACAGAACTAACAGGTCGAACTTGATGGACGCAAGTCTTTATTCGGCTTTACAAACTATGTTACTATGTTACTATGCTCCTTTGAGAGTGGTTTCGGCCAGTTCTGGATTGTGCCAACTTTATTGATCTGGGGTTTGATTTCGCCTCTACCTACTACATATTCAAGGTATTTGGCCTCTTCTTTCCCCATGACACATTTTTGGGGATTTATAGAGAACCCTGCCTTTATGAGTGCATCAAACACTGCCTGACCTTTCCTAGATGACTTCCACAATCCAGTCCATGGCCCTCTGAAAGGTGGCCGGAGCTCCCTGCAGTCCGAACGGCATTCAGACATATTGGAAGCAAGCGTCGCATGTAGAGAAAGCCATTTTCTTCTTGGCTTCTTGTGACATGGGGATTTGCCAATATCCCTTTGTTAGATCCAAGGTGGTTATGTACCTTGCCGGCCCAAGTCTCTCGATCAGCTCATTGACACGCTGCATCAGATATGTGCCAAACTTGGAGACTTTGTTCAGTTTCCGATAATCAATACTGAATCTTCATTCTCCACCTGGTGTTGAAACAAGGACAATCGGGTTAGATCACTCGCTCTTAGATTCCTCAATGACCCCGAGATTCAGCATACGCTTCACTTCCTTGGAGATTTGTACTCAGCGGACATCTGGAATTTGGTAGGGCTTAGAATTCACTCGCACATGTGGATGTTCTATGACATCTGTACACAAATCTGAGAACAGGTCCTGGTTCTGCTGCAGCAATTCCCGACATTGCTGTTTTTGGGCCTTTGACAGTGTTTCGCGACTGTGGCGTCTTCAATGTCTCATTGTGCCTTAACCAGCCAACATGCAGTTTCAACGGGGTCTCTCTCTTGCACTGCCTTGATGGGTAGCGGCACAAGAGGATTTCGGAAGTGAGAAGTAGGAGCTGTTAACTGGCAGGTGGGACAAGACTTGCTATACCTTAGGATTTCACGGTGACATCTGGGCCAATAGAACCTCTGCATGACCCGTTCTTGAGTTTTGTCCACCCCCAGATGGCCACCCAAGGCATGTGAGTGGGCCATGTCCAACACCCTTCGTCTATAGGGTCCTGGTACCAACAATTATTCCACTATCTCCTCCCTCACCTTAGTAACCCAGTACAACAAGTCCCCACTCAATATGAAATAGGGAAACCTGGTGTCAGCCTCCGACTCCTGTGCTATGCTGTTTATAACGGTTACCTTATTGAGCTCTCATTTTATAGTTAGGTCCCTATGTTGGGTGAATTCAAATTTTTCTCTGGTCACCCCTATCTCCGGAATGTCTGCCTCAGGGGATACTGCCTCCTCATCTTCCCCCATTACACAGAAGGAAAGCCTGTCAGACTCTGGGGTTGGTGAGACTTTTTTAGGGCCAACCCGTTTCTTACACGAGCAATTGAGGTCTCCACCCTTCCCCCACAAGTCCAAAACAACACAAAGTCCCAGTGTATGATAAATGGGGTGCAATAAATCCTGGACCACACCGACCTCGTGGGACTCAGTACCTTGGGCCATCTCAATGACCACTCTTGCCACTGGATAGTCTTTAGCATCCCCGTGAATGCAGTCGACGCCCACCTTCTTCCCAGGTATCAATTGGAGAGGGAGTGTGGCCCTCACGAGGGTCACCAAACACCCTGAGTCTAGTAGTCCTGTCATTTGCAGACCATTCACTTTTACAGGACAAGCTTGGGGCCCCTTGTCGGGTGGACAGTCCAAGCTGCAAGCTGGATATGCGTAGAATGAACACCAGCGTCCCATGCTACAGTCCATTTGCTCGGTGGTCAGGGAACAATGGGCAGCTATATGACCTGGGCTGTGACATCTCCAGCAAATTACATCCCCCGATGAGGGCCTTGGCATGGCCTCTGCTGCCCCTTTGGACGCCCCACCCACTTTTTAACCTCCATCCCCACGAACTGCCTCTGTGAGTAAATCAATCTGCTGCTGCTGCTGCTGTTGCTGGAGCTGTTGCATCAGCAGCTTACTTGTCTACTGTTGTGCCAGCTGTTGCTGGTGCTGCTGTTGGAGCTTCTGCTGCTGACTTTGGACCAGGTGCTTGAACAACTCCTCCATTATGTCTGACCGCTGTTCCATCCTTACAGCTGCCTTCACCCAGGACATGCAGTCTGTCCACAGCAGTCACACTTGCTTCCTGGGGATCTTGTCCGCACTTCTAACACCAAATGTGGTAGGTCGACTCACTCACCTTCTTAAAGATGTAGACACAGGAACCGTTTCTATTTAAAGTCCGGCTGGTTTTTTGCAATCCTCATAAACCACGTTACCCGAAAACTTAAATACAGCCTTTGTCCAGCACAAGGTAAAACATAAAGTAACAAGTCCATACAATAGTGCTGGTTAGCCCACCTGGCTTAGAGTCTAACATCCAAGTCCTTTAGCAAAGGACATTCAATCCAGGAGACCTGCAACCTCCATACATCCAGCATGTGTGAGACAAAAAGCTCTCAATTTACCCCGTGAATCACACCCAGGGGTTGGAGATATGGTGAACAACTGTTCAGCTGCTCCTAATGAACCTGACAAAACAAATTGACCCCTAAAATATTACTTTTAATGACTAAGTTAAAAACAGAAAATGCTCCAAGCCATGTTAATGGGTGTATACCATGATACACATCTATATATTAGATTATAATACATAAAAATACAAAAGTATTATTTTTAATACTTTTTTAACACTTCTGTATTTTTTTGTGTATTATGATCTAACATATAGATGTGTATCATGGTATACACCCACTAACATGGCTTGGAGAGTTATCAGTTTTTAACTTGGACCCCTAAAATATTACTTTTAATGACTATTTGTCTGTAGTTTTGTGAAGTTGATTGGGGCCCTACTTTTGTTTTTTTTTTCTGGTTTTGTCTCCTAATCAGCCTGTCGTGGCTGATTAACCCCTTTTTAGTCCTATAGGCATTAAAGTATTACTTCAAGTTTATCTCCCAACCACTAGGTGTCTAACAGCCACCTTAGTGTGTTGCAGTGTTATGTATGCACTCTTTCATATTATGAATGTATTCTATGGTGATATTACCAGTGCATTATTCCGTGGTGTTTATGTACTCTTGATATGAGCTGTATAGCGGTATTGTTTATGCACAGTAGAATCCGGGAGTACATTTTTACCTGCAGTTTATAAAATAACAAGTGTCATCATGGTAAAACCACGGTGAACACGTCATGTGTGACTATGCGTTTGTATCAGAATTTTGGAATTTACCAGGTTAATCGTTGCACTGATTCCATCATCAAATCTTCTGCTGGATCAGTCTCTTCTGTTAACTGATGCGAGTGATTTTAGAGCTCCCC
Organism: Phyllobates terribilis; assembly: GCF_046119375.1. Taxonomy (NCBI): domain Eukaryota; kingdom Metazoa; phylum Chordata; class Amphibia; order Anura; family Dendrobatidae; genus Phyllobates; species Phyllobates terribilis. The sequence goes on from NW_027362767.1 coordinate 144,494,416, forward strand.
TCTCTGAAGTACAAGGGAGGGTGCATGAGTCTTGGCCCGCTATATTCACCATTGGCATTTACTTAAACAAGACAAATGGTGCTGATTTTTCTGTCTACGCTCGAAGAGCGCGGCCTTGTCTACAGAGCAGGAAAGCAAAGCAGCTGCAATATACTCTGTAATGAGCTGAAATTTTGGATCGGCTCCTGGGAAATGAGGGTTTCTGGACTGAAACATGTTTATGTGTGTGTATGGGGAAAATAAGTACATACTCTGATACACTGACGATTTTGCAAGTTTTCCCACTTACAAAGAATAGAGAGGTCTGTAATTTTTATCGTAGGTACACTTCACTTGCGAGAGACAGAATCTAAAAATAAAATAACAGAAAATCACATTGTATGATTTTGAAATATTTCATGCAATAAAATGCAATCATCTGCCAATCAGCAAGAATTCTGGCCCTCACAGACCTGTTAGTTTTTATTTAATAAGCCCTCCTACCCTGCACTCATTACATGTATTAATTCAACCTGTTTAAACTCTCTGCCTGGATAAAAAATACCTGTCCACACAATCACACTCCAACCTCTCCACCATGGCCAAGACCAAAGAGCTGTCTAAGGACACCAGGGACAAAACTGTAGACCTGCACAAGGCTGGGGTGGGCTACAGGACATTAGGCTAGCAGCTTGGTGAGAAGGCAACAACTGTTGGCACCATTATTAGAAAGTGTAAGAAACACAAGATTCCTCGGTCTCGGGCTCCATGCAAGATCTCGCTTCGTGGTGTAAGGACGATTCTGAGAAATACAGCCCAGAAATACATGGGAGGACCTGGTCAATGACCTGAAGAGAGATGGGACCACAGTCTCAAACATTACCATCAGTAACACACTACACCGTCATGGATTAAAATCCTGCAGGGCATGCAAGGTCCCCCTGCTCACGCCAGCACATGTCAAGGCTCGTTTGAAGTTTGCCATTGACCATCTGGATGATCCAGAGGAGGCATGGGAGAAGGTCATATGGTCAGATGAAACCAAAGTAGAACTTTTTGGAATACACTCCACTTCCCATGTTTGGAGGAAGAATAAGGATGAGTACAACTCCAAGAACACCTTCCCAACCGTGAAGCATGGTGGGGGAAACATCATACTTTGGGGATGCTTTTCTGCAAAGGGGACAGGACAACTGCATCGTATTGAAGGGAGGATGGATGGATGGGGTCATGTATCGCAAGATTTTTGCCAACAACCTCCTTCCCTCAGTAACAGCATTGAAGATGGGTCGTGGCTGGGTCTTCCAGCATGACAATGAGCTGAAACACACAGCCAGGGCAGCTGAGGAGTGGCTTTGTAAGAAGCATTTCAAGGTCCTGGAGTGGCCTCGCCAGTCTCCAGACCTGAACACAATAGAAAATCTTTGGAGGGAGCTGAAACTCAATATTGTCCAGTGACAGCCCGAAACCCTAAAAATCTGGAGAAGATCTGTATGGAGGAGTGGGCCAAAATCCCTGCTGCAGTGTGTGCAAACTTGGTCAAGAACTACTGGATACGACTGACTTCTGCAATTGCAAACAAAAGTTTCTGTACCAAATATTAAAGGGGTTTTCCCACGAATGAAAGTTAATTTTAATCAACAGATCTTGTAATAATAATAATAACTTCCACAATTGGATGTGTTTAAATAAAATGTTCCTGTGCTGAGATAATCTTATAAATGTGCCCCTGCTGTGTACTGTGTAATGGCTGTGTCTGACCGTGTACGGAACATGGTCTGATCATACCACAGCTACTGGGCAGGAGAGGAATCAAAAGAGAGTATACAGATATTACAACAGATATGTGTATTATATTATAATATAATATATAACATAATATATTATATTATATGTGTGTGTGTGTGTGTATATATATATGTGTGTGTATATACAGTACAGACCAAAAGTTTGGACACACCTTCTCATTTAAAGATTTTTCTGTATTTTCATGACTTTGAAAATTGTACATTCACACTGAAGGCATCAAAACTATGAATTAACACATGTGGAATTATATACTTAACAAAAAAGTGTGAAACAACTGAAAATATGTCTTATATTCTAGGTTCTTCAAAGTAGCCACCTTTTGCTTTGATGACTGCTTTGCACACTCTTGGCATTCTCTTGATGAGCTTCAAGAGGTAGTCACCGGAAATGGTCTTCACTTCACAGGTGTGCCCTGTCAGGTTTAATAAGTGGGATTTCTTGCCTTATAAATGGGGTTGGGACCATCAGTTGTGTTGTGCAGAAGTCTGGTGGATACACAGCTGATAGTCCTACTGAATAGACTGTTAGCTGCTTTTTTCTTGCCATAATACAAAGTACAAGTAAAGAAAAATGAGTGGCCATCATTAATTTAAGAAATGAAGGTCAGTCAGTCCAAAAAATTGGGCAAACTTTGAAAGTGTCCCCAAGTGCAGTTGCAAAAACCATCAAGCGCTACAAAGAAACTGGCTCACATGAGGACCGCCCAATGAAAGGAAGACCAAGAGTCTCCTTTGCTTCTGAGGATAAGTTTATCCGAGTCACCAGCCTCAGAAATCGCAGGTTAACAGCAGCTCAGATTAGAGACCAGGTCAATGCCATACAGAGTTCTAGCAGCAGACACATCTCTACAACAACTGTTAAGAGGAGACTTTGTACAGCAGGCCTTCATGGTAAAATAGCTGCTAGGAAACCACTGCTAAGGACAGGCAACAAGCAGAAGAGACTTGTTTGGGCTAAAGAACACAAGGAATGGACATTAGACCAGTGGAAATCTGTGCTTTGGTCTGATGAGTCTACATTTGAGATCTTTGGTTCCAACCACCGTGTCTTTGTGCGACGCAGAAAAGGTGAACGGATGGACTCTACATGCCTGGTTCCCACCGTGAAGCATGGAGGAGGTGTGATGGTGTGGGGGTGCTTTGCTGGTGACAATGTTGGGGATTTATTCAAAATTGAAGGCATACTGAACCAGCATGGCTACCACAGCATCTTGCAGCGGCATGCTATTTCATCCGGTTTGCGTTTAGTTGGACCATCATTTATTTTTCAGCAGGACATCGACCCCAAACACACCTCCAGGCTGTGTAAGGGTTATTTGACCAAGAAGGAGAGTGATGGGGTGCTACGCCAGATGACCTGGCCTCCAGTCACCAGACCTGAATCCAATCGAGATGGTTTGGGGTGAGCTGGACCGCAGAGTGAAGGCAAAAGGGCCAACAAGTGCTAAGCATCTCTGGGAACTCCTTCAAGATTGTTGGAAGACCATTTCTGGTGACTACCTCTTGAAACTCATCAAGAGAATGCCAAGAGTATGCAAAGCAGTCATCAAAGCAAAAGGTGGCTACTTTGAAGAACCTAGAATATAAGACATATTTTCAGTTGTTTCACACTTTTTTGTTAAGTATATAATTCCACATGTGTTAATTCATAGTTTTGATGCCTTCAGTGTGAATGTACAATTTTCATAGTCATGAAAATACAGAAAAATCTTTAAATGAAGTGTGTCCAAACTTTTGGTCTGTACTGTGCGTATATGTGTGTGTATATATATATATATATAATATATATATATACACACACACACGTTTTGTACTCCCTTGACAGAGCTGCAAGCGCAAATTCAAAAGTGCCTTCTCAGTTCTGAGGCTCACCTCTTCCTTCACCCCTTGCTATTTCAGGGTGCATGCAAATATGGTGTAGCAATAGACTGTAAAGCTAAAAGTCTGGCATACCAATCACAGAACTACATTCAGAATTTTGCTACTGCAGTTCTGAAGTTCATATTTTCTTCCATACCCTGCTGGTTCAGTGTCTGCATTAGACAACTATTCAGCTTTAAAACCTTGAACTAAATCATGTCTCATAGTCGAGTCATAGAGCAGCAGTCACCATTTTGCTCTTGCATTCTCAATTTTGAAGCTTATGTGGCGCCCCTGAGGGTTCAGTCGCCACAGAGGTACTGCACCTCACCCAGAGGTGTGGTGTCTCCCTTCTCTCAGGTAAGGAGGGAGTGCTGCACGGAACCCCAAAACACCTGCATCCAACACTACACTGCTCCAGGCCGGCAGGAGGGGCAACATGCAGAGCGCAGCTGCTGAGCCCTGACCCTGGCTGGAGTGGGGGGAACCCAAAGGTAGGTGGAACCAGTAGTGGGTGTAGGTGGAGGAAGTAGTTAGAGGGAACACTTTAGTAGGAGTATAAATAGGGAAGCCATCTTAGGGTGGCAGATCAGAGTCAGGGAGCAGTTCAGGAGAACAGCTCGGGACACTTCAGAAGAACAGTCCGGAAGCAGAGTCTCATTAGGAGATCCACAAGTAGGGTCAGGTCAGAAGGCCCCGGAGGGGAGCAGGGAGTAGGCACCGTTCTACAGAAAGGATCCCAGGGGGTACGGCGCGTGCAGGACGGCACCCGTACGCCCCGCATCTGTCAGAAGACAGAGGGATCGCTGCCGCATTCTAATCCCCAGGAGGGTCAAGTAGGTCCCGGATCTGACATACAGGAAGTACTTCAGAGTACCCGAGCGGGATTGAGAGTGGGCAGCGCAGAGCAGGAAGGAGAAGAACCAGAGTAAAGACGGTCAAAATAGGAACACGAGAAAGTGGGGTTCTACCAGGTATTCCCAAGTTGCCTGAGGAAGGATTGAACCTCTGCCCAGTGAACGCAGCGCGACGCGGGAGGCCTTTACCTGTATAGTGCACCTGTGAAGTGTCTAAAGAACTGTGAGTAAAATCTTGGATGACTGCACTGCACTGCCTCTGTCTATTCTTCATCGGCACTATCATTCCCCCTGCACTACAACGCCCAGCGCGACCCACTCTCTTCTACTACACTGCCCTGAGGCCTGCTCCACCTGTGGGGAGCCGTCCCATCACAAGCTGCCCTAACATCTGCCTCAGAGGACTGTTGCAGCGCTGGTGATCCTCACCAGGTACCAAAGGTGGCGTCACGAACTGTCCAAATCCCCCATATACATATCCCCCTTTTGAGTGACCGCCCTGGGCCACGGACCGGGCCAGCTACCGTGATATCCCCCGGCAACGAGAGGCCCGGCTGCTGAGCGCCCCACGGCCCTGGGGGCGCGTCACTTACATCATCCTTAACTCCATGCTTGTTCAATGTCTGTACTGACAAATATTTATCTTTACAACATTGAGCTACATCATGTCTTATAGCATGCCTGCAAAACATATTATCAATGGGCCGTATGCGGCCACCTAAGGGTTATTTGTGGCCCGCAGAGAACCAGTAGATTTCAGCTCCGTTCTTCCTATACCCAATGAAATACACTTGAATACTTCGGCGTCAGGACAGCTCACACTTCTGCTGTGTGGGCAGGATATTATAGAGAGGGGCAGTGTGCGAGGATATTATAGAGAGGGGCAGTGTGGGAGCATATTATAGAGAGGGGCAGTGTGGGCAGGATATTATAGAGAGGGGCAGTGTACGAGGATATTATAGAGAGGGGCCGTGTACGAGGATATTATAGAGAGGGGCAGTGTGCGAGGATATTATAGAGAGGGGCAGTGTGCGAGGATATTATAGAGAGGGGCAGTGTGCGAGGATATTATAGAGAGGGGCAGTGTGGGAGGATATTATAGAGAGGGGCAGTGTGGGAGGATATTATAGAGAGGGGCAGTGTACGAGGATATTATAGAGAGGGGCAGTGTGCGAGGATATTATAGAGAGGGGCAGTGTGGGAGAATATTATAGAGAGGGGCAGTGTGCGAGGATATTATAGAGAGGGGCAGTGTGCGAGGATATTAGAGAGGGGCAGTGTGGGAGGATATTATAGAGAGGGGCAGTGTGGGAGGATATTATAGAGATGGGCAGTGTGCGAGGATATTATAGAGAGGGGCAGTGTTTGAGGATATTAGAGAGGGGCAGTGTGCGAGGATTTTATTGAGAGGGGCAGTGTGGGAGGATTTTATTGAGAGGGGCAGTGTGGGAGGATATTATAGAGAGGGGCAATGTGGGAGAATATTATAGAGAGGGGCAGTGTGCGAGGATATTATAGAGAGGGGCAGTGTGCGAGGATATAGAGAGGGGCAGTGTGGGAGGATATTATAGAGAGGGGCAGTGTGCGAGGATATTATAGAGAGGGGCAGTGTGCGAGGATATTATAGAGTGGCAGTGTGCGAGGATATTATTGACAGGGGCAGTGTGGGAGAATATTATAGAGAGGAACAATGTGGAAGGATATTATGAAGAGGGGCAGTGTGCGAGGATATTATAGAGAGGAACAATGTGGAAGGATATTATGAAGAGGGGCAGTGCGGGGGGATGTTTTGGAGAGGGGCAGTGCGGGGGGATGTTTTGGAGAGGGGCAGTGTGGGGAGATATGGAGAGGGGAAGTGTGGATGGATATTTTGGAGAGTGGCAGTGTGGGAGGATATTATGAAGACGCGAAGTGGGGACGTTTTTATGAAGAGGGACATTGTGGAGGATATTATGGAGAGGGGAAGTATGGGGGATATTATGGAGAGGAGAAGTGTGTGGGGGGATTTTATGGAGAGGGCAGTGGGGGATATTATGGAGAGGGGCAGTAGGGGGAGTATTATTGAGAGGAGAATTGTGCGGGGGGATATTATGGAGAGAGGCAGTCTAGGAGGATATTATGGGAAGGGGCAGTGTGGGTAGGATAATATAGAGAGAGGAATTGTGGGGGGAATTTTATGGAGAAAGCTGTGTGTGGGGGATTTTATGGAGAGAGGCAGTGTGTGTGGGGCAATAATTTATCCAAGGGCACAGCGTAGGTCAGATTTTTTTAGTAATGGGGCAGGATAATGACACTTCTATTTTTCAGGGGACGGTACCAGGTTTTTCTGCAGGAAACCAGAGAAGAGGGAAGTCTGCAGACACGAGCTATGTCTGTCCAAAGTCACCATGGTGTCTGTACTACTTGGAGACAGAAGTATTGAGAACGACCTCAATCACTTAACCCCTTCACCCCCAAGCCATTTTCCTCTTTTGCCCGGGGGTTTTGCCGGAGCCCGCAACAAAGGGAGAGACATGCCACGCTCCATACATGTACTGTACATGTTGTTAACGTGTTAAAATGGTTGTCTGGTCTAACTTGATAAGTCTGCAGTCACTCTGTGTGATTGCAGGCTTATGAATCCCCCCCAGCTCACAAACTGTGCGCTATGAGGATTCGCCAGTTTCTGAGGCGGGACCGGAGAGTATGTATGCGTTATGCATACTCCGGGCCAGAACCTGACTAGTGGGTGGGACCTCGCTCATTACAACGTGGATCGTTCCGCGGGACTCCGGTCCAGGTCAGTGGTACCTGGCGGCTAGATGGGAGGCCCGAAAATCTCTTACCTTCCGGCATCACTTGATTCGTCAGGGCTGTCTTGACGTCATCTTTGCAGCAAATTGAACAGGACAGTCGTCAACCATTTTGCTACTGCATTCTTACTTCTGAAGCTCACATCTTCCTTCACTCCCTGCTGGTTTAGTGTCTGCACTAGGCAACTATTCAGCTTTAAAACCTTGAGCTAAATCCTATTTCCCACTACCTGCACAGAACGCTAGTCACTATTCTGCCAGGGCCTTCTTATTTCTATAGCTTGCATCCCCCTTTAATCCCTGCTGGTTCTGTGTCTGCTCAAAATGATGATTTAATTATTGGAAAAACAGACTTTATAACAGACATTATATATTAGTTTGACACTGAAAGTGAATTTTCTGGATTCTTCTTACAGCCATTTACATCTTGTTAATGTGTTGCAGTAGAGGACGGGTGTATAATTTGGATGAATATGAAACTGTCTGTGGGAACACGATCTTTGACCGATAATGTAGGGTGTTCTTCATCGCGGCGGATGTGAGTGCACGCAGCAGCCTGTGATTATACCACTTTGGCTTTTCCGGCAGTAAATACATATTAATTATCTGCTTATGTGAACACAACAGTACCCGAGTCTACTGCCAGCAGCTGCCAAGTGCCAGCCTGGATGTGTGATACACATTCTCATACATCGGTCTTACAAAAACACTTGCTGCACAAGTCATTAATTTGCCTTTGTGGACTCATAACTTACACCCTGCTGGTTCAGTGTCTGCAAAATTCAGCTTGAGATAAATTATGTCTTGTGCTTCAAGCACAGAGCTGCAATCACGATTTTCCTAGCGCCTTCTTATTTATTAAGCTCTTTTTTCCCTTCAATCCCTGCTGGTTCAGTGTCTGTAAAGAAAGTAGATTTGATATGACTAGTGTAATATGCCCTAATGTAATGGGGCTTGCATTGGGGACATTTTATCTTGCGGATCAAAAGCGGTAGTGAGCACGGGGCACAGTGGTTCATGCCTGCCCATCAAGAAACTTTGAGACTCCCATGCTCAAAACTGAAGGGGGTCTGAGCAGTGGGACCCCCAGTGATCATACTGCTGGCTGTTGCTGCAAATGACTTAGCGTAGATGTACCTAAAAAGCAACGTAGCATTCTGGGTTTGGTTTTAAGGTTGGGGGAATAAGGCTATGTTCACACGCAGGGTTTTTTTCCTGCATTTTTTTCTGTAGCCGAAAAGTGCTCTTTTGGCTGCACTCTAAACGCATGTTTTCACAATGTTTTTGTCTTTTTTTTTTAGCGGATTACGCGTGTGCTTTGCCTACACTGCATGTTTAATAGAGTTAGTTTTATTCACCAAACACGCTGCAAAACGTATGTTGCGTTTTTTCCAGCTTAATACAAAACACCAGGTATTGTTTTTCTGCCGTCTCTAACATCATGTCCTCCCTCTATCTGAAACCGAATCTCTAAAACTGAACTCGTTGTGTTTCCTCCCTCTACTAACCTACCTGTGCCCAATATTGCCATTTCCATGGGTGGTTCAACCATCACTCCCCAGCAGCACGCCCGCTGTCTTGGGGTTATATCTAACACAGAACTTTCCTTTATTCCCTATATCTAATTGCTCACTCGCTCATGTCACCTTTATCTAAAAAAACATCTTTTCTCACCTTTGAAAAGGCAAAAACTCTTACTGTTGCTCTTATTCACTCTCGTCTGGACTACTGCAACTCTCTACTGATCGGTCTCGCTCTTACTAAACTCTCCCCTCTCCAATCCATCCTGAATGCAGCAACCAGGGTTGTATTTCTTTCCAGCTGCTACACTGATGCCTCCACCCTGTGCCAGTCATTACACTGGTTACCCATTTGCTACAGAGGACAATATAAACTTATCTCACTCACCCACAAAGCTCTCCACAGTTCTGCACCACCCTATATTTCCTCCTCATCTGTCTATCACCCTACCAGTGCCCTCCATTCTGTCAATGATTTTAGCCTCCACATTTTTAAGCGTGCTTTAAAAACTGATCTCTTTACACAATCACCTCACATGTGGGTTTTGTACATCTGTTTGCATCCATTTGGTAGAGCTTACTGTCCTTATAATTGTAATGTATTTGTGAAAGACATATGGATGGTAGCCGGGAAGTGGGCTGTTTATTTTGCTCACCCATTGGCTTATAATTGGCGAGTCTGATCGCTGTGTGCTACTGTCCATGAGTCAGTGAAATGGAGCCACAGTGTGATCTCCAAGGTACCGCGACTGGGCAAGAAAGTTGCTAAACATTCAACTGGTTCTGATTTTTATTACTTGCCCTGGTCGTGCTACTTTGTGGTTTGTAATGTCACCCAATACACTTGAGGCTTGCTACCTCCAGTAGGGTGGCGCTCCATGTTTGATTGCTGCTCTTATGTTTTGTGCATCAGATAACTTATGTAGGATGATGGGTATTGTAGTTTCTGTGTCTGTATGACAATCCTTTATGACAGCGATTCTTTATCTCATGATGATTGACCCTTGTGTGTCTGTCTGTGCCAGTTACTTGAGCTCCCTAGAGGAGAGGTGACAGTGGATCGCTGGCATCGATTTACCTCACAAATTCTTTTTTTAATTTAATGTTTTTAACAAGAAAGTGTCAGGAAGAAAGTGTCAGGAAGAATAGGGGCAAAAGATTAGGGCAGGAAAAAAGTGTCAGGAAGAAAGGGGCAGAAAGAAAGGGGCAAAAGAATAGGGCGGGAAGAAAGGGTCAGGAAGAAAGGGGCAAAAGATTAGGGCAGGAAAAAAGGGGCAGGAAGAAAGTGTCAGTAAGAATAGGGGCAAAATATTAGGGCAAGAAAAAAGTGTCAGGAAGAAAGGGGCAGAAAGAAAGGGGCAAAAGAATAGGGTGGGAAGAAAGGGTCAGGAAGAAAAGGGCAAAAGATTAGGGCAGGAAAAAAGTGTCAGGAAGAAAGGGGCAACAGAATAGGGCGGGAAGAAAGGGTCAGGAAGAAAGGGGCAAAAGATTAGGGCAGGAAGAAAGGGTCAGGAAGAAAGGGGTGGAAGAAAGGGGCAGGAAGAAAGGGGCAGGAAGAAAGGGTCAGGAAGAAAGGGGTGGAAGATAGGGGCAGGAAGAAAGAGGCACGCCTTTCTTATTAAAAACATTAAATAAGAAAATTCTGGCATAAAGCGATGACCTGAGCCTCGAAATTAGTCACAAAAATGGTCTGACGTCCCCTCAAAGCGTCAACACCTGTTGCTGAAAGGGCTAAAATGCATCAGAGCTGACCTCCCTGGGCAAAAGATGGGTCAGAACCCGCAGGTTAACCCCTTCGCTGCTGGATGATGATGTGATCCGTCTGTCTGGTTGTCAGGCTGAAATATATATATGTGGACCCCTGGCCACCCACCCTATGTTATATATGTCAGGTGCTGCGTACACTGCTGCTGCATACAGATGGCAGATGATGGGCAGCACCCGGCTCCATGCCTCCGCCGCAGCACAGACTCGTCGCCTCCTTACCTGTTGATGAAGAACTTCACTATTCCCATTCCTGTGCACTGCCTCTATAATCGCCTCCTGATGGGGGATTATTTGCAGATCTCTGGGGGTCTTCACATTTAGAACTGACCGTGTCCCCCGGCAGCTGCTCACCCGCTGCCTGCCCGGCTCCCTCTTACATTTGGGGGTAGTCGGGGGGATGCTGCTGATGATGATTTTGGTTGCTACTAGTGACTGGTACCTATAGCAACCTCTGGGCTGAGCATCTGCAGTTACTTTGTGAGAGGCAGTGAATGGTGACTCCCCCGCCTGCCCGGACCACCTATACTCCTGCACGGGAGCTGTGATTGGCTGCTGCACTTACTGATGGGAGATGGAATAAGCCCCCTCCACTGGTGGGAGAGTGGGGGGACACGGAGGATATTAACCCTGTGTGTGCCACAGCGGAACACGAGGAGAGCAACTGGTGGCAGAGACGGGGAGATACAGATCAGATAGTGGTGATCCGTGTGTAACCGAGGGGTCAGGAACATAGAACGACACTGACACTTGGGGTACAGGATAATGACGCTGGGAGTACAGGATAATGACACTGACACTCGGGGTACAAGATAATGACGCTGACACTGGGGGTACAGACTGAGTAATCATATAAACCTGGCTGCACGGGTATCTTTGGTTTCCTTGCATTCCTACAAGAGGACTAATCATCCTGTGTACTTGTTTTCTTTCATGTCTTGCATTTCTGCTTACTTTTGTGGTGCACTGTCAAGGGACATTGTGGATGTCACTACGTACGTGTACAGAACAGAGACGTGCGAGTATAAGAGACGTGTACAGAACAGAGACGTGCGAGTATAAGAGACGTGTACAGGATGGAGACGTGCGAGTATAAGAGACGTGTACAGGACGGAGACGTGCGGGTATATGAGACGTGTACAGGATGGAGACGTGCGAGTATAAGAGACGTGTACAGGATGGAGACGTGCGAGTATAAGAGACGTGTACAGGATGGAGACGTGCGAGTATAAGAGACGTGTACAGGACGGAGACGTGCGAGTAACAGAGACGTGTACAGGATGGAGACGTGCGAGTATAAGAGACGTGTACAGAACAGAGACGTGCCAGTATAAGAGATGTGTACAGGATGGAGACGTGCGAGTATAAGAGACGTGTACAGGACGGAGACGTGCGGGTATAAGAGACGTGTACAGAACAGAGACGTGCGAGTATAAGAGACGTGTACAGAACAGAGACGTGCCAGTATAAGAGACGTGTACAGGATGGAGACGTGCGAGTATAAGAGACGTGTACAGGACGGAGACATGCGAGTATAAGAGACGTGTACAGGACGGAGACATGCGAGTATAAGAGACGTGTACAGAACAGAGACGTGCGAGTATAAGAGACGTGTACAGAACAGAGACGTGCGAGTATAAGAGACGTGTACAGGATGGAGACGTGCGAGTATAAGAGACGTGTACAGGATGGAGACGTGCGAGTATAAGAGACGTGTACAGAACAGAGACGTGCCAGTATAAGAGATGTGTACAGGATGGAGACGTGCGAGTATAAGAGACGTGTACAGGACGGAGACGTGCGGGTATAAGAGACGTGTACAGAACAGAGACGTGCGAGTATAAGAGACGTGTACAGAACAGAGACGTGCCAGTATAAGAGACGTGTACAGGATGGAGACGTGCGAGTATAAGAGACGTGTACAGGACGGAGACGTGCGGGTATAAGAGACGTGTACAGGACGGAGACGTGCGAGTATAAGAGACGTGTACAGGACGGAGACATGCGAGTATAAGAGACGTGTACAGGATGGAGACGTGTGAGTATAAGAGACGTGTACAGGATGGAGACATGTGAGTATAAGAGACGTGTACAGGATGGAGACGTGCGAGTATAAGAGACGTGTACAGGACGGAGACGTGCGAGTATAAGAGATGTGTACAGGATGGAGACGTGCGAGTATAAGAGACGTGTACAGGACGGAGACGTGTGAGTATAAGAGACGTGTACAGGACGGAGACGTGTGAGTATAAGAGACGTGTACAGGACGGAGACGTGTGAGTATAAGAGATGTGTACAGGATGGAGACGTGCGAGTATAAGAGACGTGTACAGGACGGAGACGTGCGAGTATAAGAGACGTGTACAGGACGGAGACGTGTGAGTATAAGAGATGTGTACAGGATGGAGACGTGCGAGTATAAGAGACGTGTACAGGACGGAGACGTGTGAGTATAAGAGACGTGTACAGGATGGAGACGTGCGAGTATAAGAGACGTGTACAGGATGGAGACGTGCGAGTATAAGAGACGTGTACAGGATGGAGACGTGCGAGTATAAGAGACGTGTACAGGATGGAGACGTGTGAGTATAAGAGACGTGTACAGGATGGAGACGTGCGAGTATAAGAGACGTGTACAGGACGGAGACGTGCGAGTATAAGAGACGTGTACAGGACGGAGACGTGCGAGTATAAGAGACGTGTACAGGATGGAGACGTGCGAGTATAAGAGACGTGTACAGAACGGAGACGTGCGAGTATAAGAGACGTGTACAGGATGGAGACGTGCGAGTATAAGAGACGTGTACAGGATGGAGACGTGCGAGTATAAGAGACGTGTACAGGACAGAGATGTGCGAGTATAAGAGACGTGCGAGTATAAGAGACGTGTACAGGGCGGACACGTGCGAGTATAAGAGACGTGTACAGGATGGAGACATGCGAGTATAAGAGACGTGTACAGGGCGGACACGTGCGAGTATAAGAGACGTGTACAGGATGGAGACTTGTACAGGGCGGAGACATGTGCGTATAAGAGACATGTACAGGACGGAGACGTGCGAGTGTGACGATACAGCTTATAATCTTAATCAGCCATTCAATTAGATTTGTTAAGCCAAGAGAAATACACTATTGTGTTTGTGCTGACTTGTAAATGCATGTGTATTTCTGTGGCTGGTCAAGAAGGACAGACCAGTATTTGTATAACCCTGAATGTTGTCTTCTATTGGTTTGTGAACAATGATGTTTGTTACTAAGCTAATTTCATATTATACTAAGCTAGCTAGTTTATTTAAACGAGCCCCCTGTTATACCAACTTTGTAAATTGCTTAAATGCACAAACAATGAGACCTGAGACCTGTGGAATATATTATCCCTAACCTCTGACCTGTGGATGTGTACTTAAAAGGACATGTGCCTCTGTAGCAGGCAGACTTTACAAGGAGAATCAAAGATGAGACTCTCTCAGACCATCAGCTTGGAAGCATGGCTTTAACCAAAGAGACACAGATTCCGATTCTACATGATTCCAGCCTAAGGGTATATGGCCCTGACTGGAAAGATATGGATTTGCTCCATCTACCATCAGAGAGCCCATGGATATGTTGTTTTGGGTTGCCAGGTGGGACCCTCCGGTCGCCTGGAACCCATGGAGACATTCGGAGAAGCCAGATTGGGACCAGCTGGTCATCTGGCCCCATGGAAACTCTCGGAGAGGCCAGGTTGGGACCTTGGGTCTCCTGGCTTGTACCTTGATGGACTGCTAGCTTCCTAAGCTTGCTGCTATCTTCTCTCTGTGGGGGCCCGCCAAAAGCTGGGGGCAACTGGTTGAAGTAGTTGGCCCTGGAAGTCACAAAGTCGCAGCTGTTCTATCCCAGGTGGGCCAGAAGAAAGGTGAGGACTGTGTAATGTTGTACCATCTGTTTATTGTCCGTTTGTGGTTCAATAAAGTATTGCCATGCTGTTTTACCCTCATCCTGTGTTGTCTGAGTAGTGTTACGCCCACGGAAGACCCCGGGTCTTCACAGCGGGTATAAGAGATGTGTATGGGATGGAGAATGCACACATGTGCCAGATGATGTGCCCTCTGCTGGTCTGCTTGTGTAATTTTTTTTGTCTTTTCTTTCTGTAGAAGACTGCATCTGTCCACGCTGATGAGCTTTGTGATGGAGCGACCCCCGTTGCTTCCATCTAGGGGGTCACAGTTTCTTAGAGATGACTACAAGAAAGAAAGGTCCTAACACTTGTATAAAGTGCACTCCGCGTGCAAGGTTTTATTTGTCAGATGTTTGATCGCTATTCTTCCCTAAAACATCACGTGGATTGCTTCTAAATCAGTGACTCTTGGCAGGTTGAGTCTTTTTGCTGCTTGAAAGATGTTACACATGCTCATTTGTCAATTTTCTGGACAATGTGAGCTGAGGCGATACAACATGGTCTTCTGCCTGCTGCGGCTGTGCCCCCTTCATCAGGAAAGACTTCGGGCCGCATCTCACAAATTTATGTGAGACTTATGTGCTATGTAGTTTAGGTCAAGTTGTACAGAGCGAAGGGAATCCAGGGTATCTCATCTCATGGTGTAATGTTATCACATCTGACTCCAGATCAGCATCCTGCTGTGGCTCCACATGGTTGGCAGTACTCCAGCCACACTCTCCCCAGTTAACTCAGAGGCTGATAATCCCTCGGATTGGGATTGTTAAGGCCCCGTCACACTTAGCGACGCTGCAGCGATCCCAACAACAATACGACCTGTCAGGGATCGTTGCTGCAGGCTCACCAACGATCAGGGGAGCAGCGACATCGTGGAAAGAATCTTTCCACGATGTCCTGCTCCTGGTTACCAGCCTGCTGAAGCAGGAGCAGGCTGGTAACCATGGTAAACATCGGGTTACTAGGGGCACACGCGCACCTAGTAACCCATTGTTTATCATGGTTACCACTCTGCTACGGTGAGCGGGAGGTTACCGCTCACCGTAGCAGAGTGGTAACCATGATAAACAGCAGGTTACTAGGTGCACGTGTGAACCTAGTAACGGGCTGTTTATCATGATTACCAGCCTGATCGCTGGTCCCGCTGGTCACACACAGCGATGTGTGCTGACCAGCGGGAGGGCAAAGACCAAAAAATGGTCCAGGACATTTTGCAGCGATCAGCGACCTCACAGCAGGGGCCTGATCGCTGCAAAGTGTCACACATAGCGACATTGCTGGTGAGGTCACTGTTGCATCACCAAAACCGTGACACAGCGGCTTTAGGCTATGTGCCCACGATGCAGAAATGCTGCTGATTTTTTTCTGCATCTCCCTGGCAGGAAAAACGCATGTGGATTTTACATGCATTTTTCCTGCCAGGTAGAAGCGTTTGTCAAGCGTTTTTGCATGCTGGTTATCAACCGCTTTTAGCATCACTTGAAAAAGTGCTTGACAACTTGGTCACACTATATATAATCCATGCAACCGGCATGGATTTATATAGTGTGACCAAGTTAATATTTAAAAAAAGAATAAAAATGGTAAAAAATAAACATTATACTCCCCTTCTGATGGCCCGCGATGGTGTAAAAGGACCTTCCATGACGTCATTTAGTCATGTGACAGGTCGCGTGACCTGTCACATGACTAAATGACGTCATGGAAGGTCCTTTTACACCATCGCGAGCCGCCGGGGAGCCAGGACGCACCGTACAGGAGACCGGGGGCCATCAGAAGGGGAGTATAATGTTTATTTTTTATTTTAAATTATTTTTTTTTAACAGGTACTATCTCTAACAGTCTCCTCTTCTCCATACCCGCATACCATCCACACATTGAATCACCTAATATCCGTGTGTGCACATGTAGTCATGTGGATATTATGCAAGTCAATGGTGGCAATTACGCCGCGTTTCCGCAATGATAATCTGCAGCATGTGGACTATTATTGGGGACCATGGGGCATGTATTACCAAGCGTTTTCACTGTGGAAATTCCGTGGCAAAAACGCATAGTGGGCTCGCAGCCTTATAACAGCAAAACCCCCCTGGTGGATGGTGTGTATTCACTATCTAACTGTTTAAATGCTGCTGTCGAAAAGAGACAGCAGCATTTAAACGTAACCCCTTGGCTCCTGAGAGACGATCCCAGGGTGACCAATGGGTTCCTCTCTCCCTACCTATGTATGTCTTTGGAGTGTGGGAGGAAACCGGAGTTCCCGGAGGAAACCCACGCAGGCACGGGGAGAACATACAAACTCCTTGCAGATGTCGTCCTTGGTGGTGATTTGAACCCAGGATTCCAACACTGCAGAGCTACAATGCTAACCACTGAGCTACCGTGCCGCCCTAAAATTTGTTTAGTAAGTCTTCTGCTCAGGTTTTCAAATACTCAGAACGTATTCATACTTTGCATTGTTTTTTTTTTATGTTCTACATTCTTCTATATTTACTGTCATGTGTCTAAAGCCTTGAGAAAAACACAATGAAGCAAACATCAGCTGACTAGGTTGAGAAATGCCTGGAATAAGGGTGCAGTGCACAGAGGCTTCAGGTTGGTTTCCTGAGCAAGTGAACTGTGGGGGGGGACGGCTTGAATGGAAAATCCGGCCTACGCGTTTCGAGCTGCACTAGCTCTTAATCATGACAGGATTGAAACGTGTTGACCGTTGTGCTATCATGTTTTTTAAATTTTACGGTTGCTGGATTTTCCATGGTCTGAAGCCTTGAACCTGTACTTTATGGTCAGTTTTTCTGTCCAATGAGCCGCTGCAGATACACCTTTTCTCTGGGTGTTTAATTTCTGTTATCCTTGCTTTAATCTTTTTAGGGTAACGTGTTTTCATTTACTCATTTGTCTGCCCTTTCATCTTTCCTGTGTGGCTTTATATACTTTCCCCCTGCAGGTAGTATCATTTGGATGTCCAGCCATACTTCTGTAGTTTGTCAGTCAGGGGCGTACATAGAAGTCACGGGGCCCCATAGCAGAAGCTCTAATTGGGCCCCCCCCCTACAAAAAATAAATATTTGTCTGTGTCACAAAAGAGCAGATCTCATAACTTTCCAGCCTTTACATAGTAATTTACCTCCTTCTGAAGTCGTAGATTCCTTCTTCATTGCCCCCATAAAGTATGATGCCAACAAAAGTGCCCCCCAAACAGTATGATACCCCTATGGTGCGTTCCTCCACATGCACAGTATAATGACCCTATTGTACCCCACTTCAACTCCCACGGCAAAGTATGGTGACCCTAACACAGTATAATCCCCCAACTGTGAACCCCACAGAGCCCTCCATACACTCTCATGGCCCCCACACAGCCCTCCAAACAGTATAATGGACCCCACACAAACCTTCACACTGTATAATTGCTTTCATACAGTATAATGGCCCCCCACATAGCCCTCAAAATATTATAATGACCCCACATAGCCTTCCATATAGTATAATGCACCACCAATAATATTCCATATAGTATAATGCTCCCCCCATAATCCTCCATATAGTATAATGAACTTCCCATGGTCCTCCATAGAATATAATGCACTCCCCATAGTCCTCCATATAGTATATTACACACCCCATAGGGTAAAATGCAGCCCCCATATAGTATAATGCACGCCACAGTCCTGCAGTATTATGGGCACCACGTACTCACTGATTTTAAAATACCGTATATTTTAAATAAGCCGACCCGAATATAAGCCGAGGCCCCTAATTTTACCACATAAAAATGGGAAAACCTATTGACTTGAGTATAAGCCTAGGGTGGGAAATGCAGCAGCTACTGGTAAATATCTCCATCCTCGTATGTGTGGCCCCCTCAATCCCTGGTATGTGTGGCCCCCTCAATCCCACAATCCCTGGTGTGTGTGGCCTCCTCAACCCCCCAATTCTGGTATGTGTGGCCTCCTCAACCCCCCAATCCTGGTATGTGTGGCCCCCTCATCCCCCCCAATCACTGCACACATAAAACAATAAACACTAATACTCACCTCTGCTCCAGTGCTGCATCCTGTCTGCAGCAGCTCATGTCGGCATCTGAGCTGCGAGCGTTCTCAGAAGCCGAGGTGAGCAGCTGCCGGCACATTCACTCCTCTCCACGCCGAAACTATGGGCGTGGAGAAGCGTGAATATGCTTTCTCTTTAGCGGCGGCACTGACAGCAGGAGCCGGGGCTCAGCGCTCCTCCGTGCCCGCTACTAAAGAGAATGAATATTCTGTCTCTTCTCCACGCCCATGGGAGTGGCCTCAGAGGGAATATTCATGTCTCTTTAGCAGCGGGCACACGTGATAGCTGCAGCAGCGGCTACTGCGTGTGCTCCGCTCCTCCACCGCCTCCTACTCACCTATCCTCCTCGTTCCCACGCTGCTTGGGGCCCTCACGGGCAGGGCCGGCGTCAGCACCCGGCACACCCGGGCAACTGCCGGGGCCCTGAGCAGGCAGAGGGGCCCACTAGCGGTCGCGCACCCCGCTGGGCTATGGGCGGAGGAGAGTGGTGTCAGCGCCCGCCCTTCTCCGCCGCTTGCTCAGGGCCCCGGCAGCCGGATACTTACCTCTCCCCGTGCCTCCGCAGATCCGCTGTCTTCCTGCTCTGCGCTCCCTGTGACGTCTCAGGTCAGAGGGCGCGGTGACGTCTTTACACCGCGCCCTCCCCTGAGCCGTCACAGGGAGCGCTGAGCGGGACAACGCTGGAGTTCGGACCCGAGCAGCGGGCAGCGGGCAGCAGGTGAGGAGAAGGGAGGTGAGTATTTGATTTTTTTTTTTTAATGTATGGAGGCATGGGGCATTATAAAGAGGGGGGGGGCATCCTCCATGGAGCATTATAAAGAGGGGGGGTGACATCCTGCATGGGGCATTATAAAGAGAGGGGGGGACATCCTGCATGGGGTATTATAAAGAGGGGGGGGGTGACGTCCTGCATGGGGCATTATAAAGAGGGGGGGTGACATCCTGCATGGGGCATTATAAAGAGAGGGGGGGACATCCTGCATGGGGCATTATAAAGAGAGGGGGGGACATCCTGCATGGGGCATTATAAAGAGGGGGGGGTGACGTCCTGCATGGGGCATTATAAAGAGGGGGGGTGACATCCTGCATGGGGCATTATAAAGAGAGGGGGGGGACATCCTGCATGGGGCATTATAAAGAGGGGGGGGGCATCCTGCATGGGGCATTATAAAGAGAGGGGGGGGGCATCCTGCATGGGGCATTATAAAGAGAGAGGGGGGGGCATCCTGCATGGGGCATTCTGCATGGGGCATTATAAAGAGAGAGGGGGTGACATCCTGCATGGGGCATTATAAAGAGAGAGGGGGGGGCATCCTGCATGGGGCATTATAAAGAGAGAGGGGGTGACATCCTGCATGGGGCATTATAAAGAGAGGGGGGGGACATCCTGCATGGGGCATTATAAAGAGGGGGGGGCATCCTGCATGGGGCATTATAAAGAGAGGGGGGGGCATCCTGCATGGGGCATTATAAAGAGAGAGGGGGGGCATCCTGCATGGGGCATCCTGCATGGGGCATTATAAAGAGAGGGGGGGGACATCCTGCATGGGGCATTATAAAGAGGGGGGGGGCATCCTGCATGGGGCATTATAAAGAGAGGGGGGGCATCCTGCATGGGGCATTATAAAGAGAGAGGGGGGGGCATCCTGCATGGGGCATTATAAAGAGGGGGATGGTGACATCCTGCATGGGGCATTATAAAGAGAGGTGGGGACATCCTGCATGGGGCATTATAAAGAGAGGGGGGGACATCGTGCATGGGGCATTATAAAGAGGGGGGGGCATCCTGCATGGGGCATTATAAAGAGAGGGGGGACATCCTGCATGGGGCATTATAAAGAGGGGGGGGGTGACATCCTGCATGGGGCATTATAAGGTGGGGAACAGCCTGCATGGGGCATTATAAAGGGGGGGGGCAGCCTGCATAGTGCATTATGTGGGGGGGAACAGCCTGCATGGAGCATTATAAAGGGGGGGGGGCAGCCTGCATAGTGCATTATGTGGGGGGGAACAGCCTGCATGGAGCATTATAAGGGGGGGACAGCCTGTATGGGGCATTATGTGGGGGGTAACAGCCTGCATGGAGCATTATAAAGGGGGGGGGGCAGCCTGCATAGTGCATTATGTGGGGGGGAACAGCCTGCATGGAGCATTATAAGGGGGGGACAGCCTGTATGGGGCATTATGTGGGGGGTAACAGCCTGCATGGAGCATTATAAGGGGGGGGACAGCCTGTATGGGGCATTATGTGGGGGGTAACAGCCTGCATGCAGCATTATATGGGGGCCAGTATCCTGTATGGAGCATTATAAGGGGACCGGTATCCTGTATGGAGCATTATATGGGGGCCAGTATCCTGTATGGAGTTTTATAAGGGGACCAGTATCCTGTATGGAGCGTTATATGGGGGCCAGTATCCTGTATGGAGCTTTATAAGGGGACCAGTATCCTGTATGGAGCGTTATATGGGGGCCAGTATTCCGTATGGGGCCTTATATGGGGGCCAGTATTCCGTATGGAGCCTTATATGGGGGCCAGTATTCCGCATGGAGCCTTATATGGGGGCCAGTATTCCGTATGGAGCCTTATATGGGGGCCAGTATTCCGCATGGAGCCTTATATGGGGGCCAGTATTCCGTATGAAGCGTTATATGGGGGCCAGTATTCCGTGTGGAGCGTTATATGGGGGCCAGTATTCTGTGTGGAGCGTTATATGGGGGCCAGTATTCTGTGTGGAGCGATTCACCGGTTTCTGAGCTATTGTGGAATTTACAATAGATATCACTCATGTAATGTAAGAAGTGAAATCTTTGCATTGTACTAATATATATATATTTCTCCGCCTTATCTCTGCATCATGAATCGTGGTATGTGTTAAAGGGGCTACTGAGACTCTTTCGCCCGGGGCCCAGAAAAACCTGGAGCCAGCCCTGCTCACGGGCCATAGCCCCATAACAGTGGCGTGGTCTGCCGCCATTGGCGGTACGCCACTGTTGTCAGTCAGTGAAAGACCAGCTAGGGTTTATGTTCTTTCCTGCACCTATCTTCTTTTTAGGAAGTAGGCAGCATATTCTCTAACAGTATGTTTTTAATCCTTTATTTTGTGTTTTGTTTTACTCACACTAGGATCGCTTTCCTTTCTTTAAGTAATTTACACTCTGCTCTGCCCTCTGGATCTTTAGGAGGAACATGAAGCGCTCAAAGACCTTTCAGGCAGCATAGGTCCGAGTTGCCATTGTCTAGTCTGTGGTTAGGACTATGTCAGCTCACGCAGGAACCCCAAGGGACTGTGAGATCAGGATCTCTAGTCTGTACAGGAACCAGCAGGGTCAGTTGTAGTTTTTAGTGTGTTATTTATTTTCCAGAGTGAGTTGCAACACTTAGCTTCTACTATTACTTCTCTTTAACTCAGAAGCTGATAGTCCCTCGGATTGTGACACAGCAATAAAACCCTTGTGGGATGATGTGTATTACATCTAGCTAACTAATTATAGTGCTGCTGTCAAAATAGTAGACCGCAGCATTAAAACAACCAATTGGCTCCTGAGAGACAATCCCAGGGTGACTAACGGGTCCCTCTTTCCCTACCTGTGGAGGTCTTTGGAGTGTGCACACACACACAATCTCTCTCTCTCTATGTTGTTCTTGGTGGGATTTGAACCAAGATTTCCTACTCTGCAAAGCAACAGTGCTGACCACTGAGCTACAATGCCACCCAAACTGGCTGCTTTTTGTTTCTCCTATATAATGTCAAAGAAAGATCTACATTTGCTTTTAGTTGTTGGAAGGATTTGAACCCAGGGCCTCACTTCTGCCAAATAGCAGCACTGACCCCCTGAGCCATTGTATTTCCTATGGAATTTTGTGTTATTTCTTTTTTTATAGAATAAATGATGAAACCACAACCAAGTAAAAGTCAATGATTGTTTTCAATCCTTTTAGTTTTTGGACCTAGTGAGATTGCTGCTGCTTAGGCAGGAAACAGGCCTATATTCCATGTAATACAATACTGCACGTAGCCCAAGCACTCAAAAGCAGGTTTCCATGCACCTCTCAGGTGTTTATCCTTGTGAAGTTAGAACCCACAACCTCAGTGCTGCAAGTCATCAGCTCTAGCAACTGAGCTGCTATGCATGCTACTTCTTTTGTATAGAACAAGGGATAAAACCACAACCAGTTCAATAGTCAATGATTGTTTTCAACCCTTTTAGTTTTTGGTGACATTTGAACCTAGGACCTCACAGCATCAAACCATCAATGCTAACCACTGAGCCACCATGCTGCCTAGGTAGGAGGAAGGTGCATATTCCATGTAATATAGACCAAGCAATCAAAACCTCGCCTGCTCAGAAGCATACATGAACTCTTACATATTTTCAGGTATTAGTTACTTTGCAGAATTAGAACCCACCCCCTCAGTGCTACAAACCATCAGCACTAACCAACAAGCCATCAGCATGCTTAGTCAAGCTTTGTGTTATTTATTTTGTATAGAACAAGTGATGAAAATTCACCAGTTCAGAAGTCAATGATTGTTTTCAATCCTTTTAGTTTTTGGACTTGGCGAGATTTGAACACAAGACCTCAGTGTACCAAAATGACGATACTAACCACTGAGCCACCAAGGAAGAGAAGAAGACATTTATTCCATGTCACACAATACTGCGGATAGACAAAACAATCATCGTCGCAAGTTCAAAAGTAGATTCAAAGATGGATGTAGATTTACTTGGACCTTACATGCGTTCAGGTGTTTTTCTTTGTGGGATTAGAACCCAGGGCCTTCGTGCTGCCAAGCATCAGTATCAACCACGGAGCTGTGTGTAATTTCTTTTGTAGAGAGCAAATGAAGAAACCAAAGCCAGTTCACAAATCATTGAATGTTTTAATCCTTTTAGTTTTTGCCTTTAGTGAGATTAGAACCAAAGACCTCTGTGCGGCAAGACATCGTCACTAACCACTGAGCCGCCTACAAATGATGACGCCATCACATGTTAAAAGTCAACAATTACTTTTTTTCAGAAATAACATGTTAGTTGTAGGTGAGATGAGAATATCACACCAGCACCAATGCAAAAGTAAATTATACAGGATTTCTGCCCGTGACTCCTGGTCCAGACTGAATAGAGCCAGAGGTTTTGAAGAATATTTCCATTTTTTGCTCATTTACAGATCAATGACGTCTTCGTCCGGTGATTTCCGTCATTCATCACTTTTCCTTCTCGGTGTGGTGATCTCCACATTGTGTTCTTACAGAACTAATCCTATTACTGCTCAGTGCCGGGGCGGTGAAGAGGCGGCTGTTATTGTAGTATTATCATTTCCTGAGAAAATCTACGCTATTTGGCAAATTCACATCTCTCCAGATCGTCTCTGATGCAGAATTACACATTTATTCTCATGGGGGGAGAAAGTCATGTAATTGGGGAACAAAAAAGAGGCTCCCGATGGTAGGTCCCCGGTGCCCCACCCACAGCGCCATCTGTGGTTCAGGCTGGGAGTTTTGGTCCAATCACATATGAGATCTTCAATGACCTCATGAAGTAATACACTGCTCAAAAAATAAAGGGACCACTTAACAGAATATAACTCCAAGTGAATCAAATTTCTGTGAAATCAAACTGTCCACTTAGGAAGCAACACTGATTGACAATCAATTTCACATGCTGTTGTGCAAATGGAATAGACAATAGATGGAAATTATTGGCAATTATCAAGACACCCTCAATAAAGGAGTGGTTCTGCAGGTGGGGACCACAGACCACATCTCAGTACCAATGCTTTCTGGCTGATGTTTTGGTCACTTTTGAAAATTGGTTGTGCTTTCACACTCGTGGTAGCACGAGACGGACTCTACAACCCACAGAAGTCGCTCAGGTAGTGCAGCTCATCCAGGATGGCACATCAATGCGAGCTGTGGCAAGAAGGTTTGCTGTGTCTGTCAGGGTAGTGTCCAGAATCTGGAGGCGCTGCCAGCAGACAGGCCAGTACACCAGGAGACATGGAAGGGGCCGTAGGAGGGCAACAACCCAGCAGCAGGACCGCTACCTCCACCTTTGTGCAAGGAGGAACAGGAGGAGCACTGCAGGAGCCCTGCAAAATGACCTCCAGCAGGCCACAAATGTGCATGTGTCTGCACAAATGGTTAGAAACCGACTCCATGAGGGTGATATGAGAACCCGACGTCCACAGATGGGGGTTGTGCTCACAGCCCAACACCGTGCAGGACGCTTGGCGTTTGCCACAGAACACCAGGATTGGCAAAGTCGCCACTGGCGCTATGTGCTCTTCACAGATGAAAGCAGGTTCACACTGAGCACATGTGACAGACGTGACAGAGTCTGGAGACGCCGTGGAGAGCGATCTGCTGCCTGCAACATCCTTCAGCATGACCAGTTTGGCAGTGGGTCAGTAACAGTGTGGGGTGGCATTTCTTTGGAGGGTCGCACAGCCCTCCATGTGCTCGCCAGAGGTAGCCTGACTGCCATTAGGTGCCGGGATGAGATCCTCAGACCCCTTGTGAGACCATATGCTGGTGCGGTTGGTCCTGGGTTCCTCCTAATGCAGGACAATGTCAGACCTCATGTGGCTGGAGTGTGTCAGCAGGTCCTGCAAGATGAAGGCATTGAAGCTATGGACTGGCCGCCCATTCCCCAGACCTGAATCCGATTGAGCACATCTGGGACATCATGTCTCGCTCCATCCACCAACGTCACGTTGCACCACAGACTGTCCAGGAGTTGGCGGATGCTTTACTCCAGGTCTGGAAGGAGATCCCACAGGAGACCATCCGCAACCTCATCAGGAGCATGCCCAGGCGTTGTAGGGAGGTCATACAGGCACGTGGAGGTCACACACAATACTGAGCCTCATCAGGAGCATGCCCAGGCGTTGTAGGGAGGTCATACAGGCACGTGGAGGCCACACACAATACTCAGCCTCATCAGGAGCATGCCCAGGCGTTGTAGGGAGGTCATACAGGCACGTGGAGGCCACACACAATACTCAGCCTCATCAGGAGCATGCCCAGGTATTGTAGGGAGGTCATACAGGCACGTGGAGGCCACACACAATACTCAGCCTCATCAGGAGCATGCCCAGGCATTGTAGGGAGGTCATACAGGCACGTGGAGGCCACACACAATACTCAGCCTCATCAGGAGCATGCCCATGCTTTGTAGGGAGGTCATACAGGCACGTGGAGACTACACACAATACTGAGCCTCATTGTGACTTGTTTTAAGGACATTACATCAAAGTTGGATCAGCCTGTAGTGTGTTTTTCCACTTTAATTTTGTGGGTGACTCCAAATCCAGGCCTCCATTGGTTAATAAATTTGATTTCCATTGATGATTTTTGTGTGATTTTGTTGTCAGCACATTCAACTTTGTACAGAACAAAGTATTCAATGAGAATATTTCATTCATTCAGATCTAGGATGGGTTATTTCAGTGTTCCCTTTATTTTTTTGAGCAGTGTATATATAATAGAGAGGAGCCTTTATGGAGAATTGTCTCAGTAAATTAGAATACTTTATAACAACAGCTTGAAAAATGTTTTTAAAATCCAAAATGTTGTCCTACTGAAATGTCTGTTCAGTAAATGCCCTCAATACTTGGTCGGGCTCCTTTTGCATCAATTCCTGCATCAATGCGGCGTGGCATGGAGGGATCAGCCTGTGGCCCTGCTGAGGTGTTATGGAAGCCCAGGTGGCTTTGATAGCAGCCTTCAGCTCGTCTGCATTGTTGGGTCTGGTGTCTCTCATCTTCCTCTTGACAATACCCCATAGATTCTCTATAATAGATTCTCTATGGGGTTAAGGTCAGGCGAGTTTGCTGGTCAATCAAGCACAGTGATACTGTTGTGTGTAAACCAGGTATTGGTACTTTTGGCAGTGTGGACAGGTGCCAAGTCCTGCTGGAGAATGACATTTCCATCTCCAATAAAGCTTGTCAGCAGAGGGAAGCATGAAGTGCTCTAAAATGTCCTGGTAGACGGCAGTGCTGACTTTGGTCTTGGTAAAACACAGTGGACCTACACCAGCAGATGACATGGCTCCCCAAACCATCACTGATTGTGGAAACTTCACACTAGACCTCCAGCAGCTTGGATTGTGGCCTCTCCACTCTTCCTCCAAACTCTGGGACCTTGATTTCCTAATTAAATACAAAATTTACTTTCATTTGAAAATACCTTGGATCACTGAGCAACAGTCCAGGTCTTCTTCTCCTTGGCCCAGGTAAGACGCTTCTGGTGTTGTCTATTGGTCATGAGTGGCTTGACACAAGGAATACGACACTTGTAGCCCATGTCCTGGATACGTCTGTGTGTGGTGGCTCTTGAAGCAATGACTCCAGCAGCAGTCCACTCCTAGTGAATCTCCCCCAAATTTTTGAATGGCCTTTTGTTAACAATCCTTTCAAGGTTGCGGTTATCCCGGTTGCTTCTGCACCTTTTTGTACCACACTTTTTCCTTCCACTCAACTTTTCATTAATATGCTTGGATACAGCACTCTGTGAACAGCCAGCTTCTTTACCAATGACCTTTTATGGCTTACCCTCCTTGTGGAGTGTCTCAATGGCTGCCTTCTGGACATCTGTCAAGTCAGCAGTCTTCCCTATGATTGTGGAGCCTACTGAAACAGACTAAGGGACCTTTTTAAACGCTTAGGAAGCCTTTGCAGGTGTTTTTTGTTAATTATTCTAATTTACTGAAACTTTTGTGTTTTCATTGGCCGTAAGCCATAATCATCAACATTTACAGAAATAAACACTTGAAATAGATCCCTCTGTGTGTAATGACTCTATATAATAGATCCCTCTGTGTGTAATGACTCTATATAATAGATCCCTCTGTGTGTAATGACTCTATATAATAGATCCCTCTGTGTGTAATGACTCTATATAATAGATCCCTCTGTGAGTAATGACTCTATATAATAGATCCCTCTGTGTGTAATGACTCTATATAATAGATCCCTCTGTGTGTAATGACTCTATATAATATAGGAGTTTCACTTTTTATATTGAAGAACTGAAATAAATTAACTTATTGATAATATTCTAATTTTGTGAGAAGCACTTGTATACAATAAGAAGTCCTGGATAGGCTTGTGATGCTCCTCCCCTTTTTTTGCGACTCCTCATTCTGTCAAATTTGCATAACTTCCCAGAGTGCATTGCCCCCTCCTACTCTTCTTATGTCGAAAAGTCCTGTCTTCGGAAGGCCTGAGAGGGGGATTTGTGAGGTGGGAGTAGTAAGATGGTCTCTTCCTGCACTTCAGTGAGGGGAAGTCATCGATCCCAGTTCTGTGGACTTCTAGCTGGGACAGGGCTGTTTTTTGTGACCCTCCTCATTTTGGAGTGAGTCCCATACTAGTGCACTCATTTCTCAGAGCACTGAGGTCATAAGTAGCTGCTTTATGGTGGTACGGCTTCACGTACAGGAAGCCTAAAACTTCCTGTTAAACAATCCACAAGTCTCCCAAAAAAGTTTTTATCACTGGTTCCACCTCCCCCAATTCCTAAAAAATTAGCTGGAAGCTCCTGATTTTTGCCACGTAAACACCATGCTCCTATCACCTTTATAAGTGTTTAAATTAAATAAAAAAGTTTTTCCTGAAGTTAATTCATACTTTTCAACACCTGCACAACTGAGGAAGAGTTTTAGTATTGCATTTTAGGAAAATATGCAAATGAACTTTCTATTGGAGAAGAAGTTAATTATTCAGAAAAAGGCAGGAAGGTAGACGGTACCTGCCAGGAAAGCTCACAGATGAGGAGCCTTGGTTTCTTCACTGTCTTGGTCAGGGAGGAGCTGATAAGGCAGGGCAAGGCAGTGTGGATGGGGCACTGACTGCTGAGATGGCACAGGTAGACGAAGCAGGTAAAGGGAGTGTGGATGGGGCACTGACTGCTGGGAAGGCAGAGGCAGACAAGGCAGGTAAAGGGAGCATGGATGGGGCACTGACTGCTGGGAAGGCAGAGGCATACAAGGCAGGTAAAGGGAGCGTGGATGGGGCACTGACTGCAGGGAAGGCAGAGGCAGACGAGGCAGGTAAAGGGAGTGTGGATGGGGCACTAACTGCTGAGAAGGCAGAGGCAGACGAGGCAGGTAAAGGGAGAATGGATGGGGTACTGACTGCTGAGAGGCAGACGAGGCAGGTAAAGGAAGTGTGGATGGGGCACTGACTGCTGGCATGGCAGAGGCAGGTAAAGGGAGCATGGATGGGGCACTGACTGCTGGGAAGGCAGAGGCAGACGAGGCAGGTAAAGGATGTGTGGATGGGGCACTCACTGCTGGGAAGGCAGAGGCAGACGAGGCAGGTAAAGGGAGCGTGGATGGGGAACTGACTCCTGGGAAGGCAGAGGCAGATGAGGCAGGTAAAGGGAGTGTGGATGGGGCACTGACTGCTGGGAAGGCAGAGGCAGATGAGGCAGGTAAAGGGAGTGTGGATGGGGCACTGACTGCTGGGAAGGCAGAGGCAGATGAGGCAGGTAAAGGGAGTGTGGATGGGGCACTGACTGCTGGGAAGGCAGAGGCAGACGAGGCAGGTAAAGGGAGCGTGGATGGGAAACTGACTCCTGGGAAGGCAGAGGCAGATGAGGCAGGTAAAGGGAGTGTGGATGGGGCACTGACTGCTGGGAAGGCAGAGGCAGACGAGGCAGGTAAAGGGAGCGTGGATGGGGCACTGACTCCTGGGAAGGCAGAGGCAGATGAGGCAGGTAAAGGGAGTGTGGATGGGGCACTGACTGCTGAGAGGCAGAGGCAGACGAGGCAGGTAAAGGGAGTGTGGATGGGGCACTGACTGCTGGCATGGCAGAGGCAGGTAAAGGGAGAATGGATGGGGGCATTGACTGCTGGGAAGGCAGAGGCAGACGGGGCAGGAAAAGGGAGTGTGGATGGGGTACTGACTGCTGAGAGGCCGACGAGGCAGGTAAAGGGAGTGTGGATGGGGCACTGACTGCTGGGAAGGCAGAGGCAGACGAGGCAGGTAAAGGGAGTGTGGATGGGGCACTGACTGCTGGGAAGGCAGAGGCAGACGAGGCAGGTAAAGGAAGTGTGGATGGGGCACTGACTGCTGGGAAGGCAGCGGCAGACGAGGCAGGTAAAGGGAGTATGGATGGGGCACTGTCTGCTGGGAAGGCAGAGGCAGACGAGGCAGGTAAAGGGAGCGTGGATGGGGCACTGACTCCTGGGAAGGCAGAGGCAGATGAGGCAGGTAAAGGGAGTGTGGATGGGGCACTGACTGCTGAGAGGCAGAGGCAGACGAAGCAGGTAAAGGGAGTGTGGATGGGGCACTGACTGCTGGCATGGCAGAGGCAGGTAAAGGGAGAATGGATAGGGCATTGACTGCTGGGAAGGCAGAGGCAGACGAGGCAGGAAAAGGGAGTGTGGATGGGGTACTGACTGCTGAGAGGCCGACGAGGCAGGTAAAGGGAGTGTGGATGGGGCACTGACTGCTGGGAAGGCAGAGGCAGATAAAGGGAGTGTGGATGGGGCACTGACTGCTGGGAAGGCAGAGGCAGACGAGGCAGGTAAAGGAAGTGTGGATGGGGCACTGACTCCTGGGAAGGCAGAGGCAGATGAGGCAGGTAAAGGGAGTGTGGATGGGGCACTGACTGCTGAGAGGCAGAGGCAGACGAGGCAGGTAAAGGGAGTGTGGATGGGGCACTGACTGCTGGCATGGCAGAGGCAGGTAAAGGGAGAATGGATGGGGCATTGACTGCTGGGAAGGCAGAGGCAGACGAGGCAGGAAAAGGGAGTGTGGATGGGGTACTGACTGCTGAGAGGCCGACGAGGCATGTAAAGGGAGTGTGGATGGGGCACTGACTGCTGGGAAGGCAGAGGCAGACGAGGCAGGTAAAGGGAGTGTGGATGGGGCACTGACTGCTGGGAAGGCAGACGAGGCAGGTAAAGGGAGCATGGATGGGGCACTGACTGCTGGGAAGGCAGAGGCAGGTGAGGCAGGTAAAGGGAGTGTGGATGGGGCACTGACTGCTGGCATGGCAGAGGCAGGTAAAGGGAGAATGGATGGGGCATTGACTGCTGGGAAGTCAGAGGCAGACGAGGCAGGTAAAGGGAGCATGGATGGGGCACTAACTGCTGGGAAGGCAGAGGCTGATGAGGCAGGTAAAGGGAGTGTGGATGGGGCACTGACTGCTGGGAAGGCAGAGGCAGACGAGGCAGGTAAAGGGAGCGTGGATGCGGCACTGACTCCTGGGAAGGCAGAGGCAGATGAGGCAGGTAAAGGGAGTGTGGATGGGGCACTGACTGCTGGGAAGGCAGAGTCAGATGAGGCAGGTAAAGGGAGTGTGGATGGGGCACTGACTGCTGGGAAGGCAGAGGCAGGTAAAGGGAGTGTGGATGGGGCACTAACTGCTGGGAAGGCAGAGGCAGGTAAAGGGAGTGCGGATGGGGCACTGACTGCTGGGAAGGCAGAGGCAGGTAAAGGGAGCATGGATGGGGCACTGACTGCTGGGAAGGCAGAGGCAGACGAGGCAGGTAAAGGGAGCATGGATGGGGCACTGACTGCTGGGAAGGCAGAGGCAGACGAGGCAGGTAAAGGGAGCGTGGATGCCGCACTGACTCCTAGGAAGGCAGAGGCAGATGAGGCAGGTAAAGGGAGTGTGGATGGGGCACTGACTGCTGGGAAGTCAGAGGCAGACGAAGCAGGTAAAGGGAGCATGGATGGGGCACTGACTGCTGGGAAGTCAGAGGCAGACGAGGCAGGTAAAAGGAGCATGGATGGGGCACTGACTGCTGGGAAGTCAGAGGCAGACGAGGCAGGTAAAGGGAGCGTGGATGCCGCACTGACTCCTGGGAAGGCAGAGGCAGATGAGGCAGGTAAAGGGAGTGTGGATGGGGCATTGACTGCTGGGAAGGCAGAGGCAGACGAGGCAGGTAAAGGGAGTGTGGATGGGGCACTGACTGTTGACATGGCAGAGGTAGACGAGGCAGGTAAAGGGAGTGTGGATGGGGCACTGACTGTTGACATGGCAGAGGTAGACGAGGCAGGTAAAGGGAGTGTGGATGGGGCACTGACTGCTGGGAAGTCAGAGGCAGACGAGGCAGGTAAAGGGAGTGTGGATGGGGCACTGACTGCTGGGAAGGCAGAGGCAGATGAGGCAGGTAAATGGAGTGTGGATGGGGCACTGACTGCTGGCATGGCAGAGTCAGGTAAAGGGAGAATGGATGGGGCACTGACTGCTGGGAAGGCAGAGGCAGACGAGGCAGGTAAAGGGAGTGTGGATGGGGCACTGACTGTTGACATGGCAGAGGTAGACGAGGCAGGTAAAGGAAGTGTGGATGGGGCACTGACTGCTGGGAAGGCAGAGGCAGACGAGGCAGGTAAAGGGAGTGTGGATGGGGCACTGACTGTTGACATGGCAGAGGTAGACGAGGCAGGTAAAGGGAGTGTGGATGGGGCACTGACTGTTGACATGGCAGAGGTAGACGAGGCAGGTAAAGGGAGTGTGGATGGGGCACTGACTGTTGACATGGCAGAGGTAGACGAGGCAGGTAAAGGGAGTGTGGATGGGGCACTGACTGTTGACATGGCAGAGGTAGACGAGGCAGGTAAAGGGAGTGTGGATGGGGCACTGACTGCTGGGAAGTCAGAGGCAGACGAGGCAGGTAAAGGGAGTGTGGATGGGGCACTGACTGCTGGGAAGGCAGAGGCAGACGAGGCAGGTAAATGGAGTGTGGATGGGGCACTGACTGCTGGCATGGCAGAGTCAGGTAAAGGGAGAATGGATGGGGCACTGACTGCTGGGAAGGCAGAGGCAGACGAGGCAGGTAAAGGGAGTGTGGATGGGGCACTGACTGTTGACATGGCAGAGGTAGACGAGGCAGGTAAAGGAAGTGTGGATGGGGCACTGACTGCTGGGAAGGCAGAGGCAGACGAGGCAGGTAAAGGGAGTGTGGATGGGGCACTGACTGTTGACATTGCAGAGGTAGAGCGCCTCGTATAATTACACCCCTGAAAATAAACGTTCACACACTTTCCTTTGAGAGATTTATTTACATTTTACAGGATAATCACTTGCAGTACCACACTTCACCACTGACAGCAGTGCATTCTCACCATAAGAACCAATACAACAGCGGCCCCGCTATATTCTGGCCACAGTGTAAAAAAGCTTTTCAAGTATGGATATAACTAACAGGACTGATGACACTTTGAAAAGAGAAAAGACGCCGCAAGGACTGGGGAATTTTTTTTTACTTATAAGGGTAAAACGTTGTAGATTACTGGCTATTTGTTTTTTGTGTGTATACCACTGCAGAAATAATAATCTGCACACGACTGTATCAATATGGTTATGTCAATGCCAGGAAGCTTAAAAAAATTAAAAAAAATCAATGAAAAAAACACAAATAACCTCATTTAACAAATTGATGCAGAAATACTAAAGAAAACCTGCAACTTCAAAACCTCACCAAATCCTCATTGTGTGAATGTGGTGTAAGGTGGCAAATGGTCATGTAGTCGATGGGAGGTATGTGTCACAGAGATGGCTGGTCTCTGTGATGTAACCTGGAGTGTTGCTCTAGTGCACATAAGCACTAAGAAGACTGTTAGGTGCATCTGGGACCGGGTTACGGGTTGCTTGGAGAGATGGGCGGGTCCAGCTACCCACATACCTCACCCCTGGGTGTGGTTAATTGCCTTTAAAATGGATGCCGTTGTTTGGCACATGGTCTGTGTTTGGAGGGAGAAGGCCTCCTGTGTGTGCTTGTCTCCAGACTGAGACAGGATTCTGGACGTTACCCAGCCTGTGTGCCCACAGGACTGGCCAGAGACTTGCTTAAAGAACACTTTACTTTGTTTGCCTGAACTAAAGGCTGTTTGCTCTTCCTTGTTGGTTTATGAAGCAATAAACTGACATGGACTTTTAAAGGAACATGCTCCCTGTTTTCCTCCCGTCGCACCCAAGTGAGTAAAACCCTTACAGTTGCCTATGGGTATGTGCACACGGGGTCTTTTTCAGACCCTTAAGGGCCCAAATCAGCTACCAGCTGACACTTATTAGTCCCCCATGGCCCTCATGTCTGACCTGGATGAATTTGGATGCCCATTTTAGGCTGGTGCACTGCATAGTCTGCGCATGGGGTAAGGTGGCGCGAATATAGGCCTCGGGGGTAATTGCTTTATTGCCCATGCCATGATCTAATGCAAGATAAAGCTAATTACTGAGCATAAAAAAAGGAGATTCTTCGACAACGCGGCTGAGACAGAAACACGATATTCTCCTTGTATCACAACTGACAGACGCCGAGTTCTCCGGAGGAGGGAACTCAGTCTCCATTGAACCAACACTGGAATTTTCAGCACAATTTCATAAAACCGACAAGTAAACTTCTGTCCTAATTCTTATTTTACCTGCAAAAAAAAAAAAAGTAAAAATATATTTTATAATTAAATATGCAGATAAGGAACAAAATTAGTTTTGGCATAATATTAAATTACTAATAATAACTGCCCCTCCAGCAAGGGTATAAACACGCTCTGCTAAATGCTTCTAGCTCACTTTACATGTTTATTACATATTCATACACCGTATTCTACCTTCCTACAGTACTGACATCCTCACAGCAGTGCCCATACAATAATGTGGATAACGGCATTGTGTGTGTGTAACAGCATAGCATGGGCACTGCTGTGTGGATGACAGCATAGCATGGGCACTGCTGTGTGGGTGACAGCATTGCATGGGCACTGCTGTGTGGGTGACAGCATTGCATGGGCACTGCTGTGTAACAGTATTGCATGGGCACTGCTGTGTGGATGACAGCATTGCATGGGCACTGCTGTGTGGGTGACAGCATTGCATGGGCACTGCTGTGTGGGTGACAGCATTGCATGGGCACTGCTGTGTGGATGACAGCATTGCATGGGCACTGCTGTGTGGGTGACAGTATTGCATGGGCACTGCTGTGTGGATGACAGCATTGCATGGGCACTGCTGTGTGGACGACAGCATTGCATGGGCACTGCTGTGTGGACGACAGCATTGCATGGGCACTGCTGTGTGGGTGACAGCATTGCATGGGCACTGCTGTGTGGGTGACAGCATTGCATGGGCACTGCTGTGTGGGTGACAGCATTGCATGGGCACTGCTGTGTGGATGACAGCATTGCATGGGCACTGCTGTGTGGGTGACAGCATTGCATGGGCACTGCTGTGTGGGTGACAGCATTGCATGGGCACTGCTGTGTGGATGACCGCATTGCATGGGCACTGCTGTGTGGATGACAGCATTGCATGGGCACTGCTGTGTGGATGGCAGCATTGCATGGGCACTGCTGTGTGGGTGACAGCATTGCATGGGCACTGCTGTGTAACAGTATTGCATGGGCACTGCTGTGTGGATGACAGCATTGCATGGGCACTGCTGTGTAACAGTATTGCATGGGCACTGCTGTGTGGATGACAGCATTGCATGGGCACTGCTGTGTGGGTGACAGCATTGCATGGGCACTGCTGTGTGGGTGACAGCATTGCATGGGCACTGCTGTGTAGATGACAGCATTGCATGCGCACTGCTGTGTGGATGACAGCATTGCATGGGCACTGCTGTGTGGATGACAGCATTGCATGGGCACTGCTGTGTGGATGACAGCATTGTATGGGCACTGCTGTGTGTAACAGTATTGCATGAGCACTGCTGTATGGATGGTAGCATTGCATGGGCACTGCTGTGTGGGTGACAGCATTGCATGGGCACTGCTGTGTAACAGTATTGCATGGGCACTGCTGTGTGGATGACAGCATTGAATGGGCACTGCTGTGTGGGTGACAGCATTGCATGGGCACTGCTGTGTGGGTGACAGCATTGCATGGGCACTGCTGTGTGGATGACAGCATTGCATGTGCACTGCTGTGTGGATGACAGCATTGCATGGGCACTGCTGTGTGGGTGACAGTATTGCATGGGCCCTGCTGTGTGGATGACAGCATTGCATGGGCACTGCTGTGTGGGTGACAGCATTGCATGGGCACTGCTGTGTGGGTGACAGCATTGCATGGGCACTGCTGTGTGGGTGACAGCATTGCATGGGCACTGCTGTGTGAGTGACAGCATTGCATGGGCACTGCTGTGTGGGTGACAGTATTGCATGGGCACTGCTGTGTGGATGACAGCATTGCATGGGCACTGCTGTGTGGGTGACAGTATTGCATGGGCACTGCTGTGTGGGTGACAGTATTGCATGGGCCCTGCTGTGTGGATGACAGCATTGCATGGGCACTGCTGTGTGGGTGACAGCATTGCATGGGCACTGCTGTGTGGGTGACAGTATTGCATGGGCACTGCTATGTACAGAGATATAAGGACCCCAGGGACCCTCCATATACAGTGGTGAAAAAAGTATTTAGTCAGCCACCAATTGTGCAGTTCTCCCACTTAAAAAGATGAGGCCGGCCTGTAATTGACATCATAGGTAGACCTCAACTATGAGATACAAAAGGAGAAAACAAATCCTGAAAATCACATGGTCTGATTTGGAAAGAATTTTTAAGTATTTGGTCAATTACAAAAGTTCATCTCAATACTTTGTTATATATCCTTTGTTGGCCCCTTATGCACCCCGCCCCCCACACGCAGCCTCTCATACACCCCGCCCTCCACACACAGCCCTTCATGTACCCGGCCCCACACACAACCCTTCATGTACCCGGCCCCACACACAGCCTCTCATGTACCCGGTCCCCACACACAGCCTCTCATGTACCCGGTCCCTCCACACACAGCCCCTCATGTACCGGCCCCTCCACACACAGCCTCTCATGTACCGGCCCCTCCACACACAGCCCCTCATGTACCGGCCCCTCCACACACAGCCTCTCATGTACCCGGCCCCACACACAGCCCTTCATGTACCCGGCCCCACACACAGCCTCTCATGTACCCGGTCCCCACACACAGCCTCTCATGTACCCGGTCCCTCCACACACAGCCCCTCATGTACCGGCCCCTCCACACACAGCCTCTCATGTACCCGGTCCCTCCACACACAGCCCCTCGTGTACCGGCCCCTCCACACACAGCCTCTCATGTACCGGCCCTTCCACACACAGCCTCTCAAGTACCCGGCCCCCCACACGCAGCCTCTCATGTACCCCGCTCACCACATGCAGTCTGTCATGTACCCAGCCCCCACACACAGCCCCGCATGTACCCCGCTCCCCACATGCAGTCTGTCATGTACCCGGCCCCCACACACAACCCCTCATGCACCCCACTCCCCACACACAGCCTCTCATGCATCCCCCCCCACACAGCCCTTCATGTACCCCGTCGCCCCCCCTACACAACCTCTCATGTACCCCGCCCTCCACACACAGCTCTTCATGTACCCCGCCCCCCCCACAGAGCCCTTCATGTACCCCGTCGCCCCCCCTACACAACCTCTCATGTACCCCGCCCCCAACGCACAGCCCCTCATGAAACTGGCTCCCCACACACAGCCTCTCATGTACCCAGCCCCTCTCATGTGCCCATGCACACACAGTCTCACCTGGCATCTCGGGTAATGTCCATCACTGCACCTTCTTAGCTGGCACCTGGATCACCTTCTCTTCAGTCCATGTGCTGTCCTGAGAAGTGAAGACATTAGAGATGAGCGGATGGGCAGGATAATCCCATGAGATGGGCCCCCTGTAACCTGGGTGATGCCAAACATCCAGCACAGACTGTGCAGCGCCATCTGGACCGACTGTCTGTACTCTCCACCTGAGGAAACTGTGTGGCCCATAATCCGGAACCCGGGGTCTCACCTCATCCTTACCTTGAAACACACGTCTGCTGGGGGTGCAGCCAAAAAATCATTCCTCTATGTCCGGGTTGGGCAGAAAGTCCAGAGTCTGGATACCAGTGTGCTTGCTCCAGTCCCACATGTGTATGTGGCGGCCATAATGGATATTACAGCCTCCAATATAAGGAGCCTGAGCCTTCCTTTTACACTTGTGTGGAATATTATTAGAGTTCGGTATGTATGTAGTGGATGTTCCTGGGAGGGATCATGTTATGAGATTTGTATAATTATGGGCATTATGGAAATCTTACTCCATATCAGGAAGTGGCGGAGTCACAATATACGGGGCCTCAGTGTGACGCTAAAACTCTCCTTATCTTAAATGAACGTTGCACTGAAGTCCTCCCTGTGATGTGGAAACAGGGAGTCGATTGATTGAAGACAAGGGCACACAACCAGTTCTGTCTGTGTACAAGGCTTGTCTGCTCTCAGATGCCCAGTCACAAGTTTTTATTACAACCACAGAGATAAGGAAAAGGGGCATGGGGAATAACAAAGTTGTAAATTATGGAAATGTTACACGCACGCCGACTAAATTCAGATAGGGGCGAGACCGGTTACATGAAATTGTTGGAATCTTGGGGGAACCGTTACTCAGGGCGACCATAGGCTGCAGCTTCTCTCAGGCACACGATAGATTCAGTTGCTGACCAGACACATCGTGACAAGAGTCTTCATAAACGGTAGAAAAGTAACATTTAATGCAATGCAAATGTCTCTTTGAGCAACAGGCTCCAGTAATAACAGTACAATCTCCTTTGCAGCACAGCAGTACACAGTCTATTATTCGGTAGCAAAGTACAGCCCAGTTTTGATGCATACACAACCACAGGCTTTTCCTTCACAAGGATTCAATAGTACACAGCATTCTTTAGCCTGCATGGAGATGGAGGGTGGAGGGTCTGATGAGGGAGATGATCCCTACGACAGGTTTCCTTCCAGTCCTTATCTTCCTGCCCAATAATACGCCACACTGTTAGCTCAGGGAGTCTAACTGACCTTTGTTTAGCTTCCCTCCTGACCTGAATTCTGTTAAGCTAATATGAAAATACAAAATTATCAAAGATATATGAATTGTCTAAATAATAATCAAAGCAAAGTATAAAATATTTACTGGAACAACTGCTATCATGGGTGACCCTAAAGTGTGCAGAGTGCTTAGTGCTCAGGAAGTAGAAGTGGGCAGGAACCTGTCTACTGGCGGATAGGCGGCCGGAGCTGCTGCTTTATGGTGGTGGCAAGTGGCGGTCATTGATGGTGGACGAGCTCAGTGCTCTCTACAGCTGATGGGATATGAACCCTCCATGTTAAACTGTTCTCACCATAAGGACCAATACCAACAGCGCCCCCATTAGATTTTCGCCACCTTGTGAAGGGGCTTTTCCAGGACAGATAAAACTAAGAACAGAATCGGTGACACATTGAAAAAATAGAGGAGAATAGAGGAGGATGCCTCGAGGACTGGGGAATTGTTTGATTTTTAAGAAGGAAATGCTTTTGATTTCCGCCTATTATTTGCCCTTTCGTGCACATCTGATGGTATAAGCGGCCATGTTAGAAGTTTTCTAACCAAAGTCACAATAGCTGGGGATTAGAACAGATAATAGCTGTTATGGGGGTAATGTGCATGTCACTGTCAGCCAAGTACCCCATAATACCAGTGCCATCCAGACTTGGTTGCTATATTCACTGAGTATTTCACCCAGTGGATATAGCACTTAGTGGCATTACCAGGGGCACTTTTACTGTATGAAAATTAAAAAATTGCCAACATTACTTCACCCTGGGAGCTCTGATACTACATGTGTCACAAATAGGGACTATTCCGTGTGCTACCACTAGATGTCAGTGTGAGCTCAGGCATGGCGGTGTGTGAGCGCTCACTGTGCGCTCTATGCGATCAGTGCACACGGGCTATAAAGAGATCACACCCATCCTGTCATCCACAGATATATATACTTATATCTGTGGACATATATATATATATATATATATATATATATATATATATATATATATACTGCTCAAAAAAATAAAGGGAACACTTAAACAACAGAATATAACTCCAAGTAAATCAAACTTCTGTGAAATCAAACTGTCCACTTAGGAAGCAACACTGATTGACAATCAATTTCACATGCTGTTGTGCAAATGGAATAGACAATAGAGGGAAATTATTGGCAATTATCAAGACACCCTCAATAAAGGAGTGGTTCTGCAGGTGGAGACCACAGACCACATCTCATTACCAATGCTTTCTGGCTGATGTTTTGGTCACTTTTGAATGTTTGTTGTGCTTTCACACTCGTGGTAGCATGAGATGGACTCTACAACCCACAGAAGTTGCTCAGGTAGTGCAGCTCATCCAGGATGGCACATCAATGCGAGCTGTGGCAAGAAGGTTTGCTGTGTCTGTCAGCGTAGTGTCCCGAGGCTGGAGGCGCTACCAGGAGACAGGCCAGTACACCAGGAGACATGGAGGGGGCCGTAGGAGGGCAACAACCCAGCAGCAGGACCGCTACCTCCGCCTTTGTGCTAGGAGGAACAGGAGGAGCACTGCCAGAGCCCTGCAAAATGACCTCTAGAAGGCCACAAATGTACATGTGTCTGCACAAATGGTTAGAAACCGACTCCATGAGGGTGGTATGAGGGCCTGACGTCCACAGATGGGGGTTGTGCTCACAGCCCAACACCGTGCAGGACGCTTGGCATTTGTCACAGAACACCAGGATTGGCAAAGTTGCCACTGGCGCCCTGTGCTCTTCACAGATGAAAGCAGGTTCACACTGAGCACATGTGACAGACGTGACAGAGTCTGGAGACGCCGTGGAGAGCGATCTGCTGCCTGCAACATCCTTCCGCATGACCGGTTTGGCAGTGGGTCAGTAATGGTGTGGGGTGGCATTTCTTTGGAGGGCCGCACAGCCCTCCATGTGCTCGCCAGAGGTAGCCTGACTGCCATTAGGTACCGGGATGAGATCCTCAGACCCCTTGTGAGACCATATGCTGGTGCGGTTGGCCCTGGGTTCCTCCTAATGTAGGACAAAGCCAGACCTCATGTGGCTGGAGGGTGTCAGCAGTTCCTGCAAGATGAAGGCATTGAAGCTAATGACTGGCCCGCCCGTCCCCCAGACCTGAATCCGATTGAGCACATCTGGGACATCATGTCTCGCTCCATCCACCAACGTCACGTTGCACCACAGACTGTACAGGAGTTGGTGGATGCTTTAGTCCAGGTCTGGGAGGAGATCCCACAGGAGACCATCCGCAACCTCATCAGGAGCATGCCCAGGCGTTGTAGGGAGGTCATACAGGCACGTGGAGGCCACACACAATACTCAGCCTCATCAGGAGCATGCCCAGGCATTGTAGGGAGGTCATACAGGCACGAGGAGGCCACACACAATACTCAGCCTCATCAGGAGCATGTCCAGGCGTTGTAGGGAGGTCATACAGGCACGAGGAGGCCACACACAATACTGAGCCTCATCAGGAGCATGCCCAGGCGTTGTAGGGAGGTCATACAGGCACGTGGAGGCCACACACAATACTCAGCCTCATCAGGAGCATGCCCAGGCGTTGTAGGGAGGTCATACAGGCACGAGGAGGCCACACACAATACTCAGCCTCATCAGGAGCATGCCCAGGCGTTGTAGGGAGGTCATACAGGCACGAGGAGGCCACACACAATACTCAGCCTCATCAGGAGCATGCCCAGGCATTGTAGGGAGGTCATACAGGCACGTGGAGGCCACACACAATACTCAGCCTCATCAGGAGCATGCCCAGGCGTTGTAGGGAGGTCATACAGGCACGTGGAGGCCACACACAATACTGAGCCTCATCAGGAGCATGCCCAGGCGTTGTAGGGAGGTCATACAGGCACGTGGAGGCCACACACAATACTCAGCCTCATCAGGAGCATGCCCAGGCGTTGTAGGGAGGTCATACAGGCACGTGGAGGCCACACACAATACTCAGCCTCATCAGGAGCATGCCCAGGCGTTGTAGGGAGGTCATACAGGCACGTGGAGGCCACACACAATACTGAGCCTCATCAGGAGCATGCCCAGGCGTTGTAGGGAGGTCATACAGGCACGTGGAGGCCACACACAATACTCAGCCTCATCAGGAGCATGCCCAGGCGTTGTAGGGAGGTCATACAGGCACGTGGAGGCCACACACAATTCTCAGCCTCATCAGGAGCATGCCCAGGCATTGTAGGGAGGTCATACAGGCATGTGGAGGCCACACACAATACTCAGCCTCATCAGGAGCATGCCCAGGCATTGTAGGGAGGTCATACAGGCAGGTGGAGGCCACACACAATACTCAGCCTCATCAGGAGCATGCCCAGGCGTTGTAGGGAGGTCATACAGGCACGTGGAGGCCACACACAATTCTCAGCCTCATCAGGAGCATGCCCAGGTATTGTAGGGAGGTCATACAGGCACGTGGAGGCCACACACAATACTCAGCCTCATCAGGAGCATGCCCAGGCATTGTAGGGGGTCATACAGGCACGTGGAGGCCACACACAATACTCAGCCTCATCAGGAGCATGCCCAGGCATTGTAGGGGGTCATACAGGCACGTGGAGGCCACACACAATACTCAGCCTCATCAGGAGCATGCCCAGGCATTGTAGGGAGGTCATACAGGCACGTGGAGGCCACACACAATACTGAGCCTCATCAGGAGCATGCCCAGGCGTTGTAGGGAGGTCATACAGGCACGTGGAGGCCACACACAATACTCAGCCTCATCAGGAGCATGCCCAGGCGTTGTAGGGAGGTCATACAGGCACGTGGAGGCCACACACAATACTGAGCCTCATCAGGAGCATGCCCAGGCGTTGTAGGGAGGTCATACAGGCACGTGGAGGCCACACACAATACTCAGCCTCATCAGGAGCATGCCCAGGCGTTGTAGGGAGGTCATACAGGCACGTGGAGGCCACACACAATACTCAGCCTCATCAGGAGCATGCCCAGGCGTTGTAGGGAGGTCATACAGGCACGTGGAGGCCACACACAATACTGAGCCTCATCAGGAGCATGCCCAGGCGTTGTAGGGAGGTCATACAGGCAGGTGGAGGCCACACACAATACTCAGCCTCATCAGGAGCATGCCCAGGCGTTGTAGGGAGGTCATACAGGCACGTGGAGGCCACACACAATTCTCAGCCTCATCAGGAGCATGCCCAGGCGTTGTAGGGAGGTCATACAGGCATGTGGAGGCCACACACAATACTCAGCCTCATCAGGAGCATGCCCAGGCATTGTAGGGAGGTCATACAGGCACGTGGAGGCCACACACAATACTCAGCCTCATCAGGAGCATGCCCAGGCGTTGTAGGGAGGTCATACAGGCACGTGGAGGCCACACACAATACTCAGCCTCATCAGGAGCATGCCCAGGCATTGTAGGGGGTCATACAGGCACGTGGAGGCCACACACAATACTCAGCCTCATCAGGAGCATGCCCAGGCGTTGTAGGGAGGTCATACAGGCACGTGGAGGCCACACACAATACTCAGCCTCATTTTGACTTGTTTTAAGGACATTACATCAAAGTTGGATCAGCCTGTAGTGTGTTTTTCCACTTTAATTTTGGGGGTGACTCCAAATCCAGGCCTCCATTGGTTAATAAATGTGGTTTCCATTGATGATTTTTGTGTGATTTTGTTGTCAGCACATTCAACTTTGTACAGAACAAAGTATTCAATGAGAATATTTCATTCATTCAGATCTAGGATGTGTTATTTCAGTG
This sequence comes from Phyllobates terribilis, assembly GCF_046119375.1. Taxonomy (NCBI): domain Eukaryota; kingdom Metazoa; phylum Chordata; class Amphibia; order Anura; family Dendrobatidae; genus Phyllobates; species Phyllobates terribilis. The sequence continues at coordinate 144,537,578 of NW_027362767.1, forward strand.
TTCCTTTTATTTTTTTGAGCAGTGTATATACAGTATATGTGTGTCCGAAATCACAGGCTTCAAAATATTATTCCAGCAAGAGCCGGGGAGTCCACAATATATAATTCACATATAATGTCCCCAGCACTGATCACTGATAATATATGTGTGATGTCACCAGTATACATATATAATGATACGGTGTGCGGAGTGTAAACAGTGTGAACATGTATATATACCAAAATAATCCACCATGTATCTCTAATCCTATTGTGTGTGCTACTCTCTGCGGAGCATTGTATCTAATACTATGTGTGATACTGCCTGCTGAGTTGTGTATCTAATCCTCTCCTGTGTGATACTGTCTGCTGAGTTGTGTATCTAATCCTATCCTGTGTGATACTGCCTGCTACTCAGAAGCGTAGCTAGGGGTTCAGCTCAGGAGGGGGGCGAAACATCTGAATGGGCCCCTAACCGGTAATCCAGTCTACTGCCCTCCCCATAGTCCTCCATACAGTCTACTGCCCTCCCCATAGTCCTCCATACAGTCTACTGCCCTCCCCATAGTCCTCCATACAGTCTACTGCCCTCCCCATAGTCCTCCATACAGTCTACTGCACTCCCCATAGTCCTCCATACAGTGTAATGCTCTCCCCACAGTCCTCCATACAGTATACTGCTCCCCCCATAGTCCTCCATACAGTTTATTGCTCTCCCCACAGTCCTCCATACAGTATTTTCACGCAAGGTGTGGGAAAGACTAAGCGCAACACGAAGGGAAGAGGGGATGAGAGCCCAGACACTAGGGAAAGGGGGGAGTGGAGACCTCCTAGGCTGATCTGATATCACCCTGTCTCCCCTATAGTCCCTATATTGTTTCCTCACCAATTGTCACACAGGAACCTAAAACCTGTATTTCCCAAGAGCTAGGCCCTGGATACTGAGGGGGGGGAGCACTAGTCAGTCCCCACTAACAACTAAAGACAACAAGGGAGACAAACAGGGGGGAAAGTAACTTAGCTTGAGCCGACTTCAGAGAGATTACCACACTTCCTCCTAGCACCAGAGAGGAAGTAAGCAGACTTCAATAACTCCAAGCCTTCACAAGGAAACATGTGAATATCACCGGTTCCTCCCTGCAGCAAACAGAAAGTATTTAAACACCTAGGCTTGGGTGTCAATTAGCAGGAAGGAGGTAGCCGCTGTGTCCTAGAGTGAGACAGATCTAAGAAGGTGTCTGTAATGCCAAACGAAGAGACCTTCTGCAACCAACTGCAGGGCGACTGTCTGTCACATCTGACACACCCGTGACAATAACCCCCTCTACGAGTGGCCTCCGGACACTCAGGATCAGGTTTTCAGGATAAGAGGTATGGAATGAATGGGAGCATTCACCTCTGATGCTGAAACCCACATCCTCTCTTCTGGACCATAACCCTTCCAGTGCACCAAGTATTGTAGAGAACAACATTGGAGATGAGAATCTACAATTCTCGAAATCTGAAACTCCAGATTACCATCAACTATTATTGAGGGCGGTGTTGTGGGTGAGGGCTCAAGAGGTTCCACATATTTCTCGCAGCTTCCAAGAAAGAACTTTTAACTTGATATTCCAGGTAGACAACTACACAAAGTCATTCACATTCAGGTCCGGACCTGGCAAGCGTCTTCTGTCAGCCATACATTTGTACCTGTCTCCCATGATCTTTAAATTACTCAGAACACCCTGCCATACCGAGGAGGGTGACGAAGCAAACCGTTCCTCCTCAGGAACTCCTGAAGCTCCTCCCCCACTAAAGGTACCAAACTGTGTATGGTAACCGTATGCATCAAAGAGCGGTGACCTGCCAGTGGATTCTTGATGATTATTAATGGCAAATTCTGACAGTGATAAGTAGGATGCTCAATCCTCCTGATTTTCAGAGACGAAACACCTGAGGTATGTCTCCAAATTCTGATTGAAGCGCTCGGTCTGTCCATTCGACTGAGGGTGGAAGGCAGAAGAAAAGGACAGCAGCACCCCCAGTCGAGAACAGAATGCTTTCCAGAACTTGGAAACAAACTGGGTTCCCCGATCTGACACAACATCGGAGGAAACCCCGTGAAGCTTCACAATCTCATTTATGAACACCTGAGCAAGAGTTTTGGCATTTGGAAGTGCAGGTAATGCGACGAAGTGAACCATTTTACTGAACCTATCTACAACCACCAAAACCACCGTTTTGCCTGCAGAAACCGGTAGGTCAGTAATAAAATCCATGGACAAGTGTGTCCATGGCCTACTAGGGATAGGTAGCGGACGAAGAGCACCAGACGGACGGGTATGTGAAACTTTAGAACGTGCGCAAATACTACAAGCAGCTACATGTTCAATCACATCCCGATGCAACCCCGGCCACCAAAAACGACGAGAGAGGAGGTCCGCGGTTGCCTTACTACCTGGATGCCCAGCAAGCACAGAGTTGTGATGTTCCTTAATTACTTTGCGGTGCAGATTAGATGGTAAAAATAACCTTCCCGAAGGGCAGGAGGCAGGAGCGTCCCCCTGAGCCTCCAACACCTCCCCCTCCAATTCAGGATACAATGCCGAAATGACTACCCCTTTCTGTAATATCGGGGCAGGGTTCTCATGGTCACCACCACCAGGGAAGCTCCGGGACAACGCTTCAGCCTTGACATTTTTGACCCCTGGATGAAAAGTGACAACAAAATTGAACCTAGTAAAAAACAGGGACCATCTGGCTTGCCTAGGATTGAGACGTTTAGCTGACTGGAGATATGACAGGTTCTTATGCTCAGTAATAACAGTAATAGGATGGACTGCCCCCTCCAACCAATGTCGCCATTCTTCGAACCCCAATTTGATCGCTAAAAGTTCCCTATTACCCACATCATAATTTCTCTCAGCAGAAGACAATTTCTTAGAAAAGAAAGTGCATGGACGCTATTTACCACCTAGGACGGTGTAATCCTATTGCTACATATACATTAAATGGGAGTATACTCGGGACTAGAGAACAGAAGGATTTGGGTATTCTGGTTACGAGTAAGCTGAGCAGCAGTACTCAATGTCAAGCAGCTGCCGCAAAAGCAAACAAGATTTTAGGATGTATAAAAAGAGAAATAAAATCTTGTGATCCCAACGTTTTTGCGGTGGATTTTTGTAGCGAAAACGCATTAAAATCGCTTGTAATAGGTCTTCCATGTACTGCAATGCAAATCCACATGTGCTGTGCACATCATGCGGGAATTTCCGCTGCGGATTCGCATTGCGGTAAAAACAGCAGCAAGACCTATTCTAGTGCGATTCCACTGCAAAATTGCCACCATTGACTTGCATTGGACCGCATAAGATCCGTATGACTACATGTAGTCATGCGGATCTTATGCGATTTAATGCGCGGATGGTACCCGGGTCTGGAAAGAGGAGACTCTCATCCGACCCAAGTACCATCGTACCTACGAGTTAAAAAAGAATTATAAAGTTAAAAAGAAAAAAAATAATCATACTCACATCTCCGGCGCCCCCGGTCTCCTCCCGGCGACGATGCGCTCTCCTCGGCTCCCAGCGGTGATCTGCAAGGACCTTCGGTGATGTAATTTAGTCAGCTGATGGTCATGCAACCGCTAACGTCATGGAAGGTCCTTTTACATTACTGGTACCCGCCACAGAGCCAGCAGCAACGCCGGGAGCAGAACGAGGCTGCCGAAAGGTGAGTACAAGGTTATTTTTTATTTTTTACGTTCTAATTCTTTTTTTTTAACATTACGTTGGTCACACAATATGCCAGTTGCATGTATTTATATTGTGTGACCAACTTAAGCACTTTTCCAAGTGATGCTAAAATTGCTTGGAAAAGCGCTTGACAAAAGCATGCGAAATCGCATGTGCAAAACGCGTGACAAACGCTTGTCCCTGGCAGGAAAAAAGCATGTACAATCCGCATGCGTTTTTTCTGCCAGGGAGATGCAGAAACGCTCAAGAAAAATCAGGAGCATTTCTGCATCGTGGGCACATAGCTTTAGAGTCACTTCAAAGGCGGCAACTAGATTATTACTATGGATGGAAGGACTCTCACATGATGAGAGGTTGAAAGAGTTGAGCTTGTTTAGCTTAGAAAATGACACCTCAGGGGAGATGTCATTTACATGTATAAATATATGTGTGGTCAGTACAAAGGACAGCACATGACTTATTCCTTCCAAAGACCATACTAAGGACCAGGGGGCTCATTACGGGTGGAAGAAAGGCGATTCCGGCACCTAAACAGGAAAGGATTCTTTACAGTCAGAGCAGTCAGACTGTGGAATGCCGACCACAAGAGGTAGTGATGGCCGACACTATAACAGCTTTATACAAGGGCTGGAGGATTTCCTCGATACACATAACATTGTGGGCTACAGTTAAATTAGATAAAATGTTACACCTATGGTACTTTTGAGTCAGGGTTCTTGTACTTATCGCCTTTCTCGGGGGCAAGAAGGAATTTTTCCCTGTGATGCAAATTGGCTGAATGTATCCTGGATTTTTGCCTTCTTCTGGATCAACAGATTTAGGTACAGGGATTTTAGTAATATCATAACAGTAATACTAAAATAAAACTAATTAAAAAAATATAAACTGGTTTATTTGTAATTGTAATAGTGCAGTAATAATAAAAATGGTAATTCATTTGTGAGGCCTAGTTCCCGTAAGTTGGTGTAGTGTTGGTATGGGGAATACAATTGGGGAGAAAGGTTGAACTTGATGGACCTAGGTCTTTATTCAACCTATGTTACTATGTTACCAGGGGACGGACCCTGAAACAACACAGCCCCGACCCCGGCATCCGACGCATCAACCTCCACAATAAAGGGTTGGGAAACATTGGGTTGACTGAGTATAGGTGCAGTGGCAAAATTATTCTTTCAGGAAGTAAAAGCCTGGAGGGAGGCATCCGATCATTTGGAAAAATCAGACCCCTTCTTGGTCATGTCAGTAAGGGGTTTCACTACAACAGAGTAATTTTGGATGAATTTCCTGTAAAAATTAGTAAAGCCCAGAAAACGTTGCAGAGCCTTCAGGTTCTCGGGACGGTCCCAATCAAGGACTGCACAGATCTTCTCCGGATCCATCTGAAAACCCGACAATGATAACAAGTACCCCAAAAACTGCACCTCCTGAACAGCAAAAACATATTTTTCCAGTTTGGCATAAAGTTTGTTATCCCTTAATATCTGCAGCACCTGCTTAACATGCCCCCGATGTGTCTCAAAATCAGGTGAGTAAAACAAAATATCATCCAGATAGATCACCACAAACCTCCCCACCAAATGATGGAAAATATAATTTATGAAATGCTGGAATACCGCAGGTGCATTGGTCAAACCAAAAGGCATAACCAGACTCTCAAAATGCCCTTCAGGGGTATTGAACGCCGTTTTCCATTTATCCCCTTCTCTGATTCTAACCAGATTGTAGGCTCCCCTTAATTCCAACTTGGAGAATACTTTAGCTCCTACAACCTGGCTGAACAAATCAGGAATCAGAGGAAGAGGGTATGGATCATGGATGGTAATTTGATTTAATTCCTGGAAATCTAAACAGGGACGCAGACCGCCATCTTTTTTCTTCACAAAGATGAATTCTGCCGCCACGTGCAAAGATGAGGGCCTGATGTGTCCGTTCTCCAGACTTTCTACCATGAAATCCTTCATGGCTTGTCTCTCAGGGCCAGAATGATTATACAGTCTGGACTTTGGTAGTTTAGCTCTGGGGGTCAGGTTAATAGGACAGTCAAAAGCACGATGAGGAGGCAAATTCTGACACCCCTCTCAGAAAAAATGTCCTCAAAACCAGACAGAAATACAGGTAATATTTCCGTAGAGACTGTAGCAAGGGAAATATCTAAACAGTTCTTATGGCAGCAATCTCCCCATTCAATAATCTCCCCGGTTAGTGAATCCACCAACAGATTATGTTTAACAAGCCAAGGAATACCCAAAACAATAGGTGTGGGAAGATTGTCCAGGACATAGCAAGTGATTATTTCACAATGATCTGATCCCACCCTCAGTTTTACATTATGTACAATCTGAGTAAATGCTTTCTGTGCAAGTGGCGCCGAATCGATGGTGAAGATGGAAATGGAAATGTGTTTAGCTAAAACACAGCAAGCAAGACCATGAATTTCACAAACTCAGCATCAACCATGCAGAGTCCAGCTCCACTGTCAACAAACACAGACATTTTCTCGGTTTTGCTCTTTAGCACCACCTCTGCTGTCAGAACAAACCGGGAACTGAAGGTTGGCAACAAATGCACCCTTTGTTTATCCAACTCCAGACTACTAAGAGTTAATAGAGTCTCCTTTTGTTTAGGAATTGAAGGACAGGTCCCAACAAAATGTCCCTTTTTCCCAGAAAAAAACATATGCCCTTTTTTCTTGCGAATCTCCGGCGAAGTATATGATGCAGAGACACCCCCTAACCGCATGGGTTCCTCCACCTCCCCCAGTACTGGTTCACCCCCAGACTGTACCCCTGGTGCAGAGGTACACAACCCTGAGAAGAAGGCCCCGGAGAAGGTGGTCTCACCAGTCTATCCCGAAGGCGTCTATCAAGACGTATGGCCAACGACATGGCAGCCTCCAAGGACTGAGGGATTTCATATACAGCCAAGGCATCTTTCAGCCTTTCAGTAAGACACTCACAAAATTGACTTCTAAGGGCTGAGTAATTTAATTTGGAATCCATTGCCCATCTACGGAATTCAGAACTGTACGTCTCCACTAACAGATTCCCCTGCAGAAAGCGATGTAGCCTAGACTCAGCGGCTCGGTCAGGGTCATGAGGGCCAGAGCCCCGAAAAACCCCTCCACAGACTTCAGACAAACCAAGTCCTGCGATAAAGAAAACGCCCATGACTGAGGATCTCCCTGCAGTAGAGAGAGCACAATTCCAACCCGTTGCTCCTCATTTCCGGAGGAGTAAGAACAAAGTTTAAAATACAGTTTCCAGGCCTCCTTGAATACAAAAAAATTGTCTCTACCTCCTGAAAATCTGTCCGGGAGGGCAACCTTGGGTTCAGGCTGGACAGGCCTACCTGCAGAGACCCCCATATTGGCGAACTGTAGCCGATGATGCTGCTGCTGAACTGGAGGTCATTCACCTCCAGAGACAGACTGCGCAGCCGCTCTACGAGCTCTGCAACTGAACCCATGCCAAGGAGAAAGGAAAAAAAACACGGCCAAAAACACACACACACACACACACAAACAAAAAAAACCCCAAAGTGTCAATATTTTTTTTTTTCCTTTTCAAAATGTGCTCGGCCGGCGATAATGTCATGCAAGGTGTGGGAAAGACTTAGTGCAACACATAGAGAACAGGGAAAAAGAGCCCAGAGACTAGGGAAAGAGGGAAGTGGAGACCTCCTAGGCTGATCTAATATCACCCTGCCTCCACTATCGTCCCTATATTGGTTCTTCACCAATCGCCGCACGCGAACCTTGCCCAGTCTTTCCCCGGCGTTAGGTCCTGGCTAGGGAAGGGAGGGGGATGAGCGCTAGTCGATCCCCACTGACAACTAAAGACATCAAAGGGGAAAAAACAAGGGAAGATAGCTTAGCTTTAGTCAACTTCAGAGAGATGAACACCCGTCCTCATAGCTCCAGAGAGGAAGAAGTAATGCACTTGCTCCGAGTCTTCATAAGGGCTAATGTGAGTATCGCCGGCACCTCCCTCTAGCAGACAGCAGGTATTTATACACCCAGGCCAGGGTGTTAATTAGCCAAAGGAAGGAAGCCACTGGGTCCTATAGACACAGCCTCTAATAAGGTGTCTCTAATGACAAATGTAGAGATCTTCTGTAACCAACTGCAGGACGACTGTCTGTCACTTCTGACACAGTTTTCTTTTTTTCTCTAAATGTGAATGGCCGGTGATAATGTCACGCAAGGTGTGGGAAAGACTAAATGCAATATGAAGGGAAGAGGGAAAGGGAGCCCAGACACTAGGGAAATTGGGAGTGGAGACCTCCTAGGCTGATCTTATATCACCCTGTCTCCCCTATCGTCCCTATATTGGTTTCTCACCAATCGCCGCACAGAAACCTAAACCCTGTATTTCCCTAGAGCCTGGTCTTGGATAGGGAAGGGGGGGATGAGCACTAGTCAGTCCCCACTAACAACTAAAGACAACAAGGGAGACAAACAGGGAGGAAAGTATATATCGGCACTGTCACGGGTGTGTCAGAGGTGACAGCCAGTCGCCCTGCAGTGGCCTGTAGGAGATCTCCACGTTTGGCATTGCAGACAGCTTCCTAGATAGGAGGTTGTCTTTAGGACCCAGCGACTACCTCCCTCTGGCCTGGGTGTATATATACACCTGATCTCTCTAGGTGGGCGTCGCCGGTTATACTCATTCCTTCTTGGAGCTTGGCTGAAGTAGCATCACGTCCTCTTTGGAGTCTTGAGGCCGTGTGCCCTGTTGGAGTTGCTTCTAAAGCTAAGTTGTAATTCCCCCGTATTGTCTTCCCCTTTTGTCTTTAGAATGCTAGCGGAGGTTGACTAGTGCTCATCTCCTTCCACCCCCAGTTGTAGCCTTTCGCCAGGGATAATAGGGCGAGGCACGTGATCGGCGACAGCTGTGGAGGCTGTATAAGGATAGTAGAGGAAGATAGGTTGACGCTAGTCCAGTTTAGGAGGTCAGTGGTCACCACTTCCCCTTTCCCTAGTGTCTGGGCTCCCTTTACCTTTCCCCCCTGTATTGCATTCACACCTGGCGTGACAGGAACACTGCGCACGCCGATACATAGAGCACCTCCGTGTGGGCCCCTCAGAGCGTGGGGCCCGGGGCGACCGCACCCTCTGCCCTCTCAGTTAGCTACATTACTGGTGCTACTGTCTGCTGAGCTGTGTATCTAATCCTATGGTGTGTGCTGGTGTCTGCTGAGCTGTGTATCTAATCTCATGTGATACTGCCTGCTGAGCTGTGTATTTAATCCTATCCTGTGTGATACTGTCTGCTGAGCCATGTATCTAATCCTATCCTGTGTGATACTTTGCACTGAGCCGTGTAACTAATTTTAATATAAGTAATATTGTATAGAAGACTGGTGTATCCAAGCCTTTCATGCCCTACTGCAGTCTGGGGGTGAGCAGTGATGATGTGGATGTGCCGATCGTCTCTCATGATGACAGCTTCCATTCTGTTCTCATTATCCCTCCTGCCGCCTCATACATCTCCATAAATATACATGTTTTATTTAAAAAAAAAAGGCCCCTCAACACATAGCCCTGCACACAGTATAATTGCACCTACATAGCCCTCCAAACAATGTAATGACCTCCACATAGCCCTCAAAACAGTATTATGCCTCCAACGTATCCCTGCAAACAGTATAATGGCCACTCACATAGCACTCTAAACAGTATAATGCCCCCCATAACCCTCCAAACAGTATATTGGTCCCCACATAGCCCTCCAAATAGTATAATAGCCCCTACATAACTCCTCAAAACAGGATAATAACCCCCACATAGCCCTGCACACAGTATAATGGCCCCGCCATAGCTCTGCACACAGTATAAAGGCCCCTACATAGCCCTCCAAACAATGTAATGAACTCCACATAGCCCTTCAACCAGTAAAATGGCTCCCACATAGCCCTCCAAATAGTATAATGGCCGCACATAACCCCCCAAATAGTATAATGGCTCCATCATAGCCCTCCAAACAGTACAATGGCCCCTATATAGTCCTCCAAACAGAATAATGCCCCCAACATAGCCCTCCAAACAGGATAATAGTCCCCACCTAGCTCTCCATACTGTATGATGGCCCCAACATAGCCCTCCACACAGTATTATGCCCCCCTCCACATAGCCCTCAAAACAGTATAATCACCACCCACATAGCCCTCCAAACAATATAATAACCCCAACATAGACCTCCAAACAGTATAATGGCCCACACACAGTCCTCCTAACAGTATAATGGCCACCACAAAGCCTTCCATACAGTATAATGGGCCCCACATAGCCCTCCATACAGTATAATGGCTTCCACATAGCCCTTCACACTGTATAATGGCTTCCACATAGCCCTTCACACTGTATAATGGCTTCCACATAGCCCTCAAAACAGTATAATCACCACCCACATAGCCCTCAAAACAGTATAATCACCACCCACATAGCCCTCCAAACAGAATAATGGCCTACACACAGCCCTCCAAACAGTATAATGCAGTGGTCTCTGTATCATGTGTCCAGAAGCTCTGGCCAGGGAACAAATGTTGCAGTGCAGTGACATCTGCTGCGCTGAGACGTCAGAGCTCTGATGCACAGCGAGAATGATGGAGGTGGAAGCTGACGGCTCCCTCGTACATCATTGCTTTCAACTGTATGTGCATACAGGATGCAGATACAGTTGAAAACGTGATGCTATGTGGTAGGGGGGCCGAAGCCGGCAATGGGCACCCTGACTCAGAGGCCGATAGTGCCCGTGTGGTCTTCAGCTATTAGTGGTGCGCCACTGGGTGAGGTAGTTTTTGGCTGAGCCGAGCGCTGATGTGTAGGGGGGATCAGTTGAAGTAGCTGTCGGCTGAGATGAGCGTTCATGTGTATGGGGAGTCGGGTGAGGCAGCCGTTGGCCAATTATTCATGTATATAGCGAGTCGGGGAAGGTAGCTGGCGGCTGAGATGAGCTTTCAGGTGTACGGTGAGTCCGGTGAGGCAGCTGGCGGCTGAGATGAGCTTTCAGGTGTACGGTGAGTCAGGTGAGTTAGCTGGCGGCTGAGATGAGCTTTCAGGTGTACGGTGAGTCAGGTGAGGCAGTTGGCGGCTGAGATGAGCTTTCAGGTGTACGGTGAGTCCGGTGAGGCAGCTGGCGGCTGAGATGAGCTTTCAGGTGTACGGTGAGTCAGGTGAGGCAGTTGGCGGCTGAGATGAGCTTTCAGGTGTACGGTGAGTCCGGTGAGGCAGCTGGCGGCTGAGATGAGTTTTCAGGTGTACGGTGAGTCAGGTGAGTTAGCTGGCGGCTGAGATGAGCTTTCAGGTGTACGGTGAGTCAGGTGACGCAGCTGGCGGCTGAGATGAGCTTTCAGGTGTACGGTGAGTCAGGTGACGCAGCTGGCGGCTGAGATGAGTTTTCAGGTGTATGGTGAGTCAGGTGAGTTAGCTGGCGTCTGAGATGAGTTTTCAGGTGTACGGTGAGTCAGGTGAGGCAGTGGGTGGCTGAGATGAGTTTTCAGGTGTACGGTGAGTCAGGTGAGGCAGCTGGTGGCTGAGATGAGTTTTCAGGTGTACAGTGAGTCAGGTGAGTTAGCTGGCGGCTGAGATGAGCTTTCAGGTGTACGGTGAGTCCGGTGAGGCAGCTGGCGGCTGAGATGAGCTTTCAGGTGTACGGTGAGTCAGGTGAGGCAGTTGGCGGCTGAGATGAGCTTTCAGGTGTACGGTGAGTCCGGTGAGGCAGCTGGTGGCTGAGATGAGTTTTCAGGTGTACGGTGAGTCAGGTGAGTTAGCTGGCGGCTGAGATGAGCTTTCAGGTGTACGGTGAGTCAGGTGACGCAGCTGGCGGCTGAGATGAGCTTTCAGGTGTACGGTCAGTCAGGTGACGCAGCTGGCGGCTGAGATGAGTTTTCAGGTGTATGGTGAGTCAGGTGAGTTAGCTGGCGTCTGAGATGAGTTTTCAGGTGAACGGTGAGTCAGGTGAGGCAGTGGGTGGCTGAGATGAGTTTTCAGGTGTACGGTGAGTCAGGTGAGGCAGCTGGCGGCTGAGATGAGCTTTCAGGTGTACGGTGAGTCCGGTGAGGCAGCTGGCGGCTGAGATGAGTTTTCAGGTGTACGGTGAGTCAGGTGAGTTAGCTGGCGGCTGAGATGAGCTTTCAGGTGTACGGTGAGTCAGGTGACGCAGCTGGCGGCTGAGATGAGCTTTCAGGTGTACGGTGAGTCAGGTGACGCAGCTGGCGGCTGAGATGAGTTTTCAGGTGTATGGTGAGTCAGGTGAGTTAGCTGGCGTCTGAGATGAGTTTTCAGGTGTACGGTGAGTCAGGTGAGGCAGTGGGTGGCTGAGATGAGTTTTCAGGTGTACGGCGAGTCAGGTGAGGCAGCTGGTGGCTGAGATGAGTTTTCAGGTGTACGGTGAGTCAGGTGAGTTAGCTGGCGGCTGAGATGAACTTTCAGGTGTACGGTGAGTCAGGTGAGTTAGCTGGCGGCTGAGATGAGCTTTCAGGTGTACGGTGAGTCAGGTGAGTTAGCTGGCGGCTGAGATGAGCTTTCAGGTGTACGGTGAGTCAGGTGAGTTAGCTGGCGGCTGAGATGAGCTTTCAGGTGTACGGTGAGTCAGGTGAGTTAGCTGGCGGCTGAGATGAACTTTCAGGTGTACGGTGAGTCAGGTGAGGCAGCTGGCGGCTGAGATGAGCTTTCAGGTGTACGGTGAGTCAGGTGAGTTAGCTGGCGGCTGAGATGAACTTTCAGGTGTACGGTGAGTCAGGTGAGTTAGCTGGCGGCTGAGATGAGCTTTCAGGTGTACGGTGAGTCAGGTGAGGCAGCTGGTGGCTGAGATGAGTTTTTAGGTATACGGTGAGTCAGTTGGCGGCTGAGATGAGTTTTTAGGTATACGGTGAGTCAGTTGGCGGCTGAGATGAGTTTTTAGGTGTACGGTGAGTCAGGTGAGGCAGTTGGCGGCTGAGATGAGCTTTCAGGTGAACGGTGAGTCAGGTGAGGCAGTTGGCGGCTGAGATGAGCTTTCAGGTGTATGGCGAGTCGGGGGAGGCAGCTGGCGGCTGAGATGAGCTTTCAGGTGTATGGCGAGTCGGGGGAGGCAGCTGGCGGCTGAGATGAGCTTTCAGGTGTATGGCGAGTCGGGGGAGGCAGCTGGCGGCTGAGATGAGCTTTCAGGTGTATGGTAAGTCAGGTGAGGCAGCTGGCGGCTGAGATGAGCTTTCATGTGTATGGCGAGTCGGGGGAGGCAGCTGGCGGCTGAGATGAGCTTTCAGGTGTACGGTGAGTCAGGTGAGGCAGTTGGCGGCTGAGATGAGCTTTCATGTGTTTGGCGAGTCGGGGGAGGCAGCTGGCGGCTGAGATGAGCTTTCAGGTGTACGGTGAGTCAGGTGAGGCAGCTGGCGGCTGAGATGAGCTTTCAGGTGTATGGCGAATCGGGGGAGGCAGCTGGCGGCTGAGATGAGCTTTCAGGTGTACGGTGAGTCAGGTGAGGCAGCGGGTGGTTGAGATGAGCTTTCATGTATATTGCGAGTCGGGGGAGGCAGCTGGCGGCTGAGATGAGCTTTCAGGTGTACGGTGAGTCAGGTGAGGCAGTTGGCGGCTGAGATGAGCTTTCAGGTGTACGGTGAGTCAGGTGAGGCAGCTGGCGGCTGAGATGAGCTTTCAGGTGTGCGGTGAGTCAGGTGAGGCAGCGGGTGGTTGAGATGAGCTTTCATGTGTATGGCGAGTCGGGGGAGGCAGCTGGCGGCTGAGATGAGCTTTCAGGTGTACGGTGAGTCAGGTGAGGCAGCGGGTGGCTGAGATGAGCTTTCAGGTGTATGGTGAGTCAGGTGAGGCAGTTGGCGGCGGAGATGAGCTTTCAGGTGTACGGTGAGTCAGGTGAGGCAGTTGGTGGCTGAGATGAGCTTTCAGGTGTACGGTGAGTCAGGTGAGGCAGCTGGCGGCTGAGATGAGCTTTCAGGTGTACGGTGAGTCAGGTGAGGCAGCTGGCGGCTGAGATGAGCTTTCAGGTGTACGGCGAGTCGGGGGAGGCAGCTGGCGGCTGAGATGAGCTTTCAGGTGTACGGTGAGTCGGGTGAGGCAGTTGGCGGCTGAGATGAGCTTTCAGGTGTACGGTGAGTCAGGTGAGGCAGTTGGCGGCTGAGATGAGCTTTCATGTGTACGGTGAGTCAGGTGCGGCAGCTGGCGGCTGAGATGAGCTTTCAGGTGTACGGTGAGTCAGGTGAGGCAGCTGGCGGCTGAGATGAGCTTTCAGGTGTACGGTGAGTCAGGTGAGGCAGCGGGTGGTTGAGATGAGCTTTCATGTGTATGGCGAGTCGGGGGAGGCAGCTGGCGGCTGAGATGAGCTTTCAGGTGTACGGTGAGTGTAGCGCCGGCGTCCCTGCCCTCTGCTAGGCAGGTACGCTGTTCCCCTCACCGCTCTGCTCCGTGCCCGGCGTCCCTCTCCCGCTCTGCTGGCAGCGCGCGCTCCTTCCCGGCCACTGTGCTTAGGGCGCGCGCGCGCGCTCTCCCTCCCTCTTAAAGGGGCCGCGCGCGCCGTCCTAAGGAGTCCCCGGCCAATGGCCGGAGGACTTCACCATATATAAGGCACCTCCTCCAAAATGGAGGTGCCTGAGCAATGTTGTTTGCACCAGTGTCTCACCTGTGCTTCAGCCCTCAGGTCCCGTTGCCAGATACCTGCCAGTTACCTGCCAGATTCCTGCCTGATTACTTGTTACCTGCCTGCTAGTCTGAGGTCCGACGGTCTGCCTTACCATTCCTGTCAGTCTGTCTAAGGACCAGCCTGCCCGCTCACCTGGGAGCGCACATCTGCTACCTGCCTGCTAGCCTACCTGGAGGCTCCGCCGTCACGTGCTGTGACCACCTGCCTGTCCAGTGACTCCTGCCCGCTCACCTGGGAGCGCTCATCTGCTACCTGTCTGCTAGCCTACCTGGAGGCTCCGCCGTCACGTGCTGTGACCACCCGCCTGTCCAGAGACTTCTGTCCGCTCACCTGGGAGCGCTCATCTGCCGCCTGTCTGTTGGTCTTCCTGGAGGCTCCGCCGTCACATGCTGTGACCACCCGTTCATCCAGAGACTCTCGCCTGCTCACCTGGGAGCTCACGTCTATCTTCAGCCGCCACAGGTCGTACCAGCCCTTTACCTAGAGACTGTCCCGGTCACTTGCCGTGACCACCAGCCCGTTCATCCAGAGACTGCCTCGGTCACTTACCGTGACCTCCAGCCCGTTCACTCAGAGACTGTCCCGTTCACCTGCCGTGACCACCAGCCCGTTCATCCAGAGACTGCCTCGGTCACTTGCCGTGACCTCCAGCCCGTTCATCCAGAGACTATCCCGTTCTCCTGCTGTGACTTCTAGCCCGTCTTTCCTGGTCGCCACCCGCTCCCTTACAAGGGCCGCCCCCTTGTATAGTAGCTCAGAGGTTCCGCCTCCCAGACCCGTTACAGTTTGCTCGGGCCATGGAACCCGGTGGCACCCAAGCTCCCTCGCTCTCGGACTTGTGTCATGAACTGTCCCGTCAAAGGTCCCAACAGGAGTCCATCCTGGGTCACCTGCGGAATGTCAATACTCGCCTGGACACTCTGACTGCTCCACCAGCAACTTCCGCCAGTGCCATGACTCGCAACCCGGCAGCCCCGCTGCCCACCAATACCATGGTACCATACCCCGGACCCCGGCTTTCTGCACCTCCTCGCTTCGGAGGCGACTCCGCCCAGGCTCGGGGCTTCATAAATCAGTGCACCCTGCACTTTGAACTATTATCTCACCAGTTTAACTCCGACCGGGCCAAAATTGCATTCATCATGTCCCATCTCACCGGGGAGGCCCTGGCCTGGCTAAATCCTCTATGGGAGAGAGGAGACCCCCTGGTATCCAACTTGCCTGCTTTTCTCACGGCTTTCCGGAAAGTCTTCGACGAACCCGGACGGAAGACCTCATCCGCATCATCTCTGCTACGCCTCCGTCAGGAAAGTCTCACTGTGGGCCAATATGCCATACGGTTCCGTACCCTTGCCTCGGAGCTGGCCTGGGATAACGACGCTCTGGTATCCGTCTTCTGGGAGGGTCTGTCCGGCCGTATTAAAGATGAGCTTGCCGGCCGGGACATTCCTACCACTCTCGATGACTTAATAACTCTTGCCACCCGGATTGACCTACGGTTCCAGGAGCGTGCCAGAGAGGTCACCCGTGAGAGGAGATTACCCCGTCTAGCTCCTACTTTTCAGAAACCCGTCACTCCTGTCTCTTACCAGGTACACTCTCCTGAGCCTATGCAGGTCGACCAGACCAAGATGGTCAAGACCCGTCAGGACTTACGCCGTGTCGAGGGGACCTGCTTCTACTGCGGCAGTAAGGAGCACCGGATCCGTGCCTGCCCGGAGAGGTCGGGAAACGCCTGTGTCTAGGTTCGCTCAGAGAGGTCCACCTAGACAAGAATAAATCCTCTCCATCCCTGCTGTTGTCAGTTTCAATCGTCTACGGGGAGAACCGTGATTTCGAACTAGCCCAACTTGACTCTGGAGCAGCCGGGAATCTTATTTCACAGTCCCTGGTAGAGAAATACCGCATCCCCACCAAACCTCTGGCTGTACCCTTGTCCGTTGCTGCCGTGGATGGGGGGCTCTTACCACGCCCCATCCAACTCATCACCAAATCCATTACTCTGCAGGTGGGAATGCTGCATTCTGAAAGTATCTCCTTCCATGTTCTGCCTGGACTCTCTCACGCCCTCTTGCTAGGTCTACCTTGGCTCCAGAGACATGCACCCGTTCTTGACTGGCAGACCGGAGAGGTCCTTCGCTGGGGACAGGGCTGCCATAAGACCTGTCTGGTTCCCGTTCATCCCGTCCGTCCTTCTCCTACCCCAGCTAATCTACCTGGACTTCCGATCCCGTATTGGTCTTATGCTGATGTCTTTAATAAAAAGGAAGCAGAGACACTACCCCCTCATAGACCATACGACTGCCCTATCGACCTGTTACCTGGTACTTCTCCTCCCCGTGGGCGTATTTATCCATTATCCGCTGCTGAGACCCGCTCGATGTCCGAATATATTGAGGAGAATCTGGCCAGGGGATTCATCCGGAAATCTACCTCCCCGGCGGGAGCAGGCTTCTTTTTCGTCAAAAAGAAGGACGGCTCCCTCCGTCCCTGTATAGACTATAGAGGCCTTAACCAGATCGCGGTGAAGAATAAGTACCCCCTTCCGCTCATTCCGGAGCTATTTGATCGTCTGAGGGGGGCTAGAATCTTCACCAAACTGGACCTCTGTGGGGCGTACAACCTGGTTCGTATCCGTCAGGGGGATGAATGGAAGACGGCATTCAACACCCGGGACGGCCACTATGAATATCTGGTAATGCCCTTTGGCCTCTGTAACGCTCCTGCCGTCTTTCAAGAGTTGGTCAATGACATCTTCTGGGACCTTCTCTACTCCTGCGTAGTGGTGTACCTGGACGACATCTTGGTCTTCTCTCCGGATCTCCAGACTCACCGGAGGGACGTTCGTCAGGTCCTGCTCAGGCTCAGGCAGAACCATCTCTACGCTAAATTTGAGAAGTGCCTCTTTGAGCAGACCTCGCTTCCATTTCTGGGCTACATTATCTCTCAGACCGGCCTACAAATGGATCCTGAGAAACTGTCTGCCATCGAGAAATGGCCCCGACCGGAGGGGTTGAAGGCCATTCAGCGATTCCTGGGCTTCGCCAACTACTACCGCCTCTTCATACCACACTTCTCTTCCCGGACGGCCCCAATTTCCGCGCTCACCCGTAAAGGTACTAATCCCAAAGAGTGGCCACCCGAAGCAGAGGAGGCCTTTCTTTCCCTAAAACAGGCCTTCTCTTCCGCCCCGGTGCTGCATCGCCCAGATGGCAACAAGCAGTTCTTCCTGGAAGTTGACGCCTCCTCCTCTGGAGCCGGAGCGGTACTTACTCAAAAATCATCTTCCGGGAGGATGGTAACTTGTGGCTTCTTCTCAAAACTCTTCTCCTCCTCAGAGCGCAATTATTCCATAGGAGACCGAGAGTTATTGGCCATCAAACTGGCACTGGAGGAGTGGCGTTACCTGCTCGAGGGGGCTCTTCACCCGGTAATAATTTACACTGACCACAAGAACTTGGCTTACCTCCAGCATGCCCAGAGACTTAACCCGCGCCAAGCCCGGTGGTCCTTGTTTTTTGCTCGCTTTGATTTTGTTCTTCATTTTCGCCCGGCTGACAAAAACGTCAAAGCAGACGCCTTGTCCCGATCCTTTCTAGTGTCAGATCTCGAGGATGAACCTAAACATATCATCGATCCCGCCAGAGTAATGCAGGTGGCTCCCGTGAGTCTAAATCGTCTCCCTCCCGGTAAGACGTTTGTTTCAGTACCTGATCGGGAGAAGATCCTACACTGGGGCCATTCGTCTAAACTAGCTGGCCACGCCGGTCAGAAAAAGACCCTCCAGCTTATTGCCCGGCACTACTGGTGGCCTACCCTGCACAAGGACGTAATAGACTTCGTTTCTGCCTGTGTGTCCTGCGCCCGCAACAAAGTCCCGAGACACCTGCCAGCCGGTCGCCTCCTTCCGCTTCCTGTGCCTGCTGCCCCCTGGCAGCATATTGCTATGGACTTCATAACTGATCTCCCAGTCTCTGCCGGTTGTACGGTCATTTGGGTGGTCGCTGACCGCTTTTCCAAGATGGCTCACTTTATTCCTCTGCCAGGCCTCCCGTCTGCACCCGAGCTGGCTAAAGACTTTATCCGCCACATCTTCCGTCTTCATGGCCTGCCCCTCCACATCGTGTCGGATCGTGGGGTACAGTTCACCTCACGTTTCTGGAGAGCCACCTGTAAACTGCTAGACGTCACCCTGGACTTCTCTTCCGCTTACCACCCACAGTCCAATGGTCAAGTGGAGCGGATCAATCAGAACCTGACCAGTTACCTCCGGCACTTCGTTAATGCCCATCATTCAGACTGGGTGGATCTCCTACCATGGGCCGAGTTCTCTTATAATAACCACCAGAGCGAATCCTCCTCCAAATCCCCGTTTTTTGTAGTCTTTGGTCAACATCCTCGGATTCCTTTTCCTGTCTCCACCTCTGTGGACAACCCGGCTGCGGAATCTCTCGTTAGCAAATTTTCCTCCATTTGGGAGAGTACCCGATCCGCACTCCTTCAGTCGTCCGAACGGATGAAAAGGCACGCTGACAAAAAACGCCTGGATCCTCCACAATTTCGTCCTGGAGATAAAGTCTGGCTCTCATCTAAATATGTCCGACTCAAGATACCTTCTTACAAGTTAGGGCCTCGGTTCATCGGTCCTCTGGAGGTCATCAGCCAGATCAACCCGGTGGCCTATAAATTGAAACTCCCGGCCAACTTACGGATCCCTAACTCTTTCCATGTATCTCTCCTCAAACCTGTGGTACTTAACTCTTTTTCCAAGTCTACAGGTACGCCTCCTGCTCCGGTTTCTGCTGAGGACGAGTTTGAGGTAGAGAACATTCTTGCCACCAAAAGGGTAAGAGGAAAGACCTTTTTTCTAGTAGATTGGAAGGGGTTTGGTCCTGAGGAGAGAACGTGGGAGCCCCGGGAGAACATCCATGCCCCTCTCATCTTAGCTAAATTTCTGTCTGGCCTAAAAAAGGGGGGGCCTAAAGGGGGGGGGGTACTGTAGCGCCGGCGTCCCTGCCCTCTGCTAGGCAGGGACGCTGTTCCCCTCACCGCTCTGCTCCGTGCCCGGCGTCCCTCTCCCGCTCTGCTGGCAGCGCGCGCTCCTTCCCGGCAACTGTGCTTAGGGCGCGCGCGCGCGCTCTCCCTCCCTCTTAAAGGGGCCGCGCGCGCCGTCCTAAGGAGTCCCCGGCCAATGGCCGGAGGACTTCACCATATATAAGGCACCTCCTCCAAAATGGAGGTGCCCGAGCAATGTTGTTTGCACCAGTGTCTCACCTGTGCTTCAGCCCTCAGGTCCCGTTGCCAGATACCTGCCAGTTACCTGCCAGATTCCTGCCTGATTACTTGTTACCTGCCTGCTAGTCTGAGGTCCGACGGTCTGCCTTACCATTCCTGTCAGTCTGTCTAAGGACCAGCCTGCCCGCTCACCTGGGAGCGCACATCTGCTACCTGCCTGCTAGCCTACCTGGAGGCTCCGCCGTCACGTGCTGTGACCACCTGCCTGTCCAGTGACTCCTGCCCGCTCACCTGGGAGCGCTCATCTGCTACCTGTCTGCTAGCCTACCTGGAGGCTCCGCCGTCACGTGCTGTGACCACCCGCCTGTCCAGAGACTTCTGTCCGCTCACCTGGGAGCGCTCATCTGCCGCCTGTCTGTTGGTCTTCCTGGAGGCTCCGCCGTCACATGCTGTGACCACCCGTTCATCCAGAGACTCTCGCCTGCTCACCTGGGAGCTCACGTCTATCTTCAGCCGCCACAGGTCGTACCAACCCTTTACCTAGAGACTGTCCCGGTCACTTGCCGTGACCACCAGCCCGTTCATCCAGAGACTGCCTCGGTCACTTACCGTGACCTCCAGCCCGTTCACTCAGAGACTGTCCCGTTCACCTGCCGTGACCACCAGCCCGTTCATCCAGAGACTGCCTCGGTCACTTGCCGTGACCTCCAGCCCGTTCACTCAGAGACTATCCCGTTCTCCTGCTGTGACTTCCAGCCCGTCTTTCCTGGTCGCCACCCGCTCCCTTACAAGGGCCGCCCCCTTGTATAGTAGCTCAGAGGTTCCGCCTCCCAGACCCGTTACAGTGAGTCAGGTGAGGCAGCGGGTGGCTGAGATGAGCTTTCATGTGTATGGCGAGTCGGGGGAGGCAGCTGGCGGCTGAGATGAGCTTTCAGGTGTATAGTGAGTCAGGTGAGGCAGCTGGCGGCTGAGATGAGCTTTCAGGTGTACGGTGAGTCAGGTGAGGCAGCGGGTGGCTGAGATGAGCTTTCATGTGTATGGGGAGTCAGGGTGGCAGCTGGCGGCTGAGATGAGCTTTCATGTGTATGGGGAGTCAGGGTGGCAGCTGGCGGCTGAGATGAGTTTTTAGGTGTACGGTGAGTCAGGTGAGGCAGTTGGCGGCTGAGATGAGCTTTCAGGTGAACGGTGAGTCAGGTGAGGCAGTTGGCGGCTGAGATGAGCTTTCAGGTGTATGGCGAGTCGGGGGAGGCAGCTGGCGGCTGAGATGAGCTTTCATGTGTATGGCGAGTCGGGGGAGGCAGCTGGCGGCTGAGATGAGCTTTCAGGTGTACGGTGAGTCAGGTGAGGCAGCGGGTTGCTGAGATGAGCTTTCATGTGTATGGGGAGTCAGGGTGGCAGCTGGCGGCTGAGATGAGCTTTCATGTGTATGGGGAGTCAGGGTGGCAGCTGGCGGCTGAGATGAGCTTTCATGTGTATGGGGAGTCAGGTGAGGCAGCCGTCGGCCGATCGTTCATGTGTATGGGGGTTTCGGATGAGTTAGCTGCTGGCCAATTGATATTTTTTTCTCATATGTCACGTCTCGCTCTCTTAGGTTACTCCATCCATTGAACTGCAGAGAAACATATCTTCGCTTCTCTGCAGCTGTAATAGTATCCTGTACATTATCAATATCACAAAACATGATGTGTTTGTGTATTATGAGGGCAATCAAAGCAAGATTACGTTCCAAACAAGAGAAGGAGCGCAGCCCGTCTCCCAGCATCCTCGCCTCGGTAGATCGCCTATTCCAGCTATTCTTCATCCTTTGGCGGCTCTTCTTCTGAGAGCTCTTGTTATGGACGGGTCTTCTCCACGTACATGATACAAGCTGTTCTAAGCAGGCAGGACACTGGACAGACACATTAGGAATAATAAATGATGTATGGATCCTGCCTGGTCATCACGCCAGTAATTCATGCAGCTCAGTAAAGAGGTATTTAATATTTATTAACCCCCGGGGATAAATCACACTGAGCTTCAGGCTTGTAATTCCTTCTATAATTTGCACCTTGATCAATGTGAAGCTTTCAAATCCTTCCCACTCACCGCACTTTCTTTCATGTTTTTCTTTTATATATTTTTTTTTAGAAAGGATGAGAATTGATAAGTTAGATGGAGTTTGGTTTTCTACTTTGGCCTAATGAGGACTCAGCAGGGCAGTGGGAAGAGCGAGGCTAAGTGCCAGAATTGGTGGATCCTATGGATGCGCCATTTCTGGGGCGGCTGACAGCTGGTGTTTCTAGCCTCAGAGGGGGCCAATATTCATGGCACCCTTCCTGGGCTATTAATATCAGCCCTCAGCTGTCTGGATAGCCTTTGCTAACTGTTAAAATAAGGGGACCCCACGTCATTTTTTTGGGGGTCCCCCATTTTAATAGCCAGTAAAGGCTAGGTATAAAAACAGCTGGAGGTTGATATTAGTAGCCTGGGAAGCTCCATGGGTATTACCCCCTTCCCAGACTAAAAACATCCGCCCCAGCTGTCCGCTTTCCCTCTGCTGGTTAATAAAATTACGGTGGACCCCACGCCATTTTTTTCCCAGAAATGTAGTAATTTATTAATAAATGACATGAGCAGTAAGATACACACGCAAACCACGGATTATAGCTACCACGTCTTTATATCTATCTGTATATCTATTATCTGTTGACCTATCTAATTATCTATCTAAGATAGATAATAGATAGATATATGGATATATAGATATTGATAGATGGATAGATATATTGATAATAGATCGATAGATAGATATATGGATAGATGATAGATAGATAATAGTTAGATATATGGATATATAGATATATTGATATATAATAGATTAATAGACATATGGACAGATAGATAATATATATATATGGATAGATAATAGATATATGGATAGATAATATATAGATATATCATATATCTATTTATCTATTCATATAACTATTTATCTGATAGATAATATATAAATAGATAATAGATCGATAGATAGATATATAGATAGATATATGGATAGACACCTTTCAGCATGATGCCACAGCGCTCTGACAGCGGTAATTCGATCAGAGGCGGTGTTTCCTGCAGAAGTCCGTGTTCGGGGTCCGGGACCGAATAGATGTTGGGTACGGACGCCGAACTTTACTGTAAAGGGTTCGCCCAACACTAGTTGCTAGCAGTCAAGTGAGATGACTGGCACGATAACCGGCACCCCTGCCGATCAGCTGTTCCCGCTGTTGGTGGAGGCTAGAACTGCTCAGTTATGGAGCTGTACAGCACTGTATAGTGGCTGCGGCCGAATGGATGTGCAGTACCCAGCCGCGGCCACTATTGCGTCGATGTAGCAGTGCAGCTCTGTAACTGATACTTGGAACAGCTGATCGGCGGAGAGCCGGATATCGCTCCCCCACTGATCAGAAATTCATGATCTATCTTAAGGATAGACCGTCAACGTTAAAAGTCCCGGACAACCCCTTTGAGTTTTGAGGAAGTAGCGTTACAGTATCTATCGGGCTAATAGATGGGTCACTGCAAGAAATATCATTATTGCTATGACTATCTAAAACTTTATGTAACTGCCATGACTAATGGGGGTTCAGGGGTGTACTGTGGCTAATGGCAAAGTAGGAAGTTGTTGAGAATACTATGAAAGAAGGGTGGACACTGTGACTACTTCAGAAGCAGGGAAACTGCTATGACCACTGAGAATGTATGAGATTGGTTTGACTACTGGGTTAGTATGAGGGACTACTGTCACTATCTGGAAAGTTGGGAGACTGCTGTTACTACTGGGGAGTCAGGGTGTTGTCTAGATAAATAGAAACCTGATGGGAAACCTGGAGAAGAAGATTGGCTGCTGTGTTGACTGATGAAGTAGGAGAAAGCTGTGGCTACTGGGTTATTATGAGTAGTGTTGAGCCACCCCCGTAGTGTTCGAGTTCGGTTCGGTTCGTCGAACACCCGTGTGTTCGCCGAACTGTTCGTCGAACACCTTCGAACACCGTTAAAACCAATGGCAGGCAAACAAAAACACATAAAAACACATAGAAAACACCTTCAAAGGTGTCCAAAAGCTGACAAACTGCTCAGAAGACACAACTAACACATGGAAAAGTGACAAGTACATATAGTCATGCGAAAAGAAAAGAGGTGGAGGAGTAAAAGGAGGGGGAGACACAGATATAGGCATGTCATGCCCTTCTAAAATCCAAAAAGTGAGAAGCCGACACGTTCA
Source organism: Phyllobates terribilis (assembly GCF_046119375.1). Taxonomy (NCBI): domain Eukaryota; kingdom Metazoa; phylum Chordata; class Amphibia; order Anura; family Dendrobatidae; genus Phyllobates; species Phyllobates terribilis. The sequence continues at coordinate 144,561,414 of NW_027362767.1, forward strand.
GTCCGCTCCTGCCCGTGCCACCTCCGTGTCGCCGGGTTTGTGCCAGAGCTGCGGTGGACCCTGACTGCCAGCCCCCCTCTCCCAATACTGGTGCCTGTCCGCTGGTGGGTCGAGCGAGCCCCCCTGTGGTGGAGGCAGCTCTAAGCTTTTTAATTTAAATTGTCTCTCTAATTTGAATGAATACACTTTAAATCATTTTACAAGGATCTATTGGAGGGCAAGTCTCATGCCAGCAGCCGCGTAATTCCAGCTCCAGTAGCGTCCACTAAAGCTGCTGCAGTTAAAAAGCTTTTATAAGGATCGAGCTCAGCTGTCCAAAGCAAGGCATCCTACTGCCAGTCCCAGCCCCTATGCCTTGGGGTGCCTCCTGATGCTCTTCACTGAGTATCCCTTGGTCCCGAAGCATTTCCTTTGAAAAAATTAAGTGTCCAAACTACAGGTGGTGTAGCTTGCTTAACAGCCGGGATAATCCGCTGACTAGCAGACACTGCTACTAGGCACAAAGTATTTCCTGGGCTAGATGCAGTTAAAAATTTGTAATTAGATACTCTCGTTGGATGCTGAGAAAGCATTCCATAGAGTCTCCTGGCACGCCATATATTATTCTCTTAAAAAGTTTGGGGTAGGGGTCTAGGGGACCCTTTTATAGCCAAAATCACGGCCCTGTATCGCAATACGTCACCTAGGCTGAAGATAAATGGAACTGTAGCACCCTGAGGGCTCGGTTGCTACAGAGGTATTGCACCTCACCCAGAGGTGTGATATCTCACTCTCAGGTAAGGATGGAGTGTGGATCAGGACCCGACACCTGCATGCATTACACCACATTGCCGTGGGGCAGGGCGACCAATATGCCCCTGAGATGGGCACGACAGTCCCTGTCCCTGGCTGGAGTGGGGGCAGGGAACACTGAGGAAGGGGAACCCTGTAGTGCAGGAGCAGGGAGGAAGCAGTTCCTGGGTGCATTGAGAAGGGAGTATAAAAGGTGGGCACCATCTTAGTTCAGTGCAGAGAAGTCTGAGCAGAAGTGACAGGGAGCAGGGGCTCTGCATGAGCTCTGCTCCGGAGGCGGGCCTAGTAACAGAGGCCCAGGCCTGGAAGAGGGAGAAGGAAGGAAGAGGAGCGGAGAAGGCTCCAGGAACGAGGAACGAAGGGATCCCAGGGGTGCGGGCGGGCGAGTCGCCACCGCACGCCCGAATCCACCTGCGTGGAGGGGTCAGGCCAAAGGGGGAGACCGGTCCCCGAAACTAGTGGAGGCGGGAAACGACCCTCAGCTAGAAACCGGAGGCTGTGACATTTTATGTGGCGCAGCCCCTCGCTACACCCGCTAGGAAGGCACCACATAGGGTCAGGGAAACTGGCGCCAAGTTTACCAAGAGGAGGCCCGAGGCAGCCGGACAGAAGGGTTGGTAAGAAAGGCCAGACAAAGGACACACAAAGGGGGTCCTGTGAAGCGCTCCAAAGTTATTTGGGAGTTGTCTGAGCCCCTCACCTGGTGAGCACAGTATGACGTGGGCAGCCGATACCTGCAGAAGTGGTCTGGATAATAAGAACTGTGAGTAAAGGCCCTGGACTGCATCACTGACTCCGTGTCGTTACTGCTGCTGCCCTGCACCATCACCCCCATCCTCCGCATACACTGCCCTGAGGCTATACTCCTCCCGTGGGGAGTTATGCTACACTCTGCTGCACCCACAACACCAGCCTCAGCGGTCTGCCCTGCAGCGGCGGTTCACTCTGACCGCAATCCACGGGTGGCGTAGTCGGACATTTAAACATCAAAACCACATAAATAGTTCCGCCACTGGTTTGACCGCCCTGAGCCACGAACCGGGTCGCCGCCACGGAGACTACAACCACCAGCATCCACCAAAAAGGGTCCGGCTCCGGGTGTCCCAAGGCCCAGGGGACGCGTCAGAACATTTTCATCACCTTTCATAATCACCAATGGGACAAGGCAGGGATGTCCTCTGTCCCCTCTCTTATACATCCTAGTGACGGAGCACCTGCTCTCATCAATTCGCCATAACCCCAATATTAGGTGGATTGAGGTGGGAGGCACAGAGTACAAGTGCTCTCTATTTGATGATGATGTCCTAGTATATATCACTCAATCACATATATCCATCCATGCTGCTATGGCTGAAATAGATCACTTTGTTACATGGTCAAATTTTAAAATCAATGCAGCGAAGTCTGAGGCCCTCGATGTCTCCCTCCCCAAATCCATACAGGATTCCATCCAGTCCAACTTTCCCTTTGTCTGGCCCTCACAGGGTATCAAATTCTTAGGAATTCCTATTCATAGAGACCTCTCCCGTCTATGTTATCTTAATTTTGGGCCCTTTATTGAACAACTCCATACAGACCACGGTTGGCAAGTTAGAACTGTAAGATTCACTACGTGAACCGCTGGTGTTTTGTGGAAAAGCACATGTACACTGTGTTCCAAATTATTATGCAAAAAGTGTTTAGGAGTGATAAGGGAAGAATTTGTTTGTTTGTCAGTTAAACTCATTGATGGTGATGTGTGTCAGGGCTCTTTATATCACTGTAAGCAATTGCAGACACCTGTGCTAATTAGTTTGGCAGGTGTGTCCAATGAAAGGCAAGACTACTTAAGAAGGCTGTCCCACATTATTAAGCAGCCTACATTTTCTGCCAAAATGGGAAAGAAAAAGGATGTGTCGGTTGCTGAGAAGCAACAAATTGTGGAGTGTTTAGATCAAGGCATGACTACAATCAACATTGTGCGATGATCAGGATGAAGTGTCTTGGCAATCAAGAAGTATGTAGCTGATTCACAGTACACACGTGTGCGTGCTGATAAGGGCAAATTGAGGACTCTTTCCTACAGGCAATTACGTCAGGTTAAAAGAGCAGCGGCAAAAAAGCCTTGTCATAGCAGCAGACAAGTTTTTGAAGCTGCTGGTGCCTCCAAAGTCCCCCGAACAACAAGATGCAGGGTCCTTCAGAGGTTTGCAGCTGTGCATACGCCATCCTGTCGACCTCCTCTATCCACTTCACACAAACAGAAACGGCTCCAGTGGGCCAAACATTACATGAAGACTGATTTCAAAACTGTTTTGTTCACGGATGAGTGCCATGTAACGCTCGATGGTCCAGATGGATGGAGTGGAGGATGGCTGGTTGATGGACACCCCACGCAAACACGGCTACAGCGCCAACAAGGAGGAGGTGGAGTAATGTTTTGGGCTGGAATCATGGGGAGAGAGATTGTCGGCCCCTTTAGGATCCCTGAAGGGGTAAAGATGAACTCCATAATGTATGTGGAGTTTCTCAAACAGCACTTCCTGCCATGGTTCAAGAAGAAGAACCGTGTATTCCACAGCAAGATCATTTTTATGCATGATAATGCACCGTCTCATGCTGCACATAACACATCTGCATCTCTGGCTGATATGGGCATAAAAGGGGACAAACTTATGGTGTGACCCCCATGCTCCCCTGACCTCTACCCCATTCAGAACGTTCTGGAGCATCATCAAAAGGAGTGTCTATGATGGCGGGAGGCAGTTCACATCTAAGCAACAGCTCTGGGAGGGTATTCTGTCCTCATGCAAAACAATTGAAGCAGAAACCATCCAAAACCTGACAAATTCAATGGACGAGACAGTTCAGAAGCTCCTTTCGAACAAGGGGTCCTATGTGCAAATGTAACATCACCTAGAATAAAGTTTTGAGTTGAAAACTGTTTGATTTCAGTTTCTAATAACCTGCTAATGCTTATAATTTCAAAAATGACCATTTTTTTGGTCTTTATTAAAATGAAAAGGTTGATCGAAGAGTGTGGGGGATCTAAGAGTGTGGCAACCCAGTAGTCAGGATTACTTCGAATTCTGACAATCTGAGGGTCATGTTGGAGGTAGTGCAGCAAGAAGGCACTTATGTGTCTTGCGCATCTCGGAGCCCCAAAATTATTTTCCGGGCTAGATGCAGCTAAAAATTATTATTAATTTTAAATCTGGTGGAGCTTAGTATAGATGGCCTAATAGAATCAGTACTGCACACTGCTACAAAGCCCAAATTATTTTCCAGCCAAGATACAGATAAACATGATTAGTAATTTTAAATCTGGTGGAGCTTAGTATAGATGGCCTAATAGAATCAGAGTACTGCACACTGCTACAAAGCCCAAATTATTTTCCAGCCAAGATACAGATAAACATGATTAGTAATTTTAAATCTGGTGGAGCTTAGTATAGATGGCCTAATAGAATCAGAGTACTGCACACTGCTACAAAGCCCAAATTATTTTCCAGCCAAGATACAGATAAACATGATTAGTAATTTTAAATCTGGTGAAGTTTAGTATAGACGGCCTAATAGAATCAGTGTTGCACACTGCTACAAAGCCCAAATTATTTTCCAGCCAAGATACAGATAAACATGATTAGTAATTTGAAAGCTTAAAATGGTTGGTGAGGTGATTTTAACCAATCATCAAGCTTTTACTCTCCCCAGGATGACACAGGGGTAGAAAAGTCGTTTCGGATCCATGATTTGTTCATCTTTATGAACGTGAGTCTGTCTACATTATCAGTGGAGAGCCGCGTGCGCTTATCTGTCAGCACACCACCAGCAGCGCTGAGCACACGTTCAGACAGAACGCTGGCTGCGGGGCATGACAAGATCTCCAAGTCGTAAGTGGCTAGCTCCGGCCATTTATCCAGATTGGAAGCCCAAAAAGAGCAAGGGTCCAGTGACACAGTCATGGCTTCGATGTTTACTTGGAGATACTCCTGTACCATCGTCTCTAGGCGTTGACTATGTGTCAGACTTCTTGTGTCCTGTGGCCTTGCAAAGGATGGGCTAAAAAAGTGGTGAAATGATTCCGCAAAATTGATGTTACCAGCAGATACTGTGGTTCTGTTACGGTTTGAGTGCTGAACACTCGACGGTCCCACGGTTGGCAAGTTGGAACTGTGAGATTCACTACGTGCACCACTGGTATTTTGTGGAAAAGCACATGTAAGATTCTGCAACAGTCTCTGCTGATACTCCTGCATGCGTGCATCCCTTTCTATGGCAGGAATAATTTCTGCAAATTTACTTTTGTACCGGGGATCTAACAGTGTGGCAACCCAGTAGTCAGGATTATTTCTAATTCTCACAATTCGAGGGTCATGTTGCAGGTAGTGCAGCAAGAAGGCACTCATGTGTCTTGCGCATCCAGGAGCACCAAGTCCCTGTTGTGTTGGTGGCGAGGTAACAATCATGCTTCCTTCCTCTGTCCTCTCCCCCCAACCTCGCACAACAGAAATGTGATCAAGGTCTCCCTCATCTGATGAGTCTTCCATCAGTTCGTCCTCCACTTCTTCCTGGGCTCCTGCACCTTCCTCACTAGTTTGGCTGCTACCATGCGCCCTGGTAAAACCATCTCCCCCACCCTCACATGCCTGCCGCCTTGGTGCTGCCGACCGTCTGGACCTTGCAGATGTTAGCCCTTCCGCATACAACTCCTCCTCCTCTACTTCCTCCACCTCCTCTTGTGCCACCACCTGACTCCGAATTCTGTTTAACATGTGCTCCAGCATGTAAATCACCGGAATAGTCATGCTGATAATGGCATCGTCAGCACTAAACATCTTCGTCGCCATTTCAAAACTGTGCAGAAGGGTGCATAGGTCCCTGATCTGAGACCACTCCTCCAGCGTGATTTGCCCCACCTCTGGATCTCGTTGGCCCAGGCTATACGTCAGAACGTATTGCACCAGGGCTTGTCTGTGCTGCCACAGTCGCTGCAACATGTGCAGAGTTGAATTCCACCGGGTAGGCACATCGCATTTTAGCCGGTGAAGTGGCAGGCCCAATGACTTCTGTAGAGATGTAAGTCGCTGAGCTGCGGGATGCGAACGGCGGAAGTGAGCACACAGCGACCGTGCCCTCTGCAGAAGGCCATCTAGTCCGGGATAGTGGACTAAAAATTGCTGGACAACCAGGTTCAACACGTGAGCCATACAAGGCACGTGTGTGACATTGCCCCGGCGAAGGGCCGCACCCAGGTTTGCAGCATTGTCGCACACGGCCTTCCCTGGTTTCAGGTCCAGTGGAGACAACCATTCATGAAATTGGTTCTCCAGAGCTGACCACAACTCCTCAGCTGTGTGACTCACATTTCCCAGACATTTCAAAGTAAAAACCGCCTGATGATGTTGAGCCCTGCTGGCAGCATAGTAAGGAGGTGTGCAGGATCCCTTCTGCGCAGTTAGAAAGCTTGTGGCATGACCAGACAGGCTTTGGGTGCAGGTGGAAGACCGAGAGGAGGTTGAGGAGGCAGAAGCAGTGGAGGAACTTTGAGATAAAGAGGATTGATGCACAACTCGTGGGGACGGCAAGACTTGGTCAGCAGCCCCTTGTCCTGCTGTCACCATAGTTACCCAGTGCCCAGTCAGCGACATGTAACGCCCCTGTCCATGCCTACTCGTCCAAGTGTCTGTGGTGAAATGCACCCTGTCACACACAGAGTTTCTCAAAGAAGCGGTGATGTTGTGTGCGACATGCTGGTGGAGCGCAGGCACACCTTTCTTTGAGAAGTAGTGCCGACTGGGCATCTGGTACTGGGGCACTGCGACGGACATAAGGTCTCGAAAATCCTCTGTGTCCACCAGGCGGAAAGGCAACATTTCTGTAGCCAAGAGCTTGCAGATGGTGAAATTCAACCTCTTAGCTTTCTCATGGCTAGGAGGAAATGGTCTTTTACTTGTCTACATCTGAGCGACCGAGGGCTGGCTATTGTGCTTAGACGGGGTTGATAAGGGTGTCCCCGGCAAACTGCCGGTCTGTGAGGAAGATGCAGGCGGACATGTTAGGTTGCCTTGATCCAAAGGTGGTGCTATCGATGTCGGACAGCGCTCAACACCAGCTGGTGTTACCACCTCCAAAGAAAATGATGACCTGCCAATCACGATGGCTGTTGCGGGTAAAGAGGTGGCAGGTCTGCGCCCCAAAACAGGTGTGACTGCTGTCCCCCCAGTCACAGAGGATGAAGAGGCCGCGGATGCACAAGATATGGCAGACGGTGGTTGGCTCGACCGGCTAGGCCTCATTGTAGCACAGTGAGCTTCCCACTGCAACTTATGCTTCATGTCCATGTGCCGGTTCATGCATGAAGTACTCAAACTATGTATTTTTTGGCCTCTACTTAGCTTTTGCTGACAAATGTTACAGATAACACGAGTTGGGTCATCTTTATCGATCTGAAAAAATGCCCAGGCTATGCAAGGCTTAGCACCCATGCGACCTGAAGAGCCACCACGACTTGTGGTCAGAGGCAGAGTTGTGTTTGAGGATGCAGTTGTTGACGTGCTTCCAGTACTACGTCTCTGTCCAGGAAGGCGCAACCTGACCTCGTCGTCACTAGCATCCTCCTCCACCTCCTCTGCTGACCTCATCTCTTGGCTGACTGTGGGTTGACAGTAAGTGGGATCTCCGACCTCATCATCATCACCCTGTGCGTTATCACACCCGTCGTCCTCAGAGCCAACCTGTTCCTGCCCTGACAAAAAACTAAAGTTGTCGCTCCAATCAGGTATTTGAGTCTCATCATCGTCTTCCTCATTGTCTCCACCAACAGGAGTTACAGTTTGGGAATGAGGGTCTACATTATGGTCAGAACCTTCAGCGTCTGGTCCTGGATCCGACTCATAAAGATTCTGGGCATCAGTGCAGATCATTTCCTCGTCTGGATTCACAGAAGCGCTGGAGTCGACCTCTGATTCCCAGGCTATAGTATGAGTAAACAGCTCTGCAGACTCAACCATCTGTTCTACCTCATACTCAGACGGGCAGCTGGAGATTTGGGAGCTGTGAGGAAGCAAGTGCGATTGGGGTGACACCTCTGAGGACTGGAGTATTTGTGATGTTGAAGTTGATGTGGAGGAGAGCCCACTTAAAGGAATACTTGATATCCGTTGAAGCACCTGCTGTTTTTGTGCCTCATCTGGAATTTGTAGCGATTGGCGTGGCCGTAAGAAAGGGATCTTATCACATTGTCCGCTAAAAGAAGTAGACATTTTAGTTTGGCTGGAAGATGGTCTTTCTTCTGCAGATGTTACTGTTGCTTTAACACCTACCCCACCGACACAACCTGTTTCCCCTTCCCAACACGCCTATTCCCCTTTCCACCAGCAGCAGGCCTTTTTCCACTCATTTTGGTGGTTAACTAATTCACAACTCTGGAATTGTTTGCACAAAAAACAATGGATGGTAACCGAGCAGAGCTGAGTGGCCAAACTGTGGTATTAGGCCAAAACTATTGGCTGGGTTAGATGCAGAAAAAAATTATATTCAGTTTGCAACCTGATGGAGGTCAGTATAGATGGACTAATAGAACAAGTCCCACACACAGCTAGAAGCCAAAATATTTTTTCAGAGGTAGATGCAGAAAAATATTATATTCAATTTGCAACCTGATGGAGGTCAATATAGATGGACTAATAGAATGATGCTATGCCCAAAAGGTTTTACTTCACTAGGTGCAGTAAAAAAATTGGTATTCTATACACAGGTGGTATATCTTGCAACACAGATAGGCTACTCCACTGACTAACACACTCTGCAATAGGCCAAAAAGGATTAGCTTTGCTAGATTCAGCCAAATGCTGTGAAAAAAACTTGCACAGCACTGGCACAGACCTGCCTGGCAAAAACTGATAGGAACTGATGTAACTTAGTCCTGAAAAGGACTGCAATTACAATTAGTCTTTACTCCCAACCTATCTATTTAAGAGCACAGACCTGCCTGATAAAAGTCATAGGAAATGCTGTAACCTAGTCCTTAAAAGGACTGCAATCACAACTATTCCCTACTCCCAAGCTATCTGTAGATTTGTGCGAAAATTGGCTTGAAATTAACAAGGTATAGCGCACACAGCAATAGCGGTGCTGTCTAACACGCAGCTGCAGCAGTGAGAAAATGGTGGCGACGGGGAAAATGGCTTGGTCTTATAGGGCAAGGACATGTGACATACACTGCCAATGACACATGCCCTTGCTTGTGTGAAAAAAAGCACTTCGCTCCGTGTGTGCGCTGCTGATAGGCTGACAGATTGCACCTCCCCACTGTAAATGCGGGAAAGAGAAAAAAAATGGAGATCTTCATTATTCCTGCAGAGATCCATCCCTTGCCCCTCCCCCCACCCCGCTGTACACTCAAACTGCGTATTAACATTAATTTTCATCATTACTGAGAAAAAATCCAGTTATGATTTTGGTGCACGAACAGTTATCGAACATAACCTCGAACAGCCGGATTTTTCTCAAATCGTTCGTGTTCGCCGAACGGCTCGAACACCGCCCAAAACAGCTCGAATTTGAGATTGGCGAACAGTTCGAGTCAAACAACGCTCATCTCTAATTATGAGGGACCACTGTGACTATCTGGAAAGTTGGCAGACTGCTGTGACTAATGGTGGTTTAGGGTGTTGTATAGATAAGTAGGGAGATGCTGTGAACCCTGGAGAAGAATGGCTGTTGTGACTAATGTTGAAGTAGAGGAGCTTCTATGACTGCTGGAATGAGAATAGAAGGACAACTGTGACTACTTGAAAAGCCGGGGCCATTGAAACTATTCAGGAATAAGTGGGCTGTTGTGACTACCCATGATGTACGGGGTCTCCTGTGAATACTGAAGAAGTAGATGGCGGCTGTGAGTACTGTGAAAATATGGAGGCTGTGATTAGTCATTGGGTAAGGCCTGTGGGCTCCTAACTTTTAGATTTGTTTTTGAACCTAGCTAAACAGATCCATCCTGATCGGGGGTAGATATATAACAGCTCTAGTGTGTGGATATATGAAGCACAAATGGTATACGAAATAGACAGCTGGGGCTCACAATGCCAACTGTGCCTCCTCTGTATGTAAATCCCTCATTGAGGCCAAACAAGACATTAAAAAAAGGACAGAAACAGCATTTTGAGAGGTCACAAAATGATATTTCATGCCTCACAATAGAACTTTGTGCCACAAGATGTCATCATTTATCCCTGCATCACACGAGAACCCACAAGGCAGTAACCATAAATCAATCAGATCTTCTCGGTGATGGGAGTGATGGGCAGTCTCGTCTATAATACGGCAGAGATTGCACTTTAGAAAGATTGATAACGTGCGACTGGCACAGGCCGATATGGCCCCTTCCCCTTCGTCTGATGTCCTTTTAAGATGTGCGACATTCATGACGGCTGACATCAGCCCGACACTTATGCTGAGATTAGACTCCCTGCCATGTGATACTCCATATTTTACGCTTGTTTGTGTCCACCAGCCGGACTCGCACCTGTTTCGCTCTGACTCGTGCCCTATTCAGCTGAGTTGGCGCGATGAACCGGCTCACACCGGCTTGTGCCTGAAAGACACAGCTACCCTTACAATTCTGAAGCCGTTAGGGTGGACTTGTTGTTCTCAGGTGGCCATTTTGTATGTGAGATGCCATCATCCAACCTAGTTGGGCCTGGTACATCCTGCTTCTTGATAAACAACATATCTGATAAGTGATTTATTGGGCATGCATCTGTAAGGTCGTGTTTCTAGCTCTCACCGACACTACACCTGTCTTGAGATACTGCACTGAGGTACGCTTTTTAACTCTGGGTCTCAAACAGTACACGGACCACCCAAATCACAGCTTCTAAGTAGGCCTTGATCACTCTGTGCTTCTCACAGGGGTACTAAGTAAGCGTACACTCCGGGTTCACTAGACACCCACTACAGTGACAGGCTCTGGCCTACCAGTTACTACCTTGTGAAACAACCTCAGCACTCAAAGAAATATATTTGCAATGAATTTAATGCAGTCCAGAATAAATCATAACAAACTTTTCGGCCCAAATCAGGAGCCTTCATCAGTGCGCGGTGTCCGCCGCTGGTTCTGGACTCAGACAGTCAGACCAACTCCAGAACCAGCGGCGGACACCGCGTTCTAGTTCCTCTACTTCCAGACTCTGATGTCACGGATCCGTGATGGTCACCACTTGAGACATTGCATCCCTCTTTCCCCTCCATACTTGTTTCAACTAGCATTCGGACCGCACTGATGAAGGCCCGTAATTTGGGCCGAAACTTTGCTATGATTTATTTTGGACTGCATTAAATTCATTGTAAATATATTTCTTTGAGTGCCGAGATAGTTTCACATAGTAGTTTGGGTTTGGACCTTACTCGAGCACCCTGCGGTAGTGCGACGTCTTCTCTATTTGACCAGTTACTACCTGGCATGTGAGGAACACATACCCAATGGCACCAACCTTATAACAAATTTCATGATGCTACCTCCACACCTGATGACATGGATTACAGTCATCAAAATGTACCTCCCTACTAGCATCCAGTCTACACTGTCCATTAAAACCTCATTTGACAGCTATCAGCTGAGAAATGAATCGTTCCCTCTACCAGCCAATGTTGGGGTCTTGCAGGAACCACAACCACCCCTTACACATTATTCAAGTGATAGGAGCCATTTTGTAGGCTTAGCATGAAGAACTGCTGCAGAGACCGTAGAGATGACCGTGGCTCATGCCTCTTGACTTAGCAATGCCTCTAGGAAGAGATGGATCACTGTGATGAAGTTTTTTTTATTCAGAAACAAAGAACAAATCAAGACAAGAGATCAAATTGTCAACTATCCTGGAGGAGATCATCCTCCAGCCACGAGGCAGTAGCAGCTGTTTTTTTCAGGTGTTCATAGGAGTTGCGCCTGCACACAACCTGCTCCTCTGCACCCAAAAGGGTATCACTCGATGGTCTTGTGCGCTTTTGTTCCCCTACCGTTTTTCTACCAAGAGATCTAATATAGCACAGTGGTGTTGACCCAGGGAAGCATTTGTGATGTGTTCCCAAAATTTACCAGTGAAAGCAGACACAAAAACGCAACTTGGGAACCTGAACGATAAAACATTTGCAGGTACCCAGCCGATAAAACGTTTGCAAAATGGCTAATAAATTCCATCCTTTTTATTTGTTAGTACTCAAGCCTCATAATATCTGGTCCATGGACAAGGCTAGCGTTGTTTCTTGAAGAAACCATCCATGTTGTTCTAATCTCATACAATCCCTTTTACTAGCTGTTGTTGAAAGCACAAAATGGCTGCCATAGCCCACAGCATTTTCTCATGTTTTCACAGAATTAATCAACCACATTCCCATGACCATTGTTTTTGGCCACAAAAATGTCTGCCATTCCTCCTATCGAGAGACCCGCAAGAAGAGAAAACCTTCAAAAAGCTTCTTAAAGACCTTCAGCTGATGATGGCTCTCAGTTTGCAAAATCCTTGTGTAAATGATCTAGAGAGAAGGCAGAACCTGACCTGCAACCCTTTATATGCTTCCCGGTTACATACGAGATGAAATATCACTGCACAAAGACATATTTAGAGGGTATTCCAGGATCCTTAAGACTTGTTATTTGTATACAACCTCGAAGCATTCATCCATCAATTCACCTTGGCTTGTCATCGAGCCCAAGACCGTTAAATAATAATTCAACCTAAAATGCGTTGTGTCAAGGTAGTTTAATTTTGAGTTATGGTGATGGTGATGGTGGGGTGCATCAGTTTCAACCCCTTTGATGGTGTATCTGATGTGGACATACTGGGTCACTAACGGATTTGAGAGATCCTAGGTTGCTGCCCGGGTCTAACCACCCTTAGCAAAATCCAACAATAAGATGAACTGAAGTCACCAAGGTAGCGGACAGGAATTGTGGTCAGATGGAGCAGGGGTTGAGGCAAGCCAGGCTCGGTCATGAGCAGAGATGAGGACAGGCAAGTAGATGGGAACACTATCATAAGCTGGGTTGCTACCAAAATGGAGCAAAAACAAGGATACTTTTTCATACACAGGAACCATAAGTAGGTTTGGGGTGTCATCTTAGCTAGTTTATTAGCGTTGTAGCTGGGCGTAAAAGAGATGCCGCCTGTAGAATTGAACCAGAAGTTATTGTGAGAGTTGCGGCGAGAAAAAGGATACAGAAAGAGTATGGGGCCAGAGAGCGAGAAATCACCAAAAAGGAATAGAAACTGCTTGCATACTCTATTTTTTTTTAAGCTCTGCTTTCTTGATTGGAGGATCCCATGTCACCCAGGAGCCTAATGGATGTTGTAAAATTAATTATCTCCAAATAACCTGCAAATTGTCTCTTCAGAGAGGAAGAGGACTAGAACTCCAGCGCCACCTATAGGAAGTAGCAATCTAAAAAGTCAATATCAACTCTCCAATGAGCCTTGTCACATGACTTAGGATAAAAGCCAGAACCAGAATCTCAATTTGCAGACACTGTGTTTAGAGGTACTGCCCCTCGTCAGTGCAAAGTGTGAGAACCTGAAACTTTCGAATCCTAGACTGAGGTTTGTTGTCAAATGACTGTTTACCAACCAATGGAAGCCTGCGTATAGAAAGAGAAGCATCAGAACCAGGTGGAGCAGAGATAACAGATACAGGTTGTCACAATGTAGGAACACTGAATATAGAGGGGCACAGATTTTTTTTTTTATAATGTGCTGGAAATGAGCTACCTACAAACAAAGAGTTATTAATATTTGAATGATACAAGCTTGGTAAACTAGACGGCGTTCAAAGAGAACTTAAATAACACTGGTGCTAAAGGCGTACTCTGGGGAGACAAAAAATTATTCTAATGGCCCAGCCTTCATAAAGATACCATGAAAAGTGCTGTTTGTAACCCTGAGTACTTGTAATTCCGTGTGACACTGGAGCTGCTCCTCACTGCTCCCCCTCCCTTATGGGACATTACATCACAGATCAGGAGGTGTGGCCTGCTCCTTGCTTCTAGTAGCAGCCAGCCCCCTAATAATGTCTTGTATCTATCGCTACTAGCAGGGAGCAGGCCATGCCCCTCACCTCAGACTGCAGACAAGGGGACATTATCAGGGGGCTGCCTGCTGCTGCTACGAGAAGCCGGGAGCAGGCTACGCCTCCTGATCTGTGACATAACGTCCCATATGAGAGGGGGAGCAGTGAGGAGCAGCTCCAGTGTCACATGGAATTACAGGTATTCTGAGGGTTACAAACAGCACTGTTTAGGTTATCTTTATTGTTTATGAAGGTTGGGCCATTAGAATAATTTTTTTTATCTCCGCGGAGTACCCCTTTCAGCCCGATTTGCTGTTTACTTTCTTCTGTACGACTTTCGTTACAGCTCTCGATTTCGTCATCTCATCAGCCATCATGTTTATTAAGAGTAACTAAATCTTGAGACTTTGCCTTAGAAATAAAACTCATTTAAGGTCATATGCCTGCAGCAGACTGGCATTAAAGTGCCACTTAAGTTTCCTTTCATTGATGTCCAGCTCCTAGAGAAGTGACGGCTCCCAGAAGAGAAGCCATCTCTTGAACTTGCCAATATCTTTCTCATTTGCTTTCCTTTCATGAATATATTCACACCTCCACAGAAACAACTGTTCCGTATTCATGCCGCTTGATGGGAACCATGATTGAAAAATAGAAGAGAATTAGATTGCGGGAGATGGAAAGCAGGACACTGAGGCCGGGGGGATATAAAGTTGATTATTTCTCTCATGGACTATGGATATTTGACCTATAAAATGGTTCCTGGCAGAATTTCATTGTTTCTCCTCGTTCTTTAGTCTTAGTTTTTATTTCTTAATCTGCATTTTGAGAGCTCTTCAACCTTGTTTCCTTTATCTCGTAACATAAAAACCAGCTCTTATAACAAAATATCATACTTAATGGTTATGTCAAGGTGGATGGGCCAAAAATGGCTTTGCAACCAGTTGACTCTGATGCCACTCATTTCCTGGAGAAATTTTTTTTTTTGTAAGGTAAACGGAAATGTAAGTCGGTTGTGAGATTCTGACAAAGTTATGGAGTTTCCCAGACAAAAGTGTAATTTTTAACCAAAAGCACCCTTTATTATCTGGGGGCAGGGAGTTCGATTACTGATACCTCCAGCAAGGTCTAATACATGGTTGGCTAAAGGCTGTCCAAGCAGCGTGTTTCGGGGCGCCGTTGGCTTCTTTCTCAAGCACGACAAGACTTAGACCGATCTCCTTAGAGTAAAAACCCAACTAGACGGTCTCCTATACCTAGCCTCCCTGGACTGCTTAGTGGGAGGCCTGAAGAAATATTGATGTTGGGGGTTGACTGCAGTCACTCCCCCGAATTCTTGATGTTCTAACTACAGTTCAGCGTGTCCACATTTAAGCGCCTTCCGCAGTTTTTCCTATTTATGTTTTAATGACATCAACAAACCAACCATAACTTAGTATCATAAAAGCCCTTTATACAGAAAACTAGCGGGAGGGTAGCGGTGCCGTTCTTCTGTAAGTCGAATGATTAGCAAATTAGCTCCTTCAAGCTTCATGAGTGCATATGGATTTATTAAGGCTTTTTCCGCTTTAAGTCTGGTAATAATTGAAGATTTTATTGTATATGTGGAATATAAGTCAATTTCCTAATTCACTGGTTTTTCTATTACCGTTGATCTTCTCCAGGCGACATCGAAAATCACTTCAGAGCCTTCTGGTGAATCTATGTAATCCTGTGTCACATAACTACCACGCAGGAGAGGCTTATAGTTACGAAATGCACCGGAAGGCACCCTTCATAATTCTTTTATATGGTTCTCATAATGCACCTCCAATTATTGAAGGTGAGTCAGAACTATCAATAGTGGAAAATGTCCATGCAGAAGTCTGTCTACCTACAAAATGTAGCATCTGTCCTCTGGAAATATTTATACATACTGTAAGGTATGGAGAGGACGCTATGTAAAGATAGGACCTCAAAGACGCGACTTAACGTAAATAAAAGTCAAACATAAGATCCTGGCAAAATTGGGCTGGCTCATTGGTCTAGGTCAAGCAGTTGGACCATAGCAGTTGACAGTTGAACCATAGCCAGTCCTCTTTACCGACTTTCAGGATTACAACAGGGCATCATAGGCCGCTTAGGCCAATAAGGGTGTGGCGCCCCTGCGGGTTCAGTCGCCACAGAGGTACTGCATCTCACCCAGAGGTGTGGTATCTCATTCTCAGGTAAGGATGGAGTACTGCCCGGGACCCTAACACCTGCATCCAACACATTCCACTTCAGTGGGGGCAGGGCGAGATTGCTCCTAAGGGAGAGCACAGTCCCTGGTTCCTAGCTGAAGGGTGGAACTATGTAGTGGGTGTGGGTGGAGGACGTAGTTCAGGGGAGCACAGGAAAGGAAGTGATATAAAAAGAGGGAACCATCTTGGGAAGACAGGTCAGTCAGAGGAGGACAGTGAAAGGAGCAGGAGCTCTGTAGGAGCTCTGCTCAGGAGGAGGGCCTAGTGAGAGGCCCAGGAGGTGAGACCAACTGAGGGGTGGAGCAGGAAAGAAGGCTCCAGGAGGAACGAGGGGATCCTAGGGGTACGGGCAGTGCTGGAGGCCACCTGTACGCCCGAATCTACCAGGACGTGGAAGGATCAAGCCGCAGAGGGGACCGGCCCCTAACTAGTGAGAATTGCAACGTTCAGCTAAAAACCGGAGGCTTCTGTACTTTTAGGGTGCAGTTGCCACAGCCACAATTACATCGCCGAAAAGGTGGCCACAGAGGGTGCAGGGGACTGCAGGTCGCCCGACAAGACCCGAGGCTACCGGCTTGGGACACTGATTGTGAGGCGCAGGGCAGGAGGGTGAGAGCCAGCGGAGGAAGACGACTGAGAGAGGCACACAGAAGGGGGTCCCGTTAAGTGCTCTTGAATTACCTGAGGGATTGCTGAACCCCTCCCTGAGTAAGCACAGGACGAAGTGGGAAGTTACACCGGTACCTGTAACTTGGATTGCAACAACTATGAGTAAACCCTGAAGACTGCACCCCACTGTCTCTGTGAATTACTGCTGCGCCATCATCCCTGCACTACACTGCACCACAACTGCTACAGCAACACCTATAACATCACTATTGACTGCCCTTGAGCTAAGCTCTACCTGTGGAGAGCTAAACCAACTCTGCTGCATTAACAACAGCTCCAGAGGACCTGCTCCGCAGCGGCGGCTCCCTTTAGCCGCATACCACAGGTGGCGTCACGAACTTTATATAAAAACTATAAATCCCCTGTAAATATTCCCTTTTATTGACCGCCACTGTGACATCTCCCAGCATTGACCGGCCCGGCACCGAGTACCCCACGGCCCAGGGGGCGCGTCAACGTTGGCGTCACGAACAGGATAGGAACCCACCCGTTATCACCGGGTATTGTGCGCTTAGAGACTGTGTTCTATACTGAATGTGGTGCCCGCCCTAGAAAAACGGGCACCATTATGTGCGTTATCAAGAACAACATAGAACCTCCCATCGTGGGCCGGGTCCCAGAATGGCGCCAAAAGCTGAGCACGCCCCGAGCAGCAATTACCATGTATGTAGATGTGTCCATCAAGGTGGGGGAGCTGCCCCCAGGTGTGGCCGACAGCAAGCAGCCATGGGACCGCCCCAGAAAGGGGAGAGGAAAAAAGAAGAAAACTGGGAGACGGGGTGTGGTCTCGAGCAGTCTAGACAGACCACACCCGGCAGGCAAGATGGAAGGAGGTCAGCCTGAAGCTCCGGCTTGTGGTCTGCAGTCTGCGGCAGAACCCCTCACCGTGGAGGGGATGCTAGCCAAGTTGTCCCTGGAGGACACCAGCTTCATCCGTGATGAAATGCAAGGACTGGGCAGGAGGATGGAAGAGGCCCAGCGAGCTGCGATTGCTGCCTGGAGAGCAGAGCTGATGGAGAAGTTGGTGACCCGGCAGCAGTCAGCGCTGCAAATGACCAGCAGCGCCCCAGCCCCGGCGGAGCCTGACCAGAACGAGGAGGCAGGGTGCAGCACAGGAGCGGCCGCGGGAGCAGGTAAGAGAAGACTCCCTGTCCCGGGCGCTGAAAGCGCTGACCTGCTCCTGGGCCCCCTGGTAGAACTCCCTGTCCCGGGAGCTGAAAGTTGTGATCTGCTCCTGGGCCCCCTGCCGGAACCTCCGTACCCGGGCGCGCATGCGCCCACTCCGCTCCTGGTCCCGGAGCCTTCTACCCCGGGCGCTGATGAGTAAGACCTGCTCCTAGGCCCCCTTCAAGAGCCATTAGCCCCCACACCCGAATGGGTGTATGGACGTGCGGTCTGGGACTGGTCCGCGGAGGTGGAAGGCCGTAGCTTCCTGCTGTTACCTGCTCCTGAGCCCTTAGCCATCTCCGGGAGGGAAGAGGACCAGTTCCTGTGGGACAACCCTGGGGGGGACCTCATGGGGTTTCCCCGGGAAACCAGAGCCGAGGCTGCGCGCCGAGTGGAGCACTGCATGAGGGAGCTGGCGCAGCTGGAAAAAGAGCGGCACCTCCGGCGGGTGCGCTGGGAGAGACTAGAGGCCCGGAACATGGAGGAGAAGGCCCGGGCCCGCAAAAACAAGGAAGCTGCACATGGTCCCCGTGCCGAAGGGACTGTGGTGAAGTTTAACCTGGATGGAGGATGGGGTTTCATCTGGGAACCACACAACGAGACGGATCTTTTTGTCAACAGGAGGGATGTGGAGTCCCACCTGAAGGAAGGACATCCGGATCGGAATCTCTACCCTGGTGATCTCGTCACCTACACCAGGCATAAAGGTGAGAGGGGCTGGTATGCCCTGAATGTCCGCAGGGTGGTAGAGGAGAGTGAACCCTCGCCATCTGGAGCTGATGACCCGGCTGGGCCAGCCTATAGTGGACAGGAGTCGTTTCCCCAGAGGAAGCACCACTATTGAGCAGTAGGTGGAACTGTACTGTATATAGTTACCCAGGGGTGGATTAAGAGTAGCAAGGGCCCCGGGCAGTTTAGAAGGCGCGGGGCCCCCCCCCACACCTGATTTATCACGTGACATGTCACATGATCCCCTGTGATAGATCATGTGATAGTTCACGGGAAATTAATTTGGCACAATATTAATTGTGCTGCCCCATCTGAGAGCAGCACAATATTGGGGCAGATACCCTGATTCCAGCGATGTGTCACTTTTTCAGCTGCTTGTTGTCATTTTGAGAAAATCACCGTTTCATCTGCTGCAGATCTAGCAGCTCTCTGAATGCTGCGCTCTGTATAGCCCCACCCACACCACTGATTGGCAGCTTTCTGCCCATGCTCAGTGTACACAGAAATCTACTGATCAGTGATGGGGGTGGAGTCCTACAGAACTTACTAGTCATCTAGTGATAATTACCTTCTGACAAATCAATGATTTTATCAAAACAACACTAAGCAGCCCAGTAAGTGACACATTACTGGAATCAGTGCCTCTAACCCTACATTATGCTGCTCTCAGATTAGGTGGCAAAAACCTGATGACAGATTCCCTTTAAAGGAGCTGTAAACACAAAAAAAATACAAGCCATTTGTGAAATTAACTTTTTTTCATTGTTAATTCACATTAGACTGTATCTTCAACACTTTTGTCAGCAGGTCTTATTACAGACTCTGAATAGGGCAGCTCTCTCCCTCTCCCTCAGCAGAAAGTCACAGCATGGTTAAAAAACGGGATCTTTTATGATTTTCTCATAATAAATAAAAAAGGACATGCAAGTCCTCCAAACTATTTTCCATTTCTCTATAGGGGAGGTCCTAAATCTTTCTTGTTCTTTAGTTGATCACATGTCAAAAAGGCAAAGCATTTACTATGAACTCGCCTAAAAAAATATACACTTGGAGAGTAATATCATCATCTGCATGTAAATATTCCTTGACTCTAAGGGCTCGCTCACACTGTCGTATAACACGGCCGAATGCTATGTGATGTTTTATCGGATAGGACTCGGCCCTATGTTATACTATGGGACAGTGCAGATCTGCGATTATCGGCATGAGAAAATAATCTCATTCGATATTCGGACCATGTGCACCCATACAAGTCTATGGGTGCACGTAAAACATTAGACTGCACTCGGATGTCATCCAAGTGCAGTCTGATGAACACTCACAGAGACTATGGAGAAGATGGAGAAAGTAAGTTCTCCATCTTCTCCATATCTGTGCTGCGAGAGAATCGGATCACACTCAGTTGAAGCTCTGAGTTTGAGCCGAGTGTCATTAGCATAATTGGCCCTATTCTCTTGCATGAGAGAATATATGGCTTAGTGAGTGGACCCTAAAACTGAATAGTAGTGACGGACAGGTACCTCACAAGCGGGATCCATGTAGCTCTCAGATGTCGTGTAGGTAGGGCTTCATTCCATGGGGTAGGGCTTAATTTCAAGGTATATAAAAAAAAATGGACTTCAAATAAAAATTAAATGAACACAAAAAGCACTAATTGAATTATTTTTTTCGTATTTATGTTTGCAGCCCCTTTAAAAACCCTTTGAGGACCAAGGCACATATATGTCCCATAGTTTTAAACTGGAAAAAAATTTGATTGAATAAAATTTAAGGTCCTCAAAGGTTTAAGTAGGTCATAAATTCATATGAATACTTGCTCATACAATTGCACATGCCAAAAGATGAAGAAGAACAGAATCAAAAATATGACATTAAGTGGAGCACTTACAGGTATTCAAGGTGAAAGAGACCAGCAAAGGCATCGTCTCGAATGACAGTAAATGAGTTAGAATTCAGCAAGCTGAAAATGAAGACAGCAGGTTAGAAGCGAACCAGACTTTATGGTGCTCAGAATTAGTCAAGCAGAATTTATTGACTGCTCTTGCAAAGCACTGAGACTCCCGCGGTGTATAGATGGCGGCGTGTGGCCTCCCGCTGTGTATAGATGGCGCCGTGCGGCCTCCCGCTGTGTATAGATGGCGCCGTGCGGCCTCCCGCTGTGTATAGATGGCGCCGTGCGGCCTCCCGCTGTATATAGATGGCTACGTGCAGCCTCCCGCTGTGTACAGATGGCTACATGCAGCCTCCCGCTGTGTATAGATGGCACCGTATAGATGGCTACGTGCGGCCTCCTGCTGAGTATACGTGTATAGATGGCTACGTGCGGCCTTCTGCTGAGTATAGATGCCGCACAGCGCCCCCCCCAGAGACAGCAGGAGGTCGCACAGCGCCATCTATATTCAGCGGGAGGCCGCACGTAGCCATCTATACACAGCGGGAGGCCGCATGGCGCCCCCCCCAGAGACAGCAGGAGGCCGCACAGCACCATCTATACTCAGCGGGAGGCCGCACGTAGCCATCTATACACAGCGGGAGGCCGCACGGCGCCCCCCTCAGAGACAGCAGGAGGCCGCACAGCGCCATCTATACTCAGCGGGAGGCCACACGTAGCCATCTATACACAGCGGGAGGCCGCATGGTGCCCCCCCCAGAGACAGCAGGAGGCCGCACAGCGCCATCTATACTCAGCGGGAGGCCGCACGTAGCCATCTATACACAGCGGGAGGCCGCACGGCGCCCCCCCAGAGACAGCAGGAGGCCGCACAGCGCCATCTATACTCAGCGGGAGGCCGCACGTAGCCATCTATACACAGCGGGGAGCCGCACGGCGCCATCTCTACACAGCAGGGGGCCGCACGGCGCCATCAATACACGGTGGGGGGCCGCACGGCGCCATCTATACACAGAGGGGGGTCGCACGTAGCCATCTATACACAGCGGGGGGCCGCACGTAGCCATCTATACACAGCGGGGGGGCGCACGGCGCCCCCCCCAGATACAGCAGGAGGCCGCACGGCGCCAACTATACTCAGCAGGTGGCCGCACGCAGTCACGCACACACACAAACATATACAGACATATACATACACTCAAACACATTTGAAACACAAAAATACATATAAACAGACATCACACAATCATATCTGCCCATCACACACACACAAACAGACATCACACAATGATATCTGCCCCCCCACACACACATACAAACAGACATCACACAATGACATCTGCCCACACACACACACATACACACATACATACGCACACAAACAGACATCACACAATGACATCTGCCTACACACACACACAAACATCACACAATGACATCTGCCTACACACACACACAGACATCACACAATGACATCTGCCCACACACACATACGCAGACATCGCACAATGACATCTGCCCACACACACACACAAACAGACATCACACAATGACATCTGCCCACACACACACACACGCACACAAACAAACAGACATCACACAATGACATCTGCCCACACACACACAAACAGACATCACACAATGACATCTGCCCACACACACACACACACATACAGACATCACACAATGACATCTGCCCACACACACATACAGTCATCACACAATGACATCTGCCCACACACACACACAAACAGACATCACACAATGACATCTGCCCACACACACACACACACACACAAACAGACATCACGCAATGACATCTGCCCACACACACACACAGACATCACACAATGACATCTGCCCACACACACACACATCACACAATGACATCTGCCCACACACACACACAGACATCACACAATGACATCTGCCCACACACACACACAGACATCACAGTGACATCTGCCCACACACACACACATACACACACAGACATCACACAATGACATCTGCCCACACACACACACAGACATCACACAATGACATCTGCCTACACACACACACACACACATACAAACAGACATCACACAATGACATCTGCCCACACACACACACACACACACACACACACAATGACATCTGCCCCCCCCACACACAGACATCACACAATGACATCTGCCCACACACACACACAGACATCACACAATGACATCTGCCCACACACACACACACATACAAACAGACATCACACAATGACATCTGCCCACACACACACACAAACAGACATCACACAATGACATCTGCCCACACACACACAGACATCACACAATGACATCTGCCCACACACACACACATACAAAAAGACATCACACAATGACATCTGCCCACACACATCACACAAACAGACATCACACAATGACATCTGCCCACACACACACACACACACACATCACACAAACAGACATCGCACAATGACATCTGCCCACACACACACACAGACATCACACAATGACATCTGCCCACACACACACACATACATACACACACACATACATACACACACATACACACTCGCCATCCCCCGGCTCGGCTCCAGTCCTCAGGCTCTTCGGTGCAGCAGTGCAGGCCGGGTGCGCACTGCGTGACGTCACAGCTAGGAGACACGGCCGCGCACAGGGCCGTGTCTCCTAGCAGTGACGCGGCCGGGCCAGCACAGGAAGTTAACTGCTGCAGTGCTAGCCCGGCCGATGAAGAAGTAGCGGCGGCCGCTGCTGGGGGAGCGGTACGGGGCCCCCCCTCCCGCCACTGCTACCGGTATGTGCCGCGGTGGCCCGCACATATAATGAGGGCAATCCGGCATTAGACACCCCGCCCTGAGCCGCGGGCCCTCTGGAGGCTCGGGGCCCCGGGCGGTCGCCCGGATTGCCCTCATTATAATCCGCCTATGTAGTTACCTGGAAGGGTACAGCAATGTTGGTGTGAACAGGAAAAAGTTATGAGTGTGTTTCCATAATTACCCGTTAAGGGTAACAAAGACTGACAGGCTGAGGACTGTGAGCAGCCAAGAACTGACCTTGTAAATAATTGCACTTCTTAAAGTGCCCCTTATTGGTTTTATATTAAAAGACCACTGAACAAAAACCCGTTTGGCGTGGCCGAAGACGTGGTCCAACACCTGGATCACCTATGCCCAGCAGCTACGCCCAGGGCCTATGTTGAGGGTTTTCGGACGGGTCCCTCATGTTCACCAAAATTGCACCTTCTCCAGTGAGATGGACACCCGGTTACAGATCATGCAGTAACCTGCTAAGAATGTTTTATGTGAAAAATGTTTTATATAAGTGAAGGCAATGTTATTGAAAATGCATTTATGATGTTTTGATAAAGAAATCAGTAACGTTCAAGTAATGTGCCTCCCATAAAGGGAAGAAAAGTTGTTTGCAAATTCTTCTATGCGAATGCATTCTAAAATTGCATGTCTTTAAAATATTTTGTGTTCTACTCTGTTCTAGCCCACGGACGTGCTGTGTTTTACCAAGGGGGTATGTGGTGCCCATGCGGGTTCAGTCACTACAGAGGTACTGCATCTCACCCAGAGGTGTGGTATCTCACTCTCAGGTAAGGATGGAGTACTGCCCGGGACCCTAATACCTGCATCCAACACATTCCACTTCAGTGGGGGCAGGGCGAGATTGCACCTAAGGGAGAGCACAGTCCCTGGTCCCTAGCTGGAGGGTGGAACCATGTAGTGGGTGTGGGTGGAGGACGTAGTTCAGGGGAGCACAGGAAAGGAAGTGATATAACAGAGGGAACCATCTTGGGAAGACAGGTCAGTCAGAGGAGGACAGTGAAAGGAGCAGGAGCTCTGTAGGAGCTCTGCTCAGGAGGAGGGCCTAGTGAGAGGCCCAGGAGGTGAGACCAACTGAGGAGTGGAGCAGGAAAGAAGGCTCCAGGAGGAACGAGGGGATCCTAGGGGTACGGGCAGTGCTGGAGGCCACCTGTACGCCCGAATCTACCAGGACGTTTAAGGATCAAGCCGCAGAGGGGACCAGCCCCTAACTAGTGAGAATTGCAACGTTCAGCTAATAACCGGAGGCTTCTGTACTTTTAGGGTGCAGTTGCCATAGCCACAATTACATCGCCGAAAAGGTGGCCACAGAGGGTCCAGGGGACTGCAGGTCGCCCGACAAGACCCGAGGCTACCGGCTTGGGACACTGATTGTGAGGCGCAGGGCAGGAGGGTGAGAGCCAGCGCAGGAAGACGACAGAGAGGCACACAGAAGGGGGTCCCGTTAAGTGCTCTTGAATTACCTGAAGGATTGCTGAACCCCTCCCTAAGTAAGCAGAGGACGAAGTGGGAAGTTACACCGGTACCTGTAACTTGGATTGCAACAACTGTGAGTAAACCCTGAAGACTGCACTCCACTGTCTCTGTGAATTACTGCTGCGCCATCATCCCTGCACTACACTGCACCACAACTGCTACAGCAACACCTATAACATCACTATTGACTGCCCTGGAGCTAAGCTCTACCTGTGGAGAGCTAAACCAACTCTGCTGCATTAACAACTCCAGAGGATCTGCTCTTAAGCGGCGGCTCCCTTTAGCAGCATACCACAGGTGGCGTCACGAACTTTGTATAAAAACTATAAATCCCCTGTAAATATTCCCTTTTATTGACCGCCACTGTGACATCTCCCAGCATTGACCGGCCCGGCACCGAGTACCCCACGGCCCAGGGGGCGCGTCAAGGGCATGGATGTCAACTTAGCTAAGTCAGTTGGCTGTATCTGGGTCTTTTACACTCTTTAAGTGACCAAGCAAATACCCCCATTTCATATAACCTGATCATGGATTAAAGGACCACTGGGTTTGAAAACCTTTGTCACCTAAAGCAAATGTGGACCGCCTAGAATTAAAGAGGGAGTACTAGAGCTGAGCATAAAGATTTGCAGGACCCTGGTCCAGTGGCCATATTGGCAGTCTGTGGTTGTCCGACCAGATCCCTGCGAACCTCCACTTTCTTGGTGGCCTACTAATCTGAAGAGGCGCCAAGGAGGTCTGTAGAGCTCTGCTCTGGCGACCACAAACAGACCACCAATGAGACCACTGGACTGGGTCCTGTGAATCTTGCTAAACTCTAGATGGTACCCTTTGGTACCTGGACTCTAATGACCCTGCAGTGAAATTGCTCCCCTATTGATTGGAGGACCTCACTAAATTACTCTCATGTGACCTAATCCAGTGTATATTTCATAAACTTGTAGTAATGAGCTGCATAAAAATGCTATAAAGGAGAGTGAACGGAGGTCTCCATTACTGCATACATACCCATTCCTGCCTAATACGTGATGGGTAGAGATAGAGGCTTTCCTAGGGGAATACACTGCTTAGTATGAGGGAGTGAAGCCTAATTGGAATTCGACCCTTCTACCATCGCATCATGTGACAAAATCCATTAATTGTATGCAGAATTTATAATCACAGTAATCAAGACTCTGTGCATATAAAAACAGAATTAATGACGCTATACCCCTAGAGGAATAGTGTTTATAGGTACAGTAATTACCAGAGGAAGAATAATTACATAATGAGATTTGTATATGTCAAGTGTCTGGATTTGTTAAATATGAAGAAACCAACATGAGATAATAGAACGTAAACTATTTTTTCATTATATATTCCTGTTTCTTTTTATCATAGTGGGCAGTATTATAGTAGTTATATTCTTGTACATAGGAGCAGTATTATAGTAGTTATATTCTTGTACATAGGGGCAGTATTATAGTAGTTATATTCTTGTACATAGGAGCAGTATTATAGTAGTTATATTCTTGTACATAGGGGGCAGTATTATAGTAGTTATATTCTTGTGTATAGGAGCAGTATTATAGTAGTTATATTCTTGTACATAGGAGCAGTATTATAGTAGTTATATTCTTGTACATAGGGAGCAGTATTATAGTAGTTATATTCTTGTACATAGGGGGCAGTATTATAGTAGTTATATTCTTGTACATAGGGGGCAGTATTATAGTAGTTATATTCTTGTACATAGGAGCAGTATTATAGTAGTTATATTCTTGTGTATAGGAGCAGTATTATAGTAGTTATATTCTTGTGTATAGGAGCAGTATTATAGTAGTTATATTCTTGTGTATAGGAGCAGTATTATAGTAGTTATATTCTTGTGTATAGGAGCAGTATTATAGTAGTTATATTCTTGTGTATAGGAGCAGTATTATAGTAGTTATATTCTTGTACATAGGAGCAGTATTATAGTAGTTATATTCTTGTACATAGGGGCAGTATTATAGTAGTTATATTCTTGTACATAGGAGCAGTATTATAGTAGTTATATTCTTGTACATATGGGGCAGTATTATAGTAGTTATATTCTTGTGTATAGGAGCAGTATTATAGTAGTTATATTCTTGTACATAGGAGCAGTATTATAGTAGTTATATTCTTGTACATAGGGAGCAGTATTATAGTAGTTATATTCTTGTACATAGGGGGCAGTATTATAGTAGTTATATTCTTGTACATAGGGGGCAGTATTATAGTAGTTATATTCTTGTACATAGGAGCAGTATTATAGTAGTTATATTCTTGTGTATAGGAGCAGTATTATAGTAGTTATATTCTTGTGTATAGGAGCAGTATTATAGTAGTTATATTCTTGTGTATAGGAGCAGTATTATAGTAGTTATATTCTTGTGTATAGGAGCAGTATTATAGTAGTTATATTCTTGTACATAGGGGGCAGTATTATAGTAGTTATATTCTTGTGTATAGGAGCAGTATTATAGTAGTTATACTCTTGTACATAGGAGACAGTATTATAGTAGTTATATTCTTGTACATAGGGGGCAGTATTATAGTAGTTATACTCTTGTACATAGGAGGCAGTATTATAGTAGTTATATTCTTGTACATAGGGGGCAGTATTATAGTAGTTATATTCTTGTACATAGGGGGCAGTATTATAGTAGTTATATTCTTGTGTATAGGA
Source organism: Phyllobates terribilis (assembly GCF_046119375.1). NCBI lineage: Eukaryota > Metazoa > Chordata > Amphibia > Anura > Dendrobatidae > Phyllobates > Phyllobates terribilis. The sequence goes on from NW_027362767.1 coordinate 144,588,938, forward strand.
GCAGTATTATAGTAGTTATATTCTTGTACATAGGGGGCAGTATTATAGTAGTTATATTCTTATACATAGGGGGCAGTATTATAGTAGTTATATTCTTGTACATAGGGGGCAGTATTATAGTAGTTATATTCTTGTACATAGGGGGCAGTATTATAGTAGTTATATTCTTGTACATAGGGGGCAGTATTATAGTAGTTATATTCTTGTGTATAGGAGCAGTATTATAGTAGTTATACTCTTGTACATAGTGGCAGTATTATAGTAGTTATACTCTTGTACATAGTGGCAGTATTGTAGTAGTTATATTCTAGTACATAGGGAGCAGTATTATAGTAGTTATATTCTTGTACATAGGGGGCAGATTTATAGTAGTTATATTCTTGTACATAGGGAGCAGTATTATAGTAGTTATATTTTTGTACATATGAGCAGTATTATAGTAGCTATATTCTTGTATATAGGAGCAGTATTATAGTAGTTATATTCTTGTACATAGGGGCAGTATTATAGTAGCTATATTCTTGTACATAGGGGCATTATTATAGTAGTTATATTCTTGTACATAGGAGCAGTATTATAGTAGTTATATTCTTGTACATAGGGGCATTATTATAGTAGTTATATTCTTGTACATAGGAGCAGTATTATAGTAGTTATATTCTTGTATATAGGGGCAGTATTATAGTAGTTATATTCTTGTACATAGGGGGCAGTATTATAGTAGTTATATTCTTGTACATAGGGGGCAGTATTATAGTAGTTATACTCTTGTACATAGGAGGCAGTATTATAGTAGTTATATTCTTGTACATAGGAGCAGTATTATAGTAGTTATATTCTTGTGTATAGGAGCAGTATTATAGTAGTTATATTCTTGTGTATAGGAGCAGTATTATAGTAGTTATATTCTTGTGTATAGGAGCAGTATTATAGTAGTTATATTCTTGTACATAGGGGGCAGTATTATAGTAGTTATATTCTTGTGTATAGGAGCAGTGTTATAGTAGTTATACTCTTGTACATAGGAGGCAGTATTATAGTAGTTATATTCTTGTACATAGGGGGCAGTATTATAGTAGTTATACTCTTGTACATAGGAGGCAGTATTATAGTAGTTATATTCTTGTACATATGGGGCAGTATTATAGTAGTTATATTCTTGTACATAGGGGGCAGTATTATAGTAGTTATATTCTTGTGTATAGGAGCAGTATTATAGTAGTTATATTCTTGTACATAGGAGGCAGTATTATAGTAGTTATATTCTTGTACATAGGGGGCAGTATTATAGTAGTTATATTCTTATACATAGGGGGCAGTATTATAGTAGTTATATTCTTGTACATAGGGGGCAGTATTATAGTAGTTATATTCTTGTACATAGGGGGCAGTATTATAGTAGTTATATTCTTGTGTATAGGAGCAGTATTATAGTAGTTATACTCTTGTACATAGTGGCAGTATTATAGTAGTTATACTCTTGTACATAGTGGCAGTATTGTAGTAGTTATATTCTAGTACATAGGGAGCAGTATTATAGTAGTTATATTCTTGTACATAGGGGGCAGATTTATAGTAGTTATATTCTTGTACATAGGGAGCAGTATTATAGTAGTTATATTCTTGTACATAGGGGCATTATTATAGTAGTTATATTCTTGTACATAGGAGCAGTATTATAGTAGCTATATTCTTGTATATAGGAGCAGTATTATAGTAGTTATATTCTTGTACATAGGGGCAGTATTATAGTAGCTATATTCTTGTACATAGGGGCATTATTATAGTAGTTATATTCTTGTACATAGGAGCAGTATTATAGTAGTTATATTCTTGTACATAGGGGCATTATTATAGTAGTTATATTCTTGTACATAGGAGCAGTATTATAGTAGTTATATTCTTGTATATAGGGGCAGTATTATAGTAGTTATATTCTTGTACATAGGGGCAGTATTATAGTAGTTATATTCTTGTACATAGGAGCAGTATTATAGTAGTTATAGTCTTGTACATAGGGGCTGTATTATAGTAGTTATATTCTTGTACATAGGGGGCAGTATTATAGTAGTTATATTCTTGTACATAGGGGCAGTATTATAGTAGTTATATTCTTGTACATAGGGGGCAGTATTATAGTAGTTATATTCTTGTACATAGGGGCAGTATTATAGTAGTTATATTCTTGTACATAGGGGGCAGTATTATAGTAGTTATATTCTTGTACATAGGGGCAGTATTATAGTAGTTATATTCTTGTATACAGGAGCAGTATTATAGTAGTTATATTCTTGTATATAGGGGCAGTATTATAGTAGTTATATTCTTGTATATAGGGGCAGTATTATAGTAGTTATATTCTTGTACATAGGAGCAGTATTATAGTAGTTATATTCTTGTACATAGGAGCAGTATTATAGTAGTTATATTCTTGTATATAGGGGCAGTATAGTAGTTATATTCTTGTACATAGGGGCAGTATTATAGTAGTTATATTCTTGTACATAGGAGCAGTATCATAGTAGTTACATTCTTGCATATAGGGGGCTGTATTATAGTAGCTATACTCTTGTTGATAGGGGGCAGTATTACAGTAGTTATATTCTTGTACATAGGGGCAGTATTATAGTAGTTATATTCTTGTATATAGGGGGCAGTATTATAGTAGTTATATTATTGTACATAGGGGGCAGTATTATAGTAGTTATATTCTTGTACATAGGGGCAGTATTATAATAGTTATATTCTTGTATATAGGGGGCAGTATTATAGTAGTTATATTCTTGCACATAGGTGGCAGTATTATAGTAGTTATATTCTTGTACATAGGGGGCAGTATTATAGTAGTTATATTCTTGTACATAGGGGCAGTATTATAGTAGTTATATTCTTGTACATAGGGGCAGTATTATAGTAGTTATATTCTTGTATATAGGGGGCAGTATTATAGTAGTTATATTCTTGTACATAGGGGCAGTATTATAGTAGTTATATTCTTGTATATAGGGGGCAGTATTATAGTAGTTATATTCTTGTACATAGGGGGCAGTATTATAGTAGTTATATTCTTGTACATAGGGGCAGTATTATAGTAGTTATATTCTTGTATATAGGGAGCATTATTATAGTAGTTATATTCTTGTTGATAGGGGGCAGTTTTATAGTAGTCATATTCTTGTTGATAGGGGGCAGTTTTATAGTAGTTATATTCTTGTACATAGGTGGCAGTATTATAGTATATATATTCTTGTACATAGGAGCAGTATTATAGTAGTTATATTCTTGTACATAGGGGCAGTATTATAGTAGTTATATTCTTGTTGATAGGTGGCAGTATTATAGTAGTTATATTCTTGTACATAGGGGGCAGTATTATAATAGTTATATTCTTGTACATAGGAGCAGTATCATAGTAGTTACATTCTTGCATATAGGGGGCTGTATTATAGTAGCTATACTCTTGTTGATAGGGGGCAGTATTATAGTAGTTATATTCTTGTACATATGGGCAGTATTATAGTAGTTATATTCTTGTATATAGGGGGCAGTATTATAGTAGTTATATTCTTGTACATAGGGGGCAGTATTATAGTAGTTATATTCTTGTACATAGGGGCAGTATTTTAATAGTTATATTCTTGTATATAGGGGGCAGTATTATAGTAGTTATATTCTTGTACATAGGTGGCAGTATTATAGTAGTTATATTCTTGTACATAGGGGGCAGTATTATAGTAGTTATATTCTTGTACATAGGGGCAGTATTATAGTAGTTATATTCTTGTACATAGGGGCAGTATTATAGTAGTTATATTCTTGTACATAGGGGCAGTATTATAGTAGTCATATTCTTGTACATAGGGGCAGTATTATAGTAGTTATATTCTTGTACATAGGGGAAGTATTATAGTAGTTATATTCTTGTACATAGGAGCAGTATTATAGTAGTTATATTCTTGTACATAGGAACAGTATAATAGTAGTTATATTCTTGTATATAGGGGCAGTATTATAGTAGTTATATTCTTGTATATAGGGGGCAGTATTATAGTAGTTATATTCTTGTACATAGGGGGCAGTATTATAGTAGTTATATTCTTGTACATAGGGGCAGTATTATAGTAGTTATATTCTTGTACATAGGAGCAGTATCATAGTAGTTACATTCTTGCATATAGGGGGCTGTATTATAGTAGCTATACTCTTGTTGATAGGGGGCAGTATTATAGTAGTTATATTCTTGTACATAGGGGCAGTATTATAATAGTTATATTCTTGTATATAGGGGCAGTATTATAGTAGTTATATTCTTGTACATAGGGGGCAGTATTATAGTAGTTATATTCTTGTATATAGGGGGCAGTATTATAGTAGTTATATTCTTGTACATAGGGGCAGTATTATAGTAGTTATATTCTTGTATATAGGGGGCAGTATTATAGTAGTTATATTCTTGTACATAGGGGGCAGTATTATAGTAGTTATATTCTTGTACATAGGGGCAGTATTATAGTAGTTATATTCTTGTATATAGGGAGCATTATTATAGTAGTCATATTCTTGTTGATAGGGGGCAGTTTTATAGTAGTCATATTCTTGTTGATAGGGGGCAGTTTTATAGTAGTTATATTCTTGTACATAGGTGGCAGTATTATAGTAGTTATATTCTTGTACATAGGAGCAGTATTATAGTAGTTATATTCTTGTACATAGGGGCAGTATTATAGTAGTTATATTCTTGTTGATAGGTGGCAGTTTTATAGTAGTTATATTCTTGTACATAGGGGGCAGTATCATAGTAGTTACATTCTTGTACATAGGAGCAGTATAATAGTAGTTATATTCTTCTACATAGGGGCAGTATTATATTAGTTATATTCTTGTACATAGGGGGCAGTATTATAGTAGTTATATTCTTGTACATAGGGGGCAGTATTATATTAGTTACATTCTTGTACATAGGAGCAGTATTATAGTAGTTATATTCTTGTACATAGGGGCAGTATTATAGTAGTTATATTCTTGTATATAGGGGGCAGTATTATAGTAGTTATATTCTTGTACATAGGGGGCAGTATTATAGTAGTTATATTCTTGTACATAGGGGCAGTATTATAGTAGTTATATTCTTGTATATAGGGAGCATTATTATAGTAGTTATATTCTTGTTGATAGGGGGCAGTTTTATAGTAGTCATATTCTTGTTGATAGGGGGCAGTTTTATAGTAGTTATATTCTTGTACATAGGTGGCAGTATTATAGTAGTTATATTCTTGTACATAGGAGCAGTATTATAGTAGTTATATTCTTGTACATAGGGGCAGTATTATAGTAGTTATATTCTTGTACATAGGGGGCAGTATCATAGTAGTTACATTCTTGTACATAGGAGCAGTATAATAGTAGTTATATTCTACATAGGGGCAGTATTATATTAGTTATATTCTTGTACATAGGGGGCAGTATTATAGTAGTTATATTCTTGTACATAGGGGGCAGTATTATATTAGTTACATTCTTGTACATAGGAGCAGTATTATAGTAGTTATATTCTTGTACATAGGGGGCAGTTTTATAGCAGTTATATTCTTGTACATAGGGGCAGTATTATAGTAGTCATATTCTTGTACATAGGGGCAGTATTATAGTAGTTATATTCTTGTACATAGGAGCAGTATTATAGTAGTTACATTCTTGTACATAGGAGCAGTATAATAGTAGTTATATTCTTCTACATAGGAGCAGTATTATAGTAGTTATATTCTTGTACATAGGGGGCAGTATTATAGCAGTTATATTCTTGTACATAGGGGCAGTATTATAGTAGTCATATTCTTGTACATAGGGGCAGTATTATAGTAGTTATATTCTTGTACATAGGGGAAGTATTATAGTAGTTATATTCTTGTACATAGGAGCAGTATTATAGTAGTTATATTCTTGTACATAGGAACAGTATAATAGTAGTTATATTCTTGTATATAGGGGCAGTATTATAGTAGTTATATTCTTGTACATAGGGGGCAGTATTATAGTAGTTATATTCTTGTACATAGGGGCAGTATTATAGTAGTTATATTCTTGTATATAGGGGGCAGTATTATAGTAGTTATATTCTTGTACATAGGGGGCAGTATTATAGTAGCTATATTCTTGTACATAGGGGCAGTATTATAGTAGTTATATTCTTGTATATAGGGAGCATTATTATAGTAGTTATATTCTTGTTGATAGGGGGCAGTTTTATAGTAGTCATATTCTTGTTGATATTGGGCAGTTTTATAGTATATTCTTGTACATAGGTGGCAGTATTATAGTAGTTATATTCTTGTACATAGGAGCAGTATTATAGTAGTTATATTCTTGTACATAGGGAGCAGTATTATAGTAGTTATATTCTTGTTGATAGGTGGCAGTTTTATAGTAGTTATATTCTTCTACATAGGGGCAGTATTATATTAGTTATATTCTTGTACATAGTGGGCAGTATTATAGTAGTTATATTCTTGTACATAGGGGGCAGTATTATATTAGTTACATTCTTGTACATAGGAGCAGTATTATAGTAGTTATATTTTTGTACATAGGGGGCAGTATTATAGTAGTTATATTCTTGTACATAGGGGCAGTATTATAGTAGTTATATTCTTGTACATAGGGAGCAGTATTATAGTAATTATATTGTACATAATAAGCAGTGTGGGTAAATATGTATAATAAAGTATACCTTTTTTAGCCAAATTATTTAGAAGCTTTCTTTCAAGAGGATCATTAAAGGGTTTACTTCTTCTACTCACTTGTACCCGTACTGCCTAGTTTATGACTACACTCTGTATTGCATTTACTTACTTGGGAAACAGATGACAGCAGACATTACTTTTTTTTTCCTTTCTTTTTTTTTTATTATATCTTTTTTTTTTTTTTTTACAAATTTTACATTCACTGTCTTTATAAAAATGCAGATGATGTCAGTCAATACAGAAGGACAACGGGTCGTTCAGTCCGGTGAGTTGGACTTTTACATGTTTATAATAAAGGGTGAAGGGTGCAATTGTGTGTAAGGGTGAACAAGTCAGGAACCTGCCATAGTCATTAATCTTACCTGATTAACTGAATGATCTTCTGAGGGGGAGGATACCTTGCATGGTGTTTCCATATTTAGTTTCATTCTCAAAATCAGTTGGGTAACAATTAGTTAACATCCCAGTACAGGTGGGAAAAGAAAAAGTGACTGGTATGTAAGGATGAAGTCACCAAGAAATTGGAGGCCATCACTGGTTTATCTCCAATGGCTTTTTACCAGGGGCTTCCTTACAGAGTCACTCTTTCACCTTCGTGTGGACACATGGTACATTTTGAATAGACCTTCTAGGGTGAAATCACAGCAATTTTTTTTTAATATTGATGACACTTGGGCTCCAATGGGGTCAACCTGGACCCCAATCACTGGACACTTTAGTTTTACTTTGCTAAATGCATTAAAAAATTATCCCAAAAAGTCTTTGTGATGAGCAAAATGGTGAGTGGGGAGCTTAAAGAGGTTGTCTCATGAAGTCCGAGCATCAACTGCTCTGGTGGTCTGACTTATCGAATCGTCACATGGTCGACCATTCATTTGAATTTGCGATGTATCGTACTATATTTTTCCTTCAGTAGCCAACTAGTGACCTAAGGAGCTAGAGACAGATATGAAGACAACCCCTTTAAACAGCTGACCCTTTTAGCTACTCCTCCACTTGGCGCGGCCGTGCCTAGTGAAGACATCAGAAGGAAAGAACTGGCAGTGATTTTTTTTTTTTTTAAGCATTTTACAAGTATTGTACGTGTCAACGTTTCTGTGGAGACTTAATTGGGAATGAAGGAAATTGTTGGCGCGCACGTCTGCGATCTTCAGAGTTTGTCACTCTTTGTAACATAATTAATTCCGATCTCACGTTTTATGTAAAAATCAATTAGCACAAGACAAGCGGCCAATCTCGGTCTGGATAGACGCCAAAAAGTTTTTGAATTTATTTTCCCAGCGTTCGTTTTATCTAACGTCTTCTCCACTTCAGGAGCCGATTATCTGAACAGTGCCACACTTCTCCACAGGTCAGGTGTGACATTGCTCCATTTAGTTGGATTTTGCAAAGTAGCAATACCAGAAACGACCTGTTGACAGATGGGGCACTGACAGTTGAATCTTTTACACAAAAATTAAGTGGATTAGCGTGAAGACAATTGTTTTCACACAAAAAAAAAAAAAATAGAAGTTTTTGGATACTGGTCAAAAAAATCCTGTGACTTCTGTGTAACTTTTGAAAAGTGGAGATAGGAAATAGGGCTTCATATTGTATTTTTCAATGTTGCCCCAATTTTAGTTCCCATGTCGATTAAGAACTGGAGTACCATGTGCTGGTTTGCTGCAGCCCTCCTCTTTCCATGCCTTGTAGATATGGTCTCCCAATTTTTGCTCATATTATAGTACTTGTGGAAAGGGAGAATGGTGAACAGGTTCACACCATCCATAAGGTAGAGGTTTAGGCCTCATTTTTGCCCCAGTGGTATACACAGCCTTGGTGAAAACCTTGGTAGAACTTTTCAGGAAGTTCTGTTTATGGCCAACTTCCCTTGACCGCTGGAGGGGACAGGTGACCAAATGAAGGCCATAAGGGACCCATTGATGGAAAATTTGTTTTTGCGGACAGGAAACATAAAAATAAAAAACTAAGGGAATCTGGAAACTAAATCGGACACTACAGCACCCAAAGTCCTGAACTTGTCTGTAGAGAAGGTAATTCTCAATAGTGTCAAGTGGAGCACCCAAAAAGCACCCAAAAGATGATAACCACTCCGTGACAAAATAAATACAGACTTGTGTTGCTACAATCGCACTGTTCATAATACTAGATTGAAATAAGGCACACATGTACACAGACTATCCATTGAGCTAACTGGATTCAAACAAAGGCAGAGCCGCAAGGCCGAGAATCTCTTACTCTTCTCGAGGAACTTGAAGTCTTGGCCAACTCTGTTCGGACACTCGTTAAAAGAGGCAGTAGATCAGAGCCCCGTTCAATTTGAGCACACAGTGCTTATATCTTGGCTGGCATACATCACCCTGATCATGAATATATAGCGCTCATGTACAGTAAGTCACCAGGGATTTAAGGACAGCCGAGACGAGACAGTTGACTTGCGATACTGATAAAGTGAGAAAATCATAATATGGTGGGCCACCATTGTTACCTAATCGTAAGGGGGGAGGTCACATTATAGTCTGCCTCAGGCACCAACATCTATTCCCCAATATGTTTCTTTTGTTATCTATACATTTTCAGTAATATAGAAGTGAGTTTCTTGCCCCTACACAGTAGGGTATTAAACCTCCTTTTATATGGAGTTAGGTTGTGAAATATATATTTATATCTTTATATATATACACACACATGGATGTATATATATATATATTAATTTACATTTGTTCTATTCCTCTTGAGGTATCCTTTCGTTGTATCCAACTGCATCCAAAAACATTTCCTCAACTCATTCCTCATTAGTGGTATTTTACGGCTCAGGGACACAGATAAAGTCCATTGAATTGATCCGTTGCTTGGTATGATCCGTGATGTTACTCCAATGGTCAGCCCTCTCAATACTGTCAACTTTCTATGGACCAATCAAAGGTCATTGGACATCAACTTAGGTCAACAGATCATGCTCTCCAAATAGAGGAAAACGGTGTAGTTAGGTAGAATACTTAAAAGTGAACAGATGTCTACCAGCCAACAGAGTCCCACCATGGCTTCACGTAAGGCCGTTTGATAGGGTTTTAGTGGCTTAGTCCATCTTAATGCTTCCCACCACTCTCCAGTCCTTTCACACAACATTCCTGTTTGCTGGAGATGACTTGACATAGATGTTTTTGAAGCACTCTTTTAGAGTTTTAGAACACCAAGGCAAATTTCATAGCATCTGTTTCCACATTTCTGAAGTTTGAAGAGTCTTTTGTTTGGTAGAACTTCCAGAAGTGATCATTAATACTTAAACTGGTTTCCCTCCTTCACTGGGGAAGATGGCAAGAACAAGGGGTTTGTAGACATCTCTGGTCTCAAAGATGGGGTTCTTTTCACCATACTCCTCTGCATTGGTGTTTGCTCTGTGTAGCTGTGTTGGCGAGATAGAAAAACACTGTGGCTATCCATAGGCACTGGGGTGCCTGTTGAATGCATCCTTGTGAGGAGAGGAGGCGGATGTTGTCTGCTACTTTGTCCTAGGCTATGCTGCCTTGAAACCAAGGGCCCTCCTGGACCTATGTTCATGAGCTTGTGCCCGGAGGATAGAGAATGTCTCTGGGATGGGTGCCTAGATTGTTTTTCTAAGCATGACTGAGGAGTAACATCTGGTGGAATGTCCAGTCTCCTGGGCAGACTGTCTCTTGGAAGCGTCGAGGAGCTATAGTAAGGAGCACTTTCAGTGTCGGGAATTTGGGGCTGTACTCTGTTCATGAATGATACAGGGGAATGAGGACTGACGGCTTGTGGGCTTAACACCATCATTCCTGACATCTTTCTTGGTGACCCTCCACCCTCTGGAAGGTGTTTTAGAAGTTCATCAAGAGTGGTCATCTCACCACCTTTTGGAAGATAACACTGCGAATGACGATTCAAAGCCCTTTCAGAGTTGGGTATCTTTTTATCATCTGCATAGCTAGAAAGAGGTTGGTCGTATCCATGCATGCTGCTTGGTAGGACCAGAGTACTAGGAAACTGAAATACTTGGGAGTTTGAAACAGGGAAATGAAACACGGGGCTCTTACTTTGAATCTCTTTAGCATTATTACAGTTCTGGTTTCTTTCCCATTGGTTCTTGAAGGCTTTGAGGTTCTTCATTGGCAGTTCTGGTGTGGACTCTGGGGTGGGAAGACCCTGAAGCTCCGGATGTTCCTTGCCACCAGCTTTGGTGGTCTCTGTAGGCTGCTCTTTGTCACTGTGAAGAAGAGTGGTATAGAGTTTAGGAGAAGTTGCTTCCATCATCCCTTCCTTGGACTGACTGTCCAGTAGGCCATTCATTTTTGCCAAACTCCTCAGGGAAAGTGGTCGTTGAAGATTGGATTCTGGATCCTTAGTATTGTGTTTGTTTTTCTGGAACATATGGTTGCAGTAACAAGAGACAAACAGTCCAGAGAAGATTGCTCCAACCACAAAGGCTACAAAAACACATCCGATAAGGAAAGTGAAGTGGACCGTCTTGGTTGAATCTTTTCCCATGACCTCCTGATGTTTACCTTCAAGAGAAAGGAGAAATATATAATTTATATATTATTGTAACGTGACAAGACTTTACCTTCCGGCCTTCATATCAGCCAAAATTATATAAAATTTGGTATTTGAGCATTGTATGGTGGTATTTTTTAATGCATATTGTGACTTTATAGCCTTGATAGTAAGTCAACTTTTTTGACCATTGTATGGAGCTGTTATTTAGATACTGCATGACGCTTAAACAAAGTCATGGTATTATTTGTACACTGTGGTCGGGAAGTGCACATAAACTGTACCGCAAATCATATTTTTTTTATACTTTCATTATTCAAGTACTCTTTAAAAATGTAGCCAAGACTGCACTTGTTCCAAACTTCCAGTCACAAAACCAAAAGGTTGTTTATTGAGAAAACATAGAAGAATCGAGTTTAAAATTCTGTTCAGGTATAGAAAAAAAAGTATCCGAAACCTTGTCTGCTCCTTTGAGATCGGAAGAAAACACAACAAACGACGAAGGAACAGCCAAGGGTCCAATTATCTGTACAGTCTCAGTGCTGGGTTTCGATGCAGTGCAATGTTCGAAGACAATAATGATGATGGTGGAAAATGGGCCTAATACGGAACTAAAAAACTATCAAAATGTTTGATGGGGGGGGGGATAATTTCAGAGGGTGGGATACTTCTATAAATCTGATGAACATGTGATAATTATGACTTTTTTTTGGGATATTAAGCTTTTCCACTCCAAAACCTTACCATAATTTGGAATTTGTTATACTTGCACAATATACTTACGCAAACTTGCCTGTCTTGCTCAACTTTAGGTCGGCCACAATATAATTTTATATTCGCCTTAAGAAGTTCAAATATGATTTAAAGTTTCAATGTTTAGTCTAAACCACAAGGCTAGGCTACATAACTAGGGTGGCAATTCTACCTGATCGTTTTTACATAAATTTGTAATGAAACAAAACTTTACAGGCTCTGAAGGGTCGGAGCGGGATTTCTCTTTTTTGTTGGTTATACACTATATAGAACTTTGAGTGATAAAGGGTCGTCGAACGGCAGGAAAATGGTCCCGTGTACAATCTTTGTCTCGATGCCCCTTTTTACTAGGCCCTTGTACATTTCATTGAGTCCTTTTATGGAGTTGAGTAAGCTAATAATCTGAGCCGGTTCTTCCTGGCGACCTGAGGTTTCCTTGAATATCTCCGTTAAGAAGCATTGTCCCGCCGATTGCATTCTCCGCTTTTCCTCTATCTCTTGTGTCTGACTCATGTCGCAAAAGAGACCAAAGAGATGTTTCAGCAGAAGAAGCCGCAGAGTCGCATCAGACATCAAGGAGCTCGGAAAATCTATGCGATGTGCCATTCAAACCTCCGAAAGAGTCTCTCAGTCATTGTTGTGTTAGCTAATGTAACCGGCCTTCATCCCTAAAGACTGCCTGGCATGAGCCGAGCCCTAGACCCGAGACAACTTCATTCAAACTAGCGAGTGCCGAGTGTTAGTAATGGAATGAAAGGCGGGAGCCAATCAAACCGGAGCGTGCTCAGCTGCCAAGAGGTAATGAGCTCTCTCCTTCAAAGCCATGACGGAAGGTAGGCCAATCACAAAAACTATTACACCACTTTTATAATTACACACAGACTCCTCCATGGCTCCCTCTAATCTTTCCACACTTGGAATTGTTACATTTTTTTTTTTTTTTTTTTCGAAAGCTTTGACGTTCTTGGAGTAATTTCCTTTACAGAAAGTGTCGGGAAATTGCATTTTCTTCGTATCCTATTCTAGAATCAATTATTTTAACCCAATTCATGCCGAGGTGAGGACTGGGGACGAAGACATAATTATTTCTCAACTTCGAGATCTACAAATTGTCGAAAGGTTTTTTTTTCCCCTAAGTTTTTCTCCCTATTTGCTAAAGATTGATGTATTTCAGAGTCAGCTGCTGGTATAGTATCTCCGAGACAGGTATGAATAGACTAGCTCTATATTTACTTTACTGTCAGCAGGGAACGTGGTTGAGTTTCAGGGACAGAGATGGGGGATTTGGTTTTGTTTTTGACAATTCGGCAAAAAATTTCAAATTTGTCACCATTCATGATGTAAAATGACTCTGTAGCTTAAGCTTATACTCATATGTGCAAAACTAGTTACAGCTCAAGGACAGGGGTTTGAGGAATACTTGACAGTCAGAAGTGACAGGGAATGGGTTGTCAGCCTTCCAAACCTCTAAAAACAGAACCTTTTCCTCTGGGGTAACACATAGGTTATAGGCCAATAATGAAATTTGAGGACTTTCCCAATACTTCTATTTGCCCTGTGTTGGAGAAAACCACATTTAAAAAGGAGAAATGTATCAAGAACCAAAAGGCTTGACATGATTTGGAGCTTTTAGCCTTACAATTTGTTGCCTCAGGTCTACTGTCTCTTGAAGATCAAAGTAGAGACTAAGACCGGTTTCTCAGATTGTTGTCAGACCTCCCCACCTCTTTTGGCTGGTCAAAAACTGCAACTTTTCTTTTGTTTTACACATGATTTATGAACCAAAAATGTAAGCTTGATGACTTTCCCAATTGTCTTATGTGCCTCATCAATGGGGAACTCTATCCAGGACCATTGTTGGAGCTTTCAGCCTCACAATTGGCTTCTCTGAGCTCCTTAGGAAGCGGAGGTCTACTGGCTCCTGGAGTAAGAAGCTTTTTGGTTACCAAAAGTGACAGAGAATAGTTTTTCTAATGGTTGTTAGACATTTTGCTAGTCAAAAACGGGACCTTTTATGGAACCAGAAAAGGTTAAATCAGTAAGGGGGGCTAGGAGAGATGATCTGTGACTTTTTACTGGTATAAAAAAGGACAACTGTAGGACCTACACAAGGAAAAGCAGAGAAAATCTAGGGGTTGTCACTCCTGAAAACACCAGCCATGGGGCAGTTATGCAAATTAAGTGACCATGGCAACTAATTTCAAGTAATATCCCCTTTAAGAAGTGGTGGTTTTCTACATTCTGATGAGGAAAAGTAAAAGAATAAAATAGAGTGAAGAATTCAGTTCCTCTAGGCAAAAAGCAAACAAACAAAAACTATAAACACCCACTATGTCTCATACAGAATACTTTCGATTTGTGAAGTTTTCCAGAAAATATAACATGATGAATTCGACAAATTATAACACAATTATCACATGTAAAGAAAGCTTTGCCGTCTCATGCACGGTCCATGCACTGCCTGCCACAAGCACGCTCACAGCCAGTAGATATCTAACCAGGACACGATGGACAAAGCAGATGTTAAGTCTTGCATCAAGGATGGGTGGAAGGGATGTGGCTGGGAAAGGGGTTGCCGCACTGTGGGTACAAGCCAGGACTAACCTATAGCATCTAGATGTCTATGTTAATTAATCAACTAAGAGCCTAGGGCTGCAAAGAACGAACATCCCTCTTACCCTGGGTTTTTAGATTGTGCCAGGCAGAACGTTGGTAGTAACCGTCTGATGTCACGCCTGGCGGGGCGTAGTGAGGCCAGCCTGGGTGAGTCACTTCCCCAAGGGAGGCAACACTGGCAATGGAGATGTCTCTGCTGGGTGGGACTTTCCCTGCATTACCAGCAAGAAATAAAACATAATAAAACATAGGCAAAGGCAATATCATCAATAGCGGTGAATAAGATGAATCATCGGGGGGGAAGCGGAGCAGTGGGGGAAAAGCGGTGGTGGGGGTGGGGATCTGGTTAATGTGACAATTGCAAAGCACCATTCAGTGTGGCTCAAGAGCTAAGTAACCCAGTGTAAGAGGAGACACCGGAATCATTACTGTCCTATTGAAAGGGCTACCGGGATATTGAGCTAATTTAAAGGATTACTCCATAATATGGTACAAATAAGCTAAATGTGCTGTGATTAACGCTAGCAATTCAAATATTACACTTATTAATGACTGTGATTAATACAGATAAGAAAAATCGACCAGAAAGAGGTCAGATTTCCATCCAAAAGTCCCACCCCTTCTCCCAACACATAAAGTATGGCATGCAAACATATGGACAGTGCAGAAATTGGGACATTAATACAGCTCCCACTTTACAATGATCTCAACCTTTAATCAACAAATCCAACAGACCTTAACATGACAAACGTACTCCCATGCTCTACTTGATGCTTTTAAAGGAGCAGCAGCCCGAACATTTAGATTGCCAGAAAATATTTGTAGGAATTTAGCGTATTTTTGACATATGGCTATGGCAATGTGGGAGGATAAAGGGAGATAAAGCACTGTGTACAGACATATAGACTTCTGAACTGCAGTCACCTTGGTCAGTCACAAGGTGGCAGAGATGCTCTGAATTCCAAATGCCAGAGAACATATGGGCGTAAAATTCTATCATTTACTTATTAGTCTGTACTTTTTTCAGATTTTTTTTCTCACATAAAGAATAGAAAAACATAAATATTTTTATGCCTTCAAATAATTTTAGACCCTTTATCCTTTAAGTGGTCTAATTCCATGTCACAAAATAAATGTCATCTTATAATATATATATATATATTTTTTAAAATTCGCCAACGGTTTACCCTTACCATCATTTATGTATGCCCACCATCCAAGACAAATGCCTAAAAACTTTAACCCCCAGCTTGTAAACCTAACTTTTTCATTAATATTTTTCTTTATTTTTTTTTAGGAGGTTTTTTTTTTTTTTGCTACAAAACTTTATTTCATACAACATTACAGGTATAATTTAGGAGGAAAGTAAAAAAATATGAAACAAATACAAAATGGGTAGAGGAAAGCGGAGGTACGGGTGGGGTATCCAGTCAATGTGACAATCAGAAAACAGCATTCAGTGAGGCATTAAAATTAATATAATGTAACATAAAAAAAGTTTTAAAAAATAAGACTTATCTTGTATTTCTTTCTTATATTGAATTAAAATCTTTCATTGTAAAAATATTTTTTTTACAAATTATTTTCAAGTAAGCAGTAAAATTCTTTTTTTTTTTTTTTTTTTTAGCATTTGTTTCCACTTTTCTATATGTCCCCCCCTACTTTTCCATACCTAAGGAAAGGCCTGAGGCTTTACACCATTCAGACTTCTTTGCACTAATGGGCCTTTTCCTACTTTCTGGATACTGTGAATAAATGTATGTTTTTGATCCACTCCTACTTTTTTTTTAAAAATGGAATTTTTAAAAAAGAACAACAAAGTATAAAGTAAAAAAGTTAAAAACTACTAAAGACTAGAGAGAAAAAAAATTGAAATCTGTATTTTCTTCCGAGATGAGGAACATATTCTGTAAATTAGAAAACACCCTCCCCTGCTTGGTTTTCTGTTGCTGGGGGGTTAACTCTTGACATTCATTCCGGTTTGGTAACTTTCCACTGATCTGACGGCTGTTTTTTCTCTCTCCCTATGTATGTCACACTTCAGTAAATCTTTCCATCTGACAAACACCTCTCTCTAGAGTGACAAATCCAAGCTTAAAGCAAGACGTCTTAAAGATACGAGATGGGATCCGCTGTTAAATTAATGATATACCGTCTAGTCTAATCCTCACTGTAATACATCGACGTTGCCTCCTCTTCCCGCTGAAATGATCCCTGTTTTAGTAAAGTGTCGCCGGTTCACAAATTAATTCTTATCAAGTAAAAAAAAAATATTAAGACCTAATTAAAATGTCCTTTTTTTTTCTCTTATCCGACACCGTCTGTACATTTCTCTTGAGAATTAATTTATATGGACAGGCGGTAATAGGCTGATAATGTTCTAAAATGTTAGTGCTGGTAATGAAGACAACGGATATGTCATATGAGATGCTGACTAAAAGACATCTCATTAGGAGTTTTGGAAGAGAATGCCAAAAATGTAACTCTCCCTCCTTCCCCAAAAAAAGCTAAAAACGTAGAAAATTGGAAAAAATAAAAAGATCCCTCTTGTTATTTTATTCTACAAAACATTTCTCAATCTACTTTCTTAGCATTTCGCTTTTTGGTAATGTAACCCCCCCAACCCCATTTTTTAATTTGAATTGGCAAATTTTTGTAAAATTGTTTTTTTTTTGCCAATTCTTAATTTTTGTGAATGAAATATCAAAATGTTGTCAATAGGGTTGCAATAATCCAAAGCCATTGACCAATACACATGACCCTTATTCATAGACTCTAAGGTATCTTCTAGATCTTTGTATGGTAATTTATATCGTCCTCGGAGGCATATTTCTTGGGCAGCGTGGACAATATTTTTTCTCATGGATTCTGTATAAAATCTATTTCAAGGCACAGTATAGGCCCCTAGACTTTGATGGGGACCTAATTATGGATCTGTATACGTGGATACATGGTGCCGACATGTTCCTTAGGTCTTAAACAAGGAAACGAGTCTATGGGGTGAATGATGGCAAGCAGTTCAAATTTTGGAAATTTGTTAAAAGCAACAAGTTATAATGTTTTTGGTCTACGACCATTGGAAATTTCTTGTAGACCACGCGTGACCTGCAACATTCACAGGAGTTCAACCACAAAACTATGACCACCTTGGCCAAATGGCTTTTCGTTACAATGGTTTCATACCCACTTTGGGTGATGACAATTTTTGTGAAAGACCATGTGAATGAAGTGAGGCAGAAAGCATTGGAAATGATGGGATATGGGCAGGGAAAGGTTGACAGAAGGTTTGGAAGAAGAAAAGCACAAGAAAGTTACCATAAGAAGAGTCACCTTCTATGTCTGTACTTCCCGAGGCGGTGACAACATCTGGAAGGGAGACACAACAAAAAAAAAAACTGATCAATATAGAGATCGAGAAAATGATCGATCAAAAATGGGCGGGCAGGACTAAATTATTATTATTTTTTTTTATTAGCTTAAAGGTTTACATTTTTATGTACAAAGTCAACATTTCGGATCAATGATTATTTAGAATTTTCAGAATGTATGTGGATAAATAGAATTGATAAGAGATAATGAAGAAAAAATGTAGAGAAATTAATAAAATTTTGAAGTGAGATAGTTATAGACATAACGAAAATAAAATCACAAGGCGCTTGCCGACTCCGATCGGGAAGCCTCGTGGTTCTCGTTCTGTTCCCAATGCACAATAACAAACAGTATCATAACAGTCGTGGGTCTTAAGAACAGCGCGTTTCGCAGATTTCCTGAAGTCAATAAGCTCAGTGTGAGTCAGGAGCCGGCGGTGAACAATCATCCACTGTAGTGAACTCATGATCCACTCTGTGAGGTTACAAAACATAGAACAATCTTATCTCCAGGACTACAATATGTCCTTTACTGTCCTTAGAGTTTTGGAGATAATGATTCTTTTGGACCTCCCCTATTTTTCCTATAATCAGTTTGGAGGCCTGGGGGGTGTAAAGTTTCACTCTACGGCTTACGTCATGTCTTAATTTTCATATCACACTACCTCACTAGTGTTACGCTGGATCCAGACATGTTAATGGTGCCATGGTCTGGAGAAGGTCAACTGTTTACCAAATGTTGCCTGCTCGAAAACTGTACACAGATCTGTATCACATTAATAGGGCTATTTACAAAATGGCTGGGGTCACAGTATCTAATACATCAAATGATCTCTTTACAGAGGTTGTCCAAGACTGTCATGATGACCTATCCTATTAAAGTGGAGCTGCAGTGCCTAGGAATATGCGGTGCGGTATTGGATTTGTAGACAGTCTACATCTAGACACCATCAGAGCTTATAACAGCTGATCAGTTAGGGGGTGCTGAACCCACACTGATCCGATATTGATGACTTAGACAAAGATTTTATCTTTGGGATATGGTACAGCAGAGGTCACCTATTTACCAATTGGTGCCTGCTCGAAAAATGGACACAGATTTGCTTCTAATGACAGGTCATCAATGACAGCCCTCTAAGGTCTTGACTACCTCTAGTAGGCCTAAGCTGTATTTGGAGGTGGCCAAGCCCCTTTCCAAGTAAACCTCACCCCGTTTCAAAGTTGAGAGTCGGCACAACCAAATTGATTTGTTTACACAAGCTTTATCCTATGTTCCCATCTGTGTTCAGAGCTCTGGTGCCACATTTTATCAGATGGCGCTAATTTTGGTATGAAAATGGCAGACAATTTGGAAGAACATGACATGACCCCATTGATTTACACCCAGTACGAGGTGACAGATCTGACTATGGTCTTGGTTTCCAGCTCGGGTTTCCATTAGCTGCCATCTACTCTTCCACTATTATATGGTTATTTTATTAGATATCTCAGACTTCTTATCCAAAGGAAAAAAGTAGCTCTATTGGAGTTCCCCTTTAAGAACATCAGCTCTAACTTTCTGCTCTATAATGACCAAGAGAAGAAACCAGAACGAAGATGGCTGATACTAGAAAAGCAGATAAAGCTCCGTAGCTCAATGTAAAAAATTAATGCAACCTTAAGGACGGATAATAAATAACGGCAACATCAGACTGCAGAATAATAGCTACCGGTCAGCATTTGTCTTGTAAATGTCAGGACTCATAATGGGATCTTTACTTTGCAGCATGGTTAGGCGGTATATATTGACTTTATTAATGTGGAGTCTTGTAATGTGCCCAGAAGGCTTCGAACGTCGTGAAATATGAGATTGGGAATCAGACTAGAGTAAAACCCACAAGTTAATATACGGGCATCTTCATCCCTTCTGCCTTACTGTGGAGCCCAGTCACTGAGGCCTCCTGCCGAGACAGGACTATCTGTAGGGCACACATTTCACCACATCAGCTCCTAGAAAACATGACTTTCATGTCCTACAAATAATCTCTTGTCACGCTTACTGCAACCCCCATGAGTTCTCATTACGACGGATGTATTAGCTTTTATCTGGAACCAAGTCCAACCATACACGGCTGTACCATGCTGACTATTTTTGTAGCCACCTAATAAGGTTATTAGCTGGTGGGTCGCTCATCAGCGGGATCAGCCAGTCTTCTATGCCTCCAGAGTAACTAACCTTTTCTTTAGTTAATTATGAATCCGCCATTGAAAAGTTATGAATCTTTGTAATATACTCCATTACTTTATTTTGCTTCTTTCTTTTTCAAACTCCATGTTAAGAGTGCTGTTTGACCTGCTTAGTTTTGCCTTCTTTAGTAGCTGCTTTGAACTGCAGCTCTAATAAGAATCTGTACTCAATTCCTATTTACAAACACTCTTCCAGTTTCTCTGCTCCACTCCACCATGCTCCCACTATTGTAAATAGTGTCTGAGTACAGGTAGATTCTTGCTGGAGCAGCAGTTCAAAGCAGTTGCTAAAGGAGCCCGAACTCGCCACCTATAACAGCATTTTCAGGATGCCATTTGATAGAGAAGAAAGCAAGATAAGGCAATTGTGTTTATTACAAAGATTTATAAGTTTGCAAAGGCTGATCAATAAGTAAATTAAAAAGAAAGTTTAGTTACTCTTGAAGCATATTAGACTGTTCCAATATTACTGTTCCATATTAGGCTGTTACAATATTTTTAGATGGATATGAACTCGGCAAACATGGGTTCTCTTCTATGCCCCATAGTAACGTAGATGCTAGTCCTTGAACTGCCTCTGGCCTCCGATAGAGAACATTTTGGAAAGTGTGTTGCTCACCTTGACAGTTGCCTCGATGCTTTGGCTGCTCAATATCTTGCTCAAATCCAACCCTAGAAGTTAATAAACAAAAAGTATGTTGAAGTATATTACTGATGTTCTTGCCGACGGAGACCATGGAAGGATGATATCAAATCAACCTTCTACAAATTGGCCAGGCATGACCTTTTCGAAAAAGTCCAAAAAGAAAAGAATAAGAGGTCAACTACCAACAAGAAGAATGGAGTCCTTCTTGATACTGGCAACACAAGAGAAGTTAGGAAGTTCTGAAGAAAGACCGGAGATGTTCCTTCAGCAATGTTCACAGAGGAACCAATAAACTGGAGTCCAAAACCCCACACTGGCTTTCTAAGCCCAATATGGCCATATACATCATGCAGCATATACATATGTAATTACACTTCAAGTCAGTTTTTATTGCTATATTTTAGTACTCCTGCCACAGAAATCATCTTAAGCATAATTTATGGGTTGGGAAGTTAAGACGAAGATCCCTTAATATTTATTTGAACAGATTATTCATATTTTAGCTGCATTTAATTAGATCTTAAGGGACAGACTACTCCATTCATTAAATGTTAATCTTCAGTTTGCTATAGGAGATGTGCCCCTGCCCCGGTATACCCCGAGCTGTTACATTATATATATATATATATCTTCCATGTTATATTACCTTATGTCACCTCGGTAATTGGCACAGTTCCCTGATTTTAACCACACGCAGTAAGGATCTCTTGATGCCAGGCAACTTCTGCGGGAAGGAAAATAATTGACTTTTGTATGTTACAACTTTTTTTTGTAATGGGGGTCTACGACATTTTCGGACCAGGTACAAGCCGATAAGAAAAGCAAAAAGAGAACACAGTCTGTAGGAGAAAGCCTGGAGCTTAGCACCATTCTTACGGAAAACCATCATAGACATCCTTACATCGGAGCCCCTGTAGGCACCACGCTAGGTTGGCAGCCTTCCAAAGATCTGAGGCTTGAGTAGGATGCATTTGGCAAGAAAGCTTTTTCTAGCCTTCGATTGTCTCTTGGCTCCCATCGCAATAAGGAGCCTGCAAATTAAAGCTTTTCCCGTTCCGCCACCAGAGTTGCAGCAGCGGGCACCCTGGGACCCCTTCAAACATTATTGCTCGGTTCCTAATAATGATGACTTTGTGGTAGGGTTATTCAGCCTGGCGTATTTACCCGCTGGCGGAAGGGGTGGGATTGTCTCATCGAGAGGCATGCAGAGAATGAATGACTAGCCATGAATTGTAAGCCGCTTTGTTCTTGAGATGCACACATGTGATGTGACTTTATTAATGAGATTATTACAGAGTCTGGTTCATTTTACTTAGAACAGAAGGGATTTTTTTTTTTCCAACTGCTTCCAAAACAGGCGGGAACAATAGATGTGAAGCAATTGTTGCAATGAATACAGCCAACTTATGCAACACAAGCCACGGCTTTCCTTTCTTCTCTTCATTATGGTCCATTCCCTTGATTGATGGAGCCCTCATTACATGCAACATTTAACATCCCAGCAGAAAAATTGGTGGTGTATGCGGGCAAAGCTAACACATATTGATACTACAATCTTAGGGACCAGGGCACTCGGATGTATTTAGCCTCAGATGTGGGCAAAGCTTTGACAAAACCCCAAAATACCCCCTATTTTTGGTCAAACAACACCCCAGTCAGTATTACCTACCTCCTACAGGTCCCATATGATTCACATCGGCTGAGAGGAACGCGAATGATACAGCTCGAAAACGCTACAAACAGGGCGTTATTCTCTCGATCCAACTGCAATCCTAAGATCCTCCCATCGTCCACCTTTCCGCCGCACCTATGTTATACAATATTTCATTGTGTGGGTTGAATAATCCCGGCACCAAGAACTGAACTGAAGGCCCAGCCCTTACCTGTCTTGGTTGTAGACATTAAGTTCTTCCAGGAGGACAGTTTCCACTGTGGAGTTTTCCTTAGTTCCCGTAAGAACCTTAAGAATTTTTCCATCTTCGGACCCCAAGAAGATGACTGTGTAATTTCCGTAAGGACCGGCCGAGGTGTCGGCAGCAATCTGCGTTAGCTTATATCTGGAAAATCAGAATACGGAAAATGAAATAGAAGGAATGTCTCAAAGTGATCTTCTTATAGTAAGATGCATAAAAGGGCGTTCATCTTTTTGGGAAGATGAATAAGAAAAACGGCCATTATCTAAATTAATAGAATAAAGAATAACCCATTAATTTCTCTGGAGCACCTGGCCTTTTTATTCTTTCTATATTGAATAATTTCTCCATACCTGCTGGTTGTTTTTGTAAACCATGGTGTCTCTGTAATAGAAGGCACAGCCTCGTCTAGGAGAGGGAAAGATTTAATGAAGGAAAGGGTCTCATCTGGAAACTCATTGGATGCCTTGTAGGAAGCAGCATTGCCAAAACCAGCACAACACCCGGGCCTGGAAGGGAAAGTAAAATGGAAGGTCAAGATCTAACTTACAAACTTCTAAAAGCTTCAAGCCTCAAATCGTCGATCTCTTTGAAGGCCAAGGCTAAGGATTCTCCTCAAAACCCTAGCTATGAATTACCTTGATGTCTTAAGTTACAGATCTTTTCAAAGCCTCAAGCTATGGATCTCCTGAAAGCCTCTGCTAGCGATCTCCTGAAAGGCTCTAGTTATGGATCTCCTAAAAGCCAAAACCTTTGGATTTCTTTGAAGCTTCAAGCTAAGGATCTCCTAAAAATTCAAGCTATGAAGCACCTCGATGTCTTAAGAGATGGATCTTCACAAAGCCTCAAACAATGGCTCTCCTGAAAGTCACAGGCCATCATTCTTTTTGAAACTTGAAGCTACAGGTCTTCTAAAAGCTTCAAGCTAAAGATCTACTTAGCTTCAATCAATCACCTTCATGCCTCAATAGATGCCATCTATGAATCTCATCAATGCTTTGAGATATATGTCCTCTCAAAGCCTTACACTATGGATCACCTGAAAGCCACAAGGTGCAAATCTTTTTAAAACCTCAAGCTATGGATCTTCCAGTAGCTTCAGGCTACGGATCTCTATAGATCCTTAGATCTCAAAAAAGCCTCATGATAAGGATTTCTTCAAACCTTCAACTCATGGGTCTCTTTGGATTTTCAATCTATAGATCCCAAAGTTGAAAGCTTTGAGAGGTTTCCTAAACTTCTGTATCTCTTCGATGCCTTAAGCTACAAATCTCCTTGAAGTCTCAAGCTACAGATCTCCAGGAAACCTCAATCTTTTTAATGCTTTATGGATCTCTCTGAAGCCTCAAACTGTGGATTTTTAGAAAGACACAAGATATGGATTTGTTTGAAAATTCAGACTACGTATCTTTTAGAAACTACTGTACTTTAGGCCTCAAGTTATCAATCACTTTGAAGTTTCCACTCCTCAAACTATCAATTTCCTTTAAGCTCTAAAGTATGGATCTCTGAGAAGCTTTAACCTCCTGGAAGCCTCAAACTATGGATATCCACAAAGTTCTCAAGTTATTGATCTCCTCAAACCTCAATTTATGAATCTTGTGGAAACCTCAGGCTACGCATCTCCTCTTTTTTTTTTAGACATCTGAGGTGGTACACACCTGGGGACTGGGACTTTATCTTCTGCAATTGGGGTCCAAGCAGATTCGGTGGTCTTTTGCTCTTTGAACTTCCCGTTAAAAACTTTCTCGATCTCATCCATGTAGAAAGAACAAATGCCAGATCCGGTGATACTAGAAGAAAACAAGTTCTAGATTGAGTTACAAGTGGGTTTCTGCTCTCGATATCTACCAGCAATTGAATAACCTCCACCTTAAATCAAAAGGATCCTTTTAGAGAATGTTCTCCTGTGGTTTAAAGCTCGGTACGGCGCTGTGTGTGACATGGAGCCTCAAGTCTTCCATGCAGAAACATTTGTTAATAAGGATTTCTGCCCCAATTATGAGCAGCGGTATTAATCTCTCATTTTAATGGCCCCTCTCCCTCGATGCCCATATGTATGATGCCGTGCAGACGCTAATGTGCCTCCCGTCCAATAGCAACGCGTCCCTGAAGATCAATTTCCTTTATGAGCCGATACATTCGCTGCCATGGAAAACATTGATATAAATGGATTTATTCCCTGCGTCTCCCGGCAGGCTCAGGGATGGAGTCTGCGGCCCGGAGAGGAGGCCTCATTCTCTGGCACCTCGCTCTGATGTATTGCCCTCCATTACCTGCGGTTTCCTTCTTTATAACCTGTAATTTATCGCCCCCTCTTGATTACGTTTTGTCTAGCAGCCGCAGAGTCGGCGTTAAATCTTCCTCTGAACTTTCCCAGCCACTTCATTTCTGTTTCACGGCCCTGCCGGGCATCTCCGTACGGCTCGGTTTTGCTTACCTAATCCACTAATAGGGTCTATATAATGCTCCACTTTGCCTGGACGCGGCCGTATACTGTGCGGCCATTATTGGCGGCTGCCTATGCGCTCATGCAGCTTTCATAGCCCTCCGGGGAGCGTCCATTAATATATGATAGCCGGGCCGCAGGTGCGCGGAGGACGAGGAGGCCCGTGTGCAGCTTCATTATCTAATGCTGCAGGGACGCTGCTTCATCTATCTCCTACCTTCTCTAGTCACATCCAAAGCTAATGTAAAAATAGCATAAAGGGGTAGTACAGGATTGAAAAAAAGTCTGCTTTATTGCAGGTACAGCGCCCCTTATGTCCACAGGATGCATCTGGTACTGCAGCTCCATTGAATTAAATAAATTTCAGCTGTAATACCATCCACAACCTGTACAAAGGGGTGGCGCTGTTTTCGGATGTTTTTATAACCATGTGCAGCTGGAGTTCCTCTTTATAAGCATGCTCGGATTACCCATAGTGCTCCACTGTTTCTTTCCCATCTCACCTGTTGGCCTGGGTGCCGAACACTCCGATGACGGCGGGCCGGCCATTGATGGTCAGGATGTCGCTCATGGACTGGAGAACATCGAAGTAGAAGAAGGAATCACCGGGGACCGAGCAGTTGAGACGAGCTTTCAGGAAGGAGGTCCAGTACTTCTCCAGGACCCGAGGAGAACCGCCCATGTCGTTCTTACAGACTCGGGCCACCCGAGAAAAGGTCACCTGGGGGCAATGCAGAGACACTGCAGTGATGCCAGCATGCAGATGAGAGTTCCCGACCGCCATATACAGCACGCATAATACCGCCAAGTAGTGCCAAATAATACTGCTATATACATCATGCATAATACCGCCAAGTAGTGCCAAATAATACTGCTATATACATCACGCATAATACCGCCAAGTAGTACCAAATAATAACGTCATATACAGCACACATAATACTGCCAAGTAGTGCCAAATAATACTGTCATATATAGCACAGATAATACCGCCAAATAATACTGTTATATCTAGCACAGATAATACCGCCAAGAAGTGCCAAATACTACTGTCATATACAGCACAGATAATACCACCATGTAGTCCCAAATAATACTGCAATATACATCATGCATAATACCGCCAAGTAGTGCCAAATATTACCGTCATATATAGCACAGATAATACCGCCAAGTAGCGCCAAATAATACTGCCATATACATCATGCATAATACCGCCAAGTAGTGCCAAATAATACTGCCATATACAGCACATATAATACCACCAAGCAATGCCAAATAATACTGTCATATACAGCAATACAGCACACATAATACCGCCAAGTAGTGCCAAATAATACCGCCAAGTAGCGCCAAATAATACTGCCATATACATCATGCATAATACCGCCAAGTAGTGCCAAATAATACTGCCATATACAGCACATATAATACCGCCAAGCAATGCCAAATAATACCATCATATACAGCAATACAGCACACATAATACCGCCATGTAGTGCCAAATAATACTGCCATATACAGCACACATAATACAACCATGTCGTGCCAAATAATACTGCCATATACATCATGCATAATACCGCCATGTAGTGCCAAATAATACTGGCATATACAGCACACATAATACAACCATGTAGTGCCAAATAATGCTGTCATATACAGCACACATAATATTGCCATTTAGTGCTAAAATACTGTAAATACAGTAATATAATCTCACTATCAAGTGGCTAAATAACACTTTCCTATACAGCCAGGTGTATCGAACCTCTCCTGCGATACTGTCTGCTGAGCTGTGTATCTCATCTTGTCTTGTGATACCATCTACTGAGCCATGTATCTAATCCTTCCATGTGTGATACTGTCTTCTGAGCCATGTATCTAATCCTTCCATGTGTGATACTGTCTTCTGAGCCGTGTATCTAATCCTATCCTGTGTGATGCTGTCTTCTGAGCCATGTATCTAATCCTTCCATGTGTGATACTGTCTTCTGAGCCATGTATCTAAACCTTCCATGTGTGATACTGTCTTCTGAGCCATGTATCTAATCCTTCCATGTGTGATACTGTCTTCTGAGCCATGTATCTAATCCTTCCATGTGTGATACTGTCTTCTGAGCCATGTATCTAATCCTTCCATGTGCGATACTGTCTTCTGAGCCATGTATCTAATCCTTCCATGTGTGATACTGTCTTCTGAGCCATGTATCTAATCCTTCCATGTGTGATACTGTCTTCTGAGCCATGTATCTAATCCTTCCATGTGTGATACTGTCTTCTGAGCCGTGTATCTAATCCTTCTATGTGTGATACTGTCTTCTGAGCCATGTATCTAATCCTTCCATGTGTGATACTGTCTTCTGAGCCATGTATCTAATCCTTCCATGTGTGATACTGTCTTCTGAGCCATGTATCTAATCCTTCCATGTGCGATACTGTCTTCTGAGCCATGTATCTAATCCTTCCATGTGTGATACTGTCTTCTGAGCCATGTATCTAATCCTTCCATGTGTGATACTGTCTTCTGAGCCATGTATCTAATCCTTCCATGTGTGATACTCTCTTCTGAGCCATGTATCTAATCCTTCCATGTGTGATACTGTCTTCTGAGCCATGTATCTAATCCTTCCATGTGTGATACTGTCTTCTGAGCCATGTATCTAATCCTTCCATGTGTGATACTGTCTTCTGAGCCATGTATCTAATCCTTCCATGTGTGATACTGTCTTCTGAGCCATGTATCTAATCCTTCCATGTGTGATACTCTCTTCTGAGCCATGTATCTAATCCTTCCATGTGTGATACTGTCTTCTGAGCCATGTATCTAATCCTTCCATGTGTGATACTGTCTTCTGAGCCATGTATCTAATCCTTCCATGTGTGATACTGTCTTCTGAGCCATGTATCTAATCCTTCCATGTGTGATACTGTCTGCTGAGCTGTGTATCTAATCCTTCCATGTGTGATACTGTCTTCTGAGCCATGTATCTAATCCTTCCATGTGTGATACTCTCTTCTGAGCCATGTATCTAATCCTTCCATGTGTGATACTCTCTTCTGAGCCATGTATCTAATCCTTCCATGTGTGATACTGTCTTCTGAGCCATGTATCTAATCCTTCCATGTGTGATACTGTCTTCTGAGCCATGTATCTAATCCTTCCATGTGTGATACTGTCTTCTGAGCCATGTATCTAATCCTTCCATGTGTGATACTGTCTTGTGATCCGTGTATCTAATCCGGCCAGCTGTGGATGTGTGATCTGCTGGTGATGCAGCAGAGGGGCAGAGCTGATAGCGGAGCTGCCAGGCTGGTGACCTGGGGGCGGCACAATACGATGTTACTGAAGGCGCAGTCACAATGGCTCTATAGCCCTCAACCTCTGCGGTGCCGGAGCAGAAAATCATCCTCCCGCCTTATACTGGGAAGCAGCCGCCAGTCAGGCGCCAATTCCACACACCTCCACCCGCCATCTACCTACCTTCCCCAGGGTGGTGTACTCCATGGAGATCTCCCGGAAGAAGAAGTACACGTAACTCCCATATTCCACCGCGTGGATGAAGTGGGGTTCTGCAAGAGGAAGAAGGAGAAAGTGAACACAGGTGCTACATACTGCCCCCTAGTGGTCACATCGATATGGAAAATAACCTAATGTACACTGCCCCCTAGTTGTTACATGAACATGGTAAATAACCTAATGTACACTGCCTCCTAGTGGTCACATCAACATGGAAAAAACCCTTAAGTTCGATGCCCCCTAATGGTCACATAGCCATGGAAAATAACCCCATGCACACTGCCCCTTAGTGGTCACATCGACATTGAAAATAACGTTATGCACACTGTCCCCTACTGGTCACATCAATATGGGACATTGCCCCCTAGTGGTCATATCGACGTGCAAAATATCCTTATGTATACTGCCACCTAGTGGTCACACAGACATGGATAATATCCTTATGTATACTTCCCCCTAGTGGTGTCATCAACATGGAAAATAACCTAATGTACACTGCCCCCTGGTGGTCATATCGACATGAAAAATATCCTTATGTATACTGCCCCCCTGGTGGTCACATTGACATGAAAAATAACCTAATGTACACTGCCCCCTAGTGGTCATATCGATGTGCAAAATATCCTTATGTATACTGCCCCCTGGTGGTCACATTGACATGGAAAATAACCTAATGTACACTGCCCCCTAGTGGTCACATCACAGCATTATTCAGCCTCGCTGTGTCCATAGACCACAGAGCCTGTGAGAAGACTTGGGTCTGTCCCTGTCGGCCCCTGGTGGACGTCCCCGGTCCCTGCAGCTGGTGCAGACAGTGCTGTGCTGGAGATCGGGTCCTCACCTCTCAGCCACTTGGAGTCGTACTTGATGGTGCGCAGGACGGGGCTCTTCTCCCCCAGGCTGCGGTAGATGACGGCGTCGCTGGCTTGAAAATCGGCCATGGTGGCAGAATACAGATTGCCATCTACAGGGAGAGAGAGGAGGGTGATGGTGGGAGGGAGCGCGGCGTGTGCTCTGCGCAGGAGCCGGCCCATGTACTACTAAGCCAATTAGTCACAGCCTCGCTGAGCGCAGCGCCCGCTAATAGCCGTACCGCGTATTATTAACACGCTCCGCCATCACTTATAATGGAGGGGCCGATACACTGAAACGCTGCAAGTCTTATCCTACTGTCTGCTGAGCCGCGTATCTAAGCCCATCATGTGTGATACCCCAAGTGTCAGAGTCGGATCCTCAGCATGAACCATACTGGCTCCGAATCTTACCGGTAAACAGCGCCACGTTGGCTTGCTTGGCATCAAATGGGCAGCGCGCTTGACCGTTGAACTCTTCCCCTTCTTGCTCCAGGGTCTTGATCTGGAGGAAGATCATATATGTGGCATACGTCATTATCAGAGGGCGACCGTAGACGAGCCGGACACATGCCTCATCGGCACTGATGGAATCAGCTCAGCTTGTTTATGGCCAACGTGGGGCGTCACGTACTGATAATATAGTTACTACAACTGTATTATCATATAAAAGCCCCTTTCCTGCTCATTAATTATGTGAAAACTGTTTTTCTCTATCTCGTTCCTGTGCGGAGATATCAGTTAAATACCTGAATCCCTATGATAACACTTCCTGTCTCTGCTGAATCCCATCAGCCTGGCCCAGTGCTGGGTCCAAACTAGCTGAAATAGTGGCACATGTAACACGTACCTGATGTGGCTGGAGCTGGAATCCACGCATTGGCTCAATTCCCACATGTAACCGGAAGTGTTGACATGTGGACATTAGAGTGGCGCGCCGTCTATATTTTCAACTAAAGATATCTCCGCACAGGTATGAGATAGAAGGACGCGGTTTTCACTGCTGTAGCCTCCAGCTACAGAGGTTTTATATTTTGATATCGACACATTTTTGTTTGGGGGACACTCACCTTGTAGTTTCGGCACGTGGGGTTGAAAGAGTTGGTGCCGCAGGCGATGAGGGTCTGGTCGTTCTTGGGGACCAGCACTTTGATGTAGTTGTAGCATTCATCCTGCGACGGAGACAATTATCAGACATGATTCCCCAGCAGCAGATAAAGCATGGCTGCTGCCCATATAACTGTGTGACGCTCCGGCAATGCCTCTGAATTCTCCATCTCCCTCCCTGCTGTCACCAGCATTGAATTCCCTCCGTATTTTACTTTCTTTTGTCCGACGAAAGGTAATTTTCTCTCTTTCTGAATGCAGGAAAGATGCCGGAGCCTCAGGAATGAGGAATCGGCTTTTATCTCAAGACGCATCGTTACTCAGCAACGAGACTCGTGTCCAGATCCTATCAATGACAGAACAATGGCGGCTCAGCGCCGGCCCCGCAAGACGACCGCAATCCGTGTGTTATACAAAACCAAAAATTGGTGGCAGAATGATAAGACACCAGAAGTCCTGCCAGAGATGGAAAAACAAAATAAACAGCAAAGGCTATAATCTGTGCCTTATCCCGATATCATCTAAGAAGGCTAATATGGTAAAGACACAGAAATAGACAAATCCATGCTAATGAGATCTAAAAAGGCACCCCGCCTCCCGTCTGACGTCACTCTACGCCAAACGGAGCACATGATATGGATCTACCCTTTGCACCAATGTGACGTTCCGCGCCCCCTCAAGGAGGCGTAAGGTCAGATTGGTACAGTTCTACACCGTCACCTCCTGTCCACACGGGTACAGAGAGGCACCAGGGAGCGAGAAAAGGTGGTCCACTCAGTCACTGACGTAGCCCCACACTCACTCACACCCCTGACAGGCTTAGAGGCTCTTTCACTACTCCAGTGAAGCAGAGCCTGGTCGGCCTGGTAGAGCTGCCACAAGTCTCTATTTGATATAACAGACTTATATCGGGCTAGAAACCAGCCAGGTAGCATGTTCGTTGGACCGAACAACAGATGTAAGGTTCGTGGATCGAGATAAAAGAACAGCCCAAGATTAAATTATATATTTAATCACCTTAGGGGCACACTAAACCATCTACTATATACATAAGGGTTATACATATACAGTGGTCAGAGTTACAAATACAGAAGCATGGTACAACAAGCATAAGCAGATCTTAAAGTCCATTACTAGATAGTTGGACAGCCTGGCTCGGGGGATGGGGGGCCACATGGGGAGGTTGTGGGCCCTCACTTGGTTGGTGGACTTCTCCCACACGTCTTTATGTCACGAGCTCCCCCAGGAAAAGACCATGGGAGGAGACCTAGTTTTTAAACTCTCTGGGTCACTCCCAGGGCTGGACCTAACTCTCCACTCTCTGGTCTAAGCTTGCTACCATCTCCCGAAACAAAAATGGGCTACAATTCCTTACTGGATGCTCCTAGTGAGCCGGTTCTGGAGTCATCGGATCCAGCTGGGCCCCTGCTACGTGTGGAGACCAAACACAGGGGTGCTAGGGGTTTCCAAAAGGCTGGGGCGAGTATTTCCTCGTCCCTACACGCTAGATTGGGCTGGGATGCAGTCTGGCATTCGCTATCTCCCCCTGAGCTAGAAAATCCATTTTGTGAAGAGCTGGGACAAATAGTTCTTCCACAACTCGGTATTGAAATATAGTACCTTAACAAAACAGCACATGTTAGGGATCACTACAGGGGGCCCTTCCTATCAGCTCAGCTCACAGCTGCAGAGAGACACTTGTACTGAAGCCCCCCTCCCTCCTCTCTTACAGCTGCGGGTCGGATTACACTGTGCCCGGAGATCTGTATAAGACCTGACAACCAGGGCACATGTGATTATTCTAGAATATTCTTCACAAATGGCCTTTTGCTAATGAGCTCAAAAAGGCCGGAACAGGCCTCTGTCCACCGAGATCATCTTCATGATTACAGATCATTATATCTATGGCTGAACCGGTCAGTTGGCATGTCATGGTAATTTGCTCACGGAGAGGCTTCTTGGTCCCCGGGCAAGCAACAGTTGCCATCAGGCATATTTTGTGATTTTGCCCAATTTTTGTTTGTTATATCGGGGCATTTACAACCAGCATGTCGAAACAACCGTCTGTCGTCTAAAGGAAATTTCAGTGAATTATTCTGGGCTCTGGTCTTCTATAATAAACCTATTCAGACACAATCTGGGCAGTCACACTCCACTCCATTAAATCTGTGCCTGCGATTGAACGGTCATCTCTATTGCTCCGTTGGCTTTGTGTAAATGTTTGCCTCCTGCAACACCTTCACCGACAATTCAGCCTTGACTAAAATGGATTCTCGGAATGAAAATGTACTTTTATGCCATTCACATTGGTGTCCATAGTGTCACAGCTTGACTGCTGTCCACTTAGCTGGGGCCCTACACTTTTAACTCCGTAATCATATACGGTTGTGTGAAAAAAGTGCTGCCCTGCAGAGTTGTAAGGAATAATAAAGCTTTCTTGTTGTGAAAAAGGCCCCTGAAATGGGTCTGGAGCGCAGCGGTTAGGGTGTACCACTTGCTGTTATGTATGTGCCATTATGGATTCAGACGACAGAGTCCTCGCAAACCTTTCATGTAGAAATAAAAAACGGCAGAAATGTACAAATCGGTGCTCACAAAAGATAAATAAGCTTAAAACGCAAAAAATAACACTTGATTTACCAGGCACTCTTCCAAATAGAAGGAGCACGGTCAAGTCCACTGAAGAAGTGAAATAGCCTTCTTAATGAAAATCAGATAAAATACCACTTTACCACATCAACGATGCAGCAAACGTATCATCCAGGATCCTCCTCCATTACATTTTCAGTATCAGTGTCCTGCTGACACCAGAAGTTTCCTAACAATCCTCCCCAACAAAACCATCACAAGCTTCCTTAAAAAAAACTCTGGGGCAAGCTGTGTATGCTTACAGGTCACATTATATTGTTGTTGAACCCCTTATGAGCAGCAATAAAACGTTCTCCATACATATTATATATAATACCTACAATATATTAATGAATAAAATATAGCTTGCCCCAGAAGAAGCCAACAGGCGAAACCCAGAGTGGTCACGTTTTTTAAATGTGTTTTAACTCTTTTACCTTTGTGAGCATAATAAAATAAACCTAATTGGAAAAAAAACGTGTCCTGCTGTTTTGCTCTCTGTCCAATTGTTCTTTACTAAAACTAGTGTTGGTCCTGTTGGCAAGATTGTTTGTAGAACTATTGGTCTCCGCAGAATAGAGAAGAACATATTTGGACTGGAACTATACCAATACTAGAAGTGTGATGAAGGGGGTGGATTCTGGATGGTGCGTGTTCTGCTTAAAAGATCGCTGATGCCATAAAAAGGGAAATAGGACTAAAACACAAAAAGTTTAACTCACAATTTAGAGTTAAAGAATAATATAAATGATGGCTGTTACGACTGGATCCTGGTGTAATTAATTAAAATTGATTGGGTTTTCATTAGTTGGGGTGAAGGCTTCGGTCATCACATTTCTCCATCCCATTATTGAAGAAGTGTAGTATGATCTTTGAGTTGGTAGTCATGAAGAGAGGGGGCCACCTAAGAAGAAGGTGATGCCAACTGGAATTAAGCCCCTTAACCCAACACAGCCTATAAAAGCCCCCCA
Source organism: Phyllobates terribilis (assembly GCF_046119375.1). Classification (NCBI taxonomy): domain Eukaryota; kingdom Metazoa; phylum Chordata; class Amphibia; order Anura; family Dendrobatidae; genus Phyllobates; species Phyllobates terribilis. The sequence continues at coordinate 144,623,241 of NW_027362767.1, forward strand.
TGTCTTACAAGGAGTTGAGGATAAAAGGGTACAATCGGTTCCATAGTTGTTTTTGAGTGAAGACTAAGCATGGTCATAGTGCCATAGAGATGATCCTTCTGAAGTGTCTTCTTCATTGGTACAGCTGTGGACTTAGGGGGTTGCCCCATTATATTTTGGGCCCCTGGTGTTCGAGCAGATAAAGTTTATAAAAACAGCAGCTGAACAAAAGTTCATGAAGGTTACAAACGTTTATTGAGGAAGTAGTTTTCTCAAGGCTTTAGTAAGAGAAGACTGGCAATGACCTTAAAATGGAGAAATTCGATTTTCAGACTCTCTAGAGTTGGGTTCATTCTTCTTCTTCTTCTACTGTACTGTGTTTTCGAACAGTTTATAGACACAAAAAGATAAATTCCGGGGATCTGTGGTTGTCCCAAAACTATTTGAGACGTCTCCATGTCCAACCCCAGTCTGTCTGGATGCTCTTTTCATTTCCGTTCATTGACTCGTTCGAAAAGCCTTTCCGCCAAACTCCCGGAGGGGGAAAACTTGCAGGTGAGCCATTTTGTTTGAGATCAGAAAACTAATCAAGGAGCCCGTCGTAGAGAGCATCGCGCCAGTGTGGAAGGCGCTGGAGTGTGAGACATTGACAAAGAGAAGCGCGCAGACATCGGTGCTTAGCTCAGCAAGAGAAAATCTGCCGCTGTGCAACATCACAGAGTCGCTGAGTGTACGGGGGAGCGGGGTCATCTGCTGCTCAGCCTCAGCAGCATGCTCTTCTTAATTAAAGGCGAATTCTAATTAGTGCCGGGGATAATGTTATTTTCCCTGGGCCAGCAGTCGGAGCTTTCTCATTTAGGAAATTTTCATTTAGCAGACGAGTAACAAAAGGCCTTGAGCCGGCAGCGATGATCAGGGATTGTGAATGGAAGTTCTTCGGCTCATTTTCGAAGCTCTTAAGAAAAAAAAAATGGTTTTCCGCAATCTATTGTTTGGTACATTCCTAATTTGCTTTTCTGTCATCCGGGGATGGAAGCCTTCCATGTTAATTAGTGGCGAGGAAGAGGAGCTAGATGCCTACACACACCGAGCCAGGCGGGCACCCACTCTACCCATTATGTTAGGACAACTCATGTCCATGTTCATGGATCATTGGTCATCAACATGAAGTATCTGGGGGCTAAAAATGGGCCGTCACAATATCATAGTAGCCAACAGTCTCAACTTTCCTGGCCTGAAACCAATGGGAGCTAATGCTATCCCCCCAAAAAATAAATGTTTTGAATGAGTCCCTAGGGGGTCCCAAGGTGAGCTTGGATGTCCCAATTTTCAGGTCTATCATGACAAGCAACGATGGTTCTCATATAACCCCTACGCTATGATGAATGCCACTTACCGGTTTGCCCCTCATAGCGCAGTTGTCCATGTCCTTCGTTTTCCATGTTATATACTGGAAGAAAAAACAAGATGTGTAATATGGAGACCTTCAACATTGTTTTTTAGCACAGAGACCATCAATGGGTAGATAAAACCCTAAGGGTCACTTCATAGGCCTTCAAACACTTGGCTGATCTGCCCAATCTCCGAGGTACCAGACGTCAATCTGATGTGTACAATACAAGTGTTTCCAAATACAATTTGGGGGGATCTCAGGCCAAAAGGGGAAAGGTTTTCTGAAATCTAGACAAAAGGTGGGTGCTCCTGCTCGATCAGGAGCCTGTGTTTTTAAGGAAACGACCTGGAGATTATAGGATTCCTTAGGGAGTCCTTCAGACCTTATGACTGAAGCTTAGGTCTAGCTCTTCCTGTCTGGACAGTTACATAGCAACACGGGGCAATGCCAAAAGGGGGACACGTATACATCTCTGTTTCATGGCTTTCATCGGGTGATGGGGAAGGACTGCCATACACAGATCTTACCTTGTCTGGTGTAATGGAGTCTTTGGCTTTCTTTAGATCTATGGCGTACACGTGATCCCTGAAAAAACAGCGAAATGGGACACACTTTATCATATAGTAGACATCACTAGGCTTAATGAACACCTAACATGGTTTTATTGGTTGCCACAGGTAACAAGTCAACTCCTTGTCTTGAAAAAGGAGATGGCAGCCATTTTGTATTCGGTTCAGCCACCATTTTGTGACATTTAGCCTGAATATTCCTACATAGATTTTTTTTTTCTATACAATATACTATTTCCGGAGATTGACGAGTACAGTTTATATCTCAAGGCATACCCGTCATTATCTCCTCAGGCGGGAAAAAGGAAATCTGCGCTCTGTGCTGTAATTATACACATTTTCCCCGTCTGCGACATTGATGAATCGTCCAATTACGAAGATGAATTTTGTGTTGAAAAATGGCTTCATAAAGATTACCACATGTGGCAACCAGACCAGACAACCCACCAGTTTCTGACCCACACACCCGACCAGGATCGTAATAACACCATGAACATTTGTGTGGGTGTTTCATTTAGTAGATACCCAGATGGTTAATTATTTTTTTGATCATTTATGGCGGTATTATTTTGGATCTGAGAAGCAGTATTATTTGGGCACTGCATGGTTTTGCTATTTTAGAACCATAAATTACTATTATTTGGCACCTATATGGCACTCTTTGCTTTTTGTTTCTTTTTTTTTGGCACTGGCGGAATTATTTGGCCAGTACTACAATAAGACAAAGTAGTAGACAACTTTCCAAGGTCGATTCGTCTGGGTCCTGGTATCCTGAGAATGAAAGGATCCTTAATTATCACGATCGGTAAAGACCCAGATGTCGAACCCTTAGCGATCATAAAATTATGAATATTCCCGTCTTACCATATTATTACAACTTATAGCAAATAACTATGAAAGTTTGATGAAAACCGTAAAATAAAGAAAATCCAGTTTTTGTTGAGTCCTGTTTATGGGAATGGTGTGACAACCAAAGGATTGTCAGATTTCTGAAGCAGCTAATCTGGTCAACACTCACCTTGCCGCAACAAACAAGGTCTGGTTGAGCTTCAGCATCTTCTGAAAATCCAGGCCAAGATGGGCAGAGTCGTGATCGGTGGTCAACCCTCGGAACCATGGATAGGCCTTTGTACCTTTGGGATAGAGAAGCAGATGTTAATAAAGGAGAAGTTCGTTTTGACTTTGTCTCTATATTTAAAAAGATCATGTTCGAGAATCATGAAGAATGTTCTTAGGATGTTCAGAGTCATCAGGACATAATCAGTGTAATACACAGATTGAAAAAAAAAAACAAAAGCACAAAGAAGAGAGCTCCATGTGTGAATTGGTGACGCCAGAAAAGGGGAGGAAAGTTAATCAGGCTCACCTCCGATGGTTGTGCTGGACAGGCACAACACTGAAGACAGCACATGTGGCTCTTACAAATCGCTGCTGCACCGACCACCGGCCCCTAACGCCTTGAGCTGGAGCCGTGACATTAACAGAAATAAGAAGGAAAACGATGGGTGTCGTCCGGGTGCTGCGAGAAGGGGGTTCAACCAGACCAAGTGGAGAACACAGTTTTAATTGCACTACGCATTTCAGGGACGGTCCATCCCTTCAGGTGGCGGACCGTCCCTGAAACGTGTAGTGCAATTCAATTCTCTCCACCTGGTCTGGTTGGACTCCTTTCTCGCAGAACCCGGACGTTTTCCTTCCTATTCCTGTTCATACATAGATTGAAGACTTTTTTGAGAACATAGAACTTACTTCCACTATCGATGGTCCTTAGGGGACTGAGGTCTTTTGGGAACACGAGTGAGGAGGACGGTTGACATTTGACAAGGAGAAGAACCAGTGCAAGAAGCAGGTGGGACATTCTTATCCTCTTCCAAAGTAACAGAAATGAGAGGGTGGTATCCGGATATTAGGGGATATTCATTATGATCCAAGAGGCTCTGAAATCAGAACACAATAGAAGCACTGATGAGAGTGGAACGAGGACATATTGTTTCACACATGGTGGGATTCCACATGCTCTCACCTGATCATGGACCACCACTCCCTTCCCCTTAAATTGTATGGTATTTCAGGGTACAAACAAGTATTTGTATAGCAGTGATACCAGTTGTAATACATATATCTGGTCAACACTCAAATCCACCCACCAACTTTAAAAAAATTGGGTGCACACATTTTACCCCCCATGTTTATCAATTAAGGCTGTACAGCACCCAACTGGACCAATCTGGAACTCTAGAAGTGGTCCTTCTGATGACTCAGGGGGACTCTGGCTGTCTTGTGTTCCCTTATAGGCACAGTACGGTTATCTCTAACATGAGGCACCATGGCAGTCGTTACTGAGGCAGTGGATGACTTATGAGGGCAGTTTTACTATATTTGACTTTGGTCGCTGGCTATTCCTCATGAGAACAGTATGGTTACCCTTTTTGTGGGGCATCATGGTTGTCAAAATGGGGGCACTGGCTGTGTCATGGTCTCTTACCAGGGCACTGTTACTGTAATTGGCTTTGGATGCTGGCTGCCCCTTATGGGCACAGTATGGTTATCTCTATTATGGGGCAACATGGTTGTCATTATGGGGGCAGTAGCTATTTCGTGGCCTCTTATGAGGGAACTGTTACTGTACTTGGCTTTGGACACTGGTTACCCATTATGGGCACAGTATGGTTATCTCTATTATGGGGTGCCATGGCTGTCATTATGGGGGCAGTAGCTATTTTGTGGCCTCTTATGAGGGAACTGTTACTGTACTTGGCTTTGGACACTGGTTACCCATTATGGGCACAGTATGGTTATCTCTATTATGGGGTGCCATGGCTGTCATTATGGGGGCAGTAGTTATTTCGTGGCCTCTTATGAGGGCACTGTTACTGTACTTGGCTTTGGACATTGGTTACCCATTATGGGCACAGTGTGGTTATCTCTATTATGGGGTGCCATGGCTGTCATTATGGGGACAGTAGCTATTTCGCGGCCCCTTATGAGGGCACTGTTACTGTACTTGGCTTTGGACATTGGTTACCCATTATGGGCACAGTATGGTTATCTCTATTATGGGGTGAAATGGCTGTCATTGTGGGGGCAGTAGCTATTTCGCGGCCCCTTATGAGGGCACTGTTGCTGCACTTGGCTTTGGACACTGTTTACCCATTATGGGCACAGTATGGTTATCTCTATTATGGGGTGCCATGGCTGTCATTATGGGGGCAGTAGCTATTTCGTGGCCTCTTATGAGGGCACTGTTACTGTACTTGGCTTTGGACACTGGTTACCCCTTATGGGCACAGTATGGTTATATCTATTATGGGGCATCATTGCTGTCATTATGGGGGCAGTAGCTATTTTGTGGCCTCTTATCAGGGCACTGTTACAGTACTTGGCTTTGAACACTGGTTACCCCTTATGGGCACAGTATGGTAATCTCTATTATGGGGCACCATGGCTGTCATTAGGAGGGCACTGTGGGACAATGTGACGCTCTGGTCTTAGAGTATTGTTGGGGCACATGAGGTGAGTATTATGGGCATGACAGTCTCCCTCTTACCCCATTTGGTTGGCAGTGAGGGTTAAATCTATATACACCGTCGTCAGCACTCCCCGAGCTCTGGCATAGCCCGTATATGGCGGTATCATTTATCTCTACGTATGTCAGTATTAATTTCACACGGCATCGTTCAGTCTCTATAGACTGTTAATACGCTGGACCTCCTGAACCCCGGACCGAGGAAGCGAAGGCCTGATTAATAGGAATGCTGATCCGATCTGATACTACGTCTGTATCGTGTATTTATTAGCAGCTTGCCGCCCCTCCTACGCTCTACGATCTCACTTGACCGGCCGCCTCGGCTTTATCATTCAGCACAAACAGAAGAGGCCGATCGTCAGCGAGAGGTCCGCCATGACAACCAGCACTTATCCCATAAAGGGACATCGCTTGTTTGTTCGGTAACTCTCGTATTATTTAATTCTGCCCGTTTCGTAAAGGTCAGTGGAGTAATAATCTGCAGGACATCTCACCAATCCATGGAGCTCGTCCGCAGCACGTCGCACCGCGTTATATAATGCAGCAGAAAGCCATCTCTGCTTCGGTAATGATGGAAATGATCAAGCGTCAGCAAATCGCACAGATCTTATGCGAAGGGTAATTTGCGGCCTGAGTCCTAACCAGCAGCCATTGAAAGCGCTCACAATGGGGGGAATGCGTTTCCTGCTTTTGACATCTTCCCGGTGAGAAAAGCGCAGCACACGGAGCCGGTGAGGAGCGGGGAAGTGTAGAAAATCACTCCCTGTTATTACCCAGCAGATGGAAGGAAATGGAGTGGAAATTAACCCTAAAAGCACACCGGCCCATCCCCCGCCCCCTCTCACAGATTATAATTTCAGGCCATTTACGAGGCCCAAATTGAAGCAAAATTGGTCTTACAGGCGATGGTGGAGTGGTGTCTCGTCGTAGATAATTGGGTACTGTCTGTGGGGGGTTAAGGTAGAAACAGAGAATGGACAAAAAACGTAGCAGCCGGCAGAGACACAGGGCTGTAATAAAACAGAATCTTGTTACGTCGTCTACAGATAGCGAGTTGAGTCTGTGACAGTCTACAGTAGCACTCCTTGCACATATTCATGTATGAAGATGGTGCCCGAGGATCAAACTGAGACCCCAATACACGAAAGCTCCCTTTAAATGGGAGTATCCAACATTATGAAACACATATAGCCTCAGCTACAGAGGAACCATTGCCATGGTCAAATGCAAGGATTGTGAGTCAAATGATGGCTCCTCTGTTTACACCCCCTTGCACTTGCAGAGGTAAGGTTAAAAGAAAAATCTGCCATACTACATATTTTTTTGTTTTCATCTCTTGCACTCACAAAATTATGGTTAAAAGAAAAGCCTGTCATATGAAAACTGCTCTGTTTTCACCCCCTTACACTCACTGAGCTAAGGATAAAATAAAACTGTCATATAATGGCTGCTCTGTTTTCACCCTCTTGTACTCACTGAGCTAAAGATTAAAGAAAACTGTCATATGATGGCTGCTCTGTTTTCATTCCCTTATACTCATGGAGGTAAGGATTAAAGAAAACTGTCATATAATGGCTGCTCTGTTTTCATTCCCTTATACTCATGGAGGTAAGGATTAAAGAAAACTGTCATATAATGGCTGCTCTGTTTTCACCCTCTTATACTCACTGAGGTAAGGATTAAAGAAAACTGTCAAATGATCGCTGCTCTATTTTTACCCCCTTATACTCACTGAGCTAAGGATAAAAGAACACTGTCATATAATGGCTGCTATGTTTTTACCCTCTTGTACTCACTGAGCTAAGGATAAAACAACACTGTCATATGATGGCAGCTCTGGTTTCACTCTATTATACTCACTGAGCTAAGGATTAAAGAAAACTGTTATATGATGGCTGCTCTGTTTTCACTCCCTTGCACTTAGAGAATTATGTCTAAAAGAAAACTCTGTGACCTGATGCCTTCTCTGTTTTTACCCTTCTGCACTCACTGAGCTACAATAATATGAATAATGAGAAAATTTCAGCTCACCCCTGAGATGTAATCCCAGTCTGGCATGGAGCACGGAGTCCTCGCTGCTGCACAGCGCCTGGGTCAATGAGGAAGTGAAGATGGATCCAGCTCAACACACCGGGCAATTAATTAAAATTCAACAATCTTTATTGGTAAATCCTTTTAAATGCCAGTGGCATTTTTTATACACCCCACCCCATAATATATGCTTTGTCGTCTGAGATGTCCATTTTTTTTGTCTTTTCTACAAATTTTTAAAAGGATTTGCCAATAAAGATTGTTGAATTTTAATTAATTGCCCGGTGTGTTGAGCTGTATCCATCTTCACTACCTCACTCACTGAGCTAACCTTAAAAGAAAACTCTGTCATATGATGGCTTCTGCTTACATCCCCTTGCACTCACATAGATAAGGGAAAAAGCAAACTCTTGAGTGACATCTGTTTTGTTTTCAGATAGATATAAACCCAGGACCAGGGCACAAAATCCCTGAGAGGGACCTTCTGAGGAACATGTAGAACATGCTCCTCAGACATGCTCCACGGTAAAGGGCCCTACATAGTGATTAAGCTCAAGGGTCTCTTTTCAATAGGTCCACCCCTAAATAAATTGAAAAAACAATTCACATTTTTCAATTTTCAAAGGTCATTGAGTCATATATTGGACGTTTTGACTGTGAAAAACTAAGTCGTAGAAACTTACGTTACGTATCTGACCTTTCCCATAAACAGCTGCTACGAAAGGTCCAGTTACATAATCGGTGTCAAATAAAAGAAGACCGAGAGTCACGGGCTGGAGTAAAGCAATTTGATCTTTTTGGACTTGGTGTATCATCCCAAATTATGAACTTATTTTGGAGCCACAATAAAGGAGCCTGTCACATAATGATCAGGACCTTAGTAGTGTGACGTCACAGACCTTATAGCAGCTAATCGAAATACCGTAATCAGCAGAGAAAATATTCAATCCCAATCTAATTAACTAATGAAATTACCAGATGATACATTCATCTCCTCCAAAATAAGCCGAGAAATTGATGTCATGTCTTGCAATTAATAGATTAAGAGATTTGCTTTGGTGGTAGAGTGTGAAAGGTTTTATATTTTTAGATCACATTTAGGTCACCCCACGAGCAGGTCCACCACTGGGAGATAAAGTCAATATTTTATTCCTAAGGATCTCTAATACTGTAACTACTATAATACTTCCCCCTATGTACAAGAATATAACTACTATAATACTACCCCTATGTACAAAAAAATAACTACTATAATACTGCCCCCTATGTACAAGAATATAACTACTATAATACTGCCCCCTATATACAAGAATATAACTACTATAATACTGCCCCCTATGTACAAGAATATAACTACTATAATGCTGCTCCTATGTACAAGAATATAATTACTATAATACTGCCCCCTATGTACAAGAATATAACTACTATAATACTGCCCCTATGTACAAGAATATAACTACTATAATACTGCCCCCTATGTACAAGAATATAACTACTATAATACTGCCTCCTATGTACAAGAATATAATTACTATAATACTGCCCCTTATGTACAAGAATATAACTACTATAATACTGCCCCTATGTACAAGAATATAACTACTATAATACTGCCCCCTATATAATTACTATAATACTGCCCCCTATGTACAAGAATATAACTACTATAATACTGCTCCTATATACAAGCATATAACTACCATAATATTGCTCCATATGTACAGAAATATAACTACTACAATACTGCCTCTATGTACAAGAATATAACTACTATAATACTGCCCCTATGTACAAGAATATAACTAGTATAATACTGCCCCCTATGTACAATAGTATAACTACTATAATACTGCCCATGTACAAGAATATAACTACTATAATACTGCCCCTATGTACAAGAATATAACTACTATAATACTGCCCCTATGTACAAGACTATAACTACTATAATACTGCCCCATATGTACAAGAATATAACTACTATAATACCGCTCCTATGTACAAGAATATAACTGCTATAATACTGCTCCTATGTACAGGAATATAACTACTATAATACTGTCCCTATGTACAAGAATATAACTACTATAATACTGCCCCTATGTACAAGAATATAACTACTATAATACTGCCCCTATGTACAAGAATATAACTACTATAATACTGCCTCCTATGTACAAGAGTATAACTACTATAATACTGCCTCCTATATACAAGAATATAACTACTATAATACTGCTCCTATATACAAGAATAAAACTACCATAATACTGCTCCATATGTACAGGAATATAACTACTATAATACTGCCTCTATGTACAAGAATATAACTACTATAATACTTCCCCTATATACAGAATATAACTACTATAATACTGCCCCTATGTACAAGAATATAACTAGTATAATACTGCCCCCTATGTACAATAATATAACTACTATAATACTGCCCCTATGTACAAGAATATACCTACTATAATACTGCTCCTATGTACAAGAATATAACTACTATTGTACTACTCCCTATGTACAAGAATATAACTACTATTATACTGCTTCTATGTACAAAAATATAACTACTATAATGCTGCTCCTATGTACAAAAATATAACTACTATAATACTGCTCTCTATGTACAAGAATATAACTACTATAATACTGCTCCGATGTACAAGAATTTAACTACTATTATACTACTCCCTATGTACAAGAATATAACTACTATAATGCTGCTCCTATGTACAAAAATATAACTACCATAATACTGCTCCATAAGTACAGGAATATAACTACTATAATACTGCCCCTATATACAGAATATAACTACTATAATACTGCCCCTATGTACAATAATTTAACTACTATAATACTGCCCCTATGTACAAGAATATAACTAGTATAATACTGCCCCCTATGTACAATAATATAACTACTATAATACTGCTCCTATGTACAAGAATTTAACTACTATTATACTACTCCCTATGTACAAGAATATAACTACTATAATGCGGCTCCTATGTACAAGAATATAACTACTATAATACTGCTCCTATGTACAAGAGTATAACTACTATAATACTGCCCCCTATGTACAAGAATATAACTACTATAATACTGCTCCTATGTACAAGAGTATAACTACTATAATACTGCCTCCTATGTACAAGAATATAACTACTATAATACTGCCCCATGTACAAGAATATAACTACTATAATACTGCTCCTATATACAAGAATATAACTACTATAATACTGCCCCCATGTACAAGAATATAACTACTATAATACTGCTCCTATGTACAAGAATATAACTACTATAATACTGCCCCTATGTACAAGAATATAACTACTATAATACTGCTCCTATGTACAAGAATATAACTACTATAATACTGCCCTCTATGTACAATAATATAACTACTAGACTACTCCCTATGTACAAGAATATAACTACTATAATACTGCCCCTATGTACAAGAATATAACTACTATAATACTGCTCCTAGGTACAAGAATATAACTACTATAATACTGCCCTCTATGTACAATAATATAACTACTAGACTACTCCCTATGTACAAGAATATAACTACTATAATACTGCCCCTATGTACAAGAATATAACTGCTATAATACTGCCCCCTATGTACAAGAATATAACTACTATAATACTGCTCCTATGTACAAGAATATAACTACTATAATACTGCCCCTATGTACAAGAATATAACTAATATAATACTGCTCCTATGTACAAGAATATAGCTACTATAATACTGCCCCTATGTACAAGAATATAACTACTATAATACTGCCCCTACGTACAAGAATATAACTAATATAATACTGCTCCTATGTACAAGAATATAGCTACTATAATACTGCCCCTATGTACAAGAATATAACTACTATAATACTGCCCCCTATATACAAGAATATAACTACTATAATACTGCCCCTATGGTCTACACCGTGTGTTTCGGACTAGCTCCTGGGCTCCGGTGTAATCGGTGTATGTGGCCGGGGAGGTGGATATATGTATTAGTTTGTGTTCCTCTCCCATTCGCAGAATACGGCTGAGCAGCGTCGCCCTCGTATCTCCTCACGCCGCCTCCTCCCTGGAGCCAGGGTATAAATTGAGTTGACGAGGGAAGCTTGCAGTGCGTCTTGCTCGAATAAACTCTCCATTATGTTACAAAGTCACAGCATGTTCTGCCTGGCTGGCTCATAGGATTTCATTACCTGGCCCGGTGTCTCTGGGCACGTGTCACGCACAATTCTGCTTCCTGCGCTCCGTGTCACAGACATTTTATACTCTTTAGTGCTCATGTAAAATGCGGAGGGTGAAGGCAGAGTGAACCCCATGCCATTGGAGCAGCCCCGCCACTAACCATGATTATTAGCACATTCTAAAGTTCTTGGCATCTCCTGGTGCCGGCCTAATGACAACCTGCCATGGTTTAACCGCCGGTGAGGGGGATTCTGGGTAATGATATGCAAATAAGTACGAATACAATCAAACTAGGCATTAATGCTGACTGTGAGCTGGAGACAGCCGGGAGAAGACGCCGAGGAGGCGGCCGCCAACGTGTTGTAGAGAGATCCAGAAAGTCCTCTGGTAGCACATGTGAGAGGCTGAGATACACAGCTCAGCACACAGTACCACACATGAAAGGCTGAGATACACAGCTCAGCACACAGTATCGCACATTATCAGCTTCGATACACGCTCATGCCTCTCCTTTTCCCCCTTCCCATGGAGAGCCTCAGAGGAGGCATGAGACGATTTCTCCTTCTCGGCAGTTGCCCGTGTCCTCAGACATTATGGCTGATGCATTGGGACGCAGCCAAGACTCTCAGCTATTCCGATGTCATTTTTTAAAGGGACCCTGGGAACGTCCAATACCCCACAGGCGACCGTTCCCACAGCTTTCCGATGCAGGGTCGAGGCCAGGGTATGGGGGCTGTAGGTCGAGCGTTGCAGCCGGCGCTCAGGCAGACCCAATTCATTCTTTCTCACGGCCTGAAGCGCGTAGGTCACGCTTTTCCTACGACGCATTACTTTCTCACAAAATGCCTCATTTTTTGGCAACTGAGAAGAGCATATGCCACAGAGCCGCGGTGGCGGCAGCGCGGTGACAAGTGGGGGTGGACCGGTTCATGTTTATGTAGGCGACAAGAAAAAAAAAAGGAGAATTGATATTGGGAAGCGAACAGGTTATTAGTCACTTTCTGGGATTACGGTAACGGGGGTCTGTCAGCGATGGGAGGAGGAGAGCTGATTGTAGGGTGGTAACGAGGCACTTCATGTCTAAGTGGCGTTTCGGGATGAGCGGCGGCGCCTCAATGAAACAACAAGGCTGAGGACCCTTAAGGATCCTCGGTGCTCCACTATTCTCAACCCGTCGTTCTCAGATCTTGGAGGAAGTGTCTGGATAATTTTTCACTGGGTACATCCAACACCTGCTAATGAGGACCATTTTTTTTGTGAAATATCACGTTTCTGGGTAAGGGCGATGCGTGACTGAAGCACGGCATTAAATTATGTCCGGGAGGAAACTGTAGTGAGATCAGTGAGGAAAGAGGCTCTTGGTGCCTCACATGTTCTTACTCCACATGGATGGACTCTTACCGTGTGATAGGGATAATTTTTTACCTCAGATGCAGCAGAGGTGGCCATTTTGTTTGATATAATCTTTTAAAGCTAGTCTAGGTGGTCGTATTCCATGATATCATCATTCATACATAATAAACATGGCCATTTCATTTGACATCATCATTCATACACAATGGAGGGAGCCATTTTGAATGACATCATTACTCCTACATAGAAGAAGTGGCCATTTTGTAGAAGATAGTCATTTGCACAGAAAGGAGGTGGCCATTTTGTATGCCCTGGGCCACAAAAGAAGACATGGTGGATCGGGAGTGGCCATTTTGTGAGATATCACTCAGATACAGCATCAACGGGCATTTTGTTTTGACATCAGAAGACATTTGCATTTCGCTCATGGGATCGCGGTTGTTCATTTATTGATGAAAAGGACTTTCTTCAGAGACACGGATAAGGACAGGCAGCTTTGCTCTTTCCAAACACAATTTAGCACTTTTCTGAGCCTGAAACGCGTTGCGTCTCGTAACATCAAATCCCTTCTCATTTTCTCGCCGGCCGCAGTTAAATATGTTTGGTTTTTTTATTACATTTTCTGGCTGGAGACAATTGGATAGCGGTTAATTAGCCCCTGAGGCCGGCGCCTCATCTTCAGAGCCATTCTATCGATGGAGATTATATGTCTTCCCCTCTAATTGGTCAAGAAACCGCCATCGGGAATATGACGTCCAGCCGGCGTCAAGGGACAGTGTCTGAATAGATTTTAGATTATCCGCTCAATTTACAAAGATTTTATCCCCCATCCCCCGATCCCTTATTATCTCAATGTCCTGCTGGGCGATTAAATTAATCCCTTTTATGTATTCCCGAAGAGAATGGAGGAATCAATATGGCCTCCCGGATTATCCACAGAACAGATCGAAGCAGGAAAATATTGATAAGTCAAGATGAAAAGAGATTTCATTAGAGAACGGAGGAGAATCTTGGAAGTCCTTGTTCATTACAACGCTGCTATAGAACAGAATCGTCCATGTTACCTCTAGCAACCAATCAGAGCTCAGCTTTTATTTTTTAAACTGCAGGGCAAAAATGAAAGCCAAGCTCTGATTGGTTGATATGGGCAACAAATACTGTTTTACAGGCCTTTCGAATTCCTTAAGGAGTAAGCCTGGACACCATCCAAACTTCTGGAAAGGAATGTTTTGGAAGGTTTCTTGTGTTAGAAATTGTGTAATCAGATGAACATGTTCAAGAGCTGAGAAGCTGGTCGCAGAGCCGTCGGGGTTATGATATGGACATGTATGGGGTGTGATGATGACAAACAGGACTGATCTGGTGGCATCGTATGTTTGTCCTTGAAGTATGGATCCCACCAGAAAGTACATCACAACAGCCGGGAGGACCCGGTGAGTGTATTAAAGTGGTCGTCCGCTACTAGAAAACTCTTTGTCAATGGAGCAAGAATGAAAAAAAGTCTCTACTCTGAATCGGCACCGCTAGTCCGCTCTCAGCCTTCAGCTCATTGGCTGCGGAATCTGCTGCCTCCTAGTGGCCAGGACTACAATAGGACAACTAGAGATCGGTGGAGAATCTAGTTGGCCAAACCCCAATCAATCATATTTCCATGACATACACTATAGACATGCCTTATAATTCTGCGTACACCAACTCAGGGACAAAAAAAGTGATTGCAGTGAGAAAGTTTTCACACCCCAATTAATTACTATATCACATTCTTAAGCTGAAAAACCTGTATATATCTCATAATCGCCTTACCTTCCGGAAATGTAAGGGAAGATTTCAGTGTATAAGTGCACATCTTGTCTTATTATGGGAGTCTAGAAACCTCATTACAGATAGAAGTGAGGCCGGGTAACTGCGGCTACTGATTACTTATCACTAATGATCCCGCTGAGACTTCTACCTATAGTACAAGCTGTCCTCGGCCGGGGAAAATAATAATTCAGTCCCCTGTGCTTGAAACGCGCCGCTGACAGCCTGTGAAAATAAAATAACTGGAATCTCATTATCCGACTTAATTCCTCTTTCATTAATAGGATACAGGATGGAAGGTCGTCGGGAGACAATTTCATTTTTACTTGTTACGTCGGATGGGAGAAACTATAAATACACCTCAGTGGTGGGCGACGTCGGGGGC
Source organism: Phyllobates terribilis (assembly GCF_046119375.1). NCBI lineage: Eukaryota > Metazoa > Chordata > Amphibia > Anura > Dendrobatidae > Phyllobates > Phyllobates terribilis. The sequence goes on from NW_027362767.1 coordinate 144,638,516, forward strand.
GCACGTCATACGGCTGTGGTGTCGTCTCCTGGTGGCGACTGCTTAAAGAAGAATTCATCACAGCCTTAATGCATAAACTTATAGATCCACATAATCCCCTTGTACACCGCACCGACGTAGTAACAAACCATTGATAAAAATAGCTTGTTAATCCCTCCGCCACTCCATACTCTTAACGCTTTCTTGTGTCTCATGCCGTGAATGCTGTGAGTGCTGCGAGTGCTGCGAGGCACTGTCAAACTTCTGCTTTCATGCCAGTCTGCACAGACAAACTGAAGTAAGCTGCGGTTTACACACCCCATTTAATGTACTTCTATGCCTCCCCCATGACACAAGTTGGCACCCTACTGCGTTTGATTCATCTGACAATTTCCGACCTTACAGGTGACCTGAAATGCGTGGCGGGCATGGGCATCACACAGCAGAAAGCACCATGCAGCCTGTTCTTATGGGAATGTCCTTCAGCACTCCCTTGGTGTTTGGACGAAGTCACACTGAGACTAGAGACTGAACTAGGGGCTCCGTACTGAGACCCTGCCAAGCATCAATCTTACAAAATAACATAATGCGCTAAATGTGCGGCCTCATTCTGCTGACAGCAGAGCATCTGAGATCCTGAGAGCTGGCTGTGCGTTTTGCTAACCTATCCAGCCTGAGGCACATATTATAATGTGTGCCTGCGTGCCACTGCTCCCCAGTCAGCTGGATGGGAACATGACGGGCAGGGGAGATAATTATGGAGAGGAGGTTTCCTCTGTCATGTGTCCTTGTGATAATTTGGCACATATGGTGCCAATGGCATGCCAGATTGTGGTACTTTTCCAAATCAATGCGTTTCATCTATCCCCTGCCGATAATGGGGCACTGTGTTTCACTTTCAGAATAATCTTGCGAGCACCTGTTCCACCATCAAGGTCGCACATACTGACGAGGTCATATAGCTGCTATGGGGCTCCTAATCATAGGGGGGGCACATTTGTTGGTTTCATACCATTTTCTAATAATGGGATGAAAAATTGCATAGGGTATCCTCAATTAATAAGGTGGGTAGAGGCAAACAAGTCTACTTTCTCAGGTGGTAAGGGATATAGTGATAAGAACTGGCATAAAAAAGAGGCTTAGGGGCCCCATTCCTCTATGCACAACATTATGGAGTCCTGAGTATTGTATGTAGACCCATATGCTAAGAATAGAGGGTCCAGCAGTGAAACTAAAATGAAAGTCTACTCTTGATAGGCGTCATTCCCTTGGTCTTCTTTCTGGACAGACACCAGACTAATGTCTTCACCCAAAAGGACACCTTTACACAGGATTCCATACATATCCCAGTCCTTCTCCATAGTCCTCCTTGGTCTGAGGTGGGGTAAGGATAGGAGGTCATATCGGGACTGTATATCTAAAGTGGAGCAAGAAGGGAGGTCATACTGGTACTGTAGCTCTACAGTGGAGCAAGAAGACAGGTCCTGTCTGGGACTGTAAATCTAGGTTGAAGCAAGAAGGTAGGTCTTGCCTGACAAAGTAGGTCTAGCGTAAAGAAACTAGGAAGGTCTTCCTGACACTGTAGGTATAGGGTGAAGTAAGGACGGAGGTCCTGCTAGGTCTGTAGGTTTAGGATAAATCAAAAAGGGAGGTCCTGCTGGATCTGCAAGTCTAGGGTGATGCAAAAAGGGACTTCCAGCCATGATTGTAGGTTTGGGATGCAGCAGAAAAGGAGAATATGTATTTTCCCACCATCACAGAGTGGATTTTCTGTATCAGCGAGAGTCTGCTTCACATATAATTTATCGCCAGATTACAAGATGTAACTTACAGCCCAGACACAACAAACAAACGCCGCTTTACACGGTGCTAGAATTTCTAATTAATCCCCTCTAGGCAAGCAAGGGTTATTTATGGTTGACGAACAGGAGGATCTGCTCCAACAGTAAAGTACACAAGGTGTAAATCCATCAATTTCCAGAGAACTCCCCGGGGTGTAGAGATTAGTCATAGGGCTACTGCAGCTAATAGGGGAAATAAATGAGGTGGCCGAGAAGAGCTGAGGAGATGAAGGGCACAGCCTGGTGGAGGGGCAGTCATACTGTACAGATGATGTTGTATAGGTGGAGAGCCTTCCTCTCTGTAGATGAGACAAGATGCCTAGATAAAAGCGATGCAATGGACAAGACTTGTATTGATTGCTCTCAGCTGTCACTCAGGCCTTGGACGGCTGTCTCGTGTCTCTATGTAGATACAATAGGCCATGGCGGACACTGCTTTTGTTTCCTTGGTAGTATTCTCAGGCCCATCAGTGGCTTTTGTATCCAGGTGTCACCTTGTGCAGGAGCAGGCGTTCATTGTATCTCAACCGTCTTGCCTTCCTGCTGTTGTGGAGGACAGTAATGATGGTGAAGGAAATAGGAGAGATCGATCTATCTGGGCTTTTGTGTTATAGTCATGAAGGTGAACCAGGTCTGGTAGAAGGCACCGCTTCCTATGACGACGGAAGGTAACCAGTGAGTTATCCTAATGACTTGTAGTAGTAGATAGCAAACATGTTGTACTACTGGCTTCTAGAAAAGGTAGGTGACCATGGTGTTAATCTATTGCCTTCTAGTAGAGGCGTGTGGCCGTAGTGATATGTTAGTGACTTCTAGCAGAGGTGAGAGGTCATAGTGGTATCCAAGTGACTTGTAGTAGAGGTAGATGTCTACAGTGTTAGTCTATTTGCTTCTAGTAGATGTGGGTGACTAGTCATATCCTAGTGACGTTTAGAGGTGGGAGGCCATAGTGGTATACTAGTGACATCTAGGAAGGGTGGGAGGCCATAGTGGTATACTAGCGACTTCTAGGAGAGGTGGGAGGCCATAGTGGTATGCTAGTGACGTCTAGAAGAGATGGGAGGCCATAGTGGTATGCTAGTGACGTCTAGAAGAGATGGGAGGCCATAGTGGTATGCTAGTGACGTCTAGAAGAGATGGGAGGCCATAGTGGTATGCTAGTGACGTCTAGAAGAGATGGGAGGCCATAGTGGTATGCTAGTGACATCTAGGAGAGGTGGGAGGCCATAGTGGTATGCTAGTGACTTCTAGGAGAGGTGGGAGGCCATAGTGGTATGCTAGTGACTTCTAGGAGAGGTGGGAGGCCATAGTGGTATGCTAGTAACTTCCAGGAGAGGTGGGAGGCCATAGTGGTATGCTAGCGACTTCTAGGAGAGGTGGGAGGCCATAGTGGTATGCTAGCGACTTCTAGGAGAGGTGGGAGGCCATAGTGGTATACTAGTGACTTCTAGGAGAGGTGGGAGGCCATAGTGGTATGCTAGTGACTTTAGTGACTTCTAGGAGAGGTGGGAGGCCAAAGTGGTATGCTAGTGACTTCTACGAGAGGTGGGAGGGCATAGTGGTATGCTAGTGATGTCTAGAAGAGATGGGAGGCCATAGTGGTATGCTAGCGACTTCTAGGAGAGGTGGGAGGCCATAGTGGTATACTAGTGACTTCTAGGAGAGGTGGGAGGCCATAGTGGTATACTAGTGACTTCTAGGAGAGGTGGGAGGCCATAGTGGTATGCTAGTGACTTCTAGGAGAGGTGGGACGCCATAGTGGTATGCTAGTAACTTCTAGGAGAGGTGGGTGGCCATAGTGGTATGCTAGTGACTTCTAGGAGAGGTGGGAGGCCATAGTGGTATGCTAGTGACTTCTAGGAGAGGTGGGAGGCCATAGTGGTATGCTAGTGACTCCTAGGAGAGGTGGGAGGCCATAGTGGTATTCAAGTGACTTCTTGGAGAGGTGGGAGGCCATAATGGTATGCTAGTGACGTCTAGGAGAGGTGGAAGGCCATAATGGTATGCTAGTGACTTCTAGGAAAGGTGGGAGGCCATAGTGGTATGCTAGTGACTCCTAGGAGAGGTGGGAGGCCATAGTGGTATGCTAGTGACTTCTAGGAGAGGTGGAAGGCCATAATGGTATGCTAGTGACTTCTAGGAAAGGTGGGAGGCCATAGTGGTATGCTAGTGACTTCTAGGAAAGGTGGGAGGCCATAGTGGTATGCTAGTGACTTCTAGGAGACGTGGGAGGCCATAGTGGTATGCTAGTGACTTCTACGAGAGGTAGGAGGCCATAGTGGTATTCTAGTGACTTCTTGGAGAGGTGGTAGGCCATAATGGTATGCTAGTGACGTCTAGGAGAGGTGGAAGGCCATAATGGTATGCTAGTGACTTCTAGGAAAGGTGGGAGGCCATAGTGGTATGCTAGTGACTTCTAGGAGAGGTGGGAGACCATAGTAGTATGCTAGTGACTTCTAGGAGAGGTGGGTGGCCATAGTGTTAGTCTTTTGGCTCCTAGTAGAAGTAGCTGAATATATAGTCATATCCTAGAGAGTTCTAGTAAATGTTGGTGGCCATACTGATATGCTAGTGACTTTTATGACTTATAATATTAAAAATACATAACAAATGAGTTACCATAATGACTTATCCTAGTGACTTGTAGTAGAAGTAGGTTTCCACAGTGCTATCCTAGTGAGTTCTAGTAATTGAGATAGGAAAGCAATGAGTTACATTAATGACTTGTAATGGAGGTGGGTGGACATAGTTTTACCCTAGTGACATCTAGTAGTAAAGATCTGAGTTACCCTACTGACTTTTAGTAGTACAGATAGGAAGCTGATGAGATTTTTTTTTTTAGAGACTTCTAGCAGTAGAGGTAGATTAAGGGTGCCAGGCCAACTGAAACGCGTAGATGTTGCATACCATGTGAGCTGTACTGCTGATCATTTGTCTCTCTCAAGCACTGTTTGTGAATGAAGTCCAATCACAGTTCATCGAGCTGTATTACTTTTTACTCATTGATTGCCATACACCCTGACTCAGTGTCTTCCGAGCTCTGAACACTACCTAGATGTCCCTAACTGTGACCTGGATCTAATCTTTTGGACATAGTTTTAGTGACATCTAGCAGTAAAGATCTGAGTTACCGTAATGACTTTTAGTAGTAGAGATAGGAAACTGATGAGTTTTTTTTCAGAGACTTCTAGTAGTAAAGGTAGGTAACCAATGAGTTATTGTAGGGCTTTCTAGTGGAAGAGTGTGATGTTCCATTGACGTCTACTAAATTTAGCTAAGCAATGAGTCATTTTAGTAACTTGCAGTAAAGCTAGCTAGCTAATATGTTATTCACTTACAACACAGATCACCGACCACTTTATGGCTATCTAGGCCCCTGAGGTGTTGGTAGTTGGTAGTTGGTAGAGGACATCACTAACTCAAGACCCAAGGGCAAAGTGTCTACAGGTCTCAACAACCACTGGTCCCTCAGACCTGATTGCCAGTCCCGCAGTTCATTCCTGGTCTTTCCTACATAAAATATTCTCTGATATTTAGGACTGAGAAAATCACTTTAAGTCCTGGGAAGAAGGTATTTGTAATTCCTCTCGTATGGTGATCACCTTCTACAGAGCAGCTTAATGCTATTTTCCAGGCTTCAATTCCGACCAGCTATATGGATTTTAATGCTCCTGTCCAACAGGGCCGGTAAATACCAGCACGTCCTCGGTAATAATAGACGTAGGCCGAGAGATTTAGATATACAGGAAAACTTGCTCCAGGCCTGGTATATTATCTAAAGTCTGTAACAGCTTCTAATGGGTCTACCTTAAGGCTATTACTCACTAATTCTCCCTCATCCACCCGGGGAAAATGATAGCCACCTGAGCAATCTCTCTGTAGACACCCCCGCATACCCCCCTTGTTCCCTTGGGGGGAGGCTCATCAACCAATTATGAAGTCAACTCCGCCATCGCGAAGGAGATCTTGTGTAGAACTGACAGGACACGGATTCTCTGCATCTCCGGGAAGATTGTTATTTTTCTGTACATAAAGCGTTTTCCCCCCAATTTTCTAAACAGAAATAGCGGAGGTAATCAGGTCACATTCTGGCGGTGTGATTACAGAATATGCTTATTCGTACTGATGCCCGAGCTTATCAGCACCCTCGTGGTTTGCGCTGTCTGCCTGCAAAGCCTAGTAATCATGCCTGTGCCAGTGTCGCACATCACAATCGTCTCGGAGAAGGGCATGCTGCCGTTAAGAGATATTTTAAGTCTTTAATGTTTGTGTTATTTACAATTTTATTAGCTGGTTTTGTATATGGCATTTTATATCAACTTTATGTTATTCTGTTTGGGCTAGTGCCACCGACACACAGTAGGGGCCTAATGCCAAATCTGAATAGTTTAGGTCATACTTGCCAAACATCCCCTGGAATGTCCACAAGTCTTCCTTAAAAATGGGAGACCTGTTTGACTCCTGGAAGAGTTGGCGCATGCCAAAGCCTCTCGAAACTGCCTGGAAAGGCTTCTTCTGAGAGATCAGATGGAAAACCTACATTCAAACATATAGAGGGGTTTTATAATAAGGACATGGAGCAGTATGGTCTTAAAAAGGGGGTGTAATTAAAGGAAATTTTTGGCAACACACTTTCCGAGTCACACTTGGGTAATTCCGGGAAGGTCAACTCCAAAGGCCTTACTTTTCTCTAAAACTTGTAATATTTTTCAGACTTTTTTTTTTTTATTCTAGTACAATCCCTTTAGGTCAGGAATATGAGATAACATCAAGTCAAGAGGTAATAAACTAGGATTCTTAGGCTGTGTGCCCACGTAGCATTTTTCAAGCGTATATGCTGCGGAATTTCCGCAGCGTAAACGCTTGAAAAACGCATGTATATCCGCACCCCATGGTCCCCAATGGGATTCCGCAAGTTCTATGCACATGCTGCGGATTTTTCCGCAGCGTTTATGCCGCGTTCAAAAATCCGCAGCATGTCATTTAATTTTGCGTTTCCGCAAACGGAATTGCCTTTGTCCAATGCATAAAAAACGCAAGGCAATTCCGCATGTGGAAAACGCGTGATAAACGCGCGAAAAATGCGCGATAAACGCGTGCGGAATTCCGCATGCGTTTTTCCGGGAGAGGACTTGCATTTATGCAGCAGAAATTTTCTGCTTCATAAATGCAACGTGGGCACATAGCCTTAAGGCGGTAATAAGACAAGCCCTCAAACATTTCAGGTCTAGGACTGCTACATTTGGCATTGACATCAGATGGTGGACAAATGTTCTGATCGATCATCAATCTACATAGACCAGGGACAGAGATGCAAAAAGTCCCATGCTTTTTGGGACGGTCTTGACTTTTTAGAAGATATACGTGCAAATTTTGGCATGTTCCAGTAAGAAAAGGTTCAGGCTTTACAAAAAAACTCACCCAAAGTGGTGGTTTCTAGGGGCAAGACCTAAATGCCCCCACTTCTACTAACTGAAATGTTGATTAAAACAAAGGAGCTGCACCAACTTCATGTGTGTGTGTGGGCCTTAATTTCCAGTAGGCTCCTGTTTTACTCCTATCTAGCCAACATCAGCTAGGGCCCCTTGAAGAAAAGTGGGCCCTGGCATCTTCCTTAGTTTAGTGCCAGCCACCAGCCTTGACATTGGGCGTACAGCAATGGTATTTGTCCTGCATAAGTAAAACAATAGCATTCAGACCAAAAAAACAATCCTGATCAACTGATTTTCCATGGTGTTTGGGCACCAGAGGTCTATGAATTAAGGCTGGCCATAGACATTTAGATAGCAGCAACCTCTCCTACGTATTGACATCGGAGCACTCGGCAAAGCTTCCCACCAAGCAAAAGGATCAGGCGATTGAGTTCCAACCCAGTTTCAGGGGATTGTGGAGAGGTCCCCCATACTATTTCAGTCCTGGCTAAATTGTAGTAAGGCCTAGAAGTATTAATGTAGGGCCATGAGGTAATAACTCAAATTCAAGCTGTGAAGCCGGGACTATAAGACAATAAGTCAGTCTTGATATCAGCAGCACCATCTAGAGGACGGGATGTTTCATTAGGTAGTCCATCTGATGTTCTACACTGAACTCCTGGTTGTCTCAGATTTATAGTGAGTATATGATTGGAGACCATGGTGGCTGCGGCCTGACAACCAGAGCTGCAAAAAAAAAAAAAAGAATAAAAATAAGCTTTAAATGATAGTCTCATAGTCTAGACGCAAAGACGTGCGTTGATCAATCAGGCTGGCGTGCACAGCATACAGATGGGGGCCAGGGCTCCAGCAATATCCACATACATCATAGCTGCTGGAAGTGTAAAGGTCAGGCTGTTTGTGATGCAAGTCATGGCCAGCCTGGGGATGGAGTGGGGACACATGCTACAGATGATCTGTATTATCTGAAGGCGCATAAGACCCTGGAGCCCCTCGGTGCAGGCTAAAGCTAGGCATAAAATATACTGTTTTGAAGCTGGGTCTGTTCTCGTCAGATGCTGTCCTGATAACAAGTCATGATCAGATCACATGTTAGACTGGGCAAACAATGAGGGTTTTATTAATCTTTAATCTTAAAATACTTTCACTTTAAGCCAGGAAAGTGATGACTAGCCTGTGCAGAGAAGGCTCAGCTTCCAGCTAGGGTTTGGTGACCTGCTAATTTAGCTATGCTGTGACTTCCTGCTGGGAGAGGGGCAGAGAGGGCTGCTCTGTTCACCATCTGTTCTCCCTGTTGAACAATTGTCTGTACATTTGGTATTACTTATACCAGGCATGACTAGGAGTGTCTATAACTTCTTAAAGAGGACCTGTCACTTGCCATATATTTGAGTTTTTTTATCTAGTGTAAATGTCGCTGTCCTCTTGAATCCAACATTGTTTTTCTTTTGTTCCTGCACCTGTTCGTTCCTGAGATATGGCCCCCTCTTATAAATCTATTGTTTTTTTTTATATAGACAACTGGGTGTGGTTTACAAGAATACACTTACGGAGAAAACTGGAGGATTATACCCACTTGGCTAAAAAGACTAGATTTATTTACAGAAAAGAGGGGGTCATATCTTAGGAACGGAGAGATGCAGGAACAAAAGTAAAACATTCAGGAGAAAAGGGGCATTTACACCAGGTAAAAGAAAAATCTGTATTTATGGTGAGTGACAGGTCCTCTTTAATTGCCTGAGCTTCGTAGCGTCAATATATAATGAAGGAAAAATTATTTTAAAATATATATATCACCTATTCTTTTTTAATTGGGATGTGATGACATATGCTGTGACTTTCGCTGGGAGAGGGGCAGAGAGAGCTGCTTTTACTCTGTACTGTACACTTGGCTTCATACTAAGGTCTGACTCTGGGTGTTTACAGTCCACATTTATCTAAGATTTCGATGCTTTCTATTTTGATAGTGCCACCTGCAGAATATGGTGTTTAGATGAATCAGCCACAAGATACTAGTTTGCAATCATTAGTGATGCCTTAATTAACAGAACGGCCTTAAGACTGAAAATATCCAAGTGGCTTTTACTGAATTCTCCGGAGCGTGGCAGTCCATGACCCCTGGCCGGCTCCAGAGATGCCCCGGGCACCGGTATATGTGCATCCAGCAGCTCTTTATCAGGGAGTGGGAAGGAAGGGCAGGTGCTGGCGGCAACACTTCCATCTATTCCTGGCAGCCGCTTCCCACATACACCTGTTACTAATTGGTTAATTTGTGTAATTAAGCTCAGCTGCGCATTAATTCTACCATTTACTTGCAGAAGTTCACAGGCCCCTGGCTGGCATCTGCTCCCCGCACACCCACCGCTCCCCCTAATTGGGGGAGATCTGAAAGGAGCTGGGGGGTTAATGTGATTTATGCTCCCAATGAATATGGGAGTTGTGGTTGTCCATGGAGATGACATTGACCAAAGTCAAGTATAAGTGGAGACCTGACAGTCACAGGAGACCTGCAAGCGCTCAAACCATTGAAATGCTGTATCTAAGCCTACCATGTGTCTTACCGTCTGCTGATGAGCGGCTGCATCCAATGCCATAATGGCGGTGTATCTAAGCCTTTGATGCATGACACACATTTCTGGTCCTGTTGTTGTAGTAGGGCAGTTCTGATTTATGGGGTAGTGGATATAGGTGAAGTGTCAGTAGATTCACGAGACGTCGCTCCCTTTTCCCCTCGACTTTGGCTGCCTCTTCCCATTTCACATGAGCTTCCTTCCCCTCTCTTCACTGATACTACAATCCCCTGTGGTCCCACGGGAAACTTATCTGGACCTGCGGCTTCCTGACCTGCAGGCTACACCCTAATCCCGGCCAATGTCTGTAAAACCTCTTGTGCTGATAACAGAGGGCATGTGCGGGAGCGCTTCCAGATTGTCCAAAACAGATTAAATGGACACTTGAATTAAATGAGAAATCAAAGTATACCCAACTACTCCCCCAGCAAACTCACACAGCTCATAAAATAATAGAAAGTACACATGTTCGTGTCAATTTTCCACTTAAAGGGGAATTATGACTAATTTTCCTAACTGGTACGAGTTGTAGATCTCGTCCCGCTGCTTAAAATAAGGGTCTTGGCATCACTGCCAAATGCTTTATACAAAAGTTACGGCATTATAAAAATCAATGGTGTGAGTGGATTAGCCTTCACAGCAGGCTGAGTTATGAGACTGCTGTAAACATAAACAGCTCTCTACTGCCACACTGGTGAGAAAAGGTACTGTAAGTGAAAAAAATAATTATAATAAATATGTATTTTATTTAGGTCACCATAGAGAACTATCTACATTTCTTGGTTACAGGTTATCAGCCTCGATACCGGTTACATGAAGATCACAGCGTTTGCCGTTTTCTTCCCTTGTCTGGGGCGGTGCCCTTCCTTTCTGTAATTAAGGCCGTTCATAAATTGTAAGAAACAAAAACACCAGCAATTGATTGTTCATCAGCTCATTAGGTGCAAGAACTTGCACTCTTTTCCTGTTTCGATGCGGTCGGGAAGCTGGGTTAATATTTGGGGAGGTGACTTGGTTTCCTGACTGGGTTAAGAGAGTCTCGGTTTTATGGCAATAGTGCAGGAAGCGGGTGTGATTTATATGCTAGGACTGTTTTGTGTGACTTGGAGAACTTCATCAGCTCGGAATTACAATTCTGAATTCGAGAGGGATTGGAGCTGAGGCGTATGCGCTGTCACGCTCTGCTGTGGTTGAAGGACAGCACAACCCCATCGGCTTTGTCTTATAGGTAAAACTGATTAGCATAATCCCGATCCCAATGCAGAATATGGAATCTGGCATCAACTCAGGTTTTGTCCTCAACTCACACTTTTTATTTGGTAGGTGATCAGGTCCCGTAAAGGACGTTAAACCTCATCAAAGTACAAGAACAACAGGGTTCAGACCCTGGAATGGTGGTAAGATGTACAAGATACATATACTGTTGGCCAAACTTCCACCAAAATTCACTGGCATTATTAAATCACTTTTATTGGGAATTATTTCAATTGAATAATGTGATATAACCAACTTAAATGATTAAAATACAATTGGTAGACTAAGTACCTAATGAGCACATTTTCCAAAGTTGCTGTCTTATTGGGAGCACGATTCTTTATTGCTGCAGTAGTTGTGCTGATGGTGTGCTTGCAGTACACACCATCTTACTTGTGCCATTGACAGAGCCACTACAATGGTTAAAACCTATCCTACTACCTCCTCAGACATGTTTCACCGTAAATTCACTTAAACAAGACTATAGAGCCTTATAGCTACGAGCTATAAGCCACTGTACCCCTGATGAAGCTGGATTAATGGTGAGACATGTAGGAAGGGTTAATTTGCTGTTAAAATGGCTTTATTAGGTGAACAGGGGTTTATAGTTATGCCCCTAAACTCTGAATGAAGCCGGATTAATAGTGAACTATGTCGAGGGGGTGGGCGGGGGGAGATAAACCCCTGTACTCCTGATGATGCCAGATTAACAATGAAACATGAGAGGGTGGATATAGAGAGGGGATGTGTAATAGGCTTTAACAATTGTGGTAGATGTCTCTAGCACAAGTAGGGTTGTGAGTACTGAAGAATCATTATCGACACAATTACTGCAGCAATAGGAGAGTTGATGAATAGTGCAGTTTTAACAAGCTATAAGCCCCTGTACACTTCATGAAGCCAAATTAACAGTGAAACATGTCCGGTGGCTTGTGTGATGGATTTTAACAATTGTAGTGGCTGTACCTGGCACAACACACTGCAGACATACTATCAACGCATCTTTTGCAGCAATAGGAGAGTTGAATAAATGTACTCTCAATTAGACAGCAATATAGCTAGCTATAAACACCTGTACCTCTGATGAAGCCAGATTAATGGTGAAGCATGCCGGAGTTTATGTGATAGATTTTAATGATTGAGCAGCAGTCCATGGCTCAAATAAGGTGGTGTGTACTGCAGACATACCACCAACACACCTTTTGCAGCAATAGGAGAGTTGAGGAATAGTCCTCTCAAATAAACAGCAATATTGGAAAATCCACACATTATGGACTCAGTTTTGATCTTATCACATTATTCAATGTAAATCATAACTATTTTAAGTGATGTTTTAATATTTCCAGTGGATATGGGGAAAGAAAGGGTTCGGTACATCTTTCTGTCCATTTGTAACATTTACAGGTATTTTGTCAAAGTCCTTGGCACCGATGGTGTGCCCATCGCTGTTCCCATATTTCAGATTTATTTTCCCTTCACAGTGAAGCGAGATCTTCACAGGCACATGTGGCCAGACTGAATTACTGTGTTCACCCCCTCCACTCTTTAATGTTTTTTTTCCCTGAACCCCCAAGAGTCCTTTCGAAGTCAGACGTTAAAAATTGCTTTTGTACCACAAGCTGGAAATTAATTTCCCCCTGATCCTTCATCCTATGCAAGTAAATAAATAAATAAAAGGCTACTAAAAATCAATATAGCGATAACTGACTAATGGCTTATTAGTCCTGACACACAGCAGGTGAGGGATGCCGGGGAGCGGCTGAGCACTGAACTCTCCCATGCTGTCGAGGCTGAGCACTTGCCTTTGGCTGAATAACAAACACATAGCGGGGGAGAGAGTGAGGGAACAAACAGATAATCTATAGGAAATAAATGTTCCGCAGATGCCAGGTATTGTATTCAACTGAAGGCATAATAATATCATTAACATTAGAGCAGCAATTCAGGTCCGTGCATCACGGCTGCTCCGGAGTAATATTGTCATTAAGGCAAAGCTAGTCAGTAGTCTGTAACAAGGTCTTCTCCGTGCTCTGCCGGAATGAAGAAGGTCCTCATCATCTCCAGCATGACAATTTCCTTAGATTAACCCTATACAGCACTCACACTGCACTCAGGGTATACAGCTGATCACTATACACTAGTGACCTCACACAGCTGATGTATATACAGTGATATCACCGCTCTATGTCCTGGTGATCTGGGTGTAGTACTGATCACTATAGTGACCTCTCCCCAGTGATGTATATACAGTGATATCACCGCTCTATGTCCTGGTGATCGGGGGGTAGTACTGATCACTATAGTGACCTCTCCCCAGTGAAGTATATACAGTGATATCACCGCTCTATGTCCTGGTGATCGGGGGGTAGTACTGATCACTATAGTGACCTCTCCCCAGTGAAGTATATACAGTGATATCACCGCTCTATGTCCTGGTGATCGGGGGGTAGTACTGATCACTATAGTGACCTCTCTCCAGTGATGTATATACAGTGATATCACCGCTCTATGTCCTGGTGATCGGGGGGTAGTACTGATCACTATAGTGACCTCTCTCCAGTGATGTATATACAGTGATATCACCGCTCTATGTCCTGGTGATCGGGGGGTAGTACTGATCGCTATAGTGACCTCTCTCCAGTGATGTGTATACAGTGATATCACCGCTCTATGTCCTGGTGATCTGGGTGTAGTACTGATCACTATACTGACCTCTCACCAGTGATGTATATACAGTGATATCACCGCTCTATGTCCTGGTGATCGGGGGGTAGTACTGATCACTATAGTGACCTCTCTCCAGTGATGTATATACAGTGATATCACCGCTCTATGTCCTGGTGATCGGGGGGTAGTACTGATCACTATAGTGACCTCTCTCCAGTGATGTATATACAGTGATATCACCGCTCTATGTCCTGGTGATCGGGGTGTAGTACTGATCACTATAGTGACCTCTCTATGTCCTGGTGGTCTGGGTGTAGTACTGATCAGTAAACTCACTAGTGATGTATATACAGTGATATCACCGCTCTATGTCCTGGTGGTCTGGGTGTAGTACTGATCACTATAGTGACCTCTCCCCAGTGATGTATATACAGTGATATCACCGCTCTATGTCCTGGTGATTGGGGTGTAGTACTGATCACTATAGTGACCTCTCTATGTCCTGGTGGTCTGGGTGTAGTACTGATCAGTAAACTCACTAGTGATGTATATACAATGATATCACCGCTCTATGTCCTGGTGGTCTGGGTGTAGTACTGATCACTATAGTGACCTCTCCCCAGTGATGTATATACAGTGATATCACCGCTCTATGTCCTGGTGGTCTGGGTGTAGTACTGATCACTGTAGTGACCTCTCCCCAGTGATGTATATACAGTGATATCACCGCTCTATGTCCTGGTGATCTGGGAGGATACTGATCACTATAGTGATCTCTCCCCAATGATGTATATACAGTGATATCACCGCTCTATGTCCTGGTGGTCTGGGTGTAGTACTGATCAGTAAACTCACTAGTGATGTATATACAGTGATATCACCGCTCTATGTCCTGGTGGTCTGGGTGTAGTACTGATCACTATAGTGACCTCTCCCCAGTGATGTATATACAGTGATATCACCGCTCTATGTCCTGGTGGTCTGGGTGTAGTACTGATCACTGTAGTGACCTCTCCCCAGTGATGTATATACAGTGATATCACCGCTCTATGTCCTGGTGATCTGGGAGGATACTGATCACTATAGTGATCTCTCCCCAATGATGTATATACAGTGATATCACCGCTCTATGTTCTGGTGGTCTGGGTGTAGTACTGATCACTATAGTGACCTCTCTATGTCCTGGTGGTCTGGGTGTAGTACTGATCAGTAAACTCACTAGTGATGTAAATGATCTGTATATACCAAACCCTACTTGCTAATTCTTGGTGGATTCAGAAGCCTCTGTGCTGATGGACGACATGATGTACCACGTGATGTTCTCAGGCGCGAAGGAGCCGTACATTGTAGTAAAATATAATGGAGGTCCGGAGGACAATGAGGGCCGGTAATGAGAGAGCGGGCCATTGTTCCCCCGAGTGTCATATGAGTCTGATTTCAAAGGAAGCAACGAATTAGACCCGTCCTCTTTATAAGACTCTTGTCTGTGGCTTCATTATTCTGATTAAACCCATTTAGGCTGGCAGGTCGGGTCTGTCCGGCAGAAGAAAGAAGCCCATAGGTGACATTAACATGGAGCTGATAACCCAGCAATTCACCCATCACGTTAACAATATTGGACTGTCTAGAAAGGTTCCTTAACAATAGTGCGGTGTCGTAGGAAACCAGGACTATTCTTTCTTCTCGGTTCTGTGGTCTTCGGCTAGGAACTTGTCGTAATAAATCTGGGCCTAGCGTTCCTGCGCCCGTGATGAGGCCTTCTTATTAGATCACTAGATTTACAGTCATTCGTCAAGTCCAAATCGCAGAGGAAAGGGAATGGCTGAATGTAATTATCTGATGGAATAATGCTATTATGGCCCAGTACGCAGCAGCCCACCACACCCCAACATCTGTACGCCCTTGAGTCACCATGGCAACCAGGCTCCGCAGGCCTCCTTCCTCGCAGGCCGCATCCATTAGGGCATGATAGGGCCTGCAGGCGTAATAATGAATGAAATATAAGCCGCCGGGATTCTGCTCCCCTCCCCATCTCCAGTCGGATCCCTCGTCCTCGCCTAGTGGGGGAGAACCAGTAAGTGATGGTGGCGGTGGTGGGTGTAAGATAAATGAACCTTTCTCATCTCTGACTTAATGAGAAATTTTAAATCAAATAATGAACGTAAATTCATCAAACACGGACACCCGCCCCCCCCCCCCCACCCACCATGGGCTTCCTGCAAGACTCGCAGCTCCGCAGTCTACTTCCCTTATATCATTCCTTTTCTTATCGGAGCCGCTTATAGATATACATCTACACACAGCTCAAAACAACAGCGGCGGATGCTTAATTTGTCTTAATTTGCTGAAATGGTTGACACTTATATTTCTGCAAAAAGTGTTTATAAGTACTTCATATCAAGTGATTATCAAGTGACTATAAGCAGCAATTACAGTAGTTATATTCTTGTACATAGGGGGCAGTATTATAGTAGTTATATTCTTGTACATAGGGGGCAGTATTATAGTAGATATATTCTTGTACATAGGAGCAGTATTATAGTAGTTATATTCTTGTACATAGGAGCAGTATTATAGTAGTTATATTCTTGTACATAGGAGCAGTATTATAGTAGCTATATTCTTGTACATAGGAGCAGTATTATCGTAGTTATATTCTTGTACATAGGAGCAGTATTATAGTAGTTATATTCTTGTACATAGGGGCAGTATTATAGTAGATATATTCTTGTACATAGGAGCAGTATTATAGTAGTTATATTCTTGTACATAGGAGCAGTATTATAGTAGTTATATTCTTGTACATAGGAGCAGTATTATAGTAGTTATATTCTTGTACATAGGAGCAGTATTATAGTAGTTATATTCTTGTACATAGGAGCAGTATTATCGTAGTTATATTCTTGTACATAGGAGCAGTATTATAGTAGTTATATTCTTGTACATAGGGGCAGTATTATAGTAGATATATTCTTGTACATAGGAGCAGTATTATAGTAGTTATATTCTTGTACATAGGAGCAGTATTATAGTAGTTATATTCTTGTACATAGGAGCAGTATTATAGTAGTTATATTCTTGTACATAGGAGCAGTATTATAGTAGTTATATTCTTGTACATAGGGGCAGTATTATAGTAGATATATTCTTGTACATAGGAGCAGTATTATAGTAGTTATATTCTTGTACATAGGAGCAGTATTATAGTAGTTATATTCTTGTACATAGGAGCAGTATTATAGTAGTTATATTCTTGTACATAAGAGGCAGTATTATAGTAGCTATATTCTTGTCCATAGGGGGCAGTATTATAGTAGTTATATTCTTGTACATTGGAGCAGTACTATAGTAGTTATATTCTTGTACATAGGGGCAGTATTATAGTAGTTATAGTCTTGTACATAGGAGCAGTATTATAGTAGTTATATTCTTGTACATAGGGGCAGTATTATAGTAGTTATATTCTTGTCCATAGGAGCAGTATTATAGTAGTTATATTCTAGTACATAGTTGCAGTATTATAGTAGATATATTCTTGTACATAGGAGCAGTATTATAGCAGTTATATTCTTGTAAATAGGGGCAGTATTATAGTAGTTATAGTCTTGTACATAGGAGCAGTATTATAGTAGTTATATTCTTGTACATAAGGGCAGTATTATAGCAGTTATATTCTTGTACATAGGGGCAGTATTATAGTAGTTATATTCTTGTACATAGGAGCAGTATTATAGTAGTTATATTCTTGTACATAGGAGCAGTATTATAGTAGTTATATTCTTGTACATAGGGGGCAGTATTATAGTAGTTATATTCTTGTACATAGGAGCAGCATTATAGTAGTTATATTCTTGTACATAGGGGGCAGTATTATAGTAGTTATATTCTTGTACATAGGGAGCAGTATTATAGTAGTTATATTCTTATACATAGGGAGCAGTATTATAGTAGTTATATTCTTGTACATAGGGGCAGTATTATAGTAGTTATATTCTTGTACATAGGAGCAGTATTATAGTAGTTATATTCTTGTACATAGGGGGCAGTATTATAGTAGTTATATTCTTGTACATAGGGAGCAGTATTATAGTAGCTATATTCTTATACATAGGGAGCAGTATTATAGTAGTTATATTCTTGTACATAGGGGCAGTATTATAGTAGTTATATTCTTGTACATAGGGGGCAGTATTATAGTAGTTATATTCTTGTACATAGGGAGCAGTATTATAGTAGCTATATTCTTATACATAGGGAGCAGTATTATAGTAGTTATATTCTTGTACATAGGGGCAGTATTATAGTAGTTATAGTTTTGTACATAGGGAGCAGTATTATAGTAGTTATATTCTTGTACATAGGGGCAGTATTATAGTAGTTATAGTTTTGTACATAGGGAGCAGTATTATAGTAGTTATATTCTTGTACATAGGGAGCAGTATTATAGTAGTTATATTCTTGTACATAGGGGCAGTATTATAGTAATATTCTTGCATATAGGAGCAGTATTATAGTAGTTATATTCTTATACATAGGGGGCAGTATTATAGTAGTTATATTCTTGTACATAGGAGCAGTATTATAGTAGTTATATTCTTGTACATAGGAGCAGTATTATAGTAGTTATATTCTTGTACATAGGGGCAGTATTATAGTAGTTATAGTCTTGTACATAGGAGCAGTATTATAGTAGTTATATTCTTGTACATAGGGGGCAGTATCATAGTAGTTATATTCTTGTACATAGGAGCAGTATTATAGTAGTTATATTCTTGTACATAGGGGGCAGTATTATAGTAGTTATATTCTTGTACATAGGGGGCAGTATTATAGTAGTTATATTCTTGTACATAGGGAGCAGTATTATAGTAGTTATATTCTTATACATAGGGAGCAGTATTATAGTAGTTATATTCTTGTACATAGGGGCAGTATTATAGTAGTTATATTATTGTACATAGGAGCAGTATTATAGTAGTTATATTCTTGTACATAGGGGGCAGTATTATAATAGTTATATTCTTGTACATAGGGGCAGTATTATAGTAGTTATATTCTTGTACATAGGAGCAGTATTATAGTAGTTATATTCTTGTACATAGGGGGCAGTATTATAGTAGTTATATTCTTGTACATAGGGGGCAGTATTATAGTAGTTATATTCTAGTACATAGTGGCAGTATTATAGTAGATATATTCTTGTACATAGGAGCAGTATTATAGTAGTTATATTCTAGTACATAGTGGCAGTATTATAGTAGATATATTCTTGTACATAGGAGCAGTATTATAGTAGTTATATTCTTGTACATAGGAGCAGTATTATAGTAGTTATATTCTTGTACATAGGGGCAGTATTATAGTAGTTATATTCTTGTACATAGGGGCAGTATTATAGTAGTTATATTCTAGTACATAGTGGCAGTATTATAGTAGTTATATTCTTGTACATAGGAGCAGTATTATAGTAGTTATATTCTTGTACATAGGGGCAGTATTATAGTAGTTATATTCTTGTACATAGGAGGCAGTATTATAGTAGCTATATTCTTGTCCATAGGGGGCAGTATTATAGTAGTTATATTCTTGTACATTGGAGCAGTATTATAGTAGTTATAGTCTTGTACATAGGAGCAGTATTATAGTAGTTATATTCTTGTACATAGGAGCAGTATTATAGTAGTTATATTCTAGTACATAGTGGCAGTATTATAGTAGATATATTCTTGTACATAGGGACAGTATTATAGTAGTTATATTCTTGTACATAGGGGCAGTATTATAGTAGTTATATTCTTGTACATAGGGGCAGTATTATAGTAGTTATATTCTTGTACATAGGAGGCAGTATTATAGTAGCTATATTCTTGTCCATAGGGGGCAGTATTATAGTAGTTATATTCTTGTACATTGGAGCAGTACTATAGTAGTTATATTCTTGTACATAGGGGCAGTATTATAGTAGTTATAGTCTTGTACATAGGAGCAGTATTATAGTAGTTATATTCTTGTACATAGGGGCAGTATTATAGTAGTTATATTCTTGTCCATAGGAGCAGTATTATAGTAGTTATATTCTAGTACATAGTGGCAGTATTATAGTAGATATATTCTTGTACATAGGAGCAGTATTATAGCAGTTATATTCTTGTAAATAGGGGCAGTATTATAGTAGTTATAGTCTTGTACATAGGAGCAGTATTATAGTAGTTATATTCTTGTACATAAGGGCAGTATTATAGCAGTTATATTCTTGTACATAGGGGCAGTATTATAGTAGTTATATTCTTGTACATAGGGGCAGTATTATAGTAGTTATATTCTTGTACATAGGAGCAGTATTATAGTAGTTATATTTTTGTACATAGGAGCAGTATTATAGTAGTTATATTCTTGTACATAGGGGGCAGTATTATAGTAGTTATATTCTTGTACATAGGAGCAGCATTATAGTAGTTATATTCTTGTACATAGGGGGCAGTATTATAGTAGTTATATTCTTGTACATAGGGAGCAGTATTATAGTAGTTATATTCTTATACATAGGGAGCAGTATTATAGTAGTTATATTCTTGTACATAGGGGCAGTATTATAGTAGTTATATTCTTGTACATAGGAGCAGTATTATAGTAGTTATATTCTTGTACATAGGGGGCAGTATTATAGTAGTTATATTCTTGTACATAGGGAGCAGTATTATAGTAGCTATATTCTTATACATAGGGAGCAGTATTATAGTAGTTATATTCTTGTACATAGGGGCAGTATTATAGTAGTTATAGTTTTGTACATAGGGAGCAGTATTATAGTAGTTATATTCTTGTACATAGGGAGCAGTATTATAGTAGTTATATTCTTGTACATAGGGGCAGTATTATAGTAATATTCTTGCATATAGGAGCAGTATTATAGTAGTTATATTCTTATACATAGGGGGCAGTATTATAGTAGTTATATTCTTGTACATAGGGAGCAGTATTATAGTAGTTATATTCTTGTACATAGGGAGCAGTATTATAGTAGTTATATTCTTGTACATAGGGGCAGTATTATAGTAGTTATATTCTTGTACATAGGAGCAGTATTATTGTAGTTATATTCTTGTACATAGGGGGCAGTATTATAATAGTTATATTCTTGTACATAGGGGCAGTATTATAGTAGTTATATTCTTGTACATAGGAGCAGTATTATAGTAGTTATATTCTTGTACATAGGGGGCAGTATTATAGTAGTTATATTCTTGTACATAGGGGGCAGTATTATAGTAGTTATATTCTAGTACATAGTGGCAGTATTATAGTAGATATATTCTTGTACATAGGAGCAGTATTATAGTAGTTATATTCTAGTACATAGTGGCAGTATTATAGTAGATATATTCTTGTACATAGGAGCAGTATTATAGTAGTTATATTCTTGTACATAGGAGCAGTATTATAGTAGTTATATTCTTGTACATAGGGGCAGTATTATAGTAGTTATATTCTTGTACATAGGGGCAGTATTATAGTAGTTATATTCTAGTACATAGTGGCAGTATTATAGTAGTTATATTCTTGTACATAGGAGCAGTATTATAGTAGTTATATTCTTGTACATAGGGGCAGTATTATAGTAGTTATATTCTTGTACATAGGAGGCAGTATTATAGTAGCTATATTCTTGTCCATAGGGGGCAGTATTATAGTAGTTATATTCTTGTACATTGGAGCAGTATTATAGTAGTTATAGTCTTGTACATAGGAGCAGTATTATAGTAGTTATATTCTTGTACATAGGAGCAGTATTATAGTAGTTATATTCTAGTACATAGTGGCAGTATTATAGTAGATATATTCTTGTACATAGGGACAGTATTATAGTAGTTATATTCTTGTACATAGGGGCAGTATTATAGTAGTTATATTCTTGTACATAGGGGCAGTATTATAGTAGTTATATTCTTGTACATAGGAGGCAGTATTATAGTAGCTATATTCTTGTCCATAGGGGGCAGTATTATAGTAGTTATATTCTTGTACATTGGAGCAGTACTATAGTAGTTATATTCTTGTACATAGGGGCAGTATTATAGTAGTTATAGTCTTGTACATAGGAGCAGTATTATAGTAGTTATATTCTTGTACATAGGGGCAGTATTATAGTAGTTATATTCTTGTCCATAGGAGCAGTATTATAGTAGTTATATTCTAGTACATAGTGGCAGTATTATAGTAGATATATTCTTGTACATAGGAGCAGTATTATAGCAGTTATATTCTTGTAAATAGGGGCAGTATTATAGTAGTTATAGTCTTGTACATAGGAGCAGTATTATAGTAGTTATATTCTTGTACATAGGGGCAGTATTATAGTAGTTATATTCTTGTCCATAGGAGCAGTATTATAGTAGTTATATTCTTGTACATAGGGAGCAGTATTATAGTAGTTATATTCTTATACATAGGGAGCAGTATTATAGTAGTTATATTCTTGTACATAGGGGCAGTATTATAGTAGTTATATTCTTGTACATAGGAGCAGTATTATAGTAGTTATATTCTTGTACATAGGGGGCAGTATTATAGTAGTTATATTCTTGTACATAGGGAGCAGTATTATAGTAGCTATATTCTTATACATAGGGAGCAGTATTATAGTAGTTATATTCTTGTACATAGGGGCAGTATTATAGTAGTTATAGTTTTGTACATAGGGAGCAGTATTATAGTAGTTATATTCTTGTACATAGGGAGCAGTATTATAGTAGTTATATTCTTGTACATAGGGGCAGTATTATAGTAATATTCTTGCATATAGGAGCAGTATTATAGTAGTTATATTCTTATACATAGGGGGCAGTATTATAGTAGTTATATTCTTGTACATAGGAGCAGTATTATAGTAGTTATATTCTTGTACATAGGAGCAGTATTATAGTAGTTATATTCTTGTACATAGGGGCAGTATTATAGTAGTTATAGTCTTGTACATAGGAGCAGTATTATAGTAGTTATATTCTTGTACATAGGGGGCAGTATCATAGTAGTTATATTCTTGTGCATAGGAGCAGTATTATAGTAGTTATATTCTTGTACATAGGAGCAGTATTATAGTAGTTATATTCTTGTACATAGGGGCAGTATTATAGTAGTTATAGTCTTGTACATAGGAGCAGTATTATAGTAGTTATATTCTTGTACATAGGGGGCAGTATCATAGTAGTTATATTCTTGTGCATAGGAGCAGTATTATAGTAGTTATATTCTTGTACATAGGGGGCAGTATTATAGTAGTTATATTCTTGTACATAGGGAGCAGTATTATAGTAGTTATATTCTTATACATAGGGAGCTGTATTATAGTAGTTATATTCTTATACATAGGGAGCTGTATTATAGTAGTTATATTCTTGTACATAGGGGCAGTATTAAAGTAGTTATATTCTTGTACATAGGAGCAGTATTATAGTAGTTATATTCTTGTACATAGGGGGCAGTATTATAATAGTTATATTCTTGTACATAGGGGCAGTATTATAGTAGTTATATTCTTGTACATAGGAGCAGTATTATAGTAGTTATATTCTTGTACATAGGAGCAATATTATAGTAGTTATATTCTTGTACATAGGGGCAGTATTATAGTAGTTATATTCTTGTACATAGGAGCAGTATTATAGTAGTTATATTCTTGTACATAGGGGGCAGTATTATAGTAGTTATATTCTTGTACATAGGGGCAGTATTATAGTAGTTATATTCTTGTACATAGGAGCAGTATTATAGTAGTTATATTCTTGTACATAGGGGACAGTATTATAATAGTTATATTCTTGTACATAGGGAGCAGTATTATAGTAGTTATATTCTTGTACATAGGGGGCAGTATTATAGTAGTTATATTCTTGTACATAGGGGGCAGTATTATAGTAGTTATATTCTTGTACATAGGAGGCAGTATTATAGTAGTTATATTCTTGTACAATGGGGAGCAGTATTATAGTAGTTATATTCTTGTACATAGGAGCAGCATTATAGTAGTTATATTCTTGTACATAGGGGGCAGTATTATAGTAGTTATATTCTTGTACATAGGGGCAGTATTATAGTAATATTCTTGCATATAGGAGCAGTATTATAGTAGTTCTATCCTCTTTATGCTGGTTGGTATACATCTTTCAGTTTCCTTATTTTACCTCCCATATTGCAGACATACGGCTCCCGGATCTGATTGTGCCTCCAGCATACAGATGTAATATTTACAACAGTAGAAATCGCTTCTCTCAGCTAACGGACATATCACGGCAACAAATGACAGCCTGCCATCCTGCTGTTTCCGGCACTAATAATAGGTATTGTGTCAGCAGTTGAGCGTAATGTGCACAGCATATGAAGCGGCCGTTAAGCGATAGCTTACATGAGACGCCACTCAGGAGAGGAACCAACACAGAATTTCAGAGCACATGAAAAGAACTGATGCAAACTCATTGGGGAGATGTGGACCTTGTCTGGCTTTGCTTTTTTCTGGATAAGGTGCCCATACACTGACCCTATCTTGATCGCTAGGGGTGGTTGGAGAAACGTCAATCCATCCTTGAATCCCTATGTAAAATTGGTGTCCAGAAGTCCTGACTCTTCCGAGAGTGTCATGTTATGCAAAGTCAAGTTGACACTACCTAAGTAATCTCTCAGGTCTACATTTAGGTAACTATGTGGTGGAGGAAACCTATGTCTCGAACAAGGGAAGGAGCCATGACGTAAGCAACCTAGAGAAGGAAGAGTGACCCAAGGATGATCCTTTTTTCCCTACCAATGGATGGGAAGGTGGATTTAAAAACTCTCTACTTTATGTTGTTGGCCATGGTGGGTCTTTTCTACTGGGTCCGTCATGGTCATGTAAGTTTCCGCGACTTAGTTCTACCTCAGTGGTATCCTATTAGCAGAGGTCACCTACGCTGCAATTTGCCCGGCAGTGAAGCCGCCATAGACTATAATCTCCTCACACACGATATAAATTTTACTTTTCGTCAAGCGACTTAATATAAAGACCCAGAGGAGCAGAGGAAGGAGGAGAAAGGCTTCAATTAAAACAAAATCAAATAAGAAACAATGGCTCCCGCCTCGGGGCAGCTCTCTAGAAATCAAATTATTTCTTCTTAGAGACAAAAATCCAGCGGCGCTCCAGGGAATGTAATAAAAGCTTCCCCCTGAGCGGGATGGTGAAGCAGGGCTAGACGAGGGGCTTACAGCGCCACCATAAAGGGACTTGTTGCTGCATTATAGCGGGTTTTTTTTACTATTATTAATTTCAGAGAAAGGACCCCGAGCCTCGTGTCACACTCCAAGAGACGTCTACATTTATCTTTCCTTAATTTTCCACAAGATATCACCGAGAAACCATCAAAAAAAACAGCACGAGGGAGGATGATAAATAGCCGCAGTAGACTGGAATATTACTGGCCACTGGACCACAAAATGGCTTCTTAATTGCAGAATAATATTTCTTTCAGAGCAGGAAAACGAGGTGCCTGGCTTTAAGGAAAGTTTGCAGACTGGTAAGTTTCTTTCCGACACATTGACGGCCATTTTGAAGTGGGAAAAATGTAAAGGGGGCTGACAGAAAACAGGGTAAACTGTAGAAATGCTTTTGATCCCCTGACCGGCACTGACGAGGAGGACACTCAGAGGTCTGTTACGTGGCAATGCAAATCTCTGAATTATTCTCATATCCCTGCACACTAGTTTTCTTCAATGCTGGGCTCTCACATACACTATCGGTACAGTTTATTCAGTGTTTTATGGCTTTCACTCTCAATCTTGATGGCTAGGATGTAACATCTTCTTACTATGCAAATTCACCACAAAACGGCTGATGCATCCCCTGCCTCAGCTTTTATACGGGTCACAATAGTCTCTCCAATGGCTGTGCTACACCATGTGATGTGAAAGCTGCAAGGCATTATGGGAAAACCTCCTCAGGTCTGGTGATCCTTCTCTGGCCAATGCAATCTTCTGTAATGTGTAAAACCACTCTTGCCATTTTAGGCTAGTCACGTAAAGCAAATCATAAGTTCAGCTAATTCCTAAAAATTCCACATGAATTTCACATTGAATTGTTTCACCTATTTTAACCAAGTCCCTGTTGCCCAATTTTTTTTTCTCCAGCTAACTGGCACTATGTGAGGCAGCGTGGAGGAAGCAGTTGTCCCCTTCAAGAATGCTAGGAAAGATATATCATGGTCCCAGGTGTCCATTTTAATACCTGTTACACAATTTTTTTGTCCACCCCACAGTTTTTGAGTCTGTTATGGTGGCGTAGTTGTCAGGACAGTTGCAGATAGGAGACTTTTCCACACTGTCATGGCCATTTTAATGCTGGGTACTCATTCCACGCTCTATCTGGTACTTTGTTAGGATGTTTAGAGGACACTGTTGTCTGGTTCAGAAACAGTGGTGAGATATAAGATGCCCCTACACAAGGTAGGTGGACATTTTAATGCCGGGAAACTGTTCTACAATTGACTTTCTATCCCCTGACTTGCACTTTGGAAGGAAGCGTCAGTAATATTAGGACAGCTATAAGATGTAGCGTGCTCCTGCACAATCTAGGTGCCCATGTAGGTACCCCAGCCTCATGTCGACCCTAACCATCACTGCCATCAGAATGGACTCCTTTACAGAGGACCTGTTACTTGGCATAAATATAGATTTTATTAACCTGGTGTACATGATGCTGTTCTCTTAAATCTGGAGATGTTGCAGACCACACCCAATTGGATAACAGGACTAGATTAATATACAGGAAAGAGATGTATCTCGGGAACGGAGAGGCGCAGGAACAAAAGAAAAACATCGCCGGATTCAGGAGACCAGCGGCATTTACACCAGGTTAAAAAATACATATATTTATGGTGAGTGAAAAGTCCCCTTTAAGTAGAAGGCAACTGTATGACTACATCTCCGACACAGCAAGAAAAAGATCGACACTCACTTGCAACTTTTTAGGATTTGCAGACTTTATTCCATATTCTTAAGCATATAAATGTGACGCGTTTCGGCTTCAACACAAGCCCAGAGTCTAAAACACTATGCAAACGGCAGGTTAATTAGAATTCATCACATCATTAAGTAACTTCCTTACAGATTCAGGTGACTATCCCTAATCCGCAAAGTCCTTGAATAAAGCACCATGGTGTCAAACCCCTTAACCATTACTATGCCAAAAGAAGTTTCACAAACTTAGAACAACACTCATTATATACATGGGTTCATGAACAGTGATAATTATACAAACCTAGTACATATCAAATAGCTACTCATGACCATCATCTATTATACAACACTGTAAAGCATTTTCATCACATAAAGAAATAAAAATTCTGTTTAGTATAAAATATAATTTCATTTTAATCCTCACCGGGTACTAACCTTCCATAAACCAAATAATAACTATTGTATCCTCAAAAACATAACAGAAAATTAATAATCGTGTTCCTTCTAGGTCAACAAAAATTGTAAAAAATTATTTGTTTATAAAATAAATTATTAGAGGATACAAAACTAAATCCTAAAAAAACTCGTGACGTCGTAGTCTCGATTTACACCCAGTGGTTGTAATGACTGTAATCAGCCGATCCGGTCGCCTAGTCGTGGTGTATACACTGTATACGGTTTCCTCCTCTCCTCGCTTCTTGTATTTGTTCCAAAATTTGCCACCTGTAACTGTGAAACATTCTGCTCCCGTGGGGACGACTACGGGTGACATTCAGAGAAAAAAACTATTCTCCTCTCCTTCCGTTTCATAACTTTATAACCCTTTCTTGCTGCAATAATTTATCCGGATATCCTCTACATTTAGACTTCATCCAATCCCTTCTCCAAAGTATCAGGCTCAGTGACAATACTACGAACTCTCGGGAATGGAGAGGGTGACAAAGATTTATTGTAAATGTGAGGGATGGTTACTCGATAAATAAAAGAGTATCCTGAAGCCGAAACGCGTCACATTATTATGCTGAAGAATACGGAATAAAGTCTACTAATTCTGCAAACTTACAAGCGAGGGCCGGTCTTTTTCTTGTTGTTTGAACTGAGATGCCAACCCTAGACACGACCACCATCTACTCTGAGGGCGACTGGAAGTGATATTCATACATCTCTGGCCTCTTATAAAAGGACTCTACCTCTTTCTTTACTGCAGGGATGTCAAACTCAAACACACAGAGGGCCAAAATGAAAAACCTTGACAAAGTCACGGGCCAACCAGTATACAATATAATGGGGCTCACACAGTCCTTCACACAGAATAATGGGCCCCACATAGTCCTCCATGCAGAATAAAGGGCCCCACATAGTCCTCCATACAGTATAATGGCCCCACATAGTCCTCCATACAGTATAATGGCCCCGCATAGTCCTCCATGCAGAATAACGGGCCCCACATAGTCCTCCATACAGTATAATGGGTCCACATAGTCCTTCATACAGTATAATGGCCCCACATAATCCTCCATACAGTATAATGGGCCCCACAGTCCTCCATACAGAATAATGTCCCCCCATAGTCCTCCATACAGAATAATGTCCCCCCATAGTCCTCCATACAGAATAATGGACCCCACATAGTCCTCCATACAGTATAATGGGCCCACATAGTCCTCCATACAGAATAATGTCCCCCCATAGTCCTCCATACAGAATAATGGACCCCACATAGTCCTCCATACAGAATAATGGGCCCCACATAGTCCTACATACAGAATAATGGGCCCCACATAGTCCTTCATACAGTATAATGGCCCCACATAGTCCTCCATACAGTATAATGGGCCCCACATAGTCCTTCATACAGTATAATGGCCCCACATAGTCCTCCATACAGAATAATGGGCCCCACATAGTCCTTCATACAGTATAATGGCCCCACATAGTCCTCCAAACAGTATAATGGCCCCACATAGTCCTCCATGCAGAATAATGTCCCCCCATAGTCCTCCATACAGAATAATGGACCCCACATAGTCCTTCATACAGTATAATGGCCCCACATAATCCTCCATACAGTATAATGGCCCCACATAATCCTCCATACAGTATAATGGGACCCACAGTCCTCCATACAGAATAATGTCCCCCCATAGTCCTCCATACAGAATAATGGACCCCACATAGTCCTTCATACAGTATAATGGCCCCACATAATCCTCCATACAGTATAATGGGCCCCACAGTCCTCCATACAGAATAATGTCCCCCCATAGTCCTCCATACAGAATAATGGACCCCACATAGTCCTTCATACAGTATAATGGGCCCCCCATGGTCCAACATACAGAAAAATGGGCCCCACATAATCCTCCATACAGTATAATGGGCCCCACATAGTCCTTCATACAGTATAATGGTCCCACATAGTCCTCCATACAGTATAATGGGCCCCACATAGTCCTTCATACAGTATAATGGCCCCACATAGTGCTCCATACAGTATAATGGCCCCACATAGTGCTCCATACAGTATAATGGCCCCACATAATCCTCCATACAGTATAATGGCCCCACATAATACTCCATACAGTATAATGGGCCCCGCATAGTCCTCCATACAGTATAATGGGCCCTGCATAGTCCTCCATACAGTATAATGGGACCCGCATAGTCCTCCATACAGTATAATGGGCCCTGCATAGTCCTCCATACAGTATAATGGCCCCACATAGTCCTCCATACTGTATAACTGGCCCCACATAGTCCTCCATACTGTATAATGGGCCCCACATACTCCTCCATACAGAATAATGGCACCACATAGTCCTCCATACAGTATAATGGGCCCCACATAGTCCTCCATACAGTATAATGGGCCCCACATAGTCCTCCATACAGTATAATGGGCCCCGCATAGTCCTCCATACAGTATAATGGCCCCACATAGTCCTCCATACAGTATAATGGGCCTCGCATAGTCCTCCATACACTATAATGGGCCCCGCATAGTCCTCCATACACTATAATGGGCCCCACATAGTCCTCCATACACTATAATGGGCCCCACATAGTCCTCCATACAGTATAATGGCCCCACATAGTCCTCCATACAGTATAATGGGCGCACATAGTCCTCCATACAGAATAATGGCCCCACATAGTCCTCCATACAGTATAATGGGCCCACATAGTCCCCCATACAGTATAATGGCCCCACATAGTACTCCATACAGTATAATGGCCCCACATACAGTATAATGGCCCCACATAGTGCTCCATACAGTATAATGGCCCCACATAGTACTCCATACAGTATAATGGCCCCACATAGGGGTGGTGGTTCTGGTGTCGCAGGTCAAATATAAGAACCCATATGCTTTAGAGGTTGTGGTCACACGAGAGGCTTGGATACATGATGAGCTGTGACTCTGATGAATGACAGTATGAAGGTGACTACTCCCTAACACCACGGCCCTCCTAGGCGCGTTATGAATGGTCGACCACTGGGCAATGAATGCACAAAATTTTTCTCTATGACTGTTACTTCTATGGAGCAGAGATTCTGTGCAGGTCGTAATCCTTGGAAATATCTGGAGTGAAAATTAAGGAGTGCTGATGAACCGAGCGCAACTATGATGAAATATGGCCGTGATTAAGAAAGCATCGGCTTTAACCCTCAGGCTATATGTAATGTAGGTATAATGAGCTTCCCCCTCCCAGGAGGGCCATTACAAGAGCCATCCTCAGCGTACGGACAGGCTGTTATAGAAATATACCAACCAAAGTACGCTGCTAAATGGTTTAGAGAATCATCCATTTACACTAAGTGAGCGTGGGGAGGCCATCTAAAATATGGAGCGATCTTGGGAGTAGGGATACCGTCAGCAGAAAAATATTCTATAACCCAAAAGTGAATCATTTTATTTTTTCTCATGGTGCAGTAACACATCTTATCCTGCAGGTGTCACTGTTACAACCGACGGTAGAAAAAAATAGCGAGAAAAATAACGTAAGATAAAATTGTCGCCAGCCGTAGTATCTATTGAGCAACATTAAGGGTTAACTAAAAGGATTAACTAAAAGGGTTAAAATTATAATCTGTCTCTATCAATCTATAAAGAAACAAATCTGACCAGCACCTCCTAACAGAAAGAAGGAAATGTGAACAGGTACAAGCCGTGTAACGATATACAAGAGCAAACACTGCAGCCACTGTGTGCACCAAGACATAGGCAAACACCGACAATGTCAGCTTACCCCTCAATACTGCCATATAGACTGTACTTACATACCGCATTACTCCCATATAGACTGTACTTATATACCGCATTACTGCCATATAGACTATACTTATATACCGCCTTACTCCCATATAGACTATACTTATATACCGCATTACTGCCATATACACTGTACTTATATACCGCATTACTGCCATATAGACTGTACTTATATACCGCATTACTGCCATATAGACTATACTTATATACCGCATTACTGCCATATAGACTGTACTTATATGCCGCATTACTTCCATATAGACTGTACTTATATACTGCATTACTGCCATATAGACTATACTTATATACCGCATTACTGCCATATAGACTGTACTTATATACCGCCTTACTGCCATATAGACTATACTTATATACCGCCTTACTCCCATATAGACTATACTTATATACCGCATTACTGCCATATACACTGTACTTATATACCGCATTACTGCCATATAGACTGTACTTATATACCGCATTACTGCCATATAGACTATACTTATATACCGCATTACTGCCATATAGACTGTACTTATATACCGCATTACTGCCATATAGACTGTACTTATATACCGCATTACTGCCATATAGACTGTACTTATATACCGCATTACTGCCATATAGACTATACTTATATACCGCATTACTGCCATATAGACTGTACTTATATACCGCATTACTGCCATATAGACTGTACTTATATACTGCATTACTGCCATATAGACTGTACTTATATACCGCATTACTGCCATATAGACTGTACTTATATACCGCATTACTGCCATATAGACTATACTTATATACCGCATTACTGCTATATAGACTATACTTATATACCGCATTACTCCCATATAGACTGTACTTATATACCGCATTACTGCCATATAGACTATACTTATATACCGCATTACTGCCATATAGACTGTACTTATATACCGCATTACTGCCATATAGACTATACTTATATACCGCATTACTGCCATATAGACTATACTTATATACCGCATTACTGCCATATAGACTGTACTTATATACCGCATTACTGCCATATAGACTATACTTATATACCGCATTACTGCTATATAGACTGTACTTATATACCGCATTACTGCCATATAGACTGTACTTATATACCGCATTACTCCCATATAGACTGTACTTATATACCGCATTACTGCCATATAGACTATACTTATATACTGCATTACTGCCATATAGACTGTACTTATATACCGCATTACTGCCATATAGACTATACTTATATACCGCATTACTGCTATATAGACTGTACTTATATACCGCATTACTGCTATATAGACTGTACTTATATACCGCATTACTCCCATATAGACTGTACTTATATACCGCATTACTGCCATATAGACTATACTTATATACCGCATTACTGCCATATAGACTATACTTATATACCGCATTACTGCTATATAGACTGTACTTATATACTGCATTACTGCCATATAGACTATACTTATATACTGCATTACTGCCATA
Source organism: Phyllobates terribilis (assembly GCF_046119375.1). NCBI lineage: Eukaryota > Metazoa > Chordata > Amphibia > Anura > Dendrobatidae > Phyllobates > Phyllobates terribilis. The sequence continues at coordinate 144,671,023 of NW_027362767.1, forward strand.
TAGACTATACTTATATACTGCATTACTGCCATATAGACTGTACTTATATACCGCATTACTGCCATATAGACTATACTTATATACCGCATTACTGCCATATAGACTGTACTTATATACCGCATTACTGCCATATAGACTGTACTTATATACTGCATTACTGCCATATACACTGTACTTATATACCGCATTACTGCCATATAGACTGTACTTATATACCGCATTACTGCCATATAGACTATACTTATATACCGCATTACTGCTATATAGACTATACTTATATACCGCATTACTCCCATATAGACTGTACTTATATACCGCATTACTGCCATATAGACTATACTTATATACCGCATTACTGCCATATAGACTGTACTTATATACCGCATTACTGCCATATAGACTATACTTATATACCGCATTACTGCTATATAGACTGTACTTATATACCGCATTACTGCCATATAGACTGTACTTATATACCGCATTACTCCCATATAGACTGTACTTATATACCGCATTACTCCCATATAGACTGTACTTATATACCGCATTACTGCCATATAGACTATACTTATATACCGCATTACTGCCATATAGACTGTACTTATATACCGCATTACTGCCATATAGACTATACTTATATACCGCATTACTGCCATATAGACTGTACTTATATACCGCATTACTGCCATATAGACTATACTTATATACCGCATTACTGCTATATAGACTGTACTTATATACCGCATTACTGCCATATAGACTGTACTTATATACCGCATTACTGCTATATAGACTGTACTTATATACCGCATTACTCCCATATAGACTGTACTTATATACCGCATTACTGCCATATAGACTATACTTATATACCGCATTACTGCCATATAGACTGTACTTATATACCGCATTACTGCCATATAGACTATACTTATATACTGCATTACTGCCATATAGACTATACTTATATACTGCATTACTGCCATATAGACTGTACTTATATACCGCATTACTGCCATATAGACTATACTTATATACCGCATTACTGCTATATAGACTGTACTTATATACCGCATTACTGCCATATAGACTGTACTTATATACTGCATTACTGCCATATAGACTATACTTATATACTGCATTACTGCCATATAGACTATACTTATATACCGCATTACTGCCATATAGACTGTACTTATATACCGCATTACTGCCATATAGACTATACTTATATACCGCATTACTGCCATATAGACTGTACTTATATACCGCATTACTGCCATATAGACTATACTTATATACTGCATTACTGCCATATAGACTATACTTATATACCGCATTACTCCCATATAGACTGTACTTATATACCGCATTACTGCCATATAGACTATACTTACATACTGCATTACTGCCATATAGACTGTACTTATATACCGCATTACTGCCATATAGACTATACTTATATACTGCATTACTGCCATATAGACTATACTTATATACCGCATTACTGCCATATAGACTGTACTTATATACCGCATTACTGCCATATAGACTGTACTTATATACCGCATTACTGCCATATAGACTATACTTATATACCGCATTACTGCCATATAGACTGTACTTATATACCGCATTACTGCCATATAGACTATACTTATATACCGCATTACTGCCATATAGACTGTACTTATATACCGCATTACTGCCATATAGACTGTACTTACATACCGCATTACTGCCATATAGACTATACTTATATACCGCATTACTGCCATATAGACTGTACTTATATACCGCATTACTGCCATATAGACTATACTTATATACCGCATTACTGCCATATAGACTATACTTATATACCGCATTACTACCATATAGACTGTACTTATATACCGCATTACTGCCATATAGACTGTACTTATATACCGCTTTACTGCCATATAGACTGCACTTATATACCGCATTACTGCCATATAGACTGTACTTATATACCGCATTACTGCCATATAGACTGTACTTATATACCGCATTACTGCCATATAGACTGTACTTATATACCGCATTACTGCCATATAGACTATACTTATATACCGCATTACTGCCATATAGACTGTACTTATATACCGCATTACTGCCATATAGACTGTACTTATATACCGCATTAATGCCATATAGACTGCACTTATATACCGCATTACTGCCATATAGACTGTACTTATATACCACATTACTGCCATATAGACTATACTTATATACCGCATTACTGCCATATAGACTGTACTTATATACCGCATTACTGCCATATAGACTGTACTTATATACCGCATTACTGCCATATAGACTGTATTTCCCGGCTCATGTGTGGCACGTTCTCGGTATTTCCCGGCTCATGTGTGGCACGTTCTCGGTATTTCCCGGCTCATGTGTGGTACGTTCTCGGTATTTCCCGGCTCATGTGTGGCACGTTCTCGGTATTTCCCGGCTCATGTGTGGCACGTTCTCGGTATTTCCCGGCTCATGTGTGGCACGTTCTCGGTATTTCCCGGCTCATGTGTGGCACGTTCTCGGTATTTCCCGGCTCATGTGTGGCACGTTCTCGGTATTTCCCGGCTCATGTGTGGCACGTTCTCGGTATTTCCCGGCTCATGTGTGGCACGTTCTGGGTATTTCCCGGCTCATGTGTGGCACGTTCTCGGTATTTCCCGGCTCATGTGTGGCACGTTCTCGGTATTTCCCGGCTCATGTGTGGCACGTTCTCGGTATTTCCCGGCTCATGTGTGGCACGTTCTCGGTATTTCCCGGCTCATGTGTGGCACGTTCTCGGTATTTCCCGGCTCATGTGTGGCACGTTCTCGGTATTTCCCGGCTCATGTGTAGCACGTTCTCGGTATTTCCCGGCTCATGTGTGGCACGTTCTCGGTATTTCCCGGCTCATGTGTGGCACGTTCTGGGTATTTCCCGGCTCATGTTTGGTACGTTCTGGGTATTTCCCGGCTCATGTTTGGTACGTTCTGGGTATTTCCCGGCTCATGTGTGGCACGTTCTGGGTATTTCCCGGCTCATGTTTGGTACGTTCTGGGTATTTCCCGGCTCATGTGTGGCACGTTCTGGGTATTTCCCGGCTCATGTGTGGCACGTTCTGGGTATTTCCCGGCTCATGTGTGGCACGTTCTGGGTATTTCCCGGCTCATGTGTGGTACGTTCTCGGTATTTCCCGGCTCATGTGTGGCACGTTCTGGGTATTTCCCGGCTCATGTGTGGCACGTTCTCGGTATTTCCCGGCTCATGTTTGGTACGTTCTGGGTATTTCCCGGCTCATGTGTGGCACGTTCTGGGTATTTCCCGGCTCATGTTTGGTACGTTCTGGGTATTTCCCGGCTCATGTGTGGCACGTTCTCGGTATTTCCCGGCTCATGTGTGGCACGTTCTCGGTATTTCCCGGCTCATGTGTGGTACGTTCTCGGTATTTCCCGGCTCATGTGTGGCACGTTCTCGGTATTTCCTGGCTCATGTTTGGTACGTTCTCGGTATTTCCCGGCTCATGTGTGGCACGTTCTGGGTATTTCCCGGCTCATGTGTGGCACGTTCTCGGTATTTCCCGGCTCATGTGTGGCACGTTCTGGGTATTTCCCGGCTCATGTGTGGCACGTTCTCGGTATTTCCCGGCTCATGTGTGGCACGTTCTCGGTATTTCCCGGCTCATGTGTGGCACGTTCTCGGTATTTCCCGGCTCATGTTTGGTACGTTCTGGGTATTTCCCGGCTCATGTTTGGTACGTTCTGGGTATTTCCCGGCTCATGTGTGGCACGTTCTCGGTATTTCCCGGCTCATGTTTGGTACGTTCTGGGTATTTCCCGGCTCATGTTTGGTACGTTCTGGGTATTTCCCGGCTCATGTGTGGCACGTTCTGGGTATTTCCCGACTCATGTGTGGCACGTTCTGGGTATTTCCCGACTCATGTGTGGCACGTTCTGGGTATTTCCCGGCTCATGTGTGGCACGTTCTGGGTATTTCCCGACTCATGTGTGGCACGTTCTCGGTATTTCCCGGCTCATGTGTGGCACGTTCTCGGTATTTCCCGGCTCATGTGTGGCACGTTCTCGGTATTTCCCGGCTCATGTGTGGCACGTTCTCGGTATTTCCCGGCTCATGTGTGGCACGTTCTCGGTATTTCCCGGCTTATGTGTGGCACGTTCTCGGTATTTCCCGGCTCATGTGTGGCACGTTCTGGGTATTTCCCGACTCATGTGTGGCACGTTCTCGGTATTTCCCGGCTCATGTGTGGCACGTTCTCGGTATTTCCCGGCTCATGTGTGGCACGTTCTCGGTATTTCCCGGCTCATGTGTGGCACGTTCTCGGTATTTCCCGGCTCATGTGTGGCACGTTCTCAGTATTTCCCGGCTCCGCTCCCGACATCCTCAGCTCCTGACTCCCAGTCATCGCTGTCAGCCTCCAGATTAGATTATTAATAATTCAGGGCTGTCCCCTATTTTGGTCAGGAAGCTGAAAGGGCAGAGGAGATTGGATTTCTCGGCGTCACCTCTCCCCGTGGTCAGACCGCCGGCTGATGAGCCCATTCACAAATCACATGTCATAACGGAGGCCTGAACGTAAAACACAATCTAATTTCTTCCTGTTGTAATCACTTAATATCTCGCTCCTTTCACTTATTTCATCATTTCATTTACATTCGAAGATATTTTCCCTGGAGCTGTAATCATGATATCTCCTCTGCCTCCATAATGACATTCCCCCCCGCTTTGCGCTCTCTCTCACTTCTGATTGGCACGTCAGGTGAATTAATCTGGGAAAATTACATCAGCGGTTATGATCACATGGACAGAGTAAAGGAAATATGGCTGGGTTTAACTGGGTGTGCTCATCCTGAGCTTCTCGGTTCATGAATAGAATGTTAGAGATGCAGTGAAGACTGACAGTAATCAGTAGAATCAATAATTGGGAAGGGAATATTCACTTCTTGTCCGTGACTTTGAATTCCATCAAGTCCTAAATTTCTATCATTTGCATATCCTTTTTACAGGCACCTGAAGGGTTAATTAATATTTTTTGTTTTTAAAGGGCAAGCGTCACATTAACGAATGTCCCTGACTGTTACATATTAAGGGCGCAGCACAATACCTTTCCTATGGATGTGATTGGAAGACAGAGGCCGGAGGGGCTGGGTTATAAAGTGGGCTGGTTGAGTTTTCCGGATGTTCCTAAATGGCCATAAAGTCAATAAGAGCGATTATTCAATTGATCTGGAACCACGGGGATGGACTCGTCTCCAAGTGTGGGGAATATATTATGCCGCATGCTGGCTCAGCCTGATTGTCGCTGTGATTGGGGAGATCATGTGATCAGGAGGGTCACAGATGGCGGCCTCTCCTGAGGGCGGCCGTGAGAGCTCCAGATTTATGGCGCCGGGCATGGTGTTAAAGCTGCGTTTTTTCTACATATGTTTTTCCCTGGCACAGTAGTAAATAAAGGCGGTGATTAATGGCACATACCCCGCCAGGGTCTATTGCCTGAGGAGCATAGTGATGAGCCAGCGATAGAAGAAAACTCTCCTCCTTCCTAGGATCGATTCATCATCTTGTAACAGCCAAGTGCAGAAGAGTTTGTGACCTGAGCCAGGTTTCAGGTTGTTTGTGCCGTTAATTATATCATAAAACTATGGCTATGAGTTATCTTTGGAGACTTCCCTTCACAGATGGTGGATAATGCGGGCCCTGAGTCGCGTTCATCCCATTGACAATCTGCATGGTGTCTCAATAATCGTGTAACTGGGATGTTTTAGTCCCACGCTAAAACTCGACCAGGATTGCCCACTTTTAGGAGGAGTTCACATATCGACACCCGCTTTCAGACAGTCCTGGGAAATTAGAAGCAACTATAGTGTTGGCTTAGTTGAGGCTCATGTTCTTTATGTGGCTCTCAGCTCTGTAGTAGACACCAGAGGGTGGTAGTCACGGGCGAGTTGCTGCTCTATGACACCCTGGCACTTTACAGAAAATGTGTGTCCCCGATTAAATGTGCTGAGATGTGTGCGGCGCGTTGCACTCACTTATAGGCCGCAGGTCTCAGCTGTCTCCAAGTCTGCAGTATCAGGAGCCGCCTGCCGCACATGGATCAGGGGACACCAGTCCATGTACAACATATTGCAACTCGTAGTATCGGGCAGAACACTTTCCATTCCTTGCATCCACAGCATGATACACCTCCAGATTTTCCTTCCGTTCTACCTGGACTATCCCTGCCGCCCCTGATCCTGTCAGTCCCAGGGATTCCCAGCCCAGTCCCGCAGTACATCCGAGGTCAATTACTTCTCCCACATGCATCTCTTTGTCAATCTTCCCCTGTACGGAAGGGGTTAAAGAGCAGGCCATAGCACTAGAATCGAGCCTTGAGCTCCAGACGATACAGGAGGATATTCGCCCAGGGAATAGTCAGGCCTCGTACTGCCCAGAACACCGCATACTTTCCCGGCTGTCAGCTCTTGCAATTTATAGAATATCACATAACTACCCAATAAATACCGAAACCTGCAGGACATAGTTTACACTACAATACCACACGATCGGTGTCTCGTTGTCCACCACCCTTACACTGTCTTCTCCTGTCTTGTTTTTTCCGCCACCTCCCCCCAATCCTTCCCTCGCCCTCCTGAGACCCATTTTATTGCTTGTTTTATTATACGGTTGATGTTTCTCATTGTCCGGCTGTCTGGATCTAGAAGGCCATAATAATCCGGGAAGACACAGACATGTACGTCGCCTCCTCTCTCACATAAAGGGGAATTCACTCTGTAGATTTAATCAAAGCCTTGACACTTTCCATCAGTTTCTTGTGACAAGATCTAAACATAGACTTGGCCTGGAGCACCCGGCTTCATGGTGACGTGGGACGTTCAGCAGCGCCGCTCGGTATAATCACAGAGACCGTCTAATTATCTGTACTAAATGGCGCTGTCCAGTCCATGCTCGTATATGATACAGACAAAATATTACAGTACATCATCACCAGGACGTAACAGTCCATTCACCTCAATACTGTCTAACCAAAGCCTGGCTACATAATACTGCCAGATACCCGTCACAGTGCCATACAATGTCTACATAATGATGCCATACACTTCCAATATAATACTGCCAAATAATGCTTCCATAATACTACCATAACATGCCTGCGTGATACTGCCATAATCATAATACCTTCATCATACTGCCACACAATGCCAGGATAACACCGCCATACATTACCTATGTATTACTGTTATACAGCGCCTACGGTGGAGGTCCTAAGTCTGATGCCCCTTTTACATTTGCTTTATCCAGCTCTTCCCATACAGTTTTTACATATTTTATTGGTGCAGATGATGTCGGCTTTTACTATGAAAAAGATGTGGAGCACGAAGCTCCACAGCGAGCGTCGCTCACACTTAACATAGGACCTCCTGCCACCGCCTCAGTCTTCTCCTTCTCAAGGCTATAAAAAGCCCTCATTAAATGTGACTTGGGCTTTTATCAAATTCTTTGCATCTCCTCAAACGTCTTTTCTTGCCTTGTTTAATCCCTGCCTGACAGTTTATGGCAGTCAGCACGGCGCGGCACTACACTCCAGTCATCCTCCCCGATCACTGCACACAGTACCACTGCCCCATACAGAGGCCAGGACCATCCACAGGGAGACCACACAGCTCAGTGGGCCCTAATATGGCCTCCTCATGAGTCTCACTGAACATTCCCAGACACCACGGATATCATCACCGGGGCGGTAATCACACAGATAGGAGATAGGGATAACAAGATCTATTTATTCGTATCCGAAATGTCCTTCCCATCATGCCTCAGCCAGGAACACGATGTGCAGGTCATAATCGCTCTAAACTACAAAGGCTTTTATCCTCTCCTCATTGTTGCCCCCTGATGAGTACTGTGCTATGCTATACTGTAGAGAACTACTATAATACTGCCCCTATATACAGGAATATAGCTACTATAATACTGCCCCCTATGTACAAGAATATAACTACTATAATACTGCCCCTATGTGCAGGAATATAACTGCTATAATACTGCCCCCTATGTACAAGAATATAACTACTATAATACTGCCCCCATGTACAAGAATATAACTACTATAATACTGCTCCTATGTACAAGAATATAACTACTATAATACTGCTCCCTATGTACAAGAATATAGCTACTATAATACTGCTCCTATGTACAAGAATATAACTACTATAATACTGTCCCCTATGTACAAGAATATAACTACTATAATACTGCTCCTATGTACAAGAATATAATTACTATAATACTGCCCCCTATGTACAAGAATATAACTACTATAATACTGCCACTATGTACAAGAATATAACTACTATAATACTGCCCCTATGTACAAGAATATAACTACTATAATACTGCCCCTATGTACAAGGATATAACTACTATAATACTGCCCCTATGTACAAGAATATAACTGCTATAATACTGCTCCTATGTACAAGAATATAACTGCTATAATACTGCTCCTATGTACAAGAATATAACTACTATAATACTGCTCCTATGTACAATAATATATCTACTATAATACTGCCCCTATGTACAAGAAGATAACTACTATAGTACTGCTCCTATGTACAAGAATATAACTACTATAATACTGCTCCTATGTACAAGAATGTAACTACTATAATACTGCCCCCTATGTACAAGAATATAACTACTATAATACCGCTCCTATGTACAAGAATATAGCTACTATAATACTGCCCCTATGTACAAGAATATAACTACTATAATACTGCCCCTATGTACAAGAATATAACTACTATAATACTGCCCCTATGTACAAGAATATAACTACTATAATACTGCCCCCTATGTACAAGAATATAACTACTATAATACTGCCCCTATGTACAAGAATATAACTGCTATGATACTGCTCCTATATATAAGAATATAACTACTATAATACTGCTCCTATGTACAAGAATATAACTACTATAATACTGCCCCCTATGTACAAGAATATAACTACTATAATACTGCCCCCTATGTACAAGAATATAACTACTATAATACTGCCCCTATGTACAAGAATATAACTGCTATAATACTGCTCCTATATACAAGAATATAACTACTATAATACTGCTCCTATGTACAAGAATATAACTACTATAATACTGCCCCCTATGTACAAGAATATAACTACTATAATACTGCCCCCTATGTACAAGAATATAACTACTATAATACTGCCCCCTATATACAGGAATATAGCTACTATAATACTGCCCCCTATATACAAGAATATAACTACTATAATACTGCCCCCTATGTACAAGAATATAACTACTATAATACTGCCCCTATTTACAAGAATATAACTACTATAATACTGCCCCTATGTACAAGAATATAACTACTATAATACTGCTCCCTATGTACAAGAATATAACTACTATAATACTGCTCCTATGTACAAGAATATAACTACTATAATACTGCTCCTATGTACAAGAATATAACTACTATAATACTGCCCCTATGTACAAGAATATAACTACTATAATACTGCCCCCTATGTACAAGAATATAACTACTATAATACTGCTCCTATGTAGAAGAATATAACTACTATAATACTGCCTCTATGTACAAGAATATAACTGCTATAATACTGCTCCTATGAATAATATAACTACTATAATACTGCTCCTATGTACAAGAATATAACTACTATAATACTGCCCCTATGTACAAGAATATAACTACTATAATACTGCTCCTATGTACAAGAATATAACTACTATAATACTGCCCCCTATGTACAAGAATATAACTACTATAATACTGCTCCTATATACAAGAATATAACTACTATAATACTGCCCCTATGTACAAGAATATAACTACTATAATACTGCCCCCTATATACAGGAATATAACTACTATAATACTGCCCCCTATATACAAGAATATAACTACTATAATACTGCCCCCTATATACAGGAATATAACTACTATAATACTGCTCCTATGTACAAGAATATAACTACTATAATATTGCCCCTATGTACAATAATATAACTACTATAATACTGCCCCCAATGTACAAGAATATAACTAAAAAAAGAGGACATCGGTAAAAAAAGAGGACATCGGTAAACCGCGCGCCTACAGGCGCGCGCATTTTGAAGCTTTTTTTTTTTAAGCTTTTTTCACTGTTTTCAGAACATTAACAATAAGAACATGGAAGAGTCCAGGAGCTATTTGGTGAGCTGCATATCCTGCTACATGTTCACAGACTTGCCAGTGGAAAAGTCAAACTTCACATGCCAGAAATGCAAGCTTGTGTCCCTGTTGGAGGAAAAGTTGCGAAATCTAGAAGAGAGGTTAACTACCTTGAAAATCATTAAGGAAGGTGAAGAGTTCTTAGACAGAGCAGAATTATCTCTTCATGATTCAGAAAGAGAAGAAATTCGAACTGCACCTGACGAAACAGAGGAATGGAAGCATGTGACCCACAGAAGCAGGAGGATCGAGAGGCAGCCAGCACCCATACTGCTCAGGAACCAGTACCAGGCTCTCACACAGGAGAACCATGAAGAAATACAGCAAGATAAGACTTTGCCAGCAATGAATAACCTTGTAAGCCCTCAGAATCCTCCTGGATGGAGAAAGAAGAATGTTGTGAAGAAAAAACGGAGAGTGGTGGTCATGGGGGATTCCCTGTTAAGAGGAACAGAGGCCGCTATCTGCAGACCAGACATAACCTCAAGAGAAATGTGCTGTCTTCCAGGAGCAAAAATTAAAGATGTGTCTGACAGGATATCAAGACTCTTCAGACCTACAGATCACTACCCATTCCTGCTAATACATGTGGGGACAAATGACACCGCAAGAAAGGACCTGGAAACCATCTGCAGTGACTTTGAAGACTTAGGCAAGAAAGTGAAAGAATTGGGAGCGCAGGTGGTCTTCTCATCCATCCTCCCAGTGGATGGCCATGGAACAATGAGGTGGAATAAGATTCTACAGGTGAACAACTGGCTACGTCGATGGTGCCGTCAACAAGGATTTGGATTTCTGGATCACGGAATGAATTACCTATACGATGGACTACTTGCTAGAGATGGGGTGCACCTTACGAAGACTGGAAAACATGTATTTGGAAGTCGCCTTGCTACACTCATCAGAAGAGCTTTAAACTAGAACAATGTGGGAAGGGAAGCAAAAGGCCAGAAAAAGCCATACAGCTGACAAATACTATTGAGATCTCTGCTACTGGAAGTGGAAAGGAAGAACAAAGACAAAAAAATCTAAATAATAAAAATATGGGAGGAAGAGAAACCAATCACAAACTAAAATGTTTTTATACAAATGCACAAAGCATGGGCAACAAACAAGGAGAATTGGAACTACTAATGCAGGAAAAGGAATATGATGTCATTGGAATCACTGAAACTTGGTGGGACGATACACATGATTGGAATAAAAGGCTAAAAGGATACAACTTATTTGCAAGAAACAGACTTGATAAACGAGGAGGAGGTGTTGCATTGTATGTTAGAAAAGCGTATATCTGCACAGAGATTGAAGCTTCAGAGACTGGGAGTTCTGTGGAAACTGTTTGGGTAAGAATACAAGGAGAGAACAACGGAAAGGACACCATTGTAGGCATTTACTACAGGCCACCTGGGCAAGCTGAAGATATGGATGAACTCTTTATGTATCAAATGACCAAGTTCTCCAAAAAATATGACGTAGTGGTCATGGGAGATTTCAACTATCCAGACATTTGTTGGGAATCTCTCTCAAGTAAAACTAACAGGTCAAGCAAATTCTTATCCTCTCTTGCTGACAACTTTATCTTCCAAAAGGTAGGGGAGAAAACAAGGGGATCTGCTACTTTGGATCTAATCCTTATAAACAGGGAGGAAATGGTTGAGGAGGTAAAGGTGGCTGGGACCCTAGGAGGCAGCGATCATGCTATTATAGAATTTTGGATAACTAGAGGAGGAAGACATGTGAAGACTCAAACTTCAAGGTTAGATTTTAGAAAGGCAGATTTTAAGAGACTCAGAAAGAGAATAGGAGGGATCCAATGGCTGGATGTCCTTAAGGACAAAAATGTCCAGGAAGGATGGGAAATTTTTAAAAATGAGATTCTCAAAGCACAATCGTTAACAATCCCGAAAAGTAGGAAGAATGGGAAGCATTTAAGGAAACCAGGATGGATGAACACAGAACTTAAACACATGCTAAAAAGAAAGAAAGAAATGTTTATAAAATGGAAAGAGGGAGGCATATCTAAAGAAGATTATAATGCAGTCTGCAGATCCTGCAGGGCACGTATCAGGTTAGCTAAAGCTGACAATGAATTAAGGCTTGCAAGAGATGTCAAAAGCAATAAAAAAGGATTTTGGGGGTATGTCAAAAGTAAAAGAAAAGTCAAAGATGCTATAGGATTTTTACAGGATGAAAATGGAGAAATGGTAAGAGAGGATGTTGAGAAGGCCGAACTTTTTAATTCCTATTTTGCATCTGTTTTCTCTCAGAAAGAAAATGTAACATCAACTGATCTTCACTGTCCTTTTAAAGGAATAGAGGAATCCAAGTTATCTGTAAACAGAAAGATTGTGAGGGAATATTTAGCTAACATAAATGAGTTCAAGTCTCCAGGTCCAGATGAATTACACCCCAGAGTACTGAAGGAGATCGTAGAAGAAATTTTAGAGCCACTCTCCATAATCTTTGAAAATTCTTGGAGAACAGGAGAAGTCCCAGAAGACTGGAGAAGAGCAAATGTTGTTCCTATCTTCAAAAAGGGGAAGAAGATGGACCCAGGGAACTATAGGCCGGTGAGTCTGACTTCTATACCAGGAAAGATCTTTGAACAAATTATTAAACAACATGTATGTAAGTACATGGATAAGAATGAAGTGATTAACCAGAGTCAGCATGGGTTTGTACCTAACAAGTCATGTCAGACTAACTTAATTTCCTTCTATGACAGAATCACTGACTGGGTGGATCAGGGAAATGCTGTAGATATAGTATATCTTGACTTCAGCAAAGCATTTGACAAAGTATCTCACACCATCCTTATTGAAAAAATGACCAAGTATGCAATGGACCAGGCAACTGTTAGGTGGATTCATAACTGGCTTAGTGATCGGACTCAAAGGGTGGTTGTAAATGGCTTCACATCCAGCTGGATGAATGTCTCAAGTGGGGTACCACAGGGCTCCGTCCTGGGACCTGTATTGTTCAACATCTTTATCAATGATTTAGATGAAGGAATTGAGGGTAAACTGATTAAATTTGCTGATGACACAAAGCTAGGAGGGATAGCTAATACTAGAGAAGAGAGAGAGAGGATTCAAAAAGACCTAAATAAACTGGAGCAGTGGGCAGCAACCAACAGAATGGTTTTTAACAGGGAAAAATGCAAAGTACTACATCTGGGCAATAAAAATGAAAAAAGCATATACAGAATGGGAGGAATAGAGCTAAGCAACAGTACATGTGAAAAAGACTTAGGTATACTAATAGATCATAGACTGAACATGAGTCAACAGTGTGATGCAGCAGCAAAAAAGGCAAATACAATTCTGGGATGTATTAACAGAAGCATACAGTCTAGATCACGTGAAGTCATTATCGGTCTTTACTCCTCTTTGGTCAGACCTCATCTGGAATACTGTGTACAGTTTTGGGCACCACATTTTAAAAAAGACATTGACAAACTGGAACAAGTTCAGAGAAGAGCGACCAGAATGGTGACTGGTCTGCAAACCATGTCCTATGAGGAACGGTTGCAGGATTTGGGAATGTTTAGCTTGCAAAAAAGAAGACTGAGAGGAGACTTAATAGCTGTCTACAAATATGTCAAGGGCTGTCACATTGTAGAAGGATCATCTTTATTCTCATTTGCACAAGGAAAGACTAGAAGCAATGGGATGAAACTAAATGGGAGGAGACACAGATTAGATATTAGAAAAAACTTTTTGACAGTTAGGGTGATTAATGAGTGGAACAGGCTGCCACGAGAGGTGGTGAGTTCCCCTTCAATGGACGTCTTCAAACAGAGGCTGGACAGACATCTGTCTGAGATGATCTAGTGAATCCTGCTTTGAGCAGGGGGTTGGACCAGATGACCCAGGAGGTCCCTTCCAACTCTACCATTCTATGATTCTATGATACTATAATACTGCTCCTATGTACAAGAATATAACTACTATAATACTGCCCCCTATGTACAAGAATATAACTACTATAATACTGCCCCTATGTACAAGAATATAACTACTATAATACTGCCCCTATGTACAAGAATATAACTACTATAATACTGCTCCTATGTACAAGAATATAACTACTATAATACTGCTCCTATGTACAAGAATATAACTACTATAATACTGCCCCTATGTACAATAATATAACTACTATAATACTGCCCCCTATGTACAAGAATATAACTACTATAATACTGCTCCTATGTACAAGAATATAACTACTATAATACTGCCCCCTATGTACAAGAATATAACTACTATAATACTGCCCCTATGTACAAGAATATAACTACTATAATACTGCCCCCTATGTACAAGAATATAACTACTATAATACTGCTCCCTATGTACAAGAATATAACTACTATAATACTGCCACTATGTACAATAATATATCTAGTATAATACTGACGTCATGTATACTACATATAGTACATCAGTGTCACATCTTATACTCCCAGTCTCCCATCATCCTCTGGGGTCTCTGTACAGTATATTGTGTGCTGTATCTGACCCTGTCTATTCTGATCCTGGATGTTTGTGACAGGAAGATAAATTGATGTTGGGTCAGTCATGCTTTTAAGTCAGGGAGACATTAGGTCATTTTTGTGGGTGTTAAGGGTTATCTGAGCCCCCAAAAGAGGGTGTTGGATGGGTTGTATATCTTGGGTGTTGTTGTGCAGGTTCATTGTACGCCTGGTGATGTAGCGGCTGGCATGCACATTGTTTATGGAGGGGGGGCACTGCTAGAAGGCACAGAGCATCGTGGGAAAGGACACAATTGCCAGTTTCCTTATCCCCGTCTTATCAGGGATGCCTTGCATCTGGCACTTGTGAGGTTGGGACAAGGACAGAATTAGATGGTTGTGTCTGCTTCAGCCGCTTATCCCCTCCCGCCTGTCTCCTTGGCTTTGGATGTTTATACATGGAGGCCACAATGCCAGGAACCCTGTAATGTCAGTGTGTCTTCTGTCATGTATTGTCCAGATAGTTTACTGGTATAACAGAAGCCAGGGGTGTAAGGTATAGGCGGTGGCCGTTATCTACCACTCTAAAGAGTTAATCCAGTCAGTGGAGACATGTAATAAAGATCGATCAGAGGTGAGATAATTATCCAGTAACAGAACTAAAGTCACTTACTAATGATCTTAAAATAACAAATATACAATAATCCATTACACTATGGTACTGTAGAGATGACAGCTTGTATATCTGTACTCCCTACGACAGTGACTGTCATGTGCACAAAATGCAAAGTATTTCAGCCATTGTGCTGTCATATTATCATAGATCGAGAGCAAGCGACAGTCGTTTTAACAACTGAACTCTGGTTAATATAGATAAAAAGCATGAGAGCGTAATCTGCACTCTCTGATTGTCATAGGTAGGAAGCAAGTGATAGCAACAGTTTCAGAATACACAGTATTGAAACCCTGGAGCTGTCTGATTATTATAGGTAAGGAGCAAGCACCTGTAATAAGCCCAGAATACACAGTGATGAAGCCCTCTACTATAGGTAATTGCCAAAGGAAACACATTATTGCGGGTCAGATGGTCTCTTATCACAGATAAGGGGCTTTGTGATCATCATTGGTCAGGAGCAAGTGACAGTAATTATGCACAAAATACACAAGGATTGTAGTCATAGTAGTGTATGATTATTTTAGGCAAGCAGCAAGTAATGTACACAGAATATACAGTATTACAGCACTAGTGCTCTTTCAGTATCATAGGTAAGGTGCAAGCGACAGAGATATGTACACTGTAGCCATTGTGTTATCTGATTAACATAGATAAAGAAAACTTGACAGTAACTGACACTGAATACATGATTATTGCAGCCCTGGTGTGCACTTCAGTAACATAGGTAAGTAACAAGTGACAGAAATGTGCGCTTAATTCCCAGTATTGTAGCCTTGGTACACTATGATCATAGGTAAGGAGCAAGTGACAGAAATGTGCACTTAATTCATAGTATTGTAGCCTTGGTACACTATGATCATAGGTAAGGAGCAAGTGACAGAAATGTGCGCTTAATTCCCAGTATTGTAGCCTTGGTACACTATGATCATAGGTAAGGAGCAAGTGACAGTAGCACAAAATATACAGTATTGTGCTTTCTGATTATAATAAGTAAGAAACAAGTGACAAAAATACATACAGAGTACACGGTTTTATGGACTTGCATTTTCTAATATAGGTAGGAAGCAAATGACAGCAATCTGCACAGAATAAACAGTATTGTAGTTCTGGTGCTCTCTGATTATCATAGACAAGGAGCAAGTGACAGCTTTGTGCACAGCATATACAGTATTGTAGCCTGGCATTCTTTATTATCGATAAGAAGCAGGGAGTGGTAACAGACACAGAATACAAAGTATTGTAACCCTGTTGCACTCTGATTATCATGGGTAAAAAGCAAGTGACAGTAATAGCCACAGAATAAATAGTATTGTAGTTTGGTCATCTCTAATCATTAAGAAGCAAGTGACAGAAGTGTGCACAGAATATACGAGGTAAGAAGCAAAGGACAGTAATAGACACAGAACAGACAACACAATAGTTTGGTAATCTCTAATTATTATTGGTAAGAAGCAAGTGACAGTAATATAAACAGAATTCGCAGCACTGTACTCCTAATGGCATCTGATTATCAAAGGCAAAGGGTTACCTGCTCGTTATCCTTACTGCATTTTGCTGAGATGTCCCAAAAAGAGGCCCTACAATTATGTGCTCCTAGGGGGCAGTATTGCAGCAATGTCCCATTGATATTTGCTATGACTATCATTGATATATGTATGGTAAAGCTTTGTCTATCACATACAGCACACAGCAGTCCAATACTGTTTGTTACAATTACACCTTGCCTACTACACGGCAGCTAATAAGGAAGGGCCACGTTCCTAATCCCTTCTGGGTCCAGCGGCTCATTAATCCCAGTTATGTTCTTCCAGTTAACAGCTCCAGATTAGCCGGAGAAGAGATCTCGGTGCTGGGAAACGGCTTACCACCTTCTGCCCATTCATTGCCCTGCACACAACAGCATTAACCAGATTAAAACATCACATGCCCCACCACCCACAGTAATCCTCCGGTGACCCGCCTGCCCCGGCCAGATACCAGAAGAGGTTTACAGCCTCATGGTTCTGCTTCTTGACCCTCAAAGATGACCCACATAGGCTCATCCCAGATTAGGCTCACAGACAAATTGCTTAAATTAGCCGCAGGTAACATCCTTGGGGGTAAAGGAGAGTGAGCTGTCCGGTAGCCCGCCGCTGTCCACTCTGGGCTGTCTTCAGGACATGGAGGGGAAAAGATGGTCACTGCTGATTTTCTTTGTATTTTTTATCCTACAGAGCAACCATATTGTAAGGTTTCAGGTTATCTGGTGGGCTTGTAAGGCATCTGTGCCGGATCAGTGAGGATTGAATTTTTTTTCATATTTTGGATTCATTTTAATCACTGGACAATCCCTTTTAGGAAATCACCAGTGACCACTTTATTCCTCCATGTAAAACAGCAAAAGGTTAAAGAGACTTTCTCTATGGGACAACTCCGTACCATAGGACCTTTTTAACACATCTGGACATCATAGGGCATTTTTGTCAATCTTTTCTGGTTCTTGGGGTGGAACGTAAATTTTTAGCCATAACCACATCCCTTTTTATGTGCCACGTCCCTCCACATCTAGTTTCCTGTACCTTGAATGTACGATTGGACATCTGGGCTTTGTCTTATGACTGAGCATCCCGGCATCACGCACACAATTTAAGAAAACAGAATCTTGTAGATCACCATGATCGCTGATTGCCAGGCTAGAACTGCCATGATCAAGATCGACACGATCAAGATCACTATGATCGTTGATCACCAGGCTGGCATCGCCATGATCGAAATCGCCATGATCATGTTGGCAGGCTGGCATCGCCATGGTCGAGATAGACACAAGCAAGATCACCATGATCGCTGATCGCCAGGCTTGCATTACCGTGATCAATATCACCATTATAGTGCATCGCCAGGCAGACATCGCCAAAATCAATATCAATGCAATCAAGATAGCCGTGATCGCTGATCACCAGGCTCACATTGCCACCACTGAAATCACCATGATCATGTCGGCAGGCTGGCATCCCCATGGTCAAGCTTGACGAGATCGCCATGATCACTGATTGCCATGCAGGCATTACCATGATCAACATCGCTGTGATTGTGGATCGCCAGGCAGGCATCGCCATGACTGATAGTTACATGTTCAAGAAAGGCAGGCATTGTCATGACCGAAATCAACATGATCTGTGATCGCCTAGCTGACAGTGCCATGATCTGTGATCGCCTAGCTGACAGTGCCATGATCTGTGATCGCCTAGCTGACAGTGCCATGATCTGTGATGTGTGATTGCCTAGCTGACAGTGCCATGATCTGTGATGTGTGATTGCCTAGCTGACAGTGCCATGATCTGTGATCTGTAATCGCCTAGCTGACAGTGCCATGATCTGTGATCGCCTAGCTGACAGTGCCATGATCTGTGATCGCCTAGCTGACAGTGCCATGATCTGTGATCGCCTAGCTGACAGTGCCATGATCTGTGATCGCCTAGCTGAGAGTGCCATGATCTGTGATCGCCTAGCTGACAGTGACATGATCTGTGATCGCCTAGCTGACAGTGCCATGATCTGTGATCGCCTAGCTGACAGTGCCATGATCTGTGATCGCCTAGCTGACAGTGCCATGATCTGTGATCGCCTAGCTGACAGTGCCATGATCTGTGATCGCCTAGCTGACAGTGCCATGATCTGTGATCGCCTAGCTGACAGTGCCATGATCTGTGATCGCCTAGCTGACAGTGCCATGATCTGTGATCGCCTAGCTGACAGTGCCATGATCTGTGATCGCCTAGCTGACAGTGCCATGATCTGTGATCGCCTAGCTGACAGTGCCATGATCTGTGATCGCCTAGCTGACAGTGCCATGATCTGTGATCG
Organism: Phyllobates terribilis; assembly: GCF_046119375.1. Classification (NCBI taxonomy): domain Eukaryota; kingdom Metazoa; phylum Chordata; class Amphibia; order Anura; family Dendrobatidae; genus Phyllobates; species Phyllobates terribilis. The sequence continues at coordinate 144,690,342 of NW_027362767.1, forward strand.
CCTAGCTGACAGTGCCATGATCTGTGATCGCCTAGCTGACAGTGCCATGATCTGCGATCGCCTAGCTGACAGTGCCATGATCTGCGATCGCCTAGCTGACAGTGCCATGATCTGTGATCGCCTAGCTGACAGTGCCATGATCTGTGATCGCCTAGCTGACAGTGCCATGATCTGTGATTGCCTAGCTGACAGTGCCATGATCTGTGATCTGTGATTGCCTAGCTGACAGTGCCATGATCTGTGATCTGTGATTGCCTAGCTGACAGTGCCATGATCTGTGATCTGTGATTGCCTAGCTGACAGTGCCATGATCTGTGATCTGTGATTGCCTAGCTGACAGTGCCATGATCTGTGATCTGTGATTGCCTAGCTGACAGTGCCATGATCTGTGATCTGTGATTGCCTAGCTGACAGTGCCATGATCTGTGATCGCCTAGCTGACAGTGCCATGATCTGCGATCGCCTAGCTGACAGTGCCATGATCTGTGATCGCCTAGCTGACAGTGCCATGATCTGTGATCGCCTAGCTGACAGTGCCATGATCTGTGATCTGTGATTGCCTAGCTGACAGTGCCATGATCTGTGATCTGTGATTGCCTAGCTGACAGTGCCATGATCTGTGATCGCCTAGCTGACAGTGCCATGATCTGTGATCGCCTAGCTGACAGTGCCATGATCTGTGATTGCCTAGCTGACAGTGCCATGATCTGTGATTGCCTAGCTGACAGTGCCATGATCTGTGATCTGTGATTGCCTAGCTGACAGTGCCATGATCTGTGATCTGTGATCGCCTAGCTGACAGTGCCATGATCTGTGATCGCCTAGCTGACAGTGCCATGATCTGTGATCGCCTAGCTGACAGTGCCATGATCTGTGATCGCCTAGCTGACAGTGCCATGATCTGTGATCTGTGATTGCCTAGCTGACAGTGCCATGATCTGTGATCGCCTAGCTGACAGTGCCATGATCTGTGATCGCCTAGCTGACAGTGCCATGATCTGCGATCGCCTAGCTGACAGTGCCATGATCTGTGATCGCCTAGCTGACAGTGCCATGATCTGCGATCGCCTAGCTGACAGTGCCATGATCTGTGATCGCCTAGCTGACAGTGCCATGATCTGCGATCGCCTAGCTGACAGTGCCATGATCTGTGATCGCCTAGCTGACAGTGCCATGATCTGTGATCGCCTAGCTGACAGTGCCATGATCTGTGATTGCCTAGCTGACAGTGCCATGATCTGTGATCTGTGATTGCCTAGCTGACAGTGCCATGATCTGTGATCTGTGATTGCCTAGCTGACAGTGCCATGATCTGTGATCTGCGATCGCCTAGCTGACAGTGCCATGATCTGTGATCGCCTAGCTGACAGTGCCATGATCTGTGATCGCCTAGCTGACAGTGCCATGATCTGTGATCTGTGATTGCCTAGCTGACAGTGCCATGATCTGTGATCTGTGATTGCCTAGCTGACAGTGCCATGATCTGTGATCTGTGATCGCCTAGCTGACAGTGCCATGATCTGTGATCGCCTAGCTGACAGTGCCATGATCTGTGATCGCCTAGCTGACAGTGCCATGATCTGTGATCGCCTAGCTGACAGTGCCATGATCTGTGATCTGTGATTGCCTAGCTGACAGTGCCATGATCTGTGATCGCCTAGCTGACAGTGCCATGATCTGTGATCGCCTAGCTGACAGTGCCATGATCTGCGATCGCCTAGCTGACAGTGCCATGATCTGTGATCGCCTAGCTGACAGTGCCATGATCTGTGATCGCCTAGCTGACAGTGCCATGATCTGCGATCGCCTAGCTGACAGTGCCATGATCTGTGATCGCCTAGCTGACAGTGCCATGATCTGTGATCGCCTAGCTGACAGTGCCATGATCTGTGATCGCCTAGCTGACAGTGCCATGATCTGTGATCGCCTAGCTGACAGTGCCATGATCTGTGATCGCCTAGCTGACAGTGCCATGATCTGTGATCGCCTAGCTGACAGTGCCATGATCTGTGATCGCCTAGCTGACAGTGCCATGATCTGCGATCGCCTAGCTGACAGTGCCATGATCTGTGATCGCCTAGCTGACAGTGCCATGATCTGTGATCGCCTAGCTGACAGTGCCATGATCTGTGATCTGTGATTGCCTAGCTGACAGTGCCATGATCTGTGATCTGTGATTGCCTAGCTGACAGTGCCATGATCTGTGATCTGTAATCGCCTAGCTGACAGTGCCATGATCTGTGATCGCCTAGCTGACAGTGCCATGATCTGCGATCGCCTAGCTGACAGTGCCATGATCTGTGATCGCCTAGCTGACAGTGCCATGATCTGTGATCGCCTAGCTGACAGTGCCATGATCTGCGATCGCCTAGCTGACAGTGCCATGATCTGTGATCGCCTAGCTGACAGTGCCATGATCTGTGATCGCCTAGCTGACAGTGCCATGATCTGTGATCGCCTAGCTGACAGTGCCATGATCTGTGATCGCCTAGCTGACAGTGCCATGATCTGTGATCTGTGATCGCCTAGCTGACAGTGCCATGATCTGCGATCGCCTAGCTGACAGTGCCATGATCTGTGATCGCCTAGCTGACAGTGCCATGATCTGTGATCGCCTAGCTGACAGTGCCATGATCTGTGATCTGTGATTGCCTAGCTGACAGTGCCATGATCTGTGATCTGTGATTGCCTAGCTGACAGTGCCATGATCTGTGATCTGTGATTGCCTAGCTCACATTACTCAAAAAAGAGAGAAGATCTCACAAAACTGTTTCCTATCTCCATGTTCGGAACCCTTGTGACTAAGAAGTTGAGCCTGAGGGGGCTATGAGATTTATCGTCATTCACATCTGCATTTTAAGGAGGGTAGGGTTATACCTTAAAATCATGATGTATAATGCCAGTAAAAGGGACGGGGCTCTGAGCACTTCTGTTTGTACAATAGATGCACTCTGTGACTGTTCGCCTGACGCTCTCTTAGACGCTCTCGTTGCCTCTGTTCAGCTGCTGTGATCGGGGAGATGAGTGTGCGGAGCGCTGTGACGTGGCCTTTCCTCGCCTCGTATAAAAGGGACGGGAGACAATGAGCTTTATTTATTATGCATTAAAAGTAACTGTACTCCGTGACAGACAGCCGCAGCTCCCCGCTGACTCGTCTCATGGCAGCTAGATGGGAAGGTCTCCAACTTAATGTGTCCTTTACTGGTGACCTTAAAGGGGTTCTCCAGGATTTTAATGTCAGCTGAGGAAGCTAATGGTCAGGATTGACTAGCAATGCCTGGACAGGATATGTATTTAAAATATATTTTAATGTTACCCCCATGTGTATTTTCTCACAGCTTGACCTGGTGAGAAGTCAGTCATACTCACACACCATCAGCCCCTGACCCACATTGGATCTATAATGGCGGCCTACCTTCCAACAGTCTGCTGGAATGGCCCTGAAATGGGCAGGAAAACCCACATTTACATAAAAGTACATGTCTGTAGGCCATGATAGAGAAGGTCCTTGGTGGAATGGGCTTAGGACGTAACATACGGTATACTATGATTAGGCATTACTGATACAGGCCATATTGGTGTCAAACACCTTTACCCAACTTTTCTTGCTAAAAGTAGTTATAAAGAATTTTTTTAGTGTAACTAGCTTTACTTGAGCTGTGTTTGACTCTTATTTCGTCATTGGATGTGTCGGTATTTGAGCACTGTATGGCAGTAATTGCTTGTATACCACTGTTCCTTATCCCTATTGCGGTTGTATATATTTTTAAGTAGTGACTTGTAGGGAAGTGTAATTTACACAATATTTGACCCTATTATTTGGTCATTGTATGGTACGGGTATTGACAGTGTATGGCGGTATCCCATATTAGGGCTTACTAGCCTACTTTTGAAGTCCACCTTTTAAAGTTTGCTGTCTGAGAGTAAATGAATTGCGGCATTATAGCCTTCTGCCGGTCAGACCTCGTTACTCCTTGGTCACACCCCTGAGGATCCACTATGGTACCATCAAAGCTTCCTCAGGAGATAAGTAGCCTCTCCTATTTCTGAGAGTAGGGGAACACACCATCCAAAAGGCCTGATGGCGGGGGCTGTAATGGAAGCCTTATACCGCCGTATACTGCACATAAGTAACACGCATGGTATTGATCTCCCCTGTTTACGCTCACAGCTCTGCGTTATGTTATGTGAGCGAGTTGCGGGTTTATTTGGTATTCCGCACCTTCTCTCGCTCAGATTTGTTTTCTCTTTTATGTCGGAGCCATGAATATGAATGAATGTGATTTATCAAGGCCATGCGCATCCTGTTTTATTGGAAAAATCTGTGTTTTGGGCATTATTAGCGGAGCCGAGGAACCCAAACCTGGACGGCTGACCTTTGCGGCCGGCGCATCACTTCTTATTACGCTGCCTCATTTGTCTTTCTCTTTCAAGGAGAAATTCCTTCGACGGACAGGATGGAAACACTGGATCTGCTACGACCATCCCCACCGGATGGGGTCACCCACATTTATACATTTAAAGCTCAGCTTTGAAGATGGTGGGATCTGACCCACAGGACCCCTACAGATCAACTGATTGCAGCAGCTTTGATGGTCAAGGTAGTCATCTTCATAGGTCATCCAGGAACAGCGCCATATACTCAGTGGTGGCTGTGTCAGGTACTGCAGTTACGTAGCATTCAGGAGCACAGGAATAGATTAGACTGCAGATGGTGACGTGTTTTATGGGATTCACTTTCACTGGGTTAACAATAAATTGCCTATAAACAGCCCTGGTGGTGACATCTGGCGCATAAATGGCTGTCATACTGCAGCAGCTCCACCAGACTGTAAACTACACAACTGAGATAAGACATGACGCAGACAGGTTACAGACACGCAGAGCCTTACCGCAGTGCCGCTCCGGGATCACACAAGGGTCCTTCAACTTCAATGGCGGCTGTAAATCTGAAATGTAAGAGAAAAGATGGTGAGAACCACAGAAAATCCCGAAATCTACTGCAAAGAGCGGAGCTATTACCCAAACCCATCCAACCACACGCAAAAAGGATCCAGTCAGATCCAAAGGAGGTAGTATTATAGTAGTTATATTCCTGTACATGGGGAGCAGTATTATAGTAGTTATATTCTTGTACATAGGAGCAGTATTATAGTAGTTATATTCTTGTACATAGGGGGCAGTATTATAGTAGTTATATTCTTGTACATAGGGAGCAGTATTATAGTAGTTATATTCTTGTACATAGGAACAGTATTATAGCAGTTATATTCTTGTACATAGGGGCAGTATTATAGTAGTTATATTCCAGTACATAGGGGGCAGTATTATAGTAGTTATATTCTTGTACATAGGGGCAGTATTATAATAGTGCCTCTATTTCCTGAGTGCTGGAGGGTCGCGCTGTATGGACAACATAGCTAAATCCAGTGGTAATTTGTGCCCTTATGAATGAACACATTCCCCTTTGCTATTGGCAAGAATTCCCCTTAATCAAAGGTTTTCGAAATCTGGATCCCTTCCATGGAAATTAACGTTAATAGTAGTGGGTACTTATCTAGTGAAAGTAATCCTATTTCCCTGTGATGGATTCTCTCTAACACGAGGCGAGGGTTTATAGACGCACAGCAGACAACATTAGAGCTTTAATGGTCCTGTTTATGAACTCCTAACATGAGCAGAAAAATTAAAATTGTGCAAAGTACAAAGATTTATAAACCCTCTTATCTCTTTTTTTAATAGGATACTGTCCCATCTTAGTAGCAATTATAATCTCATGGATTGCCAATATCTGCTGCACACATCTAATTATACATAAAATACCCAGGTTATACCAGCTGTACATATATAATAATATACAGAAGATGGCCAGGTTATACCAGCTGTACATATATAATTATATACAGGAGATGCTCAGGTTATACCAGCTGTACACATATAATTATATACATAAGATGCCCAGGTTATACCAGCTGTACATATATAATTATATACAGGAGATGCTCAGGTTATACCAGCTGTACACATATAATTATATACGGGAGATGCCCAGGTTATACCAGCTGTACATATATAATAATATACAGAAGATGGCCAGGTTATACCAGCTGTATATATATAATTATATACGGGAGATGCCCAGGTTATACCAGCTGTACATATATAATTATATACAGGAGATGGCCAGGTTATACCAGCTGTATATATATAATTATATACGGGAGATGCCCAGGTTATACCAGCTGTACATATATAATTATATACAGAAGATGCCCAGGTTATACCAGCTGTACATATATAATAATATACAGAAGATGACCAGGTTATACCAGCTGTATATATATAATTATATACGGGAGATGCCCAGGTTATACCAGCTGTACATATATAATTATATACAGGAGATGCCCAGGTTATACCGGCTGTACATATATAATTATATACAGGATATGCCCAGGTTATACCAGCTGTACATATATAATTATATACAGGATATGCCCAGGTTATACCAGCTGTACATATATAATTATATACAGGATATGCCCAGGTTATACCAGCTGTACATATATAATTATATACAGAAGATGCCCAGGTTACACCAGCTGTACATATATAATTATATACAGGAGACGTCCAGGTTATACCAGCTGTACATATATAATTATATACAGGAGACGTCCAGGTTATACCAGCTGTACGTATATAATTATATACAGGAGATGTCCAGGTTATACCAGCTGTACGTATATAATTATATACAGGAGATGTCCAGGTTATACCAGCTGTACATATATAATAATATACAGAAGATGGCCAGGTTATACCAGCTGTATATATATAATTATATACGGGAGATGCCCAGGTTATACCAGCTGTACATATATAATTATATACAGGAGACGTCCAGGTTATACCAGCTGTACATATATAATTATATACAGGAGACGTCCAGGTTATACCAGCTGTACATATATAATTATATACAGGAGATGTCCAGGTTATACCAGCTGTACGTATATAATTATATACAGGAGATGCCCAGGTTATACCAGCTATAAATATATAATTATATACGGGAGATGCCCAGGTTATACCAGCTGTACATATATAATTATATACAGGAGATGCCCAGGTTATACCAGCTGTACATATATAATTATATACAGGATATACCCAGGTTATACCAGCTGTACATATATAATTATATACAGGATATGCCCAGGTTATACCAGCTGTACATATATAATTATATACAGGAGATGTCCAGGTTATACCAGCTGTACATATATAATTATATACAGGAGATGTCCAGGTTATACCAGCTGTACATATATAATTATATACAGAAGATGCCCAGGTTATACCAGCTGTACATATATAATTATATACAGGAGATGTCCAGGTTATACCAGCTGTACATATATAATTATATACGGGAGATACCCAGGTTATACCAGCTGTACATATATAATTATATACAGGATATGCCCAGGTTATACCAGCTGTACGTATATAATTATATACAGGAGATGTCCAGGTTATACCAGCTGTACATATATAATTATATACAGAAGATGCCCAGGTTATACCAGCTGTACATATATAATTATATACAGGAGATGTCCAGGTTATACCAGCTGTACATATATAATTATATACGGGAGATGCCCAGGTTATACCAGCTGTACATATATAATTATATACGGGAGATGCCCAGGTTATACCATCTGTACATATATAATTATATACAGAAGATGCCCAGGTTATACCAGCTGTACATATATAATAATATACAGAAGATGCCCAGGTTATACCAGCTGTACATATATAATAATATACAGAAGATGCCCAGGTTATACCAGCTGTACATATATAATTATATACAGGAGATTCCCAGGTTATACCAGCTGTACATATATAATGATATACAGAAGAAGCCCAGGTTATACCAGCTGTACATATATAATGATATACAGAAGAAGCCCAGGTTATACCAGCTGTACATATATAATTATATACAGGAGATGCCCAGGTTATACCAGCTGTACATATATAATTATATACAGGAGATGCCCAGGTTATACCAGCTGTACATATATAATGATATACAGAAGAAGCCCAGGTTATACCAGCTGTACATATATAATGATATACAGAAAGAAGATGCCCAGGTTATACCAGCTGTACATATATAATGATATACAGCAGATGCCCAGGTTATACCAGCTGTACATATATAATAATATACAGAAGATGCCCAGGTTATACCAGCTGTACATATATAATGATATACAGTAGATACCCAGGTTATACCGGCTGTACATATATAATTATATACAGGAGATGCCCAGGTTATACCAGCTGTACATATATAATTATATAAAGGAGATGCCCAGATTATACCATCTGTACATATATAATTATATACAGGAGATGCCCAGGTTATACCAGCTGTACATATATAATTATATACAGGAGATGCCCAGGTTATACCAGCTGTACATATATAATGATATACAGGAGATGCTCAGGTTATACCGGCTGTACATATATAATTATATACAGGAGATGCGCAGCTGTACATATATAATTATATAAAGGAGATGCCCAGATTATACCATCTGTACATATATAATTATATACAGGAGATGCCCAGGTTATACCAGCTGTACATATATAATGATATACAGGAGATGCCCAGGTTATACCAGCTGTACATATATAATGATATACAGAAGATGCCCAGGTTATACCAGTTGTACATATATAATTATATACAGGAGATTCCCAGGTTATACCAGCTGTACACATATAATTATATACAGGAGATATCAGGTTATACCAGCTGTACACATAATTATACACAGGAGATTCCCAGGTTATACCAGCTGTACATATATAATTATACACAGGAGATTCCCAGGTTATACCAGCTGTACATATATAATTATATACAGGAGATGCCCAGGTTATACCAGCTGTACACATAATTATACACAGGAGATTCCCAGGTTATACCAGCTGTACATATATAATTATACACAGGAGATTCCCAGGTTATACCAGCTGTACATATATAATTATATACAGGAGATGTCCAGGTTATACCAGTTGTACATACAATAGATAATTATATACAGGAGATGCCCAGGTTATATCAGCTGTACAAATATAATTATACACAGGAGATGCCCAGGTTATACCAGCTGTACATATATAATTATATACAGGAGATGTCAGGTTATACCAGCTGTCCATATATAATTATATACAGGAGATACCCAGGTTATACCAGCTGTACACATATAATTATATACAGGCGATGTCAGGTTATACCAGCTGTACATATATAATTATATACAGGCGATGCCCAGGTTATACCAGCTGTACACATAATTATACACAGGAGATTCCCAGATTATACCAGCTGTACATATATAATTATACACAGGAGATTCCCAGGTTATACCAGCCGTAAATTTATGATTATATACAGAAGATGCCCAGGTTATACCAGCTGTACATATATAATTATATACAGGAGATTCCCAGGTTATACCAGCCGTAAATTTATGATTATATACAGAAGATGCCCAGGTTATACCAGCTGTACATATATAATTATATACAGGAGATTCCCAGGTTATACCAGCCGTAAATTTATGATTATATACAGAAGATGCCCAGGTTATACCAGCTGTACATATATAATAATATACAGAAGATGCCCAGGTTATACCAGCTGTACATATATAATTATATACGGGAGATACCCAGGTTATACTAGCTGTACATATATAATTATATACAGGAGATTCCCAGGTTATACCAGCCGTAAATTTATGATTATATAGAGAAGATGCCCAGGTTATACCAGCTGTACATATATAATTATATACAGAAGATGCCTAGGTTATACCAGCTGTATATATATAATTATATACAGGAGATGCCCAGGTTATACCAGGATGGTCTTTGACGTCCCCAGGAGTACATGTTTTCTAGCGGCAGCTCCTTGTATGACACATGATAGATATATCTGGCGGTGTTAGCAGTTTACGTAGCCAGAAGCGGAGGCCATCCCGGTGGGCGTCTCGCCCCTCTGCGGTTTCATAATGTCACCGCTCTCGCAGCTCAGGGGGTCTGGTAATATCATTATGACAGCTGTCGCTCCCTGCAGCAGGCGTCTTGTGTTACAGGGACAGTGCTCAGGATTTAAGTCACTTCAAAGGCTTCCTGACAAGTGTGCTGCCGGCGGTGCGGAGTTCCCCTTTAATCCCAGCTATTTATACCCATAATTAACTTAAAATAATATTGGGATGTACGCAGGGGACTAGATGCAGCCCCCCCTCGCCTCTTTCAAGGTCACAGCAACTGTAGCCCTGCAAACTCCGAAATCGGAGGAGCTGGCCATCAGGGGGCAGGGGCCACATACCCCGACAACAAACAATATGGCCGCTCCTGCTAGGGAGGTTCTTCCGGCTGGACAAAAATGGCAGCTCTTCATCTATATTTGGGAGCCTATGGGGATGTTGGCAAGTGTTGTTTGGACGCTAACAGTGCTGATGACTGAGCTTCTCAGTGTCACACACAAGAAACCTACTGGAAGCACTGCTGATGACTGAGCTTCTCAGTGTCACACACAAGAAACCTACTGGAAGCACTGCTGATGACTGAGCTTCTCAGTGTCACACACAAGAAACCTACTGGAAGCACTGCTGATGACGGAGCTTCTCAGTGTCACACACAAGAAACCTACTGGAAGCACTGCTGATGACGGAGCTTATCAGTGTCACATGCAGGAAACCTCCTGGAAGCACTGCTGATGACGGAGCTTCTCAGTGTCACATGCAGGAAACCTCATGGAAGCACTGCTGATGACTGAGCTTCTCAGTGTCACACACAAGAAACCTACTGGAAGCACTGCTGATGACGGAGCTTCTCAGTGTCACACACAAGAAACCTACTGGAAGCACTGCTGATGACGGAGCTTATCAGTGTCACATGCAGGAAACCTCCTGGAAGCACTGCTGATGACGGAGCTTATCAGTGTCACACACAAGAAACCTCCTGGAAGCACTGCTGATGACGGAGCTTCTCAGTGTCACATACAGGAAACCTCCTGGAAGCACTGCTGATGACGGAGCTTATCAGTGTCACACACAAGAAACCTCCTGGAAGCACTGCTGATGACGGAGCTTCTCTGTGTCACATACAGGAAACCTACTGGAAGCACTGCTGATGACGGAGCTTCTCAGTGTCACACACAAGAAACCTACTGGAAGCACTGCTTATGACAGAGCTTCTCAGTGTCACATACAGGAAACCTCCTGGAAGCACTGCTGATGACGGAGCTTCTCGGTGTCACATACAGGAAATCTCCTGGAAGCACTGCTGATGACGGAGCTTCTCGGTGTCATATACAGGAAATCTCCTGGAAGTACTGCTTATGACAGAGCTTCTCAGTGTCACATACAGGAAACCTCCTGGAAGCACTGCTGATGACGGAGCTTCTCGGTGTCACATACAGGAAATCTCCTGGAAGCACTGCTGATGACAGAGCTTCTCGGTGTCACATACAGGAAATCTCCTGGAAGCACTGCTGATGACGGAGCTTCTCGGTGTCACATACAGGAAATCTCCTGGAAGCACTGCTGATGACGGAGCTTCTCGGTGTCATATACAGGAAATCTCCTGGAAGTACTGCTGAAGACGGAGCTTCTGATGAGCTAGGAATGGGATATTGGGGTCAGTGGAAGTCGGACCTCAATTTTTCCATTGCAAGTAGAGTCGGCATTTAAATTTTATCTAGATGGCGCCATCAATATGAAATAATGTGAGTCCCTCGGTTTTCTGAAGGGAGAATCTCTGAAATTAACGGGCGTAGCATCAACGATAAACATAGCGCCGTTCTGCAATTACATGTTAAAAGGGGTCAGATCTCTCCACAGGCAATCCGCCATCACGTTACCGCCAGTCCCACCCGCTGCGCCGGGAGAAAAATTGCTTACCTAATTATGTGTGGCCTCAGAGAGCGCGACTAACACATGATAACGGGAGACAAAGGATCTGTCTATCCATATACATCCCGTATGTGAGTTATCCTACATGGCCCGCAGGGCAAGAGCTGCAAACATAATGCCATGGCACGCATGGCACATAAATAGCACGAGAACGGCCACCAAAAATAACAAGTTTCTCTTAAAAAACGTTTCTGCCAACATAGACTTTTAAGAAGTATTGACATTAGATCTATATGATCGGGCTACTGGGAATCCTTCTTCTAGGATTTATTGGCAGGTAACTAAATAATACCGCCATGCAGTACCAAAACAAAATAATGTATTGTGCCCAAATAATACTGCCATTCAGTGCCTAAATAAAACTGCCACGCAGTGTCTAATCAGTACCATCATACAGTAACTAAATAGCACTACTAATCTAGAAAGTGCCCATATAACACAATATCCCCCCACAATATGCCATACAATGCCTAAATAAAACTTCTATTCAGTGTCTAAATAATACTACCAAACATTACTCATGTAGTACTGCTGTTATACAGTATACTGCCAACACAACACCGCTATACAATCCCACATAATATGCCAGTCAATGTCTAAGCAATATCTCCATACAGTAGTACTTTATTATTTGATTAAACCTGTTATTTATGGTCTAATAGCGCCATACAGTACTTAAATAGTATTACTGATCTGGATAGTACATCCCCACACATTACTGGCAGTCAATGCCTAAATAAAGCTGCCATCTAGTGTCTAAATAATACAGCTATACAGAGGCACAGTCTGGTCTCCAGTACAAGCCTATAAATTGCGGCCCGTCCTCCTCCTCCTATACTGGGATGACTCAATTTTGAATGATGCCGGATCTGAACTCTCCTCTGGGTCACACAGACGTTCTCTGCTCATCATCAATGTCATGTTCAGGTTTCCTCAACAGACTGGTGGAATATTGTACGCGGCTTCCTGCATATTCCTGTGCGCCTTCCTGCAGCCTCACACACCTCAGCACAATGGGCTCCGCTCCCACGCTGGGATGTATAGGCACTGCCAGGGTACTAGTGCCCAGAGGTTACCTGGACTTACAGGGGAACACAAAAACAAATGTGCCTCACACCACTGCTCCTGACCACCACTGTCCCAACACCGTTCCTGACAACACTGCTGTCCTAATACCACTGCTGTACATGACACCGCCGCTGTGTCTGACACCATCCCAGTACCTGACACCATCCCAGTACCTCACATCATCCCAGTACCTGACACCATCCCAGTACCTGACACCGCCGCTGTGTCTGACACCATCCCAGTACCTCACACCATCCCAGTACCTCACACCATCCCAGTACCTGACACCGCCGCTGTGTCTGACACCATCCCAGTACCTGACACCGCCGCTGTGCCTGACACAATCCCAGTACCTGACACCGCAGCTGTGCCTGACACCATCCCAGTACCTGACACCGCAGCTGTGCCTGACACCATCCCAGTACCTGACACCGCAGCTGTGCCTGACACCATCCCAGTACCTGACACCATCCCAGTACCTGACACCGCCGCTGTGTCTGACACCAGCCCAGTACCTGACACAATCCCAGTACCTGACACCGCAGCTGTGCCTGACACCATCCCAGTACCTGACACCGCAGCTGTGCCTGACACCATCCCAGTACCTGACACTGCAGCTGTGCCTGACATCATCCCAGTACCTGACACCGCCGCTGTGCCTGACCCCATCCCAGTATGACACCGTCGCTGTGCCTGACACCACCTCAGTGCCTGTCACTGCTGCTTTGCCTGACACCACCTCAGTGCCAGACACCATCCCAGTACCTGACACCGCCACTGTGCCTGACACCACCTCAGTGCCAGACACCATCCCACGACCTGACACCGCCGCTGTGCCTGACATCATCCCAATACCTGACACTTCTGCTGTGCCTGACACCACCTCAGTGCCAGACACCATCCCAGTACCTGACACCGCCGCTGTGCCTGAAACAATGCCAGTACCTCACAACACCTCAGTGCCTGACACCATCCCAGTACTTGACACTGCCGCTGTGCCTGACACAATGCCAGTACCTGACACCGCCGCTGTGCCTGACACCGCCTCAGTGCCTGACACCACCTCAGTGCCAGACACCATCCCAGTACCTGACACCGCCGCTGTGCCTGAAACAATGCCAGTACCTCACAACACCTCAGTGCCTGACACCACCCCAGTGCCTGACACCACCCCAGTACTTGACACTGCCGCTGTGCCTGACACAATGCCAGTACCTGACACCGCCGCTGTGCCTGACACCGCCTCAGTGCCTGACACCGCCTCAGTGCCTGACACCGCCTCAGTGCCTGACACCACCATTGCATGTTTAGAATTAGTGTGTAAAAATATATTTAAAAAGTTTAATATGCAAATTGCCTCTTCAGAGAAAAAGAGGACTTGAACTCTATAGCGCCACCTATTGGAAGCAGCAATCCTACAAGTCACAATCAACCCTTTAACGAGTCTTGCCATATGACTTAGGATAAAAGCCAAATCAGAGTGTCAATTTGCAGACAGGGTATTCCGGGCTGTTGCCCCTCGTCAGTGCAATGTATGAGATCTGATTTGGCTAGGTGAGAGGCTCTGGACTTGTTTGGGATTTACAGAACTGACTGAGGAGTCTGTAATCAATCTCCATTGTTTACAAAGTTGTACAGTAAAATAGGAAGGAAACTCATCAATTCCAGAAAATGTACCTCGCCCTCCACATTATATAATATGCACAAGGCCAGGGAAATAGGGACACTTAAAAGTAACCTTCAGATGGAGAGATAGATGTAGATAATATACATCCTCTCTACATATATCCCCTCATTACCCCCTGGCACTATCATACCACTCCAGGTTCATTATAAAGCCATTACTTTGCGGTGGGTCTGAGCACCATTAATGGTCTGTAAATGATGGCCGCCAGCCAGAGTCCATCACACACATTATCCTTCCTGCCTTCAGCTCCATTCCCCATGTCGGGGGTCCTTCTAATGCGAGTCCCCCGCCCCTCACACAATGACATTATCATCCTTTGTGTTGCAGCTGGGGGTCCAGCAACTACTCGTGTCATTCATCCTTTACCCAGATCTGTCCGGAGAACCATGGACCCTGCAATCCTCTGTTACCCCTCCTGGAAATGTATGGCAGCATTTAAGTAGGTGTTACTAATCATGCTCCCGGATAGTATTTGGGAACCAGGAGGATCAGGATGATCACTGATAAATTCTGGTTTTGCAGCATTTGTGATGGCCAATCCCACCATTCCTCATCCTCACACCAGCCTCGGCCTTGATGACACTGCAGCTCTCTACATCTCTGCGGGCCGGTCCACTGAAGGACACATGCGGGGACTGGAACAGGAAGGTGTAGTATTTGTGAACCAGGAGGATCAGGATGATCATTTATTGACGACAGTTTTGCAGCATTTATGATCTCCATCTCGCCCTCATCCCTAGACCGGCCCCGGCCTTTATCACAATGCATCTCCCTTCAGATCTCTACATCTCTGTCACAGTGGATCTCTACATATCCAGCACATGCGGGTACCGGATCACGCCCAGGTATAGTATTCAGGATCCAAGGGGATCAGGCCCCTCCGCATCCCCAAATGTGCTCTGGCCTTCATGACAATGCTTCTTCCTCTAGACCCCGACATCTCTGCTGGTGGGGGTCTGCAAAGATGTAGTCCATACAATAAAAACATGCAGGTACTGGAACAGGCAGGTGTAGGATTTGTGAAACAGGAGGATCAGGATGACTATTGAATGACGGCACTTTTTCACCCCCTACTCCTCATCCCCAGACCGCCCCGGTCTTGATGACAATGCATCTTCCTCCTAATGAAATGACGCATTAGCGGAGGTCAGCACCAGATGGAGATACTTAGCGCCACCATAAATCACCGCTTGTCTGATCCGCTAACACAAACTGCTGTTATAACCCCTTGACCTTCCGCTTTGCAAAACAAAGAGCCTTCTGGGTAAAAAGGTTAGGCCCAATTCATTTCTAGATAAAGCCGTCCCGAGGATCATCGCTATATCCATTATATCAAATTCCGAAGAGGAGGAATGAGACGTGATGGGAATACCGCAGGAGAGGTGGCGGATACGGCGCCGGCTCTGCTACATCTCTACACTTCCCAGTTACCGATCTGTAACCTTCACACTCCACCTGCCATTTGATTTTAATTTACTAAAAGGCGATTTGAAATTCTCTTCCTCGTCTTCCCCTGACCCGCATTATCCGCCAAGATTAATTGTAATAACTGCAGTGGAACATTAGCGAGACGCGCTCGGAATTATCCGCTCCACCTGCTCGCTCATGGAAATGTATGGAGCGGGCTCAGGCCCGGAGCGAGGGACTGTGCGGGAAGTTACATGAAGATAAACAGCTGGAAAGGGAAAGTGCGACCCCCCAGTGCCCCCAAGGTCATGCTGTACGCCTTCAGTACCTTCCGCCCTAGTACGGGACATGGTATGACCCGGTGGGGACGACGACATGGTATGACACAGGGGGGGGGGGGGGGGGACATGAAATGGCACGGGGGGGGGGGGGGAGACATGGTATGGCACGGGGGGGCATGGCACGGGGGGGACATGGTATGGCACGGGGGGGGACATGGTATGGCACGGGGGGGACATGGTATGGCACGGGGGGTACATGGTATGGCACGGGGGGGACATGGTATGGCACGGGGGGGACATGGTATGGCACGGGGGGACATGGTATGGCACGGGGGGGGGACATGGTATGGCACGGGGGGGGACATGGTATGGCACGGGGGGGACATGGTATGGCACGGGGGGGGGGGACATGGTATGGCACGGGGGGGCATGGCACGGGGGGGACATGGTATGGCACGGGGGGGGGACATGGTATGGCACGGGGGGGACATGGTATGGCACGGGGGGGGACATGGTATGGCACGGGGGGGGAAATGGTATGGCACGGGGGGGGAAATGGTATGGCACGGGGGGGGGACATGGTATGGCACGGGGGGGGGGGACATGGTACGGCACGGGGGGGGGGGACATGGTACGGCACGGGGGGGACATGGTACGGCACGGGGGGGACATGGTACGGCACGGGGGGGACATGGTACGGCACGGGGGGGACATGGTACGGCACGGGGGGGACATGGTACGGCACGGGGGGGGACATGGTACGGCACGGGGGGGACATGGTATGGCACAGGGGGGGACATGGTATGGCACAGGGGGGGACATGGTATGGCACAGGGGGGGGGACATGGTATGGCACAGGGGGGGACATGGTATGGCACGGGGGGGGACATGGTATGGCACGGGGGGGCATGGCACGGGGGGGACATGGTATGGCACGGGGGGGACATGGTATGGCACGGGGGGGACATGGTACGGCACGGGGGGGACATGGTACGGCACGGGGGGGACATGGTACGGCACAGGGGGGGACATGGTATGGCACAGGGGGGGGACATGGTATGGCACAGGGGGGGGACATGGTATGGCACAGGGGGGGGACATGGTATGGCACAGGGGGGGGACATGGTATGGCACGGGGGGGACATGGCATGGCACAGGGGGGGGGACATGGTATGGCACAGGGGGGGACATGGTATGGCACAGGGGGGGACATGGTACGGCACGGGGGGGGGACATGGTATGGCACGGGGGGGGGACATGGTATGGCACGGGGGGGACATGGCATGGCACAGGGGGGGACATGGTATGGCACAGGGGGGGACATGGTATGGCACAGGGGGGGACATGGTATGGCACAGGGGGGGGGACATGGTATGGCACAGGGGGGGGGACATGGTATGGCACAGGGGGGGGGGACATGGTATGGCACAGGGGGGGACATGGTACGGCACAGGGGGGGACATGGTACGGCACAGGGGGGGACATGGTACGGCACAGGGGGGGACATGGTACGGCACAGGGGGGGACATGGTATGGCACAGGGGGGACATGGTATGGCACAGGGGGGACTTGGTATGGCACAGGGGGGACATGGTACGGCACAGGGGGGGACATGGTACGGCACAGGGGGGGACATGGTACGGCACAGGGGGGGACATGGTACGGCACAGGGGGGACATGGTATGGCACAGGGGGGGACATGGTATGGCACAGGGGGGACATGGTATGGCACAGGGGGGGACATGGTATGGCACAGGGGGGACATGGTATGGCACAGGGGGGACATGGTATGGCACAGGAGGGGACATGGTATGGCACGGGGGGACATGGTATGGCACAGGGGGGACTTGGTATGGCACGGGGTGGGACTTGGTATGGCACGGGGGGGACTTGGTATGGCACGGGGGGGGGACATGGTATGGCACGGGGGGGACATGGTATGGCACGGGGGGACATGGTATGGCACACGGGGGACTTGGTATGGCACGGGGTGGGACTTGGTATGGCACGGGGGGGACTTGGTATGGCACGGGGGGGGGGACATGGTATGGCACGGGGCCCCCTCTCTGCATAAAAATGAGAGTATGAGGAGATGGAACCGACAACCACTCAGCATGTCTCAGAGAACAGCTGTCATCCTTCACACTCCACCCCTGCTCTTTATATATATCATAGGCTCCGCCCCTGCTCTTTATATATATATATATATCATAGGCTCCACCCCTGCTCTTTGTATTTATCGTAGGCTCCGCCCCTGCACTATTTATCTTAGGCTCTGCCCCTGCTCTATTTATCTTAGGCTCCGCCCCTGCTCTATTTATCTTAGGCTCCGCCCCTGCTCCTTGTGGTTATTATACCTTCTGCCCCTGCTTTTTGTGTTGATCACACAGAATCCTCCTGTGCTCTCCTGGTTTAGCATAGGCTTCAGCCTTACTTTTGATGTTTATACACCGCGTGCAGAATTATTAGGCAAATGCGTATTTTGCTCACATGATACTTTTTATACATGCCGTCCTACTCCAAGCTGCATAGTCTTGAGAGCCAACTACCAATTAAGTAAATCTGGTGATGTGCCTCTCTGTAATGAGGAGGGGTGTTGACTAATGACATCAACACCCTACATAAGGTGTGCTTAATTATTAGGCAACTTCCTTTCCTTTGGCAAAATGGGTCAGAAGAGAGATTTGACGGCTCTGAAAAGTCCAAAATTGTGAGATGTCTTGCAGAGGGATGCAGCAGTCTTGAAATTTCCAAACTTTTGAAGCGTGATCACCGAACAATCAAGCGTTTCATGGCAAATAGCCAACAGGGTCGCAAGAAGCGTGTTGGCCAAAAAAGGCGCAAAATAACTGCCCATGAATTGAGGAAAATCAAGCGTGAAGCTGCCAAGATGCCATTCGCCACCAGTTTTGCCATATTTCAGAGCTGCAACGTTACTGGAGTATCAAAAAGCACAAGGTGTGCGATACTCAGGGACATGGCCAAGGTAAGGAAGGCTGAAAAATGACCACCTATGAACAAGAAACATAAGATAAAACGTCAAGAATGGGCCAAGAAATATCTTAAGACTGATTTTTCAAAGGTGTTATGGACTGATGAAATGAGAGTGACTCTTGATGGGCCAGATGGATGGGCCAGAGGCTGGATCAGTAAAGGGCAGAGAGCTCCACTCCGACTCAGACGCCAGCAAGGTGGAGGTAGGGTACTGGTATGGGGTGGTATCATCAAAGATGAACTTGTGGGACCTTTTCGGGTTGAGGATGGAGTGAAGCTCAACTACCAGACCTACTGCCAGTTTCTGGAAGACAATTTCTTCAAGCAGTGGTACAGGAAGAAGTCGGTATCGTTCAAGAAAAAGATGATTTTCATGCAGGACAATGCTCCATCACATGCATCCAACTACTCCACAGCGTGGCTGGCCAGTTAAGGTCTAAAAGAAGAAAAAATAATGACATGGCCCCCTTGTTCACCTGATCTGAACCCCATAGAGAACCTGTGGTCCATCATAAAATGTGAGATCTACAGGGAGGGAAAACAGTACACCTCTGGGAACAGTGTCTGGGAGGCTGTGGTGGCTGCTGCACGCAATGTTCATCGAAAACAGATCAAGCAACTGACACAATCTATGGATGGAGGCTGCTGAGTGTCATCATAAAGAAAGGTGGCTATATTCATCACTAATTTTTTGGCTTTTTGTTTTTGCATGTCAGAAATGTTTATTTCTAAATTTTGTGCACTGATATTGGTTTACCTGGTGAAAATAAACAAGTGAGATGGGATTATATTTGGTTTTTATTAAGTTGCCTAATAATTCTGCACAGTAATAGTTACCTGCACAAACAGATATCCTCCTAAGATAGCCAAATCTAAAAAAAAAAACACTCCAACTTCCAAAAATATTAAGCTTGGATATTTATGAGTCTTTTGGGTTGATTGAGAACATAGTTGTTGATCAATAATAAAAATAATCCTCTAAAATACAACTTGCCTAATAATTCTGCACACAGTGTAATAGACTCCCCCCTACTCTCCTAATGTAGAGACCCCACCCCTGCACTTATTTCAAATGTTTTGCTCCACACCTAATGTAATATTCATGGGTGTCACCTATATGGGTGGAGTCATTTTTATATATTTTGCTTTTTTACTACTTTGTTGGTTATATTTTTACTTACAGACAACACAGACCCCCCATCCCCCGCAGAGCCTCACCCCCTTGTCTCGCTGGCGCTTCCGCCTCCTCATCTCCCACATTGAGCCAGGAACATGGGTGACTCACAGTAGAGGAGATATCATCACCATACCTATAATTTTGGCTTCACACCTCTCAGATTAGTTTATGTTGGGGAAGGAAGTGGAGAAGATTAATTACCGTTCTTCCTAGCGGATGAAGGCACCTTAAAGGGACAGTCACACAATGAAAATATCCATAAAGGCCACCATGGAGCTTCCCAAATCATACCACAGCCCCTATTAACGCTACGTCCTGAGCTCTATAAATTTAGCTATAAGTCCCGTTTAAAAACATGGATACAAAGCAATGGCATTGGAACCAGTACAGAGCTGATACATCTCACAGCTGAGGGTCTGTTACAATTGCATGAAGTCTAGATGAACACTTTATATTGGCAAGTCAGTCCGGTTGGTCACCGGGCAAACCTGCTATTACAGTCCAGTGTTGTATATACTCCGGGAGGGCAGTCTGTTATATAGTGTATATAGTATATATATATATCTTTATATGCAGGGACTCTCGCTCCCGAGCAGTCGCCCTCCCTCGCACATGTCCGTGGGTGAGAGAACCCCCCGGATTGATCGGTTTGCTGAGAAATAATTTGTAATTTGTCAGAGTCTGCAATCAATATGTCCGGGGAGGAAGGGGGCACGGCGGCCACACTACAGGGAGAGGGGCGGCAGAGAGTAACGACACGGCGCCGCGCATCAATCACTACCAATTTATTACCTGCAAGACTGATGGTGGTCCTCACAATAATGGGGAGCGTAGTCTGGTGGGGGAACTTTCGCTTTCGTTGGATTAGGCCCCCATATTGTGCCCGTCTGGGGATCTCAGCGGACGTATGGCCCTCTGGCCACGAGCCCTGCGGGGGGCGCTCACTGCCTTCTATATGGTGGACTGAAACATATGATGAAGGCAAAATAAATGTAATGATAAAAAGATGTCTCCAGAACTACAACTCCTAACATCTACTACTTAGTATAAGCCTGGAGCTTTCTGCCGGACCCCTGGTACCAGTGCAGGGCCAAATATAAACTGTACGCAACTTATTAGGCCTCACTCATCAACAAACAAGTATGGTGGTGAATGGTAGACTTTCCCTTTAATTTGTGTGTAGATGCTCTTTAAGAAGCATGTTGTTGTTTTTTTCAGGGTAATATCTCTTTAAGGCTGGTCCTGACATGGTTAAACGTGAAGACTTTATCTTGGTGCCGTTTTGCCACAAGGGGTCGGTGAGCGGCTCGCTGGCGGCTCTCACATCATTACGGCGAGCACTTAGCGAGCATGAGGTAAGAATTGGCGAAACCTCTCGCTGTCAGAAAGACAATGTAATCAGGGACTTGGCCGTCCTGACGGGACCGGATTTGTGTTTCATAGAAAGCCAGCGAGAAGCGAGGAGGTAACGGACAAGATGGATGTCAGCAACTTAAAGATACGGTATACCAGGCCCCCAAATCCTAAACCAGTATTCTGTGAAGGAACAGCAGCCAAGGTATCTGAAGTCTCCAAAGAAAGGAACAGAACAAGACGTGGGCGGAATTTCAGGGCATTATGTCCCACCCATGTGTCCAGGACCTTCCCCCGATATACAACATTGGAATCACAAATACGACCCCCTTCAGATCCCAGACTGCACTCCTTGAAAGATGCAGACCCCTAAAAATACAGACCACAGACCGTAAAAATACAGACCACAGACCAGACCCCTAAAAATACAGACCACAGACCCTAAAAATACAGACCACAAACCAGACCCCTAAAAATACAAACTACAGATCATAATACAGAGCACAAACTAGATCCCTAAAAATACAGACCACAGACCAGACCCCTAAAAATACAGACTACAGACCCTAACAGACCACAGACCAGACCCCTAAAAATACAGACCACCGACCAGATCCCTAAAAACACAGACCACACCCCTAAAAATACAGACCACAGACCCTAAAAATACAGGACCACAGACTAGACCCCTAAAAATACAGACCACCGACCAGATCCCTAAAAATACACAACACAGACCGTAAAAATACAGACCACAGACCAGACCCCTAAAAATACAGACCACCGACCAGACCCCTAAAAATACAGACCACAAACCAGACCCCTAAAAATACAGACTACAGATCCTAATAATACAGAGCACAAACTAGATCCCTAAAAATACAGACCACAGACCAGACCCCTAAAAATACAGACTACAGACCCTAAAACTACAGACCACAGACCAGACCCCTAAAAATACAGACCACCGACCAGATCCTTAAAAACACAGACCACACCCCTAAAAATACAGACCACAGACCCTAAAAATACAGGACCACAGACCCTAAAAATACAGGACCACAGACCAGATCCCTAAAAATACAGACCACCGACCAGATCCCTAAAAATACAGACCACAGACCAGACCCCTAAAAATACAGACCCTAAAACTACAGACCACAGACCAGACCCCTAAAAATACAGACCACCGACCAGATCCTTAAAAACACAGACCACACCCCTAAAAATACAGGACCACAGACCAGACCCCTAAAAATACAGACCACCGACCAGATCCCTAAAAATACAGACCACAGACCAGACCCCTAAAAATACAGACCACAGATCAGACCCCTAAAAATACAGACCCTAAAAATACAAACCACAGATGAGACCCCTAAAAATACAGACCACAGAGCAGATTCCTAAAAATAGACCCCTAAAATGCAGACCACAGACCAGACCTGATCCCTAAAAAGACAGACCAGACCCCTAAAAATACAGACCACCGACCAGACCCCTAAAAATACAGACCACAGACCCTAAAAATACAGACCACAAACCAGACCCCTAAAAATACAGACTACAGATCCTAATAATACAGAGCACAAACTAGATCCCTAAAAATACAGACCACAGACCAGACCCCTAAAAATACAGACTACAGACCCTAACAGACCACAGACCAGACCCCTAAAAATACAGACCACCGACCAGATCCCTAAAAACACAGACCACACCCCTAAAAATACAGACCACAGACCCTAAAAATACAGGACCACAGACTAGACCCCTAAAAATACAGACCACCGACCAGATCCCTAAAAATACAGACCACAGACCAGACCCCTAAAAATACACAACACAGACCGTAAAAATACAGACCACAGACCAGACCCCTAAAAATACAGACCACCGACCAGATCCCTAAAAATACAGACTACAGACCCTAACAGACCACAGACCAGACCCCTAAAAATACAGACCACCGACCAGATCCCTAAAAACACAGACCACACCCCTAAAAATACAGACCACAGACCCTAAAAATACAGGACCACAGACTAGACCCCTAAAAATACAGACCACCGACCAGATCCCTAAAAATACAGACCACAGACCAGACCCCTAAAAATACACAACACAGACCGTAAAAATGTAGCACCCTGAGGATTCGGCTGCTACAGGGGTATTGCACCTCAACCCAGAGGTGTGATATTCCACTCCCGGGTAAGGAAGGAGTGTGGAACTGAGCTCAGATAGACTGCATGCACTACATACATCCCATTTCAGAGGAGCAGGCCGACGGTACTCCCACTTAGAAATGTGCAGGTACAACCGAGCCTGTTCCTGGCTGGAGTGGGAGGGGGGTGGTACATCCCATGTAGTGTAGGGGCAGATAGGGGGAGCAGTCTGGGTAGTGATAGGAGCTCATTGGGTGCTGGTCACCTGAGCTCACACATAGAGGGATATATAAGGAGGGCACCAACTTAGATCAGGGTCAGACGCTGAGAACAAGTCAGTTGGAGAGGAGAGAGAAGGAAACAGCAGCCCTGGAGAGAGAGAGAGTGGAGCAGAGAAAGACCCAGAGGGGGAAGACTGAAGGGACCCAAGAACCCAAATTAGAGCACCGGGTGAGGAGTCAGCATCAGGGTACCGGAACCCAAGCTGGTGGGGGTAAAGACATTCCCCAGCCAGAGACCGGAGACCGTGGGCAGTGTCTGTTACGGTCACCCACCACATTCACCCCGAAGGCACACCACATGAAGGGTCAGGGAACCCAGGGCCAAGGGTGTCCCAGAAGAAGGCCCGAGGGAGCTGGACCTAGGTGAATCACTGGTGGGGACGGCTGAAGAAAGGACAGAGGGAGAGCTCAGGGCCACGCTCTGGACTTGTTTGGGGGTTGGCCGGATCCAGGACCTGGTGGACGCAGCACGGCTCGGGTGGTCACTAGCAGCTGGAGTGACCAGTACAACATCAGCAGTAAGTAAACACCCTTAACTGCACAACCCGAGTCTGTCTTCATTGCCGGCTGCATCGCACCACCACAACCCCCATCCTCTGCGCCTGTCCCCTCTGAGGCTATACCCCTCCCGTTGGGGGTTATCTCACCAAGCTGCGCACCCACCATCAGCCTCAGCGGACCCTGCAGCAGCGGCGGCCACAGTGACCGCATCACAACGGGTGGCGTAGTCGACACAAAAGAACTTTAGTAACATCTGTAAAGCTGCCACATAACACTTAGCTTGACGCCCTGGGCACGGGACCGGGTCACAGCCGCTCGGAGACTACAACCCCCCATCTGATCCGGTGCCGGGTATTCCCCTCAAAAAGGAATATGTCCCAGGGGGCGCGTCAACTTTGGCGTAGTCGGCAGGATTACGTGCCCGCAACACCCGGGTACTGCGTGCCTGAAGAAAAGTGCAAGTTTACCTCAGAAAGAAGTCTCCCGCCGGTTCCGGAGGGTCCACGCCATCGGACTCCATCACCAGTCGTTTCCCGCCGATTGTCCGCCATTTCCAGCTTGTTCCCGCCATCTGCCGAGTTTCCCGCCACTGGGAAGCGATTCCCGCCAAAACCGCAGATTTCCCGCCTTGGAAGAGCAGCGGACGCCATTATGGGCGTGCCAAAGGAGGGCAGGAGGCCACCTCCCATCGTGGGCCAGGACAGAAAATGGCGCCAAAAGTGGAAACCGCCCCCACCAACAGAGACTGTGATGCTGGAGGTGTCTGTCAGCGTGAAAGAACTCCCCCTGGAGCTGACAGTCACCGAGTTGCCCCGGGACCGCCCTCGAAGTGGGAGGAGACGAAAGAGAAGAGAAAAGATGGGTGTCGCTTGGAGCAGTCTGGAGCGAGCGCACCCGGAGGCAAGAAGTCTAACGAAGAGTAGCGGAGGAGCTCACCCGGAGATGGAAAGAAAGCAGAACAGCACCGGCCCGCTGGCCAGGAGTCTGCTAGAGACCGAGGAAGGAGGGCAGAGCAGCACCGGCCCGCTGGCCAGGAGCCTGCCGGAAGCCGAGCAGAGCAGCACCGACCCGATGGTCAGGAGCCTGCTAGAGTCCACAACCCCGCTAGGTCTAGCGGAGATCCTAGCGCAGCTCCCCCGAGACCGGGAGTGTGCACAAACTGCCCTGGAGGGCCTCGCACGGAGGATGGCCCAGGTACAGCGCGAGATACTGGCGGAGTGGAGCCGGGAGATGGCCCAGCAAGCAGAGACCAGTCAACGGAGCACGCTACCCTGGAAGAGGAAGCAGACCGCCTCTGAGGATGGCGCGGGAGGACCCAAGGCCGGAGACGGCGCCGAGGAGGGAGCCGAACGCATGGAGGCAGGTAAAGGGGACGCCTATACCGCAAGCCGTGACACCGCTTACCTGCCCCAGCTCCCCGTCGCAGAGCCCGAAAGTCCCCCTGCTGTGCCCGTAGCCGCCAGGTCACCGCCATGGACTAGGCCCCGACCGGAAGCCGCCGCAGCGACCCCTGTGACGTCACGCGCCCCGACCCGGAGCGTGACAAAGCAGGAAGTACCACCAGCCTGGTCGCAAGGCCTAGTACCCCCGGGCGCCGCACCACCAACAGCGCCCCCTACCTCCGCGGAGCCTCCGGCCTGGCCGCAAGGCCAGGTAGCCCAGGGCGCCGCCGTCCTAACGGTGCCCTTCACCTTCCAGGTGCCCCAGGCCTGGCCGCAAGGCCTGGGCAACCCGGGCGCCACCACCACCGCGCCCGCAATACCAAGGGTGCCACACCTGGGGGAGGACCTCTTCGGCCAGCTCACATGGCCGGACGGGCGGCCCTTCATCTGGCCCGAAGGATACCATGAGCTGGTGCGGCAGCAAAGACTAGGGCCCTTGTGTGAGCCCCTAATCCCGGCTCCGAAGCCCGTGGCTCGGGTCTCGCCTCCTCTAGCAGAAGCCCAATTCGTGTGGGACCCCACGGGAGAAGATTTGATGGGGTTCACCGGAGAAACTCGGGCAGACGCAGCTGAACGTACAGAGTGTTGCCGTCAACAGCTGGCAGAGTTTAAGAGAGAACGGGAGGAGAGGCGGGTCAGAGAACAACAGGCCCAAATCCAGAGCGCGGAGCAGAAGAGCCGGACTAGGAGGAACCCCCGTGCAGCGCATTGTCCCCGCACCATCGGGACAGTGATAAAGTTCAACCCGCAGCATGGGTGGGGCTTTATTCGGGACCGTAACAACCGCGGTGACGTTTTTGTGACCCGCAGAGACGTCGAGTCCCACCTGCCGGAAGGTCACAAAGGCCGTGACCTCTACGTCGGAGACGAGGTCACTTTCACCCGGCACAAGTGTGCCAAAGGACCTTACGCCCTCCACGTGCACCGCTTGACGGAGGAGGAGTTGCGGTACGGGGAGGAGGAGCCAGAGGACCCGGACGGGTCTGAAGTTACCACCAGCTATAAGCAAAGAGCAGGAGGAAGACGCCGTTGAGTGCGGCAGAGCAGGAGCTGTAAATAAGTTACCCAATGGGGGTATAAAGAAACTGAAACTGTTGCTGCTAAAATAGTCCCCGTTGGGACCAGCTGTGTGAACTGTTTACCCGTTATTCCCATAATCCCACTGACCGAGGACTGAGAGCGGTCATTCCTCCCCAATACCTGGCCGAGGACTGAGAGCGGCCATACCCCTGTATATAGTTGCGCGTCCTAAAGCGCCCCCTACCGGTTTTATAAGAAAACCAGATTTTTCTAAGAGACTGTCGCACTTTTCCCGGACACACGTTGCACAGTGTCCGGAGGAGGAACCTGAAACCAGAGACGACGAGAATGTTTATATAAAAAAGTTTTATATATATACTGTTTTATATGTTTTATATGTTCATATAAAAATTTTGTATGTTTTGGTGTTTTATGTCTTGCAGCCCGAGGACGTGCTGTGATTTACCAGGGGGGAATGTAGCACCCTGAGGATTCGGCTGCTACAGGGGTATTGCACCTCAACCCAGAGGTGTGATATTCCACTCCCGGGTAAGGAAGGAGTGTGGAACTGAGCTCAGATAGACTGCATGCACTACATACATCCCATTTCAGAGGAGCAGGCCGACGGTACTCCCACTTAGAAATGTGCAGGTACAACCGAGCCTGTTCCTGGCTGGAGTGGGAGGGGGGTGGTACATCCCATGTAGTGTAGGGGCAGATAGGGGGAGCAGTCTGGGTAGTGATAGGAGCTCATTGGGTGCTGGTCACCTGAGCTCACACATAGAGGGATATATAAGGAGGGCACCAACTTAGATCAGGGTCAGACGCTGAGAACAAGTCAGTTGGAGAGGAGAGAGAAGGAAACAGCAGCCCTGGAGAGAGAGAGAGTGGAGCAGAGAAAGACCCAGAGGGGGAAGACTGAAGGGACCCAAGAACCCAAATTAGAGCACCGGGTGAGGAGTCAGCATCAGGGTACCGGAACCCAAGCTGGTGGGGGTAAAGACATTCCCCAGCCAGAGACCGGAGACCGTGGGCAGTGTCTGTTACGGTCACCCACCACATTCACCCCGAAGGCACACCACATGAAGGGTCAGGGAACCCAGGGCCAAGGGTGTCCCAGAAGAAGGCCCGAGGGAGCTGGACCTAGGTGAATCACTGGTGGGGACGGCTGAAGAAAGGACAGAGGGAGAGCTCAGGGCCACGCTCTGGACTTGTTTGGGGGTTGGCCGGATCCAGGACCTGGTGGACGCAGCACGGCTCGGGTGGTCACTAGCAGCTGGAGTGACCAGTACAACATCAGCAGTAAGTAAACACCCTTAACTGCACAACCCGAGTCTGTCTTCATTGCCGGCTGCATCGCACCACCACAACCCCCATCCTCTGCGCCTGTCCCCTCTGAGGCTATACCCCTCCCGTTGGGGGTTATCTCACCAAGCTGCGCACCCACCATCAGCCTCAGCGGACCCTGCAGCAGCGGCGGCCACAGTGACCGCATCACAACGGGTGGCGTAGTCGACACAAAAGAACTTTAGTAACATCTGTAAAGCTGCCACATAACACTTAGCTTGACGCCCTGGGCACGGGACCGGGTCACAGCCGCTCGGAGACTACAACCCCCCATCTGATCCGGTGCCGGGTATTCCCCTCAAAAAGGAATATGTCCCAGGGGGCGCGTCAAAAATACAGACCACAGACCAGACCCCTAAAAATACAGACCACCGACCAGATCCCTAAAAATACAGACCACAGACCAGACCCCTAAAACTACAGACCACAGACCAGACCCCTAAAAATACAGACCACCGACCAGATCCCTAAAAATACAGACCACAGACCAGACCCCTAAAAATACAGACCACAGACCAGACCCCTAAAAATACAGACCCTAAACCTACAGACCACAGACCAGACCCCTAAAAATACAGACCACCGACCAGATCCCTAAAAATACAGACCACAGACCAGACCCCTAAAAATACAGACCACAGATCAGACCCCTAAAAATACAGACCCTAAAAATACAAACCACAGATGAGACCCCTAAAAATACAGACCACAGATTAGATTCCTAAAAATAGACCCCTAAAATGCAGACCACAGACCAGACCTGATCCCTAAAAAGACAGACCAGACACCTAAAAATATAGACTCCAGAGCAGATTACTAAAAAATATTGACCCCAGAGCAGCCCCAATAAAAATGACAGACCTTAGACCAGATCACAAGTCCAGTTTGAGGTGTTTCTGGGAAGGGTTGGACACCCACAAGGGCATCTGTTACAGCTTTTCCATGATCCTTCTGCTCCATCCTAATGCTTCGAGAATGACTATGGCCTTTCCCAAATACGGCCGCCCCGGGTGACAAATTATCTGGTCAATAGTCTCATCCCGAAAAATCAAATTCACTTTAGAAAGTCCATTAGAGATGAACATACTGAGCCACGAAGTGGACATCGACCCGGATGACCATTAACCTTTTTTGATGTGAATGG
Organism: Phyllobates terribilis; assembly: GCF_046119375.1. NCBI lineage: Eukaryota > Metazoa > Chordata > Amphibia > Anura > Dendrobatidae > Phyllobates > Phyllobates terribilis. The sequence goes on from NW_027362767.1 coordinate 144,720,232, forward strand.
CATAAGTATTGGCCCCCGGGAGACATAACTAATGCACCTTGTGGTTATTTTTCAGTTTATATGTTTTTCTTCTTTGCAAAATTCCCTTACATTTGCCACAGAGGCAGTGCCCATAAGTGGAGCACGACCTCTGCTTCTGAAATCTTCTTCCCCTCCGTGCCATTGTTGATGTTCTCATTGTGAGTCGTGTGAGGTACCCATGATGTGCCTCCCGGCCTCGCAGCCGTATCCTGTCTTTGTTCTGGAAATTGTAAACAACCCAGAGGAAGACGAAGGTTTCGACACGAAAATTTCATATCGTTTATCACCCATCTCTACGGCAGGAATCTCTCTGAGGTTAAAATGAAGTAGAGGCTACATGTTGTCGCACAAAATCCATTTTGTAAATCACAAAATATTAAAACAAAAGAAAATTAAATCTAGGTCTCACAAAATAATGTCTGGAGTAACACTAGGTACTGCTTTTTGCTACAGATTACCATTCTGTGCCCCATTTTATAATTTTGTGCCACAAATTAAGATTGTGTGTCCCATTTTATGACTTTCTGCCACAGATTACGAGCGTGTGTCCCATTTTATGACTTTCTGCCACAGATTACGAGCGTGTGTCCCATTTTATGACTTTGTGCTACAGATTACGATCTTTTGTCCCATTTTATCATTCTGTGCCACAAATTACGATCATGTGCCCCATTTTATAATTTTGTGCCACAAATTACAATCATGTGCCCCATTTTATAATTTTGTGCCACAAATTACGAGCGTGTGTCCCATTTTATGACTTTGTGCCACAGATTACGAGCGTGTGTCCCATTTTATGACTTTCTGCCACAGATTACGAGCGTGTGTCCCATTTTATGACTTTCTGCCACAGATTACGAGCGTGTGTCCCATTTTATGACTTTCTGCCACAGATTACGAGCGTGTGTCCCATTTTATGACTTTCTGCCACAGATTACGAGCGTGTGTCCCATTTTATGACTTTGTGCTACAGATTACGATCTTTTGTCCCATTTTATCATTCTGTGCCACAAATTACGATCATGTGCCCCATTTTATAATTTTGTGCCACAAATTACAATCATGTGCCCCTGTGATGAACCTGTAGCCGCCATCTTGGTAATGATAAATCATATCCAGGGATGGCCACACTTCAGCAGCCCCCACCCTTGGGACCTTCTGTTAAAACGTCAACTAGATAGTTTCCCCCCATCCAGGCTCCTGTAAGATAAGAAGCCTACTTAACACTTGAATGCTAGGAGCTTCAAAGACTTCGAGAGGAAACACAGCCAGCAGGGGGGGGTGCTTCGTCTATCTGTACCTGACCATTTGTCCCATAGGACTAGTTTCTTTGTCTGTCACAAGCATGGAGGCATAAGATATAGAAACATGAATAGTACACGCATGTTGCGTGGGATGGGCCAATAAAAAAATATCACGGCGTCCCGGAGCCATTGCGCACACAAGCCTCCGCGGTAGACGTTTGTACGTGCTCTGGAAGCCAAGATATAGCGCGGAGCCATTCCTGAGAACCGTATGGTATCATAATTGATATCAAAAGGTCGGTTACGGCGGCCCGAATCCATGGGAACCCCTGGGGGTATCATGAGACCATCCCAGAAGAAGTTATTGGGTTCCATAGAATTTGGGCTTCTGATCGAAGTTAGACCTGAGGGTGGAGACTGAGCCAGCTGACCTCACCAGCAGTGGGCGGGACGGGGCAGGTAAGATAGCAGGACAGACAAGAGACAAGTCAGTCTTGACCCAAGAGTGGTGTGCTGAACATCTGAGCACCAGCTGAGGCCACCAAGGGGAGGAGCAGTTTGACCATGCGGTGGTAGGCCTCAGCCTGTAACAAAGAACCGTGCCTGCGATCGCAGAATCCTCTCCCTGCGTCACAAGAAAATCAAGAAACCGGTAACTGATATGCTGTGGTGATTCTGTGTGTTGTATTCCATTGTTGTATAGTTTAGCCTGACCTTATACCTGTGTATATTTAGTTGTATATCGTGTATCTAGTGTATTATTATAATCAATTACCTCAAGTAATTGTGGGCCTGCCTTTTATTCTGCATAACGAACGCACGTCCGTGTGAGCTCGGCTCAAGCCAAAAACGCTACCCAGGGTTGGTTCCTGACCCGATATAGGCCCATTCACGGACTGGGCGTATATCTAAAATAGGGACTGGTGGCAGCATACCAACTGGGGATTGGGGAAGGCTGGTAGTGACGGTCGGAGGTTCAGATATATATATTCCTGGCGCGGCCAAGGAAGATATATATACCGCCCTCACTACAGAGGGCCCCGATACCCAGTAGGTTACAGGACAGTCTCCCTGGCGACCGCTTATCCTAGGTGCAGTTCCTTGACTGACCTGAGGCTAAGAGGGCGCTAGCGAGTTGTGCTGTGTAGTGACGTTACGGTTTAGTGACGTTGAAGGGATAACACACTACCGTGTTCCCTGCGCTGGTTGCAGCTTCCTGGCACTACTTTCTCTAGGTGCAGTACCTTGACTGACCTGAGAGGTAAGGGGGCGCCAGAGAGCTGCACCCACCGGCCGGCTTTCATCACAGCCCCATTTTATAATTTTGTGCCACAAATTACGAGCGTGTGTCCCATTTTATGACTTTGTGCCACAGATTACGATCTTTTGTCCCATTTTATCATTCTGTGCCACAAATTACGATCGTGTGCCCCATTTTATCATTTTGTGCCACAGATTACGATCTTTTGTCCCATTTTATCATTCTGTGCCACAAATTACGATCGTGTGCCCCATTTTATAATTTCATAACACAGATTTAAAAAAATGGTGTCTTGTAGATTGAGGCTTAACTTAATTTTGAGCACCAGTGATTTTTTTTGCCCCTTTTTTTCTTATTTTGTGACACGGGATTTATTTAAAAAAATGACAATTTATGGAACATAAAGTTGTCAGGTAAAAATGATATTTTATGTGACAAATTAACAGTTAGTAGCAGGGACTATGGTTGTGTTTGACATTTTATCATTTCATGATGTGATCTATTATTATTTACTATTGCAATTTTTTTTTCTTCTTTACAAAATTAATTTTGCACCACAGAAGATTCCATTCACAAAATATTAACAAGAGTTTATGTCAAAAATTATTCAAGTTTTGTAGACAATTTTTTTGCAATAGGAGTCCCTGCCTTTCTTGTTCCCTGTCCTAAGCATAGTCGAAGACAAGGAGAACAATTTTCCGAGCCTTCGCCACCAAGCGCGGGGAAGACGAGCAGCCTCGCAGAACAACGCACACAAATTGTCTGTTATTTGAGCGGCTGTCAAAACAAGATTGTCATAGGGAGGAGAGCTGACATATCATTTAGCTGAGACATCCTCACTAGTGTGTCTCCCTGCGGTGTCTATGTCATGTCTTATGATAAAGGGTGTGATGGGCCCTGCCGGAGCCCGCGGGGAGTCTATGTGAATACAAATCTGGATAATGTATTCATGGATGTGCCCAGTCACAACTGGCGGATCAGGTTTCAGTGCACTCAAGATATCTTGACCCAAAAAGAGGCCAATCAAGCCATAACAGACCATCCTCCTGTCCTACTGCCATCGGTAGATGTCAACTTCTCAAATTTGGCCTCTAAGAACTAAAGGGTCTCGTTTTTGTTAGTTCTTGGATCAGTTATTCAGTTTCTCTCAAAAAAGGAGTACTGCACTGTTTTTTGCCCCAACCGAGATGGGACCAACCAAGGCTAGTGCCTTCTCTAAGGGTCTCCTTATCTGCTTATATCTACACCCCACTCTTTGGGGTCGACAATGTCATCTAGCTATGCATTTCGATTGCTTAATAACTCTAAACATATGTTACTTTCACCAGTCATTCCACATTGGAATAGTAGAAGATGAAGGTTCACAAGGACGTCAAGAACTGGTTGCCCAGAAATAGTCCAGAATCTAATAAAGAATTTAGACATTTCTTAAAAAATGTTCAAGTTGGACTTTTTCTTTGACCAATGTCAATGGTTCTTCTTCAGGACTACCAAAAGAGAGATGTTGAGTTATGGACTTCTCAAGCTAATATTGCAGATCAAGAAACCCACCAGTCACTCCACAGTAAACCTGTAGATGAAAGTTCGCGAAGACATCAAGAACTGGTTGCCCAGAAGTAGTCCAGCATCTCATGAAGAATTTAGAAATTTCCTAAGAAATATCCAAAATGGATTCTTTTTTTAAACCAATTTCAATAGTTCTCCTTCTGAAGGAGAACAAAGAATGAAATATCAAGTTCTGAAGATCTTAAAGATATGCTGATTCTACCTCTAAAACCAAATACTTAACCAGTAGAAGATGAAGGCTGTTGAGGACATCAAGAACTGGTGAGCCAGAAAAAGTATACAGAATCTAATCAGGAATTTAGACATTTCCTAAGAAACCTACAAGCTGGACTTTTTCTTTGACCAATTTCAATGGTTCTTCAGGAGAACCAAGGGAGAGATATTGAGTTCTGGAGATCTCAAGCCAAAACTGCAGGTCAAGAAAGTCACTAATCAGCTCCAATGAACCTGTAAAAGATGAAGGTTCATGAGGACATCAAGAACTGGTGGCCCAGAAATAATCCTGGATATGTTGAATTAAAAAAAAAAATCTAAGGAATATGCATGATACACTTTATTTTTCCAATAATTTCAATCATTTTTCTTCTGACGAAGAAGATCCATGCAAGAAATTTTGAGTTGTGGAGATCTCCTACATATGTTAATTCAACCAGTCACCCCAAACACCTGACCAATAGAAAAGGAAGGTTTTTGAGATTGTCAAAAACTGTCAAAATAGTCCAAAATCTGATGAGAAATTTAGAAATTTACTAAAAAGTATTCAAGTTGGACTTTATTGACCAATTTCAATGGTTCTTCTTCAGAAGAAAGAAAACCATGAAAAAGATGATGCGTTCTGGAGACTTCAAGAGAAATTTATATACGAAGACACCAACCAGTTGTCCATACCGACATCATAATTGTTTTATAGACCTAACACGTTAATACCACCAATCCACTGGCCCCAAACCAAGTACATTTCAAGCTCCCAAGTGTCTTCTCTTCATTTTGGTTTTATGTGGTCACTTCTCAGGCTTTCTACATGATAAAAGTCAGTCACTATGCCATGCTTTACCTTGATGAAGGGAAGCGTATGGTGGTGGAGTGGATGGGGGGTACTGGATATCATTGAGGAGATCCAACTGCAGTTACAACTGTCAAAAAAGGTTTGAACTACAATTAGGGATATTAGTCAAATTGGGCATCGAGAAAAGGAAAATAGGGACATCATCTTATTGCTCAATAGGGGACGGAGTCAATTTTAACGGATACCCCACATTTGGAGGGAGCATGGTCCAAGTTTTTTATTAAGCCGAAAAGTTAATACATAGGACATTAATGATCTCCTAGGTGGAAAGGATCAGGCACAAAAACAGGATCCTTTAAGAATATCTGTACAACTGCTACAAGTCTACCAACCAAGAAGAAAAGGTGAGCTCCACCGCCATCTACAAGGCACTTGCAGTAGCATTGTAAGATTGCAGAGACGTATCATGGGTGCGCGTGTCAGTATGGGGGGCAGTCGGTATTATGATATATTTCAGACCTCTAGGGGGCAGTAAAATATATTGTCTTTGACAGTAGCATGGCCTGCTGGGGGTTGTAGCCGTATTACTATTACAGAAGCTGGTGTATTACTTTAGTAAGCCTGGTGACAAAATGCCCAGTGACAGATGGCATATCTGTATCGCTCACAGAACAGTATGGCGCGAGCCCGCGGCTATGACGGGGTGACATGCCCAACTGTTCAGTAATCACAGAATGACAAGATAAATGACGGCAGAGACACACGCCATCCCACAACAAGGGCGCAAAAAACGAGAGGGCACATTCTTTATACCGGGGCGGCTAAGTTTACTTTTAAGAAGCATCCCGCATCTGTTTTGGCGCGGGGCCACCCTATCCTTGGCATGTCACACACTTTATTAAGGATTGTGGATATAGATCCTGGCCCCTCACTGCAGATTATAAAGATGCTGGCTACATGAAGTTGGGTGACCCTCATAATGACTGGGGTGAGGGGATGTTACGGTATTGGTCATTAAAGGGTAGATCTCACATCTACGAATCAAGGACCATTGTCGCATTGGGAGGCCTGGCCCCAACCAAGCGCTCCGCTTTGTCCATGTCTAGAATCAGTGGAGGAGTGACATACCGAGCGCAGAGTCCTCAGAAGAGGATATCCTCCTCCTACTATTCATCCAGATCACCCTGATTCACCCCACAGCGGTAAATCTAAGCCTCTGGCACATCAGGGTTAATTCCGCACCCCCCCATGCTGCCCCCCGCTGTGTTGGTTTCATAGTGAGGACACATACATCTCCTGTCTTTATTTCTCACGGACGAAGAAAAAAAAAAAAAGTCTCCTTGGAAAAATAAGAAAACTGTAAACAGGCCAAGATGTGAGAGAACAACATCTCCCCTCGGCCTGTAAACCTGCGAAATCTGACTCTTTCCTCAAAAGTGGCCCCTCAGTCCTAAACACAGGTCCCCAGCAGCGGCCTCCGCCCCTCCACTGCGTCCACAGGGGGATCACAGGCCGGGCCCAGAGGTCACAGATCTGATGCTTTCCCAGACTCCTGAATGGCAGGTGACTGACTGCAGCGATAAGGACCAGGCAGCACCGATACCGAGACCGATGGCTGACGTAGAAGAGCCGGACAGGAGACAGATACTGGAGAAAGATGGATAAGACATAGATAGATAGATAGATAGATAGATACAGTAGATAGATAGAGGGATAGATAGATAGATAGATAATAGATAGATAGATAGATAAATAGATAGATAGATAGATGATAGATAGATACAGTAGATAGATGATAGATAATAGATAAATAGATAGATAGATAGATGATAGATAATAGATAGATGATAGATAGATGATAGATAGTTGATAGATAATAGCTAGATAGATGATAGATAATAGATAGATAATAGCTAGATAGATGATAGATAGATATATAGATAGATGATAGATAGATGATAGATAATAGATAGATAATAGATAAGATAGATAGACATAGATATGAAGATAGATAATAAGATAGATAATAGATAGATAATAAGACAGATAGATATTACACATATTCGCAGTGTTAGACTGGACTGGCAAAGGCCCACCAGTAAGTGATTCTTGGTGCCCACTGTTCAGCTACATGCAAAAATAACCTGACCCTAGTAAAAGGTTCACTTCTGCGTCTAGGCAATGTTAATACGGCTAGCTTGCTTAATGAATGATCAGATGATACTTTTTTCTGCACTGCTCATTAGCTCTTCTTCACAGGGGCCTACCGGAGGATTCTCCTGTCCCCGATGGGCCAGTCCCAGCCTGCATATCCACATGGCCTTCCTGAACACGGCAGGTGACATATAACTAACTGACTGTAAGCTCTGTTGACAAGACGCGACTGTGTTGGAGTTCGTCTCTTACAAGATGAGTCCTGAGAAGATATAGACCGCGGTACCCGAGATGAGAGTGTCACCTGTGGCGTCACGCTCTCATCTCCGTGTGAGAATGAGCAGTCACTTATCAGGAGGCTGGCACATGTCTAACCTTTCTCCCGTCATCTCCTCCAGGTGACAGACTCACAGATCGTCTCTTCTCAGCTCCGCCGGCAGCAGAGCATCCTAATCAGGACGTAGCGGTCCCAATCTTCACCTCTCCTCCTCCCCCCTACTAGATGCATAACCCACTTCCATCTCATATACGGTAAGATATACATATCCTGCTCTCTTTGTCCCGGCATCTATCTATGGCTCCACAAACAGAGTTACTAAGCGAAATGGAAAAAATGTCAGAAGATGGCGTTATGATGTCTGTAGTGACATCCCAGCGCCATCATTACTGTCATCATACGCGTTCGGACCTCCATGATCGGATGACAACAGCACAAAACACATAAATAATTGACAAACGTAAACCGAAATGAAAACCTAAATCGTGCTATCTAAGGGATATTCTGGGCACAAAAATCACAAAATATTAACTGATAGTAGAAAAATAAGTCTTCATCACCAAAATTTCCAGAAAACACCGCACCGACTTTACAGAACACCCCGTCCATTCAAGAACAATTCAACACTTTAATTGGTGCCAGAAAACAATATGCCGCGTCACGGAAGAAAAAATGTATTTTGCAAAATCATATGTGGTGCCGCAGAATATTACCGAAATATTACAAAAACAAGTCATTGAAGAAAAAAAAAAGAAGTTTCTAGAAAACACCTCCCGGACTTTACAGATCACATTGTCCATCCAAAAACAGCCAACAACTTGTGTCACAGAAGAAACAAACCTCAAAACTCTCCTTGGTGCCGATGACTATTAAGTAAGGTCACAAAAGCTTCTAGGAAGCATCTTATGGACCCCGTAGTCCAGTCCCACAAACCATTACCAAACTATGTTCTGCGTCAAACAATTGTATTTTGTGTAACAAAAACTGTCCCAAAGTCACAAAATGACACAAAGTCCGTAGATCTGATCCAAGCGCCACATAACTAAGTCTCATTCTCAACCTCGAGTACGGGAACGCTCAGGATCGCTGCACAATGGTGAATGGAGATGGCCGTTTCCTTTTTCCCGTTATTATGAAGTTTAAAGTAAGTACCCCCCCCCCTCCTCTTCCCTAATATTCTGTGCTATTGTTTACTTGCTGGTTTATCTGGCAGGGAAGAGGTTAACGGATAATTATATAGCGGTAGTGATGGTGAAGTGAAAACAATATTTTTTACCCCCGCTGCAAAAAAGAAAAGAAAGCGAGACTCCAGGAATCTGCTGTTTTGCTGAATAACAAAATAACAAGTTCCTGGCCCCATCTCCCCTGCAGATGTGTCACCACCCCGGCTATTCCTCCCAAATATGGAGCACACCATAACTGTGCCATAATGATATCTGCACTCCTATCCCTATACATACACCAATGTGCAAGACACTGCCTAATACCCAGATGGGAAAGAAAGACCGAACAACAAATCGCCCATCACAGCATTAACACAACTTTTCCACAAAATGTAACATCTAAGACTCAAAACTGTATATAATACTACAGAAAACATTTCTAAATGTCATCAAGAATAACTACTATAATACTGACCCCTATGTACAAGAATATAACTACTATAATATTGCTCCCTATGTACAAGAATATTACTATAATACTGCCCCTATGTACAAGAATATAACTACTATAATACTGCTCCTATGTACAAGAATATATCTACTATAATACTGCCCCTATGTACAAGAATATAACTACTATAATACTGCCTCCTATGTACAAGAATATAACTACTATAATACTGCTCCCTATGTACAAAAATATAACTACTATATTACTGCTCCTATGTACAAGAATATAACTACTATAATACTGCTCCTATGTACAAGAATATAACTACTATAATACTGTCCCTATGTACAAGAATATAACTACTATAATACTGCTCCTATGTGCAAGAATATAACTACTATAATACTGCCCCCTATGTACAAGAATATAACTACTATAATACTGCTCCTATGTGCAAGAATATAACTGCTATAATACTGCCCCCTATGTACAAGAATATAACTACTATAATACTGCCCCTATGTACAAGAATATAACTACTATAATACTGCTCCCTATGTACAAGAATATAACTACTATAATACTGCTCCTATGTGCAAGAATATAACTACTATAATACTGCTCCTATGTACAAGAATATAACTACTATAATACTGCTCCTATGTACTAGAATATAACTACTATAATACTGCCCCCTATGTACAAGAATATAACTACTATAATACTGCTCCTATGTGCAAGAATATAACTACTATAATACTGCCCCTATGTACAAGAATATAACTACTATAATACTGCTCCTATGTGCAAGAATATAACTGCTATAATACTGCCCCCTATGTACAAGAATATAACTACTATAATACTGCCCCTATGTACAAGAATATAACTACTATAATACTGCTCCCTATGTACAAGAATATAACTACTATAATACTGCTCCTATGTGCAAGAATATAACTACTATAATACTGCTCCTATGTACAAGAATATAACTACTATAATACTGCTCCTATGTACTAGAATATAACTACTATAATACTGCCCCCTATGTACAAGAATATAACTACTATAATACTGCTCCTATGTGCAAGAATATAACTACTATAATACTGCCCCTATGTACAAGAATATAACTACTATAATACTGCTCCCTATGTACAAGAATATAACTACTATAATACTGCTCCTATGTGCAAGAATATAACTACTATAATACTGCTCCTATGTACAAGAATATATCTACTATAATACTGCCACTATGTACTAGAATATAACTACTATAATACTGCCTCCTATGTACAAGAATATAACTACTATAATACTGCCCCTATGTACAAGAATATAACTACTATAATACTACTCCTATGTACAAGAATATAACTACTATAATACTGCCCCCTATGTACAAGAATATAACTACTATTATACTGCCCCTATGTACAAGAATATAACTACTATAATACTACTCCTATGTACAAGAATATAACTACTATAATACTGCCCCATGTGTACAAGAATATAACTACTATAATACTGCTCCCTATGTATAAGAATATAACTACTATAATACTGCTCCCTATGTACAAGAATATAACTACTATAATACTGCTCCTATGTGCAAGAATATAACTACTATAATACTGCTCCTATGTACAAGAATATATCTACTATAATACTGCCACTATGTACTAGAATATAACTACTATAATACTGCCTCCTATGTACAAGAATATAACTACTATAATACTGCCCCTATGTACAAGAATATAACTACTATAATACTACTCCTATGTACAAGAATATAACTACTATAATACTGACCCCTATGTACAAGAATATAACTACTATAATACTGCCCCTATATACAAGAATATAACTACTATAATACTGCCCCCTATGTACAAGAATATAACTACTATAATACTGCCCCTATGTACAAGAATATAACTACTATAATACTGCCCCCTACGTACAAGAATATAACTACTATAATACTGCCCCCTATGTACAAGAATATAACCACTATAATACTGCACCTATATACAAGAATATAACTACTATAATACTGACCCCTATGTACAAGAATATAACTACTATAATACTGCCCCTATGTAGAAGACTATAACTACTATAATACTGCCCCTATGTACAAGAATATAACTACTATAATACTGCCCCCTATGTACAAGAATATAACTACTATAATACTGCCCCTATATACAAGAATATAACTACTATAATACTGCCCCCTATGTACAAGAATATAACTACTATAATACTGCCCCTATGTACAAGAATATAACTACTATAATACTGCTCCTATGTACAAGAATATAACTAATATAATACTGCCCCCTATGTACAAGAATATAACTACTTTAATACTGCCCCATATGTACACGAATATAACTACTATAGTGCTGCCCATATGTATAAGAATATAACTACTATAATACTGCTCCTATGTACAAGAATATAACTACTATAATACTGTCCCTATGTACAAGAATATAACTACTATAATACTGCCCCTATGTACAAGAATATAACTACTATAATACTGCTCCTATGTACAAGAATATAACTACTTTAATACTGCCCCATATGTACAAGAATATAACTACTATAATGCTGCCCCTATGTACAAGAATATAACTACTATAATACTGCTCCTATGTACAAGAATATAACTACTATAATACTGTCCCTATATACAAGAATATAACTACTATAATACTGCCCCTATGTACAAGAATATAACTACTATAATACTGCTCCTATGTACAAGAATATAACTACTATAATACTGCTCCTATGTACAAGAATATAACTACTTTAATACTGCCCCATATGTACAAGAATATAACTACTATAATACTGCCCCTATGTACAAGAATATAACTACTATAATACTACTCCTATGTACAAGAATATAACTACTATAATACTGCTCCTATGTACAAGAATATAACTACTATAATACTGCTCCTATGTACAAGAATATAACTACTACAATACTGTCCCTATATACAAGAATATAACTACTATAATACTGCCCCCTATGTATAAGAATATAACTACTATAATACTGCCCCCTATGTACAAGAATATAACTACTATAATACTACTCCTATGTACAAGAATATAACTACTATAATACTGCCCCATGTGTACAAGAATATAACTACTATAATACTGCTCCCTATGTATAAGAATATAACTACTATAATACTGCTCCTATATACAAGAATATAACTACTATAATACTGCTCTCTATGTACAAGAATATAACTACTATAATACTGCCCCCTATGTACAAGAATATAACTACTATAATACTGCCACTATGTACAATAATATATCTACTATAATACTGCCCCTATGTACAAGAATATAACAACTATAATACTGCTCCTATGTACAAGAATATAACAACTATAATACTACCCCTATGTACTAGAATATAGCTACTATTATACTGCCCCTATGTACAAGAATATAACTACTATAATACTGCCCCTATGTACAAGAATATAACTACTATAATACTGCCCCCTATGTACAAGAATATAACTACTATAATACTGCCCCTATGTACAAGAATATAACTACTATAATACTACTCCTATGTACAAGAATATAACTACTATAATACTGCCCCCTATGTACAAGAATATAACTACTATTATACTGCCCCTATGTACAAGAATATAACTACTATAATACTACTCCTATGTACAAGAATATAACTACTATAATACTGCCCCATGTGTACAAGAATATAACTACTATAATACTGCTCCCTATGTATAAGAATATAACTACTATAATACTGCTCCCTATGTACAAGAATATAACTACTATAATACTGCCCCATGTGTACAAGAATATAACTACTATAATACTGCTCCCTATGTATAAGAATATAACTACTATAATACTGCTCCTATATACAAGAATATAACTACTATAATACTGCTCTCTATGTACAAGAATATAACTACTATAATACTGCCCCTATGTACAAGAATATAACTACTATAATACTGCCCCTATATACAAGAATATAACTACTATAATACTGCTCCCTATATACAAGAATATAACTACTATAATCCTGCTCCCTATGTATAAGAATATAACTACTATAATACTGCCCCTATGTACAAGAATATAACTACTATAATACTACTCCTATGTACAATATAACTATTATAATACTGCTCCTATGTACAAGAATATAACTACTATAATACAGCTCCTATGTACAAGAATATAACTACTATAATACTGCTCCTATGTACAAGTATATAACTACTATAATACTGCTCCTATGTACAAGAATATAATTACTATAATACTGCCCCCTATGTACAAGAATATAACTACTATTATACTGCCCCTATGTACAAGAATATAACTACTATAATACTACTCCTATGTACAAGAATATAACTACTATAATACTGCCCCATGTGTACAAGAATATAACTACTATAATACTGCCCCTATGTACAAGAATATAACTACTATAATACTGCCCCTAGGTACAAGAATATAACTACTATAATACTGCCCCCTATGTACAAGAATATAACTACTATAATACTGCCCCTATGTACAAGCATATAACTACTATAATGCTGCCCCTATGTACAAGAATATAACTACTATAATACTGCCCCTATGTAGGTTGCTATGAGGGTGACAATTCTATGTGACGTAGATGAGACATAATGGTAGTATGGGTGCAGCGGGTGCTCAGTAACAGTCCTGCTCGGTTCTGCTGCCCCCGGCTGCTCGCTTATGAGACGTTGGTACCAACTATATGGAAATGTTGCGCTTTGTCTCCGCCGCTCAGTGTGCGATCATCTAACATTCATCTTTCCTCCTCCGTTCCCTGCTCCGCTGACGTTTTCTGACAGAATGTAAATTTCCCTAATTCTGTCTAAATGATACAGAGTTGAGGTAGAGGTAATCCAGCATGCGAGGCGTTACATCAAAGGACAATATGAAACATCCTAACACTGAGGGTTCAGATTGTCTGCCTTCACTGTAACACTAAATAAACTTCGATTGTCAGCTCTTGGGCACAGAATTTCACTAGTCGTGACTTAAAAGATCCAGACCTTGTGCTGAATAGATTGTCAGCTCTTGGGGGCAGAGGGTATTTTTGGCGATGAAGGCTGTAAGGTGTTACAAGGGTTCGGAGCAGGGGGTATGTAATGCGATTATGGCCCCAAGGGGTGTCGGGTAAATGGCATTTCTCCGGGCACAGCGCTGTGGGAGGGGAGGAGGGGGTGCCCTGCGGCACACGGAGATACTCCGCACACAGACCTCAGGGACCGGACTGTGCAGACACAAAACTCCCTGTCCAAGCTCCCAGCACGGTTTCGACAGCCATTGTTTCGAATCTTGGCAGCCTGACAGCGCCGGTATCGCGTCGGGAGGAGGAAGAGACATGAGGGGGTTAACTCCGAGAACAGGGGCTTTTAGATAAAAAGGAGGGGTGCAGAGCCAGGTCCAATGCTCAGGGTCCGGTTACCTCGCTCTCAGAGAGACCCCCCAATACTGGCCCCATAACAATGTCTGGGATACAGAACGTTACGTCTCCAGTCTCCCAGCTGTTCCTACAAGTCCTCGCCTGTATCTATCGCCCTTATTATAAAGTGCCGCCAAGTCGGTTCTCGACTGCTCACTTAGACCGGTAGAAACAAAACAAGGTTGTATGGTACCTTCACTCCCCCATATGGTGTACTGTCACACACTGTACAAATAACCCTGCCATACAGTGCCCATATAACTATGCTTATGCTGGCTACAACCTATGCTATACTGCGCTGCCACCACTTACCATGAAAACACCCCAAAGTGTACAGTAAATACCGCCATACAATGCTCAAATAATACCAATATACTGTCAGTGAATAACACTGCCACACACTGACCAATAACAATGACGAACAGTGCTGTAATCGTACACATATTGCTCCGCATGGTATATGCTGCACGTATCCTACACATAATGCTCCGCATGGCATATAATGCACGTATCGTACACATATTGCTCCGCATGGTATATGCTGCACGTATCCTACACATAATGCTCCGCATGGCATATAATGCACGTATCGTACACATATTGCTCCGCATGGTATATGCTGCACGTATCCTACACATAATGCTCCGCATGGCATATAATGCACGTATCGTACACATATTGCTCTGCATGGTATAAGCTGCACGTATCGTACACATACTGCTCTGCATGGTATATGCTGCACGTATCCTACACATAATGCTCCGCATGGCATATAATGCACGTATCGTACACATATTGCTCTGCATGGTATATGCTGCACGTATCGTACACATACTGCTCTGCATGGTATATACTGCACGTATTATACACATATTGCCCTGCATGGTATATACTGCAAGTATCGTACACATATTGTTCCGCATGGTATATACTGCAAGTATCGTACACATATTGCTCTGCATGGTATATGCTGCACGTATCGTATACATATTGCTCTGCATGGTATATGCTGCACGTATCGTACACATACAGCTCTGCATTGTATATACTGCAGGTATCGTATACATATTGCTCTGCATGGTATATGCTGCACGTATTATACACATATTGCTCTGCATGGTATATGCTGCACGTATTATACACATATTGCTCTGCATGGTATATACTGCAGGTATCGTACACATATTGCTCTGCATAGTATATGCTGCACGTATCGTACACATACAGCTCTGCATGGTATATACTGCTGGTATCGTATACATATTGCTCTGCATGGTATATACTGCAGGTATCGTATACATATTGCTCTGCATGGTATATGCTGCACGTATCGTACACATACAGCTCTGCATGGTATATACTGCAGGTATCGTATACATATTGCTCTGCATGGTATATGCTGCACGTATTATACACATATTGCTCTGCATGGTATATGCTGCACGTATTATACACATACTGCTCTGCATGGTATATACTGCAGGTATCGTATACATATTGCTCTGCATGGTATATCCTGCATGTATTATACACATATTGCTCTGCATGGTATATGCTGCACGTATTATACACATATTGCTCTGCATGGTATATGCTGCACGTATTATACACATATTGCTCTGCATGGTATATACTGCAGGTATCGTATACATATTGCTCTGCATGGTATATGCTGCACGTATCGTACACATATTGCTCTGCATGGTATATGCTGCACGTATTATACACATATTGCTCTGCATGGTATATACTGCAGGTATCGTATACAAATTGCTCTGCATGGTATATGCTGCACGTATCGTACACATACAGCTCTGCATGGTATATACTGCAGGTATCGTATACATATTGCTCTGCATGGTATATGCTGCACGTATTATACACATATTGCTCTGCATGGTATATGCTGCACGCATTATACACATATTGCTCTGCATGGTATATACTGGAGGTATCGTATACATATTGCTCTGCATGGTATATGCTGCACGTATTATACATATATTGCTCTGCATGGTATATACTGCACGCATTATACACATATTGCTCTGCATGGTATATGCTGCAAGTATCGTACACATATTGCTCTGCATGGTATATGCTGCACGTATCATACACATATTGCTCTGCATGGTATATGCTGCATGTATCGTATACATATTGCTCTGCATGGTATATGCTGCACGTATTATACACATATTGCTCTGCATGGTATATACTGCAGGTATCGTATACATATTGCTCTGCATGGTATATGCTGCACGTATCGTACACATATTGCTCTGCATGGTATATGCGGCACGTATTATACACATATTGCTCTGCATGGTATATACTGCAGGTATCGTACACATATTGCTCTGCATAGTATATGCTGCACGTATCGTACACATACAGCTCTGCATGGTATATACTGCAGGTATCGTATACATATTTCTCTGCATGGTATATACTGCAGGTATCGTATACATATTGCTCTGCATGGTATATGCTGCACATATCGTACACATACAGCTCTGCATGGTATATACTGCAGGTATCGTATACATATTGCTCTGCATGGTATATGCTGCACGTATTATACACATATTGCTCTGCATGGTATATGCTGCACGTATTATACACATATTGCTCTGCATGGTATATACTGCAGGTATCGTATACATATTGCTCTGCATGGTATATGCTGCATGTATTATACACATATTGCTCTGCATGGTATATGCTGCACGTATTATACACATATTGCTCTGCATGGTATATGCTGCACGTATTATACACATATTGCTCTGCATGGTATATACTGCAGGTATCGTATACATATTGCTCTGCATGGTATATGCTGCACGTATCGTACACATACAGCTCTGCATTGTATATACTGCAGGTATCGTATACATATTGCTCTGCATGGTATATGCTGCACGTATTATACACATATTGCTCTGCATGGTATATGCTGCACGTATTATACACATATTGCTCTGCATGGTATATACTGCAGGTATCGTACACTTATTGCTCTGCATAGTATATGCTGCACGTATCGTACACATACAGCTCTGCATGGTATATACTGCTGGTATCGTATACATATTGCTTTGCATGGTATATACTGCAGGTATCGTATACATATTGCTCTGCATGGTATATGCTGCACGTATCGTACACATACAGCTCTGCATGGTATATACTGCAGGTATCGTATACATATTGCTCTGCATGGTATATGCTGCACGTATTATACACATATTGCTCTGCATGGTATATGCTGCACGTATTATACACATATTGCTCTGCATGGTATATACTGCAGGTATCGTATACATATTGCTCTGCATGGTATATCCTGCATGTATTATACACATATTGCTCTGCATGGTATATGCTGCACGTATTATACACATATTGCTCTGCATGGTATATGCTGCACGTATTATACACATATTGCTCTGCATGGTATATACTGCAGGTATCGTATACATATTGCTCTGCATGGTATATGCTGCACGTATCGTACACATATTGCTCTGCATGGTATATGCTGCACGTATTATACACATATTGCTCTGCATGGTATATACTGCAGGTATCGTATACAAATTGCTCTGCATGGTATATGCTGCACGTATCGTACACATACAGCTCTGCATGGTATATACTGCAGGTATCGTATACATATTGCTCTGCATGGTATATGCTGCACGTATTATACACATATTGCTCTGCATGGTATATGCTGCACGCATTATACACATATTGCTCTGCATGGTATATACTGCAGGTATCGTATACATATTGCTCTGCATGGTATATGCTGCACGTATTATACATATATTGCTCTGCATGGTATATACTGCACGCATTATACACATATTGCTCTGCATGGTATATGCTGCAAGTATCGTACACATATTGCTCTGCATGGTATATGCTGCACGTATCATACACATATTGCTCTGCATGGTATATGCTGCATGTATCGTATACATATTGCTCTGCATGGTATATGCTGCACGTATTATACACATATTGCTCTGCATGGTATATACTGCAGGTATCGTATACATATTGCTCTGCATGGTATATGCTGCACGTATCGTACACATATTGCTCTGCATGGTATATGCGGCACGTATTATACACATATTGCTCTGCATGGTATATACTGCAGGTATCGTACACATATTGCTCTGCATAGTATATGCTGCACGTATCGTACACATACAGCTCTGCATGGTATATACTGCAGGTATCGTATACATATTGCTCTGCATGGTATATACTGCAGGTATCGTATACATATTGCTCTGCATGGTATATGCTGCACGTATCGTACACATACAGCTCTGCATGGTATATACTGCAGGTATCGTATACATATTGCTCTGCATGGTATATGCTGCACGTATTATACACATATTGCTCTGCATGGTATATGCTGCACGTATTATACACATATTGCTCTGCATGGTATATACTGCAGGTATCGTATACATATTGCTCTGCATGGTATATGCTGCATGTATTATACACATATTGCTCTGCATGGTATATGCTGCACGTATTATACACATATTGCTCTGCATGGTATATGCTGCACGTATTATACACATACAGCTCTGCATGGTATATACTGCAGGTATCGTATACATATTGCTCTGCATGGTATATACTGCAGGTATCGTATACATATTGCTCTGCATGGTATATGCTGCACGTATTATACACATATTGCTCTGCATGGTATATACTGCAGGTATCGTATACATATTGCTCTGCATGGTATATGCTGCACGTATTATACACATATTGCTCTGCTGTTGTGCATGGTCGGGGCAGCTGAAGGGTTAATTGTTCCCAGTCCTGATCCCAGTGTGGAGATTTCCAGTCCTGTGAGCTCCCAGCAGAGGATGGAGAGTGTGACCAGGAGCAGATCCATCAGTCACAGCTGGAGAGGCCGCTGCTTAACTCCTCACCCGCTGGAACAGATTGCCGAGTAGCAAGGGTTAATGCTGCACTTCTCAGTGATGAGGAGGGAAAGGAGAGTCAGTCTGGGTTCAGGGCTGTGTGTGTGTATGTGTGTAAGTATGGCTGCACACACACAAGTACACAAATGTGTGTGTAATGTGTGTATATCCATTGCTTCATTTGTGTTTGTGTGTACATATGTACATGTGTGTGTATACATGTGTGTATATATGTACGTGTGTGTGTATACATGTGTGTACATATGTACATGTGTGTGTATACATGTGTGTATATATGTACATGTGTGTGTGTATACATGTGTGTATATATGTACGTGTGTGTGTATACATGTGTGTATATATGTACGTGTGTGTGTATACATGTGTGTATATATGTACGTGTGTGTGTATACATGTGTGTATATATGTACGTGTGTGTGTATACATGTGTGTGCATGATATGATATATAAACCTTTGTGCATGTATCACTATGTGTGTCCACATGGATCTGTGTGTATATATGAATATCCATGTCTCTGTGCAGTATGAACCTACCTGTGTGAGGTTTATGTATGTAACTGTCTCTGTGCTTGTTTCTGTATCTGTGTATTTGTATCTGAATGTATTTTTGTCTGTGTATATAAATATATATTTTAGTGTTTGTTTCTGTATGCATGTGTAGAACTTTCTGCACATATTATACCATTTTGTATACATATGTATTTTTCTTGTGTATGTATGTATGTATGTGTAATATATATATATGTATGTATATATATATATATATATATATATATATATATATATATATATATATATATATATATATATATGACACTTATTCCACGGCCCTGTACTATGTGGTATAGACAGTAAGACGAGCACATATATTGACAAAATATAAATGCACAGTATATACATGACGTGGACATACACATCTATAGGTGGTCCGGGTATATAAGTGTATACCGCACAGTATATACATGACGTGGACATACACATCTATAGGTGGTCCGGGTATATAAGTGTATACCGCACAGTATATACATGACGTGGACATACACATCTATAGGTGGTCCGGGTATATAAGTGTATACCGCACGGTATATACATGACGTGGACATAAACACCTATAGGTGGTCCGGGTATATAAGTGTATACCGCACGGTATATACATGACGTGGACATAAACACCTATAGGTGGTCCGGGTATATAAGTGTATACCGCACGGTATATACATGACGTGGACATACACATCTATAGGTGGTCCGGGTATATAAGTGTATACCGCACGGTATATACATGACGTGGACATAAACACCTATAGGTGGTCCGGGTATATAAGTGTATACCGCACGGTATATACATGACGTGGACATACACATCTATAGGTGGTCCGGGTATATAAGTGTATACCGCACGGTATATACATGACGTGGACATAAACACCTATAGGTGGTCCGGGTATATAAGTGTATACCGCACAGTATATACATGACGTGGACATAAACACCTATAGGTGGTCCGGGTATATAAGTGTATACCGCACGGTATATACATGACGTGGACATACACATCTATAGGTGGTCGGTGCACACCGCAGATCTGGTTATGGAGCCGCTGACAGTGTGTATATGGGGGGGACCTGCGGATAACGTTGTCCCGTGGACACAGTCAGACATAATTGCTGCCCCCCATCCTCCTCCTGGCACTGATCACCTGCCCCCCCCCCTTACTCCTGGCAGTGCCCACCTGCCCCCCACCCTCCTCCTGGCACTGATCACCTGCCCCCCCATCCTCCTCCTGGCACTGATCACCTGCCCCCCCATCCTCCTCCTGGCACTGATCACCTGCCCCCCCATCCTCCTCCTGGCACTGATCACCTGCCCCCCCACCCTCCTCCTGGCACTGATCACCTGCCCCCCCATCCTCCTCCTGGCACTGATCACCTGCCCCCCCATCCTCCTCCTGGCACTGATCACCTGCACCCCCCTCCCCACCTTACTCCTGGCAGTGCCCCCCACCCTCCTCCTGGCAGTGCCCACCTGCCCCCCACCCTCCTCCTGGCACTGATCACCTGCCCCCCCATCCTCCTCCTGGCACTGATCACCTGCCCCCCCATCCTCCTCCTGGCACTGATCACCTGCCCCCCCATCCTCCTCCTGGCACTGATCACCTGCCCCCCCATCCTCCTCCTGGCACTGATCACCTGCCCCCCCATCCTCCTCCTGGCACTGATCACCTGCCCCCCCATCCTCCTCCTGGCACTGATCACCTGCACCCCCATCCTCCTCCTGGCACTGATCACCTGCACCCCACTCCCCACCTTACTCCTGGCAGTGCCCCCCACCCTCCTCCTGGCAGTGCCCCCCCACTCTCCCCATAACTTCCCCCGAGCAGTGCTGTGTCCGGCCATGGCTGACAGCTGCCATCCCGGTGTTTCCCGAGTGTGAGGAGACAATGGCCGGGATAAGCGGAGCAGGGACGGCTCTTACCTTGCCGGCGATGAGGGCTCACTTTCCTTCTATTTTGAGGGTCGTTTCTGGAAACAATGGTCTGTGAGAGTGTTGGGGTCCGGCCGGGGCGGCACATGCCCCGGATTCCTGGGCAGGGGTGCTATAATTCCTGGTGGTGTGAACGTTGCTCCTTTCTCCAAACTGAAGGCAGAGAAAAACAAAACTACTGCATGCCAGGATCTCGTAATCCTCCGCCGCCCCCGATCACTCCCTGCTGCTGACGACCAATGGCTGCCCACTGCCTGCCCACCCCTGGCTGCACAGCCCTCCTCCATCACCGCCCAGACCTGCTGTCAGCTGTCACTGCCAGCTCCTGCAGCACGCCGAGGGTTAACGTCCTGAGAGGCCGCTGTGGGCGACGCACAGCTGAGGGCTTGTTACAGTGGGTCAGTCTGTAGGCTGGGCTTGTGTCAGTGAATGGTACATACCTAATATTTCTCATAGAAGAGGAATCGTTACAGTGTGTCATTGTGGTGTGTAGTCCTCCGTCAGGTCAGTCTGGTGTACACAGTCCTCCGTCAGGTCAGTCTGGTGTACACAGTCCTCCGTCAGGTCAGTCCAGTATACACAGTCCTCCGTCAGGTCAGTCTGGTGTACACAGTCCTCCGTCAGGTCAGTCCAGCATACACAGTCCTCCGTCAGGTCAGTCTGGTGTACACAGTCCTCCGTCAGGTCAGTCTGGTGTACACAGTCCTCCGTCAGGTCAGTCCAGCATACACAGTCCTCCGTCAGGTCAGTCCAGCATACACAGTCCTCCGTCAGGTCAGTCTGGTATTACACAGTCCTCCGTCAGCTCAGTCTGGTGTACACAGTCCTCCGTCAGCTCAGTCTTGTGTACACAGTCCTCCGTCAGGTCAGTGTTGTGTACACAGTCCTCCGTTAGGCCAGTCTGGTGTACACAGCCCTCCGTCAGGTCAGTCTGGTGTACACAGTCCTCCATCAGCTCAGTCTGGTATACACAGTCCTCCGTCAGCTCAGTCTGGTGTACACAGTCCTCCGTCAGGTCAGTCAGGTCAGTTTGGTGTACACAGTCCTCCGTCAGGTCAGTCTGGTGTACACAGTCCTCCGTCAGGTCAGTCTGGTGTACACAGTCCTCCGTCAGGTCAGTCTGGTGTACACAGTGCTCCGTCAGCTCAGTCTGGTGTACACAGTCCTCCGTCATCTCAGTCTGGTGTACACAGTCCTCCGTCAGCTCAGTCTGGTGTACACAGTCCTCTGTCAGGTCAGTCTTGTGTACACAGTACTCCGTCAGGTCAGTCTTGTGTACACAGTACTCCGTCAGGTCAGTCTTGTGTACACAGTCCTCCGTCAGGTCAATCTGGTGTACAGAGCCCTCCGTCAGGTCAGTCTGGTGTACACAGTCCTCCGTCAGCTCAGTCTGGTATTACACAGTCCTCCGTCAGCTCAGTCTGGTGTACACCGTCCTCCGTCAGCTCAGCCTTGTGTACACAGTCCTCCGTCAGGTCAGTGTTGTGTACACAGTCCTCCGTCAGGCCAGTCTGGTGTACACAGCCCTCCGTCAGGTCAGTCTGGTGTACACAGTCCTCCATCAGCTCAGTCTGGTATACACAGTCCTCCGTCAGGTCAGTCTGGTGTACACAGTCCTCCGTCAGGTCAGTCCAGCATACACAGTCCTCCGTCAGGTCAGTCTGGTGTACACAGTCCTCCGTCAGGTCAGTCCAGCATACACAGTCCTCCGTCAGGTCAGTCTGGTGTACACAGTCCTCCGTCAGGTCAGTCTGGTGTACACAGTCCTCCGTCAGGTCAGTCCAGCATACACAGTCCTCCGTCAGGTCAGTCCAGCATACACAGTCCTCCGTCAGGTCAGTCTGGTATTACACAGTCCTCCGTCAGCTCAGTCTGGTGTACACAGTCCTCCGTCAGCTCAGTCTTGTGTACACAGTCCTCCGTCAGGTCAGTGTTGTGTACACAGTCCTCCGTTAGGCCAGTCTGGTGTACACAGCCCTCCGTCAGGTCAGTCTGGTGTACACAGTCCTCCATCAGCTCAGTCTGGTATACACAGTCCTCCGTCAGCTCAGTCTGGTGTACACAGTCCTCCGTCAGGTCAGTCAGGTCAGTTTGGTGTACACAGTCCTCCGTCAGGTCAGTCTGGTGTACACAGTCCTCCGTCAGGTCAGTCTGGTGTACACAGTCCTCCGTCAGGTCAGTCTGGTGTACACAGTGCTCCGTCAGCTCAGTCTGGTGTACACAGTCCTCCGTCATCTCAGTCTGGTGTACACAGTCCTCCGTCAGCTCAGTCTGGTGTACACAGTCCTCTGTCAGGTCAGTCTTGTGTACACAGTACTCCGTCAGGTCAGTCTTGTGTACACAGTCCTCCGTCAGGTCAGTCTTGTGTACACAGTCCTCCGTCAGGTCAATCTGGTGTACAGAGCCCTCCGTCAGGTCAGTCTGGTGTACACAGTCCTCCGTCAGCTCAGTCTGGTATTACACAGTCCTCCGTCAGCTCAGTCTGGTGTACACCGTCCTCCGTCAGCTCAGCCTTGTGTACACAGTCCTCCGTCAGGTCAGTGTTGTGTACACAGTCCTCCGTCAGGTCAGTCTGGTGTACACAGCCCTCCGTCAGGTCAGTCTGGTGTACACAGTCCTCCATCAGCTCAGTCTGGTATACACAGTCCTCCGTCAGCTCAGTCTGGTGTACACAGTCCTCCGTCAGGTCAGTCAGGTCAGTTTGGTGTACACAGTCCTCCGTCAGGTCAGTCTGGTGTACACAGTCCGTCAGGTCAGTCTGGTGTACACAGTCCTCCGTCAGGTCAGTCTGGTGTACACAGTGCTCCGTCAGCTCAGTCTGGTGTACACAGTCCTCCGTCATCTCAGTCTGGTGTACACAGTCCTCCGTCAGCTCAGTCTGGTGTACACAGTCCTCTGTCAGGTCAGTCTTGTGTACACAGTACTCCGTCAGGTCAGTCTTGTGTACACAGTCCTCCGTCAGGTCAGTCTTGTGTACACAGTCCTCCGTCAGGTCAATCTGGTGTACAGAGCCCTCCGTCAGGTCAGTCTGGTGTACACAGTCCTCCGTCAGCTCAGTCTGGTGTACACAGTCCTCCGTCAGGTCAGTCAGGTCAGTTTGGTGTACACAGTCCTCCGTCAGGTCAGTCTGGTGTACACAGTCCTCCATCAGGTCATTGTGGTGTGTAGTCTTCCAGGTCAGTTTGGCACACACAGTACTCCGTCAGGTCAATCTGATGTACACAGTCCTCCGTCAGGTCAGTCTGGTGTACACAGTCCTCCGTCAGGTCAGTAGTCTGGTGTACACAGTCCTCCATCAGGTCAGTCTGGTGTAAACAGTCCTCCGTCAGGTCAGTCTGGTGCACACAGTCCTCCGTCAGGTCAGTCCAGCATACACAGTCCTCCGTCAGGTCAGTCTGGTGTACACAGTCCTCCGTCAGGTCAGTCTGGTGTACACAGTCCTCCGTCAGGTCAGTCCAGCATATACAGTCCTCCGTCAGGTCAGTCTGGTGTACACAGTCCTCCATCAGGTCAGTCTGGTGTACACAGTCCTCCGTCAGGTCAGTCCAGCATACACAGTCCTCCATCAGGTCAGTCTGGTGTACACAGTCCTCCGTCAGCTCAGTCTGGTATACACAGTCCTCCGTCAGCTCAGTCTGGTGTACACAGTCCTCCGTCAGGTCAGTCAGGTCAGTTTGGTGTACACAGTCCTCCGTCAGGTCAGTCTGGTGTACACAGTCCTCCATCAGGTCATTGTGGTGTGTAGTCTTCCAGGTCAGTTTGGCACACACAGTACTCCGTCAGGTCAATCTGGGGTACACAGTCCTCCGTCAGGTCAGTCTGGTGTACACAGTCCTCCGTCAGGTCAGTAGTCTGTTGTACACAGTCCTCCATCAGGTCATTGTGGTGTGTAGTCTTCCAGGTCAGTTTGGCACACACAGTACTCCGTCAGGTCAATCTGGTGTACACAGTCCTCTGTCAGGTCAGTAGTCTGGTGTACACAGTCCTCCATCAGGTCAGTCTGGTGTACACAGTCCTCCGTCAGGTCAGTCTGGTGCACACAGTCCTCCGTCAGGTCAGTAGTCTGGTGTAAACAGTCCTCCGTCAGGTCAGTCTGGTGTACACAGTACTCCGTCAGGTCAGTCTGGTATACACAGTCCTCCGTCAGATCAGTCTGGTGTACACAGTCCTCTGTCAGGTCAGACTGGTGTACACAGTCCTCCGTCAGGTCAGTCTGGTGTACACAGTCCTCCGTCAGGTCAGCCTGGTGTACACAGTCCTCCGTCAGGTCAGTTTGGTGTACACAGTCCTCCGTCAGGTCATTGTGGTGTGTAGTCTTCCAGGTCAGTTTGGCACACATAGTACTCCGTCAGGTCAGTCTGGTGTACACAGTCCTCCGTCAGGTCAGTCTTGTGTACACAGTCCTCCGTCAGGTCAGTCTGGTGTACACAGTACTCCGTCAGGTCAGTCTGGTGTACACAGTCCTCCGTCAGGTTAGTCTGGTGTACACAGTTCTCCGTCAGGTCAGTCTGGTGTACACAGTCCTCTGTCAGGTCAGTCTGGTGTACACAGTCCTTTGTCAGGTCAGTCTGGTGTACACAGTCCTCCGTCAGGTCAGTCTGGTGTACACAGTCCTCCGTCAGGTCAGTCTGGTGTACACAGTCCTTCGTCAGGTCAATCTGGTTTACACAGTCCTCCGTCAGCTCAGTCTGGTGTACACAGTCCTCCGTCAGCTCAGTCTTGGTGTACACAGTCTTCCGTCAGCTCAGTCTGGTGTACACAGTCCTCCGTCAGGTCATTGTGGTGTGTAGTCTTCCAGGTCAGTTTGGCATACATAGTACTCCGTCAGGTCAGTCTGGTGTACACAGTCCTCCGTCAGGTCCGTCTGGTGTACAGAGTCCTCCGTCAGGTCAGCCTGGTGTACACAGTACTCCGTCAGGTCAGTCTGGTGTACACAGTCCTCCGTCAGCTCAGTCTGGTGTACACCGTCCTCTGTCAGGTCAGTCTGGTGTATACAGTCCTCCGTCAGGTCAGTCTGGTGTACACAGTCCTCTGTCAGGTCAGTCTGGTGTACACAGTCCTCTGTCAGGTCAGTCTGGTGTACACAGTACTCCGTCAGGTCAGTCTGGTGTACACAGTGCTCCGTCAGGTCAGTCTGGTGTACACAGTACTCCGTCAGGTCAGTCTGGTGTACACAGTCCTCCGTCAGGTCAGTCTGGTGTACACAGTCCTCTGTCAGGTTACTCTGGTGTACACAGTCCTCTGTCAGGTCACTCTGGTGTACACAGTCCTCTGTCAGGTCAGTCTGGGTCGCAACCTCCATTTCATGCCCCCTATGAGGGGATAATTAGATAATATTGGGGTCCTCCCAGTGTGGATGGTGGTTATAAAGAGCGTCTCTTCTCGGGAGGACCTCTCCACACTCAGGGCAATGATATCAACATGTAATACATTACTTCTTCAGTGGTGTCGCTGTGAGCAAACTCTACACTTACTGCCACACAGATCACAGCCGATCACTGCTGATGGGAGGAAACTTTGTGGTCAAGGGACTTTTCTACCAAATAGAGGTTGTCCAAAATTGAAAATTCCTTTAAAGGGCTATTCCAACCACAGACATAGTGTAAATATATAATCCGTCAATGGTTCACAGTAAGCAGCCACATAGTGCTGAACGTTCAGGGCAATTAGACTGTGCCCATGTGGCCGCCGTAGACTGTAATTAAAGGGATGTTCCATTTTGGACAATTCCAACTTGTTAGAAAAGCCCTGATCCCTAACTTACTAAGGTCACCTGGTAGTAAGTGACTGTTCTCCCAACATCCCCACCACAGGGGAAATGAAGTATTACACCTCATTAATTCACTGGGCAGGACGGGTCTTCCAGAGACGAGACCTGGCCTTTGGGCACCGCCTGACCTCTAGGAACACAGGTGGCACGGTAGCAGTGATTACAGTCACCACTTTGGGGCGCGAGGCTGCACGTGCCTCAGACTTCATCATACTTATGTGTCAGAACAGGTTCAGCAGAGCCGGGTGCTGTCAGCCCTGACTCCTCAGGATGTCAATAATCCTTTGGTATCCAGCCTGTCCTATATTTCAGGTTACTGTCTCTTTAAAATATCATATTTAAAGTGCCAGAACGAAAACAAAAATAAAAGTTGTCACATGGATGGCATGCAGGAATATGGCAGGACAGTGGTGGTGGTGGCTCACCTATTCATCAGATACACCCAACTAGTGCTGCCCCCTGTGGCTTGAAGGGTTAAGCAGCCATTAGTTATGTATGCCCACGTCTGAGCTGCCAGGAGGTGAGGATCTGCACCCGCGAGAGGCACACGGGGGGCTCTGGGCGCTTTGTATCTGCTAATTGGTGTTGGAAAGCAAAGCTCGGATCATGTCACAGTCACCGGTGTCATCTGTCTGCATGTAATGGGGGAGGGCGCTGCGAGACACCGCGACAGCACACCACCACCGCCGCAGTGTGCGCCACCATCACCGAGGGTGCGCCACCGCCGCAGAGGGTGCGCCACCACTGTGCTCCCCTCACCTGGACATGATGGGATTAGATACATGGTGCAGCAGACTGTATCACACAGGAGAGGATTAGATACACAGCTCAGCAGACAGTATCACACAGGATAGGATTAGATACACGGCTCAGCAGACGGTATAACACAGGAGAGGATTAGATACACGGCTCAGCAGACAGTATCACACAGGATAGGATTAGATACACGGCTCAGCAGACAGTATCACACAGGAGATGATTAGATACACGGCTCAGCAGACAGTATCACACAGGATAGGATTAGATGCACAGCTCAGCAGACAGTATCACACAAGAGAGGGTTAGATACACGGCTCAGCAGACAATATCACACAGGATGAGATTAGATACACGGCTCAGCAGACAGTATCACACAGGATAGGATTAGATACACGGTTCAGCAGACAGTATCACACAGGATAGGATTAGATACACGGCTCAGCAGACAATATCACACAGGATGAGATTAGATACACGGCTGAGCAGACAGTATCACACAGGATAGGGTTAGATACACGGCTCAGCAGACAGTATCACACAGGATAAGATTAGATACACGGCTCAGCAGACAGTATCACACAGGATAGGGATTAGATACACAGCTCAGCAGACAATATCACACAGGATGAGATTAGATACATGGCTGAGCAGACAGTATCACACAGGATAAGATTAGATACACGGCTCAGCAGACAGTATCACACAGGATAGGGATTAGATACACAGCTCAGCAGACAATATCACACAGGATGAGATTAGATACATGGCTGAGCAGACAGTATCACACAGGATAAGATTAGATACACGGCTCAGCAGACAGTATCACACAGGATAGGATTAGATACACGGTTCTGCAGACAGTATCACACAGGAGAGGATTAGATACACGGCTCAGCAGTCAGTATCACACAGGATAGGATTAGATACACGGTTCAGCAGACAGTATCACACAGGATAGGGATTAGATACACAGCTCAGCAGACAATATCACACAGGATGAGATTAGATACACGGCTGAGCAGACAGTATCACACAGGATAGGATTAGATACACTGCTCAGCAGACAGTATCAGACAGGATAGGGATTAGATACACGGCTCAGCAGACAATATCACACAGGATGAGATTAGATACACGGCTGAGCAGACAGTATCACACAGGATAGGATTAGATACACGGCTCAGCAGACAATATCACACAGGATGAGATTAGATACACGGCTCAGCAGACAGTATCACACAGGATAGGGATTAGATACACGGCTCAGCAGACAATATCACACAGGATGAGATTAGATACATGGCTGAGCAGACAGTATCACACAGGATAAGATTAGATACACGGCTCAGCAGACAGTATCACACAGGATAGGATTAGATACACGGCTCAGCGGACAGTATCACATAGGATAGGATTAGATACACGGTTCAGCAGACAGTATCACACAGGATAGGATTAGATACACGGCTCAGCGGACAGTATCACACAGGATAGGATTAGATACACGGCTCAGCAGACAGTATCACACAGGAGAGGATTATATACACGGCTCAGCAGACAGTATCACACAGGATAGGATTAGATACACGGTTCTGCAGACAGTATCACACAGGAGAGGATTAGATACACGGTTCAGCAGACAGTATCACACAGGAAAGGATTAGATACACGGCTCAGCGGACAGTATCACACAGGATAGGATTAGATACACGGCTCAGCAGACAGTATCACACAGGAGAGGATTATATACACGGCTCAGCAGACAGTATCACACAGGATAGGATTAGATACACGGCTCAGCTGACAGTATCACACAGGATAGGATTAGATACACTGCTCAGCAGACAGTATCACACAGGATAGGATTAGATACACGGCTCAGCAGTCAGTGTATCTAATCCTATCCTGTGTGATACTTCACACAGGATAGGATTAGATACACGGTTCAGCAGACAGTATCACACAGGATAGGATTAGATACACGGCTCAGCAGTCAGTATCACACAGGATAGGATTAGATACACGGCTCAGCAGACAGTATCACACAGGATAGGATTAGATACACGGCTCAGCAGTCAGTATCACACAGGATAGGATTAGATACACGGCTCAGCAGACAGTATCACACAGGATAGTATTAGATACACGGTTCAGCAGACAGTATCACACAGGATAGGATTAGATACACGGCTCAGCAGACAGTATCACACAGGAGAGGATTAGATACATGGCTCAGCAGACATGTCACACATTATAGGCATACTACAGTAGCTTAGCATAAGGTATCACACGGCTTAGATACACGACTCAGCATGACGTACCACATTCTCAGGATACTGGGTTTGCTGTGTGGATTTGGGGTGTCATCTTGGTAAATTAGGGACATTGTAGCCCCGCCGTCGCCTCTCCGCAGCCCTGCACCAGCCATTTTCTGGCAGGGTTGTGTAAACCCCTCTTGTTTGGGACACAGGACATTTCCTGGGATTGTTCCCAAATAATTTGGAGAGTTGCAGTAAGTTTGGTAGCTGTGATACATGGCTGTCCGGGGTCTCGTGCCCCCGCAGCATGGGCTGCGGACAGCGGATCTGATATATTGGAAGTAATTGGCGTCTGATATTATTACGCACGCCCCATCAGTTCGGGTTTACAGCCTGTCGTCTTGGTGACAAGATGGCAGCCGCTCATGTCGGACGTCGCTCCTGTCATATTCTTCCGGGCCTCTAATGGCTCACTAATGATTTCTGACCTGAGCGGAGAAATCATCCACGAAAAGATGATCCGACCTCTAATTACCGGCCTGAGCCGCGATAATGACATGAAGGAATGGAAGGACTGCGCGGATAATTCTGCAAGAGAGGACACCAGAGCGATCATCTGCGCCAATGTCCCTCTTAAGGCCGAGGTCGGCCTCGCGTATCACTCTGGGCTTTGTTTCCCATAGCAACCAATCAGAGTTCACATCTCATTTTCAAAACTGTTGTGGTGAAATGAAAGCTGCGCTGTGATTGGTTGCTATGGGCAACAAAGATGGGTTTGAGAAGTGAGGCCCAGTCGACAACTTGTTCAAGATGTTACTCATAGTTTGGATCTTGTTAGATCCAGAGATAAGAGGTGTGTGGTGACCACTCAGACCTACAAGTGGTCATCAGGATCACAATAAAGTTCTGAGAGTTAGATACAGTTGTCTTCATCAGTATCACACATTTTTGGGAAAATACCATACATTTCGAAGGGTTCTTCAATGACCTTTACAAGGTTGCTGGTGGACTTTGCTATAGGATCTAAAATATGTTATAAGATGTGGAATAAGGACTGATGTCATAGGGTGACTGTAGGGGGGTATCTGTCACTTATTCGCTTAAAATGGCAAGTTATGATGTCATCACACTCACGCTGGTGACATCACTTGGTGGGATGGACCTGTGATTTACCAGTTATAAGTCAGTAGGTAAGAGGGGCAGAGCAGACTGGATGTCTCTGTGCCCTCTGTAGTGTGTACCAGGCATACCGACTGCAGGACAAGAAACCAAAGTATGGAAACAGTTCAACGTGTGTGTCCCTACTCCTGGGACAGTCATTGAGGCGCTGTCATCTCTGTTACCTGGAGCAGTAGACAGTTCATAATGCTACTGCTACTCAACTGCTAGCCACTAATCAGTAACATGGTCCTTGCTCACTAAACAAGCCCTCTGTAACTGACACTGAATGAAAGGAGACCTGGCCCTCTGCAACTGACACAGACCCTCTACAAGTAACACTGAATGGAAGGAGACTTGGCCCTCTGCAACTGACACAGACCCTCTGCAACTGACACTGAATGGAGGGAGACCTGGTCCTCTGCAACTGACACAGACCCTCTACAACTGACACTGAATGGAGGGAAACCTGGTCCTCTGCAACTGACACAGACCCTCTACAACTGACACCGAATGGAGGGAAACCTGGTCCTCTGCAACTGACACAGACCCTCTATAACTGACACTGAATGGAGGGAAACCTGGTTCTCTGCAACTGACACAGAATGGAGGGAAACCTGGCCCTCTGCAACTGACACAGACCCTCTACAACTGACACTGAATGGAGGGAAACCTAGTCCTCTGCAACTGACACGGAAACTCTGTAACCGACATTTATTGGAAGAAACCTGGCCCGCTGCAACTGATGTTGAATGGAAGGAAACCTGGCCCTTTGCAACTGACACACACCCTCTACAACTGACACTGAATGGATGGAACCATGGCCCCCTGCAACTGACACAGACCCTGTGCAACTGACATTGAATGGAGGGAAACCTGGCCCTCTGCAACTGACACAGACCCTCTACAACTGACACTGAATGGAGGGAAACCTGGCCCTCTGCAACTGACACAGACCCTCTACAACTGACACTGAATGGAGGGAAACCTAGTCCTCTGCAACTGACACGGAAACTCTGTAACCGACATTTATTGGAAGAAACCTGGCCCGCTGCAACTGATGTTGAATGGAAGGAAACCTGGCCCTTTGCAACTGACACAGACCCTCTACAACTGACACTGAATGGATGGAACCATGGCCCCCTGCAACTGACACAGACCTTGTGCAACTGACATTGAATGGAGGGAAACCTGGCCCTCTGCAACTGAGACTGAATTAAGGGAAACCTGGTGCTTTGCAACTGATGTTGAATGGAAGGAAACCTGGCCCTTTGCAGCTGACATTGAATGAAGGGAAACCTGGCACTTTGCAACTGAAACTGAATGGAAGGAAACCTGGCCTTCTGCAACTGACACAGACCCACTGCAACTGACACTGAATGAAGGGAAACCTGGCCCTCTACAATTGATGCTGAATGTGCTGAATGAAGGGAAACCTGGCCCTCTGCAACTGACACAGACCCTCTGCAACTGACACTGAATGGAGGGAACCTGACCCTCTGCAACTGACACAGACCCTCTTCAACTGACGCTGAATGAAGGGAAACCTGGCCCTCTGCAACTGACACAGACCCTCTGCAACTGACATGGACCCTCTGAAACTGTCAATAAATGGAGGGAAACCTGATCCTCAGCAACTGACACAGATCCTCTGCAGCTGACAATGAATGGAGGGAAACGTGGAACTCTACAACTGACACTGACTGCAGGGAAACCTGGCCCCTCTGCAACTGACACAGACCCTCTACAACTGACATTGAATGGATGGAACCATGGCCCCCTGCAACTGACAATGAATGGATGGAACCATGGCCCTCTGCAACTGACACTGAATGGAGGGAACCTGACCCTCTGCAACTGACACAGACCCTCTTCAACTGACGCTGAATGAAGGGAAACCTGGCCCTCTGCAACTGACACAGACCCTCTGCAACTGACACAGACCCTTTTCAACTGATGCTGAATGAAGGGAAACCTGGTCCTCAGCAACTGACACAGATCCTCTGCAGCTGACAATGAATGGAGGGAAACCTGGAACTCTACAACTGACACTGAATGCAGGGAAACCTGGCCCCTCTGCAACTGAAACAGAACCTCTACATCTGTCACTGAATGGATGGAACCATGGCCCCCTGCAACTGACACAGACCCTCTGCAACTGACATTGAATGGAGGGAAACCTGGCCCTCTGCAACTGAGACTGAATTAAGGGAAACCTGGCACTTTGCAACTGATGTTGAATGGAAGGAAACCTGGCCCTTTGCTACTGACACAGACCCTCTGCAGCTGACAATAAATGGAGGGACCCCTGGCCCTCTGCAACTGACACTGAATGGAGGGAAATCTGACCCTCTGCAGCTGACATTGAATGAAGGGAAACCTGGCGCTTTGCAACTGAAACTGAATGGAAGGAAACCTGGCCTTCTGCAACTGACTCAGACCCACTGCAACTGACACTCAATGAAGGGAAAACTGGCCCTCTACAATTGATGCTGAATGAAGGGAAACCTGGCCCTCTGCAACTGACACAGACCCTCTGCAACTGACACTGAATGAAGGGAAACCTGGCCCTCTGCAACTGACACAGACCCTCTGCAACTGACATGGACCCTCTGAAACTGTCAATGAATGGAGGGAAACCTGGTTCTCAGCAACTGACACAGATCCTCTGCAGCTGACAATGAATGGAGGGAAACCTGGAACTCTACAACTGACACTGACTGCAGGGAAACCTGGCCCCTCTGCAACTGACACAGACCCTCTACAACTGACATTGAATGGATGGAACCATGGCCCCCTGCAACTGACACAGACCCCCTGCAACTGACAATGAATGGGTGGAACCATGGCCCTCTGCAACTGACACTGAATGGAGGGAACCTGACCCTCTGCAACTGACACAGACCCTCTTCAACTGACACTGAATGAAGGGAAACCTGGCCCTCTGCAACTGACACAGACCCTCTGCAACTGACACAGACCCTCTTCAACTGACACTGAATGGATGGAACCATGGCCCCCTGCAACTGACACAGACCCTCTGCAACTGACATTGAATGGAGGGAAACCTGGCCCTCTGCAACTGAGACCGAATTAAGGGAAACCTGGCGCTTTGCAACTGATGTTGAATGAAAGGAAACCTGGCCCTTTGCAACTGACACAGACACTCTGCAGCTGACAATAAATGGAGGGACACCTGGCCCTCTGCAACTGACACTGAATGGAGGGAAACCTGGCCCTCTGCAGCTGACATTGAATGAAGGGAAACCTGGCGCTTTGCAACTGAAACTGAATGGAAGGAAACCTGGCCTTCTGCAACTGACACAGACCCACTGCAACTGACACTGAATGAAGGGAAACCTGGCCCTCTACAATTGATTCTGAATGTGCTGAATGAAGGGAAATCTGGCCCTCTGTAACTGACACAGACCCTCTGCAACTGACACTGAATGGAGGGAACCTGACCCTCTGCAACTGACACAGACCCTCTTCAACTGACGCTGAATGAAGGGAAACCTGGCCCTACGCAACTGACACAGACCCTCTGCAACTGACATGGACCCTCTGAAACTGTCAATGAATGGAGGGAAACCTGGTCCTCAGCAACTGACACAGATCTTCTGCAGCTGACAATGAATGGAGGGAAACCTGGAACTCTACAACTGACACTGAGTGCAGGGAAACTTGGCCCGTCTGCAACTGACACAGACCCTCTACAACTGACATTGAATGGATGGAACTATGGCCCCCTGCAACTGACACTGACCCCCTGCAACTGACAATGAATGGAGGGAGACCTGACCCTCTGCAACAGACATTGAATGGAGGGAAACCTGGCCCTCTGCAATTGATGCTGAATGTGCTGAATGAAGGGAAACCTGGCCCTCAGCAACTGACACAGACCCTCTGCAAATGACACTGAATGAAGGGAACCTGACCCTCTGCAACTGACACACATCCTCTGCAACTGACACTGAATGGAGGGAAACTTGGACCTATGCAACTGACACAGACCTTCTGCAACTGACACTGAATGGAGGGAACCTGACCCTCTGCAACTGACACAGACCCTCTGCAATTGACGCTGAATGAATGGAAACCAGGCCCTCTGCAGCTGACACAGACCCTCTGCAACTGACATGGACCCCATGCAACTGTCAATGAATGAAGGGAAATCTGGCCCTCTGCAACTGCCACTGTGTCAGTTGGCCCTCAGAAACTGACACAGACCATCTGCAACTGACACTAAATGGAGGGAAACCTGGCCCTCAGCAACTGACACAGACCCTCTGCAACTGACACTGAATGGAGGAAACTTGACCCTAAGCAACTGATGCTGAATGAAGGGAAACCTGGTTCTCTGCAGCTGACATGGACCCTCTGCAACTGTCAATGAATGGAGGGAAACCTGGCACTCAGCAACTGACAGACCTTCTCCAGCTGACACTGAATGGATGGAAACCTTGCCCTCTGCAACTGACACAGACCTTCTGAACCTGACACCTGAATGAAGGGAAACCTGTCCCTCTGCAACTGACACAGACCTTCTGCACCTGATACTGGATGGGAAAACTTGCCATCTGCAATTGACACAGACTCTCTGCGACTGACATTGAATTGAGGGAAACTAATCCCTCTGCAACTAACACTGAATGGTGGGAAACCAGCCCCTAAGTAACCTCTGTCTGTCATTCAAACACTGTCTGCACAGCTATCCTCTGTCTCCTGGACAACAGATCTTAAATGCTAGCAAAAAAACTCTAAAACACAAACAAGTGCACTGAACACAAGTCCTATGAGGGATGCTAACATACATATCTCCTGCGGTCTGGCAATCAAATATGAAACGTAGAAACATAAGGGGCAAAAGAACAATGCAAAATCATAAGGGCAACATATTAACAATAGGGTGGTTATAGACCACCTTTAGCCTCTTACAAGCAGGTGAGAAAATCTGGTGCAGGTGCGACTATT
Organism: Phyllobates terribilis; assembly: GCF_046119375.1. Lineage (NCBI taxonomy): Eukaryota > Metazoa > Chordata > Amphibia > Anura > Dendrobatidae > Phyllobates > Phyllobates terribilis. The sequence goes on from NW_027362767.1 coordinate 144,757,315, forward strand.
TGGGGTGGAAACTTGCAATGCAGGTAGTGGGCACCCTCATTACCCTGACCGTAAGTGGCCCTTACTTAGTCCACCACCACATGTGGCCATGTATTCATGGTGTTGGCAGGTTCAGGTTGCTCATCCCAAGGAGCCGGCTCAGTGTAATATATTATGGGATGAGCTCCTTAGGATGAGCAGCTAGATTTGATCTAACGGGCCCCTAGTTTGGGTTTTAGCAGTGAGGTCTGAGGTGTAGGTAGCGGCCCAGACCCTCAGGATACGGGGATCATATCACAGCTTAACCATCTCAGCATTAGAACTCATCACACACAAAGCGGGACTGTTCATCTCATGACAACTGCGGCAGGCAGCTGACGTCTGTCACCAGCAGCTGTCCAGGAATCTGTTTCGGATGGAGATTGTCCCCCGTCTCCATCTGCCCAGCGCCTATTCTTCTACCCCCTCAGGCCTCTCTGGGATGTGCTGAAGCCGGTGTGTTACAGGACTGGTACTGCTCTGCTGATAGGGTGCAGACCTCTCCTGTGTGTATATACAGTATATACCGTATATGGTACAGTATATACTGTATATCGTGCAGCCATCATAAAGTGGAAGCAGGAAAGATGAGAAAGCATAAGTAAGGATGTGATGACTACGACAAGGGTCACATTGTGATGTCCACACGAGGCGGATTGTTTCTGATATTCAGTACCATGATGTGAGCAGGGGGATGAAGGTAAAGCAGGACCCTCTCTTCCAGCAGCACAGAGTGTTTCAGGAGAGCAGTGTACTAATCTGATGGGAGGCCATGATTTGAAGATAGGACTGAAAGTGACAAAAGGAAGTGGAGTGAAAGGTGACAGACTGATGGTGGAGCAGGACCCCGCCTCCAGCAGCACAGAGTATTTCAGTAGGGTGATTGGCACATGGCTCCCTGGTCTCATGATGCTCCAGATTCTCAGACATTTGTGATCACAGAGATGTGAGCAGCTGATGTGTTCAGCCCACAGAGGATTGAACCTTGACCCTCCTATTTCTGTGCCAGCGCCTCCCTATGGTGGGAGGAGGTATCACATTGAATCTTCACTTCTGCCCATGTTATTGAATATTCTGAAACTTGAGGTTTAATTTGGCGGCCACCGAGGAGCGTCTGGGATGCAGCATCTGCAGGCCATGTATCAACCTTCCACAAATATGTGTTTTGGCATGAAGTCGATTCATTTTGCGTTAATTTGAGCAAGTCAGCGGTTATCAATCAAGTGCGCTAATATTTCATCGTAATACCGAGAGTCTGTGCCCCGATGTGTTGGCTGGGAAATGACTGCAGCCCCCAAACTTCACCCTGCTGATGAAATATCACCCCGTGATGATGTAACCTGTCTGTAAGATATGAGAGGTGATGTCACCGTGCAGATCATCAGCACTATGTCACCCGCAGAAGCACTTCTCTGGGGACACATACATTCATCAGAGGCTGAGATGATGCTCGGGAGAAGAGGCGGATGTCATATCGCAGACTGAGAACCACAGGGGCTCGAAGAGGCGGATGTCATATCGCAGACTGAGAACCACAGGGGCTCGAAGAGGCGGATGTCATATCGCAGACTGAGAACCACGGGAGCCCGAAGAGGCGGATGTCATATCGCAGACTGAGAACCACAGGGGCTCGAAGAGGCGGATGTCATATCGCAGACTGAGAACCACAGGGGCCCGAAGAGGCGGATGTCATATCGCAGACTGAGAACCACAGGGGCTCGAAGAGGCGGATGTCATATCGCAGACTGAGAACCACAGGGGCCCGAAGAGGCGGATGTCATATCGCAGACTGAGAACCACAGGGGCCCGAAGAGGCGGATGTCATATCGCAGACTGAGAACCACGGGAGCCCGAAGAGGCGGATGTCATATGGCAGACTGAGAACCACAGGGGCTCGAAGAGGCGGATGTCATATCGCAGACTGAGAACCACAGGGGCCCGAAGAGGCGGATGTCATATCGCAGACTGAGAACCACAGGGGCCCGAAGAGGCGGATGTCATATCGCAGACTGAGAACCACGGGAGCCCGAAGAGGCGGATGTCATATCGCAGACTGAGAACCACAGGGGCCCGAAAAGGCGGATGTCATATCGCAGACTGAGAACCACGGGAGCCCGAAGAGGCGGATGTCATATCGCAGACTGAGAACCACGGGGGCCCGAAGAGGCGGATGTCATATCGCAGACTGAGAACCACAGGGGCCCGAAGAGACGGATGTCATATCGCAGACTGAGAACCACGGGAGCCCGAAGAGGCGGATGTCATATCGCAGACTGAGAACCACAGGGGCCCGAAGAGACGGATGTCATATCGCAGACTGAGAACCACGGGAGCCCGAAGAAGCGGATGTCATATCACAGACTGAGAACCACGGGGGCCCGAAGAGGCGGATGTCATATCGCAGACTGAGAACCACGGGAGCCCGAAGAGGCGGATGTCATATCGCAGACTGAGAACCATGGGGGCCCGAAGAGGCGGATGTCATATCGCAGACTGAGAACCACGGGGGCCCAAGGAGGCGGATGTCATATCGCAGACTGAGAACCACGGGGGTCCGAAGAGGCGGATGTCATATCGCAGACTGAGAACTACGGGGGCCCGAAGAGGCGGAGGTCATATCGCAGACTGAGAACCACAGGGGCCCGAAGAGGCGGATGTCATATCGCAGACTGAGAACCACGGGAGCCCGAAGAGGCGGATGTCATATCGCAGACTGAGAACCACAGGGGCCCGAAGAGGCGGATGTCATATCGCAGACTGAGAACCACGGGAGCCCGAAGAGGCGGATGTCATATCGCAGACTGAGAACCACAGGGGCCCGAAAAGGCGGATGTCATATCGCAGACTGAGAACCACGGGAGCCCGAAGAGGCGGATGTCATATCGCAGACTGAGAACCACGGGAGCCCGAAGAGGCGGATGTCATATCGCAGACTGAGAACCACGGGGGCCCGAAGAGGCGGATGTCATATCGCAGACTGAGAACCACGGGAGCCCGAAGAGGCGGATGTCATATCGCAGACTGAGAACCACGGGGGCCCGAAGAGGCGGATGTCATATCGCAGACTGAGAATCACGGGGGCCCAAAGAGGCGGATGTCATATTGCAGACTGAGAACCACGGGGGTCCGAAGAGGCGGATGTCATATCGCAGACTGAGAACTACGGGGGCCCGAAGAGGCGGAGGTTATATCGCAGACTGAGAACCACAGGGGCCCGAAGAGGCGGATGTCATATCGCAGACTGAGAACCACGGGAGCCCGAAGAGGCGGATGTCATATCGCAGACTGAGAACCACAGGGGCCCGAAGAGGCGGATGTCATATCGCAGACTGAGAACCACGGGAGCCCGAAGAGGCGGATGTCATATCGCAGACTGAGAACCACAGGGGCCCGAAAAGGCGGATGTCATATCGCAGACTGAGAACCACGGGAGCCCGAAGAGGCGGATGTCATATCGCAGACTGAGAACCACGGAGCCCGAAGAGGCGGATGTCATATCGCAGACTGAGAACCAAAGGGGCCCGAAGAGGCAGATGTCATATCGCAGACTGAGAACCACGGGGGCCCAAAGAGGCGGATGTCATATCGCAGACTGAGAACCACGGGGGTCCGAAGAGGCGGATGTCATATCGCAGACTGAGAACTACGGGGGCCCGAAGAGGCGGAGGTCATATCGCAGACTGAGAACCACGGGGGCAAGAAGAGGCGGATGTCATATCGCAGACTGAGAACCACGGGAGCCCGAAGAGGCGGATGTCATATCGCAGACTGAGAACCACGGGAGCCCGAAGAGGCGGATGTCCCATCGCAGACTGAGAACCACGGGGGCCCGAAGAGGCGGATGTCATATCGCAGGCTGAGAACCATGGGGGCCCGAAGAGGCGGATGTCATATCGCAGACTGAGAACCATGAGGGCCCGAAGAGTCAGATGTCATATCGCAGACTGAGAACCATGGGGGCCCGAAGAGGCGGATGTCATATCGCAGACTGAGAACCATTGGGGCCCGAAGAGGCAGATGTTATATCGCAGACTGAGAACCACGGGGGCCCGAAGAGGCAGATGTCATATCGCAGACTGAGAACCATGGGGGCCCGAAGAGGCGGATGTCATATCGCAGACTGAGAACCACGGGGGCCCAAAGAGGCGGATGTCATATCGCAGACTGAGAACCACGGGGGCCCGAAGAGGCGGATGTCATATCGCAGACTGAGAACCACGGGGGCCCGAAGAGGCGGATGTCATATCGCAGACTGAGAACCACGGGGGCCCGAAGAGGCGGATGTCATATCGCAGACTGAGAACCACGGGGGCCCGAAGAGGCGGATGTCATATCGCAGACTGAGAACCATGGGGGCCCGAAGAGGCGGATGTCATATCGCAGACTGAGAACCACGGGGGCCCGAAGAGGCGCATGTCATATCGCAGACTGAGAACCACGGGGGCCCGAGAGGCGGATGTCATATCGCAGACTGAGAACCACGGGGGCCCGAAGAAGCGGATGTCATATCGCAGACTGAGAACCATGGGGGCCCGAAGAGGCGGATGTCATATCGCAGACTGAGAACCATGGGGGCCGAAGAGGCAGATGTTATATCGCAGACTGAGAACCACGGGGGCCCGAAGAGGCGGATGTCATATCGCAGACTGAGAACCATGGGGGCCCGAAGAGGCAGATGTTATATCGCAGACTGAGAACCATGGGGGCCCGAAGAGGCGGATGTCATATCGCAGACTGAGAACCATGGGAGCCCGAAGAGGCAGATGTTATATCGCAGACTGAGAACCACGGGGGCCCGAAGAGGCAGATGTCATATCGCAGACTGAGAACCATGGGGGCCCGAAGAGGCGGATGTCATATCGCAGACTGAGAACCATGGGGGCCCGAAGAGGCGGATGTCATATCGCAGACTGAGAACCACGGGGGCCCGAAGAGGCGGATGTCATATCGCAGACTGAGAACCACGGGGGCCCGAAGAGGCGGATGTCATATCGCAGACTGAGAACCATGGAGGCCCGAAGAGGCGGATGTCATATCGCAGACTGAGAACCACGGGGGCCCGAAGAGGCGGATGTCATATCGCAGACTGAGAACCACGGGGGCCCGAAGAGGCGGATGTCATATCGCAGACTGAGAACCACGGGGGCCCGAAGAGGCGGATGTCATATCGCAGACTGAGAACCATGGGGGCCCGAAGAGGCGGATGTCATATCGCAGACTGAGAACCACGGGGGCCCGAAGAGGCGCATGTCATATCGCAGACTGAGAACCACGGGGGCCCGAGAGGTGGATGTCATATCGCAGACTGAGAACCACGGGGGCCCGAAGAAGCGGATGTCATATCGCAGACTGAGAACCATGGGGGCCCGAAGAGGCGGATGTCATATCGCAGACTGAGAACCATGGGGGCCGAAGAGGCAGATGTTATATCGCAGACTGAGAACCACGGGGGCCCGAAGAGGCGGATGTCATATCGCAGACTGAGAACCACAGGGGCCCGAAGAGGCAGATGTCATATCGCAGACTGAGAACCACGGGGGCCCGAAGATGCGGATGTCATATCGCAGACTGAGAAACACAGGGGCCCGAAGAGGCAGATGTCATATCGCAGACTGAGAACCATGGGTGCCCGAAGAGGCGGATGTCATATCGCAGACTGAGAAACACAGGGGCCCGAAGAGATAGAGGTCATATCGCAGACTGAGAACCACGGGGGCCCGAAGAGGCGGATGTCATATCGCAGACTGAGAACCACGGGGGCCCGAAGAGGCGGATGTCATATCGCAGACTGAGAACCACGGGGACCCGAAGAGGCGGATGTCATATCGCAGACTGAGAACCACGGGGGCCCGAAGAGGCGGATGTCATATCGCAGACTGAGAACCACGGGGGCCCAAATGTTCAGGGGGACCAAACAAGCATGGTAGCTATGAGAAACTCCAGTCTTATCTGCGTGGCCAGCAATGGTTTCCCTCGTGCTGTAGTTGCAGAGGTAGTCAGAGACAATAAGCAGGGGTCAGACATCAGGGGAGCGGGAACAGAGGCAGCACAAAGCTCCCAGCTTCCTCCTGAAGAATGGAGGATATGCATATATATAGTTGTAAAAGTCATCAGAGAAGATAAGAGGGGTCGGACATCAGGGGATGGGCACAGAAGCAGCACTAAGCTCTCAGCTTCCTCCTGAACTTTGGAGGTTATTCATGCAAAAGTACAAAAAAAAATCATGATCAGTTGGACTATGGACCCATAGTTGCAGACACCATCTGAAAAGATAAGCAGGGGCAGGGATATTGTTTGGAGGAGCAACAGAAGCAAAACTAAGCCGCCAGCTTCTTCCTAAACCTTCAAGGCTATCCTAACAGTAGTAAAAACACAAGGATCAGCTTGAATCTGGAGTTGTAGTTGTTAAAGTCACTAGAGAAGATCAGCAGGGGTGGGGACATGAGGGGAAGGAGTAATAAAGGCAACCCTAACCTATCCAAACAAGTAATCAACTCAGGACTTGTAGTTGCAGAGATCATCAGAAAAGATAGGCAGGGGTGGGGACATATTGGGGAGGTATTATAGATGCATCACTGAGCTCCCAGATTTTTTTCTGAATCCATACATAAGTAATTCATGAGCGGACCAACTGGGCTTTGGACTTGCAGCTGCAGATGTAATTAAAGAAGATAAGCAGGGGCATGGAAATTGGAGGAAGCAGAATACAAGCAGCACTAAGCTCCCAGAATTTTGCTGAATATCAAAAGAGAAGTCCCAAAAATGTGGAACTAGCTTGACTTGGGACTTGTAGTTGAAGTGGTCATCAGAGAAGATAAGCAGGGGTGGACAGAAGAGTGGGAGGGACAATAGAAGCAGCGCTAAGATCCCAGCTTTCTGCTGATTTTTGGAGGCTGTCCAAACAGAAATAAGAACAATTAAGGACCAGATGGACTTTGGACTTGTAGTGAGAGGTCTTAAAAAGGAGGAGAAGCAATAGAAGCAGAACTGAACTCACAGCTGACTGCTGAACCCTGGAAGTTACCCAAGCAGAAGGTTGGAACATCAGGGGTGAGAACAAAGCAACACTAAGCTCCCTGCATTTTGCAGGACCTTGGAGGCTATCCAGAAATAAGCCCAAAATTATGGGACCACCATAGAGTTACAGAATAATAAGATAAGATGGGGTGGACAAATTAGGGGGAGACTCAATAGAAGTAGAAATAGACTCACAAGTTACTGTTGAGGCTATGCAAGTGGAAGTCCAAAAATTTGGGACCAACCTAAGTCTGGAGTAAGATTGAGTGTGAAATAACATCTCCATTTTATTTATGGCCAGATTAAAGGAATTTTTATTATATGTCCTTGAAGAATGTGAAAATTACTGCCAGCGGAAGTTTCAAGAAGCGGAAGATGTCTTGCTGACCGTTAATGACCTCATATAATATGTCGTCATATAAAGTAATGAGGATGTAGCCAAACTTAAAGGGGTTGTGTACTTTGGATCGCCCTTATCCAGCAGCCATGGGATGAGATGAGATCAGAGTGAGATCTGATTGATCTAAGTGGGCATCTTTAAACATCTCTAACAGCCTTAGTCCTGCCCCCGAGTAAAAATGCAAACAATGTAGATACATTTATATTACAGGCTATGCTTCCTTAACTCTGACTCCTCATAAAAATGTATTCTCTGTTTATTTCAATTTTCTCCCCTTCATTAGCTTTCGGAGAAGGAAAGAACTTCACAGCTTGTGCCCATTTCTCATCACTCCCGCTCCTGGCTGTGGTTACAGGCTGTCATTGTATTTCTAATGTGCCAACGCATTTCACAGAACTGTCTGATAAGGTAACAGGATGACACTTGAGGATTGACGGAGGGATCAGGATGGTACAGGCTTTTTTTTATGATTCTTTATGGGTTTTTCAGAACATTTACTGCAGGAGGACATATGGGTTTTTCGCAATTTGGAAATAGTTTTGTATGTCGGGAAACTTTCCAATGAGAAGTACTGGGCGATGAGACGTGGACACCTCTCGAATAGTTGACTGCACTTCTTCTGAAAGGGGGTGATTTACTAGAAAGGAAGCAATTGGGATTGAATGGACCCCTAATGGATTCTGTCACCACTTGTGACTGTGAAAAGCGTGGGGAGCGACAGACGTGAAGATGTAGGTTCTCCAATCTATACAAAATTTCTTGGAGGAACTTAATTATACTAATATGGATGGGGTACAACTTTCCACTATAAACCTCTTAGAGAATGCTGGGGGTGAACTTTTATGTTAAGGCTGGACTTTTTTCAAGTATTCTGATGGCGGCCCAGAAATACCTTGTGGAAAATCAAATAGTTATGCACCAGGTGTCTTTGTACACTCAATTCTGAGAAATCTTATAGACCTTCTGTAACTTCATAGGTAGGCTGTATGAGATTAATTTGTATAATAAACCTGCCTCAGTGAATAAGTGTCACCAGTGGTCATAGCAACCTATCAGAGTCCACATATGAGGCTTGGCAAATAAGAGCTAAATTCTGATTGGCTTCTTTGGACAATAGAAAAATCCCCTCAGAGACTTGAAACTTATTGTATATTCATTTTTTTTCCCAATAAGTTCTGATGACTGGTTAGTCCTGTATAAAAAGTCAGGAATGGATGATCACTGATCCAGTCAGGGAGATAGAAGATAATAAATGACAGTGTTTCTTAGGATTAACAGCTTAACATGTTGCTAATTAGAACCTTTTTTTTAAATAAATGTATGTTGTATAAGCTTATAGATACTGGATGTGGAGATGGTTTAGTGAGAAAGAGCACTAAATCTGACAACTACAATGTTAAACAATAGTTAATTATAAAATATTGAGGTGTTTTATCAGGGTAATTTAATTAATACTTTTATCTATAAACATAAGCGGGATATGATTCTCGTCAGTGCTCTTAACCACTAGTCCAGTTTTCTATTTATAATTGATTTGGGGATTATTTTCTTATAATGCTGCTGACAATCCAACTGTATACCTTTTCCTCTTCTCTCTGGATAAGCTGTATGGTTACTCGTCTGTGAAATGCGTGAATCACTCAGCGTTTACAAAGGTTTTCCACCTACCATTGAAACCGTTCTCCTTCCCAATAATTGTCCTTTTGGCAGGGGCACGGATCAGTAATCTGCCCGCATTGGGTTTTAAGGGATAGTCCATATAATAATAGGATAAGCAAATCTTAATCATATGGTTTAGAAACAGATAAACTCATTGCCGTTCTGTGGCCTGAATAGCACAAGGTTTGTATCTGGTAATTTTGTTTATATTACCTGGACAAAGGTATGTGCATCCTCCTACTAAATAGTGGGTTTGGTTATTTCAGCTACACCTATTGCAAGAAGGTGCATACAATCCAGTCTACAGCCCAGTGGCCTCTGTAGGTAGAATGGGTCTTGAGTTCAATAACTGTCATCATAGTATAGTCATAGGTGGCCTCCTCTTCGACTGGCCCAGGTGGCCAGATGTCCACCATAATGAAGCTGCATCCGTAATTGTTGCATCTTTGTACCCATACTGTAAGAACTCTAATACTCCTCAGGAGCTTCATAGATCGAGTGGCCATGGCTTGATCTCACCATTTCTGGATAACTGGAAGAAAGTTCTCCAGAACAGCTAATCACGGTTAACCATGGGCTTGTTTCATGAAAGAATATGGATGCGGAGGAAGCCAGGAGAACACTTTCTTTCCCAATGTATAGGATGTTTGCTCGTGGTTGTATAATGGCTTGTTCTTCTACAGAGAGAAGTCAGACACAGAATTATTATGTGCTTTGGTAGGAAGAAAAGGTCCATAAAGACAAGGTTTGTTAAGGAAAACTGTAAAGATCCATGCATTCAACCCTATCAAAAACCATTGAAATGAATTAGGACCATGAACTTTGAGTCTTCACGTTATTACCCAACATCAATGCCTAATCTTATCACTGTCCTCATGGGTGAATGGGCACCAATCTCTACACTATCTTCTACAACTAAGTGGAAAGTCTTCTCAAAACATTGGAGGTTCCTATAGAGGCAGATTAGGAACCAACTTTTGCTATGGTCGTGGAATGAGATGTTCAGTTGAAGGTCAACATGAGCCATTTTCATTTATGTCACAGTGGGCTGTTGCCTTTCTTCAAAGCTATGCTACAACCTCCTGAGCAGTGCGTGACTTTATCCACAGGATACTGTCTATTGGTGGGCACCTGAACCTGGGTATTCAACTCATAAAGTGTACCTCTTGTAGGTAAAGAATGAGAAAAATGAAAAAAATCCTTAAAACTCCATGCCTGAGCTTAGTCAGCCAATCTCTTCACTTGCCACCGAGGTTGTCAAACCTATACGCAAGTCCAGTTGTCCAACACTACTTTGCTGGACAAATCTGCCTTCTTGTAATTCAGCCTATTACCTGAAGGACAATTGTCATCTTCTCGGAGACTGGCACCAATTACACTACTGGACAAAAGTCCGAGAGAAAGCATTACAACATTGGGATGCAAGGGTGAAACGCAGGCCATGTGGTGTATAGATAGGGGCATTGGTTGGGCACTCTACCTCCACTGTTGAGGCAGACTAAATCTTAAGACTACCTTATCTGGAATTTGATCTGAGCAACTGGGTGAAAGGGGTACATTTCAGTTGGGTGCCTCCTTCATACCTGAAAAGACTTTTTAGTCAATATCGTTGAATGGTCTTGAAGATTTTTACTGACGCACGGAAGGTGGAGATTTTATGGAGCCTCTTTGACTGTGAAGTCGAACTATTATCCCTAACGAGAGGCGTTCATTGTCATTTGACTGACATGTTTTTTCATTCTTTTTTATTTACATTGTAGGAAAAACCAGTCCGGTCTCTCTAATGAAATTCCAACATGATTGTAAACAGTAATGGATAAATTCTTGGCGGGGCCGAACAAATCCTGTGTCTTAACCCACAAGGGCCAAAAGACATCAGACCAGAAGAACCTAAAAGCATTTTCTTCTATGCCGAGTCTTTTGGATGTTCCCAGTGATTAACTGTTGTCAATGAAGAAAGCTTCACACAGAAGGGCCAGGTCCATGAGGGTCCCTTTTTTGTTTGTTAGTAGTTTTCTAAGCTGGATATTAGAGGGTGTTCCTGAGGTTGGGACTCCCTGTATAATGACCTCATACCATAGAATGATTGGTCTCTGTTCCAGGAAAATTGGAGCACCAGCTAATACGGCCATATCTAGAGGTCCTGCAGGGTCATTGGCCAAATTTTTGGGGCTCCTGAATGGTAAGTGTACCCAGTTATATAGTATGGAAGTGAGAGAGATGAGAAAATACATAAAAATTCAGAAAATTCTATGGGACAAGGGCAAATCCTATGGTGGCACAGAGGCCCCTTACCCTTGTGGTCCCCTTGCAGTCATGGAAAACACATTATCACAGACACCTGAAAAGCTAATCTGCCCAACGATCCTCAGAGATTATCTATTTCCCAGCTCTATTTTCTCTATTTTGGTTTGCTAGACCATCCGAATGGACTGATTTTTTTTTAATTATTTTTCATAATTTATGTTTACATTTTTGACATTTTATATATTTTTATTCCCTTATTATATACATTGCGCAAAATGTATTTGCAGCTTTTTTACTACTGTTATTAATATTGAAGACGCTTTGTAATAAAGAACATATTTTTTAACAAATGGGCCGTAGACACGGTTTCCCATTTCTTTGGCGCGCTCATTATTAAAGCGTTGCATAGGTAGACGGAGCCCGCTGAGACATTAGTTCCATCACAGCTGGAGAGCGGCATCTAATATTATTTGTCTAATGATAAAAATCAGCCAGAGCTTTCATCTTCTAGATTTTTTCATTTTTTTTCTATGTTTTTTTATCAATTTTAAGAGTTTATTTTTTTTTTTCGTGTTCTGAAATTAAAAAGTAAGTGCCATCACAAATCCCTAATTTTCTTTCTTAGGTTATTGTATCCCGAGTTCGCCTGAGCAGTCTGATACTACAGAATCAGTGATCATTACTATAGTCATAGGAAGAAAGTTCACTAATCTAGATTTTACTGGGGTACAGGTTATAGATTTTATGGATTAACAGAATTTGACTTTTTTTTGTATCAAGATAGTTTTCACATGCTATGCTTAAGATTCAAGTCAATGGTCCGGAAAATTCACTGGTCGGGCATTTACAGCGGGTGAAATAAGTATTGAACACGTCACTAATTTTTTAAGTAAAAAATATTTCTAAAGGGTGCTATTAAAGTGAAATTCTCACCAGATGTCGGTAACGATCCACACAGACAAAGAAATCAAACCACAGATGTCCATAAAATAAGTTACCGTATTTTTCTGACTATAAGACGCCCGGACCAAAAGACGCACCCCAAATTTTTGAGGTGGAAAATAGAAAAAAAATTTTTATAAGATGGGGGTCCATCTTAAAGTCCGAATAGCTGTCTTACCTGGGGGCGGTGGAGCGGTGGTCACAGGAGGCATGGTCCCTCAGGAAGTCGGCGGCGGCAGAAGTGGAGCAATGCCGCGGGCCCTGGGTGGGAGAAGGTGGTGCCCCAGGAGCAGGGGATTGCAGTGGTGGTCGAGCGGGATTGCAGGAAGCAGAGTCCCTCCCTCAGGAACCCAGCGGCGGCAGCAGAAGCGGTGAGATGTTGCGGGGCCGGTGTCGGCGGTCAGGCAGGGCAGCATGCATTGCTTTTCCGGCAGCCATCTTCCTGACGCCGCGATCTACAGAGAAATGGCCTCTCGAGCAGGCACATGTGCAGACTGGCATCTTCCTGAAGCTGTGGGCCTCAGGGAAATGGCCGCCGAGATCCCAGTCTGCACATGCAACGGCTCAAGCGGCCATTTCTCTGTAAATCACGGTTTCAGGCAGATGGCAGCAGCCGCCAAAAAAGCAATGCACGCCACTCTGCCTGACCGCTGACACTGGCCCTGCAGCATCTCACCGCTTCTGCTGCCGCCGCCGGGTTCCTACAATCCCGTTCAACCACCACCCCAACTTCTCAGTAAGCTACATTCGGACCATAAGACGCACCCCCTATTTTCCTCCCAATTTTTTGGGGAAAAAAGTATGTCTTATGGTCTGAAAAATACGGTATGTAATATTGAGAAATGACACACGGAACAAGTGTGGGGCCCAGGGCAGTAGCTGTGGGCGAGCTGCTGCTTCTCCAAACCCTGGCACCCTATAAACAAACAGGGTCCCAGTCCATTAGTGTCGTGCTGTGTACATTGCAAAGCACTCACTTTCAGGCCGAAGACCTCCGCAGCATCCATGTCCCTACATCCAGGATCAGCCGTACACACATCAGGGGACACCCGGTTCGTTATAACAAGTTCAACTTTACTGGACAGTTCAAGTACATCAAGTCTTTAACACACAGTATTGGGTACAGCACCCTCCAGTTGCAGTTCCATCAACACAGTACATTTCAAGCTCTTGCTTATGTTCAGCTCCTTCGCTTTATCATTCTGTCAGCACCAGGAATTTCCCATCCGGCACCACAGCACTCCCGAAATCTTTTACATTTCCCTCACGCAATTCCTCGTCCCGCTTCCTCTGCATGGAAGGGATTAAGGCACACTCCTCAGTGCCTATTTCGAGCCATAGGCCCCGGACGTTACAGGAATGTCCCCAGGAAATCTGGTACGACCTCATGCTGCCAGAACGATATGAACTCCACATACCTTCAGCCCACCGCAACTTAAACCTGAACTTCACACAAACTTCACACTTTCTCTAACTAAACCAGGAAGTATTTTCCCTTTTTACTTGACCCCATTTCCTCCCATGCTGGGCTGGTCCCAAATATTTAACGGTATCCTACACTATTCCTATTACTGTACACTAATAAGGCCCACCACTGCCTATCTATCCTAATGTTCATATCTATCACTACCTAAGTGCTAGCCTATATTCTATACTTTCCCTACCCATGAGCTTAATGTACCAGAGTTACCTTAGGTGTTACCTTACAGTACCCACACAGCAGCATCAGTCCTTATAACCCTTTGCACACTTCACATTAGACAATAAAACAAAATAAAACCGCAAGTCCATATTTACAATACACAAATTGTTGTCTTCAGGGGCAGGTATACAACAGTTATTATCACAACCTTACACAAGTATTGAACACACTTACTGAAATGTATTTAATACTTCGTACAAAAGCCTTTGTTAGTGATGAAGCTTCAAAACGCCTTCTGTATGGAGAAACTAGCCGCAGGCATTGCTCATGTGTAATTTTGGCCCATTCTTCCACACAAACACTCTTCACATCCTGAACGTCCCGTGGGCTCCTTCTATGATCTCTGAACTTTAGTTCCTTCCATACATTTTCTTTGGGATTCAGGTCCAGTGATTGGCTGGGCCATTCTAGCAGCTTTATTTTCTTTCTCCAAAACCTATTGAGAGTTTCCTTGGCTGTGTGTTTGAGATCATTGTTTTGCTGATTTCATATTTCATCTTCATCATCCTGGTAGATAGCAGCAGATTTTTATCAAGAATGTCTCTGTGCATTTGTCCATTCATCCTTCCTTCAATTCTATGAAGTTTGCCAGTACCATATGCTGAAAAACAAACCCACACCATGATGTTCCCACCTCCAACCTTCACTGTTGGTATGGTGTTTTTGGGGTGATGTGCAGTGCCTTTTGGCCTCCAAATAAGGTGTATATTTTTGCATCCAAAGAGTTAAATTTTTGGTCTCATCTGACCAGACTATATTCTCCCAGCACTTCACAGACTTGTCTAAATGTTGTTGAGCAGACTTAAAACACGCTTGAACATGTTTTTTGTTCAGCAATGGAGTCTTGAGTAGTGAGCCTGCATACAGGACATGGAGCTTGAATGCATTACTTATTATTTTCTTTGAAACAATAGTTCCCTGCTGATTCCAGGTCTTTCTGTAGCTCCAACAGGTGGTCCTTGGCTCTTGGTCAGCTCTTCTGATAATTCTTTTCACTTCTCTGTCTGAAATCTTTGGGGAGCATCTGGTCGTGGCCGGTATATGGTTAAATAATGTTCTTTCCACTTCCTGATTATTGCACCAACAGTGCTCACTGGAACCTTCAGTAGTTTAGAAATTCTTCTGTTACCAATGGCATCAAAACGTTTTGCAACAATAAGGTTGCGAAGGTCTTGAGACAGCTCACCGGTGTTACCCATCTATCCATCATGAGATGTTTCTTGTGTGGCCCCTTGGTAATTAGACACCTTTTTACAGGCCATCAGCTGAACCAGCTGACATTATTTTTCGCTAAGTGACAAGATTGCTTTCTAATTACTGATAGATTTCATCTGGTGTCATGACTTCCCATGGCTTTTTGCACCTCTCTTTCTTCATGTGTTCAATACTTTTTCCCTGTGTCATTATTCATTATTACGCATAACTTAATTTATGGACATCTGTGGTGTGATTTCTTTGCCTGTGTGGATTGGATAGGGTGTTACCGACATCTGGTGAGAATTTCATGTGAATAGCACCTAATTAATAGATTTACTTTGAAAATTAGTGACGTGTTCAATACTTATTTCACCTGCTGTATCTGATTGATCTTGTCGATTTACATTTGACTGCTTGATTAAAAGATTTCCCTGGCTAACGCCATTATAAAACCCCAAGAGATAACTTGTGACTAGTCCTTTGCCTGGGAAAACTGCCTAATATAACACATCCCAACCATGTTGGATTGTTGGAAATCTTATGTATTAGAATGGAAATAAAAAAAAGTCCCCCAGTAAGTAAAATCCCTGATCAGACTGGTTATATCTCACCCTGTAATTAAAGGATGTTTCTTTCCTGATGTGTTTTACGTCTGACCCAAAATAAAGAATTTTATTGTAATTTTCATTAAGGAGTTGTTTTTTTTTTTATTTAGAGATATCTGTCTTAAAATGAAGACCTAAATATTTCATAGATACGACATAATTAAAAGTTGACGCCATCCAACGCATTTCGCTGACCCCCAATATGGAAGAACAAAAACAGCTACAGTATATATTATTTTATATCATGTTATTTATTCAGAGCAGCCCATAGACTATTCATGCTTCCCCA
The DNA here is from genome assembly GCF_046119375.1 of Phyllobates terribilis. Lineage (NCBI taxonomy): Eukaryota > Metazoa > Chordata > Amphibia > Anura > Dendrobatidae > Phyllobates > Phyllobates terribilis. The sequence continues at coordinate 144,773,391 of NW_027362767.1, forward strand.
CAACCTGACACAATTCAGGCTTATAAAATATTTTACATCATGTCAGGTTTCAAGACATAAATAAAAGGTATTTCAACGCATTTAATTGCCCTCCCCTCTCCCATACCATTAGATGTAAAAATAAAAGCAGTTATTACTATTTTTTATTATATTATTTCAGATTTTACCCTTTGTTCGAAATGCTTCATGGTCTGTTTATGTTTCCCCGTCACCTTTTGACGCGTTTCAGGCTCAAATTACATATTCAGTTCTGCTTTGTGTCTGACATGATGTAAGCAGGTTTCACAATGCATTTCATTGCCCCACCACCCCAGGCTAATGATTTTAATTCATGCTTCTGTTCCAAATAAATAGGTTTTATATGGTTAATGACCATAATCAAATCTCATGTAACTCCTCTAACGCATTTCATTGCCCCAACCAAACATTTATATGGAAAAAGAGAGGAGACATTTAAAATATATATATATAATTTAGTTTTTTAGCCCGTGTTTAAGATGGACCATGGTCCATTCATATTCACCTGTCATCCTATTAGCGCGTTTCAAGACCAAAGGACAATTCATTTACTTGTCATGATGAAAATAGGTTCCTTAATGCATTTCATTGCCCCCAAACTCTTATTCTGAAGAAGAAAAGAGGCTAATTGTTTTTCGTTTATGTCTCTCTTGAAAATATATCAGGATTAGATGATCTGGGGTCTATCCAAATCTTAGGTATTGAGTCCACTAACACATTTCATTGCCCCTTCCAAACCTTTATCAGGAAGAAGAAGAGAGACTCTTTAAAAAATATATATATTATTTTAGTTTTTTAGCCGTTGTATAAAATGATCCGTGGTCTATTCATGTTTCCCCATTACTCCACTGAGGCATTTCAGGCTCATATGGTAAAACATATCAACACATACTCAAGTCTGTCTCATGTTTTTAATTGTGACTTGATGTAAACAGGTTCTCCAGGTATTTTAACCATAATTGCAGTATGAAGTAATATCTCTTTCTAGAAAGGAGCAGGACGAGTGTCTCACCTCCGTGTCAGTATCTCCTCAGGTACGATACTCCCCCCGGGGGTGATCATATTCACAAGTATTTTAAACGTTAATGTTAAAATTTGACAAAAACATTTTTGTTGGATACAGTCAACGTGGGGTGGATGAAGCCCAGGTTACGCCTTTTCCGGCTGACGCAGTCATAGCCCGTACAGTCACTATGATAGATGTCATTCTGGACTCATTAAGGCAGTCACTGTCTCATTAACCTTCCAGAGTAGGGTGAGGTCTCTGCCCCTTTCCGACAGGGTAATTTTGTTATTTTAATTTAGGTTATTAATATGCATTCCCCAAATCCAGTTGGTTGACAATCCTGAGCATTGAGTAGGAAATATCTGGCAGCGTGGATTGACAAAATTAAATTCCAGTAATAAGATGCCTTGAGGGGAATTTTTATAGGTAGAACTTGTTCTCTTTTTGTCCCTCCCGAATGATTGAACTCCTTAATAGAACAGGTTGGACACAGGTCAGGATAGTGATGTATAAAAACTGTCATTCAGCTGTCTTGGAAATAACTACAGTGCCCTTGCAGATAAAAATGGGGTAGTGCACCTAAAATAACATTTATTTGGGAGGTTTAGTTTGTCAAATCAAGGTCTCTGGAAGACAAATCTAGCTGTAATGGCTAGATATGGTCCTTCTGACTGTAATGGCTAGATATGGTCTTTCTGACTGTAATGGCTAGATATGGTCCTTCTGACTGTAATGGCTAGATATGGTCCTTCTGAAGGTGAGCAACTCACTTTATAAGGCTAATTCACATGACAGTATTATTTTAGCCCATCCACAGATCTTGTGATTCCGATTGTCTATGATTCTGTTATTTTGGATCACAATATGTGAGATCATATAACTTAGACCTTGCTATAAATAAAATGCTTTTTATGCCTACGTTCTTTGGAAAGAGGGAATGAGTAGACCCAAAGTAAGGTCAGAAGAGTCCCATTGAGAAAGTATCGAGCCAGTCTCCCTAGGCATACAATTTACAATGAGTATAAACTGTGGTACTTTCGCAATGTTAAGGCCTCCATACATATTACTCTAAAGTCGGTCAAATCCACTGATATTGACGGGATTGGTTCCAACTCTCCCCTGACAGATGATGGAGAAAGAAAGAAGGATTTGGCCTGTTCCATTTGAGGTCTACATTGGTTTGTGGTTTTTGTACCCACCTGGTCTAAAGTAGCCACTAAGTCTGTCTCTCTGTTCCAAGTGGGGGGAAGGATGGGTACAACAGGGGGACACACAGGTCTACGCGTTTCAGGCTCACGTGTAGACCTGTGTTTCCCATGTTGTCCCCCTTTCCCACCCCTTTTCTATTTTGATGTTTTATGATCTTAGACATTTTTAATGTCGCTATTTAAAGTCATGTTTTAATATCTTTATTTTCTGCGGATGCTGGAATTTCTTTCCTTGTGCTGTTCCTGCCCAGAAGTTGGCGTGGAGTCCGTGCACCGCTTCATTTATAGAGGTAATATTTTTTTGGTGAGCCGATCTCCCTTCCCACTTCACCGCTTTACTTATGCCGGGAAACATGAACCAGTACCTGAAACCTGAGTCTGTATGCAAACACCTGAACCTTTACTCGTAAATCTGAACTTGTACCTGAAACCTGCACCCGGAAACCAGAACATGTACCCAGAAACCTGAACCTGTACCGGGAAATGTTAACCTGCCGGAAGCCGGAAACCTGAAACTGTACCTGACATGTACCCGAAAACTTGAACCTGTATCCAGAAATTAGAATTTGTAGCTAGAAACCTGAACTTGTACCTGAACCCTGAACTTGTACTAGAAACCTGTACCTGAAATGTGACCTTGTGCCCTGAAACCTGAACTTGTACCAGAAACCTGTACCTGAAATGTGACTCTGTACCCTGAAACTATGCCTTAAAACTTGAATCTTTACCCAGAAACATGAACCTGTAGACTGAAATGTGAACCTGTACCTGGAAACCTGAACTTAGGCTATGTGCGCACGGTCAGGATTTGAAGCAGAAATTTCCTGAGCATTTCTGCATATCTTTGGCAGGAAAAATGCTGAGGAAAAAACAAACGTTTTGGATGCATTTTTTGATGCGTTTTTTTAAGCGTTTTTGTACATCAATGAATGCTTTTTGGAGCTAAATAAAGTTCTTTGGTGGGACATTGCTTAAAGCCTTGGATTACCGTCAGACCTGGGGTGAGTATATTGGTTAATTTAAATGATTGAAGAATGTGTCTGTTGTATTTCAAATAAAGTGTTTACTCCGTGTCTGTGTTTTTTTTAACTCTTTACTTTACTTTAATTAGGTTTGGTGATGAAAGGATCTGATTGACACCTTGTCATCACCAAACAAAAGAGCTATGTGGCAGCTAATCCCATTCGTCCAATCTCATTAACATTGCCATTCATGTAATTTATGCAGCAGCTGTGAGCTGCTATTTTTAGCCTTAGAAGGAGCCATATGCAAAAATGGTCCCTGGCCATTATTAACAGCTCACAGCTATTTTGTTAGCCACTACGTCCCCCCGATCAGCACTCAGCAGCGCTTTGGACGCAGTGTATTTTTGCAGCGTCCAAAACGCGGTGTTCTAATGATGCACTTTTATTGTCCTTACATGTGAATCCAACTCATATAATGACACTTCAATCAGTCAACATCTGCAGCGGAGACAAGCGTGTCCTGCTACAGGTGAGTTTGGGTACATGGTCACGATCTGGAGCCACTGCAGGTTTGACGTTGCGTGTTTATACAGCGTCAAACCTGCAGCGTCCAGATGTTACATCATAGTGGATGGGATCTCTAGAAATCCCATGTCCACTATGCGTGCATCTGAGGCTGCGGATCACCCATGGACACTGACATGTGGCGCGTCTTTCAGGACCGCAGCATGTCAAATTCTCTTGCGGAGTCGCTTGTCTCCGCAACATAAATTTGACCACTAGAATGTATAGAATGCGGTAAATACGCATGGTTCAGTGAACACATGTGGATTTACCTGCGTTCAATAGAATGCAATGTTTTGGACGAAGCAAAAAATATGAGTTCAAAGCGCTGCTACGTCCGGATCATGGGCACAGAGCCTAAAATAAAAATGGTGTGGGCTCCTACGTCATTTTTATAACCAGCAGAGGGAAAGCCGACTGCTGGGGGCTGATATTAGTAGCCGGGGAAGGGGCCATTAGCCAACAATGTTCCATGGCTATTAATATCAGCCCATAGCTGTTTGTGTAGCCTGTACTGGCTAGATTACAGGGGGACTCCAGAAAAAAATTGACATGGAGTCCCCCTATAAAATCTAACCAGAAAAGGCTAAACAGACAGCTGCAGGCTGATATTAATAGCCAGGGAAGGGGCCATGAATACTAGCCCCTTCTGTGGCTATTAATATCACCCCTCAGCAGTCCCAGAAATGGCGCATCCATAATATGCGCAAAATCTGGCGCTTAACCTCCGCTCTTTCCACTGCCCTGTAGCGGTGGCGAGTGGGGTAATGGAGTTGGGGTTCATGTCAGCCTTGTATTGGCGGCTGATATGAAGCCCAGGTTAGTAATGGAGGACGTCTATAAGACGCCCCCATTACTAACCGCGTAGTAAAGTGGTTGCCACTTTTTCAATAAAAGACACGGCCAGAATAAAGTATTTTAATTAAATAAAAAACACACGGCTTTAATATTTTTTTTTATTGCATTCTGAAAAAAAAGTAAAAAAAAAACAAAAAACCAAATCCCTCACCTGTCTGCCGTCAACGACGCAGTCCACGATTACAACAACGATTGTCCCTTGGCAATCCATGTCACTTCTACAGCAGTGACATCAGCAATCACTGATGTCACTGCTGTAGAAGACAGCAATGTACACTGACAGGGGTGTAAAATCACTCCTGTCAGTATACATTGCTGCTGCAGGAGGTCACTGGGGTTCATCAGCTAAAGATCAGCTTATCAGCCCTGGTGAGCTCACCATTCTTCAGAATGTTCCCATGGTGAGGTCACGTGAGCGATCAGCTGATAGCTCAAGTGACCGCAGGTCCTGGCAGTTCAGTACACTGCGGGGAGTGCGCTCACGTGACCACAGCTGAGCTGATAGCTCACGTGACCCCAAGTCCTGGCAGTGCAGCACACTGTTGGGAGCGAGCGCACTCCCTGCAGTGTACCGCCGGGAGGAGAACATCGCCGGGGACCAGGACCAGGAGGACATTGGGGGGCGCCGGACAGGTGAGTATAGTGTTTTTTATTTAAATTTTTACTTTTTTTTTTCTTTTTTTTACCGTGGGCACGCCGACTCGCCGACAATTGCTCCCTCCAACCGACCCGCTATCGCTGTTATCAGCGGGAGCGGCGGTCGGATGAGAGGAGTAGTAGTCCTCTCCCGACCCGGGTACCACCCGCACCGCGTTTCTGCCGCAAATTCATGGCTATTGGCTTTAATTGAAACGTAGCAAATCCACAGTTATAAATACTCTACCTGCAGATTTGCTGCAGTTCAATTCAAGTCAATGGGCGTGAATTTACGGCGGAAACGCCCGCACAATGATCATGCTGCGGTTTTTACCGCAATGGTAATCCTGAGCGGAAATTTCCGCATCATGTGCACAGCACATCAGGATTACTAATGCTATAGCTGGTAGACCTATTAACAAGCGTTTACACAGCGTTTCTGCGTTGGAAAAACCGCAGCGGAAATGCAGTAAAAACGCTTTGTTTGCACATAGCCTTATACCTGAAAATCAGTACCTGAAATCTAAACCTGTACCCGGAAACCTAAATTTGTACCTGAAATTTGAACCTGTACCTGGAAACCTGAATCTATTCCTAAATCTGTACAAGTCTCCTGAACCTGCACCCGAACTTGTGCTCTGAATCCTTATTGTGATTTCTGTCTCCGACCTTTACCAGTACACTGAATCCCAAATGTGAAATCCCTGTTAATGATTCTTAGTCCTTGTATCCAGAAGATGAACCCAATGAGACTTAGATTCGCTATCTGCCCCTTTTCCAGCACCCTGTACCCCCGGATCAGTGCCTGAATCCGGTGTCCTGTACCTATGTATGGTATACACTCTGTCCTCCTGTTCCCCGGTTGCACACTCACTTCTACTATTCCTAAACAATATTAACTCTATGTTCCTGTACTGTACAAATTCGGCCCCGGTGTCCTTGTTTGCTAACTCAGCTCAGCATCTACTGTCACTCCAATCGCCAGGCTATGCCGCTGAGTTGGGTATTAACACTGACTTGATTAATCAACCCTAAAGGGTTGTGGCTTTTTGGAAAATGGCATAACAATGGTGAAATCTCTGCATTCACCTCGAAATTCTGCACCTCATGAAATGTTTTATTACAGCACCGCTCTTCAATGTTCTTTCGCAGCATTGTCTCTACCTCTCCTGTTTGACAATCTCTGATGACAATGACATTATAATGACACCTCTGCCTCCACCACTTGACATTGTGCTCACGTCGGTGGCTGTAGGCCGGGAGCGATTTACAATACAGGTATTTTTAGATGTTGTTTGTAACACTGAACGATCAGGAAGAATGGAATTAATGGAGGTTATTCGGAGTGCTGGGGATTTTCACATCTATCCCAGCAGGTCTTGTGTCTTTTTCCCGGCTGGAATAAGTAGGCCGAATCCATGTACATCCAGCACCTCTATTACCCTGTCCTCAACTACATCAGTACTAGGAAAGGATTAACCCCTTTCAATACCAGGTCAGCCGCTAATATTATATTCTGAGTTATTCTCACTCTTTACATGACCTCATTTTACAGTTCAGTAAGAAAATACATAACATGATCCATATAGCAATCACACTGCACAGTACCACTTCTCCTGTCCTGTATACTGGATGTAATCCTCAGTATCACTATTATTCTGTATATATGTATACTGCACAGTACCACTTCTCCTGTCCTGTATACTGGGTGTAATTCTCAGTATCTGTATTATTCTGTATATATACACTGCACAGTACCACTTCTCCTGTCCTGTATACTGGATGTAATCCTCAGTATCACTATTATTCTGTATATATGTATACTGCACAGTACCACTTCTCCTGTCCTGTATACTTGGTGTAATTCTCAGTATCTGTATTATTCTGTATATATACACTGCACAGTACCACTTCTCCTGTCCTGTATACTTGGTGTAATTCTCAGTATATGTATTATTCTGTATATACACTGCACAGTACCACTTCTCCTGTCCTGTATACTGGGTGTAATTCTCAGTATCTGTATTATTCTGTATATACACTGCACAGTACCACTTCCTAGACTCGAATAGGATGCCTCCGGCCTGGACGCAAGGCCGAATACCCCCGGGCGCCGTGGCCCCCACCGCGCACTCTGCTTCCACAGTGCCACCCCTGGGAGCAGATCTATTCGCACAGCATACTTGCCCGGAAGGGCTGCCCTTCGTGTGGCCACCGGAGTACGTCAACCCCCGACTCCGGAGGGAACAGCCCCTGTGCGAGCCCCTGATCCCGGCTCCGGCGCCCGCCAAAATTGTTCCACTCCCGTTGGAGGACGCCCAATTTGCATGGGATCCGACCGGTGAGGACCTCATGGGGTTCACCAAGGAGACCCGGGCAGACGCAGCCCGGCGTGAGGAGTGCTGCCGTCAACAGCTAGAGAATGGCTGGGGCTTTATCCGGGATCACCGAACTCCCGGCGACGTCTTTGTCACCCGCAGGGATGTCGAGAGCCACCTGCCGGAGGGACACCGCGGACGTGACCTCTACCCGGGTGATGTGGTCGCCTTCACCCGGCATCAGTGTGCTAAAGGACCGTACGCCCTTCACGTACACCGGCTGACTGAGGAGGAGATGCAGTATGAGGAAGACCAAGAGGACCCGGACGGGTCTGAAGACTACCCTCAGGAAGGAGCAGGAGGACATCGTTACTAATGAACGGTAACTGAAACTGTATATAGTTACCCGTAAGGGTACCTGTCATGCTGCTAATTGGAGTGTGGTCCCTGTTGGGACTATTATGGAGTTATTAAAGGGACTGTTACCTGTGTGCCCTAATCCCTAATCAGGCTGAGGACTGTGAGCAGCCATTCCCTATTCCCACTGGCCGAGGACTGAGAGCGGTCAACACCCTGTAAATAGTTGCGCTTCTTAAAGTGCCCCCTACTGGTTTTATAAGAAACTGTTTTTCTACTACGGAATTGGTGACTGTTGCACTTTACCTGGTCACAAGTTGCACCGTGGCCAGAAATCAAGAATATGTTCTGAAAACGTTGTATGTGAAAATGTCTTATAATAGAAAGTTTATTATGCTGCTAAAACAGTAATGCCAAAGTCTTGCATAATGTTTTACAAAAGAGTTCCGGTGGCATTAGCCAGATATTTTATAATGTCATAGGAAAATGTTTTATACCTGTAACGTTTAAAAAGAAAAGAGTACCTCCCATAAAGGGATGAGTTCATAGTTAATATCTTATATGTGAGTGCACTTTAAAATTTTTGTATGTCTAATTGTTTTGCTCTATTCCAGCCCGAGGACGTGCTGTGATTTACCAGGGGGGAATGTAGCACCCCGAGGACTCGGCTGCTACAGGGGTATTGCATCTCGAACCAGAGGTGTGGTATTCCACTCCCGGGTAAGGATGGAGTGTGGAACATAGCTCAGTTAGCTGCATGCACTACACTCACCCCATTTCCGGGGGACAGACCAACGGTACTCCCACCAGATAGATGTGCAGGTACGACAGCTTCTGTCCCTGGCTGGAGTGGGGAGGGGGGAGGAACATCCCAGTGGTGTAGGAGCAGAGAGGGGAGGGACTCTGGGCATAGGTAGGAGCCCATTGGGTGCTGGTCACCTGGGCTCGGGTGTCAGAAGGGAGTATAAAAGGTGGGCACCATCTTGGATTAGAGAGTTCAGGCAGGAGAAGAGGAGAGGAGCTCAGCCATAGAGGGCTGACAGGGAGCTGTGGCTCAGTCCGGGCCCAGCTCCAGAGCCAGGCCTGAAGTGGAGGCCTGAGGCAGGGAGAGAGAGAGAAAGAAGAAGAAGGAGGAACAGGAACACCAGGAAAGGCCCAGAGACGCAAGAAGAGAGGGAACCCTGAGATCCCACGAGTTAACGGGTGAAGGGTTGGCAGAACAGGGTACCGGATCCCAAACTGGTGGAGGCCAATTATCCTCAGCCAGGAACCGGAGGTCGTGGTCAAGCCTTGGCGCGACCCCTCACCATATCCACCAGGAAGGCATACCACGTATAGGGTCAGGGGAGCCGGGAAAGGTTTCACCACCAGAAGGCCCGAGGGAGCCGGACAAAGGTGGGTCCCTGGTGGGGACGGCCAGTAGAAAGGAAGAGAGGGGAGCCCTGGACCACGCTCCGGAATTGCCTGGGAGTTAGCCGAGTCCCTCACCTGGTGGGCGCAGCACGGCTCGGGTGGTCCTTACTGCGCACAAGTGACCTGATAAAGAACTGTGAGTAAAGCTGTGAAAACTGCAACCGCACGTCTCAGTGATTCCTTGCCACACTACCACTACCACCATCATTCCTCCCTGCCTCACCAGCTGCCCTGAGGCTATACCCCTCCCGTTGGGGGTTATACCATCCACGCTGCACCACCGTACCACCGGCCTCAGCGGTCTGCCCTGCAGCGGCGGCTTCATAGCCGCAATCAACGGGTGGCGTAGTCGAACAAAACAACATCTTATGCCAAGCACCGCCACTTAGTTTGACACCCTGGGCACGGACCGGGTCACCGCCACAAGAAGACTACTACTCCCATCGGATCCGGCTCCGGGTATCCCCCGCATGCGCAACGCAGCCCAACATGGCCCAGGGGGCGCGTCACATACACTGAACAGTACCACTTCCCCTGTCCTGTACACTGGGTGTAATTCTCAGTATCTGTATTATTCTGTATATATACTCTGCACAGTACCACTTCTCCTGTCCTGTATACTGGGTGTAATTCTCAGTATCTGTATTATTCTGCATATACATTGCACAGTACCACTTCCCCTGTCCTGTATACTGGGTGTAATTCTCAGTACCTGTATTATTCTGTATATATACACTGCACAGTACCACTTCTCCTGTCCTGTATACTGGATGTAATCCTCAGTATCACTATTATTCTGTATATATGTATACTGCACAGTACCACTTCTCCTGTCCTGTATACTTGGTGTAATTCTCAGTATCTGTATTATTCTGTATATATACACTGCACAGTACCACTTTTCCTGTCCTGTATACTTGGTGTAATTCTCAGTATCTGTATTATTCTGTATATATACACTGCACAGTACCACTTCTCCTGTCCTGTATACTGGGTGTAATTCTCAGTATCTGTATTATTCTGCATATACACTGCACAGTACCACTTCTCCTGTCCTGTATACTGGGTGTAATCCTCAGTATCTGTATTATTCTGTATATATACACTGCACAGTACCACTTCTCCTGTCCTGTATACTGGGTGTAATTCTCAGTATCTGTATTATTCTGTATATATACACTGCACAGTACCACTTCTCCTGTCCTGTATACTGGGTGTAATCCTCAGTATCTGTATTATTCTGTATATATACACTGCACAGTACCACTTCTCCTGTCCTGTATACTGGGTGTAATTCTCAGTATCTGTATTATTCTGTATATATACACTGCACAGTACCACTTCTCCTGTCCTGTATACTGGGTGTAATTCTCAGTATCTGTATTATTCTGTATATATACACTGCACAGTACCACTTCCCCTGTCCTGTATACTGGGTGTAATTCTCAGTATCTGTATTATTCTCTGTTTATACACTGCACAGTACCACTTCCCCTGTCCTGTATACTGAGTGTAATTCTCAGTATCTGTATTATTCTGTATATATACACTGCACAGTACCACTTCTCCTGTCCTGTATACTGGGTGTAATTCTCAGTATCTGTATTATTCTGTATATATACACTGCACAGTACCACTTCTCTTGTCCTGTATACTGGGTGTAATTCTCAGTATCTGTATTATTCTGTATATATACACTGCACAGTACCACTTCTCCTGTCCTGTATAATGGGTGTAATTCTAAGTATCTGTATTATTCTGTACATATATACTGCACAGTGCCACTTCTCCTGTCCTGTATACTGGGTGTAATTCTCAGTATCTGTATTATTCTGTATATATACACTGCACAGTACCACTTCTCCTGTCCTGTATACTGGGTGTAATCCTCAGTATCTGTATTATTCTGTATATACACACACTGCACAGTACCACTTCTCCTGTCCTGTATACTGGATGTAATTCTCAGTATCTGTATTATTCTGTATACTGTATATACACTGCACAGTACCACTTCTCCTGTCCTCTATACTGGGTGTAATTCTCAGTACCTGTATTATTCTGTATATATACACACTGCACAGTACCACTTCTCCTGTCCTGTATACTGGGTGTAATTCTCAGTATCTGTATTATTCCGTATATACACTGCACAGTACCACTTCTCCTGTCCTGTATACTGGGTGTAATTCTCAGTACCTGTATTATTCTGTATATATACTCTGCACAGTACCACTTCTCCTGTCCTGTTTACTGGGTGTAATTCTCAGTATCTGTATTATTCTGTATATATACACTGCACAGTACCACTTCTCCTCTCCTGTATACTGGATGTAATCCTCAGTACCTGTATTATTCTGCATATATACACTGCACAGTACCACTTCTCCTGTCCTGTATACTGGGTGTAATTCTCAGTATCTGTATTATTCTGTATATACACACACTGCACAGTACCACTTCTCCTGTCCTGTATACTGGATGTAATTCTCAGTATCTGTATTATTCTGTATACTGTATATACACTGCACAGTACCACTTCTCCTGTCCTCTATACTGGGTGTAATTCTCAGTACCTGTATTATTCTGTATATATACACACTGCACAGTACCACTTCTCCTGTCCTGTATACTGGATGTAATTCTCAGTATCTGTATTATTCTGTATACTGTATATACACTGCACAGTACCACTTCTCCTGTCCTCTATACTGGGTGTAATTCTCAGTACCTGTATTATTCTGTATATATACACACTGCACAGTACCACTTCTCCTGTCCTGTATACTGGGTGTAATTCTCAGTATCTGTATTATTCCGTATATACACTGCACAGTACCTCTTCTCCTGTCCTGTATACTGGGTGTAATTCTCAGTACCTGTATTATTCTGTATATATACTCTGCACAGTACCACTTCTCCTGTCCTGTATACTGGGTGTAATTCTCAGTATCTGTATTATTCTGTATATATACACTGCACAGTACCACTTCTCCTCTCCTGTATACTGGATGTAATCCTCAGTACCTGTATTATTCTGTATATAAACACTGCACAGTACCACTTCTCCTGTCCTGTATACTGGGTGTAATTCTCAGTATCTGTATTATTCTGTATATACACACACTGCACAGTACCACTTCTCCTGTCCTGTATACTGGGTGTAATTCTCAGTACCTGTATTATTCTGTATACAGTACAGACCAAAAGTTTGGACACACCTTCTCATTAAAAGATTTTTCTGTATTTTCATGACTATGAAAATTGTACATTCACACTGAAAGCATCAAAACTATGAATTAACACATGTGGAATTATATACTTAACAAAAAAGTGTGAAACAACTGAAAATATGTCTTATATTCTAGGTTCTTCAAAGTAGCCACCTTTTGCTTTGATGACTGCTTTGCACACTCTTGGCATTCTCTTGATGAGCTTCAAGAGGTAGTCACCAGAAATGGTGTTCACTTCACAGGTGTGCCCTGTCAGGTTTAATAAGTGGGATTTCTTGCCTTATAAATGGGGTTGGGACCATCAGTTGTGTTGTGCAGAAGTCTGGTGGATACACATCTGATAGTCCTACTGAATAGACTGTTAGAATTTGTATTATGGCAAGAAAAAAGCAGTTAAGTAAAGAAAAACGAGTGGCCATCATTACTTTAAGAAATGAAGGTCAGTCAGTGCGAAAAATTGGAAAAACTTTGAAAGTGTCCCCAAGTGCAGTTGCAAAAACAATCAAGCACTACAAAGAAACTAGCTCACATGAGGACCGCCCCAAGAAAGGAAGACCAAGAGTCACCTCTGCTTCTGAGGATAAGTTTATCCGAGTCACCAGCCTCAGAAATCGCAGGTTAACAGCAGCTTAAATTAGAGACCAGGTCAATGCCACACAGAGTTCTAGCAGCAGACACATCTCTTCAACAACTGTTAAGAGGAGACTTTGTTCAGCAGGCCTTCATGGTAAAATAGCTGCTAGGAAACCACTGCTAAGGACAGGCAACAAGCAGAAGAGACTTGTTTGGGCTAAAGAACACAAGGAATGGACATTAGACCAGTGGAAATCTGTGCTTTGGTCTGATGAGTCTAAATTTGAGATCTTTGGTTCCAACCACCGTGTCTTTGTGCGATGCAGAAAAGGTGAACGGATGGACTCTACATGCCTGGTTCCCACCGTGAAGCATGGAGGAGGAGGTGTGATGGTGTGGGGGTGCTTTGCTGGTGACACTGTTGGTGTCACGGGTGTGTCGCCACGAAGATCGTCACGATTACACAGCCTGACTTCTCGCAGCTGAGTTTTTGGTGTTTTGTATTTTTCGGCAGTGAGGGAGTTAACTCTCTCTCTCTGTGCTAGATGAGGTCCAGCCTCGCCCAGCTGCAATCAATGCTGCAGTAGTGGGACTCCTTCAAATGCCTGCCGGTCTGTTAGGGAAGTGTCGGTGAAAGCATTTCATACAGACAAACAGAGCGGATCGTGGTATTTTGGAGTTCTGAGCTAAGTGTATTTGGTGTGGTTTTTCCCTTCCTCGCTTTATCATTTATCTCCTTTCCCGTTGGTGTTCCCTCTGTAGTTGTGGTGTAGTTTTTGTATGCAAGGTGGTTTTGGTTTGACCCTTGTACTGTCCCGTTCGTCTAAGTACTGTGTGTTGGCATATTATTTCCTGTCCCCTATTGTTGTGATCGGGGTCCTTCTCAGGACTAGATTACTGAGGTGCAGGGATCCTCAGGAGGTAGGGGTTACGCTGGCGGCCTGGACCTCTGTACCTTTAACAGTACCTCCAGGTAGAGGGATTAGTCAGAGCCCCAGCTTAGGGTCAGCTTAGGCCCCTGACCTCCTGTACGCAGTGTCAGTGTGACAGTTGGGGATTTATTCAAAATTGAAGGCATACTGAACCAGCATGGCTGCCACAGCATCTTGCAGTGGCATGCTATTCCATCCGGTTTGCGTTTAGTTGGACCATCATTTATTTTTCAACAGGACAATGACCCCAAACACACCTCCAGGCTGTGTAAGGGCTATTTGACCAAGATAGAGAGTGATGGGGTGCTACGCCAGATGACCTGGCCTCCACAGTCACCAGACCTGAACCCAATCGAGATGGTTTGGGGTGAGCTGGACTGCAGAGTGAAGGCAAAAGGGCCAACAAGTGCTAAGCATCTCTGGGAACTCCTTCAAGATTGTTGGAAGACCATTTCCAGTGACTACCTCTTGAAGCTCATCAAGAGAATGCCAAGAGTGTGCAAAGCAGTCATCAAAGCAAAGTTGGCTACTTTGAAGAACCTAGAATATCAGACATATTTTCAGTTGTTTCACACTTTTTTGCTAAGTATATAATTCCACATGTGTTAATTCATAGTTTTGATGCCTTCAGTGTGAATGTACAATTTTCATAGTCATGAAAATACAGAAAAATCTTTAAATGAGAAGGTGTGTCCAAACTTTTGGTCTGTACTGTATATACACTACACAGTATGACTTCTCCTGTCCTTTATACTGGGTGTAATTCTCAGTATCTGTATTATTCTGTATATATACACTGCACTGTACCACTTCTCCTGTCCTTTATACTGGGTGTAATTCTCAGTGAACGACCGTACTGCTCCAAGGGAGTCCCTGCTCCCCTTCAGTGACACGCTGGAGACAGCGCGTACACAATGACGTCATCACGTACTCGACGGCATCGAGCGGAAGGATGCTGCCAGTCCAGAAATGGCCCTGCCGAGATCGTATGAGAGGTAAGTATGAAAACTTTATTTTTTTTAATAGAATTAAATGGTCTTGGGGGAGAGCACATGATGAACTGGGAGTGGGTGAAGAGAGCATATGATGAACTGGGAGTGGGGGAAGAGCACATGGTGAACTGGGAGTGGGGGGGAGCACATGATGAGCTGGAAGTGGGGGGGAGAGCACATGACAAACTGGGAGTGGGAGAAAGAGCACATGAGCAACTGGGAGTGGGGGGAGAGCACATTACGAACTGGGAGTGGGGGGTTGAGCACATGATGAACTGGGAGTGGGGGGAGAGCACGTGATGAACTGGGAGTGGGAGGAGAGCACATGATGAACTGGAAGTGGGGGGGGCACATGATGAACTGGGAGTGGAGGGAGCACATGATGAACTGGGAGTGGGGAGAGAGCACATGATGAACTGGGAGTGGGGGGGGAGCTCATGATTAACTGGGAGTGGGGGGAGAGCACATGAGGAACTGGGAGTGGGGGGAGAGCACATTACAAACTGGGAGTGGGGGGATCACATAAAGAAATTGGAGTGGGGGGAGAGCACATGAAGAACTGGGAGTAGGGGATGGGGAGAGCACATGAACTGGTAGTGGAGGGAGCGCATGAACTGGGAGTGGAGACAGCACATGATGGAGTGGGGGGGAGAGCACATATTGAACTGGGAGTGGGGATCGAGAGAGCACATGATGAACTGGGAGTGGGGGATGGGGAGAGCACATGATGAACTGAGAGTGGGGGGGGGCACATGATGAACTGAGAGTGGGGGGGAGCACAAGATGAACTGAGAGTGGGGGGGAGTACATGATGAACTGGGAGTGGGGGGGGGCACATGATGAACTGGGAGTGGAGGGGAGAGCACATTATGACCTGGGAGTGGGGGGGGGGAGAACATAATCAACTGGGAGTGGGACGAGCACATGATGAACTGGGAGTGAGGGGGGAGAGCACATGATGAACTGGGAGTGGAGGGAGAACACATGATGCCCCATCTCATGCTGCACATAACACATCTGCATCTCTGGCTGCTATGGGCATAAAAGGGGACAAACTTATGGTGTGGCCCCCATGCTCCCCTGACCTCAACCCCATTGAGAACCTCTGGAGCATCATCAAAAGGAGTGTCTATGATGGCGGGAGGCAGTTCACATCTAAGCAACAGCTCTGGGAGGGTATTCTGTCCTCATGCAAAACAATTGAAGCAGAAACCATCCAAAACCTGACAAATTCAATGGACGAGAGAGTTCAGAAGCTCCTTTCGAACAAGGGGTCCTATGTGCAAATGTAACATCACCTAGAATAAAGTTTTGAGTTGAAAACTGTTTGATTTCAGTGTGTAATAACCTGCTAATGCTTATAATTTCAAAAATGACCATTTTTTTGTTCTTTATTAAAATGAAAAGGTTGAAAACTCTGCTGTGCATAATAATTTGGAACATGCATTTTGAGTGCAGTTTGAGTTTTTTATTTTTTAAAAAATATCCTGTTATCATAGGCAGTTTATACAAAAACCTTTCAATTGTACTCTAATAGTTATTTGACTGGAAAATTACAATGACTGCAATTCATATAGGTAATTTGGGAAAATCTGAGAAAATATTATTTGCATAATAATTTGGAACACAGTGTATTAATGGTGGGTGCACATCTGTATTCAGCTGCGTGATGTAGAAGTTGGGGAATGTGCTCTAGATAACTGTTATTTTCTGCAGAGGCGAGTCCTGGCTGGGAGAAGTGATGGCGGTCTGTGCTTGATAAAGGAGAAAAGCAAAGAAGAAGGACTTCAACTAGAGAAGTCACTGGTGAGTCAGTGTGTTATCTGTACACTGACACTATACACAATATACTATGTACAGAGATCCTGTGTATAATGTCCCTGGTGATCACTGTATTACCTATACACTATATACATAGGTCCTGTGTATAATGTCGCTGGTGATCACTGTATTACCTGTACACTGACACATATACAAAGCTCCTGTGTATAATGTCACTGGTGATCCCTGTATCACCTGTACACTGACACTATATACAGAGCTCCTGTGTATAATGTCACTGGTGATCACTGTATTACCTGTACACTATATACAGAGCTCCTGTGTATAACATCACTGTCACGCAAGGTGTAGGAAAGACTAAGTGCAACACAAAGGAAAGGGGGGGGAGGGGGGAAAGGGGGCCCAGACTCTAGGGAAAGGGAGTAATGGAGACCTCCTAGGCTGACCTTATATAACCCTGTCTCCCCTAACATCCCTATATTGGTTCTGCACCAATCGCCACAAATGAACCTCGCCCTGTCTTTCCCTGGCGCTTGGTCCTGGCTAGGGAAGGGAGGGGATGAGTGCTAGTCGATCCCCATTGACAACTAAAGACAACTTGGGGGAACAAACAAGGGAAGATAGCTTAGCTTTAGTCGACCTCAGAGAGCTGAACACACGTCTTCTTAACTCCAGAGAGGAAGAAGAAATGCACTTGCTCCAAGCCTTCACAAGTGGTTATGTGAGTATCGCCGGAACCTCCCTCTAGCAAACAGCAGGTATTTATACACCCAGGCCAGGGTGTTAATTAGCAAGAGGAAGGTAGCCGTTGGGTCCTAGAGAGACAGCTTCTAAGAAGGTGTCTGCAATGCCAAACAATCTCCTGCAACCAACTGCAGGGCGACTGTTTTTCACTTCTGACACACCCCTGACAGTACCCCCCCTCTACGAGTGGCCTCCAGACACTCAGGACCGAATTTCTCAGGATAAGAGGTGTGGAATGAACGAACCAACCTGGGAGCGTTCACCTCTGATGTTGAAAACCACATCCTCTCCTCTGGACCATAACCCTGCCTGTGCACCAAGTATTGTAGAGAACGACGTTGGAGACGAGAATCTATAATCCTCAAAATCTGGAACTCAAGATTACCATCAACCATTACTGGGGGAGATGGTAGAGGTGAGGGCCCAAGAGGTTCCACATACTTCTTGAGTAAGGACCTGTGGAACACGTTGTGGACCTTAAGGGCCTGAGGAAGTTTAAGATGGAACGCTGCTGGGAAATAATGCCAGTTATTTTATAGGGACCAATAAACTTAGGTCCCAGCTTCCAAGAAGGAACTTTCAATCTTATATTCTTGGTAAACAAGAAACAAAGTCATTCACATTCAGGTCCGGACCTAGCAAGTGTTTTCTGTCAGCAATATGTTTATACCTGTCTCCCATAATCTTTAAATTACTCAGAACATCCCGCTATACCGAGGAGAGTGAAGAAGCAAACTGTTCCTCCTCAGGAACTCCCGCAGCTCCTCCCCCACTAAAGGTACCAAACAGTGGATGGTAACAGTATGCACCGAAGAACAAATTCTGCCAGCGGTAAGTAGGATGCCCAATCCTCCTGATTTGCGGAGACAAAACACCTGAGGTAGGTCTCCAAATTTTGAATGACACGCTCGGTCTGTCCATTTGACTGAGGGTGGAAGGCAGAGGAAAAGGACAGCTGCACCCTCAGTCGAGAACAGAATGCTTTCCAGAACTTGGAAACAAATTGGGTCCCCCGATCTGACACCACATTGGAGGGAGCCCCGTGAAGCTTCACGATCTCATTTATGAACACCTGAGCAAGTGTCTTGGTATTTGGAAATGCAGGTAATGCGACGAAGTGAACCATTTTACTGAACCTATCTACAACCACCAAAACCATTGTTTTGCCTGCAGAAACTGGTAGGTCAGTAATAAAATCCATGGACAAGTGTGTCCATGGCCTACTAGGGATAGGTAGCGGAAGAAGAGTACCAGACAGACGGGTATGCGAAACCTTAGAACGCGCGAAAATACTACAGGCAGATATGTGTTCAATCACATCCCAATGCAACCCCGGCCACCAAAACCGGTGAGAGAGGAGGTCCGCGGTTGCCTTACCACCTGGATGACCAACAAGCACAGAGTTATGATGCTCTTTAATAACCTAACGGCGCATATTGGATGGTACAAATAACCTTCCTGAAGGACAGGAAGAAGGCGTCCCCCTGAGCCTCCAACACCTCACCCTCCAGTTTAGGATATAATGCCGAAATGACTACCCCTTCTGTAATATCGGGACAGCGTTCTCATGGTCACTGCCACCAGGGAAGCTCCGGGACAAAGCATCAGCCTTGACATTTTTGACTCATGGACGAAAAGTGACAACAAAATTAAACCTAGTAAAAAACAGGGACCATCTGGCTTGCCTAGGGTTGAGACGTTTAGCTGACTGGAGATATGACAGGTTCTTATGGTCAGTAATAACAGTAATAGGATGGACAGACCCCTCTAACCAATGTCGCCATTCTTCAAATGCCAATTTGATTGCCAAGAGTTCCCTATTACCCACGTCATAATTTCTCTCAGCCGAAGACAATTTTTTTAGAAAAGAAGGCGCATGCACACCATTTACCAGAGGACGGACCCTGAGACCACACAGCCCCAATCCCCAGATCCAACACATCAACTTCCACAATAAAGGACTGGGAAACATGAGGTTGACTGAGTATAGGTGCAGTGGCAAAATAATTCTTTAAGGAAGAAAAAGCCTGGAGGGAGGCCTCCGACCATTTGGAAAATCAGACCCCTTCTTAGTCATGGCAGTAAGGGGTTTCACAATTACTGAGTAATTTTGGATGAATTTCCGGTAAAAATTAGTAAAGCCCAGAAAACATTGTAGAGCCTTCAGGTTCTCGGGACAGTCCCAATCAAGGACTGCACGGATCTTCTCCAGATCCATCCAAAAACCCAAAGATGACAACAAGTACCCCAAAAACTGCACCTCCTGAAAGGCAAAAACACATTTTTCCAGTTTGGCATAGAGTTTGTTATCCCTTAATATCTGGAGCACCTGTTTAACATGCCCCCGATATGTCTCAAAATCAGGTGAGTAAACCAAAATATCGTCCAGATAGACCACCACAAACCTCCCCACCAAATGATGGAAAATATAATTTATGAAATGCTGTAATACCACAGGTGCATTGGTCAAACCGAAAGGCATAACCAGACTCTCAAAATGCCCTTCAGGGGTATTGAACGCTGTTTTCCATTCGTCCCCTTCTCTAATTTTAACCAGATTGTAGGCTCCCCTTAAATCCAACTAGGAGAATACCTTAGCTCCTACAACATGGCTGAATAAATCAGGAATCAGAGGAAGAGGGTATGGATCTCAAATGGTCATTTGATTTAATTCCTGGAAATCTAAACAGGGACGCAGACCGCCATCTTATTTCTTCACAAAGAAGAATCCTGCTGCCACAGGCGAAGATGAGGACCTAATGTGTCCCTTCTCCAGACTTTGTGCAATGAAATCCTTCTTGGCTTGTCTCTCAGGGCCAATAGGACAGTCATATGCATGATGAGGATGCAATTTCAGACATCTCCTCTCAGAAAAAACGTCCTTAAAACCAGACAGAAAATCAGGTAATATTTCCATAGAGACAGTAGCAAGGGAAATATCTAAACAGTTCTCATGGCAGTAATCTCCCCATTCAATGACCTACATGGCTTGCCAATCCACCAACGGATTATGTTTCACCAGCCAGGGGAGACCCAAAACAATTGGGGTGGGGAGACTGTCCAGGCCATAGCAAGGGATTATTTCACAATGAACCGATCCCACCCTCAGTTTTACATTATGTACAATCTGAGTAAATGCTTTCTGTGAAAGTGGCGCCGAGTTAATGGCGAAGATGGAAATAGGTTTAGCTATAGTACAGCAAGCAAGACCATGAGTTTTCACAAACTCAGCATCAACCATGCTGACTCCGGCTCCACTGTCAACAAACACAGAAATTTTCTCGGTTTTGCCCTCTAGCACCATCTCTGCTGTCAGGACAAACCGGGAACTGCAGGTTGCCAACAAATGCACCCCTTTTTTATCCAATTCCAGACTACCAAGAGTTAATCGAGTCTCCTTTTGCTTAGGAATTGAAGGACAGGTCCCAACAAATTGTCCCCCTTTCCCACAAAAAAAACAAACATACAACTTTTTTCTTGCCAATCTCCAGGGAAATGTATGATGTAAAGGCCCCCCTTAAATGCATGGCTCCTCCACCTCCCCCCGTACTGGTTCATCGCCAGACCGCTCCCCCGGCAGAGGTACATAACCCCAACAAGAAGGCTCCGGAGAAGGTGGTCTCACACGTCTATCCTGAAGGTGTCTATCAAGATATATGGCCAAAGACATGGCAGCTTCCAAGGACTGAGGGGTTTCATACACTGCAAAGGCATCTTTCAACCTTTCAGTAAGCACCTCACAAAATTGGCTTCTAAGGGCTGAGTCATTCCATTTAGAATCTGTTGCCCATTTACGGAATTCCGAACTGTATGTCTCCACTAACCGATTCCCCAGCTGAAGGCGACGTAGCCTAGACTCAGCCAAGGCAACTCGGTCAGGGTCATCATAGATGAGGGCCAGAGCCCCGAAAAAACCCTCCACAGACTGGAGACAAACCAAATCCTGCTGTAAAGAAAATGCCCACGACTGAGGATCTCCCTGCAACAGAGAGATCACAATACCAACCGGTTGCAGCTCATTTACAGAGGAGTAAGGTCGAAGTTTAAAATATAGTTTGCAGGCCGCCTTGAATACAAAAAACTTGTCCCTACCTCCTGAAAACCTGTCCAGGAGGGCAACCTTGGGTTCAGGCTGGACAGACCTACCTGTAGAGACCCCCACATTAGCGACCTGTAGCCTCTGATGCTATTGCTGAACCTCACAGCGGAGGTCATTCACCCCCAGAGACAGACTGCGCAGCCACTCTGTGAGCTCTGCAACTGAAACCATACCAAGGGAGAAAAGAAAAAAAAATCCACACACAAAAAACAAAGTATCAGTTTTTGTTATTTTTTTCTTTTTCAAAATGTGCACGGCCTGCGTTAATGTCACGGAAGGTGTAGGAAAGACTAAGTGCGACACAAAGAGAAGGGGGAAAAGGAGGCCCAGACTTTAGAGAAAAGGGGTAGTGGAGACCTCCTAGGCTGACCTTATATCACCCTGTCTCCCCTAATGTCCCTATATTGGTTACGCACCAATCGCCGCACAGGAACCTCGTCCTGTCTTTCCCTGGCGCTTGGCCCTGGCTAGGGAAGGCTGGAGATGAGCACTAGTCGATGCCCACTGACAACTAAAGACAACAAGGGGGAACAAACAAGGGAAGATAGCTTAGCTTTAGTTGACTTCAGAGAGATGAACACACGTCCTTTTAGCACTAGAGAGGAAGAAGAAATGCACTTGCTCCAAGCCTTCACAAGCGGTCATGTGAGTATCGCCGGCACCTCCCTCTAGAAAACAGCAGGTATTTATACACCAAGGCCAGGGTGTTAGTTAGCAAGAGGAAGGTAGCCGCTGGATCCTAGAGAGACAGTTTCTAAGAAGGTGTCTTTAATGCCAAACGAAGAGATCCCCTGCAACCAATTGCAGGGCAACTGTCTGTCACTTCTGACACACCCGTGACACTCACTGATGATCCCTGTATTACCTGCATACTGACACTATACACTGTATACTATGTACATAGCTCCTGTGAATAATGGCACTCATGGTAATATTAGTATTGCGTTTTTTTTTATTAATGATCAGTATTGCAGTATACGTTTACTATGTTGTGGCAATATGTGGTCGGGTCACGGTGTGGAGGTATTTTTTCCTTGTATGTGGTATTATTCAGTCACTGTGGTGGTAATATGTGGTCTAGTCATTGTTCCTTGTATGTGGTATTATTCGGTCACTATGTGGTGGTAATATTTGGTCCGGACATTGTGTGACAGTATTTGTCCCTTGTATGTGGTATTATTCGGTCACTATGTAGTGGTAATATGTAGTCTGGTCATGGTGTGGCGGTATGTGTTCCTTGTATGTGGTATTATTCGCTCACTATGTGGTGGTAACATGTGGTCCGGCCATGGTGTGACGGTATTTGTCCATTGTATGTGGTATTATTCGGTTACTATGTGGTGGTAATATGTGATCTAGTCATGGTGTGGCGGTATTTGTTCCTTGTATGTGGTATTATTCGGTCATTATATGGTAGTAACATGTGGTCCGGCCATGGTGTGATGGTATTTGTCCCTTGTATGTGGTATTATTGGTCATTTTAGTATCTGTATTATTCTGTATATATACACTGCACAGTACCACTTCTCCTATCTTGTATACTGGGTGTAATCCTCAGTATCAGTATTATTCTGTATATATACAGTGCACAGTACCACTTCTCCTATCCTGTATACTGGATGTAATTCTCAGTGCCTGTACTATTCTGTACATATACACTGCACAGTACCACTTCTCCTGTCCTGTATACTGGATGTAATTCTCAGTATCTGTACTATTCTGTACATACACTGCACAGTACCACTTCTCCTGTCCTGTATACTGGGTGTAATTCTCAGTATCTGTATTATTCTGTATATACACTGCACAGTACCACTTCTCCTGTCTTGTACACTGGGTGTAATCCTCAGTATCTGTATTATTCTGTATATATACACTGCACAGTACCATTTCTCCTGTCCTGTATACTGGGTGTAATTCTCAGTATCTGTATTATTCTGTATATATACACTGCATAGTACCACTTCTCCTGTCCTGTATACTGGGTGTAATTCTCAGTACCTGTATTATTCTGTATATATACACTGCACAGTACCACTTCTCCTGTCCTGTATACTGGGTGTAATTCTCAGTATATGTATTATTCTGTATATACACACTGCACAGTACCACTTCTCCTGTCCTGTATACTGGGTGTAATTCTCAGTATCTGTATTATTCTGTTTATATACACTGCACAGTACCACTTCTCCTGTCCTGTATACTGGGTGTGATTCTCAGTATCTGTATTATTCTGTATATATACACTGTACAGTACCACTTCTCCTGTCCTGTATACTGGGTGTAATTCTCAGTACCTGTATTATTCTGTATATATACACTGCACAGTACCACTTCTCCTGTCCTGTATACTGGGTGTAATTCTCAGTATATGTATTATTCTGTATATATACACTGCACAGTACCACTTCTCCTGTCCTGTATACTGGGTGTAATTCTCAGTACCTGTATTATTCTGTATATATACACTGCACAGTACCACTTCTCCTGTCCTGTATACTGGGTGTGATTCTCAGTATCTGTATTATTCTGTATATATATACACTGCACAGTACCACTTCTCCTGTCTTGTACACTGGGTGTAATCCTCAGTATCTGTATTATTCTGTATATATACACTGCACAGTACCACTCCTCCTGTCTTGTACACTGGGTGTAATCCTCAGTATCTGTATTATTCTGTATATATGCACTGCACAGTACCACTTCTCCTGTCCTGTATACTGGGTGTAATTGTCAGTATCTGTATTATTCTGTATATATACACTGCACAGTACCACTTCTCCTGTCCTGTATACTGGGTGTGATTCTCAGTATCTGTATTATTCTGTATATATACACTGCACAGTACCACTTCTCCTGTCCTGTATACTGGGTGTAATTCTCAGTACCTGTATTATTCTGTATATATACACTGCACAGTACCACTTCTCCTGTCCTGTATACTGGGTGTGATTCTCAGTATCTGTATTATTCTGTATATATACACACTGCACAGTAACACTTCTCCTGTCCTGTATACTGGGTGTAATTCTCAGTATCTGTATTATTCTGTATATATACACTGCACAGTACCACTTCTCCTGTCCTGTATACTGGGTGTAATTGTCAGTATCTGTATTATTCTGTATATATACACTGCACAGTACCACTTCTCCTGTCCTGTATACTGGGTGTGATTCTCAGTATCTGTATTATTCTGTATATATACACTGCACAGTACCACTTCTCCTGTCCTGTATACTGGGTGTAATTCTCAGTATTATTCTGTATATATACACTGCACAGTACCACTTCTCCTGTCCTGTATACTGGGTGTAATCCTCAGTATCTGTACTATTCTGTACATATACACTGCACAGTACCACTTCTCCTGTCCTGTATACTGGGTGTAATTCTCAGTATCTGTATTATTCTGTATATATACACTGCACAGTACCACTTCTCCTGCCCTGTATACTGGGTGTGATTCTCAGTATCTGTATTATTCTGTATATATACACTGCACAGTACCACTTCTCCTGTCCTGTATACTGGGTGTAATTCTCAGTATCTGTATTATTCTGTATATATACACTGCACAGTACCACTTCTCCTGTCCTGTATACTGGGTGTAATTCTCAGTACCTGTATTATTCTGTATATATACACTGCACAGTACCACTTCTCCTGCCCTGTATACTGGGTGTAATTCTCAGTATCTGTATTATTCTGTATATACACTGCACAGTACCACTTCTCCTGTCCTGTATACTGGATGTAATTCTCAGTATCTGTATTATTCTGTATATACACTGCACAGTACCACTTCTCCTGTCCTGTATACTGGGTGTAATTCTCAGTATCTGTATTATTCTATATATACACTGCACAGTACCACTTCTCCTGTCCTGTATATATACACTGCACAGTACCACTTCTCCTGTCCTGTACATTAGATGTAATTCTCAGTATCTGTATTATTCTGTGTATATACACTGCACAGTACCACTTCTCCTGTCCTGTATACTGGGTGTAATTCTCAGTATCTGTATTATTCTGTATATATACACTGCACAGTACCACTTCTCCTGTCCTGTATACTGGGTGTAATTCTCAGTATCTGTATTATTCTGTATATATACACTGCACAGTACCACTTCTTCTGTCCTGTATACTGGGTGTAATTCTCAGTATCTGTATTATTCTGTATATATACACTGCACAGTACCACTTCTCCTGTCCAGTATACTGGGTGTAATTCTCAGTATCTGTATTATTCTGTATATATACACTGCACAGTACCACTTCTCCTGTCCTGTATACTGGGTGTAATTCTCAGTACCGGTATTATTCTGTATATATACACTGCACAGTACCACTTCTCCTGTCCTGTATACTGGATGTAATCCTCAGTATCTGTATTATTCTGTATATACACTGCACAGTACCACTTCTCCTGTCCTGTACATTAGATGTAATTCTCAGTATCTGTATTATTCTGTGTATATACACTGCACAGCACCACTTCTCCTGTCCTGTATACTGGGTGTAATTCTCAGTATCTGTATTATTCTGTATATATACACTGCACAGTACCACTTCTCCTGTCCTGTATACTGGGTGTAATTCTCCGTATCTGTATTATTCTGTATATACACTGCACAGTACAACTTCTCCTGTCCAGTATACTGGGTGTAATTCTCAGTATCTGTATTATTCTGTATATACACACTGCACTTTACCACTTCTCCTGTCCTGTATACTGGGTGTAATTCTCAGTACCTGTATTATTCTGTATATATACACTGCACAGTACCACTTCTCCTGTCCTGTATACTGGGTGTAATTCTCAGTATCTGTATTATTCTGTATATATACACTGCACAGTACCACTTCTCCTGTCCTGTATACTGGGTGTAATTCTCAGTATCTGTATTATTCTGTATATATACACTGCACAGTACCACTTATCCTGTCCTGTATACTGGGTGTAATTCTCAGTATCTGTATTATTCTGTATATACACTGCACAGTACCACTCCTCCTGTCCTGTTCATTAGATGTAATTCTCAGTATCTGTATTATTCTGTATATACACTGCACAGTACCACTTCTCCTGTCCTGTATACTGGGTGTGATTCTCAGTATCTGTATTATTCTGTATATATACACTGCACAGTACCATTTCTCCTGTCCTGTATACTGGATGTAATTCTCAGTATCTGTATTATTCTGTATATACACTGCACAGTACCACTTCTCCCGTCCTGTATACTGGGTGTAATTCTCAGTATCTGTATTATTCTGTATATACACTGCACAGTACCACTCCTCCTGTCCTGTTCATTAGATGTAATTCTCAGTACCTGTATTATTCTGTATATATACACTGCACAGTACCATTTCTCCTGTCCTGTATACTGGGTTTAATTCTCAGTATCTGTATTATTCTGTTTATATACACTGCACAGTACAGCTTCTCCTGTCCTGTATACTGGGTGTAATTCTCAGTATCTGTATTATTCTGTATATATACACTGCACAGTACCACTTCTCCTGTCCTGTATACTGGGTGTAATTCTCAGTATCTGTATTATTCTGTATATATACACTGCACAGTACCACTTCTCCTGTCCTGTATACTGGGTGTAATCCTCAGTGTCTGTATTATTCTGTATATATACACTGCACAGTACCACTTCTCCTGTCCTGTACATTAGATGTAATTCTCAGTATCTGTATTATTCTGTATATACACTGCACAGTACCACTTCTCCTTTCCTATGTATGTGGAGACTAATTAGTGGTCTCTATATGCAATTAACAATTAATAAGCAATAAATTAGTAAATGGCAGTGATTCATGTCCAGATGCCCTGGCTTGTAGCAGTTTAGCACTTAAAATCTCCCCATCCCATTTAAAGAGGAATTCTAAGTTTAATTATCATCATTGTGTTAGAAGTACACACTTCTGTGGACGGGGTACCCAATGCAAGTATTTGGGATCATGGCTGCCGTGCGGAGAAGTCCTGTGTCATAAAGTAAGATTATATTCTGCAGCCGAACTGCAACAGAATCCAAAGCAAACTCCATAAAGCCTGAGTTATAACGTGTCATCTTATCTGGGGATTAAAGAGGCTGCCTCCATCAGAGCAGAGGACGATGTCTCATCTGCTATCTCC
Source organism: Phyllobates terribilis (assembly GCF_046119375.1). Classification (NCBI taxonomy): domain Eukaryota; kingdom Metazoa; phylum Chordata; class Amphibia; order Anura; family Dendrobatidae; genus Phyllobates; species Phyllobates terribilis. The sequence goes on from NW_027362767.1 coordinate 144,801,252, forward strand.
AGATATACTCAACTGTAGCATCTATCATGTCGGCCCGTTATGACGAACGTCAAAATATTACCTCTGCTTATCATGCCGGGGGATATAAAAAAATCTGTGTGCAGAGTTCTCAAAATTTACAGAATTGGAAGGAAACACGGCTGCTATAATGTGTGTTGTCATCTAGTTTTCCCTGAGACCTGAGTTCATATTAACCGAGATACCATCCATATTGACTAACTATGCAGATTTGAGATTCAAAAGCGTTAAAATTTACTACTATCACATCTATCTACTTCCTGTCAGCCATACTATTAAATATGACTACTTCTTATGTGAACAGATCTTCCAGAGCATTCTTCCTTCTTATTCTCCCTGTGAGCCAAAGTTACATAACCCTTCTATCCCTCCCACCTTTCAGAGACATCTTTGATTTAATAACTTCCTGTAGAGTGTGACCAAAAGAATATGCAAGGCAGAGACAGAGTAGCTATCTTCTCCTTATGGTGATATAAGTACTGTAAGAGAAGTAGCTAACTTCTCCTCTTGGTGAAGTCAGTGAGAGAACAAACAGTTATCTTTTTTTCCCAAGTGACAAGTAACTAGCTAACTAGTGACATTAGTGAGAAAGGAAGAAGTTTACTCCTCCTCCAAGTGATGTCAGTAAGAAGGTAAGCAGCTAACATCTTCTAGTAAATAGGAAGCAATAATCAATCCTGATAAAATTAGTAAAAATATAAGGTGCTCATATCTCTTGATGACACAAATAACATAGAAAACAGTTACAGAATAAGTAAAAGGGAAGCAACCAACCAATCCTGGTGAAATCAGTTACAGAAAGAGGTAGCTAACTTCTCTCCTGGTGACATCTGTGAGAGAGGAACAGCTTCTGGTGAAATCAGTAAAAGGAAGTAGCTAACTTCTAACAAAATACATAAGAGTGGAAGTAGCTAACTTCTAGTGAAATCAATAAAAGCGGTAGTAGCTAACTTCTCCTAATGAAATCAGTCAGAGAGGAATTAGCTAACTTCTTGTTATATTAATGAGAGAGGAAGTAGCTAACTTCTCCTAGTAAAATCCACAAGAAAGTAGCTTTTTTCTTGTAAAATCAATAAAAGAAGTAGCTAACTTCTAGTGAAATCAATAAAAGAGAAAGTAGCCAACTTCTATTGACATCAGTAGGAGAGGAAGTTGCTAAGTTCTCCTAATGAAATCAATCAGAGAGGAAGCAGATAACTTCTAATTGAATCAATAAGAGAGGAGGTAGCTAATTTCTCTTAGTAAAATCTATAAAAGAGAAAGTAGCTAACTTCTCTAACTTTTAGTAAAATTAATAAGAGAAGTAGCTAACTTGTAGTGAAGTCAGTAAGAGAGACTGTTGCTAACTTGTCCTAGTGAAATCAATAAGGGAGGAAGTAGCCATCTTCTCCTAGTGAAATCAGTAATAGAGGAAGTAGCTGACTTCTCCTTCTGACTTCTGTAACAATCAAATAGTGAACTTCTCCTCCTGGTGAGAACTCAGTAGACATATACCCCACTTTGCAATGCCAGGTAATGAATGATCTGAACGATTGTCTGCACCAAATATTGATAACATGGTTTGTTCTATGTTGTTCTCGCTTTTTGGCATGTCCAAATGTGTCCCAAGGAGGGGTGCAATAGGATGTGCATGTGACGCGCCCCCTGGGCCGTGGGGTACTCGTTAGCCGGGCCGGTCGTTGCTAGGGGAGATGTCACAGTGGCGGTGACCCGGTCCGTGACCCAGGGCGGTCAATCATAAGGGGGGTGATTTACCGGGGATTTATAGTTTTTATTACAGTTCGTGAGGCTACCTGTGGTATGCGGCTATATGGAGCCGCCGCTGCGGAGCAGGTCCTCTAGAGCTGGTGTAAATGCAGCAGAGTTGGTTTAGCTCTCCACAGGTAGAGCTTAGCTCCAGGGATGTGCTGAGTTGTTATGGATGTTGCGGTGTAGTGCAGGGGGTGATGGCACAGATAATAATCACAGAGACAGTGGGGTGCAGTCTTCCGAGTTTACTCACAGTTGTTAAGTTCCTCAGGTTGCACTGTACAGCTTACAACCTCCCACGTCGCGCTGCGTTCACCAGGCAGGGGTTCAGCAATCCCTCAGGTATTTCAAGAGTGCCTGACAGGACCCCGTTCTATATGACCTTCTCAGCCGTCTTCCTGCTCTGGCCCTCACCCTTCTTGCCCTGCGCCTTGCCAAATAATGTCCCAAGCCAGTATCCTCGGATCTTTCTGGGCAACCTGGAGTTCCCTGGATCCTCTTTGGTTACCTTTTTGGCGACTTGAGTGCGGATGTGGCAACTGCACCCTGAAAGTACAGAAGCCTCCGGTTTCTAGCTGAGCCTTGTAGTTCTCCACTAGTTAGGGGCCGGTCCCCTCTGCGGCTTGATCCCTCTACCTCCTGGCAGATTCGGGCGTACTGGTGGCCTCTAGCACTGCCCGTACCCCTGGGATTCCTTTTACTTTCCTGGAGCCTCTCTCCTGCTCCTCTCTCTCTCTCCAGTCCTGGGCCTCTCTGGCTAGGCCCTCCTCCTGAGTAGAGCTCCTACAGAGCTCCTGCTCCCATCTCCTCTCACTGTGGACTCACCTCTTCTAGAATGTTCCACTCTCTTTTTATATCACTCCTTTCAAGTGCTCCCCTGATCTACGTCATCCACCCACACCCACTACATGGTTCCCCCTTCTTTGGTTCCCCCCACTCCAGCAAGGGACAGGGCTCAGCAGGAAGCGCGACGCATCTTGCCCCTGCTGTTGGTCTGCAGTAGTGTAGTGTTGGATGCAGGTGTTAGGGTCCCGGGCAGCACTCCCTCCTTACCTGAGAGAAGGAGATACCACACCTCTGTGTGAGATGTAGTACCTCTGTGGCGACTGAACCCTCAGGGGCGCCACACATGCATGTGTCCATTGTATTCTGGGAATCAGAAAATTGTATATGTTTGAACTGTGATATACAATGCCTACAAGTAGTATTCAACCCCCTGCAGATTTAGCTGGTTAACACATGCGGAATTAACTTGGCATTGTGACATTTGTACTGTAGATCAGCCTGGAAGTGGGAAATGCACTGCAGCAAATTTTTTTTTTTTTTTTTTAAAAAACGTAAAAAGTTAATTCAGAGTGTCATTTATTATTCAACCCCTCAAACCACAAGAATTCTGTTTGGTCCCCCTAAAGTATTAAGAAGTAGTTCAGGCACCAAGAATAATGAGCTTCACATGTGTGGATTAAAGATCTCTTTTGCCAGCCTTTTCTGACTATTTAAGACCCTCCCCAAACTTGTGAACAGCACTCAGACATGGTAAACATGGGAAAGACAAAGGAGCATTCCAAGGCCATTAGAGACGAGATCGTGGAGGGTCACAAGGCTGGCAAGGGGTACAAAACCCTTTCCAAGGAGTTGGGCCTACCTGTCTCCACTGTTGGGAGCATCATCCGTAAGTGGAAGGCTTATGGAACTACTGTTAGTGTGACACCCCAGGGGTCTGGTTGCCACAGTGATAGAGATATTACGTCTGAGAGCAGGTGGGAGGTCTCTTGGTCAGGAATCCTATGCATGCCACACCTCCTGCCCAGTCCTGGGAGGGGAAGAACTTCCCCTATATAAACCTAGGGCTGAGGCAGGGTTAGTGAGTAGAGAAGAAGTAGAGACAGAGAAAAGAAGCAAATATAGGAACAGAACATCAGGAGCTCTGTGGGAGCAGTGTTACAAGGAGTCAGGGGCTGGCAGCTGCAGAGCTCGCCCTGACTGAGAAGATTTCTTACCGGACCCGGAGTCCGAGGCTGTGGGGACTAACTCCTACCCAGCAGCAGAATCCGTCAGGCAGGGGATTCCAGGTCCTCTGGCCAAGAAACCCGAGTCACCGGCCATACGGGTGAGCACCACACGGTACACTCAGGGACGTGGGCTACTTATACCCGCCTCTAGCAAGGTAGCCAGAAGAGTACAGTTAGTTTGGGAGGCCTACAACTCCGCCTGGCCAGGGGAGATCCCATCTGCTCAAGGACTGACCAGGCCCCAATCGCTAGCCAGTACTCTGGGAGGGTCTATCTTTGTCACCAGTAAAGACCCTGAACTACACCGTACCGTCTCCGAGTGGTTCCTGCTACCCCCATCATCCACGTCGGCTGCCCTGAGGCCATACCCCTGCACAATCCTACCACCGGCCTCAGCGGTCTGCCCTGCAGCAGCAGCTCCTTAGCTGTACTCAACGGGTGGCGTAGTCGTCCAACATCTACCGCTGCTACATCGCCGCTCAGTTTGACTCCCTGGGCACGGACCGGGTCACCGCCACGAGACTACAACCCTCAACAGATCCGGCTCCGGGTAAGCTCCCGCGTGCGCAACGCAGCACGACACAGGCCCAGGGGCGCGTCATTAGCCTTCCACGGCCAGGACAGCCTTTGAAAGTGTCCTCCCGTGCCGAGGCCAGGCTTGTCCGAAGAGTCAAGGCTAACCCAAGGACAACAAGGAAGGAGCTCCGGGAAGATCTCATGGCAGTGGGGACATTGGTTTCAGTCAATACCATAAGTAACGTACTCCACCGCAATGGTCTCCGTTCCAGACGAGCCCGTAAGGTACCTTTACTTTCAAAGCGTCATGTCAAGGCTCGTCTACAGTTTGCTCATGATCACTTGGAGGACTCTGAGACAGACTGGTTCAAGGTTCTATGGTCTGATGAGACCAAGATCGAGATCTTTGGTGCCAACCACACACGTGACGTTTGGAGACTGGATGGCACTGCATACGACCCCAAGAATACCATCCCTACAGTCAAGCATGGTGGTGGCAGCATCATGCTGTGGGGCTGTTTCTCTGCCAAGGGGCCTGGCCATCTGGTCCGCATCCATGGGAAGATGGATAGCACGGCCTACCTGGAGATTTTGGCCAAGAACCTCCGCTCCTCCATCAAGGATCTTAAGATGGGTCGTAATTTCATCTTCCAACAAGACAACAACCCAAAGCACACAGCCAAGAAAACCAAGGCCTGGTTCAATAGGGAAAAAGTCAAGGTGTTGGAGTGGCCTAGTCAGTCTCCTGACCTTAACCCAATTGAAAACTTGTGGAAGGAGCTCAAGAATAAAGTCCACATGAGACACCCAAAGAACCTAGATAACTTGGAGAAGATCTGCATGGAGGAGTGGGCCAAGATAACTCCACAGACCTGTGCCGGCCTGATCAGGTCTTATAAAAGACGATTATTAGCTGTAATAGCAAACAAGGGTTATTCCACAAAATATTAAACATAGGGGTTGTATAATAATTGACCCACACTTTTATGTTTAAAATTTAATAAAATTCAACTGAGCAACATAACTTTTTGGTTTGTAAGATTTATGCTTCTGTTCATAAAACCTACTCTCGTTTGCAGTTTGAAGGCTCTAACTTATTTGCATCTTATCAAACCAGCTAAATCTGCAGGGGGTTGAATACTACTTGTAGGCACTGTATTTACAAATAAAACACCCCTCCATGTGGCCCATTGGGACCCGGAGGGGCCACGCTGACAGCTCTCATCTACCACCAGTGCATCGCCGGGTGCTGATAAGAGTATACATTACTGATAGCACAGATGAGTTATAATCTCCTTCTCTTTTATACCATCTGCAGGGAGAATGTAATCTTGGAAGTAATCACCCTTTTCTTCCCTCTGCTAATTATAACCTCCCCGGTTCTCGCAATAGTCACAAAATGCAATACCCCCTCCCCACTCTTTTATATTCTGTCTCTCACTGCTTCTGCCCTTTAAAACCGAAGCATTTGGTCTGAGTTCTGCTATATATCCTTAAGACGCCCGAATCCTTATAAGGTCACAGAACAGATCATTCCTCTATAAAATATCAGCTGTTTAACCCACTGTTGGCCAAAATGGCTGAATGTAATAGTGCCATAGTCCAATGTCATTTGTGTGAATATATAATAGTGACAGATTGCATCAATATTTCGAGGGGCACTTAAAGGGAAACTAAACTTTGGATTAAGGTACAAGGAAACATGTAAAAGGTTAAATAATTGTCTAAAAACATGAAACCATGGGATTATACTGTCTGCTTTGAGATTGTTTAATCTGCTACATAGACGCTCGATGAGCACCATTAATGGTGGACAGTGCCCAAAAGGGTTGACCACACTATTTATTTACAGTGACATCAGGGCCAACCTCAAGGTCACCATCCAGGTCAGATTAGTGGTAATGTTGTAAGGGGCTGAGTTGCAAGCCAATTAAAAAGGAGACTGCTGCCACCCCTGCCTGAGCAAATCAGAGGTGATGGGGTTCATACAGATTCACTAAGGGCAAAGAAACAAGTCCTAAAAACTCTGAATAGGCCCAACAGTCATTTCCCACCCTCCAGCGCCTCTCTCCATACCTCTTCTTCTCCAACAGTAACGTGATGCTTAACTGCATCAGCAAAATTCATGTTGTCCCACAGAAGCACCCTGGACATCAGTATGGACTGGAGGAAGACTGACACTTGTTGCCCATCTATATTCTTACAAAGCCAGTGCTTTCTACTGTGTCCTCCCTCATCCACCAAAACCTTCTGACTCCTTCTCCTGACCCTCATCCTCACATGGAATGAATACCACCTTCTGTGGCACTGTTAATTTGGGTACCGTACTATACTATCTACGCTCTATCTGAAATTATTATTTGTACACTATAGAGTGAGGAAGAAAGCACTGCAAAGGGCATCATGATTTATTATCAGGGCGATCGGAAGACATTCATCTTGTATTGAGAACTTCAACTTCAAAACTTTTGTTGTACTGTCAAAATGTGGCTACATTCTTCCAGGTGGACACAGATCATCTAATCCCTGCCAAAGAAGACTGGAAAGTGGGTGAAATAAACGAGAAAAATTCTCACCAATCCCCAAAATGCTCCCCCTACAAATTGTTTGGGTCACTAACAGACATTTTCGGCTAAATGGCTAAAATATCTTCAAAACTTTTTGTCAAAAGAGTAAAAAATGACATAAACAGGTCTCACATAGCTTATTTTGTGTAATCAAAACACATCTTGTACTGTACTGTATCTGTGTCTAACTCCATGGTCCTGGATTGGTTATCTAGAGGACTTCAGATCTCTTTGTTCTTTCAATATTCTAACACTTAGGTGCATCTAAAGCGGCTTTCCAACAAGAATGAGTTAGAGGGTCCAAACATGAGTCCAATTGGTGTAAAGGACTGGGTGGTGGAACCGCTGTGCCAAGACCCGAGGAGAGCTTGGAGGGGTGAGACTAAGCGCCACACCAAGGCTAACCCCCGATGCACGGCAACTGACGGTGCCACGATGAGGAGAGCCCGGGAGGCGAGATCAGGTGCAACACCAGGACTGACCTCGGGTACACGGGAGCTGACCCCCAAGGGACAGGTAGCTGAGACGGCCTGGTAGGAGAGCACAGCTGATACAGACAGGCACGGAAAGAACACAGGAACCACAGATGCAGATGAGTCCGTCTGATACACAGACTATCAAGACTGGTGCATGCGAATCCGGCTGATAGACTAGAACAGGCACTTCCCATCAAGTGGAGGTGCCTTAAATAATAAGTGTCTCCCAGCCATTGGCTGGGGACACTTAGGACGATGAGCACTGTCCCTTTAAGAGGGCAGGACCGTGCGCACCCTAAGCACAGAGCCCGGGGATCGGCGAGCCATGTGCAGACCCCGGACAGTAGAAGGAGAAGGAGGAGGGAATGCAGGGCTGCGGCACTGAGTGAGTCGGCATCTCTACCGGGGAAGGGAGGCAGAGTGCAAAGACGCGGGCCCTACAATTGGTAACCATACGGGGCAGGTATGGGCACCCACCTGGTCTCCTATTATCCAGATAAACTGTAGCATGGCACAAACACCAAATGAAGGGTGTTCAAAGTTTTTTTTTTTGTTGGTTATCTGCTGAGGAACCATAAAATTTGGTTCTTAGTGGGCATTTACCTTTAAAGAACATGGGTGCTCATTCTGAGCTTAGCTGCATAATCACCATCTAGAAGTTGTCATTTTAGAGGACCTATGATCTCTTTGCTCTTTCAACATTCCAACATTTAGGTGCATCCAAAATTGTTTCCCAAACAAGAATGGGTGAGAGGGTCCAATTGTGGGTTCAACTAGTAACCAGATGGCCAGGTATGGACACCCATTTGGTCTTCTGTTAGCCACAAAAGTCTTGGCATGGCACAAACACCAAATAAAGGGTGGTCATCAAAGTTATTTTTGTTATCATAGACTTCAAAACCTTAGAATCTGGGTACTTGGTGGTCATTTGCCTTCACAGAACATGGGTGCTCATTCTGGCTTCCTGAACTTGGCTTCATGGTCACCATCTAGAAAATAGTTATTTTAGAGGACCTCTAATCTCTTTGCTTTTTCTACATTTCAACACTTACGCGCATTAAAAAACGGTTTCCCAACAAGAATGGGTGGGAGGGTCCAATTGTGAGTTCAACTGATAACCAGATGGGGCATGTAAGGGCACTCATTTAGTCTCCTGCTAGGCACAGAAGTCTTGGCATGGCACAAACAACAAAGGAAGGGTGGTCATCAAACTTTTAAATTAGAATTTGGGCTCTTAGCAGATATTTTCCTTCAAAGACCATGGTCACGCATTCTGCCTTCCTGAACTTGGCTTCATGGTCAAGATCTAGAAGTGTAGTAGATGCTTCCTTAATGAACCTTGAGCACAATTATCCATGTCTATGCCAATATGCCATTGACGATTGGGATATTCTAACCCGTGCTTGTGAGACAAAAAGCGGGAACAGTTCTACTCATTTTTGGAAGCCAAAGTCATAACCTAATGACCCAATGGTGAAAGTGTTACGTGTAAAAAAGGCTTCTGGGTTGTTTTTAATTCTGCTTAGAGTCAAACATAACTTGATTGTCTATCATAAAGCAGTATAAAATCCAATTTCTGGCAGTCCCTTCACCATGCTTTACACTACAGCCATGCATAATCAGATTTTCAGAAGTGTATGAGAGCAAAGAAATAGATTATTAGAGCGGAATGCGATGAATTGGTGAGATAAACCTCCCAAATTTTTGATAGCCTTGAATCCTGAGTGGAATGGCATGGCATCTTCTCTGCTGCAGAGGATGGCGGCATTAAGAGGAGTCCAGTACAGATGAGTATTACATTACCCAGCAACCTTTGAGAAGAATCTAATTATTACCTCTACATAATTTGGTTCCCAGAATTATAATTAGATTTTTTTTTTACCATTCGCGGGAATAGAAAAAGACAGGAAGAATTAATTTGGGAGTGTAAGCAGGCGGCTGGGCGGCAGGAGCGTGCACCATCTACATGAGATGTGTGAAGCTGGCTATCTTTCATCATTATGTCACATGCGTTAGACGTGCAGGTCTCTGGTTTTAGCTTATAGCATGAGATGTCTACAAGACAAATTAATCTGTCCCCGTGAAGATAAAGACATAGATCTGGAGGGAAGCCATTAGTGTTTAAAGGGACAGGACGCAGGACAGGGATAACTGAGACATACAGATCTGAAAGCCCATCTTGCAGAATTCACATATCGCATTTCAATATACTCGAGGCTCCTGGAAAAGCAGGAGACCTTCAGAACCCCTGGAAGATGAGGAAACCTTCCGTACTCCCGGAAAAAAATAGGAGAACTCCCAGACTGCAGGAAAAATGGTACACTTTTTGGACCCCCAGGAAGAGGGGAGACCTCCTGAACTTTCCTTTATTCCCTATATCCAATCGCTCACTCGCTCATGTTACCAGCATCTTAAAAACATCTGCGGAATCCGACCTTTTCTCACATTTGAAACTGCAAAAACTCTTTCTGTCACTCTTATTCAATCCTGTCTGGACTACTGCAACTCTCTACTGATTGGTCTCCCTATAACCAAACTTTCTCCTCTCCAATTTGTCCTGAATGCATCAGCCAGGGTCGTATTTCTGTCCCGCTGCTACACTGATGCCTTCACCTTGTGCCAGTCATTGCACTTGTTACTCTTCCGCTAAAGAGTGCAATATAAATTTATCTCTGTCACCCAAAAGGCTCTCCACAGTTTTGCATCACCCTAGATGTTCTCTCTCATCTCTGTCTGTCACCCTACCCATGTTCTGCAACTGATCTAATATTGCAGGAAAAACATTTCTGACTTTCTGGACCCCAGGGAAAAAGTGAGAACTTTTGAACTCATGGAGAAAAGGGGAGCCTTCCAGACTAACAGATAAAAGAAAGAGAGAAGTTCTAACTCATGAAAAAAGGAGGAAACTCCCAGACAAAAAGGAAAAACTTTCAGGGAAAAAAAGGACCTCTAAGATTCCTGGAAAAAAAGAGAGACCTCCCATATTGGAAGAAAAGTGAATTCCAAGAATAAAAAGGGACACTTTCTGGAAAATGAGGAGACTCCCGTACTCACAGTAAAAAGGAACACCTCTGAAACAAACAGAAAAAATGAGAGATATCCTAGAACCATGGACAAAAATAAATACTTGCTATACTCAGAAAATTGAGAGACCTCATAGAGTCAAGGAAATAGCAGACACCTCCCAGACTCACAGAAAAAAGAGTCCTCCCGGACCTCTAAAAATAGGGGGCACCTTCTGGACCTCTTAAAAAAGGGGAGACCTCCCTGCCTCACTGAGGTCTTGGCAAATATCCCAGGCATTACAGGTTCTTCCTAAAAAGCAGGGCTCCCTCAACTTTTTCATTTGTTGAAGGACCTCATCTGTTTATTGCCAAAATGAGCAATAACCAGAAAATCTCTTTAGTTAGGCTTATCTCAAAGATTAAACAATATCAGGAAGTATACAAATTCTGGATAACATTTTCGAATGTGGTACTGATCCCTTCCATCAGCTGACAACAGATCCCTCTTATATTATCTATGATCCCTCAGTGGGAGCCAGGTTACTGCCTTCCCCCAAATCTCAATGTCCCAGCCAGGCAAATGGGCTGTTTCCATTTTACAGGATGGTGATTTACAAGCGTTTACAGAAGATGACTGTAAAAATGTCTCCTCTGCAGACCATACAGATAATCCATGTACAACTGCTAGATAAATCTCCTGCATTCCCTCACTGTTCATACAAACAGGTGATATTCCCGTCAGGACATGGAAACTGTACATCTATTATCTATCTAATTATCTCTCTATCTATCACAGATGAGAGCTGACATTGCCATAGGCAGATATATTGGAAGTCCTGGATGTAGTACAAGAATGTTCTCCTACAAGGTGGTGGACATGGTCCTTGTGTAGCTGTTATGTTCTGCTACCAAAGCTAAGGAAAGAGAGGAGATCTGTCCCTACTATAGGACTCAGCTGAATCCCTACGATGTAACAGGGAACCTGATCCTGCGATCAGACCTGCTAAAGTCCTAATCTAGTCTGTACGAAGACCTATAGATGTGGGGAGGGAATCCCTACAAGTACTAAGGACTGGGAGGAATATGGGACACCTCCTAACAGAAATAGTAGCAGACAGACGAACAAACAAAATAGATAGAACATAGAGGTCCGTAGACCAAGCAAACTAACAGAGATAGATACAGAGCACAGGCTAGCTAGAAAGTAGATATACAATGAAGTCCAGCAAAGCCAGAAGGGCGGAGCAGGATTAAATAGGCCAACAAGGTCATGTGACCAGCAAAGGAAAAAAAACCTAACAGCAAGGTTCTAACAGTACCCCCCCTTCTAAGAGGATCCTCCGGATCCCCTAGGACCAGGCTTATCAGGAAATCTCCTGTGAAACGCTCTGATAAGTCTGGACGCGGAAACATCATCTGACCTCACCCAAGAGTTATCCTCGGGTCCGAAACCTTTCCAGGCCACAAGATACTGCAAACTACCTCTATACCGTCTAGAGTCAAGGATGCGAGAAATTTCATATTCCCCGTCCTCCACCACCGGAGGAACAGAGGCAGAGGCGTCACCATCCGACACAACAGCTTTTTTTAACAGAGAGACATGAAAGACCGGATTAATTCTCCAGGAGGTAGGAACCTCCAACCTAACAGCAGATTGGTTGACAACCTGAAGCACCTTAAAGGGCCCTACAAACTTGGGACCCACTTTCTTAGAAGGAATCCTCAACCGCAGATTCCTAGAGGACAACCAAACCATGTCACCAACAGCGAACAAAACCTCCTGTCGTTTCCTATCAAAGTAGTCTTTAGATTTTCTGTTGGCCTCCTGAAGATTACCACGCACATCCGTCCAAACTCTTTCCAAATCACTGGAAAAATTCTCCTCCTCAGGCACGGCAGATCCCAACTTGGAGAACGACCCAAACGACGGATGTCTCCCAGAACAACAAAAAAAAGGCGAACAACCAGCAGAAGAAGATGTATGATTGTTCAGAGCAAATTCGGCAAGTGGCAGAAACTCAGACCACCCCTCTTGATTGTCTGCCACAAAACAACGCAAGAACTGCTCAACATCCTGGTTTTTCCTTTCTGTCTGGCCATTAGATTCAGGATGATATCCGGACGAAAACGACAAATGAATTCCCAACCTGTCACAAAAGGCACGCCAAAAACGAGCCACGAACTGAGGACCCCTATCAGAAACAATGTCAGTAGGAACGCCATGAAGTCTGACAATTTCTTTGACAAAGGTCTTAGCGAGAGTTTTAGCGCAGGGCAGTTTGACGAAGGGAACCAAGTGACACATCTTGCTAAAACGGTCCACGACCACCCAGATGACAGTAAAACCCTCAGAGGGGGGAAGGTCAGTTATAAAGTTCATAGCCAAATGTGTCCAAGGAGCACTGGGGACCTCCAAAGGACAAAGCAACCCCGCAGCAGGAGTATGTGAGGACTTAGATCTAGCACATATAGTACATTGGCGCACCCACTTAATGACTTCCTTCTGCCATCCAGGCCACCAAAAACTGCGACCCACCAGTCTCTTGGTCTCAGAGATTCCGGGATGACCTGCCAACCGAGATTCGTGACACTCAACAAACAAATCTCTCCTAAAGGTCCCAGGCACAAACAACCTCCCATGGGGAGTGTTAGATGGGGCATTCTCCTGAGCTTTAAGAATCTCATCTTCCAAAACGGAGTCTAAAGCAGCTATCACAACACCTTCTTGTAAAATGTTTTCCTCTTTCTCAGCACCGACTATGGGAGAAAAACTGCGAGACAAGGCATCCGCCTTAACATTCTTAGTACCAGGGATGTAAGTAACGGAGAAATTAAACCGCGAGAAAAACAGTGCCCACCTAGCCTGACGGGCATTCAGGCGCTTGGCAGCATCAAGATATATCAGATTTTTATGATCCGTAAGAACCTGAACGGGAAATTCCGCACCTTCCAAGAAGTGGCGCCAGTGTTCAAATGCGAGTTTAATAGCCAATAATTCCCGATTACCAACATCGTAATTCAATTCAGTCTCCGAAAATTTTTTTGAAAAAAAGGCACAGGGATGTAATCCATCCCCGTTATCCTGAGACAATACTGCGCCAACCCCCACAGAGGAAGCATCAACCTCAACCAAAAACGGCCTAGTAACATCAGGCTGCATAAGGATGGGAGCAGAGGTGAACCTCTCCTTGAGATACACAAAAGCTTCAATGGCCTCAGAAGACCACTGAACCGCATCAGCATCTTTCCTGGTGAGATCGGTCAGAGGTTTGACAATACTAGAAAAATTTTTTATGAATTTTCTATAGTAATTGGCGAAACCCAAAAACCTCTGTATCGATTTCAAACCAATAGGCCTAGGCCATTCCTGCACAGCCTGAACCTTAACCGGATCCATCTCAAAACCTTTGCTGGAGATAATGTAGCCCAAAAAACTAATTCTCTGTACAGCGAACTCACATTTCTCCAGCTTAGCAAAAAGCGAATTGTCCATTAATAACTGTAATATCTCACGTACGCTCCGCCAATGAGACTCCAGATCCGGCGAATAAATCAAAATGTCATCCAAATACACAACCACATTTTTACCGATCAAAGGTCTAAGGATGTCATTAATCAGATTCTGAAAAAATGCAGGAGCATTAGTAAGACCAAAAGGCATAACCAGATTCTCAAAATGACCCACAGGAGTGTTAAAAGCAGTCTTCCATTCATCACCCTCCTTCATGCGCAACAGATTGTATGCCCCCTTAAGGTCAATTTTAGAGAACCACTTGGCCCCCAATAACTGGTTAAACAGATCAGGAATCAATGGCAGTGGGTAAGGATTGCGTACCGTAATTTTGTTAATCTCACGAAAATCCAGACAAGGACGTAAACCGCCGTCCTTTTTTTTTTACAAAAAAAAATCCAACCGCCACAGGAGACTTAGAGGGCCTAATGTGACCGGCGGCCAAACTTGTCTGTATGTATTCCTCCAAAGCCTTCCTCTCAGGGATAGTAAGGTTAAATAAACGACTTTTAGGAAGAGTCGCTCCAGGGACAAATTCAATAGAACAATCATAGTCTCTATGGGGAGGCAAAACCTGCGATTCCTTCTCAGAAAAAACTCTCCAAAAATCCTGAATAGGAGCAGGCAATTCTCCCCTATCCAAAGCTGCAATACGCCCGTTACAACACTTGTCATAACATTTATGGCTCCAGGATTTAATTTCACTGGTAGACCAATCCAGTACAGGATTGTGAAATTTTAACCAGGGCAAACCCAATATTACTGGAGAAGGCAAGTTATTCAACACTACCAAATCCAATTTCTCATGGTGAACACCATTAATAGTGAGAGTAAATTCACTGACCTTGAGAGTAATATTCTTCAAAGGGGAGCCATCCACAGAAACCACAGCAATGGGGGATGATAAAGGTTCAGGTTTTAAATTGAGTTTTTCCACGAATCCCCCATCAATTACATTCAAAGTAGACCCGCAATCAACAAACACCCGAAATTCCATTAATTTTTCCTGAGCAATCGTGGAAGCAGCTAAAAATATACCCTTGGAATTTAAACAGGCAATACGGGCGTGACTGACCATTTTTTTTTCTTTCTTCATACGAAGCTCACAGCCTTTAATCAAATGACCAGATTTTCCGCAATAGAAACACAAGCCTTCCGAAAAACGACGGTCTTTTTCTTGAGAGCGAGGTGCCACCGATCCAATCTCCATCGGTTCACCACTGTTAGTACACACATTATCATAACCAGAAACTGACATAGCAGAGGATTTGCTCTCATTAACCCTAGCACGCAGTCTTCTATCCACCCGTATAGCTAATTGCATAGCCTGTTGCAAATCCTCAGGTGTAGGATAAGCAATTAGCAGGTCTTTAACCCTTTCACTGAGCCCAGCAAGAAATAGACTTTTCAGAGCAGAATCGTTCCACCCTGTTTGAGTGGACCAACGACGAAAATGAGTACAATATTTTTCCACATTACCTGATCCTTGCTTTAAACGTCTCAACTCAGTCTCAGCTGATGCCACACGGTCAGGATCATCATATAATAGTCCTAAAGCAGAAAAAAAACTATCCACTGATCTGAAGCATGTATCACTAGGTTGCAAAGAAAAGGCCCACTCCTGAGGCTCTTTGCGCAAAAGTGACATTATGAACCCTACGCGCTGGGATTCATCCCCAGAGGACTTGGGTCTCAAACGAAAATACAATAAGCAAGCATTTTTAAATGAAAAAAATTCTCGATGTTCACCAAAAAATAAATCCGGCAAACATACCTTAGGCTCCAAGAAATATGCTCCAGGACAGTTACTCACGTGCTGACGGAGCTCGGCCACTTCCAGAGAGAGTCCCTGCAGGTGTTTAGCCAAATCCTGAACCGACACCATGATGGAACAAAAAAAAATCTTTCCTTAGAGAATTTGCAGGCTGGACTTACTGTTATGTTCTGCTACCAAAGCTAAGGAAAGAGAGGAGATCTGTCCCTACTATAGGACTCAGCTGAATCCCTACGATGTAACAGGGAACCTGATCCTGCGATCAGACCTGCTAAAGTCCTAATCTAGTCTGTACGAAGACCTATAGATGTGGGGAAGGAATCCCTACAAGTACTAAGGACTGGAAGGAATATGGGACACCTCCTAACAGAAATAGTAGCAGACAGACGAACAAACAAAATAGATAGAACATAGAGGTCCGTAGACCAAGCAAACTAACAGAGATAGATACAGAGCACAGGCTAGCTAGAAAGTAGATATACAATGAAGTCCAGCAAAGCCAGAAGGGCGGAGCAGGATTAAATAGGCCAACAAGGTCATGTGACCAGCAAAGGAAAAAAACCTAACAGCAAGGTTCTAACAGTAGCACCCTGAGGGCTCGGTTGCTACAGAGGTATTGCATCTCATCCAGATGTGCGATACCTCACTTCCAGGTAAGGATGAAGTGTGGATCAGGACCCCGACAGCTGCATGCATTACACCACATTTCCGGGGGACAGGGCGACCGATATGCTCCAAGCAGAGCGCGACAGTCCCTGTCCCTGGCTGGAGTGGGGGGAGGGAACACCGAGGAAGGGGGAACCCTGTAGTGCAGGAGCAGGGAGAGAGCAGTTCCTGGGTGCACCTAGAGGGAGGTATAAAAGGGGGGCACCATCTTAGATCAGTGTTCAGTTCAGTTCAGTCAGACAGAAGAAGAGGGAGCAGGAGGTGGGAGCAGAGGCTCTGCATGGGCTCTGCTCCGCAGGCAGGCCTAAGAGAGAGGCCGGAGCCTGGAGGAAGCAGAAGGGAGGAAGAAGGAAGAAAGAGGAGCGGAGGAGGCTCCAGGAACAAGGAACGAAGGGACCCCAGGGGTGTGGACCGGCGAGTAGCCACCGCACGCCCGAATCTACCTGCGTAGAAGGGTCAGGCCAAAGGGGGAGACCGGTCCCTGAAACTAGTGGAGGCGGGGAACTACCCTCAGCTAGAAACCGGAGGCTGTGACATTTCACGTGGCGCAGCCCCTCGCTATACCCGCTAGGAAGGCACCACATAGGGTCAGGGAAACTGGCACCAAGTTTACCAAGAGAAGGCCCGAGGCAGCCGGACAGAAGCGAGGTCACTGGCGGGGTATGACAGGCCAGAGAAAGGACACACAAAGGGGGTCCTGTGAAATACTCCGGAGATACCTGGGAGTCGGCCGAGCCCCTCACCTGGTGAGCACAGTACGACGTGGGCAGCCGTTACCTGCAGAAGTGGTCTGGATAATAAGAACTGTGAGTAAAGACCCTGGACTGCATCACTGACTCTGTGTCGTCATTGCTATCCCTGCACCATCACCCCCATCCTCCGCATACACTGCCCTGAGGCTACACTCCTCTCGTGGGGAGTTGTATTACACTCTGCTGCACCCACAACACCAGCCTCAGCGGTCCGCCCTGCAGCGGCGGTTCATCCTGACCGCAATCCACGGGTGGCGTAGTCGGACATTTAATATCATAAAAACCACATAAATAGACCGCCATTTGAGTTGACCACCCTGAGCCACGGGACCGAGTCCCCGCCACACAAGGACTACAACCCCCAGCATCCGCAACGGGTCCGGTTCCGGGTATCCTCACACACGCGCGCCCCAGGGGGCGCGTCACTTGTATTACTATATCAGCCAGTGTATCAAGGACAATCGTTTCATAAATATAATAAACGCCATTTCTAAGTGGTCTCATTATCAGGAGTCGATATCTCCTTCACAAGGTGCCAGTCTCAATGCCAGTCTGCAAAACATTCCCCAGAAGTGACTTACAAAGAAACAAACATGGGCAGAAGAACACTTCTTCAACTTCTTTGAAGGACGACTCGTCACACACAAAACACTGACAGAGATGATTATGTTCTTATAGTCCGCGCTTCTGCTGCCTGCTGGTACAATGACATGAGGACATATACTAAAAGCTGCTAGAACCCATGGCTACTTTATCATTATGATATAACTATACAAAATGGCATAGGACACAATCGGTAGAACATTTTGTGGCCATGAGTAACTTTTGGAAAGTTGGAAAACAATATATCTGATGTAAGACACCAATTTGGCCCAATCCAAATTTCATCCAATAATCTAACCTCGTGTGTGGCCACCATGCCCAGAAACAACTTCTCATCTGAAGATCATAGGGGGGCCTAAACTCATTTCATGCTTAATGCCACCCAGAAACCCTAACAAATGAGATGATCATCTTGGTATTTTGGAGTAAACTTTTTAGAACGGAGTCATCCCGTTTTCTTTTACCATGGTTTTAGTATAACGACTCCACATTGGATATACAGAGGGTTATGGTATATTGATGACTTTTTTTTAACATCTGTCATCTTTTGCAGGCTTTGGTCCAGATAGACCTGAGTAATTGATTTTTTTCATCAATGAGACGAGGTCCTCTGTTGACTCAGACATCAGCTGGAAGATATTGTTGTGGTCCTAGGGTGACTAATTCTGGATTTCCACACTTTGATTTCACCCACGTTATTCTCAGGCTCTCACAATACATTAGTGGCCAATAAAATGCTTATTAGGAGTCGGTGAACTGAGTCGAACTGAGTTTATCGCAGGAAAAGTGATTCATGACCATGGCCTTGGGAGATAGCAGGAAATAGAATGTTTAATAATGCGAAGGCCGTTTTCAAAAACTGGTGTACAGGTTACTGTGTTGTATGGAACACGACCTAGAGAACCCAAAAGAAACATCGCATCTATATCCGCAATCTTCTTTAGCACTCGTTCTCCACTTGAAACTCTTTAGCTGTCGAGAAACGACTACTAGCATAACATGAAAGCCACTGCAAAAAGAAAAAGTACCTCTAACGTTACCTAAATCCCCAAGCCATAAAATCCAACAAGAGTCAAAAATCAGTCCTCTTCCTAAATCTTACAAAGGCTACTGTGGGTCTTGGTGACTGCCAAATTCAAGGGCATAGCTAGAAAGCAGGCTATAGGGGCATGAGCACCAGGTGATAGAGATAAAAGCCACTATTGACATTGTGACCATTGGCCACCTCACTTACCATGTCAGTACCTGTTAATACCTTGCAGGTAGGGGAATGTCAAAAGCAGGAGCAAAGCTATAATGTAGGCTGCATGGGTATGTTCACCGGTTGACAGAGATGAAAGTCGCTACTGATGTGGTGCCCATCAGACATTCCATAGACCACATTAGTACCTGCCAATACCTCATAGGTAAGAGCAAACCAAGGGCAGGAGCATAGCTAGAAAGGGTGCTACTCGGCAATGTGCACGGGGTGACAGAGATGGGAGTCAGTACTCATGTGGTGCCCTTTAGTCACTCCATAGGCCAGGAGTGCATCAGTCCATTTATTTAGAATAGGACGCATACCCGATACCTTCCAATAACAGGCAGGAAGAGGCATGCCAAGGGCAAAGTCATAGCTAGAAAGAGATGTAGTCTAGTATGAGCACCAGGTGATGGGGATGAGATTCGTTACTGACATGGTGTTCATTGACACTCCAAAGGCCACGTCTGTTCCTGTTCTATTGATTAGAATAGGATGTGTACCCAGTTCCTGTCCATACCTGACAGGTAGGCAACAAACATCACATTAATAGCACCTCCTGATGAGGAAGTGAGAGTTGCTGAAAACCTACCCATGGTCAAGGGGAAAGCCAAAGACTTGTATATTGCTGTACTACGAAGGCCAAAACCTAATTGGAACTATTAACTTTTTTCATATTGTATCCTAGCCAGGCCTAAAGAAGGGGAAAGTGAGCTAAAAAATGAAAGATTATCAAAGATGAGAAGCAAATAAAAAAAAAAGACAGTTATAGCCCAGCCTTTAAGTGTTTAAAATTGTTTTGGCTCTACCTTCTACAGCTCAAATATCTGATTCTTGTACCTCAAACACACCCTGAAAGTGAGTTTGGCCACCCCTGTGCTTAGTCTACCCATGGTATTGCAGTAGCTGTAATAAACCATTATTATTATTTAATGGTCTTCGGCTCTGTCTCGAGCCATGGTGACTTGATGGATGAACGCACTATAGGAAGATGCAAGACTAGGTAGCTCTACCAGGGTCTTTTCCACTGTTATCTTGATGGTATCAAGCCATCAGGTTGTTGTTCTTCCTCTTCACCTTGTTTCATCTATTCTTCCGACCATGATGTCCTTCTCCATTGATTGCTACAACAACTCATTAACCCCTTCTCTAATTCCAGGCAACCCCTTTAAGATCATATCCCTGCATTTTAGCTACTGTAAGAAATGTCTTTCGACTTCAAATTGCTCCTTCTATTAACGAAGGACATTACACAATGCCTCCAATCATCAGCCTGACACATTATAATATCTAATGACCACCCAAATGAATATTAACCACCCCACCCGCTTTCATTTAAAACCTTTTAATGTAGTTGTAAGCCCCCAAATTAATATTTAAGACTGAGTAATAATCATATAAATCCTCAGCCTGCGACACTTGAGCAGTTCGGTGGTTATCCCTTAATTGGATGGAGAAGATGACATGTCTATTAGTGAGGTGAGGCCGAAGCGAGATAATACAGGACGGGACTTATCAGAGACGCTTCACTTAATGTACTTGGAGACAATGCTTCAATGATTCAATTAAAAACTGGAAATGGGAATTAGGATTCACCACACATCGGGGAGAAGAGAATGACTTATTGCACTCGGAGGAATACCAATATATACAGGAAAAGGTCTTATAATTCGGAAAATCTATAGACAGATGCCAGGTTATCGGCACATCATGCAGGTCCCAGGATGGTAACTATCTACCAGTGAGCTGTCTCGATTGGCTGAAGGAGCTGGGAATCCAGAGACTCTCATTGGCTGACGAGCTAAAATGGTTGGAACCACCTCTGAAGAGCTATAGCCTTCAAACTTCTGTATTTTAAAGGACATTATGGAGGCAGAGTACATCAGAAAGAACTACCTTGGCTCATTAATGTCATAGGCTGATGAATCGGCTTAAAATAATTAAAAAAATATAATATATTTTTTTAGATCAAATTAAAAGGTTATATTTTTATATGGTCACAGAATCTGTCTGTGCATTATATAACTCTTATAATGTAAGATGGTGAAGTTGTATGGGAGAGGCAATTGGGGGGGTTTCGATGTCATTGTCACATGACCACCTTAGCGTGCAACCATACGTAGACAGCAACTAGGGGTCAACTGGCCCAGGTTGAGGTTGGATGAGCCCATATCTCACAACAAGGACAAGGAGCCAACTTGATTATCTACCCCAGCTAATATAATAGATAGAAACTTCCTTTGACTTTAACACGTAGAACCAAACGCATGTATGACCACCTATTCCACGTTCACCATCAGGTCAATCATCTTTTCCTAGAAAATGGAGTCCCATGGATAAGTGTTAGTCCATAAATTCTGATTTCTAAAAGTTAACTAAAAAATTATAGGGCCCAAAGCAAAAGCTGAAAAGCTTTCCCCACGTCAAATAACAAATGTAGTCTGATTTATGCAAGTGTGTATTTCACAAGTTCACAAGTGGGCATGCCGAATGAGCCACAAAATTATGATAAGGAGCTGAAGGCTACCTTGGGCCACTAGATACCAAAGTGGATTGGACTGGGCAGGAAAAAGTAGCTTATGGAGGCCCTAGTGCCTGTGAATCGTGTGTCCTGCTTTTTAATACACCTCGTTTCAAATTACACAAATGCTATTTTTCTCAGATTTTCCTAGTCGATGCAAATGAGTTATTATAATGTTCAAATCATCAACCTTTAGAGTATAAATCTAATTTTATTGGACAAACCTCCCGATAACAGGATTTGTTTTCAAAACTAAAAAAACTCAGTTCCAAATTACTACGCGCAACCGTTTCCAAACATTTTATAGGTTGTGAGGAACTGAAAATAGTCATTTGTTGAATTTGCAGCATTAAGAGGTCACATTTGCAGAAAACAAAAGAGTTTTCTATAAAAAAAAATCTTACCAGGCCAACTTACATGTTAATATAGGACCCGTCTTTGACATCATCTTCAAAATTCTTGCATACATTGAACTTGTGAGTTTTTGGATAGTTTCTGCTTGAATTGTTTTTGCAGGATGTCAGAATAGCCTCCAAGAGCTGCAGTTTTGATGTGAACGGCCTCCCACCCTCATAGATATTTTGCTTGATGATACTCCAAAGGTTCTCAACAGAGTTGAGGTCAGGGGAGGATGGTGGCCACACCATGAGTTTCTCTCCTTTAATGCCCATAGCAGCCAATGACTTTGAGGTATTCTTTGCAGAATGAGATGGGGCATTGTCATGCATGAAATGGATTTTGGTACGGATGACACGGTTCTTCTTTTTGTACCATGGAAAAAAGTGGTCAGTCAGAAACTCTATATACTTTGTGGGGGTGATTTTCACACCTTCAGGGACTCTGAAGGGGCCATCTAGCTCTCTCCCCATGATTCTTGGCCCAAAACATGACTCCGCCACCTCCATCCATCCAGACCATCCAGGGTTGTGCAATGCTCATCAGTAAACAAGACTATTTTAAAATCAATCTTCATGTATGTCTGGGCCCACTTCAACCTTTTCTGCTTGTGAGCACTGTTTAGAGGTGGCTGAATAGGAGGTTTATGGACAACTGCAAGCCTCTGGACGATCCTACATCTTGAGGTTCATGGGACTCCAGAAGCACTAGCAGCTTCAAATATCTGTTTGCTGCTTTATTTTAGAAGCTGCTTTCTTAATCCGATGAATTTGTCTGACAGAAACCTTCCTCGTTACGCCTTTATCTGCACAAACCCGTCTGTACTCTGTATCAGCCACAAATCTCTTCACAGTACGATGATCACTGTTAAATTTTCGTGAAATATCTAATGTTTTCATGGCTTGTCCAAGGCATTGCACTATTTGATGCTTTTTGGCAGCAGAAAGATCCTCTTTCTTTCCCATATTGCTTCAAACCTGTGGATGCTTAATAATGTGGAACGTCTTTCTTCAGTAGTTTTCCTTTAAATAGGCACCTGGAAAACTAATTATCACAAGTGTTTGAGATTGATTTCAGTAATCCAAGAGCCCTGAGACACAAACCATCCATGAGTTTATGTGAAAAAACAAAAATTACATCTTTATGACTCTTAAATTCAACTTGAATAATAATGTGGAACCTGTGTAGGCCTTCCATAATGACACCCTATCATAGTCATAAAGGTTGATCACAAGTTGAAGGGTACTTAAAGAAATCTTGCCTGCTCCGGAATAATATAGTTGTAATTTACGCCTGATTTTCTTCTAGTGAGAGAACGGTATCCCTTTACATACGGTATTATCTGAGGTCTCATGAGTTACACGATAAGCCCGGTCACCTTACGGGTAGCAGCCGCGGCCCGGGAAACAAATGATCCAATCAATCTTAACGATACAACTTGTTTATTACAAAGAGCGGAATGGGCCTCCTAAGTCCTTGTGTACACATCCTATAATGGCTGTACTTCACGTTTTATGTCCCGCTGCCTGCGTTTATCTTGGCTGTAATGAATCCCTGACCGGCGCGCCTGCAATGTATTTTCACAAATAGATAAAGTGCCTTGACACGTCGTCTCCAACATCCCTGTTCCAATTATAGAAGTGACTCGGTGACGTGAACCAGGTAACAATAGGGTCTGTGCTCGTGAGATGAATTCTACAAGTAGCTCCAGGGCTCAGACTCGAAACATGGTGAGATCCCAGGACTATAATGTCTTTATTGAGTGAAGTGAGAGGGCATTCTCGTGAATATGTACAGTTGAGTCAAAACCCTCTTTTGGAAGAGATTTGAGATGACCTGTGGTAAATTTCCTAAGGGTCTTGAATGACATACAAATTGTCATGTAACACTTTCGCTTACTACTTTGGAAAAGACTATGGTCGCTAAACGCATACACTGGATGGGATCAAGAAGGGCGGAAAGGCTCGTGGATCTTGATCCCATAAAGGAGGTATGGACTTTCTTGATCATATCGCAAGAGAACTTACAGATTGGTGGATGTTAAGAAACTTCCCAGGAATCTGCGAATCCACCTGAAATCTTTCAAAAAGAAGTGCTTCCGGAGGGATTTTTTCATGGAAAGAGTGTAGTGGAGGGTGCAGAAAAGCCATGGGGTGAAAGAGCATGGAATAAGCATGGTGAGGGTGTGGAAGGGGCATAGCCTTTAAATGGGAGTGCTTATGATGAAAACATTTCTATTGGGGTGCTTCATGTGGGGCATGCTCTTTTTCCAAACAAGCTTGCTGGAAAGGTGCCAAGTGAAAAACGAACTCGAAGTTCAGGCAAGGACCGTAGGACCAGGACAGAGAAGAAAGTGATGACTCGTTGGGGGAAATAGAGATGAACATGGCCAGGAGCAGCCACTGAAGGGCAGAAAATGGCCAGGAGACATCATGGAGGAGCAGAAGACAACCAGAAGCAACCATTGAGTAGAAGATGGCCTAGAGACACCACTGAAAAGCGGAAGATGGCAAGAGCACATCAGTAAGGAGCAGAAGTTGGCAAGGAGACATCATTCAAGAGCAGGAGATTAAATGTTCAAAAATATGGGCTATTGATGATCATTTTAAGGCTTGGCCAACTCTTTGGAGAGGCTCCTGGAAAGAGGCAACATCTCTATATTTCCAGGATAGTTGGCAAATTACCTAAGTGTACACTGAAGCCCTCAACTTAAAACAATAAACCTTCACAGTAGGTTTCTTGTGCGTCCCACCAGGATTCCAAGTCATTAACATCCAATCACATGTTCAGGGGACAGGAAATTGGGAGTTAAAGGCATGTGGTCCAAAAACAGTGTGGATATGGAGGAACAAAGCATTAAAATGTAAAAAAATAATGCAGACAGGCATCACCAAACGCTGTAGACTCAAGTGTGACTAATGTATGAAGACCTATATCAAATATCTATGCTGTAACTTGGCCATGAATCTGAGACCTCTCAAAAAGTTACATTCGACACCAAAATAACAAACAACGCTTATTTCCTAAAGAAGTCACTGAGAATAGTGATGGACCATGAAGTTCATGAAATGGTTGCTTGATATTTCACTCAAGATCTATAGAGAGAAATATAAGGTTTGTGTAGAACTTTCTTGTTCCAGGCTTTGCTTGGCACAGGCTGGCATTGTGCTCTAGCATTCTAATCAATTTTCCTGATTATTCCACACAGCATACATTAAGATGTTTTGTGCCCACTGCTTCCCTTTTGAAGGGGTTAAATACTGCAGGAAGATGACATACTGTAAGTTTGAGAGGTGCTAATCTTCTTGGAGACAGCTGTCCCCACCAGGTCCAGTCTCCGTTAAGTACCCCTGACAGGTTGCTCAGTTGACAGCTGCCCCTAGACCGCAGTTAGAGCACAGTTGTTTGAGCACAGATGCCCTCTGCTTCCGGCTCAAACCACATGTCGGGTAGATGAGATGATGTTGAAGAGACGGGTTTACAATAAACAGGCAGCTCTGTATCCCCAGGAATGCCTCCGTACACAGGGGAACTCAGGGATGGAGAAGTTACTCAGAAGCGTCCAGAAACACACAACACCAATGACTAGTGTTGAGCGATACCTTCCGATATCGGGAAATATCGGATCGGATTGGATCGGACCGATACCGAAAAAGTATCGGATATCGCCGATTCCGATACCGGAAACCAATGCAAGTCAATGGGACATAAATATCGGAATTAAAATAAACCCTTTCTTTCCTTGTAGGTTATTTCTACATGAAGGAAAACAACTAAGAATAATGTAGAATGTATTGGGGGAGGTGGGGGAGACAATAAAGGCATAGAGGTTTAGCCCAGTCAAATGGAATAGCAGGAATTAATATTTTTTTATTATGTTCTGAGTTACGGAAATATTAACTATGTTAAGTATTTTTATATTTTGTCAGATATTTATGTTTCACTACTTCCATGCTCTTCACCTTCTTTTTTACTTCTCCCACACTTTCTCCTTCATCATCCTCAGCATCTTTTTCATCCACTTCTTCTTCACCTTCTTCTTCTTCACCTTCTTCGTATTATTCTTTTTTTTACATTCTTCATATTCTACTTCTTCATCTTCTTCATATTCTTCTTCTTCATCATATTCTTATTTGTGACAGGCATTCCTGTAGTTGTTATCTATAAAAGGTTGGACATTACACCTTTCGTTCTGCCCGTCACAAAAGATTTACAACAGGATTTGTCCGCGTTCAGTTTGGCCTGCAGCAGCAGGTCTTTTCCAGGGGCACCACGAGGAGGAACGGACTCACCCCCATACACTGCTTAGTCATCTTCTGCTTATAATTTAGATATTATCTTTTGCTCTGATTTTTAGTCTTATGCTTAATGTTCTTCCGCTTTTTGTTCTGCAGCTTCTTGTATTTCTGCTTCTTGGTTTTCTGTCTCTTGTTTTTCTGTATCTTGGTGCTTGTCTTCTCTTCTTTGTCTTCTTGGTCAACTTCTTCAGGGTCATCTTCTTGGTCTTCTTCGGGGTGGTCTTCAGGGTCGTCGTCTTCGGGGGTCCTCGTCTTCGGGGTCCTCGTCTTCTTCGGGTTGGTCTTCTGGGTCCTCGTCTTCGGGGTCCTCGTCTTCTTCGGGGTGGTCTTCAGGGTCCTCGTCTTCTTCGGGGTGGTCTTCAGGGTCCTCGTCTTCTTCGGGGTGGTCTTCAGGGTCCTCGTCTTCAGGGTCATTGTCTTCGGGGTCCTCGTCTTCTTAGGGTTGGTCTTCAGGGTCCTCGTCTTCAGGGTCCTCATCAGGGAGATCCAGAGTGATTACCAAGAACCATTTCAAAAAGCTTGAACTTGGAAATGTAGCAGAAGGTACAAGAAAGCTGAGGAACTACCGAGGACCAGCTGACGGTACTGGAACCCGGATGGATAGCAGAAGGTACAAGAGCCAATGGAACTACCGAGGACCAGCTGATGTTACTGGAACTCGGTTACTAAGCAGGAGGTACCTGTGCCAGAAAGCACTACCAAGGACCAGCAGACGTTGGTGGAACTTGGATACCGAGAAGGAGGCACCTAATCCAAAGGCACTGCCGAGAACCAGCTGACGGTACTGGAACCCGGATGGGTAGCAGAAGGTACAAGAGCCAATGGAACTACCGAGGACCAGCTGATGTTACTGGAACCCGGATGGGTAGCAGAAGGTACAAGAGCCAATGGAACTACCGAGGACCAGCTGATGTTACTGGAACTCGGTTACTAAGCAGGAGGTACCTGTGCCAGAAAGCACTACCAAGGACCAGCAGACGTTGGTGGAACTTGGATACCGAGAAGGAGGCACCTAATCCAAAGGCACTGCCGAGAACCAGCTGACGGTACTGGAACCCGGATGGGTAGCAGAAGGTACCCATGTAAAAAAAAAGTTCAAGGCCGCGAGCCGGCCGCAGTTACCAAAACCCACAGTCCTACAGAGGGTGCTTGTCCTATTGGCACTATGGAACCAGCCTTCATTGCCAGATCCCGCAGCCCACATAGGAGTCACCTAAACTGCAGGCACCATAGAGTCGGCTAACCCGACCGCAACACGACAGGACAACGCATTGGAGGCAAAGTGACGTTGACACTACCCGGAAACAGCTGGCGTGCTGGAACCAGGCTGGGCAGGAGGGAGTACCCGTGCCAAAGACACTGCCGAGAACCAGCTGACGGTACTGGAACCCGGATGGGTAGCAGAAGATACAAGAGCAAATGGAACTACCGAGGACCAGCTGACGGTACTGGAACCCGGATGGGTAGCAGAAGGTACAAGAGCCAATGGAACTACCGAGGACCAGCTGATGTTACTGGAACTCGGTTACTAAGCAGGAGGTACCTGTGCCAGAAAGCACTACCAAGGACCAGCAGACGTTGGTGGAACTTGGATACCGAGAAGGAGGCACCTAATCCAAAGGCACTGCCGAGAACCAGCTGACGGTACTGGAACCCGGATGGGTAGCAGAAGGTACCCATGTAAAAAAAAAGTTCAAGGCCGCGAGCCGGCCGCAGTTACCAAAACCCACAGTCCTACAGAGGGTGCTTGTCCTATTGGCACTATGGAACCAGCCTTCATTGCCAGATCCCGCAGCCCACATAGGAGTCACCTAAACTGCAGGCACCATAGAGTCGGCTAACCCGACCGCAACACGACAGGACAACGCATTGGAGGCAAAGTGACGTTGACACTACCCGGAAACAGCTGGCGTGCTGGAACCAGGCTGGGCAGGAGGGAGTACCCGTGCCAAAGACACTGCCGAGAACCAGCTGACGGTACTGGAACCCGGATGGGTAGCAGAAGATACAAGAGCAAATGGAACTACCGAGGACCAGCTGACGGTACTGGAACCCGGATGGGTAGCAGAAGGTACAAGAGCCAATGGAACTACCGAGGACCAGCTGATGTTACTGGAACTCGGTTACTAAGCAGGAGGTACCTGTGCCAGAAAGCACTACCAAGGACCAGCAGACGTTGGTGGAACTTGGATACCGAGAAGGAGGCACCTAATCCAAAGGCACTGCCGAGAACCAGCTGACGGTACTGGAACCCGGATGGGTAGCAGAAGGTACCCATGTAAAAAAAAAGTTCAAGGCCGCGAGCCGGCCGCAGTTACCAAAACCCACAGTCCTACAGAGGGTGCTTGTCCTATTGGCACTATGGAACCAGCCTTCATTGCCAGATCCCGCAGCCCACATAGGAGTCACCTAAACTGCAGGCACCATAGAGTCGGCTAACCCGACCGCAACACGACAGGACAACGCATTGGAGGCAAAGTGACGTTGACACTACCCGGAAACAGCTGGCGTGCTGGAACCAGGCTGGGCAGGAGGGAGTACCCGTGCCAAAGACACTGCCGAGAACCAGCTGACGGTACTGGAACCCGGATGGGTAGCAGAAGGTACAAGAGCCAATGGAACTGCCGAGAACCAGCTGGCGGTGCTGGAGCCCAGGGTAAATACTAAAAACAGAAGAGCCAGAGGTGTATTTGGAGGAGGTTTTAAATCCGTACTACAGTGGATGTGGACAAAGCAGGAGAATTTGCCGGACACACAGCTGGGGATCAGCTGACGTTACTGAATCCCAATAACACTGGAGCAAGCGTTGACTGTGCAGACGGCACTTCTGAGCAGCAACTAGCGGTATTGGAGCCCAGGGTAAATACTAAAAACGGAGGAGCCAGAGGTGTAATTGGAGCAAGTTTTAAATAAGTAGCACAGTGAATATGGACAGAGCAGGAGAAATTGCCGTGAACACAGCAGGGGAACAGCTGACGTTACCGAACCCCAATAACACCGCAGCAAGTGTTGACTGTGCAGACGGCACTTCCGAGCGCCAACTGGCGGTGCTGGAGCCCAGGGATAAGAATGAAAACAGAGGAGCCAGAGGTGTAATTCGAGCAACTTTAAAATCTGTAGTAGTGAGAATGTGGACAGAGCAGGAGAAATTGCCGTCCGCACAGCAGGGGAACAGCTGACGTTACTGAACCCCAATAACATGGTAGCAAGTGTTGACTGTGCAGACAGCACTTCCGAGCGCCAACTGGCGGTGCTGGAGCCCAGGGATAAGAATGAAAACAGAGGAGCCAGAGGTGTAATTCGAGCAACTTTAAAATCTGTAGTAGTGAGAATGTGGACAGAGCAGGAGAAATTGCCGTCCGCACAGCAGGGGAACAGCTGACGTTACTGAACCCCAATAACACGGCAGCAAGTGTTGACTGTGCAGACAGCACTTCCGAGCGCCAACTGGCGGTGTTGGAGCCCAGGGTAAATACTAAAAACGGAGGAGCCAGAGGTGTAATTGGAGCAAGTTTTAAATAAGTAGCACAGTGAATATGGACAGAGCAGGAGAAATTGCCGTGAACACAGCAGGGGAACAGCTGACGTTACTGAACCCCAATAACATGGTAGCAAGTGTTGACTGTGCAGACGGCACTTCCGAGCGCCAACTGGCGGTGCTGGAGCCCAGGGATAAGAATGAAAACAGAGGAGCCAGAGGTGTAATTCGAGCAACTTTAAAATGTGTAGTACAGTGGATGTGGACAAAGCAGGAGAAATTGCCGTCCGCACAGCAGGAGAACAGCTGACGTTACTGAACCCCAATAACACGGCAGCAAGTGTTGACTGTGCAGACGGCACTTCCGAGCGCCAACTGGCGGTGCTGGAGCCCAGGGATAAGAATGAAAACAGAGGAGCCAGAGGTGTAATTCGAGCAACTTTAAAATGTGTAGTACAGTGGATTTGGACAAAGCAGGAGAAATTGCCGTCCGCACAGCAGGAGAACAGCTGACGTTACTGAACCCCAATAACACGGCAGCAAGTGTTGACTGTGCAGACGGCACTTCCGTGCGCCAACTGGCGGTGTTGGAGCTCAGGGATAATACTGAAAACAGAGGAGCCAGAGGTGTAATTGGAGCAACTTTAAAATCTGTAGTAGTGAGAATGTGGACAGAGCAGGAGAAATTGCCGTCCGCACAGCAGGGGAACAGCTGACGTTACTGAACCCCAATAACATGGTAGCAAGTGTTGACTGTGCAGACAGCACTTCCGAGCGCCAACTGGCGGTGCTGGAGCCCAGGGATAAGAATGAAAACAGAGGAGCCAGAGGAGTAATTGGAGCAACTTTAAAATGTGTAGTACAGTGGATGTGGACAAATCAGGAGAAATTGCCGTCCGCACAGCAGGAGAACAGCTGACGTTACTGAACCCCAATAACACGGCAGCAAGTGTTGACTGTGCAGACGGCACTTCCGAGCGCCAACTGGCGGTGTTGGAGCTCAGGGATTACAGTTCAGGTGGTAGAAACATGAACAGAACAGGAGACCTGGATACTGTTGCCAACCAATTATTTATTCTGGAAGAGGACTGGCAAATTCATGAGAGATCCAGGCCTTGTTCATTTTGAGAAAAGTAAGCCGGTCAACGTTATCGGAGGATAGTCGCATGCGACGGTCTGTTAGTACACCACCTGCGGCACTAAAGACGCGTTCCGATAATACACTAGCAGCAGGGCAAGCTAGCACCTCCAGTGCATACTGACTAAGCTCTGGCCATGTATCCAGCTTACAGACCCAAAACTTGAAGGGAGAAGAGCCGTCTGGGAGTACACTAAGAGGGCAAGACATGTAGTCTGTCACCATCTGACGGAAACGTTGCCTCCTGCTGACTGGAGCTGTCTGTGATGGTGTAGACATTTGTGGCGGCGGGGACACAAAACTTTGCCACATTTCGGCCATACTGGTCTTGCCTTGTGCTGAGGCGCTGCTTCTGCTCCCTCTTTGTGCAGAGCTTCCTCCACTGCCTCGACGCACTGAGCTGCTTTGTAAAGCACTAGCAGCACTGCTCTCGGTTGGAATGGAGAACATGATGGAATGCACCAGTGCGTCTTGGTACTCCCGCATTTTACGCTCCCGGTTCAATGGTGTTATGAGGCTTTGTAAGTTGTCCCGGTAGCGAGGATCTAGGAGGGTGGACACCCAATAATCAGCCGTGTTGAGAATGTGGGCGATGCGGCGGTCGTTTCTGAGGCACTGCAGCATGAAATCAACCATGTGCTGCAGACTGCCAACTGGCCAAGAAACGCTGTCCCCTGCTTGAGGCGTGATCTCTGCCTGCTCTGCATCACCCCACCCTCGCTCTAGATACTGACTACTAGAGCATTGTGTACCTCCCTCCTCTGGACAGATGTCTTCCTCATCCATTGACTCCTCCTCATCCTCCTCACAAAGTGTCCCCTGCCTAGGCCTTTGTGAGGAACCACGTTGCGCAGACTGTAGAGAAGCAGATGGCATTTGTGACTCCTCATCCTCCACCTCTTCCAAAACCTCGTCCCTTAGTGCTTGCAGTGTTTTTTCAAGCAGGCAGATAAGGGGGATAGTCATGCTGACTAGTGCATCATCTGCACTCGCCATCCGCGTGGAATAATCGAAGGCACGCAAAACGTGGCAAATGTCCTTCATAGAGGCCCACTCAGTGGTGGTGAAGTGTGAACGGCGCGCACTGCGACTTGTTTGCGCCTGCTGCAGCTGGTACTCCATTACTGCTGCCTGCTGCTCACACAACCTCTCCAACATATGTAACGTTGAATTCCACCTGGTGGGTAGGTCACATATGATGCGATGTTCCGGAAGACATAATCGGCGCTGCAGAGCTGCAATGCGTGATCTTGCATTGCTGGAACGCCGCAAGTGAGCGCACTCTATGCGGACCTTGTGAAGCAGTGCATCAAGATCCGGATAGTCCCTCAAAAAACTCTGCACGACCAAGTTGAGCACATGTGCCAGACATGGGATGTGAGTGAGGTTGCCTAGGCCCAGAGCTGCCACCAGATTTCGGCCATTGTCACACACTACCATGCCTGGCTGGAGATTCGCTGGCACAAACCACACGTCACTCTGCTGCTTGATGGCATTCCAGAGCTCCTGCGCTGTGTGGCTTCGATTCCCCAAAGAAATTAATTTTAATACGGCCTGTTGACGTTTGGCCACGGCTGTGCTCATATCGGTCATCATAACAGGTAACCGTTCACGGGTCGATGTGGAGGTAGACCGTGACGGCTCCTGCAGCGCTGATTCAGAGGAACTGGAGTATGAGGAGGAGTCAATGTGTACAGACTGGATTCCTGCAATCCTTGGAGTTGGCAGAACACGTACAGCGCCACTCTCAAGATCTGTACCCGGCTCCACAACATTTACCCAATGGGCAGTGAGGGAAAGGTATCGTCCCTGTCCATGCTTACTGGTCCACGCATCAGTGGTCAGGTGGACCTTGCTACTGACGGCGTTTTGTAGCGCATGTTTAATTTTTCCCTCCACATGATGTTGCAGGGCAGGGACGGCTTGCCTGCTGAAATAAAAGCGGCTGGGCACGTTGTATTGTGGGACTGCCAATGCCATAAAGTTACGGAATGTGTCAGTCTCCACCAGCCTGAATGATAGCATTTCAAGGGCCAGTAGTTTAGCAATGCCAGCATTCAGAGCCTGTGCTCGGGGGTGGTTTGCCGAGTATGGGCGCCTTTTCTCCCATGCCTGTGCTAACGATGGCTGTAGACTGGCCTGGGAGTGTGAGGATGACTGGGAAAGTGGTGCTGTGGGTGGAATTACACTGTGTCTCTGTACAACAGTGCCAGAGATTCTTCCATGGCGATCCTGTGAGGAAGCCGAACCAGCTGTGTGTGAGCTGGAGGAAGAGGCTACAACACGAGCTGAAGAGGTGGTAGGTGGCGCTGTAGGTTGGCCTAGGTCTTCAGTGTGTTTGTGTAACTCCACCACGTGCTTGGTCCGCACATGTTTCCACATATTTGTGGTATTGAGGTTGCTGACACTTTTCCCTCTTTTCACCTTCTGATTACACAGCTTGCATTTGACAAAGCAAATGTCATCTGCAACTGTGTCAAAAAAGGACCAGGCACTGCAAGTCTTGGGAGCGCCCGCTTTGGATTTTGGAAGAGCCATGCTCCTAATGGGTGCCGAAGTGGAGGCTACAGGCAACCAAGTCTGCCCCCTCCCTCTCCCTCCTTTTTGGGCCGTTCGGGGAATCTCTTCCTCAGAGCTGCTCCCACCACCTTCCTGTCCCTCACGCCATGATGGGTCAAGGACCTCATCATCTACACCACCCTCTTCAAACAACTGCTTCTCCTGGGTAGTCTCGACAGCACAGTACGCACCAGAAAGTGGCACCTGAGTCTCATCATCAGATGCGTACTGAGGTGTGCTGCTGACCATAGGCACTGGCCCACCCGCCTCTTCAGATTCAGAGAGACAAAACGGTTGCGCATCACTGCATACTACCTCTTCTTCAAATTCTCGAATTCTGCTTGGCTGGCCCCCTCTTTCCAAGCCAAGAGATTCAGAGAACAGAAGTAGAGATGGCTCCTGTCCAGGGCTCTCTGACTGCCTGGGCAATTTGGCAGGTGGTGAAGAGACAGATGGGTGCTCTTCAGTGCTCAGGACCTGAGAGGATCTGGAACTAATTGAAGTCGATGCGTTAGCTGCCATCCATCCGACAACGGCTTCAATTTGGTCCTCGCGCAGCAGTGGGGTACGGCTAGCTCCTACAAAGCTGCGCATAAAGGACTGTTCCCTGGTAAAACTGGGGGATGCTGAGTCACTGGTGCCCGCAGCAGGCACAGAATCCCCACGTCCTCTCCCTGCAGGCACAGAATCCTCATGTCCTCTCCCTGCAGAAACTCCACGCCCACGCCCACGACCACGACCACATGCCTTACTCCCTGCCTTCTTCATCTTGGTAGACTGATAAAGATAGGCAGAAAAGTACTAAGGGCTTAGTGTGCTTATTCCTGAACAGCTGCTAACAGGTATAAGAAACACTAATTTTATAAAGTGTGGACTAGACTTTAATATGAGCTAATGTGGCCTACACAACTGTAAAGTGGAGTGTTTGGTGAACTTTATTTAGTTTTTTTTTGTCACAAAAAGACACTGGATGTGCCTAAAGATGTAATAACGATAGTATCACAAACTTTTTGTAGCTATTACAATGTAGGAAGGTAACCTACAATGCAATAGATGAGGCTGCAAAAAATAGGCTAATACTAATCTGGCTGGGGCTGCAGGGCCCAATGCTGCAGAAAGGCTCCTCTATCTACTCCTATATAGTGTGTTTGGAATCAATTTAGCTGAATATGGATGGAACCACCACACTAATAGGAGATATCAGGAAAAATTATGAATTGGCAATAAAGGACAATGTATGAGGCAGTGACACACACTGAGTGCACTACAACCAGACGGGGTTGAAGCACACACTACAGGGTGAGCTGCACTCACACACCAGACCTTGCAGACAGCGGTGAACAGTACAGATGCAGAGCACTGTGCACTAGTGCTGCAAGACGGAAAAAAAATTCTCTATCTACTCCTATATAGTGTGTTTGGAACCAATTTAGCTGAATACAGATGGAACCACCACACTAATAGGAGATATCAGGAAAAATTATGAATTGGCAATAAAGGACAATGTATGAGGCAGTGACACACACTGAGTGCACTACAACCAGACGGGGTTGAAGCACACACTACAGGGTGAGCTGCACTCACACACCAGACCTTGCAGACAGCGGTGAACAGTACAGATGCAGAGCACTGTGCACTAGTGCTGCAAGACGGAAAAAAATTTCTCTATCTACTCCTATATAGTGTGTTTGGAACCAATTTAGCTGAATACAGATGGAACCACCACACTAATAGGAGATATCAGGAAAAATTATGAATTGGCAAAAAAGGACAATGTATGAGGCAGTGACACACACTGAGTGCACTACAACCAGACTTGGCTGAAGCACACACTACAGGGTGAGCTGCACTCACACACACAGACCTTGCAGATAGCGGTGAACAGCACAGGGAACTGTGCACTAGCACTGCAAGGCACAGTGATTTAGAAAGTAGCTTGGGTAAAGCAGTATAGAGCAAATAGGTAGCTAAAACTGTCCCTCAGAACAACAGCGTCCTATCCCTAACTGAATTCACAGCAGAGTGAGCTCAAAATGGCGGCGGTGGCTTTTATAGTGCATCATGACATCATTTCAGCAGCCAATCACAGCCATGCCATTAGTTAAGATGCCTACATGCCTAACAGGATGTGCCCACACTTCTTAGGATCCTCATTGGCTGAATAAAATGAAAATGTCTCATTGCATTATGGGAACTTCCGATTCCGGTATACGATATTGCAATAGTATCGGAATTAAGTATCGGAATTCCGATACCGCGAATATCGGCCGATACCCGATATTTCAGTATCGGAATGCTCAACACTACCAATGACATCAAAATCAGATGAATACAGCCCTCACCCTTGGGCTTAGTAGTTCTTCGGTATTCTTCCTACATCTTAACGTCTGTGCCCGGCAACTGGTTTTGGCCACTAATGATTATTTAATGTTTATTTTATTTTCCTTTTAGGTTTTGTGACACAATGAGAACTTTTTGGGGAAAAAATTGTGATTTTTTTTCCCTTTAAATATTTTAACCATATTTTAAACTTTCTTTTCCTTCATGACCACAACTCTTTTAGCCAATACCTTCCATGCCGCCTTCATATCTCTACCATGCCCTGTCAATCCCCATTTGGCTATTGCCAGTCTTCTAAAACCTTCCTTCTAGGAGGATTTAGCAGTCTTCATTGAGAGATTTGCCATCTCATCCAGGTGTCAAGAAGCCTCTGTTGTTTTCTGGGAGCTTTCCAAACTTTCAGTAACAAGTATTTAATAGGGGTGCAAAGATGGCCAACATGGGTGTCTTTATTAGGATCCGGATTGCCTTGCCTTACCACTTAGATGTCTAGGTAGATGTCCACTGCCGATGGCGGAGCAGATAGAACTTTCATGACAACTTCTGCTACTCATAGTCAGATGTAAGGGAATGGTGGTCATCCGGTCAGGAAGAACTTACTGTAAAACTGATATGTAACATCCTGCAGTATACATTGACAAGAGCTACTAGTAGAGAAATAAACACAGATTCTTTAAAGCATGTAATAGCTATTATTGAAGCAAAGACATACTTTAATTCCACATTGAGACATCTGTTAGTACGGCAGGGCTTCTTCTCTCCACGTGTCACTGTCACAGCTCTGTTGTTCAAAGTGCATTAAACCAAAATTACTTTTATGTACGGGAAATAGACGCTGAATGTGCCCTTAACGCATGGAAAGCTTCTTCAGTTCCATAAGTAGAATAGGTAGAGATCTGACATTGAATTCAGACAAGTGCATCCAATTAAACAAAAAACAAAGGGCGACTTACAATAGAGACTTCCACACGGTCATGAGAAGTATAGCATTTCTACTGGATGAACAGCACAATGAAGCCCATTTGCAAATCAAATTGTGTACCTAATCGGCGTGTGCATAGAAAACTTCACCCACAGATTGGTAAACTAGTAAATATCCATTTTGTTTTGATAAGATCCAGGCTCGAAAAAGACTTCTGCCCACTAATGCCCAACATTGGTCACATACTCCAAGTGTGTCAAAAGTGGCGGATGGATGAGACCAACTCAAGTGCCAATTGAGAAGCAAGTAGTGTGCATGATATACAAGGACCCATGCACTAAAGGGGAATGTCATGTGGTTGCTCTGGGATCACTACAGAGATGGGCCAAGGCCAGGATATTTTAATGGCTTTGAAGAACCCTTGCAACGAAGTCATCCTGGACAATTAACCCAATGATCATGGAAAGAACATGGGGTAAAGAAGCACCACAACATTACCATGGTGGAAGGGGCTTCTATGACCTTGACCAAGGGCCAGTCGTCAGATAAGATGATAAGGCACAGTGGGCATCCCTTGCCCTTTAGATTTTTTCAAAGCAGAGACGTCTTTATATACTGAAAGCCGATCACATGTATGTAAACCTTCTAAGTACTAATGATTTAGTAAAGTAAGTAAGAAAACATTATGTCTACAACAGCATATCTTATATGTCCTAAGATAGTTGGCTTTCTCCAAGTACTTCTGACTTTAGTCTTCTGAGTTTAGACTCATTAGCTCTCCGCCCAAAGAAAGAGACCCATCTCATATCAGGTGGCGCAGTGGTTAGCACTGCAGCCTTGCAGCTCTGGGGTCCTGGGTTCAAATCCCACCAAGGACAACATCTGCAAGGAGTTTGTATGTTCTTCCTGTGTTTGCGTGGGTTTCCTCTGGGTTCTCCAGTTTCCTCCCACACTCCAAAGACATACTGATAGGGAATCTAGATTGTGAGCCCCGATGGGGACAGCGACGATAATGTATGTAAAGCGCTGCGGAATATGTTAGCGCTATATAAAAATAAAGATTATTATTATTATATCAGTCAAACAAAAGACTCCTCCAAAAGGAAAAGACCACGTGTAGACAGCTTTTCTTCTAAAAGTGTAGGAACGTGACTTCCTTCACCCAAAGTGCAGTCTATCACAAGTCATCTGCTAAAAGAGAAGGGCTCCAATCAATCCTTCTGGGCTAGAAAGTCACAGCAAGGAGATAAGGAACCTTACCTTGTCAAGGCTATGGGAGAGTCCATCTTGCTCCTAGCTTCCAGCTGAGCTTCTACCCCAGTGTCAGTCAAGTGCCTCAGTGCTAAAACGAGAAGGGCCCCTAGCAAACCTTCTGGATGACAAAACCAAGAGGATAGGCAGCCTTTCCTCACCAAGGCTTTTGTAAAGATTATCAGAGCTGTCACCCCAATGTCTGTCTCTGCCCCAACCAAAACAGAGTAGAATACTGGTTGACTAGGTGAGATGCCTTAGTGGGGCAAAAAAGTATTTAATCAGCCATCAATTGTGCAAGTTGTCCCACTTAAAAAGATGAGGTCGGCCTGTAATTGACATCATAGGTAGACCTCAACTATACGAGACAAAATGAGAAAACAAATCCTGAAAATCACATTGTCTGATCTGGAAAGAATTTTTTTTTCAAATTTTGGTAAAACATAAGTATTTGGTCAATTACAAACAAGCAAGATTTCTGGCTCTCACAGACCTGTAACTTCTTCTTTAAGAGGCTCCTCTGTCCTCCACTCATTACCTGTAGTACTGGCAACTGTTTAAACTTGTTATCACTATAAAAGACACCTGTCCGCAACCTCAAACAGTTACACTCCAAACTCCACTAAGGTGAAGACCAAAGAGCTGTCAAAGGACACCAGAAACAAAATTGCAGCCCTGCACCAGGCTGGGAAGACTGAATCTGCAATAGGCAAGCAGCTTGGTGTGAAGAAATCAACTGTGGGAGCAATAATTAGAAAATGGAAGACATACAAGACCACTGATAATCTCCCTCGATCTGGGGCTCCACACAAGATCTCACCCTGTAGGGTCAAAATGATCTCAAGAACGGTGAGCAAAAATCCCAGAACCACACGGGGGGACCTAGTAAATAACCTGCAGAGAGCTGGGACCAACGTTACACAGGCTACCATCAGTAACACACTACGCTGCCAGGGACTCAGATCCTGCAGTGCCAGACGTGTCCCCCTGCTTAAGCCATTACATGTCTGGGCCCGTCTGAAATTTGCTAGAGAGCATTTGGATGATGCAGAAGAGTATTGGGAGAATGTCATATGGTCAGATGAAATCAAAGTAGAACTGTTTGGTAGAAACACAACTCGTCGTGTTTGGAGGAGAAAGAATGTTGAGTTGCATCCAAAGAACACCATACCTACTGTGAAGCATGGGGGTGGCAATATCATGCTTTTGGGCTGTTTCTCTGCCAAGGGACCAGGACGACTGATCTGTGTACATGAAAAAATGAATGGGGCCATGTATCGTGAGATTTTGAGTGCAAACCTCCTTCCATCAGCAAGGGCATTGAAGATGAAACGTGGCTGGGTCTTTCAGCATTACAATGATCCCAAGCACACCACCAGGGCAATGAAGGAGTGGCTTCGTTAGAAGCATTTCAAGGTCCTGGAGTGGCCTAGCCAGTCTCCAGATCTAAACCCTATAGAAAACCTTTGGAGGGAGTTTGAAGTCCGTGTTGCCCAGCGACAGCCCCAAAACATCACTGCTCTAGAGGAGATCTGCATGGAGGAATGGGCCAACATACCAGCAACAGTGTGTGCCAACCTTGTGAAGACTTACAGAAAACGTTTCACCTCTGTCATTGCCAACAAAGGATATATAACAAAGTATTGAGATGAACTTTTGTAATTGACCAAATACTTATTTTCCACCAAAATTTGAAAAAAAATTCTTTCCAAATCAGACAATGTGATTTTCAGGATTTGTTTTCTCATTTTGTCTCTCTTAGTTGAGGTCTACCTATGATGTCAATTACAGTTCTCTCTCATCTTCTTAATGGGAGAACGTGCACAATTGGTGGCTGACTAAATACTTTTTTGCCCCACTGTAGCTTAGGGAGGTACTGGTCCTTAGTGAAGAGAAACATTTAGTGTATAGAGACCTATTTACAGGCAATGCTCCATTGCGAAAAGGTAACAAGTTGACTCTGCCTCTGTGTGTACAAGGGACAGAAAGTCCAAACCAACTGGGCTTTTTTTTTTTTTTGCTTTTGGAGAAGTCTCTGGTTTGGCTCACATAAAATAATACTCTTCCTTGTAGATGAAAACTAATTTGCATACCCTTTTTCAATGGGGCATTGCCTTAAATAATAAGTCTTGATACATCAACTGGGTAGCTTCAAAAATGTCTAATAGTCTGCTGAGCTGAGTTTAGACTAGTGTAAAAATCTCAAGGCCTTGAAGACCATATTTTTAGGTAGAAAGTCACGAGAAGAGCAACCTTGCCTGTTGATATCTTGTTTTGTACCAGAATAGATAAGACGGCAGATTGCACACGTTTCCCAGCCTTCCTCTTTCCTTTACATGTATTGTTTAACGACAACATGAATCTTGGCCTTGTCTTGGTCTGGAGGAAGTCAAGAGAGTTCCTTAACACAATCTTAAGAAGAGCAGGCAGTAAATTGTCCATCCTGAGCTACCTAGGGAGCTAGGCAATAATGACCAGTCACTGCTCCAGATGACAGAAGAGACTTCGGGAGATAATGATGATTAATGGTCAGCAGTTTATCCAGCACCCTGTGGACATGACAACCATGATTTGGACTGGCTGGAAGTGTCCTCCAGTTCATTAAATATCTCCGCTCTCCACGGTTGGCTCCGACGTCTCTTGTATTGAACTAATTCGGCAGCAATGTACGGTTTTATAGGAGGTGGAAATCCTTCATTGCAGAAATCAATACAGATTTACAAGACTCTAAAAACGTCAAAGTGACCTGGGCAGAGATAGCTCAAGCCAGCAATCACTTTCCTCTAGATAAAACTAGGGGTCTGGCATGAATTGACATCAGGGGTTCACATAAGGCCAGAAATCTAAGAGCTCCCAGAAACATTATAAAAAGTCTCACACAGTCAAGTACTTGTCTCTCTTGAACTTGGGGAGCTTTCTGTCTAATTACAGTCTTTGATCTCTAGGGTCTAGTCACTCCACTAGGCTATGTTCACACTAGACGTTTTTTCAGCATTTTTTTTCTACAGCAAAATCTGCTCTCTTGGCAGAAAAGAAGCAGCGTCAAAAACGCAGGTTTTTGTACATTATTGGTGCGTTTTTCAGGATCCCAAAGTTCAGCTTTGCTTCCATCACAGAAGCATTAACACAGGTCACCAATACAAGACATATGTGAAACCATATTAACCAGAATTACAAATGTAACAGTAGGAGAGGTGAATTGTTCAGGAATAGTTTACCTAAGACATTGGCAGTGCATTGAGTTTGTAGGACACTGTTTACTTTCACACTTTGGTCTGCCATTGAGTTGTTCAAGCATTGTTCAATTTCACACCTTGGTTGGCCGCAGGTATTGTTCAATTTTACACCTTGGTTGGCCGCAGGTATTGTTCAATCTCACACCTTGGTTGGCCAATGTTTACTTTATACCCATCACTAATTTAATTAATACTTTATTTGTACTAATCCTAACTGCCATCTCAGGTTATGAAGACAAGATGGTTTAAACTTGGGAAAATCACAAGAATATATGGGTTTCACATACTGCTGTACTTGCTTTTCTTCACTAAAAACGCAGAAAAACCTGATAACTACATTTTTTGCAACGTTTTTTGCACTACCCATTGTTTTCAATGGGTGAAAAAAGCTGAAAAACGTGCCTTACAGACACTCCAAGATGTCCAGACCACTCTTTATGTCTTCTCCTACTGTGTATACACTCTCTAACCAGGCCAACACTCCCATTGTCCACACCCCAGAGTCCCACGTGATCCTGGACTGTGCCTCTATGTTTACAGAGCAACCAGATTTACTCATTCCGGCATATAAATAGTATCTACCTTTCTCGTTGCCTTCACAGGATTCCAATACTTTCACCCACATTGATTCCCAATTTGCCTGGTCATTCTCACATCTGTGGAAATTTGTCCACTACTTTCACCTCCTCTGGCAACCTAATGGTTATGGTCATTCTCATAGTCGTAGATTTAGGTCTACCGCTTTCACCCACACTGATTCCCAACTGGCTTGGTCATTCTCATATCCGCGGGAATTGTCCACTAGTTTCACCGCCTCTGGCAACCTAATGGTTATGGTCATTCTCATAACTAGGTTTATGTCTACCACTCTCATCCACTCTGTTTCCCAACTGGTCTGGTCATTCTCATAGCCTGGGATTATGTCATACAGGTCAAACTCTGGCCCACAGGGTGGTTTTATTTGGCCTGTGACACCAGAACCACCAACCCTATGTGAGGCCATTATTCTGTATGGAGGAGTATGTGGGGCCCATTATGCTGTATGGAGGACTATGTGGGGCCCATTATACTGTGTGGAGGACTATGTGGGGCCCATTATTCTGTATGGCCCATTATTCTGTATGGAGGATTATGTGGTGCACATTATTCTGTATGGCCCATTATTCTGTATGGAGGATTATGTGGGGCCCATTATTCTGTATGGAGGACTATGTGGGGCCATTATTCTGTATGGAGGACTATGTGGGGCCCATTATTCTGTATGGAGGATTATGTGTGTGTGTGTGTGTGTGTGGGGGGGGGCATTATTCAGTATAGAGGACTATGTGGGGCCATTATTCTGTATGGAGGACTATGTGGGGCCCATTATTCTTTATGGAGGATTATGTGGGGGGGGGGCATTATTCTGTATGGAGGATTATGTGGGGGGGCATTATTCTGTATGGAGGCTATGTGGGGCCCATTATTCTGTATGGAGGACTATGTGGGGCCCATTATTCTGTATGGAGGATTATGTGGGGCCCATTATTCTGTATGGCCCATTATTCTGTATGGAGGATTATGTGTGTCTCTGTGTGTGTGTGGGGGGGGGGCATTATTCAGTATGGAGGACTATGTGGGGCCATTATTCTGTATGGAGGACTATGTGGGGCCCATTATTCTTTATGGAGGATTATGTGGGGGGGGCATTATTCTGTATGGAGGATTATGTGGGGGGCATTATTCTGTATGGAGGCTATGTGGGGCCCATTATTCTGTATGGAGGACTATGTGGGGCCATTGTTCTGTATGGAGGGCTATGTGGGGCCATTATTCTGTATGGAGGACAATGTGGGGCCATTATTCTGTATGGAGGACTATGGGGCTCATTATTCTGTATGGAGGATTATGTGGGGCCCATTATTCTGTATGGCCCATTATTCTGTATGGAGGATTATGTGTGTCTGTGTGTGTGTGTGTGGGGGGGGGGGGCATTATTCAGTATGGAGGACTATGTGGGGCCCATTATTCTGTATGGAGGATTATGTGGGGGGGGGGGCATTATTCTGTATGGAGGCTATGTGGGGCCATTATTTTGTATGGAGGACTTTGTGGGGCCCATTATACTATATGGGGGACTATGTGGGGGGCATTACTATGTATGGAGGACTATGTGGGGCCTATTATTCTGTATGGAGGACTATGTGGGGTCCATTATTCTGTATGGAGGACTATGTGGAGCCATTATACTGTATGGAGGACTATGTGGGGCCATTATTCTGTATGGAGGACTTTGTGGGGCCCATTATACTATATGGGGGACTATGTGGGGGGCATTACTATGTATGGAGGACTATGTGGGGCCCATTATTCTGTATGGAGGACTATGTGGGGTCCATTATTCTGTATGGAGGACTATGTGGGGTCCATTATTCTGTATGGAGGACTTTGTGGGGCCCATTATATTGTATACTGGTTGGCCTGCGACTTTGTTCAAGTTTTTAATTTTGGCCCTTTGCGTGTTTGAGTTTGACATCCCTGGTTTATGTCCACCACTCTCACCCATGCTGGTTCCCTATTGATATGGTCATTCTCATAGGTGCGGATATAGGGCCATCATTTTCACCCACTCTGTTTCCCCAGCGGTCTGGTCACTCTCATAGCTGCGGATATACTGTACATCCACTACTCTCATCCACACTGGTACCTCACTGGTCTGACACTAGTTCCCCACATATGACAGGCTTAGATACCAGGTTCAGCAGCCAGTATCACATATGACAGGCTTATATAAAGGAGCCAGTATCACATGAAAGGTTTAGATACCAAGTTTCCGCAGTGAACATCGCATATTGTCAGGCTTAGATATGGTAGCTGTTATCGCACATGCAAGCTTAGATACCCGGGCTCAGCAGCAACTCACCCTATAATGGTATTATAATGACATGCAGGGAGATAATAATGATCAGGATTTCGGTGGCAAACAATCAGAGAACAGAGGGGAAGACAGATGGAAGGAGAAGAAGAGAATGGCAGGGAGAGA
This sequence comes from Phyllobates terribilis, assembly GCF_046119375.1. NCBI lineage: Eukaryota > Metazoa > Chordata > Amphibia > Anura > Dendrobatidae > Phyllobates > Phyllobates terribilis. The sequence goes on from NW_027362767.1 coordinate 144,845,302, forward strand.
AGGGAACAGAGCGAGGCGAGAAGCGACAGCCCCCGAAATAGAAACATCTCCGGCCCGCGCTTCATTTGCATGTGTCTGCATCCTGATATCTCCCCGATCATAGCTGGCACTGAATGAATAGATACAAGATGATCGCTGTGGCTGTGATCACAGCCCTCAGCATAGAGGAGCGGGTCCTCCTCTCCATAGCATGTGCCACTTTGGAGACATTTGGGTACAGCTTGAGGGGCGGTGACTGAAGATCTCTCTGGCTCCGATTCTGGCTAATTCTGAGTTTATGGCCATTCTCCTAAGTGAGATGTCTTCATCTGAAGATGGTGCCAGCTCCGGCTGAGACAGGGCCTTCCTTACACTTCCAAAAAGAATAATAAACACATGTTTTTACCTTTTAGACTGGACTTCGTCCAGAATGCCAGGTTCTTCTAGGTACTGTTTCAGCTGCAACTTGATGTCATTGCTGATTAACCCCGTTCCCAATGATCTCAAGAAATTCTTCTGGACTAGTCCAGCATCAAACTTCTCCTCCGCTTCTACATCTCTGGAAGCAAACAACGGTCTATCCTTCAGTTCAATTGCTCTGAACACGAAACTTTGGAGTGATTCAATATTTTTCTGTGAGAGGTTAATGAGTCGGTGGAACTATTCTGAAGTACTCTCTTCTTTATAGTGCCCTTTTAAAATCATCTTCAGCTGTGGCAAGGTCAATTGAATCTTCATTTCTAGCACACTACGGAGGTTCAGTCCTGGGCTGATCGTTTTCACCACCCCCTCAACGATCTCATCTGGCTGGTAGCCTTTCTGTAAGCCTGCATCAATCTGGTGCAACAAGTTCATATAACATAGTAACATAGTTTTTAAGGTTGAAGGAAGGCTAAGTCCATCTAGTTCAACCCATAGCCTAACATGTTGATCCAGAGGAAGGCAAAAAAAAAAACATGTGGCAAACACTAAGTACCACATTGGGGAAAAAAATTCCTTCCTGATTCCACATACGGCAATCAGACTAGTTCCCTGGATCAACGCCCTATCAAGAAATCTAGTATATATAACCTGTAATATTATACTTTTCAAGAAAGGCATCCAGGCCCTTCTTAAATGTTAGTAGTGAATCACTCATTACAACATCATGTGGCAGAGAGTTCCATAGTCTCACTGCTCTTACAGTAAAGAATCTGTGTCACCCAGGGGGATATAGGGGACTCGGTACTCGGGCCTTTTAACTTGCTTAGGATGTCACGGCAGTCGGATCCCGGGCCAGTACTCTGGGGTCTCTCTTGAAAAAAAGGGGCGGTTCTTTAGTGTAAAGTTTGTTTCGGGATGCCACCTGTGGCTTCCGGTAACGGTTACCGCTGCAGCTGCAGACCTCCAGGGGTGATGGGATGGCAGCTGGGATGTTTCTGCTCCCCACGGGCGGAGCGAGCCCCGGGGCAGTGTAGATGGAAGGGATACAGGTGAGAGATGGCCAGGTCAGGGGGAATGATGGACACTCACACAGGGGATTCGCCTCAGTACCTTTACTGGTGTAACGGCAGGTATGGTCCAGGGTACTTGCTAGGAAGGGTGCACTTCAGGACTTCTCCCCAGTGAGCGGGTATAAGGCCTCCTGATCCGTGTCTCCCTCTCTCTAAGCTTCTAACCAGCCTGAAACTTGGCCTAGCTTCTGTGTTTTGTTGCTCTCTCACCTGACTGCTTGGTAGTAGGACCTTTCTTTGGCAACCACTATCCCTGGACGCTGGGGCCTTCGTGGTTCCTAGTCCGGTTATTTCTGGAAGCTTCAGGATGACCAGGGGTCTGGAAGCCTCCTGGTAAGCCGGTAGTCCCTACTGGGTATAGAGGACCCTGTAGGCGCGGACCCGGTGTCCGGTTTGTGTCTTGGGGTGAGCCTATGATGCTCCTCTGCCCCCTCAACTCCCTCTGGTGGTATGAGGTGGAAGGGTGGAGGTGTCTACATGTAATGAGGGCCTCTTGTGGAGAAGTCCATCCATGCACCCTTTTGGGTCCTATGGTACCTGTGAACAGCTGGGTGCCACATTGCCCCCTAGTACAATTCAGTACTCCTGGACTGAAGCATTTTGTAACAGGTTACAGCAATAACAATAATAAAGTTACAGTAAGTCCCGTAACCCGGTGTCCATTTCACCGAAGAAAGCGTAAAATGAGTAACATGAGGGACCCGCTTGAAAATCCTCAACGTAGGCCCTGGGCATGGCTGCAGGGCATAAGTGATCCAGGTGTTGGACCACGTCTTCGGCCATGTAAAAAGGGTTTTTGTTCAGTGGTCAAATAAGGGGGCACTTTTGATGAGTGCAACTATTTACAAGGACAGTTTTTGGCTGCTCACAGTCCTCAGCCTACAAGTCTCTATACCCTGACGGGTAACTACAGGCACACATTAATTTCGGTTTACACAATAAACAATAGGCAATACCCAACTGGGTAACTATTTATACTTTAGGCATTTTGTATTTTAATCCCTAAACCTGGCAGGGATTTGGCCTTGTGTGCTGCGTGTGGACCTTCGTAGAACTGGGGTGATACTGGTGTCTGTGCATGCACTGTCTGCTAACCTATCAGGTGTACGTGCTGGTAGATTAAAAAACTGCCTCAATCTCTCTATGGGACTGGCAAGTGCACGGATAACTGGGCCTTCAGGCTCTGCTTCAACGGGTGATCCTCCTCTGACTGGGGACTCTTCCTGTTCCTGAGCAGGTTCCTCTAGGGCGCTCACAGGTTCTTCTTGTGGTTGATAGAAGTGTATTACTGGTATAATAACTGCTCCATCAAGTTGAGGCCAGTCCGCAGGGAAATCACCTAGAACTGTGTGAAGCACATCTTCCTTGGGTTCTTCCGGTGCTATAGGAGGTACTTCTTCCTCCGTTGTCTTCAGTAGACCTGGGCACACCTTCAAGTGGTCTCTTGAGACTGTTGCGGTTGTCTTACCTCCATCCTTACTAATCAGGCAAGTTTTACTGTTGTCAAATCTGGAGTTTAGCACAGTGTAGGGCTCTCTTTCCCACTGGTCATCGAGCTTGTGACCTCTTCTTTTCCGCTTTAGCACTATCTCTCCAGGTGCCAAGGGTTCTGCTGGTGCATGTTTGTTATACTGCTCTTCCGGTCTTTCCCTCACCTTGTTTAGGCTGTCTTCGACACAGGCCTGTACCTTCCTGTACTGCTCTTGCCAACTTGTGTCCCAGTCTTCAGTGGACGTATCTGCAGCAGGTTCTACCACTCCGAGCTCCAGGTCCATGGGCAATTTTCCAGGTCTTGCTCTCATAAGGTACGCTGGGGCACAATTAGTAGAACTCACGGGTATGTGGTTATACAGGTCCACTAGGTCAGGTAGCTTTTCTGGCCACTGGTTCCTTTCTTCCAAAGGTAGGGTTTTCAACAGTTCTATAACGATGTTGTTCATTTTCTCGCACATACCGTTGGTTTGCGGATGATATGGCGTAGTCCGGATCTTCTTGCATCCATACAGGTGGCAGAATTCCTTGAATAGGTCAGCTTCGAAAGCAGGGCCTTGATCTGTGAGCACCTTTTCCGGATATCCATGTGATCTGCAGAAGTAGGCTTGGAATGTTCTTTCTGCAGTTTCTGCTGTCAGGTCCTTGACAGGGGCTACCACCAGGATCCGGGAAAAGTGATCCACCATGGTCAGGGCATAGGAGTAGCCTGATCTGCTGGGTGACAGTTTGACGTGATCCAGAGCGACAATCTCCAGGGGTTGGGTTGTTTTGGTGGACTGCAAGGGTACTTTCTGGCTGCCGTAGTCTTTCCTTCTGAGGCTACAGGGCCCACAATTCTGGCACCACCTTTCTATGGAGCTCCGCATTCCAACCCAATAGAACCAGTCCTTCAGCAGGGTTTCCAGCTTCTTCCAGCCAAAGTGACCTGCTTGATCGTGGTAGGCCTCTAACACCATCTGGATATCTGTCCTGGGTACAACAATCTACCACACCACTTCATGGGTCTTGAGGTTGACATACCTTCTGCACAGCTTCTCTCTGTAGATGAACAGCCGGCTTCTCTCATTCCACAGGTGCTTGGCTTGTGGGGGAGCATCCTTCTCCAGGTGAGAACCTTCTTGGGTTATCAGTCTTTTGATGAGGCTGACAACCGGGTCACTGTCCTGGGTCTCCTTCCAGCTGTGATGAGGTAGAGGGTTTGGCGTCCTACCATGACATCTTCTGGAGGCGTGTTGCTCGTGGACCATTCCATTTCTGTGGAAAGCAGGTAGTTCAATTTCTTTGAGATCATGCACTTCATCTGGTGGGGCATTCTTGACAAGGCATCAGCATTGGTATTCTTCTTATCTGCCCCGTACTTGATTGTGAACTAATAATTCGACAGTCTGGACACCCAATGCTGTTCCATGGCTCCCAACCTGGTTGTCTCCAGGTGTGTCAAGGGATTATTGTCGGTAAAGGCTGTGAATTTAGTTGAGACTAGGTAATGCTTCAATCTTTCAGTGATAGCCCAGACCAAGGCCAGGAACTCCAGCTTGAAGGAACTGTAATTCTCCGGGTTCCTCTCAGTAGGGCGAAGCTTCCTACTGGCATACGCAATTACCTTTTCTCTGCCGTTTTGCTTCAGGGACAACACAGCTCTCAGTCCCTCGTTGCTGGCGTCAGTGTACAACAGGAAAGGCTGGCTGTAGTCAGGGTAAGCCAGGATTTCTTCACCAGTTAGGACTTCCTTCATTACTGCAAAGGATTCAGCCTGTTCCTTACCCCCACTGGAATGGGGGACTTTTACCTCTCTTGGACTGTCCTACCAGGAGATCTTGTAAAGGTGCTGCCTTTTTGGTGTAATCCTTTATGAACCTCCTGTAGTACCCGACCAGTCCCAGAAACTGACGTACTTCCTTGATGTTTCTCGGTTCAGGCCACTTCTGGATGGCAGTGACCTTCTCTGAGTCTGGTGCTACTCCCTCTGAGCTGACTACGTGTCCCAGGTACTGAACCTTCTGTTTGAGCAGGTGGCACTTGGAAGGTTTTAGTTTCATCCCATACCGGGACAATGCTTCAAATACCTCCGCCAGGTGCTTCAGATGGTCTTCATACATCCTCGAGTACACGATAACGTCATCCAGGTACAGCAGCACTGTCTCAAAGTTCCGGTGTCCTAAGCAACACTCCATCAGCCTCTGGAACGTCCCGGGGGCGTTGCAGAGCCCAAACGGCATACTGTTGAACTCGCATAATCCCATCGGGATGGTGAAGGCTGTCTTCTCCCGGTCTTCCTCAGCAACAGAGACTTGCCAGTACCTGCTAGTGAGATCCAATGTAGAGAAGTAATTGGCAGATTTTAGTGCAGCCAGGGATTCCTCTATATGGGGCAAAGGGTCTGCATCTTTATGTGTTATTCGATTAATTTGTTTATAATCGACACACATCCTCATGCTACTGTCCTTCTTTCTGACCAGGACCAGGGGAGCTGCCCAGGGGCTACAGCTATCCCTTAATACCCCTGCCGTTTTCATGTCATGCAACATTTCCTTGGCTTTTTGGTAATGTGCTGGTGGTATGGGTCTGTAACGCTCCTTAATGGGTGGATGGTTACCGGTGGGTATGTGGTGTTGTACCCCATTAACCCTTCCAAAATCAAGTGGGTGCTTACTAAACACTTGTTCATATTCCTGAAACACTCTGTAAATACAGTGTTTCTGATGGACAGGGGTGGCGTCAGTCCCAGCATGGAGCTGTTGACACCAATCCTCCAGCTGAGCTTCGGAGTCATTGTCCTCCACTGTATCTGGTGGGGTCAAGGATTCCACTGTGTGTATGGCAACATTATTCACAGTATACAATCTGGCAATGTGTGACGCTGGAAGCCCTACCCTGGGAGATGGGGGACTCGGAGCCGGGTCCTATGTTGTCGATGGGGTGCAGCCGTGGCCCGGACCCGCTCCGTGCCCAGGGCAGTCACATTAAAAAGGATGGTACGGGCTTATCCGGGTTGAGTGGCTGATCGCGACTACGCCACCTGTGGCACCTGGTGAAGGCCACCAGCGCTGCTGCAGTCCGCTGAGGCAGGATGTTATGACAGCCGTCATTGGTACTACTCCCCACAGGCGGAGCAGGGCCTCAGGGCAGAGAGACAGGATGGAGGGGGTTGTAGTATAGGAGGTCTGGTGCTGCGTAGTGCGGTGTAATGCAGAATAAAGAGTCCCGAGGCCATAGGGGTTAACTTCCAGGGTTTTTACTCACAGTGGAGATTGCAGTTGAAAGGCTTCTCCCTGCTCCTCGCGGAGTTCTGCGGCCACCAGAGACAGGGGGGGTCCGACAACCTCCGAGTAAGTCCAGTGTTCAATCAGGACCCCGTACCAGAGTGTTCCTAGACTTCAGACCGGGTCCTTTCCTGTCTGTGTGTGTGTAGATAGGCCGGGTCTCCCTCTGAACTTCACTCAGAAAAAGGGTACGGGTAGCAGCTCCGCTCCTTCCGTTACCCGGTGGGATCCTTAGGGCCTACCGGGCTTCCCTGACCAGGACATAGAGTAGCAAGGTCAGGTGTCGGGGGCCGGTACCCCTCTAGCAGCCGGAATCCCTCTGAATAGATCATGTTGGCGAGGACAGGTGGCGTATACCGCTCCGTCTGCATCCCCCCGGGGATCCATTTGCGGTGGAGCCACACTCCTAAGCTCCGGGCCTTCTTGGTCATGGTCCTTGACCGGGCTGAGACATACATTATCTGCAACCTGCCCCTCGACCCAAGGCCGGAGTACGAGGGCCGTGTCTCCATCCTCTGCAGGTCCACACAGGATCCACCCTCAGGGAGGGAGATCACGATCAAAGAACCCAGAACCAAAATGGCTGTGTATTAAATATGAAATTTAAAGTGTCATTAAAATGTGAATCCTCCACCCTCACCCACTAATTGGTTACCCTATCTCTTGGTTCCCCAGTCTCCCAACTTCCAGTAGGAGCAGCACCTGGTGCCTACTAGCCTCCTCTGGTGGGAGAAGTGTGGTGTTGGATGTGGAGGGAGGGTCCTGACCATCGCACTGTTCTTACCTCAAAGGAGGAACACTACACCCCATTAAAGAGGTGCAGCATCCCTGTGGCGGTCGAACCCTCAGGGGCGCCACAGCAACAGTGGCGTATCTTGGCAATTTAACTTCCTCACAATTTAGGAGACGTATGGGTACCCTCCCATTGCGTACATCAACTACCCCTCTAGCAGTTAGGAGTGTAGGTCTGTGCTCTGAGCTAATGGGCTCCACTACTGCCTGGTAGTTCTGTCCCCTGAGACCTATTGCTGCTCTACACCAAATCAGCATTTCACTCATTGGGGGAATCACAATGGGTATCGGGTTTGTCACCCGTACATTACCAATCTCATCACCTGATAGTTTTACCTGTTGCTGGTACAGGAGGGCTCAAATTTCTTTCTGGAGCACCGTCCTCTGCCCTGGTTTGGCCGTGTCAGCCATCTGTTGGAGTAAAAACAACACTTCTCCCAAACAGTTACCAACAATATTTGTACCAAGTATCATATACGGATTGGTATCACCAGGGTTAGATTCTATGACAATTAGTCCTTGGTCCTTTAGTTCCACTCTCCCCACCTTCACTGTCACTGTCTCCCAAGTGTAATAACCTGTCTTGGTATTGCAGACCCCCCAGTCTTGTAATAACCTTGGTCGCTCTTCTCTGCACCCGCTCAAGTTCAGCTATGTCTTTGTTATACACCGGAGACCAGAACTGTACACAGTATTCTAAGTGTGGTCGCACTAGTGACTTGTATAGAGTGCTGCCATATAGATTGTACTTATGTACCGCATTACTGCCATATAGACAATCCTTTTATACCGCATTACTGCCATATAGACTGTACTTTTATACGGCATTACTGCCATATATACTGTACTTATATACCGCATTACTGCCATATAGACTGTACTTATATACTGCATTACTGCCATATAGACTGTACTTTTATACGGCATTACTGCCATATATACTGTACTTATATACCGCATTACTGCCATATAGACTGTACTTATATACCGCATTACTGCCATATAGACTGTACTTATATACTGCATTACTGCCATATAGACTGTACTTATATACCGCATTACTGCCATATAGACTATACTTATATACTGCATTACTGCCATATAGACTATACTTATATACCGCATTACTGCCATATAGACTGTACTTATATACCGCATTACTCCCATATATACTGTACTTATATACCGCATTACTGCCATATAGACTGTACTTATAAACCGCATTACTGCCATATATACTGTACTTATATACTGCATTACTGCCATATAGACTGCATTTATATACTGCATTACTGCCATATAGACTGTACTTATATACCGCATTACTGCCATATAGACTGTACTTATATACCGCATTACTGCTATATAGACTGTACTTATATACCGCATTACTGCCATATAGACTATACTTATATACCGCATTACTGCCATATAGACTATACTTATATACCGCATTACTGCCATATAGACTGTACTTATATACCGCATTACTGCCATATAGACTGTACTTATATACTGCATTACTGCCATATAGACTATACTTATATACCGCATTACTGCCATATAGACTATACTTATATACTGCATTACTGCCATATAGACTGTACTTATATACCGCATTACTGCCATATAGACTGTACTTATATACCGCATTACTGCCATATAGACTGTACTTATATACCGCATTACTGCCATATAGACTATACTTATATACTGTATTACTGCCATATAGACTGTACTTATATACCGCATTACTGCCATATAGACTGTACTTATATACCGCATTACTGCCATATAGACTATACTTATATACTGTATTACTGCCATATAGACTGTACTTATATACCGCATTACTGCCATATAGACTATACTTATATACTGCATTACTGCCATATAGACTGTACTTATATACCGCATTACTGCCATATAGACTATACTTATATACCGCATTACTGCCATATAGACTATACTTATATACCGCATTACTGCCATATAGACTGTACTTATATACCGCATTACTGCCATATAGACTGTACTTATATACCGCATTACTGCCATATAGACTATACTTATATACTGTATTACTGCCATATAGACTATATTTATACACCGCATTACTGCCATATAGACTATACTTATATACCGCATTACTGCCATATAGACTATACTTATATACCGCATTACTGCCATATAGACTATACTTATATACTGCATTACTGCCATATAGACTATATTTATACACCGCATTACTGCCATATAGACTACACTGCATGCAGAATTATTAGGCAAGTTGTATATTAGAGGATTAATTTTATTATTGATCAACAACTATGTTCTCAATCAACCCAAAAGACTCATAAATATCCAAGCTTAATATTTTTGGAAGTTGGAGTGTTTTTTTTTAGATTTGGCTATCTTAGGAGGATATCTGTTTGTGCAGGTAACTATTACTGTGCAGAATTATTAGACAACTTAATAAAAACCAAATATAATCCCATATCACTTGTTTATTTTCACCAGGTAAACCAATATCAGTGCACAAAATTTAGAAATAAACATTTCTGACATGCAAAAACAAAAACAAAAATAATTAGTGATGAATATAGCCACCTTCCTTTATGATGACACTCAACAGCCTCCATCCATAGATTCTGTCAGTTTCTTGATCTGTTTTCGATGAACATTGCGTGCAGCAGTCACCACAGCCTCCCAGACACTGTTCCCAGAGGTGTACTGTTTTCCCTCCCTGTAGATCTCACATTTTATGATGGACCACAGGTTCTCTATGGGGTTCAGATCAGGTGAACAAGGGGGCCATGTCATTATTTTTTCATCTTTTAGACCTTTACTGGCCAGCCACGCTGTGGAGTAGTTGAATGCATGTGATGGAGCATTGTCCTGCATGAAAATCATGTTTTTCTTGAATGATACCGACTTCTTCCTGTACCACTGCTTGAAGAAATTGTCTTCCAGAAACTGGCAGTAGGTCTGGGAGTTGAGCTTCACTCCATCCTCAACCCGAAAAGGTTCCACAAGTTCATCTGTGATGATACCAGCCCATACCAGTACCCCACCTCCACCTTGCTGGCGTCTGAGTTGGAGTGGAGCTCTCTGCCCTTTACTGATCCAGCCTCTGACCCATCCATCTGGCCCATCAAGAGTCACTCTCATTTCATCAGTCCATAAAACCTTTGAAAAATCAGTCTTAAGATATTTCTTGACCCATTCTTGACGTTTTATCTTATGTTTCTTGTTCACAGGTGGTCATTTTTCAGCCTTCCTTACCTTGGCCATGTCCCTGAGTATCACACACCTTGTGCTTTTTGTTACTCCAGTAACATTGCAGCTCTGAAATATGGCAAAACTGGTGGCGAATGGCATCTTGGCAGCTTCACGCTTGATTTTCCTCAATTCATGGGCAGTTATTTTGCGCCTTTTTTGGCCAACACGCTTCTTGCGACCCTGTTGGCTATTTGCCATGAAATGCTTGATTGTTCGGTGATCACGCTTCAAAAGTTTGGAAATTTCAAGACTGCTGCCTCCCTCTGCAAGACATCTCACAATTTTGGACTTTTCAGAGCCGTCAAATCTCTCTTCTGACCCATTTTGGCAAAGGAAAGGAAGTTGCCTAATAATTAAGCACATCTTATATTTAAATGGTACACTTTATTTAAATGGTAGCTGATTTGCACTATAGCTAATGGCACTCTATGTGATTTGATTTTGATACATTTCTCAATTCTTATAATTCGATATATTTAACCAACATAATTATGGTTCAGTGATTTTTGTGATTTTGAGCACTTTCTCTATATGGTGGACAGGGCAGGCTCCAGGTTTTTGCGGACCCTGGGCGAAAGAGTCTCAGTGGGCCCCTTTAACACATACCACGATTCATGATGCACAAATACCGCAGAGAAAGGATATATATATATATATATATATATATATATATATATATATATATATATATATATATATACATATACAGCTCATCAAGAGAATGCCAAGAGTGTGCAAAGCAGTCATCAAAGCAAAAGGTGGCTACTTTGAAGAACCTAGAATATAAGACATATTTTCAGTTGTTTCACACTTTTTTGTTAAGTATATAATTCCACATGTGTTAATTCATAGTTTTGATGCCTTCAGTGTGAATGTACAATTTTCAAAGTCATTAAAATACAGAAAAATCTTTAAATGAGAAGATGTGTCCAAACGTTTGGTCTGTACTGTATATATATAGTACAATACCACAGATTTCACTTCTTACATTACATGAGCGATATTTATAGTAAATTCTACAAAAGCTCAGAAACCAGTTAATCCTTGCAGCGCACAGTGCAGACCGGACAGTATAGTCCTCCATACAGTATTATGGGCCCCATATAACGCTCCATGCAGAATACTGGCCCCCATATAATACTCCATACAGAATACTGGCCCTCATATAACGCTCCATACAGGATACTGGCCCCCATATAGCGCTCCATGCAGGCTGTGCCCCCCTTCACCTAATGCCCCATGCAGGCTGTCCCCCTGACACACACAATGCCCCATGCAGGATGTCACTTCCCTCCCCACATAATGCCCCATGCAGGATGTCACTCCCCCCCCATATAATGCCCCATGCAGGCTGTCCCCCTCCCCACACACATAATGCCCCATGAAGGCTGTTCCCCTCCCCACACACATAATGCCCCATGAAGGCTGTCCCCCTCCCCACACACATAATGCCCCATGAAGGCTGTTCCCCTCCCCACACACATAATGCCCCATGAAGGCTGTTCCCCTCCCCACACACATAATGCCCCATGAAGGCTGTCCCCCCCCACATAATGTCCCATGCAGCAGCCACACATAGATACGCACATGGCACACCATTAAGTATAGCACTCCAGTCCCCTCCTATAGCAGCTACAGAGCAGACAGACTAGGCATGCCTAGGAGGGGACTGGAGGGCTATACTTAATGGTGTGCCGTGTGCGTATCTATGTGTGGCTGCACTGGCCGGTCCCTTCTTCTGGCACGCTCTGACCATGACCCACTGGTGCCATTCCATTTCCACTATGTGGAGACTGTCACTGGGTGAATTACTGCCATTGCTCCTCCTGTCAGCACACTGCAGTATAAACAGGAAGCCCTGTCTGTGAGAAATGGCAGAGAAGGAATGGAACGGGTAGGGATGCTGGTGATGGTGGGTCAGAGTCAGACCATTAAGTATAGCCCTCCAGTCCCCTCCTATAGCAGCTGCAGAGCAGCCAGGCACCATCATGCGGCATGCCTACCCCTGCCCTGCCTGCTGCCCCTTCCTTCTCTGCTATTCCACACCGTCAGACAGGATTTCTTAAGATACTGCAGACAGTGCTGTACTTAGTACTAGTGTGTGTGCTGCTGTGCTGACGTGACTTAGATATATAGTACTAGATGGTGGCCCGATTCTAACGCATCGGGTATTCTAGAATATGCAGGTGGCCGCGACCAATCAGCAGAGTGTTGTTTAAATTTGGCGCCAATCTCGCTGATTGGTCGCGGCCGGCTGGCGGCCACGACCAATCAGCAGAGCGTTGTTTAAATTTGGCGCCAAAATCGCTGATTGGTCGCGGCCGGCCGGCGACCGCGACCAATTAGCAGAGCGGTGTTTGAATTTGGCGCCAAAATCGCTGGCTGATTGGTCGCGGCTGGCGGCCGCAACCAATCAGCAGAGCGTTGTTTAAATTTGGCGCCAAAATCGCAGCAGAAGTATCCCGACCGGCGGCGCCGCTCCCCGGTCCTCCATTCACACTTGCTGTCGGGAGATCAGCGGGCCAAGCTGCTGATCTCCCAACGTTAGCCGCATGGAGGTCAGCGGCGCCGCCTGTCGGGGTACTTGTGCTGCCAGCAGCGGGGAGATGAGCGTCTAGAGCCGGTCATCTCCCTGCTACATCGCCGCTGACCTCCGTCCGGCAGATAAGCCGCTAACGGCCGCCATATTTTTCTGAAATCCCGCGTCGCTGATTGGCCGCGGCCGGACCAATCAGCAACGCGGGATTTCCTGGACAGACAGACAGACGGGATAAGACGATTATATATATAGATAGTCAAGTTATGTCTTTCTATTTATAGATTATAGATACATGATGATGCATGTGACTATCGCTGTGACATCATGTATCTATAGATAGAAAGACATTGATAAGAGTAAGACGTGCACAGAAAAAGTGACCTGCGGTCGGTGGCAGTGTGTGCTGGCTGTGGCTGGCTCTTGGTTTCCGAGGAGCACGAGCTCGGAGGAGGGACCCAGTCAGAAGGCAGTGCAGCTGCAGTAAGAATAGATGGTGCACAGCACTGCCACCATCTGGCTGGATGTCTGCAGCGCTGAGCACTCAATAGCCGGAGGAGAGAGGAAGCTAAGGATGCATCTGCCTGCCGGCGGTAACCCAGGACACGGCGGGCAGCGCTCACATAGCAACCGAGGTGAGTGCGGGCCCCCCGCTGTTCAGAAGAGGATCTGCCGACCGGCGGTAACCAAGGACGCTGCGGGCAGTACCGCAGCGCCGCTCACACACATGACACATAGCGATAGATTAGCAAGCAACCCCGATGAGTGGGCCCCCCTTTCTGTCCAGGGCCCCGGCACTTGCCCGGGTGCGCCGGGTGGTGACGCCGGCCCTGATGGTGGATATATCATGTTATAACTGGCTTGTGTAGTTCTTTTCTGTTCTAGTTTCCTTCCCACTTTTTATGTATTTTATGTTGTATTTTAAATATATGTCAATAAAAACTCCATGTTTTATTATACTGGCGCTAATCTTCCAAGTCGTTTATAGGTTTATAATTCTTACCAGAGTAATTGAGGTCTCCACCCCTCCCCTACAAGTCCCAAAACAACACAAAGACCCAGGCTATGATAATTGGTTGCAACCAATCCGGGACTACACCGACCTCATGGGACTCAGTACCTCGGGCCGTTTCAATGACCACTCTGGCCACCTGGTGCTGCTGCAGCTGCTGCTGGTGTTGGCTTTGGACCAGGTGCTTGATCAGCTCCTCCATTTTGCTTGGCCGCTGTTCCATCCTTACAGCACATAGAGGTACACAGGAACACTGTCTCTTTAAATCTTCTGTGGTTTATTAAGAGCACTGCATTAACCACGGCAACGTTAGGCCCGGAAGGCCGTGTTTGTTTTGCTAACAGGAAAAACAAAGCATAATGTATGGCACAGTCCTTGTTGCCCGCTTAAGGAACAAATAACCCAAGGTTTAGCTTTCCTTCACATGACAAAACAGCTCAGAGCTTCCACCTCCGGACCCACCGCACACCAAATGCTCTCAAAGGCTGGGAATTTATCCTCTGACCTCCTTCCTCTCTACAGGTGTTTAATCACCCTAGCAGTAAACATGGCTGATTAACCCCTCATTCCTTCATGTGCTGGAACATTTTTCCTGTTTAATTACTGGAGCTAACAATCTCAGTGCTACATATCTCCCCTCCAGTACTTTGCCAGTGACTTTGTCACAATGGGTAGATAGGATCCTGCTGTGATTAAAACCACCATAAGCTGATGGGTGGAGTGGTCAGTCATCCAGCCAATGTATACAAATATCAAAGACTGACTGTGACTTCCAAACAGAACAGGTGTGTACAGGTGCTTACTAAGAGTAGCCACCTCCATATATAACTAACAAATAAAGCAGCACTCTGTAACGCTATAGCATGCAAACATGAAATTGGAATTACATTACTGCTCTAGAAAGTAGGAAAAAATGAAGATATTTAGCGCATAAATGGGCCAATTGTTGAGCAACTTTTTTTTATATATGGAGGTGTCTACTCTTAGCTTTCACCTGTTCACACCTGGTCTCTGTTTGGAAGTGACGGTCAGTCTTTGACGTTTGTGTATTGCCGTCACAGCAGCTTAGACCTGTTCACACTTACTTCATCATGTTAGAAGGTGCTGGTCAGTGTTTTGTTTCTTTCTAAAAAAAAAAAAAAAGATATATACATTTAAGTGGAATTTTCTAACCTAACAAGTTGGCAGAGCTGTCATTTGGGAGGGCCCTGCATGAGCTGTGAGGTACAGTAGGGAAAAGTTTGTAGTCATCCAGCTTTTCTCAAAAAATATCATGAAGCTTTAAATTTCAGGTAGGAAATTGCAGAGCCCCTTGAATATCAGTCTCTGTGCCCTGGAGCGAGGACAGTGAATTATTTCCCTTATCATGGACACTTTGTCGTAATATGACAGCTATTGACCTGTCTCTGGTATAACATGAGCACTCCGGAGCCTATAGGGACAAGCCTCCTCTATTCTGTAAGATGTACACTGACCTTTACATATGGTGAAGCTTCTTAGAAGTGTTGGGATTCCTGTTTCTTTCCGACCTCACCGCCCCTCATCCTCCTGTGTAAGAAACGCAGGGTTAGAGGAGAGGGAAGATGATGGTAACCAGAAAAGTAAAGACCGGAGCGGGGTCCCAGGTATCATCGGAATGGGAACAGTGGAGGGTCATTAGGGCAGGATCACTTCTTTTATTTATTTAAATCACCCAAAACCATTTGCCAAAAATTTGTCTCCGTTATACAACCCCTATGAGTTTTGGTTGGCAGCCATTGTTCGGCACCAATGGTAATGTCTGGCACTAATGCCATCAGAGGCCACTTCAGCCTACTGATGGAGCAATTGTACTGCGACTAGACCCATGGAAAAAAGTTAGAAGCTTTCCAATGTGCGCTGGGTGGAGTCAAAAGTGGGTACATTTTAAGTGCGGTCAGAATCAGGTGGGATCAGTTTTGGGTGGCATCAAAGTCAGTTTTGTATGAACTCAGAAACAGCTTTGGGTGGACATTAAGGAGGGCAAGGAAGGGTCAGTTTCTGATAGAGTCAATTGTCTATGAGGTCAGTCCAAGGCTGGGTCAATTTTGGATAGCGTTAGAGTTTTGGGTAGAGTCAAAGTCTGTTTTCGGTGACATCAGTCCATTTAGGGTAGAGTCAGAATACTTTTTGGGTGGACTCAGAGTCTTTTTTTAGGGTAAAATAAAAGTTACTGTTACTTCTTGTGGAAACCACCAGATAACTTAGGGAAACTTATAGGTGAAGTAATGCTCCCTGGGAAAAGGTATGCAAATTAGCTCTTATTCAGTAAGAAAAGGCTAGCTCCTTAGTGCCACCTAATGGAGGTAGTAACCAAGTCATCTCCTCAGGTAGGCTTCTATCTATCTGTCACCGCGAACATGTTTTCCTGCTCCTTCCGCCCAACCTTGCTTCCTGACAAGGACAGTGCTGCAGGGCATTGTGGGTAGGAGCACGCACAGGAGAGTTGGCGGCTCGTGCTTTGTCTTCACGTGAATAACTAATAATCTTTTATTTGCTTTGATCCATATTCTAAAGCCAAACAATTTACAAGAAAAACAATCAAATTAAAGCAGGTGGCAGGGCCCATAAAGTAGATAATAACTGCGAGCGTCGAGGATTTACCAAGATTATCGCCGACAAATATGTAAAAAGTCGTAATGGAAAACCAATGTTTGTTTTATGTGGAAGCCATGAGGATATCAGGCGGCAAATGGCAGGAAGATTCACAGGTAATCTGAACACGATGACAAGTTAATCTAATTTATCAATGTGGACGTCTATGGGAGACCGAGGAAAATTACTTACACTGTCCCAGTGTGCCCGTCCGGCCAATAAACAAATCCACAATCATTTCATGTATTAAGACAATGCACCCCCCCCCTTGGTTTAGGCTGCAGAGAGTAAAGATGTGATGGTGAAAGCAACATGGCATTACTACTATAATACTGTCCCCCATGTACAAGAATATAACTACTATAATACTGTCCCCCATGTACAAGAATATAACTACTATAATACTGTGAAAAAACAAGGGGAAAGGGAAAGGGAAAACGTATGTCAGCTCACCATGTAATAGCCAGACTCATCCAGTCCCAACGAAGTCTTGCAGCGGAGACGCCCAGGTCACGGGCTACCAAAGTTCAAGTAATGAGAAAGCAAGCAAAGATGTCTCCAGCAGGACCAGGGTTGTATATATCTTGTTAAAACTTCACTTTTAATTTCAAATTATAAAAGCCAAGGATGAGTTACAGAATGAGCAATATAGCGGCTCTTAGGTACAGCACAGCTCTTAGGAATGTGCTGTACCTAAGAGCCGCTATATTGCTCATTCTGTAACTCATCCTTGGCTTTTATAATTTGAAATTAAAAGTGAAGTTTTAACAAGATATATACAACCCTGGTCCTGCTGGAGACATCTTTGCTTGCTTTCTCATTACTATAATACTGCCCCCTATGTACAAGAATATAACTACTATAATACTGCTCCTATGTACAAGAATATAACTACTATAATACTGCCCCTATGTACAAGAGTATAACTACTATAATACTGCTCCTATGTACAAGAATATAACTACTATAATACTGCCCCCTATGTACAAGAATATAACTATTATAATACTGCCCCTGTGTATAAGAACATAACTACTATAATACTGCCCCTATGTACAAGAATATAACTACTATAATACTGCTCCTATGTACAAGAATATAACTACTATAATACTGCTCCTATGTACAAGAATATAACTACTATAATACTGCTCCTATGTACAAGAATATAACTACTATAATACTGCCCCTATGTACAAGAATATAACTACTATAATACTGCTCCTATGTACAAGAATATAACTACTATAATACTGCTCCTATGTACAAGAATATAACTACTATAATACTGCCCCCTATGTACAAGAATATAACTACTATAATACTGCCCCCTATGTACAAGAATATAACTACTATAATACTGCTCCTATGTACAAGAATATAACTACTATAATACTGCTCCTATGTACAAGAATATAACTACTATAATACTGCTCCTATGTACAAGAATATATCTACTATAATACTGCTCCTATGTACAAGAATATAACTACTATAATACTGCCCCTATGTACAAGAATATAACTACTATAATACTGCTCCTATGTACAAGAATATAACTACTATAATACTGTCCCCCATGTACAAGAATATAACTACTATAATACTGTCCCCCATGTACAAGAATATAACTACTATAATGCTGCTCCTATGTACAAGAATATAACTACTATAATACTGCCCCTATGTACAAGAATATAACTACTATAATACTGCTCTGATGTACAAGAATATAACTACTATAATACTGCCCCCTATGTACAAGAATATAACTACTATAATACTGCCCCCTATGTACAAGAATATAACTACTATAATACTGCTCCTATGTACAAGAATATAACTACTGTAATACTGCCCCTATGTACAAGAATATAACTACTATAATACTGCCCCCTATATACAAGAATATAACTACTATAATACTGCCCCCTATGTATAAGAATATAACTACTATAATACTGCCCCCTATGTACAAGAATATAACTACTATAATACTGGCCCCTATGTACAAGAATATAACTACTATAATACTACCCTATGTACAAGAATATAACTACTATAATACTGCCTCCTATGTACAAGAATATAACTACTATAATACTGCTCCCTATGTACAAGAATATAACTACTATAATACTGACCCTATGTACAAGAATATAACTACTATAATACTGCCCCCTATGTACAAGAATATAACTACTATAATACTGCCCCCTATGTACAAGAATATAACTACTATAATACTGCCCCCTATGTACAAGAATATAACTACTATAATACTGCTCCTATATACAAGAATATAACTACTATAATACTGCCCCTATGTACAAGAATATAACTACTATAATACTGCCCCCTATGTACAAGAATATAACTACTATAATACTGCCCCCTATGTACAAGAATATAACTACTATAATACTGCCCCCTATGTACAAGAATATAACTACTATAATACTGCCCCCTATGTATAAGAATATAACTACTATAATACTGCCCCCTATGTACAAGAATATAGCTACTATAATACTGCCCCCTATGTACAAGAATATAGCTACTATAATACGGCTTTGTATCAGCCCTGGTCACATCTGACTGCAGCTTGTTTTACACATTCCCTCTTGTATTTCTCGCTGTGAACAGACATATTTGATAAATGTGGATCTGACATTACATGAGGTGTAGATTCTCCTTCCCGCTTGCCCTAGCTTGGGTGCCCGCATGTGGGCGTGGATTCCAGACAGTCTAACAACTGAAATTGAATCATGGAGGATCGTCGGAGTCTCGGGTCACAGAGCGCAGATTAGCTGATATTTATTGAGAGGATACCTGTAGTTTTATCGGAGAAGTAAATTAAATTGCGAAGGAACCCAGAGCGAGCAGAAATCCGATTAATCAGTGTAAATGTGAGATGGATTTTTAGAACGCTGCACTTCTGTTCTTACATGGGCATCAGAAATAAGTGCGCTGTAGAGGAGGGGTAGAGGATTTCTGTACTTTTTAAATTTAGAATGATTTTTGCTAAATCAAATATCCTTAAAGGGGAACTGCAGCCTAAACCTGTTACCACTGGATCACTGCACATGATGATGTTAGATTGGTATGGGCCACACCACTGAGACCCCCATTGACTAGCAGAACGATGAACTTGTGTCTCTTACTCTACCTTGGCCACAAAACAGTGGTCAGGATACGTTGGAAGGAGCTGCAGTGGGCGCGTGCCTTTGCAATCCATTCAAGTCTATGACACTGAAGATACCCTAAAAATAGGCAAGTGCTTCGTGAGAGCTTTTAATGGAGTGGCATAGAGCAGAGGTCCCCAACCGCCGGTCCGCGAACCAGGACCGGGCCGTTGGGGTTTTTCAGCCGGTCCGCGGGGAGAGGGGGCCCCTCCAGCCTCCAGCAGGGCCGCCATCAGGGCATGACTGCCCTGACTCCAGTATGGGGCCCGGCCGGTAGGGGCCCCCCTCTTGTGCGTCTCTCTCCTCATGGGGCCCCCGGCCGCATGCTAAGCGCCGGGTCCGGGACATCTTAGCGCTGCGCTGCTGCGGCAGCACCTTCATGATTCCCCTGATTTCCGGTCATGTGACGGCGCCGTCACATGACCGGAAGTCAGGAGAACCTGGTGTCAGCGATTTGGACGAGCGCCAGGATTCTGCAGGGATCGCATGGGGGTAAGTATAACAAGTTTTATTTTTTTTTAAATACAATTAACTAGGAGTGGGGGGAATGGGAGATGCACATGGGGGGAGGGGAGAGATGAGAGATGCACATGGGGGAGGGGAGAGATGAGAGATCCACATGGGGGGGAGGGGAGAGATGAGAGATGCACATGGGGGAGGGGAGAGATGAGAGATCCACATGGGGGGGAGGGGAGAGATGAGAGATGCACATGGGAGGGAGGGGAGAGATGAGAGATGCACATGGGGGGAGGGGAGAGATGAGAGATGCACATGGGAGGGAGGGGAGAGATGAGAGATGCACATGGGGGGAGGGGAGAGATGAGAGATGCACATGGGAGGGAGGGGAGAGATGAGAGATGCACGGGGGGGATGAGAGATGCACGGGGGGTGGATGAGAGATGCACGGGGGGGGGGTGAGAGATGCACGGGGGGATGAGAGATGCACGGGGGGTGGATGAGAGATGCACGGGGGGGTGAGAGATGCACGGGGGGGTGAGAGATGCACGGGGGGATGAGAGATGCACGGAGGGGGATGAGAGATGCACGGGGGGTGAGAGATGCACGGAGGGGGATGAGAGATGCACGGAGGGGGATGAGAGATGCACGGAGGGGGATGAGAGATGCACGGGGGTGAGCTGCACATGGGGGGGTGAGAGATGCACATGGGGGGGTTATGTTTACATAACTTTGTTGCCTTATGAAGGGCGGGGGGGCCCCCAAAAATTTCTTGCACAGGGGCCCACTACAGTCTGTGTCCGCCCCTGGGATGAAGTAAATGCAGCTGAACAGCAGCTGTCAGGACAGCTGCCCTGTCCTGCTGCAGGGCGTGATGGGGCCTCAGTGATGCGGCTCCTGGCACAGCACATTATGTGGGGCTCCTGGCATAGCTCCTGGCGGGGACCTGGTCTACACTATATGATAAGTATGCACTAAACTCCAAATCCCTCCATTACCCCGCCCCCATATGACCAAAGCCCCGCCCACCCCACCCCCTCCTTGCTGGGCCATGGAAAAATGATCTTGCTTCAAGCCGGTCCCTGGTGCAAAAAAGGTTGGGGACCACTGGCATAGAGTAGGCACAACCTGCAGCCCCAATCGTATCTTTTTGGAAGCAATCTGGAAGAGTGGCGGATGGAGGACCCAAATGCCCTCAATGGATGCCTGAATGTGGGACATGTGTCCTCCATTTGTCTCTCCATTCCTAGCTTGGATATGAGGAGTAAAACAGAGCGGTAAGACGCTCATGTGCCCTACCACTTGGTTGAAGTTTATAGTGTCCAAGTTCACAGCTTGGAATAGAGCAGCGAATGAAGGGCACAAGGCCTCCAAAAGGTGCTCTCCCATTCATCATTCCATTCCTGTCCGTGTCCAGGAGGAGGTGTCATGGCATTGCCAAAAATAGCCAAGCACATGGCATCTTTAGGCTGGCACACCCCATTTAACGGGCTATACTAAGATTGCAACTTATCACCTCTCCACAAGACAAGTGATAATTTGGTGATTGTTGGGGGTCCACCATTGCGACCCTCACGATCATGAGAATGGGGGACCTGAGTCTCCCATGTGAATGGAGTGGCAGTGAAATATGCAAACTATTGATTTAAAGCCTATTGGGCTAAAGAAGATACTGTAGTTGAGTGCGGTACTGTCACGGGTGTATCAGGGTTGACAGACTGTCATACTGTGTCTGGCTGTAGAAGGTCGCTGCATTTGGCCTTACAAACATCTCCCTGAGCTTTTCTTTATTCCTCTTCAGGACCAAGCGGTGATCCTCACCTTGCTTGAGGATTTTACCTTTCTCTTTTGGACCCTAGGGTATCATCACCTTTCTGCTGTTAATCAGAACTTCCTTCCTGTGTCCTTAATTACACTTAGATCTTCAGAGAGTTGCTGGTGATAGCGTGTTATACCTATTCAGGCCTGGGATTCTAGTAGTCAAATAGAATTACCTTGGAGTTCCTTTGTGGATTGTTGCCGTGCTTTCTCCGGTGTCATTTTGGAGCCAAGTGTATTGCCCTTTTTGTTTCCCCTGTGTGTACTTTAGTTGTAGTGGGGCTGACTTAGCGCTCACCCCTCCCGCTCGCTACCTAGGGCCTAGCCTTAGGGCCAGCTAGGGCCAGGTTTCCTGCTGGGCGATAGGTGCAGAACCTATTTAGGGTCTATAGGCGAGTCAGGGTTTGTCGTCAGATCTTTTTAAGGGTCTCCACTCTCCCTTTCCCTAGTTGTAGGGCTCCCTCCCCTTTTCCCGTCGTATACGCTTGGTTCTCCTCATACCTAGCGTGACAGTACTACTGTTGTCAGTGCCATTGACAATGAATGGAGCAGAAGAGCGCATGCTTGACTTTTGCTCTGTTCTGCAGTTCTCCAGTTTACCGAATAGGTGGGGGTGCTACTATTGGGACCCATCGTGTAGAAAAGTGACGGGTTGCGATCTTAGTACCACCCCTTTGTACCTCCTCAATCAGCACGAAAACCATCTAGTGTAGAACAATACATAGAAAACAGTGAGAAGAGCAGCTGGGGAAGGAGGGGGATGCAGCTGCAGCTTCTCACAGATTTTTTTTTTTAGTAAAACAGACTAATATGGAGGAAGGTCAGCCATGAATAAAGCATTAGACCATATAATAATGGACTACTGTGAGTAGCAAGTGGGGGGTATATATTTGCCTGCTGTAATAGGGGGTTTGCGTGTATCTAGTATAACATTAATTGTCTCTGAAGACAGCGATCGGACTGTAATATAACAATGAGTTTCCAGCGTCGGCTCCGCACTATAATAAGTGTTCGGTCCTGGAGAAATTACAGGATGTTAGCTGCAAGTGATATGTTCTGAAAAATCGAGGCGGTTGACTTGTTAACCCCTCGGCACCTGGAGGGAAAGCAGTAATTTACCGCTCATGGGTGATACTTTCAGAATATGACACGATTCCAGACTTAAAGTAAGACAGATAAAAAACAGATAAGGACAAGCTAGAATGATTTCTCTTGTGCTGGAAGGTGAGATGAGAAAAGTATGGCGGAGAGTAATAAGTCAATGTAGAAAACGGTGAGGGCGAGCAGGACTGGCACTACTAAAGTAGATCATGCAGCTGTCATGTCACCAAGCGATGTAAGGTAGCAATGATGTCACTAATTAATATAACGTAGCTGTGATGTCACTGAGCGATGGAATGTACAATGCCATTTAAAAGCTTGGGCATCCTTGGTCAAAATTACTGTTGTTGTGAACAGTTAAGCAAGTTGAAGATGAAATGATCTAAAAGGCCTAAAGTTAAAGATGACACATTTTCCTTTGTATTTTAGGCAAAAAATATATATTTTTTGATCTTTTATATTTTAAAAGTTACAAAAAGGAAAATGGGCCGATGCAATTGTTTGGGCACCCCGCAGGGTTAGTACCTAGTAGCGCCCCATTTTGCAAGTATCACAGCTTGTAAACACTTTTCGTAGCCAGACAAAAGTCTTCCAATTCTTGTTTGAGGGCTTTTCATCCATTCTTCCTTGGAAAATTCTTCCAGTTCTGCGAGATTCCTGGGTCGTCTTGTATGCACGGCTATTTTGAGGTCTAGCCACAGATTTTCAATGATGTTCAGATCAGGGGACTGTGAGGGCCATTGTAAAACCTTCAGCTTGCGCCTTTTGAGGTCGTCTATTGTGGATTTTGATGTGTGTTTCATTATCCATTTGTAGGAGCTATCCTCTTTTCAGCTTCAGCTTTTTTGCAAATCATGTTATGTTTGCATCAAGAATTTGTTTAAATTTCATTGAATCCATTCTTCCCTCTACCCGTGAAATGTTCCCCGTGCCATTGGCTGCAACACAACCTCAAAGCACGATTATCCACCTCCATGCTTAATGGTTGGCGAGATGTTCTTTTCCTGAAATTCTGTGCCCTTTTTTCTCCACACATACCTTTGATCATTGTGGCCAGAGAGTTGTATTTTAACCTCATCGGTCCACAGGACTTGTTTGCAATATGCATCAGGCTTGTTTAGACATTCTTTCGCATACTTCTGACATGGAATTTTATGGTGAGGATGCAGGAGAGGTTTTCTTCTGATGACTCTTCCATGAAGGCCAAATTTGTGCAGGTGTCTCTGTACAAGAGAACAATGTACCACAACAGAGTCTGACAAATCTTTCTGAAGGTCTTTTACAGTCAAGCAGGTGTTCTGATTTGCCTCTCTAGCAATCCTAGCAGCTCTCACTGAAACTTTGCTTGGTCTTGCATACCTTATCTTGACCTCCACTGTTCCTGTTAATTGCCATTTCTTAATTACATTTTGAACTGAGGAAAGGGCAACTTGATACGCTTTGCTATCTTCTTATAGCCTTCTCCTGCTTTGTGCGCCTCCACCATTTTCATTTTCAGAGTGCTAGGCAGCTGCTTAGAAGAACCCATGGCTGCAGTTTTTTTGGCACAAGGTTAGAGGAGGCTGGGTTTTTATAAAGCTGGGAAATTTGCATCACCTGGCCTTTCCTAATGATGATAGTGAACAAGCCATAACCCTAACAGGCTACAGTAATTAAGGTCTGAAACCTTGGTCAAAGTTATCTGAGCACACAAATCTCCAAGGGTGCCCAAACTTTTGTATCGGCCCATTTTACTTTTTGTGAAGTTTAAAATGTAAAAAATGAAAATATCTATATATTTTGCCTAAAATACAAAGGTAATGTATCATCTTTAACTTTACCCTTTTTAGAGATCATTTTATCTTCAACTTGCTTAACTGTTCACAATAACAGTAATTTTGATCAGGGGTGCCCAAACTTTTACATGCCACTGTAGTTGTGATGTCATTGAGCTATGGAACACAGCTTTGATATCACAGAGCGATAGAATGTAGCTGTGATGTCACTGAGAGATGGAACATTACTGTGATGTCACTAAGTGATGGAATGTAGCTGTGATGTCACTGAACGATAGAACATAACTGTGATGTCACTGAGCGATGGAACGTAGCTGTGACGTCACTGAGCGATGGAACGTACCTGTGATGTCACTGAACGATAGAACATAGCTGTGATGTCACTGACTGATGGAACATAACTGTGATGTCACTGAGCGATGGAACGTAGCTGTGATGTCACTGAGCGATGGAACGTACTTGTGATGTCACTGAGCGATGGAACGTACCTGTGATGTCACTGAGCGATGGAATGTAGCTGTGATGTCACTGAGGGATGGAACATAGCTGTGATGTCACTGAGCAATGGAAGGTACCTGTGATGTCACTAAGCAATGAAAGGTACCTGTGATGTCACTGAGAGATGGAATGTAGATGTGACGTCACTGAGAGATGGAATGTAGCTATGATATCATTTAGCGATGGAATGTAGCTGTTATATCACTGAGTGATAGAACATAGCTATGATGTCACCGAG
The DNA here is from genome assembly GCF_046119375.1 of Phyllobates terribilis. Classification (NCBI taxonomy): domain Eukaryota; kingdom Metazoa; phylum Chordata; class Amphibia; order Anura; family Dendrobatidae; genus Phyllobates; species Phyllobates terribilis. Next base: position 144,870,837 of record NW_027362767.1, read on the forward strand.
CGATGGAATGTAGCTGTAATGTCACCGAGCGATGAAACGTAGCTGTGATGTCACTGAGCGATGGAACATAACTGTGATGTCACTGACCGATGGAATGTAGCTGTGATGTCACTGACTGATGGAACGTAGCTGTGATGTCACTGAGTGATGGAACGTAGTTGTGATGTCACTGAGCGATGGAATGTAGCTGTGATGTCACTGACTGATGGAACGTAGCTGTGATGTCACTGAGCGATGGAACGTAGTTGTGATGTCACTGAGCGATGGTATGTAGCTGTGATGTCACTGACTGATGGAACGTAGCTGTGATGTCACTGAGGGATGGAAGCAGGGCCAGAGTGGAACTGAAATTCAGCCCTGGCATTTGAGAGCACATAGGCTCAGACCCACCCAATGCATGGTGAATGTGAACATTTTTTGTGAACTTGTGGGTTATGGCTGATTAAGTTAGATGTAACACATTTTTTTTAAAAGAAAAATTGCTGCAAACGGCACTTTATCAATGACAGACAAAACTGAATTGACATAATATAGAATATAAATTTTCCTCCATTAAAAGGTTAATTTCTTTCAACTGGAGGGACGGACATACAGTGGTGGCCAAAAGTATTGGCACCCCTGCAATTCTGTCAGATAATACTCAGTTTCTTCCTGAAAATGATTGCAATCACAGATTCTTTGGTCTTATTCTCTTCATTTAATTTGCTTGCAAGGAAAAGAACACAAAAGAGAATGAAGCAAAAATCAAATCATTGATCATTTCACACAAAGCTCCAAAAATGGGCCAGACAAAAGTATTGGCACCCTCAGTCTAATACTTGGTTGCACAACCTTTAGCCAAAATAACTGTGGACAACCGCTTCCGGTAACCATCAATGAGTTTCTTACAATGCTCTGCTGGAATTGTAGACCATTCTTCTTTGGCAAACTGCTCCAGGTCCCTGATATTTGAAGGGTGCCTTCTCCAAACTGCCATTTTGAGATCTCTCCACAGGTGTTCTATGGGATTCAGGTCTGGACTCATTGCTGTCTGACCCCCACTAAGAAGTGGGATCTTCCTGGGTATCCTACCATACAGTCCCTTTTCATTCAGACGCCGACGGATAGTACGGGTTGACACTGTTGTACCCTCGGACTGCAGGGCAGCTTGAACTTGTTTGGATGTTAGTCGAGGTTCTTTATCCACCATCCGCACAATCTTGCGTTGAAATCTCTCGTCAATTTTTCTTTTCCGTCCACATCTAGGGAGGTTAGCCACAGTGCCATGGGCTTTACACTTCTTCATGACACTGCGCAACGAAGACACAGGAACATTCAGGTCTTTGGAGATGGACTTGTAGCCTTGAGATTGCTCATGCTTCCTCACGATTTGGTTTCTCAAGTCCTCAGACAGTTCTTTGGTCTTCTTTCTTTTCTCCATGCTCAATGTGGCACACACAAGGACACAGGACAGAGGTTGAGTCAACTTTAATCCATGTTAACTGGCTGCAAGTGTGATTTAGTTATTGCCAACACCTGTTAGGTGCCACAGGTAAGTTACAGGTGCTGTTAATTACACGAATTAGAGAAGCATCACATGATTTTTCATACAGTGCCAATACTTTTGTCCACCCCCTTTTTTAGGTTTGGTGTGGAATTATATCCAATTTGGCTTTAGGACAATTCTTTTTGTGTTTTTTCATTGAAGACAAAGTAAATGAAAAGAATAATACAAAAGAATTTGTGATTGCAATCATTTTCAGGAAGAAACTGAGTATTATCTGACAGAATTGCAGGGGTGCCAATACTTTTGGCCACCACTGTATTTGTAATATGATTCGATAGTACCAGGAAAGTGAATGAGATGTCTGAAATCTCTCGGATAAGCAGTGTATTTTCTTCTTGCAGATTTGGAGCTGTTTCATGTCAGCAGCATTTATTCTTTCAGCATTTTTCACCCATTGTAAAGAACATGAAAAAAAATCTCTTAAAAAAAACAGCAATAACAAGGTGATTTTCCTGCCAAGAGATACGTTTTTTGGTGCAAAAATGTCTGCAGCAAACACTTATCGTGTGCACATCCCCGCGCCATTTCATTACCAGTAACCATTGCAGACTATGAGCTGTTATCCTTACTAGATACTGACTTCAACAATTATCTTAAACAGGAGAAAGTGCATTTACACCGGCCGACTGCAGCCGTTATACGACTTTCTACCGCTTTGTCATGCAACTTCTCTGAATGTTCTGCTGAGTAAAGCAGATGACAATCTCGTCAGAACATGACCACAATTTAGCGCAAATCCCATTTCTGACAACTGACCGCCGAGCCGAATCCTGACATTGTATACACTGCACACTCAGCTATTCCGTAAGCTGCTCTGCTCGCTGAACGTTTCCTTTCAGGTGAAAAAACCCTTTAACGGCTGCAACTATTTTTAAAAGAATGGTTACAATACGTCTAATAGATGTGTCAGTCATTCTTCCCTTTCTTTTTCGCTTATATTTTATGTTCTATAGAGTTCCTCAGGATATTTACTGTATGTCATCCCCATTACCTTTTTCATCTCTCCTTACAAGTATGTCTTGTATCTTAGTTAAAATATGGTAGTAAGTAGCACATTAGACACTTATAATAGGTAGTGTATAATCACTGCATATTTCAGGGTTATGTGCTTCTGAGGACTAAACAGGAAAGGGTTCTTTACAGTCACAGCAGTCAGACTGGGGAATGGCCGACCACAAGACGTAGTAATGGCCAACACTATAGGGCTGGATACTTTAACAAAACACCATTGTGAGTTAGAAATAATCTAGCAATAGAAAATGTATAACTTTGAAGAGATTGTTTGAACTTTATGGTCCTAGGTCTGTTTTCAGCCTATATAACTATGTAGAATGTACATTAAGAAAATGCTTGAAATGCAATTCCCTATAATATTATTTTACAAGTAATTTCATCTTAATTTTTTTGTTTGTAAAGTGCTAGTTATAAACCCAATCTCTGGATCTAAAAAGTACAAAACACTCCTGAAACACTTGCACATTTAATCTGTATTTCTTATGGTGTCTAAAGGAAGCCAATATGATTAGGCGCCTGCTGGGTAATAAGTGCAGTTATTTGCTTCTATAATGAAATCAAATTACCAATGATGAAAGGGTTAATACCGGGCCATGCATCAGTAATAGCCCCTGTAGTAACCATGACAACTGTTATGAGGTCATAAACAAGTGTCATAAAGAAGATTCCATAAAAGAATGCCGTGCTGCCACGATCAGCGCCATTACTGATGCGCCTGAGGACCTTGAGCTTGACCACCCCACGTAATGTGCCGACTTTGGTGTAATTTGGAGGTTCTAGCAAGGAAAGGGGTTGTCTGCTTTAGACACCCCAGGGGCATGGGAAGATAACAGAGGGGGGTCCCCAGACCAGGATCCCCTTCTGTTACCCTCTACATAGAGCAGCTCTCCTTTGGGAGTTGATGGAGAAATCTATGACTACAATGGGTGATAAATTGGGAGGGGATATTTATCCTATTAGGGCTTATCCATAACGAACAGTAACCGAATGTCCAACTTCTTGAGAGGCGGACCTGTATCTGTAAGGGAGAAATGGTCGATCCACCTGGGCAACCAGATCAGCTAAATTCGTTCTATCAATCAATGTGGTGACAGATATCGCAGCCGGATCTCTCCCACATCCAGTTTATCACAGTCTATATTTATGTTGTTCTCTGTAAATCTGGTAAAATGTACAAATTCTAAAACTCTGTATTATATCGGCACTAACTCTCTAAGCCCAAGGGAAGGGCAGCCCTCCAGCCATGGTTCCCTAGAGGTTTCCTCCACAGGGGTTTTTCCTCTCCTGAGTGCTAGAGGGTGACTCTTCGTGAGTCGGGGGTTGTGCTATTTTTGGTGTCATGTAAATTTAAATAAAGTTGAGAACGTTTGACACCTAATTGCAATGCTTTGTGTATTTATTTTGTGTGCTTCTGTCTGATTCATTTTGTTTGGGAGTCGGGTCCATCACATATCACAGAGTGATACGTCTGGACATCTGTCGGCCACAGTCTTGCCCCATGGGTTGCCCCTGCTCTGGGGAGTATGATGGAGCAGAGAAGACAAGTGTTACAGCACAGCTCGGCAAGTGTGCACTCATCCTAGGAATAATATTACAGCAGTATTACAAGCAGCTTCCTCGCCTCATTCACACAGTGAGTATTTTGGTAGTAATTTACATCAGTATTTGTAAGCTAAAAACCAAAGGGGAACAAACACAGAGAAAAATAATAACTGAATCACTTTCACCTCTTATGTGTTTTGGATCCACTCCTGGCTTCTATTAACAAATACTGATGTAAAATATCACCAAGTAAAAATGCCTTAAACCCTTACTGACTGATCTGACAGTGTGAGCTGCAGTGAAGCAGCAGAGGTTGCAAGCGTTAAAGGAGTTTTCCAGTTGCCGTACTCTACTTTCCTCACCCTCCCCAGGAAAGACTGTGCCACATATGATCCCTTCTATGATAACCTCCTCTCTATCCTCACCTCACTTACAACCAGCTACTGCATCTGAGTATGAGACGCACTCATTTAGGCTAAGTTCTGCTGCATATTTTCATGCAAAAAAAACCCCATAATACAGCGTATTACAGTTCCAGCAAAGTGGATGACATGTATTTAATCAAAAAGGCAAAAAATGTCAGCTCACCCATAAAGAAGATCCATGCATGGAGAATTGTAAGGTAGGCAGAAGCAAGAAACAGTGATCCAGCATCAGAATCTTCCACTAAAAGCCTTATTTTATTTTGCAAAAATAGAGAAAGGAAATTGCAACTTCATCTTGAAAAAACATTGAAAAATTATGCAAACGCATTTCAGACCACTGTCTTAATCACTGCATGTTTTTGCTTCTGACGTGTAGGTAAATCTCTCCCCTGGACCTTTTTAACACTAAAGAATTTGAAATGCATTGAGCTTTTGAAATCTGCAGCGTCACTTTCTCTATCCTGAACCTGTGCTGCCAGCCCCGACCTCAGACCTCGTCCTTACCCTCCTGTACCTGGTACCCGCGCCTCTGACCCTCCGGTTTGCTGCTACAGTCCCGGGGACTGCCCTGGAGTGGTACCTGGTGTCTACCAGCAGCCCAGCCTATCCTCACCACCAGAGGCTCTAGTGAAGACTCAGTTGGTACACCTAGTCACATCCCTCCAGGGTAAGCCCGGCCCGTGGCGCAGCGGGTCCACATCCACCAGGCTTACATTCACCCACCAGTGTTACAGACGCATAGCCAATGTGGCACCACTATTCAAGAAAGTGACAACATCTGAGTCTGGAATTTATAAGCTGGCAAGTCTAACCTCTACTGTGGGCAACATCTTTGAGGGTTTTCTATGAGATGCGACCCTGGAGTGTCTCAATAAGAATAAACTAATTTCCCAATATCAACATATGTTTATGAGGGATCTGTCCTGCAAACTAATCTGATCACATTCTATGAGGAGGTAAGTTCTAGATTGGACCAGGAAAACACTGTAGATGTTGTCTATCTGGACTTTTCAAAGGCGTTTGATACGGTGCCACACAAAAGGTTGGTACATAAAATGAGAGCAATGGGACCAGGGTAAAATATGTGTAGCTGGGTTAACAACTGGCTCAGTGATGGGAAACAGAAAGTGGTTATAATGGGACACACTCAGACTGGGTCACAGTTAACAGTGGGGTCACAGGGATCAGTAATGGCAGGGGCGGACATATCGCCGGTGAAGCTGCACCGGGGCCCAGAGTTGGAGGGGTCTTGCAATGGTGCACATCCAGCTGAAATGTATTGTGACACCGGATCCTTACACTGCTACATACGCAGCTGGCCAATCAGAGGCTGGCTGCTGACGTCGGCGTGCCCCTGACTGGGGGAACATGGCAGGGACGTCATGTGCCATGGCTCGCTCGCCGAACATCATGTGTAGCAAGATGGGAGCTGCAGATCAGAGGCAGGAGCTAGCGGACAGAACAGAGGACAAGCGTTTCACACAAGACGTCCTGCAGCACAGTGGGAAAAAGTCCTTCTCAGCCGCTGGACCGGGGAAGGGTTCCTGCACAAACGTGCTGCTGCTCTTCAGTGTGTACCTCAGCCTGCTCCTGCGAGACCGGCTGGTGGTAATGACCATGCTGACTGCCTGAGGCGTCATCTCCTCTGTCATCCGTTACGTGCATAACGTGAATGTGAAGAAAAGGAGGTCATGTTAGACTCGTGGCAGAAGGAGTGCAGCATTGATCCCTGCGCAGTGGAAGATACCAGGAGACACCAAGTGACACAGCGGCACAGTGCAGGTACCAGCCCATCTGGCAATTGCCAGAATTGCCAAATGGCCAGTCAGGCCCTGGATGGAAGGTACATGTGATGTCACTGAGCGATGGAATGTAGCTGTGATCTCATTGAGAGATGAATTGTAGATGTATTTTCAATGAATGCTGGGATGTATCTGTGATTTCACTGAATGCTGGGATGTATCTGTGATTTCACTGAATGCTGGGATGTATCTGTGATTTCACTGAATGCTGGGATGTATCTGTGATTTCACTGAATGCTGGGATGTATCTGTGATTTCACTGAATGCTGGGATGTAGCTGTGATGGCACTGAATCGTGGACTATAGCCATGATATCACTGGTGGATTGTAGACGTAATGTCACTGAATTCTTGGATGTATCTGTGATGTCACTAAATGCTGGGATGTATCTGTGATGTCACTGAATGCCGGGATGGATGTCACTGAATGCTGGGATGTAGCTGTGATGTCACTGAATGCTGGGATGTAGCTGTGATGTCACTGAGTGGTAGATTGTAGCTGTGATGTCACTGAGTGGTGGATTGTAGCTGTGATGTCACTGTTAGAACCCTCCTGTTTGTTTTTTCCATCTTGTGTTTTGCGGTCACGTGACCATCTGCCTTTATATTCCAGCTCCGCCCTTTTGGCTGTGCTGGACTTCAGTGTTGTTTGACTGTTTTGTTAGCCAGGTGCTTCTGTGCTTATCTCTGTCAGTTCGCTTGGTCCTTCTGGGACCTCTAGTACCTTTTTGTCAGTTTATCTTTTTGTGTTCTGCAACAATCTTCTTTCTTCAAGAGGTGTCCCATTTTTGTTCCAGTCCTTAGTTCTTTTAGGGACTCCTTACTTTATGCTATAGGTCTTCGTTCAGACTAGCCAAGGACTAAGGCGGTCCGTTCGCAAGGAACAGGCAGCCCGCTACATCGTAGGGATTCAGCTTAGTCTTACTGTAGGGATAGCTTTCCCCTTTCTTTTGTGGCACCCCAGGGGTCTGGTTTTCCACAGTAATGTAATGTTATGTCTGAGAGCAGGTGGGAGGTCCTTTGGTCAGGGATCCTGTGCATGCCACACCTCCTGCCCAGTCTGGGGAGGGGAAGAACTTCCCCTGTATAAACCCGGGGCTGAGGCAGGGAGAGTCAGACAAGGAGAGTGGAGACAAGAAGCAGCATAGGAAACAGCAGGCTTACAAGGAGTCAGGGGCTGGCAGCTGCAGAGCTTGCCCTGACTAAGAAGATTCTTTACCGGACCCGGAGTCCGAGGCTGTGGGGACTAACTCCTACCCAGCAGCAGAATCCGTCAGGCAGGGGATTTCAGGTCCCCTGGCCCAGAAGCCCGAAGGCACGGTCACACGCGTGGGACCAGCACCGCCATCGTGGAGCGGAAGCCATTAGAAGGCCCCGAGTCACCGGCCATACGGGTGAGCACCACACGGTACACTCAGGGACGTGGGTTACTTACATCAGCTTCTAGCAAGGTAGCCAGAAGAGTACAGTCAGTTTGGGAGGCCTACAACTACGCCTGGCCAGGGGAGATCCCATCTGCTCAAAGACTGACCAGGCCCCGTTTGCTAGCAAGTACTCCGGGAGGGTCTGTCGTTGTTACCAGTAAAGACCCTGAACTACACCGTACCGTCTCTGAGTGGTTCCTGCTACCCCCATCATCCACGTCGGCTGCCCTGAGGCCATACCCCTCCCGTTGGGGGTTATACTATCACGCTGCACAATCCTACCACCGGCCTCAGCGGTCTGCCCTGCAGCAGCAGCTCCCTGGCTGCTCTCAACGGGTGGCGTAGTCATCAACTATTTACTACTAATAGACTGCCGTCTAGTTTGACTCCCTGGGCACGGACCGGGTCACCGCCACGAGACTACAACCCTCCACTGATCCGGCTCCGGGTAGGCTCCCGCGTGCGCAGCGCAGCGCGACACAGGCCCAGGGGCGCGTCAACTTTGGCGTAGTCGGCAGGATTTCGTGCCCGCAACCACCGGGTACTGCGTGCCTGAAAAGCAAAGACTGTTCAAACTTACCAGTGGTGAAGATTCCCGCTATCCGTGGAGGTTTCCCGCCATCCGGCGCCATCTTCTACCTTCTTCCCGCCATCCGCGAAGTTTTCCCGCCATCCGGCGCCATCTTCGACCTTCTTCCCGCCATCCGTGGAGTTTTCCCGCCATTGGACGCCATCTTGAGGACGCCGCGCGGGACGAAGAGGGGAGTGGACTCCGAAAGCGCGCGAGAACTGAAGCCCCGCCTCACGTCCGGACGTTGCGTAAGGTCCTGGAAGGAGCCCAGCAGACGCCGACGTCACAGGAGCGCGACGGAAGGTCCTCAACCCTGACGATCCACTGCGGAGCCGCGGCCTACGGAAGAGGATCATCGCAAGGTAGGCCACGGTCCACTAGGGGGGAGGAAGATGTCGGATACGGAGGAGAGCTTCACTGCCTCAACCCCCGCCAGCGCTACCGCTGCTGCAGTTATGCCCTTCACCATGCCCTATATCCCGGGAGCAGCTTGGCTACCCCAGTACTCAGGGGAGTCACATACCCTGCATGACTTTAGAGAAAAGCTGGATAGCCTCTTCCAGGTGTACCCCCTCACAGAAGAGCAAAAAGTGAGCATCCTGGTGGCCCAACTAACAGGGGCAGCCAAAAGGGAAGTAAAATCCTGGCCACCTGGGAGGAAGACTGTCGCAGGGATACTAACCCGGCTGAAGGACACCTTTGATACCCGCACCTCAGCCGAGATTAAGCTTAGATTCTACGGGTGCAAGCAGCGAGCGCATGAGAGTATAAGGGACTATGCACTAAACCTGCAAGAGGCCCTGAGGGCCATAAAGCAGACCGACCCTGATGGGGTGGGAAACGAGGACAGGCTGTTGACTGAACAATTTATAGAGGGTTTATATTGCAATGCCCACCGAACCCAGTTGCGGGCAATGGCCTTACAGGATCCCCATCTGGACTTTGCACAGTTCAAGGACAGAGCCATCCGGGTGCTCCGAGAACCGGCACCAGGTGGCGTTGTGACCCACAGACGACCCACTACCACTTACTACCAGGAGGCGGCGCCCTTGTCAGCAGGGCCTGTGGGAGCTGATGCGCAGGCTTTGGACAATGACCCGGCTCCAGACCTACACCATCAGGTCCAAGAGCTAGCTAAGAGCGTTGCTGCGCTAACCCGAACTGTGCAGTCTTTACAGGTTTCCACCCCAGGGAAGATCCAGCTGGCATCCGGACCGGAGGACATCCCGTGGCGTCGACCAAGGAGGACCCCACCGGCCAGAGGAAGACCCAGTGACCGATACAGCGAGGACGGACGACCCATCTGCCGCCGCTGCAATCAACCCGGACATATGGAAAGGTACTGTTCTTTAAACGGGCACAACCTGGGGTAGAGGGCCAACCCCCAGGAAACAGATCACCAGGCCCATCGAACTGGCGCGACAGATATGTGGGAGGACGTCCAGTCTTGCCTGTGGTACTGGATGGCATTCCCATGAGTGCCCTACTGGATACCGGGTCACAGGCCACCACCATCCCGTACGTGCTCTTCAAGCAGTACTGGAATGACTCGGATATTACCCACTACCCTGACGACGACTTGAGTATCATCGCCAGCAATGGCCAGCCCGTGCCACAGATCGGATTTAAGGAGGTGGCCCTCAAAATCGGTAGAGTCGAACTGGCCGCACAGGGACTGATCATTGTAGATATTGATAAACATGAGAGTCACCCAAAAATAACTCTAGGAACTAACGTAATTGAAAATTGTCTTGCAGAAGTGATTTTCCTTTTACAGCAGGTTGCCAAGAACGCCAGCTCCGGCGAGCAGCGGGTGCTCCAGAAAGAGATCCGGGCACTGATGCAATGGCAACAAGTGGAACTCTCCGGCGGTGAGATTGGTAGCGTAAGAATGTGTGACCCTTTTCCTATTGCCATGCCCCCAAAAAGTGAAATGATGATTTGGTGCCGGGCAGCTATTGGTCTGAGAGGAAGAGATTACCAGGCAATGGTAGAACCAGTTTACTCAGACAGTAGGCCCACCATTTTGACAGCACGGGGGGTGGTCAATGTACGCCATGGGAGGGTGCCCATTCGCATAATAAATATCGGGGAGAGGGAAGTGTACCTGCCCCGGTATGCCACGCTAGCCAAATTATATACCACTAATCAAAATTCTATACAATCTGTGGAACCCTTGCCTCCATCTCACCCGGAGGAAGGTAACGGCTCTAAGAAAGACATGGAGGACTGGTGTCAGCAACTACATTTGGGTACTGATTCCACTCCCTCACATCAGAAACAAGGAGTCTATCGGGTGGTTCAAGAGTATGAGAGAGTGTTTAGTAAACACCCGTTAGACTTCGGACGAGTCAAGGGGGGTAGAACACCGCATCCCCACGGGAGATCATCCTCCCATAAAAGAGAGGTATCGACCCGTACCCCCTGCACATTACCAACACACCAAGGGGATGCTTAGAGACATGAAGGAGGCTGGGGTAATCCGGGATAGCTGTAGCCCCTGGGCAGCCCCACTAGTTTTAGTCAAAAAGAAAGACAACACCATGAGGATGTGTGTAGATTACCGGAAAATCAACCGTATCACACACAAGGATGCGTACCCCTTACCAAGGATAGAGGAGTCATTGGCTGCTTTAAGATCTGCTAACTTCTTCTCTACCTTGGATCTCACTAGCGGGTACTGGCAGGTTCCTGTAGCAGAGGCGGACCGGGAGAAGACCGCATTCACCACCCCGATGGGACTTAGCGAGTTCACCTGCATTCCGTTCGGACTCTGCAACGCCCCAGGAACCTTCCAACGATTAATGGAGTGCTGTCTGGGCCACAGAAACTTCGAGACGGTCCTGTTGTACCTGGACGATGTCATCGTATACTCCAAAACTTATGAGGACCACCTGAAACACCTGGCGGAGGTGTTCGAAGCTCTGGCGAGTTACGGCCTAAAGGTGAAACCCTCCAAGTGTCACCTCCTGAAACCAAAGGTGCAATACCTGGGACACGTGGTGAGCGCTGACGGAGTGGCTCCCGACCCCGATAAGATCACCGCAATTAAGGGATGGCCAAGCCCCTCCAGCGTAAAAGAAGTGCGGCAGTTCCTAGGGTTGGTAGGCTACTACCGAAGGTTTATTCCCGGTTTCACCAAAAAGGCAGCGCCGATGCAGGACCTCCTGATAGGCCAGTCCCGGAAGGCCAAGAACCAGAAGCCGCCCTTCAAATGGGAAGAGCTAGAAGAAGAGTCCTTCCGCCAGCTGAAGATGGCCCTCACGGGGGATGAAATCTTGGCGCACCCAGACTATAGCCAGCCCTTCATCCTCTACACCGACGCCAGTAACATCGGGCTGGGAGCCGTACTATCCCAGATTCAGCAGGGGAGAGAACGAGTGATCTCCTATGCCAGCCGAAAACTGCGACCCACCGAAAGGAACCCCGAGAATTACAGCTCATTTAAGCTAGAGTTCCTGGCCGTGGTATGGGCAGTCACCGAGCGCTTTAGGCATTACCTCGCTTCTTCCCGGTTCACCGTATACACGGATAACAACCCGTTGATACACCTGGACACGGCAAGACTCGGTGCCCTGGAGCAGAGGTGGATGGCCCGTCTGTCCAACTACGAGTTCACAATCAAATACCGGGCAGGACGCTCCAATACTAACGCGGATGCCCTGTCCAGGATGCCCAACCTGCCGGACGAAGGAGAAGATCCGGAGGGACTGGAAGAAGTTGAACTCCCTGCGTTCCACCGTCATGGGACTATCCAGTATTCCCACCCGGTAAGGGGTAAACAGGCTGCTACGTTGAACCCCTTACCCCACTACAACTGGGCGGAAACGCAAGACAGCGACCCTGCCGTCCGACTGGTGAAGGAGATGCTGACTCGGCCGGAGGCTCGACTTGAACTAGACGCTCCGGAGGAAGCCAAACAACTATGGGCGGAGAAGAGTCGACTATTCCTTTACAAGGGGAAGTTGTGCCGCAGAATGGTCAACTCCCGGACGCATGAACTACTCTGGCAAGTAGTGGTGCCACGAAGAGACGCAGCCATGGTGATGGAGGCATACCACGACGGAGCTGGACACTTCGGGTGGAAAAAGCTGGAGTTCCTGCTGCGCGAGCGGTTCCACTGGGTAGGCATGAGGGGAACCATCGAGAAGTGGTGCAGAGACTGTGGCCCGTGCAATCTGAGAAGGAAGGACCGGGCCAGCCAGAAGACTCCCCTGCAGTCCATCGTCACCCGGCAACCGTTGGAACTGGTAGCCTTGGATCATGTAAAACTGACCCCAAGCAGAAGTGGCTACGTCTACGCGTTAACCATCGTGGATCATTACTCCCGGTTCTTGGTTGTCGTCCCCGTCAAGGACTTAACGGCTCAAACAGCAGCTAGAGCCTTCCAGCAGCACTTCTGCCGTCCACACGGGTACCCGGACCAAGTGCTGACGGACCAGGGACCTGCCTTTGAAGCGGAGGTCTTCCAGGAATTCTGCAATCTGTATGGCTGCCGGAAGATAAGGACGACACCCTACCATCCGCAAACTAATGGACTTTGTGAAAAAATGAACCAGGTGGTAATGGATCTTCTAAAAACATTGCCCCTGGAAGAACGCAGTCTGTGGCCTGAGAAGTTGCCCAATCTGGTGGACCTATACAACCACATCCCGGTAGGTTCCACCAACTGTACCCCGGCTTACCTAATGAGGGCGAGACCTGGTAAGTTACCTGTTGACCTGGAAATGGGAGTCCTGACACCTGAGGACACTTCACCAGAAACAGACTGGGACACAGAGAGGCAGCAGCAGTACCGGAGAGTACAAGAGAGCGTGGAGCGAAGTCTCTGTCAGGCTAGGGAAAGACAAGAGAAGACTTACAACCAGTATGCTCCCGCTGTTCCCCTGGTACCCGGAGAGCAGGTCTTGAAGAGGAAAAGACGGCTCCACAAGTTGGATGACCAGTGGGAGGAGGACCCGTACACCGTACTGCCCTCAAGCCACGAGAACCCGAAGGTCTGTACCATCAGTAAAGACGGAGGGGAAACCACAGCCATTGTATCCCGGGACCACCTGAAGAAGTGTCCCGAACAACTGAGGAACCCTGAAGAGGAACAAGAAGACCATCGACCCGTGGGAGAAAGGGAAGATATGGTTAGTACCGTGCTCGGGGACTTCCCTCGGTCTTGGACTCAAGTCAATGGTGCAGTTGTGGTACCCGTACTCACCTTCCTCCAACCATCATCCCAAGAACCTACGGAGCAACGGGTAGAGCTGGAAGAACAGCCGGTCCAGGAGGCAGAAGACTCCACACGAGTAGAACAGGAGAATCAACCCTCTGCTTATAGTGAGCCTGCCGTACCCCTAGTGAGACAAAGAGCCGGTAGACAGCTGCCCAGTTTACCCTTGACAGCTCCTACACCCTGTAGTTCAGGGCCAGACAGTCAGCTCCGTAGGTCCACTAGGGCCACTAGAGGCCAGTTACCCGCACGCTGGAGAATTTAAAGTGTATAAATTGTTTTATTTATGTTTTTCTGTGTCTTGTTGCTTGTGTATAATTTTGTGTTTCTAGTTATTTTTAGGAAACCTTGGTGGATTTACCGGGAATCCTTGTATATAGTTGGAGCGTAACCCAGGATGGACTAGAGACTGTTAAGGACTCGGGGTAGGACAGACCCCTACCTGGTTACGTCTCCCTGTGTTGGTGAAATGGACACCTTTGCTTTTCTTCAAAGACTGCACCCGGTTGCGGACACGCCGTAACCATCTTATGTGTTTTTTCTTATTGTGTTGTTATTGTTATACTTTGTTATGTTTTTCTAAATGTGTTTAGTCCCGGAGTACTAAATTTCACTAGGGGGGAATGTGGCACCCCAGGGGTCTGGTTTTCCACAGTAATGTAATGTTATGTCTGAGAGCAGGTGGGAGGTCCTTTGGTCAGGGATCCTGTGAATGCCACACCTCCTGCCCAGTCTGGGGAGGGGAAGAACTTCCCCTGTATAAACCCGGGGCTGAGGCAGGGAGAGTCAGACAAGGAGAGTGGAGACAAGAAGCAGCATAGGAAACAGCAGGCTTACAAGGAGTCAGGGGCTGGCAGCTGCAGAGCTTGCCCTGACTAAGAAGATTCTTTACCGGACCCGGAGTCCGAGGCTGTGGGGACTAACTCCTACCCAGCAGCAGAATCCGTCAGGCAGGGGATTTCAGGTCCCCTGGCCCAGAAGCCCGAAGGCACGGTCACACGCGTGGGACCAGCACCGCCATCGTGGAGCGGAAGCCATTAGAAGGCCCCGAGTCACCGGCCATACGGGTGAGCACCACACGGTACACTCAGGGACGTGGGTTACTTACATCAGCTTCTAGCAAGGTAGCCAGAAGAGTACAGTCAGTTTGGGAGGCCTACAACTACGCCTGGCCAGGGGAGATCCCATCTGCTCAAAGACTGACCAGGCCCCGTTTGCTAGCAAGTACTCCGGGAGGGTCTGTCGTTGTTACCAGTAAAGACCCTGAACTACACCGTACCGTCTCTGAGTGGTTCCTGCTACCCCCATCATCCACGTCGGCTGCCCTGAGGCCATACCCCTCCCGTTGGGGGTTATACTATCACGCTGCACAATCCTACCACCGGCCTCAGCGGTCTGCCCTGCAGCAGCAGCTCCCTGGCTGCTCTCAACGGGTGGCGTAGTCATCAACTATTTACTACTAATAGACTGCCGTCTAGTTTGACTCCCTGGGCACGGACCGGGTCACCGCCACGAGACTACAACCCTCCACTGATCCGGCTCCGGGTAGGCTCCCGCGTGCGCAGCGCAGCGCGACACAGGCCCAGGGGCGCGTCACTTTCCTTAGTACTTGTTGCAGATCATAACAGTCACTGAGTGAGTACTTGTTGCAGATCATAACAGTCACTGAGTGGTGGATTGTAGCTGTGATCTCACTGAGTGGTGGATTGTAGCTGTGATGTCACTGAGTGGTGGATTGTAGCTGTGATGTCACTAAGTGGTGGATTGTAGCTGTGATGTCACTGAGTGGTGGATTGTAGCTGTGATGTCACTAAGTGGTGGATTGTAGCTGTGATGTCACTGAGTGGTGGATTGTAGCTGTGATGTCACTGAGTGGTGGATTGTAGCTGTGATGTCACTAAGTGGTGGATTGTAGCTGTGATGTCACTAAGTGGTGGATTGTAGCTGTGATGTCACTGAGTGGTGGATTGTAGCTGTGATGTCACTAAGTGGTGGATTGTAGCTGTGATGTCACTAAGTGGTGGATTGTAGCTGTGATGTCACTGAGTGGTGGATTGCAGCTGTGATGACATTGAGTTCTGGTTGTAGTTGGTAAGGTTAGGTTGGTGAGATTTATGCCTGATGTGACATGTAATGATTGCTGAGTGAGCGTCTGGAGCTGAGGATTTACTCCCAGTCTTCCTTCCATTGTTGTGGCGGATGTAAGGGGCAGAGTTTAGTCTTCCCTGTACCCCGTATCCTGCAGGAGGGTCAGAGCAGACAGCATCCAATAGGTTTAGATACAGTGATGTGTTGGTTACATATTTCGTCCGCACTAAATATTTACAGAATCAGAGATTTCCATTACATTGTGACCTTCTTCCTTAACATGTGTCCAGGTTTTCCTGACTTGTAGTCAGTTAGTGAAGGTTGGATCCGTATCTCATAGATAATATAACAGCCCGGCTTCATTTGTCTCTCTGTGGTTACTGACCTTTCTCTGAATAATCTGCTATAAATATTGTGTCTACTGCCATAGTCTGAGCGCCAAGAAGGCAAATCATGTGTTTACACGGGTAATAATGCCACGTTATCAATATTGTCATTCGGGAAAATATAATTTACAACATCTAGAACAGAGGTCCCCAACCGCCGGTCCGCGGACCAGGACCGGGCCGTTGGGGTTTTTCAGCCGGTCCGCGGCGCCGCTGACCGCTAGCTCCGCGGCCCTGCGCCTGGTCAGAGCTCGCTCTGTGTGGATTTATAATGTTTTCTGCCATAGCCGTGACAGCTCGCAGCTCCCGGCAGAGAACATTATGCAGGACGGGGTGGGGCGTCGGGCGGGTCTTAGTGACACAGCCCTCCACAGCACAGCATGGTACGTGTTGTACGTCACGGGGCGGGTCTTAGTGACGCGGCCCTCCTGCACAGCATGGTGTGTTCCTGACGGGGTGGGGCGGCAGGCTCTCCTCACTGACACGTCCCCGGCAGAACATGTTATGTGGGGCGTGCTGGGGCAGCAGACTGGCTTCAGTGACGCGGCTCCCGGTACCGGTGTTCAGTGTGTAGCGCTGCTAAGCAGCAGCGCTGTATACACTGACGCTCAATGTACAATGCTGCTACTTAGCAGCGCTGTACACCGAGGTCCCGCCAGCATCCTCCCCATACAGCTCCACCCCTCCATAACCCCACCCCCATATGACCAAAGCCCCGCCCCCACCCCCACCGGGCCATGGAAAACTGGTCTTGCTTGAAGCCGGTCCCTGGTGCAAAAAAGGTTGGGGACCTCTGATCTAGAACATTCTGCCCCTGCATCAATACTTTACTACGGGGGCTATAAACATTAAAGGCCACCCAGATCATGCCAAAATGATCAGTACTATAACATATCACTTTACAAATACTAAAATCACCAGAATACTGTCCCCTTTGTACAAGAATATAGCTACTATAATACTATCCCCTATGTACAAGAATATAACTACTATAATACTGCCCCCTATGTACAAGAATATAACTACTATAATACTGCCCCCTATGTACAAGAATATAACTACTATAATACTGCTCCTATGTACAAGAATATAACTACTATAATACTGCTCCTATGTACAAGAATATAACTACTATAATACTGCTCCTATGTACAAGAATATAACTACTATAATACTGCCACTATGTACAAGAATATAACTACTATAACACTGTCTCCTATGTACAAGAATATAACTACTATAATACTGCCCCCTATGTACAAGAATATAACTATAACACTGCCTCCTATGTACAAGAATATAACTACTATAACACTGTCTCCTATGTACAAGAATATAACTACTATAATACTGCCCCCCTTGTACAAGAATATAACTACTATAATACTGCCCCCTATGTACAAGAATATAACTACTATAACACTGCCTCCTATGTACAAGAATATAACTACTATAATACTGCCCCCTATGTACAAGAATATAACTACTATAATACTGCTCCTATGTACAAGAATATAACTACTATAATACTGCTCCTATGTACAAGAATATAACTACTATAATACTGCTCCTATGTACAAGAATATAACTACTATAATACTGCCACTATGTACAAGAATATAACTACTATAATACTGCTCCTATGTACAAGAATATAACTACTATAATACTGCCCCCTATGTACAAGAATATAACTACTATAATACTGCTCCTATGTACAAGAATATAAGTACTATAATACTGCCTCTATGTACAAGAATATAACTACTATAATACTGCCCCTATGTACAAGAATATAAGTACTATAATACTGCCCCCTATGTACAAGAATATAAGTACTATAATACTGCCTCTATGTACAAGAATATAAATACTATAATACTGCACCTATGTACAAGAATATAACTACTATAATACTGCTCCTATGTACAAGAATATAACTACTATAATACTGCCCCCTATGTACAAGAATATAACTACTATAATACTGCCCCTATGTACAAGAATATAACTACTATAATACTGCCCCTATGTACAAGAATATAAGTACTATAATACTGCCCCCTATGTACAAGAATATAAGTACTATAATACTGCCTCTATGTACAAGAATATAAATACTATAATACTGCACCTATGTACAAGAATATAACTACTATAATACTTCTCCTATGTACAAGAATATAAATACTATAATTCTGCTCCCTATGTACAAGAATATAACTACTATAATACTGCCCCTATGTACAAGAATATAACTACTATAATACTGCCCCTATGTACAAGAATATAAGTACTATAATACTGCACCTATGTACAAGAATATAAGTACTATAATACTGCCCCCTATGTACAAGAATATAACTACTATAATACTGTCTCCTATGTACAAAAATATAAGTACTATAATACTGCCCCTATGTACAGGAATATAACTACTATAATACTGCCCCTATGTACAAGAATATAACTAATATAATACTGCCCCCTATGTACAAGAATATATCTACTATATTACTGCTCCTATGTACAAGAATATAACTACTATAATACTGCCCCTATGTACAAGAATATATCTACTATAATACTGCCTCCTATGTACAAGAATATAACTACTATAATACTGCCCCCTATGTACAAGAATATATCTACTATAATACTGCACCCTATGTACAAGAATATAAGTACTACAATACTGCCTCTATGTACAAGAATATAACTACTATAATACTGCCCCCTATGTACAAGAATATAACTACTATAATATTGCACCCTATGTACAAGAATATAACTACTATAATACTGCCCCTATGTACAAGAATATAACTACTATAATACTGCCTCTATGTACAAGAATATAACTACTATAATACTGCCCCCTATGTACAAGAATATATCTACTATAATACTGCTCATATGTACAAGAATATAACTACTATAATACTGCCCCTATGTACAAGAATATATCTACTATAATACTGGTCCTATGTACAAGAATATAACTACTATAATACTGCACCTATGTACAAGAATATAAGTACTATAATACTGCCCCCTATATACAAGAATATAACTACTATAATACTGCTCCTATGTACAAGAATATAACTACTATAATACTGTCCCCTATGTACAAGAATGTAAGTACTATAATACTGCCCCCTATGTACAAGAATATAACTACTATAATACTGCCCCCTATATACAAGAATATAACTACTATAATACTGCCCCCTATATACAAGAATATAACTACTATAATACTGCTCCTATGTACAAGAATAGAACTACTATAATACTGCCCCTATGTACAAGAATATAACTACTATAATACTGCCCCTATGTACAAGAATATAACTACTATAATACTGCTCCTATGTACAAGAATATAACTACTATAATACTGCTCCTATGTACAAGAATATAACTACTATAATACTGCCCCTATGTACAAGAATATAACTACTATAATACTGCCCCTATGTACAAGAATATAACTACTATAATACTGCTCCTATGTACAAGAATATAACTACTATAATACTGCTCCTATGTACAAGAATATAACTACTATAATGCTGCTCCTATGTACAAGAATATAACTACTATAATACTGCCCCCTATGTACAGGAATATAACTACTATAATACTGCCCCTATGTACAAGAATATAACTACTATAATACTGCTCCTATGTACAAGAATATAACTACTATAATACTGCCCCTATGTACAAGAATATAACTGCTATAATACTGCCCCCTATGTACAAGAATATAACTACTATAATACTGCTCCTACGTAAAAGAATATAACTACTATAATACTACCCCTATGAACAAGAATATAACTACTATAATACTTCCCCCTATGTACAAGAATATAACTACTATAATACTGCCCCCTATGTACAAGAATATAACTACTATAATACTGCTCCCTATTGTAAGGCGGCGGTGTTCACACCGTGCAGTAACTGAGGCAGTGACCCAAGCAAGTCCAACATAAACAGCTTTATTCAGCAACTCACGGGTAACCAGAAAGTCCTCCGGTTCGCAGCCAGGTTAACACAAGTCCTTAAACAACGGTTGCCGGGGGCAACGGCCGCGCCGGGCCGCTCAGAGCCTGACAGGTGCAGAGCCTTCCCAGGCGTGGGTTCAGCCACACTGAATCCTGCTGAGCTTTCCTGCTGTGCTCCTAGCAGATCCCAACACTGAACACCACTAATCCTTAGTGCAGGGTTTTAAAGGACCTGTGGCAAGAGCCACTGGAAAACCCGGGTTGGAGGGAGGAGGCCGCCCCACTGCCTCCTGTGACCTCCTCCAAGAAATGAAGGCCCTGCCGGGTTTTACTAATCTGCCCTAGCCAGATAGCCTGACCAGGTCAATGCTCACCTTCATTCCTGCATTGCAGCCTCAGGTGTGTCTGTGACTGCAATGCACTCCAAAAAATAACTATTATAATACTGCCCCTATGTACAAGAATATAACTACTATAATACTGCTCCTATGTACAAGAATATAACTACTATAATACTGCCCCTATGTACAAGAATATATCTACTATAATACTGCTCCTATGTACAAGAATATAACTACTATAATTCTGCTCCTATGTACAAGAATATAACTACTATAATACTGTCCCCTATGTACAAGAATATAACTATTACAATACTGCCCCTATATACAAGAATATAACTACTATAATACTGCCCCCTATGTACAAGAATATAACTATTACAATACTGCCCCTATATACAAGAATATAACTACTATAATACTGCCCCCTATATACAAGAATATAACTACTATAATACTGCCCCCTATGTACAAGAATATAACTACTATAATACTGCCCCTATATACAAGAATATAACTACTATAATACTGCTCCCTATGTACAAGAATATAACTACTATAATATTGCTCTTATGTACAAGAGTATAACTACTATAATACTGCCCCTTATGTACAAGAATATAACTACTATAATACTGTTCCCTATATAGAAAAATATAACTACTATAATACTGCCCCCTATGTACAAGAATATAACTACTATAATACTGCCCCTATGTACAAGAATATAACTACTATAATACTGTCCCCTATGTACAAGAATATAACTACTATAATACTGCCCCTATGTACAAGAATATAACTACTATAATACTGTCCCCTATGTACAAGAATATAACTACTATAATACTGCTCCTATGTACAAGAATATAACTACTATAATACTGCCCCCTATGTATAAGAATATAACGACTATAATACTGCTCCTATGTACAAGAATATAACTACTATAATACTGCTCCTATGTACAAGAATATAACAACTATAATACTGCTCCTATGTACAAGAATATAACTACTATAATACTGCTCCCTATGTACAAGAATATAACTACTATAATACTGCTCCTATGTACAAGAATATAACTATTATAATACTGCCTCTATGTACAAGAATATAACTACTATAATACTGCTCCTATGTACAAGAATATAACTACTATAATACTGCTCCTATGTACAAGAATATAACTACTATAATACTGCCCCTATGTACAAGAATATAATTACTATAATACTGCCCCCTATGTACAGGAATATAACTACTATAATACTGCCCCTATGTACAAGAATATAACTACTATAATACTGCCCCTATGTACAAGAATATAACTACTATAATACTGCCCCCTATGTGCAAGAATATAACTACTATAATACTGCTCCCTATGTACAAGAATATAACTACTATAATACTGCTCCTATGTACAAGAATATAACTACTATAATACTGCCCCCTATGTACAAGAATATAACTACTATAATACTGCCCCCTATGTACAAGAATGTAACTACTATGATACTGCTCCTATATACAAGAACATAAGTACTATAATACTGCCCCTATGTACAAGAATATAACTACTATAATACTGCCCCTATGTACAAGAATATAACTACTATAATACTGCCCCCTATGTACAAGAATATAACTACTATAATACTGCTCCCTATGTACAAGAATATAACTACTATAATACTGCTCCTATGTACAAGAATATAACTACTATAATACTGCCCCCTATGTACAAGAATATAACTACTATAATACTGCTCATATGTACAAGAATATAACTACTATAATACTGTCCCCTTTGTACAAGAATATAGCTACTATAATACTATCCCCTATGTACAAGAATATAACTACTATAATACTGCCCCCTATGTACAAGAATATAACTACTATAATACTGCCCCCTATGTACAAGAATATAACTACTATAATACTGCTCCTATGTACAAGAATATAACTACTATAATACTGCTCCTATGTACAAGAATATAACTACTATAATACTGCTCCTATGTACAAGAATATAACTACTATAATACTGCCACTATGTACAAGAATATAACTACTATAACACTGTCTCCTATGTACAAGAATATAACTACTATAATACTGCCCCCTATGTACAAGAATATAACTACTATAACACTGCCTCCTATGTACAAGAATATAACTACTATAACACTGTCTCCTATGTACAAGAATATAACTACTATAATACTGCCCCCTATGTACAAGAATATAACTACTATAATACTGCCCCCTATGTACAAGAATATAACTACTATAACACTGCCTCCTATGTACAAGAATATAACTACTATAATACTGCCCCCTATGTACAAGAATATAACTACTATAATACTGCTCCTATGTACAAGAATATAACTACTATAATACTGCTCCTATGTACAAGAATATAACTACTATAATACTGCTCCTATGTACAAGAATATAACTACTATAATACTGCCACTATGTACAAGAATATAACTACTATAATACTGCTCCTATGTACAAGAATATAACTACTATAATACTGCCCCCTATGTACAAGAATATAACTACTATAATACTGCTCCTATGTACAAGAATATAAGTACTATAATACTGCCTCTATGTACAAGAATATAAATACTATAATACTGCACCTATGTACAAGAATATAACTACTATAATACTGCTCCTATGTACAAGAATATAACTACTATAATACTGCCCCCTATGTACAAGAATATAACTACTATAATACTGCCCCTATGTACAAGAATATAACTACTATAATACTGCCCCTATGTAGAAGAATATAAGTACTATAATACTGCACCTATGTACAAGAATATAAGTACTATAATACTGCCCCCTATGTACAAGAATATAACTACTATAATACTGTCTCCTATGTACAAAAATATAAGTACTATAATACTGCCCCTATGTACAGGAATATAACTACTATAATACTGCCCCTATGTACAAGAATATAACTAATATAATACTGCCCCCTATGTACAAGAATATATCTACTATATTACTGCTCCTATGTACAAGAATATAACTACTATAATACTGCCCCTATGTACAAGAATATATCTACTATAATACTGCCTCCTATGTACAAGAATATAACTACTATAATACTGCCCCCTATGTACAAGAATATATCTACTATAATACTGCACCCTATGTACAAGAATATAAGTACTACAATACTGCCTCTATGTACAAGAATATAACTACTATAATACTGCCCCCTATGTACAAGAATATAACTACTATAATATTGCACCCTATGTACAAGAATATAACTACTATAATACTGCCCCTATGTACAAGAATATAACTACTATAATACTGCCTCTATGTACAAGAATATAACTACTATAATACTGCCCCCTATGTACAAGAATATATCTACTATAATACTGCTCATATGTACAAGAATATAACTACTATAATACTGCCCCTATGTACAAGAATATATCTACTATAATACTGGTCCTATGTACAAGAATATAACTACTATAATACTGCACCTATGTACAAGAATATAAGTACTATAATACTGCCCCCTATATACAAGAATATAACTACTATAATACTGCTCCTATGTACAAGAATATAACTACTATAATACTGTCCCCTATGTACAAGAATGTAAGTACTATAATACTGCCCCCTATGTACAAGAATATAACTACTATAATACTGCCCCCTATATACAAGAATATAACTACTATAATACTGCCCCCTATATACAAGAATATAACTACTATAATACTGCTCCTATGTACAAGAATAGAACTACTATAATACTGCCCCTATGTACAAGAATATAACTACTATAATACTCCCCCTATGTACAAGAATATAACTACTATAATACTGCTCCTATGTACAAGAATATAACTACTATAATACTGCTCCTATGTACAAGAATATAACTACTATAATACTGCCCCTATGTACAAGAATATAACTACTATAATACTGCCCCTATGTACAAGAATATAACTACTATAATACTGCTCCTATGTACAAGAATATAACTACTATAATACTGCTCCTATGTACAAGAATATAACTACTATAATGCTGCTCCTATGTACAAGAATATAACTACTATAATACTGCCCCCTATGTACAAGAATATAACTACTATAATACTGCCCCCTATGTACAAGAATATAACTACTATAATACTGCCCCCTATGTACAGGAATATAACTACTATAATACTGCCCCTATGTACAAGAATATAACTACTATAATACTGCTCCTATGTACAAGAATATAACTACTATAATACTGCCCCTATGTACAAGAATATAACTGCTATAATACTGCTCCTATGTACAAGAATATAACTACTATAATACTGCTCCTATGTACAAGAATATAACTACTATAATACTGCTCCTATGTACAAGAATATAACTACTATAATACTGCCCCCTATGTACAAGAATATAACTACTATAATACTGCTCCTACGTAAAAGAATATAACTACTATAATACTACCCCTATGAACAAGAATATAACTACTATAATACTTCCCCCTATGTACAAGAATATAACTACTATAATACTGCCCCCTATGTACAAGAATATAACTACTATAATACTGCTCCCTATTGTAAGGCGGCGGTGTTCACACCGTGCAGTAACTGAGGCAGTGACCCAAGCAAGTCCAACATAAACAGCTTTATTCAGCAACTCACGGGTAACCAGAAAGTCCTCCGGTTCGCAGCCAGGTTAACACAAGTCCTTAAACAACGGTTGCCGGGGGCAACGGCCGCGCCGGGCCGCTCAGAGCCTGACAGGTGCAGAGCCTTCCCAGGCGTGGGTTCAGCCACACTGAATCCTGCTGAGCTTTCCTGCTGTGCTCCTAGCAGATCCCAACACTGAACACCACTAATCCTTAGTGCAGGGTTTTAAAGGACCTGTGGCAAGAGCCACTGGAAAACCCGGGTTGGAGGGAGGAGGCCGCCCCACTGCCTCCTGTGACCTCCTCCAAGAAATGAAGGCCCTGCCGGGTTTTACTAATCTGCCCTAGCCAGATAGCCTGACCAGGTCAATGCTCACCTTCATTCCTGCATTGCAGCCTCAGGTGTGTCTGTGACTGCAATGCACTCCAAAAAATAACTATTATAATACTGCCCCTATGTACAAGAATATAACTACTATAATACTGCTCCTATGTACAAGAATATAACTACTATAATACTGCCCCTATGTACAAGAATATATCTACTATAATACTGCTCCTATGTACAAGAATATAACTACTATAATTCTGCTCCTATGTACAAGAATATAACTACTATAATACTATCCCCTATGTACAAGAATATAACTATTACAATACTGCCCCTATATACAAGAATATAACTACTATAATACTGCCCCCTATGTACAAGAATATAACTATTACAATACTGCCCCTATATACAAGAATATAACTACTATAATACTGCCCCCTATATACAAGAATATAACTACTATAATACTGCCCCCTATGTACAAGAATATAACTACTATAATACTGCCCCTATATACAAGAATATAACTACTATAATACTGCTCCCTATGTACAAGAATATAACTACTATAATATTGCTCTTATGTACAAGAGTATAACTACTATAATACTGCCCCTTATGTACAAGAATATAACTACTATAATACTGTTCCCTATATAGAAAAATATAACTACTATAATACTGCCCCCTATGTACAAGAATATAACTACTATAATACTGCCCCTATGTACAAGAATATAACTACTATAATACTGTCCCCTATGTACAAGAATATAACTACTATAATACTGCCCCTATGTACAAGAATATAACTACTATAATACTGTCCCCTATGTACAAGAATATAACTACTATAATACTGCTCCTATGTACAAGAATATAACTACTATAATACTGCCCCCTATGTATAAGAATATAACGACTATAATACTGCTCCTATGTACAAGAATATAACTACTATAATACTGCTCCTATGTACAAGAATATAACAACTATAATACTGCTCCTATGTACAAGAATATAACTACTATAATACTGCTCCCTATGTACAAGAATATAACTACTATAATACTGCTCCTATGTACAAGAATATAACTATTATAATACTGCCCCTATGTACAAGAATATAACTACTATAATACTGCTCCTATGTACAAGAATATAACTACTATAATACTGCTCCTATGTACAAGAATATAACTACTATAATACTGCCCCTATGTACAAGAATATAATTACTATAATACTGCCCCCTATGTACAGGAATATAACTACTATAATACTGCCCCTATGTACAAGAATATAACTACTATAATACTGCCCCTATGTACAAGAATATAACTACTATAATACTGCCCCCTATGTGCAAGAATATAACTACTATAATACTGCTCCCTATGTACAAGAATATAACTACTATAATACTGCTCCTATGTACAAGAATATAACTACTATAATACTGCCCCCTATGTACAAGAATATAACTACTATAATACTGCCCCCTATGTACAAGAATGTAACTACTATGATACTGCTCCTATATACAAGAACATAAGTACTATAATACTGCCCCTATGTACAAGAATATAACTACTATAATACTGCCCCTATGTACAAGAATATAACTACTATAATACTGCCCCCTATGTACAAGAATATAACTACTATAATACTGCTCCCTATGTACAAGAATATAACTACTATAATACTGCTCCTATGTACAAGAATATAACTACTATAATACTGCCCCCTATGTACAAGAATATAACTACTATAATACTGCTCATATGTACAAGAATATAACTACTATAATACTGCCCCCATGTACAAGAATATAACTACTATAATACTGCCCCCTATGTACAAGAATATAACTACTATAATACTGCTCCTATGTACAAGAATATAACTACTATAATACTGCTCCTATGTACAAGAATATAACTACTATAATACTGCCCCCATGTACAAGAATATAACTACTATAATACTGCCCCTATGTACAAGAATATAACTACTATAATACTGCTCCCTATGTACAAGAATATAACTACTATAATACTGCTCCTATGTACAAGAATATAACTACTATAATACTGCTCCTATGTACAAGAATATAACTACTATAATACTGCCCCCTATGTGCAAGAATATAACTACTATAATACTGCTCCTATATACAAGAACATAAGTACTATAATATATTACGAGTGACTGACTGGAATATGTCCTCTCTACATCACAGTGAGTTAATGATGGAGATTGTCTCAGTATATAGATATCTATGGAATCATTACTATCTGTGGTTCGTCACTGGTACCGGTCGGGTTTTTGGCTGCTGTGGTTTCTCTCACATTAGCATGTTTGGGTTATTTGCATACATAATCAGCATAGTACTCAGTGTGGCTCTGGGGCCGATATTTATGAATTATTAACTTTATTAGACTTATTTAATAAGACAAAGTACAAAATGCGTTCATCATGGCTCAGAGCACAAAGCAATAAGAAGAGGTCTGGCAGTGCAGACATTTATTAGTAGTGTTAGTTTTCATTTTCTCCTTTACGATACAGCGTTACCCCCCTCCTGGAAGCCATTTTTATGTACTTCATCTTGGAGCCAGGACTGCAACAGCACCCTCGCCCCATCTTTCCTTTCTTTCATAGGGACACAAGTTTATCTTTCACTAACATACTTGTTTTTACATATTATTTTAGTTCACTTGATGAAAAAGGGATAGAAAGATTGCTGGAAACCATCAGTAAGCATGGTGGCAGCTAATGACAAGTCTTTTGTTCCCCCACCTTCATGACAGGTGGTCACATTCTGATCTGTGCTATGTGGCATCTTGTCATCTAATGCTTATGGCCATGGTTTGGTTACATGGGTACGTGTTGTTGGCAAGACTTTAGGCAGGGGCCAATAAAAAAAAATAGAACTACTGTTTTGGGATATTTTTATTTTGGACATAAGCCCAAAGGACACTTCCCGAAACCCATTCCTGGTTACACCTAATATCCTAGTAGTGCCTACCCCTACTTTTGAATATTAACCCCCTTGCTATGACCAAAGATTTTCTAAAATATGGTTGTGCCACCTTGGAGAGATTCCCTACTCTACAGAAATAAGGTACATTAGTAGAACGGCGATGGAGTGGGGTCACCATTATATATCTGCCTTCACATAACTATTGCCCCCACACTTGTGCCAAAAATTTCCTGAAATATAGCAGTACCACCCTGGAGAGAATCCCTACTCTGGTATTATTGAACCAGTAGAATAGCCTTAAAGGTTGGGCCCAAGAACAATGCATCATTGGTGACTACAACTGTTAGTCATATCCTAAATTTCAATTAGTGCCCATTTATAAGATAAAGGCCATGGGTTTGGCCATGACGAATAACGTGATTCTAGGATGGGTCAACTTTGGTTCTTCATGATGGACACCAAAGACCTAAGAAGCTCATATCCATCAGCAGCAATTTGTTGGCAGTTCCAGTCATGCCCCTTTTGGATTGTGACTGAAAGGACCAAGGTACTATCATAAATGGCACCTTGATTGGACACTTGCGCTCTCTTTTGGCTGCGGCTTCAGACTATGAAGATTATCTCCTCATCTTCCTTGAGAATCTCCTCCTCGTCTGTATATAAAGTTCAGCGTATATTTTACACGATAGTGGAGGAATGTCCCTATAGGCTCCGGAGTGCTCATGATATACAGGAGACAGGTAAAGGAGAACATTTCCATTTCATTCATTCTACTCACACACATTTTTCACAAGTGAAGCGCCATGGAATAAATGGCGCTATAATAATAAATAATAATAATAAACCCAGTTCACAGAAACCAATATTCAAGGGGTTCTCAATTGTCATGTTGAAATATCCACCCTGAAAATCATAGCTTTCTGAATTTTTTGGTAAAACAAGGCTGCCAAAACCGTGACATCAAGAGATCCCCCATAAAAGGGACATCATGGACATAAAAAAAACTCAGAGGGCTTGATCCATGACCATGTTGGCAGTCATGCTTCGACTGGGATGTGACTCTAATGACCATGGCACCATCATGAGAGGCAACTTGATGGAAGAACTATTGGACACTTGCGTTGGATTTAGACTGCTGCTCTTGACATCTTCTAGCTTTAGACTATGAAGATCATGATCGTTTTAATTGAGCATCTCCTCCTCATCTGTAATGATTAGCGCACATATTACAAGATAGTGGAGGGATGTGCTCATGATATACAGGACACAGGTAAAGGAGATCATTTCCACTTCATTCAAGCTCCTCAACCCTGGACAAAGAGAATGATATTCTATTGGGATGAGACTTGTACTACCATGGCGCTACTATGAGTAGTACCTTGATGGAACCATTCTTGGACACTTGCGTTGGTTTTCAACTGCTGTTCCAGAAGTGCTCTAACTCTAGACTATGAAGATCCTCTTCTCCTCATCTGTATTTAGCGGTCAGTTCATATATTAGAGGATAGTAGAGGTACGTGCTCATGATATACAGGACACAGCTAAATGAGATCATTTCCACTTCATTTCTGCTCCTCAACCTGGATCACAGAGACTGATATTCTATTGGAATGCCACTCTAACAACCATCACACTACCACAGGTAGCATTTTGATGGAACCACTCTTGAACACTGGCATCTCCAGAAGTCCTCTAGCTTCAGAGTCCAGACTATGAAAAGCTAAGTTTCTCCTCATCTTGGTTGAGCATCTCCTCCTTGTCTTGGTAAATCTCTGCCTTGTGTCAGACGTACATCTGGCAGCCGCGATATAATGATACAAACACATGGGAAATTGCATCATATCTTGGCGCCCGAGCTGGCTATTATGTCATCATCGGCTAGTGTTCTTAACCCTCAGACCTCCATTTCTCAAGAACATCTACTGTACAATAGACCCATGTTGATGTCCCATTCAATGGTGGAACATCTAATTTTGTCAAACATTGGCCAACTTCTGTTTTTGTAGTCCTCGTGCAATGCTTGGGGTGACCCCTGGGGGGTGAGAACGCTCTGGCACAATGACTAGAGCAGCTGTATAAACCACCTCAGTGATAAATAAGTGGATTTTCCCACACAGATCGCGGGAGGCCAGGACTGAACACTCTGCTTTATGTTGAGTAGTTGACGCTTGTGCCAAGATTCTTCCTCGTCAGATTTTGTTGTAAATATGGAGGAAGGGGACAGGTCTCTTGAGGTAAATACATGAGGCGTGTAATATCTGAGGCCCACACATGTTCCGTGTTTGCTGCTGATTGAGCAATATAAATAAACCTGTGTAATCAGCGCAAAACCTGAGTGCACGTTTACAGATACTACGGTGGGGGGCAGTATTATGGGGGACATTGCTTAGTCCTGGACTTAAGCCCAATCATAACTCCGTTTTTCACTTCTGTGGTCAAGACCGTTCCTGGTCACAACTGTGAATCAACAGAAGTGATCATCCAGAACAGAGTCACCATGTGTTATACCGTACGCATCAATATGGGGGCACTGTGCATGCTAGCTTTATGGGGAAACTGTGGATGTCACTATTATGGGGGCACTGTGGATATTACTGTTATTATGGGGGCATTGTGGATATCACTGTTATTATGGGGGCACTGTGGATATCACTGTTATTATGGGGGCACTGTGGATATCACTGTTATGGGGGCACTGTGGATATCACTGTTATTATGGAGGCACTGTGGATGTCACTGTTATTATGGGGGCACTGTGGATGTCACTTATTATGGGGCACTGTGGATGTCACTGTTATTATGGGGCACTGTGGATGTCACTGTTATTATGGGATCACTGTGGATATCACTGTTATTATGGGGACACTGTGGATATCACTGTTATTATGGGGGCACTGTGGATGTCACTGTTATTATGGGGCACTGTGGATATCACTGTTATTATGGGGCACTGTGGATATCACTGTTATTATGGAGGCACTGTGGATATCACTGTTATCATGGAGGCACTGTGGATGCCACTGTTATTATGGGAGCACTGTGGATGTCACTGTTATTATGGGGGCACTGTGGATATCACTGTTATTATGGAGGCACTGTGGATGTCACTGTTATTATGGGAGCACTGTGGATGTCACTGTTATTATGGGAGCACTGTGGATATCACTGTTATTATGGAGGCACTGTGGATATCACTGTTATTATGGGAGCACTGTGGATGTCACTGTTATTATGGGAGCACTGTGGATGTCACTGTTATTATGGAGGCACTGTGCACTGTGGATATCACTGTTATTATGGGAGCACTGTGGATGTCACTGTTATTATGGGAGCACTGTGGATGTCACTGTTATTATGGGAGCACTGTGGATATCACTGTTATTATGGGGGCACTATGGATATCACTGTTATTATGGAGGCACTGTGGATATCACTGTTATTATGGGGGCCCTGTGGATGTCACTGTTATTATGGGAGCACTGTGGATGTCACTGTTATTATGGGAGTACTGTGGATATCACTGTTATTATGGGAGCACTGTGGATGTCACTGTTATTATGGGAGCACTGTGGATATCACTGTTATTATGGGAGTACTGTGGATATCACTGTTATTATGGGAGCACTGTGGATATCACTGTTATTATGGGGGCACTGTGGATATCACTGTTATTATGGGGGGCACTGTGGATGTCACTGTTATTATGGGGGCACTGTGGATGTCACTGTTATTATGGGGGCACTGTGGATATCACTGTTATTATGGGGGCACTGTGGATATCACTGTTATTATGGAAGCACTGTGGATATCACTGTTATTATGGGGCACTGTGGATATCACTGTTATTATGGGGCACTGTGGATATCACTGTTATTATGGGGGCACTGTGGATATCACTGTTATTATGGGGGGCACTGTGGATGTCACTGTTATTATGGGGGCACTGTGGATGTCACTGTTATTATGGGGGCACTGTGGATATCACTGTTATTATGGGGGCACTGTGGATATCACTGTTATTATGGAAGCACTGTGGATATCACTGTTATTATGGGGCACTGTGGATATCACTGTTATTATGGGGCACTGTGGATGTCACTGTTATTATGGGGCACTGTGGATATCACTGTTATTATGGAAGCACTGTGGATATCACTGTTATTATGGGGCACTGTGGATATCACTGTTATTATGGGAGCACTGTGGATGTCACTGTTATTATGGGGACACTGTGGATATCACTGTTATTATGGGGGCACTGTGGATATCGCTGTTATTATGGAGACACTGTGGATATCGCTGTTATTATGGGGGCACTGTGGATATCACTGTTATTATGGAGGCACTGTGGATATCACTGTTATTATGGGAGCACTGTGGATATCACTGTTATTATGGGGGCATTGTGGATATCACTGTTATTATGGGGGCACTGTGGATATCACTGTTATTATGGGGGCACTGTGGATATCACTATTATGGAGGCACTGTGGATATCACTGTTATTATGGGGGCATTGTGGATATCACTGTTATTATGGGGGCACTGTGGATATCACTGTTATTATGGGAGCACTGTGGATATCACTGTTATTATGGGGGCACTGTGGATGTCACTGTTATTATGGGAGCACTGTGGATGTCACTGTTATTATGGGGGCACTGTGGATATCACTGTTATTATGGGAATACTGTGGATGTCACTGTTATTATGGGTGCACTGTGGATATCACTGTTATTATGGAGGCACTGTGGATATCACTGTTATTATGTGGGCACTGTGGATATCACTGTTATTATGGGAGCACTGTGGATATCACTGTTATTATGGGGGCACTGTGGCTATCACTGTTGTTATGGGAGCACTGTGGATATCACTGTTATTATGGGGGCACTGTGGATATCACTGTTATTATGGAGGCACTGTGGATATCACTGTTATTATGGAGGCACTGTGGATGTCACTGTTATTATGGGAGTGACGCGCCCCCTGGGCCATATTCTTTAGGGGAATACCCGGAGCCGGATCAGATGGGGGTTGTAGTCTCCGAGTGGCTGTGACCCGGTCCGTGCCCAGGGTGTCAAGCTCAGTGTGTGGCAGTCCTTACTGATGTTACTAAAGTTCTTTATGTCGACTACGCCACCCGTTGAATTGCGGTCACTACGGCCGCCGCTGCAGCAGGGTCCGCTGAGGCTGATGGTGTGTGTGCAGCTTAGGTAGTATAACCCCCAACGGGAGGGGTATAGCCTCAGGGGGGTCAGGTGCAGAGGATGGTGGTTGTGGAGGTGCAGGGATGATGGTAATGAGAGTCAGAGTCGGGTTGTGCAGTTTAGGGTTCTTTACTTACTGCAGATGTTCCGGTCACTCCGGCCTTGAGTGACCACCCGAGCCGTGCTGCGTCCACCAGGTCCTGGACTCGGCCAACCCCCAAGTAGTTCTGGAGCGTGGTTCTGAGCTCCCGTTCTGTCCTGTCCTCGTCTCTGGCCTTCCCCACCAGGGATCCACCTATGTCCGGCTCCCTCGGGCCTCTTGTTGGCGAACCCTTTGCCTCTGGGTTCCCTGACCCTATGCGTGGTCTGCCTTCCGGGTGGATATGGTGGGTGGCCGTGGCAGATGCTGCCCACGGCCTCCGGTCTCTGGCTGAGGTATGCTGTAGCCCCCACCAGTTTGGGATCCGGTACCCTGTTGCCAACTCTTCACCCTGTGGTTGTATTTGGGGTCTCAGAGTTCCTTCTTTCTCCCCCTCTGGGTCTTTCTTGCTCTCCTCTCTCACTCTTGGGCTGGGGCTGCTCTGCTCTTCTGCTCTCTTCCACTGCTCTGCAAGGTCTTCGCTACAACAGGCTGACTTCTCACAGACTGACTGACCCTGATCTTAGATGGTGCCCACCTTAAATACTCCCTCTATGTGTGAGCTCAGGTGACCAGCACCCAATGAGCTCCTAACTTTACCCAGGCTGCTCCCCCTATCTGCCCCTACACTACTGGGATGTACCACCCCCCTCCCACTCCAGCCAGGAACAGACTCGGTCGTACCTGCACATTTCTAAGTGGGAGTACCGTCGGCCTGTTCCTCGGAAATGGGATGTGTGTAGTGCATGCAGCTGACTGAGCTCAGTTCCACACTCCATCCTTACCCGGGAGTGGAATATCACACCTCTGGGTTGAGGTGCAATACCCCTGTAGCAGCCGAATCCTCAGGGTGCTACAGGAGCACTGTGGATGTCACTGTTATTATGGGGGCACTGTGGATATCACTGTTATTATGGAGGCACTGTGGATGTCACTGTTATTATGGGAGCACTGTGGATGTCACTGTTATTATGGGGGCACTGTGGATATCACTGTTATTATGGGAGCACTGTGGATATCACTGTTATTATGGGTGCACTGTGGATATCACTGTTATTATGGGAGCACTGTGGATATCACTGTTATTATGGGGGCACTGTGGATATCACTGTTATTATGGGGACACTGTGGATGTCACTGTTATTATGGGGGCACTGTGGATATCACTGTTATTATGGGGGCACTGTGGATATCACTGTTATTATGGGGACACTGTGGATGTCACTGTTATTATGGGTGCACTGTGGATATCACTGTTATTATGGAGGCACTGTGGATATCACTGTTATTATGTGGGCACTGTGGATATCACTGTTATTATGGGAGCACTGTGGATATCACTGTTATTATGGGGGCACTGTGGCTATCACTGTTGTTATGGGAGCACTGTGGATATCACTGCTATTATGGGGGCACTGTGGATATCACTGTTATTATGGGAGCACTGTGGATATCACTGTTATTATGGGGGCACTGTGGATATCACTGTTATTATGGGAGCACTGTGGATATCACTGTTATTATGGGGGCACTGTGGATATCACTGTTATTATGGGGCACTGTGGATATCACTGTTATTATGGGAGCACTGTGGATGTCATTGTTATTATGGGAGCACTGTGGATATCACTGTTATTATGGGAGCACTGTGGATATCACTGTTATTATGGGGGCACTGTGGATATCAGTGTTATTATGGGGGCACTGTGGAGATCACTGTTATTATGGGAGCACTGTGGATGTCACTGTTATTATGTGGCACTGTGGATATCACTGTTATTATGGGAGCACTGTGGATGTCACTGTTATTATGGGGGCACTGTGGATATCACTGTTATTATGGGAGCACTGTGGAGATCACTGTTATTATGGGGGCACTGTGGATGTCACTGTTATTATGGGGGCACTGTGGAGATCACTGTTATTATGGGGGCACTGTGGATGTCACTGTTATTATGGGGGCACTGTGGAGATCACTGTTATTATGGGAGCACTGTGGATGTCACTGTTATTATGGGGGCACTGTGGATGTCACTGTTATTATGGGGGCACTGTGGAGATCACTGTTATTATGGGGGCACTGTGGATGTCACTGTTATTATGGGGGCACTGTGGAGATCACTGTTATTATGGGAGCACTGTGGATGTCACTGTTATTATGTGGCACTGTGGATATCACTGTTATTATGTGGCACTGTGGATATCACTGTTATTATGGGAGCACTGTGGATGTCACTGTTATTATGGGAGCACTGTGGATGCCACTGTTATTATGGGGGCACTGTGGATATCACTGTTATTATGGGGGCACTGTGGATATCACTGTTATTATGGGAGCACTGTGGATATCACTGTTATTATGGGGCACTGTGGATATCACTGTTATTATGGGGGCACTGTGGATATCACTGTTATTATGGAGGCAATGTGGATATCACTGTTATTATGGAGGCACTGTGGATATCACTGTTATTATGGGGGCACTGTGGATATCACTGTTATTATGGGGGCACTGTGGATATCACTGTTATTATGGGAGCACTGTGGATGTCACTGTTATTATGGGAGCACTGTGGATATCACTGTTATTATGGGAGCACTGTGGATGTCACTGTTATTATGGGGGCACTGTGGATATCACTGTTATTATGGGGACACTGTGGATATCGCTGTTATTATGGGGGCACTGTGGATATCACTGTTATTATGGAGGCACTGTGGATATCACTGTTATCATGGAGGCACTGTGGATGTCACTGTTATTATGGAGGCACTGTGGATATCACTGTTATTATGGGGGCACTGTGGATATCACTGTTATTATGGGGGCATTGTGGATATCACTGTTATTATGGGGGCACTGTGGATATCACTGTTATTATGGGGACACTGTGGATTTCGCTGTTATTATGGGGGCACTGTGGATATCACTGTTATTATGGAGGCACTGTGGATATCACTGTTATCATGGAGGCACTGTGGATGTCACTGTTATTATGGAGGCATTGTGGATATCACTGTTATTATGGGGGCACTGTGGATATCACTGTTATTATGGGGACACTGTGGATTTCGCTGTTATTATGGGGGCACTGTGGATATCACTGTTATTATGGAGGCACTGTGGATATCACTGTTATCATGGAGGCACTGTGGATATCACTGTTATTATGGGGGCATTGTGGATATCACTGTTATTATGGGAGCACTGTGGATATCACTGTTATTATGGGGGCACTGTGGATATCACTGTTATTATGGGGGCATTGTGGATATCACTGTTATTATGGGGGCACTGTGGATATCACTGTTATTATGGGGGCACTGTGGATATCACTATTATGGAGGCACTGTGGATATCACTGTTATTATGGGAGCACTGTGGATGCCACTGTTATTATGGGGGCACTGTGGATATCACTGTTATTATGGGGGCACTGTGGATATCACTGTTATTATGGGAGCACTGTGGATATCACTGTTATTATGGGGCACTGTGGATATCACTGTTATTATGGGGGCACTGTGGATATCACTGTTATTATGGAGGCAATGTGGATATCACTGTTATTATGGAGGCACTGTGGATATCACTGTTATTATGGGGGCACTGTGGATATCACTATTATTATGGGGGCACTGTGGATATCACTGTTATTATGGGAGCACTGTGGATGTCACTGTTATTATGGGAGCACTGTGGATATCACTGTTATTATGGGAGCACTGTGGATGTCACTGTTATTATGGGGGCACTGTGGATGTCACTGTTATTATGGAGGCATTGTGGATATCACTGTTATTATGGGGGCACTGTGGATATCACTGTTATTATGGGGACACTGTGGATATCACTGTTATCATGGAGGCACTGTGGATGTCACTGTTATTATGGAGGCATTGTGGATATCACTGTTATTATGGGGGCACTGTGGATATCACTGTTATTATGGGGACACTGTGGATATCACTGTTATCATGGAGGCACTGTGGATGTCACTGTTATTATGGAGGCATTGTGGATATCACTGTTATTATGGGGGCACTGTGGATATCACTGTTATTATGGGGGCACTGTGGATGTCACTGTTATTATGGAGGCATTGTGGATATCACTGTTATTATGGGGGCACTGTGGATATCACTGTTATTATGGGGACACTGTGGATATCACTGTTATCATGGAGGCACTGTGGATGTCACTGTTATTATGGAGGCATTGTGGATATCACTGTTATTATGGAGGCATTGTGGATATCACTGTTATTATGGAGGCATTGTGGATATCACTGTTATTATGGGGGCACTGTGGATATCACTGTTATCATGGAGGCACTGTGGATGTCACTGTTATTATGGAGGCATTGTGGATATCACTGTTATTATGGGGGCACTGTGGATATCACTGTTATTATGGGGACACTGTGGATTTCGCTGTTATTATGGGGGCACTGTGGATATCACTGTTATTATGGAGGCACTGTGGATATCACTGTTATCATGGAGGCACTGTGGATGTCACTGTTATTATGGAGGCATTGTGGATATCACTGTTATTATGGGGGCACTGTGGATATCACTGTTATTATGGGGACACTGTGGATTTCGCTGTTATTATGGGGGCACTGTGGATATCACTGTTATTATGGAGGCACTGTGGATATCACTGTTATCATGGAGGCACTGTGGATATCACTGTTATTATGGGGGCATTGTGGATATCACTGTTATTATGGGAGCACTGTGGATATCACTGTTATTATGGGGGCACTGTGGATATCACTGTTATTATGGGGGCATTGTGGATATCACTGTTATTATGGGGGCACTGTGGATATCACTGTTATTATGGGGGCACTGTGGATATCACTATTATGGAGGCACTGTGGATATCACTGTTATTATGGGAGCACTGTGGATGCCACTGTTATTATGGGGGCACTGTGGATATCACTGTTATTATGGGGGCACTGTGGATATCACTGTTATTATGGGAGCACTGTGGATATCACTGTTATTATGGGGGCACTGTGGATATCACTGTTATTATGGAGGCACTGTGGATATCACTGTTATCATGGAGGCACTGTGGATGTCACTGTTATTATGGAGGCACTGTGGATATCACTGTTATTATGGGGGCACTGTGGATATCACTGTTATTATGGGGGCATTGTGGATATCACTGTTATTATGGGGGCACTGTGGATATCACTGTTATTATGGGGACACTGTGGATATCGCTGTTATTATGGGGGCACTGTGGATATCACTGTTATTATGGAGGCACTGTGGATATCACTGTTATCATGGAGGCACTGTGGATGTCACTGTTATTATGGAGGCACTGTGGATATCACTGTTATTATGGAGGCACTGTGGATATCACTGTTATTATGGGGGCATTGTGGATATCACTGTTATTATGGGGGCACTGTGGATATCACTGTTATTATGGGGGCACTGTGGATATCACTATTATGGAGGCACTGTGGATATCACTGTTATTATGGGGGCATTGTGGATATCACTGTTATTATGGGGGCACTGTGGATATCACTGTTATTATGGAGGCACTGTGGATATCACTGTTATTATGGGGGCATTGTGGATATCACTGTTATTATGGGGGCACTGTGGATATCACTGTTATTATGGAGGCACTGTGGATATCACTGTTATTATGGAGGCACTGTGGATATCGCTGTTATTATGGGAGCACTGTGGATATCACTGTTATTATGGGGGCATTGTGGATATCACTGTTATTATGGGGGCACT
The DNA here is from genome assembly GCF_046119375.1 of Phyllobates terribilis. Classification (NCBI taxonomy): domain Eukaryota; kingdom Metazoa; phylum Chordata; class Amphibia; order Anura; family Dendrobatidae; genus Phyllobates; species Phyllobates terribilis. Next base: position 144,910,387 of record NW_027362767.1, read on the forward strand.
GTGGATATCACTGTTATTATGGGAGCACTGTGGATATCACTGTTATTATGGGAGCACTGTGGATGTCACTGTTATTATGGGAGCACTGTGGATGTCACTGTTATTATGGGAGCACTTTGGATATCACTGTTATTATGGGGGCACTGTGGATATCACTGTTATTATGGGAGCACTGTGGATATCACTGTTATTATGGAGGCACTGTGGATATCACTGTTATTATGTGGGCACTGTGGATATCACTGTTATTATAGGAGCACTGTGGATATCACTGTTATTATGGGGGCACTGTGGATATCACTGTTGTTATGGGAGCACTGTGGATATCACTGTTATTATGGGGGCACTGTAGATGTCACTGTTATTATGGGTGCACTGTGGATATCACTGTTATTATGGAGGCACTGTGGATATCACTGTTATTATGTGGGCACTGTGGATATCACTGTTATTATAGGAGCACTGTGGATATCACTGTTATTATGGGGGCACTGTGGATATCACTGTTGTTATGGGAGCACTGTGGATATCACTGTTATTATGGGGGCACTGTGGATATCACTGTTATTATGGGAGCACTGTGGATATCACTGTTATTATGGGGGCACTGTGGATATCACTGTTATTATGGGAGCACTGTGGATGTCACTGTTATTATGGGAGCACTGTGGATATCACTGTTATTATGGGAGCACTGTGGATATCACTGTTATTATGGGGGCACTGTGGATATCAGTGTTATTATGGGGGCACTGTGGAGATCACTGTTATTATGGGAGCACTGTGGATGTCACTGTTATTATGGGGCACTGTGGATATCACTGTTATTATGGGGCACTGTGGATATCACTGTTATTATGGGGGCACTGTGGATATCACTGTTATTATGGAGGCAATGTGGATATCACTGTTATTATGGAGGCACTGTGGATATCACTGTTATTATGGAGGCAATGTGGATATCACTGTTATTATGGAGGCACTGTGGATATCACTGTTATTATGGGGGCACTGTGGATATCACTGTTATTATGGGAGCACTGTGGATATCACTGTTATTATGGGGCACTGTGGATATCACTGTTATTATGGGGGCACTGTGGATATCACTGTTATTATGGAGGCAATGTGGATATCACTGTTATTATGGAGGCACTGTGGATATCACTGTTATTATGGGGGCACTGTGGATATCACTGTTATTATGGGGGCACTGTGGATATCACTGTTATTATGGGAGCACTGTGGATGTCACTGTTATTATGGGAGCACTGTGGATATCACTGTTATTATGGGAGCACTGTGGATGTCACTGTTATTATGGGGGCACTGTGGATATCACTGTTATTATGGGGACACTGTGGATATCGCTGTTATTATGGGGGCACTGTGGATATCACTGTTATTATGGAGGCACTGTGGATATCACTGTTATCATGGAGGCACTGTGGATGTCACTGTTATTATGGGGGCACTGTGGATATCACTGTTATTATGGGGGCACTGTGGATATCACTGTTATTATGGGGGCATTGTGGATATCACTGTTATTATGGGGGTGTAGCACCCTGAGGACTCGGCTGCTACAGGGGTATTACACCTCAAGCCAGAGGTGTGGTATTCCACTCCCGGGTAAGGATGGAGTGTGGAACTGAGCTCAGTAGGCTGCATGCACTACATACATCCCATTTCCGGGGGACAGATCTACGGTACTCCCACCAGTTTATGTGCAGGTACGACAGCGTCTGTCCCTGGCTGGAGTGGGAGGGGGGTGGAACATCCCAGTAGTGTAGGGGCAGATAGGGGGAGTAGTCTGGGTAAAGATAGGAGCTCATTGGGTGCTGGTCACCTGAGCTCACACATAGAGGGAGTATATAAGGTGGGCACCATCTTAGAACAGGGTCAGTCAGTGAGAGTTTAACCTGAGGAGCAGAGCAGAGGAGTTCAGCCAGGAGGGCTGACAGGGAGCTGTGGCTCCGGCTGGGCCCAGCTCCAGAACAGAGCCTGCTGAGAGAGAGAGAGAGAGGAGTCAGAAGGACCCAGAGAGGAAAGAAGAAAGAACCCTAAGATCCCAGAATAAGGACAGAAGGGTGAGGGGTTGGCGAACAAGGGTACCGGATCCCAAGCTGGCAGAGGCCAAAGCACACCTTAGCCAGGAACCGGAGGTTGTGGGCAGGATCTGCCACGACCCTCACCAAATCCACTAGAAAGGCACACCGAGCATAGGGTCAGGGAGCCCAGAGGAGGCTTGACCAACAAGAGACCCGAGGGAGCCGGACATAAGTGGATCCCTGGTGGGAACGGCCAGTAGAAAGGGAAAGTCAGAAAGGAGCTCAGGACCACGCTCCAGAATTGCCTGGGGGTTGGCCGAGTCCAGGACCTGGTGGACGCAGCACGGCTCGGGTGGTCACTCAAGGCCAGAGTGACCAAAAGAACATCAGTAAGTAAAAACCCTGAACTGCACCTCCTGACTCTGAGTCTCCTTGCTGCACCTTCACAACCACCATCCTCCACGTCTGACCCCCTGAGGCTATACCCCTCCCGTTGGGGGTTATACTACCACAGCTGCACACACACCACCAGCCTCAGCGGACCATCCTGCAGCGGCGGCCTTTTGACCGCAAATCAACGGGTGGCGTAGTCGACACTAAGAACATCTGCAAGGACTGCCGCACACTGAGTTTGACACCCTGGGCACGGACCGGGTCACAGCCACTCGGAGACTACAACCCCCATCTGATCCGGCTCCGGGTATCCCTAACAACATGGCCCAGGGGGCGCGTCAACTTTGGCGTAGTCGGCAGGATCACGTGCCCGCAACAACCGGGTACTGCGTGCCTGAAGAAAAGTTCACATTTACCTCAAAAAGAAGTCTCCCGCCAATTCCAGAGGGTCCCCACCATCGGACGCCATCTCGGATCAGTTCCCGCCATGTGCCCGTCATCTGCAGTCTTTTCCCGCCATCTGCAGTGTTTCCCGCCACTGGGAAGCGGTTCCCGCCATCTGAGAAGATTTCCCGCCTTGGCAGAGCGGACGCCATTATGGGCGTGCCAGAGGATGGCAAGAGGCCACCTCCCATCGTGGGCCAGGATCGGAAATGGCGCCAAAAGTGGAAACCGCCCCCACCAGCAGAGACTGTGATGATTGATATGTCCATCAGCGTGAAGGAACTGCCCCTGGAACTGGCAATCACAAAGTTGCCCCAGGACCACCCCCAATGTGGGCGGAGACGGAATAAAAGAGCGAAGATGGGTGCAGCCTGGGGGAGTCTGGAGAGAGCGCACCCGGAGATGAGGAGTCTGGAGAGGAGTCCAGAGAGAACACACCCGGAGATGGAGGGAGAGTCAGGCAGCACCGACCCTGTGGTCAGGAGCCTGTTGCAGGCCGCCACTCCAGAAGGCCTGCTGGAGATCCTGGCACAGCTCCCCAGAGACCGGGAGCGTGCACAGACCGCGCTGGAGGGCCTCGCACGAAGGATGGCCCGGGTGCAGCAGGAAACGCTGGCGGAGTGGACCCGAGAGATGGCCCTGCAGGCTGGAGCCTGCCAGCGAAGCATGTCACCCGCAGCGAGGAGCAAGTCCACCTCTGAGGACGGCGAAGGAGGGACGACGGCCGGAGACGACGCCGCGGAGGGAGCCGAAGAGATGAAGGCAGGTAATGGGGACGACAATATCCCATGCCCAGAAGCCGTAAACCTGCCCCAGCTCCCCGTCGCAGAGCCCGAAGCCCCACTCACCGTTCCCGTAGCCGCTGCGTCATCGCTCCAAGCTAGGCCTCAAGCGGCCGGAGCCGCGGCCACGCCCCCTGTGACGTCACGCGCCTCGATCCAGAGCACGGCCAAGCAGGAGACGCCACCGGCCTGGTCGCAAGGCCGAGTGCCCCCGGGCGCCGCAGTGCCAACAGCGCCCTCTACCTCCACTGAGCCACCGGCCTGGTCACTGGGCCAAGTAACCCCGGGCGCCGCCGTCTTCACGGTGCCCTTTACATTCAGGGCGCCCCAGGCCTGGTCGCAAGGCCTGGTGAACCCGGGCGCCGCCACCAAAACAGCGCCCTCAACGTCCACAGCGCCACACCTGGGTGAAGATCTATTTGCCCAGCACACATGCCCGGATGGGCAGCCCTTTATATGGCCACCGGAGTATTACCAACTTGAGCTCCAAAAGGAAAGGCCCCTGTGCGAGCCCCTGATTCCGGCTCCGAAGCCCGTCAAGAGGACCCCGCTCTCGTTGGAGGAGACACAATTTGAGTGGGACCCCACTGGAGGAGATCTCATGGGGTTCACCCAAGAAACTCGGGCGGCCGCAGCTGAGCGTGCGGAGTGCTGCCGGCAGCAGTTAGAGGTCTTCGACCGGGAACGGAGAGAGAGGCGGGTCCGTGAGCAGCGGCTGCAGATACAGAGCGCAGAGCAGAAGAGCCGGACCAGGAGGAACCCCCGTGCAGCCCACGGTCCCCGTGCCACCGGGACTGTAATAAAATTCCAGTTGGAGCACGGGTGGGGTTTCATCCGGGACCACAAGACCCCCGGCGACGTCTTTGTCACCCGCAGAGACGTTGAAAGTCATCTGCCGGAGGGACACAGAGGTCGTGACCTATACCTGGGTGATGAGGTCACCTTCACCCGGCATCAGTGCGCCAAGGGTCCGTATGCCCTGCACGTGCATAGACTTACTGAGAAGGAGCTACGGGGTGAGGAGGATCAAGAGGACCCGGACGGGTCTAAAGATTACCCTCAGCCAAGAGCACACCGCCACTGATGAACTGTAAATAGAACATGTAAATAATTACCCGTGTGGGTACAGAGACTGTTGCTACAAAAGTGTAGTCCCCGTTGGGACCAGTGAACTGTTCTAGTGTGTCCCATATCCCTTAACAGGCTGAGGACTGTGAACAGCCATCCCTTTTCCCCTCTGGCCGAGGACTGAGAGCGGCCATACCTTCCCTTGTATATAGTTGCGCTTCCTAAGGCGCCCCCTACCGGTTTTATAGGAAACTGTTGTTTTTACTACAAGAGACTGTTGCACTTTACCCGGTCACAAGTTGCACCATGGCCGGAGGAACAAGAAAGTTTTATATGAAAAGTTTTATATGAAAAGTTTTATGCTGATAGTATATATAATGTTTTATATGTTTATGATGTTTTTGAAAAAAAATTGTATGTTTGTGGATGTTTTTATTCTTTTACAGCCCGAGGACGTGCTGTGATTTACCAGGGGGGAATGTAGCACCCTGAGGACTCGGCTGCTACAGGGGTATTACACCTCAAGCCAGAGGTGTGGTATTCCACTCCCGGGTAAGGATGGAGTGTGGAACTGAGCCCAGTAGGCTGCATGCACTACATACATCCCATTTCCGGGGGACAGATCTACGGTACTCCCACCAGTTTATGTGCAGGTACAACAGCGTCTGTCCCTGGCTGGAGTGGGAGGGGGGTGGAACATCCCAGTAGTGTAGGGGCAGATAGGGGGAGTAGTCTGGGTAAAGATAGGAGCTCATTGGGTGCTGGTCACCTGAGCTCACACATAGAGGGAGTATATAAGGTGGGCACCATCTTAGAACAGGGTCAGTCAGTGAGAGTTTAACCTGAGGAGCAGAGCAGAGGAGTTCAGCCAGGAGAGCTGACAGGGAGCTGTGGCTCCGGCTGGGCCCAGCTCCAGAACAGAGCCTGCTGAGAGAGAGAGAGAGAGAGGAGTCAGAAGGACCCAGAGAGGAAAGAAGAAAGAACCCTAAGATCCCAGAATAAGGACAGAAGGGTGAGGGGTTGGCGAACAAGGGTACCGGATCCCAAGCTGGCAGAGGCCAAAGCACACCTTAGCCAGGAACCGGAGGTTGTGGGCAGGATCTGCCACGACCCTCACCAAATCCACTAGAAAGGCACACCGAGCATAGGGTCAGGGAGCCCAGAGGAGGCTTGACCAACAAGAGACCCGAGGGAGCCGGACATAAGTGGATCCCTGGTGGGAACGGCCAGTAGAAAGGGAAAGTCAGAAAGGAGCTCAGGACCACGCTCCAGAATTGCCTGGGGGTTGGCCGAGTCCAGGACCTGGTGGACGCAGCACGGCTCGGGTGGTCACTCAAGGCCAGAGTGACCAAAAGAACATCAGTAAGTAAAAACCCTGAACTGCACCTCCTGACTCTGAGTCTCCTTGCTGCACCTTCACAACCACCATCCTCCACGTCTGACCCCCTAAGGCTATACCCCTCCCGTTGGGGGTTATACTACCACAGCTGCACACACACCACCAGCCTCAGCGGACCATCCTGCAGCGGCGGCCTTTTGACCGCAAATCAACGGGTGGCGTAGTCGACACTAAGAACATCTGCAAGGACTGCCGCACACTGAGTTTGACACCCTGGGCACGGACCGGGTCACAGCCACTCGGAGACTACAACCCCCATCTGATCCGGCTCCGGGTATCCCTAACAACATGGCCCAGGGGGCGCGTCAGGGGCACTGTGGATATCACTGTTATTATGGGGACACTGTGGATATCGCTGTTATTATGGGGGCACTGTGGATATCACTGTTATTATGGAGGTGTGACACCCCAGGGGTCTGGTTGCCACAGTGATAGAGATATTACGTCTGAGAGCAGGTGGGAGGTCTTTTGATCAGGGATCCTATGCATGCCACACCTCCTGCCCAGTCCTGGGAGGGGAAGAACTTCCCCTATATAAACCTAGGGCTGAGGCAGGGTTAGTGAGTAGAGAAGAAGTAGAGACAGAGAAGCAGATATAGGAAAAGAACATCAGGAGCTCTGTGGGAGCAGTGCTACAAGGAGTCAGGGGCTGGCAGCTGCAGAGCTCGCCCTGACTGAGAAGTTATCACCGGACCCGGAGTCCGAGGCTGTGGGGACTAACTCCTATCCAGCAGCAGAAACCGACCGGCAGGGGATTGCAGGTCCTCTGGCCCAGAAACCCGAAGGCACGGTCACACGCGTGGGACCAGCACCGCCGTCGTGGAGCGGAAGCTACTAGAAGGCCCCGAGTCACCGGCCATACGGGTGAGCACCACACGGTACACTCAGGGACGTGGGCTACTTATACCCGCCTCTAGCAAGGTAGCCGGAAGAGTATCGTTAGTTTGGGAGGCCTACAACTCCGCCTGGCCAGGGGAGATCCCATCTGCTCAAGGACTGACCAGGCCCCAATCGCTAGCCAGTACTCCGGGAGGGTCTATCTTTGTCACCAGTAAAGACCCTGAACTACACCGTACCGTCTCTGAGTGGTTCCTGCTACCCCCATCATCCACGTCGGCTGCCCTGAGGCCATACCCCTCCCGTTGGGGGTTATACTATCCCGCTGCACAATCCTACCACCGGCCTCAGCGGTCTGCCCTGCAGCAGCAGCTCCTTAGCTGTACTCAACGGGTGGCGTAGTCGTCCAACATCTACCGCTAATACAGCGCCACTTAGTCTGACTCCCTGGGCATGGACCGGATCACCGCCACGAGACTACAACCCTCAAGAGATCCGGCTCCGGGTAAGCTCCCACGTGCGCAACGCAGCGCGACACAGGCCCAGGGGCGCGTCAACTTTTGGCGTAGTCGGCAGGATCTCGTGCCCGCAACCACCGGGTACTGCGTGCTTGAAAAAGACTGTTCAAACTTACCTGTGGTGAAGATTCCCGCCATCCGGCGCCATCTTCCGCTTCCTTCCCGCCATCGGTGGAGTTTTCCCGCCATCCGGCGCCATCTTCGGCCTTCTTCCCGCCATACGTGGAGTTTTCCCGCCATTGGACGCCATCTTGAGGACGCCGCGCGGGAAGAAGAGGGGCGTGGACTCCGAAAGCGCGTGAGAACTGAAGCCCCGCCTCACGTCCGGACGTTGCGTAAGGTCCTGGAAGGAGCCCAGCAGACGCCGACGTCACAGGAGCGCGACGGAAGGTCCTCAACCCTGACGATCCACTGCGGAGCCGCGGCCTATGGAAGAGGATCATCGCAAGGTAGGCCACGGTCCACTAGGGGGGAGAAGGATGTCGAATACGGAGGAGAGCTTCACCGCTTCAACCCCCGCCAGCGCCACCGCTGCTGCAGTCATGCCTTTCACCATGCCCTATATCCCGGGGGCAGCCTGGCTACCCCAGTACTCAGGGGAGTCACATACCCTGCATGACTTTAGAGAAAAGCTGGATAGCCTCTTCCAGGTGTATCCCCTCACAGAAGAGCAAAAAGTGAGCATCCTGGTGGCCCAATTAACCGGGGCAGCCCAAAGGGAGGTAAAGTCCTGGCCACCTGGGGGGAGGACTGTTGCAGGGATACTAACCCGGCTGAGGGACACCTTTGATACCCGCACCTCAGCTGAGATCAAGCTTAGATTCTACGGGTGCAAGCAGCGAGCACACGAGAGTATAAGGGACTATGCCCTGAACCTACAAGAGGCCCTGAGAGCCATTAAGCAGACCGACCCTGACGGCGTGGGAGACGAGGACAGGCTGTTGACTGAACAATTTATAGAGGGTTTATATTGCAATGCCCACCGAACCCAGTTGCGGGCAATGGCCTTACAGGACCCTCATCTGGGATTTGCACAGTTCAAGGACAGAGCCATCCGGGTGCTCCGAGAACCGGCACCAGGTGGCGTTGTGACCCACAGACGCCCCACTACCACTTACCACCAGGAGGCGGCGCCCTTGTCGGCAGGGCCTGTGGGAGCTGATGCGCAGGCTTTGAACAATGACCCGGCTCCAGACCTGCACCATCAGGTCCAAGAGCTAGCTAAAAGCGTTGCCGCGCTAACCCGAACTGTGCAGTCTTTACAGGTTTCCACTCCAGGGAAGATCCAGCTGGCATCCGGACCGGAGGACATCCCGTGGCGTCGACCAAGGAGGACCCCACCGGCCAGAGGAAGACCCAGCGACCGATACAACGAGGACGGACGACCCATCTGCCGCCGCTGCAATCAACCCGGACATATGGCAAGGTACTGTCCTTTAAACTGGCACAACCTGGGGTAGAGGGCCAACCCCCAGGAAAAAGATCACCAGGCCCATCGAACTGGCGCGACAAATATGTGGGAGGACGTCCAGTCTTACCCGTGGTACTGGATGGCATTCCTATGAGTGCCCTACTGGACACCGGGTCACAGGTCACCACCATCCCGTACGTGCTCTTCAAGCAGTACTGGAATGACTCGGATATCACCCGCTACCCTGACGATGACTTGAGTATCATCGCCAGCAATGGTCAGCCCGTGCCACAGATTGGATTTAAAGAGGTGACCATTAAAATCGGTAGAGTCGAACTGGCAGCACAGGGACTGATCATTGTAGACATTGACAAACACGAGAGTCACCCAAAGATAACTCTAGAAACTAATGTAATTGAAAATTGCCTTGCAGAGGTGATTTTCCTTTTACAGCAGGTTGCCAAGAACGCCAGCTCCGGCCAGCAGCGAGTGCTCCAGAAAGAGATCGGGGCACTGATGCGACGGCAACAGCTAGAACTCTCCGGTGGTGAGATTGGTAGCGTGCGAATGTGTGACCCTTTCCCTATTGCCATGCCCCCGAAAAGTGAAATGATGATTTGGTGCCGGGCAGCTATTGGTCTGAGAGGTAGAGATTACCAGGCAATGGTAGAACCAGTTTACTCAGACAGTAGGCCCACCATTTTGACAGCACGGGGGGTGGTCAATGTACGCCATGGGAGGGTGCCCGTTCGCATAATAAATATCGGGAAGAGGGAAGTGTACCTGCCCCGGTATGCCACGCTAGCCAAATTGTATACCATCAATCAAGATTCCATACAGTCCGTAGAACCCTTGCCTCCATCTTCCCCGGAGGAAGGTAACGGCTCTCAGAAAACAATGGAGGACTGGTGTCAGCAACTACATTTGGGTACTGACTCCACTCCCTCACACCAGAAACAGGGAGTCTATCGGGTGGTTCAAGAGTACGAGAGAGTGTTTAGTAAACACCCGTTAGACTTCGGGCGAGTCAAGGGGGTAGAACACCACATCCCCACGGGAGACCATCCTCCCATAAAAGAGAGGTATCGACCCGTACCCCCTGCACACTACCAACACGCCAAGGGGATGCTTAGAGACATGAAGGAGGCTGGGGTGATCAGGGATAGCTGTAGCCCCTGGGCAGCTCCACTAGTCTTAGTCAAAAAGAAAGACAACACCATGAGGATGTGTGTAGATTACCGGAAAATCAACCGTATCACACACAAGGATGCGTACCCCTTACCAAGGATAGAGGAGTCTTTGGCTGCTTTAAGATCTGCTAACTTCTTCTCTACCTTGGATCTCACTAGTGGGTACTGGCAGGTTCCTGTAGCAGAGGCGGACCGGGAGAAGACCGCATTCACCACCCCGATGGGACTTAGCGAGTTTACCTGCATGCCGTTCGGACTCTGCAACGCACCAGGAACCTTCCAACGATTAATGGAGTGCTGTCTGGGCCACAGAAACTTCGAGACGGTCCTGCTGTACCTGGACGATGTCATCGTATATTCCAAGACGTATGAGGACCACCTGAAACACCTGGCGGAAGTGTTCGAAGCTCTGGCAAGCTACGGCCTAAAGGTGAAACCCTCCAAGTGTCACCTCCTGAAACCAAAGGTGCAGTACCTGGGACACGTGGTGAGCGCTGATGGAGTGGCTCCCGACCCTGATAAGATCACTGTAGTGCCGGCGTCCCTGCCCTCTGCTAGGCAGGGACGCTGTTCCCCTCACCGCTCTGCTCCGTGCCCGGCGTCCCTCTCCCGCTCTGCTGGCAGCGCGCGCTCCTTCCCGGCCACTGTGCTTAGGGCGCGCGCGCGCGCCCTCCCTCCCTCTTAAAGGGGCCGCGCGCGCCGTCCTAAGGAGTCCCCGGCCAATGGCCGGAGGACTTTACCATATATAAGGCACCTCCTCCAAAATGGAGGTGCCCGAGCAATGTTGTTGCACCGTTCTACTCTGCTTCAGCCCTCAGGTCCCGTTGCCAGTTACCTGCCAGTTACCTGCCAGATTCCTGCCAGCTTGCTGTCCTAATCCTGCCTGATTTCCTGTTACCTGCCTGCCTGCCTGAGGTCCGACGGTCTGCCTTACAACTCCGGTCAGTCTGTCTAAGGACCAACTTGCCCGCTCACCTGGGAGCGCACATCAGCTACCTGCCTGCTTGCCTGAGGTCCGACGGTCTGCCTTACAACTCCGGTCAGTCTGTCTATGGACCAGCTTGCCCGCTCACCTGGGAGCGCTTCTCCGCTACCTGCCTGCTTGCCTGCCCGGAGGCTCCGCCGTCACGTGCTGTGACCACCAGCTATTCCAGAGACTCTTGCCCGCTCACCTGGGAGCGCTTCTCCGCTACCTGCCTGCTTGCCTACCTGGAGGCTCCGCCGTCACGTGCTGTGACCACCTGCTATTCCAGAGACTCTCGCTTGCTCACCTGGGAGCACACATCCTCCATCTGCCTTGCTAGCCTACCTGGAGGTTCAGCCATCACAGGTCGTACCTACCCCTTACCTAGAGACTGCCCCGGTCACTTGCCGTGACCTCCAGCCCGTTCTTCCAGAGACTGCCCCGGTCACTTGCCGTGACCTCCAGCCCGTTCTTCCAGAGACTGCCCTGATCACTTGCCGTGACCTCCTGCCCGTACACCCAGAGACTGTCCCGGTCACCTGCTGTGACTGCCTGCCTGGTCGCCACCCGCTCCCTTACAAGGACCGCTCCCTTGTATAGTAGCCCAGAGGTTCCGCCTCCCAGACCCGTTACAGTTTGCTCGGGCCATGGAACCCGGTGGCACCCAAGCTCCCTCGCTCTCGGACCTGTGTCATGAACTGTCCCGTCAAAGGTCCCAACAGGAGTCCATCCTGGGTCACCTGCGGAATGTCAATACTCGCCTGGACACTCTGACTGTTCCACCAACAACCTCCGCCAGTGCCATGTCTCGCAATCCGGCAGCTCCGCTGTCCACTAACACCATGATATCCTACCCCGGACCTCGGCTTTCTGCACCTCCTCGCTTCGGAGGCGACTCAGCCCAGGCTCGGGGCTTCATAAATCAGTGCACCCTGCACTTTGAACTATTGTCCCACCAGTTTAACTCCGACCGAGCCAAAATTGCATTCATCATGTCCCATCTCACCGGGGAGGCCCTGGCCTGGCTAAATCCTCTATGGGAGAGAGGAGACCCCCTGGTGTCCAACTTGCCTGCTTTTCTCACGGCTTTCCGGAAAGTCTTCGACGAACCCGGACGGAGGACCTCATCCGCATCATCGTTGCTACGCCTCCGTCAGGAAAGTCTCACCGTGGGCCAATATGCCATACGGTTCCGTACCCTTGCCTCGGAGCTGGCCTGGGATAACGACGCTCTGGTTTCCGTCTTCTGGGAGGGTCTGTCCGGCCGTATTAAAGATGAACTTGCCGGTCGGGACATTCCTACCACTCTCGATGACTTAATAACTCTTGCCACCCGGATTGACCTACGGTTCCAGGAGCGTGCCAGAGAGGTCACCCGTGAGAGGAGGTTACCACGTCTAGCTCCTACTTTTCAGAAACCCGTCACTCCTTCTGTCTCTAACCAGGTACACCCTCCTGAGCCTATGCAGGTCGACCAGACCAAGATGGTCAAGACCCGTCAGGACTTACGCCGTGCCGAGGGGACCTGCTTCTACTGTGGCAGTAAGGAGCACCGGATCCGTGCCTGCCCGGAGAGGTCGGGAAACGCCTGTGTCTAGGTTCGCTCAGAGAGGTCCACCTAGACAAGAATAAATCCTCTCCATCCCTGCTGTTGTCAGTTTCAATCGTCTACGGGGAGAACCGTTATTTCGAACTAGCCCAACTGGACTCTGGAGCAGCCGGGAATCTTATTTCACAGTCCCTGGTAGAGAAATACCGCATCCCCACCAAACCTCTGGCTGTACCCTTGTCTGTTGCTGCCGTGGATGGGGGGCTCTTACCACGCCCCATCCAACTCATCACCGAATCCATTACTCTGCAGGTGGGAATGCTGCATTCTGAAAGTATCTCCTTCCATGTTCTGCCTGGACTCTCTCACGCCCTCTTGCTAGGCCTACCTTGGCTCCAGAAACATGCACCCGTTCTTGACTGGCAGACCGGAGAAGTCCTTCGCTGGGGACAGGGCTGCCATAAGACCTGTCTGGTTCCCGTTCATCCCGTCCGTCCTTCTCCTACCCCAGCTAATCTACCTGGACTTCCGATTCCTTATTGGTCTTATGCTGATGTCTTTAATAAAAAGGAGGCAGAGACACTACCCCCTCATAGACCATACGACTGCCCTATCGACCTGTTACCTGGTACTTCTCCTCCCCGTGGGCGTATTTATCCATTATCCGCTGCTGAGACCCGGTCGATGTCCGAATATATTGAGGAGAATCTGGCCAGGGGATTCATCCGGAAATCTACCTCCCCGGCGGGAGCAGGCTTCTTTTTCGTCAAAAAGAAGGACTGCTCTCTCTGTCCCTGTATAGACTATAGAGGCCTTAACCAGATCACGGTGAAGAATAAGTACCCCCTTCCGCTCATTCCGGAGTTATTTGATCGTCTGAGGGGGGCTAGAATCTTCACCAAACTGGACCTCCGTGGGGCGTACAACCTGGTTCGTATCCGTCAGGGGGATGAATGGAAGACGGCATTCAACACCTGGGACGGCCACTATGAATATCTGGTAATGCCCTTTGGCCTCTGTAACGCTCCTGCCGTCTTTCAAGAGTTGGTCAATGACATCTTCCGGGACCCTCTCTACTCCTGCGTAGTGGTGTACCTGGACGACATCTTGGTCTTCTCTCCGGATCTCCAGACTCACCGGAGGGATGTTCGTCAGGTCCTGCTCAGGCTCAGGCAGAACCATCTCTACGCTAAATATGAGAAGTGCCTCTTTGAGCAGACCTCGCTTCCGTTTCTGGGCTACATTATCTCTCAGACCGGCCTACAAATGGATCCTGAGAAACTGTCTGCCATCGAGAAATGGCCCCGACCAGAGGGGTTGAAGGCTATTCAACGGTTCCTGGGCTTCGCCAACTATTACCGCCTCTTCATCCCGCACTTCTCTTCCCGGACTGCCCCAATTTCCGCGCTCACCCGTAAGGGTACTAATCCCAAAGAGTGGCCGCCCGAAGCAGAGGAGGCCTTTCTTTCCCTAAAACAGGCCTTCTCTTCCGCCCCGGTGCTGCATCGCCCGGACGGCAACAAGCAGTTCTTCCTGGAAGTTGACGCCTCCTCCTCTGGAGCCGGAGCGGTACTTACTCAAAAATCATCTTCCGGGAGAATGGTAACTTGTGGCTTCTTCTCCAAACTCTTCTCCTCTTCTGAGCGCAACTATTCCATAGGAGATCGAGAGTTATTGGCCATCAAGCTGGCGTTGGAGGAGTGGCGTTACCTACTCGAGGGGGCTCTTCATCCGGTAATAATTTACACTGACCACAAGAACTTGGCTTACCTCCAGCATGCCCAGAGACTTAACCCGCGCCAAGCCCGGTGGTCCTTGTTTTTTGCTCGCTTTGATTTTGTTCTTCATTTTCGCCCGGCTGACAAAAACGTCAAAGCAGACGCCTTGTCCCGATCCTTTCTGGTGTCCGATCTCGAGGAAGAACCTAAACATATCATCGATCCCGCCAGAGTAATGCAGGTGGCTCCCGTGAGTCTAAATCGTCTCCCTCCCGGTAAGACGTTTGTTTCAGTACCTGATCGGGAGAAGATCCTACACTGGGGCCATTCGTCTAAACTAGCTGGCCACGCCGGTCAGAAAAAGACCCTCCAGCTTATTGCCCGGCACTATTGGTGGCCTACCCTGCACAAGGACATAATAGACTTTGTTTCTGCCTGTGTGTCCTGCGCCCGCAACAAAGTCCCGAGACATCTGCCAGCCGGACGCCTCCTTCCGCTTCCTGTACCTGCTGCCCCCTGGCAGCATATAGCAATGGACTTTATAACTGATCTCCCCGTCTCTGCCGGTTGTACGGTCATTTGGGTGGTCGCTGACCGCTTTTCCAAGATGGCTCACTTTATTCCCCTGCCAGGCCTTCCGTCTGCACCCGAGCTGGCTAAAGACTTTATCCGCCACATCTTCCGTCTTCATGGCCTGCCCCTCCACATCGTGTCGGATCGTGGGGTACAGTTCACCTCACGTTTCTGGAGAGCCACTTGTAAACTACTAGACGTCACCCTGGACTTCTCTTCCGCTTACCACCCACAGTCCAATGGTCAAGTGGAGCGGATCAATCAGAACCTGACCAGTTACCTCCGGCACTTCGTTAATGCCCACCATTCTGACTGGGTGGATCTCCTACCATGGGCCGAGTTCTCTTATAATAATCACGAGAGCGAATCCTCCTCCAAATCCCCGTTTTTTGTAGTCTTTGGTCAGCATCCTCGGATTCCTTTTCCTGTCTCCACCTCTGTGGACAACCCGGCTGCGGAATCTCTCGTTAGCAAATTTTCCTCCATATGGGAGAGTACCCGGTCCGCACTCCTTCTGTCATCCGAGCGTATGAAAAGACACGCTGACAAAAAACGCCTGGATCCTCCACAATTTCGTCCAGGAGATAAAGTCTGGCTCTCATCTAAATATGTTCGACTCAAGATACCTTCTTACAAGTTAGGGCCTCGGTTCATCGGTCCTCTGGAGGTCATCAGTCAGATCAACCCGGTGGCCTATAAATTGAAACTCCCGGCCAACTTACGGATCCCTAACTCCTTCCATGTATCTCTCCTCAAACCCGTGGTGCTTAACTCTTTTTCCAAGTCTACAGGTACGCCTCCTGCTCCGGTTTCTGCTGAGGACGAGTTTGAGGTAGAGAACATTCTTGCCACCAAAAGGGTAAGAGGAAAGACCTTTTTTCTGGTAGATTGGAAGGGGTTTGGTCCTGAGGAGAGAACGTGGGAGCCCCGGGAGAACATCCATGCCCCTCTCATCCTAGCTAAATTTCTATCTGGCCTAAAAAAGGGGAGGCCTAAAGGGGGGGGTACTGTAGTGCCGGCGTCCCTGCCCTCTGCTAGGCAGGGACGCTGTTCCCCTCACCGCTCTGCTCCGTGCCCGGCGTCCCTCTCCCGCTCTGCTGGCAGCGCGCGCTCCTTCCCGGCCACTGTGCTTAGGGCGCGCGCGCGCGCCCTCCCTCCCTCTTAAAGGGGCCGCGCGCGCCGTCCTAAGGAGTCCCCGGCCAATGGCCGGAGGACTTTACCATATATAAGGCACCTCCTCCAAAATGGAGGTGCCCGAGCAATGTTGTTGCACTGTTCTACTCTGCTTCAGCCCTCAGGTCCCGTTGCCAGTTACCTGCCAGTTACCTGCCAGATTCCTGCCAGCTTGCTGTCCTAATCCTGCCTGATTTCCTGTTACCTGCCTGCCTGCCTGAGGTCCGACGGTCTGCCTTACAACTCCGGTCAGTCTGTCTAAGGACCAACTTGCCCGCTCACCTGGGAGCGCACATCAGCTACCTGCCTGCTTGCCTGAGGTCCGACGGTCTGCCTTACAACTCCGGTCAGTCTGTCTATGGACCAGCTTGCCCGCTCACCTGGGAGCGCTTCTCCGCTACCTGCCTGCTTGCCTGCCCGGAGGCTCCGCCGTCACGTGCTGTGACCACCAGCTATTCCAGAGACTCTTGCCCGCTCACCTGGGAGCGCTTCTCCGCTACCTGCCTGCTTGCCTACCTGGAGGCTCCGCCGTCACGTGCTGTGACCACCTGCTATTCCAGAGACTCTCGCTTGCTCACCTGGGAGCACACATCCTCCATCTGCCTTGCTAGCCTACCTGGAGGTTCAGCCATCACAGGTCGTACCTACCCCTTACCTAGAGACTGCCCCGGTCACTTGCCGTGACCTCCAGCCCGTTCTTCCAGAGACTGCCCCGGTCACTTGCCGTGACCTCCAGCCCGTTCTTCCAGAGACTGCCCTGATCACTTGCCGTGACCTCCTGCCCGTACACCCAGAGACTGTCCCGGTCACCTGCTGTGACTGCCTGCCTGGTCGCCACCCGCTCCCTTACAAGGACCGCTCCCTTGTATAGTAGCCCAGAGGTTCCGCCTCCCAGACCCGTTACAATCACCGCAATTAAGGAATGGCCAAGTCCCTCCAGTGTAAAGGAAGTGCGGCAGTTCCTCGGCTTGGTAGGCTATTACCGCAGATTCATCCCCGGTTTCACCAAAAAGGCAGCTCCTATGCAGGACCTCCTGATAGGCCAGTCCCGGAAGGCCAAGAACCAGAAGCCACCCTTCAGATGGGAGAAGTTAGAAGAAGAGTCCTTCCGCCAGCTGAAGATGGCCCTCACGGGGGATGAAATCCTGGCGTACCCTGATTACAGCCAGCCCTTTATCCTCTACACCGACGCAAGTAACATCGGGCTAGGAGCCGTGCTGTCCCAGATCCAGCAGGGGAAAGAACGAGTAATCGCTTACGCCAGCCGAAAACTGCGACCCACCGAGAGAAACCCTGAGAATTACAGCTCATTTAAGCTAGAGTTCCTGGCAGTGGTGTGGGCAGTCACCGAACGCTTTAAGCACTACCTCGCTTCCTCCCGGTTCACCGTGTACACGGATAACAACCCGTTGACACACCTGGACACAGCAAGACTCGGTGCCCTAGAGCAGAGATGGATGGCCCGTCTGTCCAACTACGAGTTCACAATCAAATACCGGGCAGGACGCTCCAATACCAACGCGGACGCCCTGTCCAGGATGCCAAACCTACCGGACGTAGGAGAAGATCCAGAGGGACTGGAAGAAGTCGAACTCCCCGCGTTCCACCGTCATGGGACTATCCAGTATTCCCACCGGGTAAGGAGTAAGCAAGCTGCTACGTTTAATCCCTTGCCTCACTACAACTGGGCGGAAACGCAAGACAGTGACCCTGCCGTCCGACTGGTGAAGGAGATGCTGACTCGGCCAGAGGCTCGCCTTGACCCAGACGCTCCGGAGGAAGCCAAGCAACTGTGGGCTGAGAAGAGTCGACTGTTCCTTTATAAGGGGAAGTTGTGCCGCCGAATGGTTAACTCCCGGATGCATGAACTAATCTGGCAAGTAGTGGTGCCACGAAGAGACGCAGCCGTGGTGATGGAGGCATACCACGACGGGGCTGGACACTTTGGATGGAAGAAGCTGGAGTTCCTGCTGCGCGGGCGGTTCCACTGGGTAGGCATGAGGGGAACCATCGAGAGGTGGTGCAGAGACTGTGGCCCGTGCAACCTAAGAAGGAAGGACCGTGCCAGCCAGAAGACTCCCCTGCAGTCCATCGTCACCCGGCAGCCGTTGGAACTGGTAGCCTTGGATCATGTAAAACTGACCCCAAGCAGAAGTGGCTACGTCTACGCACTAACCATCGTGGATCACTACTCCCGGTTCTTGGTTGTCGTCCCCGTCAAGGAGTTAACAGCTCGAACAGCAGCTAGAGCCTTCCAGCAGCATTTCTGCCGTCCACACGGGTACCCGGACCAAGTGTTGACAGACCAGGGACCTGCCTTTGAAGCGGAGGTCTTCCAAGAATTCTGCACTCTGTATGGCTGCCGGAAGATAAGGACGACACCCTATCATCCGCAAACTAATGGACTTTGTGAGAAAATGAACCAGGTGGTGATAGATCTTCTGAAAACATTGCCCCTGGAAGAACGCAGTCTGTGGCCTGAGAGGCTGCCCGACCTAGTGGACCTATACAACCACATCCCGGTAGGTTCCACCAACTGTACCCCGGCTTACCTGATGAGGGCAAGACCTGGTAAGCTACCTGTTGACCTGGAGATGGGAGTCCTGACACCCGAGGACACTTCACCAGAAGCAGACTGGGACACAGAGAGGCAGCAGCAGTACCGGAAAGTACAGGAGAGCGTGGAGCGAAGTCTCTGTCAAGCTAGGGAAAGACAAGAGAAAACTTACAACCAGTATGCTCCCGCTGTTCCCCTGGTACCCGGAGAGCAGGTCTTGAAGAGGAAAAGGCGGCTCCACAAGTTGGACGACCAGTGGGAGAAGGACCCGTACATCGTACTGCCCTCAAGCCACGACAACCCAAAGGTCTGTACCATCAGTAAAGACGGAGGGGAAACTACAACCATTGTATCCCGGGATCACCTGAAGAAGTGTCCCGAACAGCTACGGAACCCTGAAGAGGAACAAGAAGACCCTCGACCCGTAGAGGAAAGGGAAGATATGGTTAGTACTGTGCTCGGAGACTTCCCTCGGTCTTGGACTCAAGTCAATGGCGCAGTTGTGGTACCCGTACTCACCTTCCTCCAACCAGCATCCCAAGCACCTACGGAGCAACAGGTAGAGCTGGAAGAACAGCCGGTCCAGGAGGCAGAAGACCCCACACCAGCAGACCAGGAGGATCAACCCTCTGCTTATAGTGAACCTGCCATGCTTCTAGTGAGCCAAAGGGCCCGTGGACAGCTGCCCAGTTTACCCTTGACAGTTCCTACACCCTGTAGTTCGGGGCTAGACAGTCAGCTCCGTAGGTCCACTAGGGCCACTAGAGGCCAGTTACCCGCACGTTGGAGGATTTGAAGTGTATAAGTTGTTTTATTTATGGTTACCTGTTTTTCTTGTTGCTTGTGTATAATTATGTGTTTCTAGTTATTTTTAGGAGTCCTTGGTGGATTTACCGGGAATCCTTGTACAATTGGTTGGAGCGTAACCTAGGAATGGACTAAAGACTGTTAAGGACTCGGGGCAGGACAGACCCCTACCTGGTTACGTCTCCCTGTTTTGGTGAAATGGACACCTTGCTTTTCTTCAAAACTGCACCCGGTTGCGGACACGCCGTAACCATCTTTATGTGTTTTTCTTATTGTATTATTATTGTTTATACCTTGTTATGTTTTTCTAAAAATATGTTTAGTCCCGGAGTACTAAATTTCACTAGGGGGGAATGTGACACCCCAGGGGTCTGGTTGCCACAGTGATAGAGATATTACGTCTGAGAGCAGGTGGGAGGTCTCTTGGTCAGGGATCCTATGCATGCCACACCTCCTGCCCAGTCCTGGGAGGGGAAGAACTTCCCCTATATAAACCTAGGGCTGAGGCAGGGTTAGTGAGTAGAGAAGAAGTAGAGACAGAGAAGCAGA
This sequence comes from Phyllobates terribilis, assembly GCF_046119375.1. Taxonomy (NCBI): domain Eukaryota; kingdom Metazoa; phylum Chordata; class Amphibia; order Anura; family Dendrobatidae; genus Phyllobates; species Phyllobates terribilis. The sequence goes on from NW_027362767.1 coordinate 144,930,370, forward strand.
TATAGGAAAAGAACATCAGGAGCTCTGTGGGAGCAGTGCTTCAAGGAGTCAGGGGCTGGCAGCTGCAGAGCTCGCCCTGACTGAGAAGTTATCACCGGACCCGGAGTCCGAGGCTGTGGGGACTAACTCCTATCCAGCAGCAGAAACCGACCGGCAGGGGATTGCAGGTCCTCTGGCCCAGAAACCCGAAGGCACGGTCACACGCGTGGGACCAGCACCGCCGTCGTGGAGCGGAAGCTACTAGAAGGCCCCGAGTCACCGGCCATACGGGTGAGCACCACACGGTACACTCAGGGACGTGGGCTACTTATACCCGCCTCTAGCAAGGTAGCCGGAAGAGTATCGTTAGTTTGGGAGACCTACAACTCCGCCTGGCCAGGGGAGATCCCATCTGCTCAAGGACTGACCAGGCCCCAATCGCTAGCCAGTACTCCGGGAGGGTCTATCTTTGTCACCAGTAAAGACCCTGAACTACACCGTACCGTCTCTGAGTGGTTCCTGCTACCCCCATCATCCACGTCGGCTGCCCTGAGGCCATACCCCTCCCGTTGGGGGTTATACTATCCCGCTGCACAATCCTACCACCGGCCTCAGCGGTCTGCCCTGCAGCAGCAGCTCCTTAGCTGTACTCAACGGGTGGCGTAGTCGTCCAACATCTACCGCTAATACAGCGCCACTTAGTCTGACTCCCTGGGCACGGATCGGATCACCGCCACGAGACTACAACCCTCAAGAGATCCGGCTCCGGGTAAGCTCCCGCGTGCGCAACGCAGCGCGACACAGGCCCAGGGGCGCGTCAGAGGCACTGTGGATATCACTGTTATCATGGAGGCACTGTGGATGTCACTGTTATTATGGAGGCACTGTGGATATCACTGTTATTATGGGGGCACTGTGGATATCACTGTTATTATGGGGGCATTGTGGATATCACTGTTATTATGGGGGCACTGTGGATATCACTGTTATTATGGGGGCACTGTGGATATCACTATTATGGAGGCACTGTGGATATCACTGTTATTATGGGGGCATTGTGGATATCACTGTTATTATGGGGGCACTGTGGATATCACTGTTATTATGGGAGCACTGTGGATATCACTGTTATTATGGGAGCACTGTGGATGTCACAGTTATTATGGGAGCACTGTGGATGTCACTGTTATTATGGGAGCACTTTGGATATCACTGTTATTATGGGGGCACTGTGGATATCACTGTTATTATGGGAGCACTGTGGATATCACTGTTATTATGGGAGCACTGTGGATATCACTGTTATTATGGGGGCACTGTGGATATCAGTGTTATTATGGGGGCACTGTGGAGATCACTGTTATTATGGGAGCACTGTGGATGTCACTGTTATTATGGGGCACTGTGGATATCACTGTTATTATGGGGCACTGTGGATATCACTGTTATTATGGGGGCACTGTGGATATCACTGTTATTATGGAGGCAATGTGGATATCACTGTTATTATGGAGGCACTGTGGATATCACTGTTATTATGGGGGCACTGTGGATATCACTGTTATTATGGGGGCACTGTGGATATCACTGTTATTATGGAGGCAATGTGGATATCACTGTTATTATGGAGGCACTGTGGATATTACTGTTATTATGGGGGCACTGTGGATATCACTGTTATTATGGGGGCACTGTGGATATCACTGTTATTATGGGAGCACTGTGGATATCACTGTTATTATGGGGCACTGTGGATATCACTGTTATTATGGGGGCACTGTGGATATCACTGTTATTATGGAGGCAATGTGGATATCACTGTTATTATGGAGGCACTGTGGATATCACTGTTATTATGGGGGCACTGTGGATATCACTGTTATTATGGGGGCACTGTGGATATCACTGTTATTATGGAGGCACTGTAGATATCACTGTTATTATGGGGGCACTGTGGATGTCACTGTTATTATGGGGGCACTGTGGATATCACTGTTATTATGGAGGCACTGTGGATATCACTGTTATTATTGGAGCACTGTGGATATCACTATTATGAGGGGGGCACTGTGGATATCACTGTTATTATGAGGGAACTGTGGATGTCACTGTTATTATGGGGGCACTGTGGATATCACTGTTATTATGGAGGCACTTTAGATATCACTGTTATTATGGGGGAACTGTGGATGTCACTGTTATTATGGGGGCACTGTGGATATCACTGTTATTATGGAGGCACTGTGGATATCACTGTTATTATGGGGCACTGTGGATATCACTGTTATTATGGGGCACTGTGGATATCACTGTTATTATGGGGGCACTGTGGATATCATTGTTATTATGGGGCACTGTGGATATCACTGTTATTATCGGGGCACTGTGGATATCACTGTTATTATGGGGGCACTGTGGTTATCACTGTTATTATGGGAGCACTGTGGATATCGCTGTTATTATGGGGACACTGTGGATGTCACTGTTATTATGGGAGCACTGTGGATGTCACTGTTATTATGGGGCACTGTGGATATCACTGTTATTATGGGAGCACTGTGGATATCACTGTTATTATGGGAGCACTGTGGATATCACTGTTATTATGGGGGCACTGTGGATATCAGTGTTATTATGGGGGCACTGTGGAGATCACTGTTATTATGGGAGCACTGTGGATGTCACTGTTATTATGGGGCACTGTGGATATCACTGTTATTATGGGGCACTGTGGATATCACTGTTATTATGGGGGCACTGTGGATATCACTGTTATTATGGAGGCAATGTGGATATCACTGTTATTATGGAGGCACTGTGGATATCACTGTTATTATGGGGGCACTGTGGATATCACTGTTATTATGGGGGCACTGTGGATATCACTGTTATTATGGAGGCAATGTGGATATCACTGTTATTATGGAGGCACTGTGGATATTACTGTTATTATGGGGGCACTGTGGATATCACTGTTATTATGGGGGCACTGTGGATATCACTGTTATTATGGGAGCACTGTGGATATCACTGTTATTATGGGGCACTGTGGATATCACTGTTATTATGGGGGCACTGTGGATATCACTGTTATTATGGAGGCAATGTGGATATCACTGTTATTATGGAGGCACTGTTGATATCACTGTTATTATGGGGGCACTGTGGATATCACTGTTATTATGGGGGCACTGTGGATATCACTGTTATTATGGAGGCACTGTAGATATCACTGTTATTATGGGGGCACTGTGGATGTCACTGTTATTATGGGGGCACTGTGGATATCACTGTTATTATGGAGGCACTGTGGATATCACTGTTATTATTGGAGCACTGTGGATATCACTATTATGAGGGGGGCACTGTGGATATCACTGTTATTATGAGGGAACTGTGGATGTCACTGTTATTATGGGGGCACTGTGGATATCACTGTTATTATGGAGGCACTTTAGATATCACTGTTATTATGGGGGAACTGTGGATGTCACTGTTATTATGGGGGCACTGTGGATATCACTGTTATTATGGAGGCTCTGTGGATATCACTGTTATTATGGGGCACTGTGGATATCACTGTTATTATGGGGGCTCTGTGGATGTCACTGTTATTATGGAGGCACTGTGGATATCACTGTTATTATGGAGGCACTGTGGATATCACTGTTATTATGGGGGCTCTGTGGATGTCACTGTTATTATGGAGGCACTGTGGATATCACTGTTATTATGGGGCACTGTGGATATCACTGTTATTATGGGGCACTGTGGATATCACTGTTATTATCGGGGCACTGTGGATATCACTGTTATTATGGGGGCACTGTGGATATCACTGTTATTATGGGGGCACTGTGGATATCACTGTTATTATGGGGGCACTGTGGTTATCACTGTTATTATGGGAGCACTGTGGATATCGCTGTTATTATGGGGACACTGTGGATGTCACTGTTATTATGGGAGCACTGTGGATGTCACTGTTATTATGGGGCACTGTGGATGTCACTGTTATTATGGGGGCACTGTGGATATCACTGTTATTATGGGGGCACTGTGGATATCACTGTTATTATGGAGGCACTGTGGATATCACTGTTATTATGGAGGCAATGTGGATATCACTGTTATTATGGAGGCACTGTGGATATCACTGTTATTATGGGAGCACTGTGGATGTCACAGTTATTATGGGAGCACTGTTGATATCACAGTTATTATGGGAGCACTGTGGATATCACTGTTATTATGGGAGCACTGTGGATATCACTGTTATTATGGGAGCACTGTGGATGTCACAGTTATTATGGGGGCACTGTGGATATCACTGTTATTATGGAGGCAATGTGGATATCACTGTTATTATGGAGGCACTGTGGATATCACTGTTATTATGGGGGCACTGTGGATATCACTGTTATTATGGGAGCACTGTGGATATCACTGTTATTATGGGAGCACTGTGGATGTCACAGTTATTATGGGAGCACTGTGGATGTCACTGTTATTATGGGAGCACTTTGGATATCACTGTTATTATGGGGGCACTGTGGATATCACTGTTATTATGGGAGCACTGTGGATATCACTGTTATTATGGGAGCACTGTGGATATCACTGTTATTATGGGGGCACTGTGGATATCAGTGTTATTATGGGGGCACTGTGGAGATCACTGTTATTATGGGAGCACTGTGGATGTCACTGTTATTATGGGGCACTGTGGATATCACTGTTATTATGGGGGCACTGTGGATATCACTGTTATTATGGAGGCAATGTGGATATCACTGTTATTATGGAGGCACTGTGGATATCACTGTTATTATGGGGGCACTGTGGATATCACTGTTATTATGGGGGCACTGTGGATATCACTGTTATTATGGAGGCAATGTGGATATCACTGTTATTATGGAGGCACTGTGGATAATACTGTTATTATGGGGGCACTGTGGATATCACTGTTATTATGGGGGCACTGTGGATATCACTGTTATTATGGAGGCACTGTAGATATCACTGTTATTATGGGGGCACTGTGGATGTCACTGTTATTATGGGGGCACTGTGGATATCACTGTTATTATGGAGGCACTGTGGATATCACTGTTATTATTGGAGCACTGTGGATATCACTATTATGAGGGGGGCACTGTGGATATCACTGTTATTATGGGGCACTGTGGATGTCACTGTTATTATGGGGGCACTGTGGATGTCACTGTTATTATGGGGGCACTGTGGATATCACTGTTATTATGGAGGCACTGTAGATATCACTGTTATTATGGGGGAACTGTGGATGTCACTGTTATTATGGGGGCACTGTGGATATCACTGTTATTATGGAGGCACTGTGGATATCACTGTTATTATGGGGGCACTGTGGATATCACTGTTATTATGGGAGCACTGTGGATATCACTGTTATTATGGGGGCACTGTGGATATCACTGTTATTACGGGGGCACTGTGGATATCACTGTTATTACGGGGACACTGTGGATATCACTGTTATTATGGGGGCACTGTGGATATCACTGTTATTATGGGAGCACTGTGGATATCACTGTTATTATGGGGGCACTGTGGATATCACTGTTATTATGGGGGCACTGTGGATATCACTGTTATTATGGGGCACAGTGGATATCACTGTTATTATGGGGGCACTGTGGATATCACTGTTATTATGGAGGCACTGTGGCTGTCACTGTTATTATGGGGGCACTGTGGATATCACTGTTATTATGGGAGCACTGTGGATATCACTGTTATAATGGGGGCACTGTGGATGTCACTGTTATTATGGGGGCACTGTGGATGTCACTGTTATTATGGGGCACTGTGGATATCACTGTTATTATGGGGGCACTGTGGATGTCACTGTTATTATGGGGGCACTGTGGATATCGCTGTTATTATGGGGGCACCGTGGATGTCACTGTTATTATGGGGGCACTGTGGATATCAGTGTTATTATGGGACACTGTGGATGTCACTGTTATTATGGGGGCACTGTGGATATCACTGTTATTATGGAGGCACTGTGGATATCACTATTATGGGGGCACTGTGGATATCACTGTTATTATGGGAGCACTGTGGATATCACTGTTATTATGGAGGCACTGTGGATATCACTGTTATTATGGGGGCACTGTGGATATCACTGTTATTATGAGGCACTGTGGATATCACTGTTATTATGGGAGCACTTTGGATATCACTGTTATTATGGGGGCACTGTGGATATCACTGTTATTATGGGAATACTGTGGATGTCACTGTTATTATGGGGGCACTGTGGATATCATTGTTATTATGTGGGCACTGTGGATATCACTGTTATTATGGGAGCACTGTGGATATTACTGTTATTATGGAGGCACTGTGGATATCACTGTTATTATGGGAGCACTGTGGATATCACTGTTATTATGGGGGCACTGTGGATATCACTGTTATTATGGGAGCACTGTGGATATCACTGTTATTATGGGACACTGGATATCACTGTTATTATGGGGGCACTGTGGATATCACTGTTATTATGGGGGCACTGTGGATATCACTGTTATTATGTGGGCACTGTGGATATCACTGTTATTATGGGAGCACTGTGGATATCACTGTTATTATGGGGGCACTGTGGATATCACTGTTATTATGGGGGCACTGTGGATGTCACTGTTATTATGGGGGCACTGTGGATATCACTGTTATTATGTGGGCACTGTGGATATCACTGTTATTATGGGAGCACTGTGGATATCACTGTTATTATGGGGGCACTGTGGATATCACTGTTATTATGGGAACACTGTGGATGTCACTGTTATTGTGGGGGCACTGTGGATGTCACTGTTATTATGGGAGCACTGTGGATGTCACTGTTATTATGGGGGCACTGTGGATATCAGTGTCATTATGGGGGCACTTTGGATATCACTGTTATTATGGGGCACTGTGGATATCAGTGTTATTATGGGGGCACTGTGGATATCATTGTTATTATGGGGGCACTGTGGATATCAGTGTTATTTTCGGGGCACTTTGGATATCACTGTTATTATGGGGGCACTGTGGATATCACTGTTATTATGGGAACACTGTGGATGTCACTGTTATTATGGGGGCACTGTGGATATTACTGTTATTATGGGGGCACTGTGGATATCACTGTTATTATGGGAACACTGTGGATGTCACTGTTATTATGGGGGCACTGTGGATATCACTGTTATTATGGGGGCACTGTGGATATCACTGTTATTATGGGGGCACTGTGGATATCACTGTTATTATGGAGGCACTGTGGATATCACTGTTATTATGGGAGCACTGTGGATATCACTGTTATTATGGGGGCACTGTGGATATCACTGTTATTATGGGAGCACTGTGGATATCACTGTTATTATGGGGGCACTGTGGATATCACTGTTATTATGGGAGCACTGTGGATATCACTGTTATTATGGGGGCACTGTGGATATCACTGTTATTATGGGAGCACTGTGGATATCACTGTTATTATGGGGGCACTGTGGATATCACTGTTATTATGGGAGCACTGTGGATATCACTGTTATTATGGGGGCACTGTGGATATCACTGTTATTATGGGGCACTGTGGATATCACTGTTATTATGGGAGCACTGTGGATGTCACTGTTATTATGGGAGCACTGTGGATATCACTGTTATTATGGGAGCACTGTGGATATCAGTGTTATGGGGGCACTGTGGATGTCAGTGTTATTATGGGGGCACTGTGGAGATCACTGTTATTATGGGAGCACTGTGGATGTCACTGTTATTATGGGGCACTGTGGATATCACTGTTATTATGGGGCACTGTGGATATCACTGTTATTATGGGGGCACTGTGGATATCACTGTTATTATGGAGGCAATGTGGATATAACTGTTATTATGGAGGCACTGTAAATATCACTGTTATTATGGGGGCACTGTGGATATCACTGTTATTTTGGGGGCACTGTGGATATCACTGTTATTATGGGAGCTCTGTGGATATCACAGTTATTATGGGGACACTGTAGATATCACTGTTATTATGGGGGCACTGTGGATATCACTGTTATTATGGGGCACTGTAGATATCACTGTTATTATGGGGGCACTGTGGATATCACTGTTATTATGGGGGCACTGTGGATATCACTGTTATTATGGAGGCAATGTGGATATCACTGTTATTATGGAGGCACTGTGGATATCACTGTTATTATGGGGGCACTGTGGATATCACTGTTATTATGGGGGCACTGTGGATATCACTGTTATTATGGAGGCACTGTAGATATCACTGTTATTATGGGGGCACTGTGGATGTCACTGTTATTATGGGGGCACTGTGGATATCACTGTTATTATGGAGGCACTGTGGATATCACTGTTATTATTGGAGCACTGTGGATATCACTATTATGAGGGGGGCACTGTGGATATCACTGTTATTATGAGGGCACTGTGGATGTCACTGTTATTATGGGGGCACTGTGGATATCACTGTTATTATGGAGGCACTGTAGATATCACTGTTATTATGGGGGAACTGTGGATATCACTGTTATTATGGGGGCACTGTGGATATCACTGTTATTATGGAGGCACTGTGGATATCACTGTTATTATGGGGCACTGTGGATATCACTGTTATTATGGGGCACTGTGGATATCACTGTTATTATGGGGGCACTGTGGATATCACTGTTATTATGGGGACACTGTGGATATCACTGTTATTATGGGGCACTGTGGATATCACTGTTATTATGGGGGCACTGTGGATATCACTGTTATTATGGGGCACTGTGGATATCACTGTTATTATGGGGGCACTGTGGATATCACTGTTATTATGGGGCACTGTGGATATCACTGTTATTATCGGGGCACTGTGGATATCACTGTTATTATGGGGGCACTGTGGTTATCACTGTTATTATGGGAGCACTGTGGATATCGCTGTTATTATGGGGACACTGTGGATGTCACTGTTATTATGAGGGCACTGTGGATATCACTGTTATTATGGGGGCACTGTGGCTATCACTGTTATTATGGGGGCACTGTGGATATCACTGTTATTATGGAGGCACTGTGGATATCACTGTTATTATGGGAGCACTGTGGATATCACTGTTATTATGGGGGCACTGTGGATATCACTGTTATTACGGGGGCACTGTGGATATCACTGTTATTACGGGGACACTGTGGATATCACTGTTATTATGGGGGCACTGTGGATGTCACTGTTATTATGGGAGCACTGTGGATATCACTGTTATTATGGGGGCACTGTGGATATCACTGTTATTATGGGGGCACTGTGGATATCACTGTTATTATGGGAGCACTGTGGATATCACTGTTATTATGGGGGCACTGTGGATATCACTGTTATTATGGGGGCACTGTCGATGTCACTGTTATTATGGGGACACTGTGGATATCACTGTTATTATGGAGCACTGTGGATATCACTGTTATTATGGGGGCACTGTGGATATCACTGTTATTATGGAGGCACTGTGGATATCACTGTTATTATGGGGCACTGTGGATATCACTGTTATTATGGGGCACTGTGGATATCACTGTTATTATCGGGGCACTGTGGATATCACTGTTATTATGGGGGCACTGTGGATATCACTGTTATTATGGGAGCACTGTGGATATCACTGTTATTATGGAGGCAATGTGGATATCACTGTTATTATGGAGGCACTGTGGATATCACTGTTATTATGGGAGCACTGTGGATATCACTGTTATTATGGGGGCACTGTGGATATCACTGTTATTACGTGGGCACTGTGGATATCACTGTTATTATGGGAGCACTCTGGATATCACTGTTATTATGGGGGCACTGTGGATATCACTGTTATTATGGGGGCACTGTGGATGACACTGTTATTATGGGGACACTGTGGATATCACTGTTATTATGGAGCACTGTGGATATCACTGTTATTATGGAGGCACTGTGGATGTCACTGTTATTATGGAGGCAATGTGGATATCACTGTTATTATGGAGGCACTGTGGATATCACTGTTATTATGGGAGCACTGTGGATATCACTGTTATTATGGGGGCACTGTGGATATCACTGTTATTACGGGGGCACTGTGGATATCACTGTTATTATGGAGCACTGTGGATATCACTGTTATTATGGAGGCAATGTGGATATCACTGTTATTATGGAGGCACTGTGGATATCACTGTTATTATGGGAGCACTGTGGATATCACTGTTATTATGGGGGCACTGTGGATATCACTGTTATTATGGGGGCACTGTGGATATCACTGTTATTATGGGGGCACTGTGGATATCACTGTTATTATGGGGGCACTGTGGATATCACTGTTATTATGGGGGCACTGTGGATATCACTGTTATTATGGGGGCACTGTGGATGTCACTGTTATTATGGGGACACTGAGGATATCACTGTTATTATGGAGCACTGTGGATATCACTGTTATTATGGGGGCACTGTGGATATCACTGTTATTATGGGGACACTGTGGATATCACTGTTATTATGGGGACACTGTGGATATCACTGTTATTATGGGGGCACTGTGGATATCACTGTTATTATGGACCACTATGGATATCACTGTTATTATGGGGGCACTGTGGATATCACTGTTATTATGGGGGTACTGTGGATATCACTGTTATTATGGGAGCACTGTGGATGTCACTGTTATTATGGGAGCACTGTGGATGTCACTGTTATTATGGGGGCACTGTGGATGTCACTGTTATTATGGGGGCACTGTGGATATCACTGTTATTATGGGGGCACTGTGGATATCACTGTTATTATGGGGCACTGTGGATGTCACTGTTATTATGGGGGCAGTGTGGATATCACTGTTATTATGGGGGCACTGTGGATATCACTGTTATTATGGGGGCACTGTGGATGTCACTGTTATTATGGGGGCACTGTGGATATCACTGTTATTATGGGGGCACTGTGGATATCACTGTTATTTTGGGGGCACTGTGGATATCACTGTTATTATGGGGGCACTGTGGATATCACTGTTATTATGGGGCACAGTGGATATCACTGTTATTATGGGGGCACTGTGGATATCACTGTTATTATGGGGCACTGTGGATATCACTGTTATTATGGAGGCACTGTGGCTGTCACTGTTATTATGTTGGCACTGTGGATATCACTGTTATTATGGGAGCACTGTGGATATCACTGTTATGGGGGCACTGTGGATATCACTGTTATTATGGGGGCACTGTGGATGTCACTGTTATTATGGGGGCACTGTGGATGTCACTGTTATTATGGGGCACTGTGGATATCACTGTAATTATGGGGGCACTGTGGATATCACTGTTATTATGCGAGCACTGTGGATATCGCTGTTATTATGGGGGCACTGTGGATGTCACTGTTATTATGGGGGCACTGTGGATATCAGTGTTATTATGGGACACTGTGGATGTCACTGTTATTATGGGGGCACTGTGGATATCACTGTTATTATGGAGGCACTGTGGATATCACTATTATGGGGGCACTGTGGATATCACTGTTATTATGGGAGCACTGTGGATATCACTGTTATTATGGAGGCACTGTGGATATCACTGTTATTATGGGGGCACTGTGGATATCACTGTTATTATGAGGCACTGTGGATATCACTGTTATTATGGGAGCACTGTGGATAGCACTGTTATTATGGGAGCACTGTGGATGTCACTGTTATTATGGGGGCACTGTGGATGTCACTGTTATTATGGGGGCACTGTGGATATCACTGTTATTATGGGGGCACTGTGGATATCACTGTTATTATGGGGCACTGTGGATGTCACTGTTATTATGGGGGCAGTGTGGATATCACTGTTATTATGGGGCACTGTGGATATCACTGTTATTTTGGGGGCACTGTGGATATCACTGTTATTATGGGGGCACTGTGGATATCACTGTTATTATGGGGCACAGTGGATATCACTGTTATTATGGGGGCACTGTGGATATCACTGTTATTATGGAGGCACTGTGGCTGTCACTGTTACTATGGGGGCACTGTGGATATCACTGTTATTATGGGAGCACTGTGGATATCACTGTTATAATGGGGGCACTGTGGATGTCACTGTTATTATGGGGGCACTGTGGATGTCACTGTTATTATGGGGCACTGTGGATATCACTGTTATTATGGGGGCACTGTGGATGTCACTGTTATTATGGGGGCACTGTGGATATCGCTGTTATTATGGGGGCACCGTGGATGTCACTGTTATTACGGGGGCACTGTGGATATCAGTGTTATTATGGGACACTGTGGATGTCACTGTTATTATGGGGGCACTGTGGATATCACTGTTATTATGGAGGCACTGTGGATATCACTATTATGGGGGCACTGTGGATATCACTGTTATTATGGGAGCACTGTGGATATCACTGTTATTATGGAGGCACTGTGGATATCACTGTTATTATGGGGGCACTGTGGATATCACTGTTATTATGGGAGCACTTTGGATATCACTGTTATTATGGGGGCACTGTGGATATCACTGTTATTATGGGAATACTGTGGATGTCACTGTTATTATGGGGGCACTGTGGATATCACTGTTATTATGGGGGCACTGTGGATATCACTGTTATTATGGGAGCACTGTGGATATCACTGTTATTATGGGAGCACTGTGGATATTACTGTTATTATGGGGGCACTGTGGATATCACTGTTATTATGGGAGCACTGTGGATATCACTGTTATTATGGGGGCACTATGGATATCACTGTTATTATGGGGGCACTGTGGATATCACTGTTATTATGGGAGCACTGTGGATATCACTGTTATTATGGGGCACTGGATATCACTGTTATTATGGGGGCACTGTGGATATCACTGTTATTATGGGGGCACTGTGGATATCACTGTTATTATGTGGGCAATGTGGATATCACTGTTATTATGGGAGCACTGTGGATATCACTGTTATTATGGGGGCACTGTGGATATCACTGTTATTATGGGGGCACTGTGGATGTCACTGTTATTATGGGGGCACTGTGGATATCACTGTTATTATGTGGGCACTGTGGATATCACTGTTATTATGGGAGCACTGTGGATATCGCTGTTATTATGGGGGCACTGTGGATGTCACTGTTATTATGGGAGCACTGTGGATGTCACTGTTATTATGGGGGCACTGTGGATATCAGTGTTATTATGGGGGCACTTTGGATATCACTGTTATTATGGGGCACTGTGGATATCAGTGTTATTATGGGGGCACTGTGGATATCATTGTTATTATGGGGGCACTGTGGATATCAGTGTTATTTTGGGGGCACTTTGGATATCACTGTTATTATGGGGGCACTGTGGATATCACTGTTATTATGGGAACACTGTGGATGTCACTGTTATTATGGGGGCACTGTGGATATTACTGTTATTATGGGGGCACTGTGGATATCACTGTTATTATGGGAACACTGTGGATGTCACTGTTATTATGGGGGCACTGTGGATATCACTGTTATTATGGGGGCACTGTGGATATCACTGTTATTATGGGGGCACTGTGGATATCACTGTTATTATGGGGCACTGTGGATATCACTGTTATTATGGGGGCACTGTGGATATCACTGTTATTATGGGGGCACTGTGGATATCACTGTTATTATGGGGGCACTGTGGATATCACTGTTATTATGGGGGCACTGTGGATATCACTGTTATTATGGGGGCACTGTGGATGTCACTGTTATTATGGAGGCACTGTGGATATCACTGTTATTATGGGGCACTGTGGATATCACTGTTATGGGAGCACTGTGGATATCACTGTTATTATGGAGGCACTGTGGATATCACTGTTATTATGTGGGCACTGTGGATATCACTGTTATTATGGGAGCACTGTGGATATCAATGTTATTATGGGGGCACTGTGGATATCACTGTTATTATGGGAGCAGTGTGGATATCACTGTTATTATGGGGGCACTGTGGATGTCACTGTTATTATGAGGGCACTGTGGATATCACTGTTATTATGGGAGCACTGTGGATGTCACTGTTATTATGGGGGCACTGTGGATATCACTGTTATTATGGGAGCACTGTGGATGTCACTGTTATTATGGAGGCACTGTGGATATCACTGTTATTATGGGGCACTGTGGATATCACTGTTATGGGAGCACTGTGGATATCACTGTTATTATGGAGGCACTGTGGATATCACTGTTATTATGTGGGCACTGTGGATGTCACTGTTATTATGGGGGCACTGTGGATATCACTGTTATTATGGGGCACTGTGGATATCACTGTTATGGGAGCACTGTGGATATCACTGTTATTATGGAGGCACTGTGGATATCACTGTTATTATGTGGGCACTGTGGATATCACTGTTATTATGGGAGCACTGTGGATATCAATGTTATTATGGGGGCACTGTGGATATCACTGTTATTATGGGAGCAGTGTGGATATCACTGTTATTATGGGGGCACTGTGGATGTCACTGTTATTATGAGGGCACTGTGGATATCACTGTTATTATGGGAGCACTGTGGATGTCACTGTTATTATGGGGGCACTGTGGATATCACTGTTATTATGGGAGCACTGTGGATGTCACTGTTATTATGGAGGCACTGTGGATATCACTGTTATTATGGGGGCACTGTGGATATCACTGTTATTATGGGGGCACTGTGGATATCACTGTTATTATGGGGGCACTGTGGATATCACTGTTATTATGGGGCACTGTGGATGTCATTGTTATTATGGGGGCACTGTGGATATCACTGTTATTATGGGGCACTGTAGATATCACTGTTACTATGGGAGCACTGTGGATGTCACTGTTATTATGGGAGCACTGTGGATATCACTGTTATTATGGGAGCACTGTGGATATCACTGTTATTATGGAGGCAATGTGGATATCACTGTTATTATGGAGGCACTGTGGATATCACTGTTATTATGGGAGCACTGTGGATATCACTGTTATTACGGGGGCACTGTGGATATCACTGTTATTATGGGGGCACTGTGGATGACACTGTTATTATGGGGGCACTGTGGATATCACTGTTATTATGGGGGCACTGTGGATATCACTGTTATTATGGGGGCACTGTGGATATCACTGTTATTATGGGAGCACTGTGGATATCACTGTTATTATGGGGGCACTGTGGATATCACTGTTATTATGGGGGCACTGTGGATGACACTGTTATTATGGGGACACTGTGGATATCACTGTTATTATGGAGCACTGTGGATATCACTGTTATTATGGAGGCACTGTGGATGTCACTGTTATTATGGAGGCACTGTGGATATCACTGTTATTATGGAGGCAATGTGGATATCACTGTTATTATGGAGGCACTGTGGATATCACTGTTATTATGGGAGCACTGTGGATATCACTGTTATTATGGGGGCACTGTGGATATCACTGTTATTACGGGGGCACTGTGGATATCACTGTTATTACGGGGACACTGTGGATATCACTGTTATTATGGGGGCACTGTGGATATCACTGTTATTATGGGAGCACTGTGGATATCACTGTTATTATGGGGGCACTGTGGATATCACTGTTATTATGGGGGCACTGTGGATATCACTGTTATTATGGGGGCACTGTGGATATCACTGTTATTATGGGGGCACTGTGGATATCACTGTTATTATGGGAGCACTCTGGATATCACTGTTATTATGGGGGCACTGTGGATATCACTGTTATTATGGGGGCACTGTGGATGTCACTGTTATTATGGGGACACTGAGGATATCACTGTTATTATGGAGCACTGTGGATATCACTGTTATTATGGGGGCACTGTGGATATCACTGTTATTATGGGGACACTGTGGATATCACTGTTATTATGGGGACACTGTGGATATCACTGTTATTATGGGGGCACTGTGGATATCACTGTTATTATGGGGGCACTGTGGATATCACTGTTATTATGGGGACACTGTGGATGTCACTGTTATTATGGAGGCACTGTGGATATCACTGTTATTATGGACCACTATGGATATCACTGTTATTATGGGGGCACTGTGGATATCACTGTTATTATGGGGCACTGTGGATATCACTGTTATTATGGGAGCACTGTGGATATCACTGTTATTATGGGGACACTGTGGATAGCACTGTTATTATGGGAGCACTGTGGATATCACTGTTATTATGGGGACACTGTGGATATCACTGTTATTATGGGGGCACTGTGGATGTCACTGTTATTATGGGGGCACTGTGGATGTCACTGTTATTATGGGGGCACTGTGGATATCACTGTTATTATGGGGGCACTGTGGATATCACTGTTATTATGGGGCACTGTGGATGTCACTGTTATTATGGGGGCAGTGTGGATATCACTGTTATTATGGGGCACTGTGGATATCACTGTTATTTTGGGGGCACTGTGGATGTCACCGTTATTATGGGGGCACTGTGGATATCACTGTTATTATGGGGGCACTGTGGATATCACTGTTATTTTGGGGGCACTGTGGATATCACTGTTATTATGGGGGCACTGTGGATATCACTGTTATTATGGGGCACAGTGGATATCACTGTTATTATGGGGGCACTGTGGATATCACTGTTATTATGGAGGCACTGTGGCTGTCACTGTTATTATGTTGGCACTGTGGATATCACTGTTATTATGGGAGCACTGTGGATATCACTGTTATGGGGGCACTGTGGATATCACTGTTATTATGGGGGCACTGTGGATGTCACTGTTATTATGGGGGCACTGTGGATGTCACTGTTATTATGGGGCACTGTGGATATCACTGTAATTATGGGGGCACTGTGGATATCACTGTTATTATGCGAGCACTGTGGATATCGCTGTTATTATGGGGGCACTGTGGATGTCACTGTTATTATGGGGGCACTGTGGATATCAGTGTTATTATGGGACACTGTGGATGTCACTGTTATTATGGGGGCACTGTGGATATCACTGTTATTATGGAGGCACTGTGGATATCACTATTATGGGGGCACTGTGGATATCACTGTTATTATGGGAGCACTGTGGATATCACTGTTATTATGGAGGCACTGTGGATATCACTGTTATTATGGGGGCACTGTGGATATCACTGTTATTATGGGGGCACTGTGGATATCACTGTTATTATGGGGGCACTGTGGATATCACTGTTATTATGGGAGCACTGTGGATATCACTGTTATTATGGGAGCACTGTGGATAGCACTGTTATTATGGGAGCACTGTGGATGTCACTGTTATTATGGGGGCACTGTGGATGTCACTGTTATTATGGGGGCACTGTGGATATCACTGTTATTATGGGGGCACTGTGGATATCACTGTTATTATGGGGCACTGTGGATGTCACTGTTATTATGGGGGCAGTGTGGATATCACTGTTATTATGGGGCACTGTGGATATCACTGTTATTTTGGGGGCACTGTGGATATCACTGTTATTATGGGGGCACTGTGGATATCACTGTTATTATGGGGCACAGTGGATATCACTGTTATTATGGGGGCACTGTGGATATCACTGTTATTATGGAGGCACTGTGGCTGTCACTGTTATTATGGGGGCACTGTGGATATCACTGTTATTATGGGAGCACTGTGGATATCACTGTTATAATGGGGGCACTGTGGATGTGACTGTTATTATGGGGGCACTGTGGATGTCACTGTTATTATGGGGCACTGTGGATATCACTGTTATTATGGGGGCACTGTGGATGTCACTGTTATTATGGGGGCACTGTGGATATCGCTGTTATTATGGGGGCACCGTGGATGTCACTGTTATTATGGGGGCACTGTGGATATCAGTGTTATTATGGGACACTGTGGATGTCACTGTTATTATGGGGGCACTGTGGATATCACTGTTATTATGGAGGCACTGTGGATATCACTATTATGGGGGCACTGTGGATATCACTGTTATTATGGGAGCACTGTGGATATCACTGTTATTATGGAGGCACTGTGGATATCACTGTTATTATGGGGACACTGTGGATATCACTGTTATTATGAGGCACTGTGGATATCACTGTTATTATGGGAGCACTTTGGATATCACTGTTATTATGGGGGCACTGTGGATATCACTGTTATTATGGGAATACTGTGGATGTCACTGTTATTATGGGGGCACTGTAAATATCATTGTTATTATGTGGGCACTGTGGATATCACTGTTATTATGGGGGCACTGTGGATATCACTGTTATTATGGGAGCACTGTGGATATTACTGTTATTATGGGGGCACTGTGGATATCACTGTTATTATGGGAGCACTGTGGATATCACTGTTATTATGGGGGCACTGTGGATATCACTGTTATTATGAGAGCACTGTGGATATCACTGTTATTATGGGGCACTGGATATCACTGTTATTATGGGGGCACTGTGGATATCACTGTTATTATGGGGGCATTGTGGATATCACTGTTATTATGAGGCACTGTGGATATCACTGTTATTATGGGGGCACTGTGGATATCACTGTTATTATGGGGGCACTGTGGATATCACTGTTATTATGGGAGCACTGTGGATATTACTGTTATTATGGGGGCACTGTGGATATCACTGTTATTATGGGAGCACTGTGGATATCACTGTTATTATGGGGGCACTGTGGATATCACTGTTATTATGGGAGCACTGTGGATATCACTGTTATTATGGGGCACTGGATATCACTGTTATTATGGGGGCACTGTGGATATCACTGTTATTATGGGGGCACTGTGGATATCACTGTTATTATGTGGGCACTGTGGATATCACTGTTATTATGGGAGCACTGTGGATATCAATGTTATTATGGGGGCACTGTGGATATCACTGTTATTATGGGAGCAGTGTGGATATCACTGTTATTATGGGGGCACTGTGGATGTCACTGTTATTATGGGGGCACTGTGGATATCACTGTTATTATGGGAGCACTGTGGATGTCACTGTTATTATGGGGGCACTGTGGATATCACTGTTATTATGGGAGCACTGTGGATGTCACTGTTATTATGGAGGCACTGTGGATATCACTGTTATTATGGGGGCACTGTGGATATCACTGTTATTATGGAGGCACTGTGGATATCACTGTTATTATGGGAGCACTGTGGATGTCACTGTTATTATGGGGGCACTGTGGATGTCACTGTTATTATGGGGGCTCTGTGCATATCACTGTTATTATGGGGGCACTGTGGATATCACTGTTATTATGGGAGCACTGTGGATATCACTGTTATTATGGGGACACTGTGGATATCACTGTTATTATGGGGACACTGTGGATATCACTGTTATTATGTGGGCACTGTGGATATCACTGTTATTATGGGAGCACTGTGGATATCAATGTTATTATGGGGGCACTGTGGATATCACTGTTATTATGGGAGCAGTGTGGATATCACTGTTATTATGGGGGCACTGTGGATGTCACTGTTATTATGGGGGCACTGTGGATATCACTGTTATTATGGGAGCACTGTGGATGTCACTGTTATTATGGGGGCACTGTGGATATCACTGTTATTATGGGAGCACTGTGGATGTCACTGTTATTATGGAGGCACTGTGGATATCACTGTTATTATGGGGGCACTGTGGATATCACTGTTATTATGGAGGCACTGTGGATATCACTGTTATTATGGGAGCACTGTGGATGTCACTGTTATTATGGGGGCACTGTGGATGTCACTGTTATTATGGGGGCTCTGTGCATATCACTGTTATTATGGGGGCACTGTGGATATCACTGTTATTATGGGAGCACTGTGGATATCACTGTTATTATGGGGGCATTGTGGATGTCACTGTTATTATGGGGACACTGTGGATATCTCTGTTATTATGGGGCACTGTGGATGTCACTGTTATTATGGGGCACTGTGGATATCACTGTTATTATGGGGGCACTGTGGATGTCACTGTTATTATGGGAGCACTGTGGATATCTCTGTTATTATGGGGCACTGTGGATATCACTGTTATTATGGGGGCACTGTGGATATCACTGTTATTATGGGGGCACTGTGGATATCACTGTTATTATGGGGGCACTGTGGATGTCACTGTTATTATGGGGGCTCTGTGCATATCACTGTTATTATGGGGGCACTGTGGATATCACTGTTATTATGGGAGCACTGTGGATATCACTGTTATTATGGGGGCATTGTGGATGTCACTGTTATTATAGGGACACTGTGGATATCTCTGTTATTATGGGGCACTGTGGATATCACTGTTATTATGGGGGCACTGTGGATATCACTGTTATTATGGGAGCACTGTGGATATCACTGTTATTATGGGGCACTGTGGATATCACTGTTATTATGGGGGCACTGTGGATATCACTGTTATTATGGGAGCACTGTGGATATCACTGTTATTATGGGGGCACTGTGGATATCACTGTTATTATGGGAGCACTGTGGATATCACTGTTATTATGGAGGCAATGTGGATATCACTGTTATTATGGAGGCACTGTGGATATCACTGTTATTATGGAGGCACTGTGGATATCACTGTTATTATGGAGGCAATGTGGATATCACTGTTATTATGGAGGCACTGTGGATATCACTGTTATTATGGAGGCAATGTGGATATCACTGTTATTATGGAGGCACTGTGGATATCACTGTTATTATGGGGGCACTGTGGATATCACTGTTATTATGGGGGCACTGTGGATATCACTGTTATTATGGGAGCACTGTGGATATCACTGTTATTATGGGGCACTGTGGATATCACTGTTATTATGGGGGCACTGTGGATATCACTGTTATTATGGAGGCAATGTGGATATCACTGTTATTATGGAGGCACTGTGGATTTCACTGTTATTATGGGGGCACGGTGGATATCACTGTTATTATGGGGGCACTGTGGATATCACTGTTATTATGGAGGCACTGTAGATATCACTGTTATTATGGGGGCACTGTGGATGTCACTGTTATTATGGGGGCACTGTGGATATCACTGTTATTATGGAGGCACTGTGGATATCACTGTTATTATGGGAGCACTGTGGATATCACTATTATGAGGGGGGCACTGTGGATATCACTGTTATTATGAGGGCACTGTGGATGTCACTGTTATTATGGGGGCACTGTGGATATCACTGTTATTATGGAGGCACTGTAGATATCACTGTTATTATGGGGGCACTGTGGATGTCACTGTTATTATGGGGGCACTGTGGATATCACTGTTATTATGGAGGCACTGTGGATATCACTGTTATTATGGGGCACTGTGGATATCACTGTTATTATGGGGGCACTGTGGATGTCACTGTTATTATGGGGCACTGTGGATATCACTGTTATTATGGAGGCACTGTGGATATCACTGTTATTATGGGGCACTGTGGATATCACTGTTATTATCGGGGCACTGTGGATATCACTGTTATTATGGGGCACTGTGGATATCACTGTTATTATGGGAGCACTGTGGATATCACTGTTATTATGGAGGCACTGTGGATGTCACTGTTATTATGGGGGCACTGTGGATATCACTGTTATTATGGGGGCACTGTGGATGTCACTGTTATTATGGGGCACTGTGGAGATCGCTGTTATTATGGGAGCACTGTGGATGTCACTGTTATTATGGGGCACTGTGGATATCACTGTTATTATGGGGCACTGTGGATATCACTGTTATTATGGGGGCAATGTGGATATCACTGTTATTATGGGGGCACTGTGCATGTCACTGTTATTATGGGGCACTGTGGAGATCGCTGTTATTATGGGAGCACTGTGGATGTCACTGTTATTATGGGGCATTGTGGATATCACTGTTATTATGGGGCACTGTGGATATCACTGTTATTATGGGGGCAATGTGGATATCACTGTTATTATGGGGGCACTGTGGATATCACTGTTATTATGGGAGCACTGTGGATATCACTGTTATTATGGAGGCATTGTGGATGTCACTGTTATTATGGGAGCACTGTGGATATCGCTGTTATTATGGAGGCACTGTGGATATCACTGTTATTATGGGGGCACTGTGGATATCACTGTTATTATGGGAGCACTGTGGGTATCACTGTTATTATGGAGGCACTGTGGATGTCACTGTTATTATGGGAGCACTGTGGATGTCACTGCTTTTATGGGGGCACTGTGGATATCACTGTTATTATGGGGGCACTCAGGATATCACTGTTATTATGGAGGCACTGTGGATATCACTGTTATTATGGGGGCACTGTGGATGTCACTGTTATTATGGAGTCACTGTGGATATCACTGTTATTATGGGGCACTGTGGATATCACTGTTATTATGGAGGCACTGTGGATATCACTGTTATTATGGGGCACTGTGGATATCACTGTTATTATGGAGGCACTGTGGATGTCACTGTTATTATGGGGCACTGTGGATATCACTGTTATTATGGAGGCACTGTGGATATCACTGTTATTATGGGGCACTGTGGATATCACTGTTATTATCGGGGCACTGTGGATATCACTGTTATTATGGGGGCACTGTGGATATCACTGTTATTATGGGAGCACTGTGGATATCACTGTTATTATGGGGGCACTGTGGATATCACTGTTATTATGAGGGCACTGTGGATGTCACTGTTATTATGGGGGCACTGTGGATATCACTGTTATTATGGAGGCACTGTAGATATCACTGTTATTATGGGGGCACTGTGGATGTCACTGTTATTATGGGGGCACTGTGGATATCACTGTTATTATGGAGGCACTGTGGATATCACTGTTATTATGGGGCACTGTGGATATCACTGTTATTATGGGGGCACTGTGGATGTCACTGTTATTATGGGGCACTGTGGATATCACTGTTATTATGGGGGCACTGTGGATATCACTGTCATTATGGGGGCACTGTGGATATCACTGTTATTATGGGAGCACTGTGGATATCACTGTTATTATGGGAGCACTGTGGATATCACTGTTATTATGGGGCACTGTGGATATCACTGTTATTATCGGGGCACTGTGGATATCACTGTTATTATGGGGGCACTGTGGATGTCACTGTTATTATGGGGGCACTGTGGATGTCACTGTTATTATGGGAGCACTGTGGGTATCACTTATTATGGAGGCACTGTGGATATCACTGTTATTATGGGAGCACTGTGGATATCACTGTTATTATGGAGGCACTGTGGATGTCACTGTTATTATGGGGGCACTGTGGATGTCACTGTTATTATGGGAGCACTGTGGGTATCACTGTTATTATGGAGGCACTGTGGATGTCACTGTTATTATGGGAGCACTGTGGATGTCACTGCTTTTATGGGGGCACTGTGGATATCACTGTTATTATGGGGGCACTCTGGATATCACTGTTATTATGGAGGCACTGTGGATATCACTGTTATTATGGGGGCACTGTGGATGTCACTGTTATTATGGAGTCACTGTGGATATCACTGTTATTATGGGGCACTGTGGATATCACTGTTATTATGGAGGCACTGTGGATATCACTGTTATTATGGGGCACTGTGGATATAACTGTTATTATGGAGGCACTGTGGATATCACTGTTATTATGGGGCACTGTGGATATCACTGTTATTATGGGGGCACTGTGGATATCACTGTTATTATGGGGCACTGTGGATATCAATGTTATTATCGGGGCACTGTGGATATCACTGTTATTATGGGGGCACTGTGGATATCACTGTTATTATGGGAGCACTGTGGATATCACTGTTATTATGGAGGCACTGTGGATATCACTGTTATTATGGGAGCACTGTGGATGTCACTGCTTTTATGGGGGCACTGTGGATATCACTGTTATTATGGGGGCACTCTGGATATCACTGTTATTATGGAGGCACTGTGGATATCACTGTTATTATGGGGGCACTGTGGATGTCACTCTTATTATGGGGGCACTGTGGATATCACTTATTATGGAGGCACTGTGGATATCACTGTTATTATGAGAGCACTGTGGATATCACTGTTATTATGGAGGCACTGTGGATATCACTGTTATTATGGGGGCACTGTGGATGTCACTCTTATTATGGGGGCACTGTGGATATCACTTATTATGGAGGCACTGTGGATATCACTGTTATTATGAGAGCACTGTGGATATCACTGTTATTATGGAGGCACTGTGGATGTCACTGTTATTATGGAGGCACTGTGGATATCACTGTTATTATGGGGGCACTGTGGATATCACTGTTATTATGGGGGCACTGTGAATATCACTGTTATTATGGGGGCACTGTGGATATCACTGTTATTATGGAGGCACTGTGGATATCACTGTTATTATGGAGGCACTGTGCATATCACTGTTATTATGGGGGCACTGTGGATATCACTGTTATTATGGAGGCACTGTGGATGTCACTGTTATTATGGGGGCACTGTGGATGTCACTGTTATTATGGGGGCACTGTGGATATCACTGTTATTATGGAGGCACTGTGGATATCACTGTTATTATGGGGACACTGTGTATGTCACTGTTATTATGGGGGCACTGTGGATATCACTGTTATTATGGGGGCACTGTGGATATCACTGTTATTATGGGGGCACTGTGGATATCGCTGTTATTATGGGGAAACTGTGGATATCACTGTTATTATGGGGCACTGTGGATATCACTGTTATTATGGGGGCACTGTGGATATCGCTGTTATTATGGGGACACTGTGGATATCACTGTTATTATGGGGCACTGTGGATATCACTGTTATTATGGGGGCACTGTGGATATCACTGTTATTATGGGGGCACTGTGGATATCACTGTTATTATGGGGACACTGTGGATATCGCTGTTATTATGGAGACACTGTGGATGTCACTGTTATTATGGAGGCACTGTGGATATCACTGTTATTATGGGAGCACTGTGGATATCACTGTTATTATGGGGCACTGTGGATATCACTGTTATTATGGGGGCACTGTGGATATCACTGTTATTATGGAGGCAATGTGGATATCACTGTTATTATGGGGACACTGTGGATGTCACTGTTATTATGGGGGCACTGTGGATATCACTGTTATTATGGGGGCACTGTGGATGTCACTGTTATTATGGGAGCACTGTGGATATCACTGTTATTATGGGGCACTGTGGATATCACTGTTATTATGGGGGCACTGTGGATATCACTGTTATTATGGAGGCAATGTGGATATCACTGTTATTATGGGGACACTGTGGATGTCACTGTTATTATGGGGGCACTGTGGATATCACTGTTATTATGGGGGCACTGTGGATGTCACTGTTATTATGGGGCACTGTGGATATCACTGTTATTATGGGGGCACTGTGGATATCACTGTTATTATGGGGGCACTGTGGATGTCACTGTTATTATGGGAGCACTGTGGATATCACTGTTATTATGGGGCACTGTGGATATCACTGTTATTATGGGGGCACTGTGGATATCACTGTTATTATGGAGGCAATGTGGATATCACTGTTATTATGGGGACACTGTGGATGTCACTGTTATTATGGGGGCACTGTGGATATCACTGTTATTATGGGGGCACTGTGGATGTCACTGTTATTATGGGAGCACTGTGGATATCACTGTTATTATGGGGCACTGTGGATATCACTGTTATTATGGGGGCACTGTGGATATCACTGTTATTATGGAGGCAATGTGGATATCACTGTTATTATGGGGACACTGTGGATGTCACTGTTATTATGGGGGCACTGTGGATATCACTGTTATTATGGGGGCACTGTGGATGTCACTGTTATTTTGGGAGCACTGTGGATATCACTGTTATTATGGAGGCAATGTGGATATCACTGTTATTATGGGGACACTGTGGATGTCACTGTTATTATGGGGGCACTGTGGATATCACTGTTATTATGGGGGCACTGTGGATGTCACTGTTATTATGGGAGCACTGTGGATATCACTGTTATTATGGGGCACTGTGGATATCACTGTTATTACGGGGGCACTGTGGATATCACTGTTATTACGGGGACACTGTGGATATCACTGTTATTATGGGGGCACTGTGGATATCACTGTTATTATGGGAGCACTGTGGATATCACTGTTATTATGGGGGCACTGTGGATATCACTGTTATTATGGGGACACTGTGGATGTCACTGTTATTATGGGGACACTGTGGATATCACTGTTATTATGGGGGCACTGTGGATGTCACTGTTATTATGGGGGCACTGTGGATATCACTGTTATTATGGGGGCACTGTGGATGTCACTGTTATTATGGGGGCACTGTGGATATCACTGTTATTATGGGGGCACTGTGGATATCACTGTTATTATGGGAGCACTGTGGATATCACTGTTATTATGGGGGCACTGTGGATATCACTGTTATTATGGGGGCACTGTGGATATCACTGTTATTATGGGGCACTGTGGATATCACTGTTATTATGGGAGCACTGTGGATATCACTGTTATTATGGAGGCACTGTGGATATCACTGTTATTATGGGAGCACTGTGGATATCACTGTTATTATGGGGGCACTGTGGATGTCACTGTTATTATGGGGGCACTGTGGATATCACTGTTATTATGGGGCACTGTGGATGTCACTGTTATTATGGGGACACTGTGGATATCACTGTTATTATGGGGGCACTTTGGATATCACTGTTATTATGGGAGCACTGTGGATGTCACTGTTATTATGGGGGCACTTTGGATATCATTATTATTATGGGGGCACTGTGGATATCACTGTTATTATGGGAGCACTGTGGATATCACTGTTATTATGGGAGCACTGTGGATGTCACTGTTATTATGGGGGCACTGTGGATGTCACTGTTATTATGGGGGCAATGTGGATATCACTGTTATTATGGGGGCACTGTGGATATCACTGTTATTATGGGGGCACTGTGGATATCACTGTTATTATGGGGCACTGTGGATATCACTGTTATTATGGGGCACTGTGGATGTCACTGTTATTATGGGAGCACTGTGGATGTCACTGTTATTACGGGGCACTGTGGATATCACTGTTATTATGGGGGCACTGTGGATATCACTGTTATTATGGGGCACTGTGGATATCACTGTTATTATGAGGGCACTGTGGATATCGCTGTTATTATGGAGGCACTGTGGATATCAGTGTTATTATGGGGGCACTGTGGATATCACTGTTATTATGGGGACACTGTGGATATCACTGTTATTATGGGGGCACTGTGGATATCGCTGTTATTATGGGGGCACTGTGGATGTCACTGTTATTATGGGGGCACTGTGGATATCACTGTTATTATGGGGGCACTGTGGATATCACTGTTATTATGGAGGCACTGTGGATATCACTGTTATTATGGAGACACTGTGGATATCACTGTTATTATGGGGGCACTGTGGATATCATTATTATTATGGGGGCACTGTGGATGTCACTGTTATTATGGAGGCACTGTGGATATCACTGTTATTATGGGGGCACTGTGGATATCATTATTATTATGGGGGCACTGTGGATATCATTGTTATTATGGGGGCACTGTGGATATCATTATTATTATGGGGGCACTGTGGATATCACTGTTATTATGGGAGCACTGTGGATGTCACTGTTATTATGGGGCACTGTGGAAGTCACTGTTATTATAGGGGCACTGTGGATCTCACTGTTATTATGGAGGCACTGTCGGTATCACTGTTATTATGGGGGCACTGTGGATATCACTGTTATTATGGGGGCACTGTGGATATCACTGTTATTATGGGGGCACTGTGGATATCACTGTTATTATGGGGGCACTGTGGGTATCACTGTTATTATGGAGGCACTGTGGATATCACTGTTATTATGGGGGCACTGTGGATGTCACTGTTATTATGGGGGCACTGTGGATATCACTGTTATTATGGGGACACTGTGGATATCACTGTTATTATGGGGGCACTGTGGATATCGCTGTTATTATGGGGGCACTGTGGATATCACTGTTATTATGGGGACACTGTGGATATCACTGTTATTATGGAGCACTGTGGATATCACTGTTATTATGGGGGCACTGTGGATGTCACTGTTATTATGGGGGCACTGTGGATATCACTGTTATTATGGGGAAACTGTGGATATCACTGTTATTATGGGGGCACTGTGGATATCGCTGTTATTATGGGGGCACTGTGGATGTCACTGTTATTATGGGGGCACTGTGGATATCACTGTTATTATGGGGGCAATGTGGATATCACTGTTATTATGGAGGCACTGTAGATATCACTGTTATTATGGGGGCACTGTGGATATCATTATTATTATGGGGGCACTGTGGATGTCACTGTTATTATGGAGGCACTGTGGATATCACTGTTATTATGGGGGCACTGTGGATATCATTATTATTATGGGGGCACTGTGGATATCACTGTTATTATGGAGGCACTGTGATTATCACTGTTATTATGGTAGCACTGTGGATATCACTGTTATTATGGGGGCACTGTGGATATCACTGTTATTATGGAGGCACTGTGGATATCACTGTTATTATGGAGGCACTGTGGATATCACTGTTATTATGGGGGCACTGTGGATATCATTATTATTATGGGGGCACTGTGGATGTCATTGTTATTATGGAGGCACTGTGGATATCACTGTTATTATGGGGGCACTGTGGATATCATTATTATTATGGGGGCACTGTGGATATCATTATTATTATGGGGACACTGTGGATATCACTGTTATTATGGGGCACTGTGGATGTCACTGTTATTATGGGGGCACTGTGGATATCATTATTATTATGGGGCACTGTGGATATCACTGTTATTATGGAGGCACTGTGGATATCACTGTTATTATGGGGGCACTGTGGATATCATTATTATTATGGGGGCACTGTGGATATCACTGTTATTATGGGGGCACTGTGGATATCATTATTATTATGGGGGCACTTTGGATATCACTGTTATTATGGGAGCACTGTGGATATCACTGTTATTATGGTGGCACTGTGGTTATCACTGTTATTATGGGAGCACTGTGCATATCACTGTTATTATGGAGGCACTGTGGATGTCACTGTTATTATGGGACACTGTGGATGTCACTGTTATTATGGGGGCACTGTGGATGTCACTGTTATTATGGAGCACTGTGGATATCACTGTTATTATGGGGGCACTGTGGATATCACTGTTATTATGGGAGCACTGTGGATATCACTGTTATTAAGGGGGCACTGTGGATATCACTGTTATTATGGGAGCACTGTGGATGTCGCTGTTATTATGGGGCACTGTGGATGTCACTGTTATTATGGGGCACTGTGGATGTCACTGTTATTATGGGAGCACTGTGGATATCACTGTTATTATGGGGGCACTGTGGATGTCATTGTTATTATGGGGGCACTGTGGATGTCACTGTTATTATGGGATCACTGTGGATATCACTGTTATTATGGGAGCACTGTGGATATCACTGTTATTATGGGGGCACTGTGGATATCACTGTTATTATGGGGGCACTGTGGATATCACTGTTATTATGGAGGCACTGTGGATGTCACTGTTATTATGGGGACACTGGATATCACTGTTATTATGGGGGCACTGTGGATATCACTGTTATTATGGGAGCACTGTGGATGTCACTTATTATGGGGCACTGTGGATATCATTATTATTATGGGGGCACTGTGGATATCACTGTTATTATGGAGGCTCTGTGGATATCACTGTTATTATGGGGGCACTGTGGATATCACTGTTATTATGGAGGCACTGTGGATATCACTGTTATTATGGGGGCACTGTGGATATCACTGTTATTATGGGGCACTGTGGATATCACTGTTATTATGGGGGCACTGCGGATATCACTGTTATTATGGGGCACTGTGGATGTCACTGTTATTATGGGGACACTGTGGATATCACTGTCATTATGGGGACACTGTGGATATCACTGTTATTATGGGGGCACTGTGGATATCTCTGTTATTATGGGGGCACTGTGGATATCACTGTTATTATGGGGGCACTGTGGATGTCACTTATTATGGGGGCACTGTGGATATCACTGTTATTATGGGGCACTGTGGATATCACGGTTATTATGGAGCACTGTGGATATCACTGTTATTATGGGGGCACTGTGGATATCACTGTTATTATGGGGGCACTGTGGATATCGCTGTTATTATGGGAGCATTGTGGATATCACTATTATTATGGGGGCACTGTGGATATCACTGTTATTATGGGGGCACTGTGGATGATACTGTTAGGAGAGCACTGTTGATATTGCTGTTATTATGGGGGCACTGTGGATGATACGGTTAGGAGAGCACTGTTGATATTGCTGTTATTATGGGGGCACTGTGGATGATACGGTTAGGAGATCACTGTTGATATTGCTGTTATTATGGGGGCACTGTGGATGATACGGTTAGGAGAGCACTGTTGATATTGCTGTTATTATGGGGGCACTGTGGATGATACGGTTAGGAGAGCACTGTTGATATTGCTGTTATTATGGGGGCACTGTGGATGATACGATTAGGAGAGCACTGTTGGTATTGCTGTTATTATGGGGGCACTGTGGATGATACGATTAGGAGAGCACTGTTGGTATTGCTGTTATTATGGGGGCACTGTGGATGATACGGTTAGGAGAGCACTGTTGATGTAGCTGTTATTATGGGGGCACTGTGGATGATACGGTTAGGAAAGCACTGTTGATATTGCTGTTATTATAGGGGCACTGTGGATGATAAGGTTAGGAGAGCACTGTTGATATTGCTGTTATTATGGGGGCACTGTGGGTGATACGGTTAGGAGAGCACTGTTGATGTAGCTGTTATTATGGGGGCACTGTGGATGATGCGGTTAGGAGAGCACTGTTGATATTGCTGTTATTATGGGGGCACTGTGGATGATACGGTTAGGAGAGCACTGTTAATATTGCTGTTATTATGGGGCACTGTGGATGATACGGTTAGGAGAGCACTGTTGATATTGCTGTTATTATGGGGGCACTGTGGATGATACGGTTAGGAGAGCACTGTTGATATTGCTGTTATTATGGGGGCACTGTGGATGATACGGTTAGGAGAGCACTGTTGATGTAGCTGTTATTATGGGGGCACTGTGGATGATACGGTTAGGAGAGCACTGTTGATGTAGCTGTTATTATGGGGGCACTGTGGATGATACGGTTAGGAGAGCACTGTTGATATTGCTGTTATTATGGGGACACTGTGGATGATACGGTTAGGAGAGCACTGTTGATGTAGCTGTTATTATGGGGACACTGGATGATACGGTTAGGAGAGCACTGTTGATGTAGCTGTTATTATGGGGACACTGGATGATACGGTTAGGAGAGCACTGTTGATATTGCTGTTATTATGGGGACACTGTGGATGATACGGTTAGGAGAGCACTGTTGATATTGCTGTTATTATGGGGACACTGTGGATGACACGGTTAGGAGAGCACTGTTGATATTGCTGTTATTATGGGGACACTGTGGATGATAGGTTATGAGAGTACTGTTGATGTAGCTGTTATTATGGGGACACTGTGGATGATACGGTTAGGAGAGCACTGTTGATGTAGCTGTTATTATGGGGGCACTGTGGATGATACGGTTAGGAGAGCACTGTTGATATTGCTGTTATTATGGGGGCACTGTGGATGATTCGGTTAGGAGAGCACTGTTGGTATTGCTGTTGTTATGGGGGCACTGTGGATGATACGGTTAGGAGAGCACTGTTGATGTAACTGTTATTATGGGGGCACTGTGGATGATACGGTTAGGAGAGCACTGTTGATATTGCTGTTATTATGGGGACACTGTGGATGATACGGTTAGGAGAGCACTATTGATATTGCTGTTATTATGGGGGCACTGTGGATGATACGGTTAGGAGAGCACTGTTGATATTGCTGTTATTATGGGGGCACTGTGGATGATACGGTTAGGAGAACACTGTTGATGTAGCTGTTATTACGGGGGCACTGTGGATGATACGGTTAGGAGAGCACTGTTGACGTTGCTGTTATTATGGGGGCACTGTGTATGATACGGTTAGGAGAGCATTGCTGATGTAGCTGTTATTATGGGGGCACTGTGGATGATACGGTTAGGAGAGCACTGTTGACGTTGCTGTTATTATGGGGGCACTGTGGATGATACGGTTAGGAGAGCACTGTTGATATTGCAGTTAATATGGGGGCACTGTGGATGATACGGTTAGGAGAGCACTGTTGATATTGCTGTTATTATGGGGGCACTGTGGATGATACGGTTAGGAGAGCACTGTTGATTTAGCTGTTATTATGGGGACACTGTGGATGATGTGGTTAGGAGAGCACTGTTGATATTGCTGTTATTATGGGGGCACTGTGGATGATACGGTTAGGAGAGCACTGTTGATATTGCTGCTATTATGGGGGCACTGTGGATGATACGGTTCGGAGAGCACTCTTGATGTAGCTGTTATTATGGGGGCACTGTGGATGATACGGTTAGGAGAGCACTGTTGATATTGCTGTTATTATGGGGACACTGTGGATGATACGGTTAGGACAGCACTGTTGATATTGCTGTTATTATGGGGACACTGTGGATGTTAGGTTATGAGAGCACTGTTGATGTAGCTGTTATTATGGGGACAGTGTGGATGATACAGTTAGGAGAGCACTGTTGATGTAGCTGTTATTATGGGGGCACTGTGGATGATACGGTTAGGAGAGCACTGTTGATATTGCTGTTATTATGGGTGCACTGTGGATGATACAGTTAGGAGAGCACTGTTGATATTGCTGTTATTATGGGGGCACTGTGGATGATACGGTTAGGAGAGCACTGTTGATATTGCTGTTATTATGGGGGCACTGTGGATGATACGGTTAGGAGAGCACTGTTGATGTAGCTGTTATTATGGGGGCATTGTGGATGATACGGTTAGGAGAGCACTGTTGATATTGCTGTTATTATGGGGGCACTGTGGATGATACGGTTAGGAGAGCACTGTTGATATTGCTGTTATTATGGGGGCACTGTGGATGATACGGTTAGGAGAGCACTGTTGATGTAGCTGTTATTATGGGGGCACTGTGGATGACACGGTTAGGAGAGCACTGTTGATATTGCGGTTATTATGGGGGCACTGTGGATGATACGGTTAGGAGAGCACTGTTGATATTGCTGTTATTATGGGGGCACTGTGGATGATACGGTTAGGAGAGCACTGTTGATATTGCTGTTATTATGGGGGCACTGTGGATGATACGGTTAGGAGAGCACTGTTGATATTGCTGTTATTATGGGGGCACTGTGGATGATACGGTTAGGAGACCACTGTTGGTATTGCTGTTATTATGGGGGCACTGTGGATGATACGGTTAGGAGAGCACTGTTGATATTGCTGTTATTATGGGGGCACTGTGGA
Source organism: Phyllobates terribilis (assembly GCF_046119375.1). Lineage (NCBI taxonomy): Eukaryota > Metazoa > Chordata > Amphibia > Anura > Dendrobatidae > Phyllobates > Phyllobates terribilis. Next base: position 144,964,050 of record NW_027362767.1, read on the forward strand.
TGATACGGTTAGGAGAGCACTGTTGATGTAGCTGTTATTATGGGGGCACTGTGGATGATACGGTTAGGAGAGCACTGTTGATGTAGCTGTTATTATGGGGGCACTGTGGATGATACGGTTAGGAGAGCACTGTTGATGTAGCTGTTATTATGGGGCACTGTGGATGATACAGTTAGGAGAGCACTGTTGATGTAGCTGTTATTATGGGGACACTGGATGATACGGTTAGGAGAGCAATGTTGATATTGCTGTTATTATGGGGACACTGTGGATGATACGGTTAGGAGAGCACTGTTGATATTGCTGTTATTATGGGGACACTGTGGATGTTAGGTTATGAGAGCACTGTTGATGTAGCTGTTATTATGGGGGCACTGTGGATGATACGGTTAGGAGAGCATTGTTGATGTAGCTGTTATTATGGGGCACTGTGGATGATACGGTTAGGAGAGCACTGTTGATATTGCTGTTATTATGGGGACACTGTGGATGATACGGTTAGGAGAGCACTGTTGATGTAGCTGTTATTATGGGGCACTGTGGATGATACGGTTAGGAGAGCACTGTTGATATTGCTGTTATTATGGGGACACTGTGGATGATACGGTTAGGAGAGCATTGTTGATGTAGCTGTTATTATGGGGACACTGTGGATGATACGGTTAGGAGAGCACTGTTGATATTGCTGTTATGGGGGCACTGTGGATGATACGGTTAGGAGAGCACTGTTGATGTAGCTGTTATTATGGGGGCACTGCGGATGACACGGTTAGGAGAGCACTGTTGATATTGCGGTTATTATGGGGGCACTGTGGATGATACGGTTAGGAGAGCACTGTTGATATTGCTGTTATTATGGGGGCACTGTGGATGATACGGTTAGGAGAGCACTGTTGATATTGCTGTTATTATGGGGGCACTGTGGATGATACGGTTAGGAGAGCACTGTTGATATTGCTGTTATTATGGGGGCACTGTGGATGATACGGTTAGGAGAGCACTGTTGGTATTGCTGTTATTATGGGGGCACTGTGGATGATACGGTTAGGAGAGCACTGTTGATATTGCTGTTATTATGGGGACACTGGATAATACGGTTAGGAGAACACTGTTGATGTAGCTGTTATTATGGGGACACTGTGGATGATACGGTTAGGAGAGCACTGTTGATGTAGCTGTTATTATGGTGCACTGTGGATGATACGGTTAGGAGAGCACTGTTGATATTGCTGTTATTATGGGGACACTGTGGATGATACGGCTAGGAAAGCACTGTTGATATTGCTGTTATTATGGGGGCACTGTGGATGATACGGTTAGGAGAGCACTGTTGATGTAGCTGTTATTATGGGGACACTGTGGATGATACGGTTAGGAGAGCACTGTTGATATTGCTGTTATTATGGGGGCACTGTGGATGATACGGTTAGGAGAGCACTGTTGATATTGCTGTTATGGGGGCACTGTGGATGATACGGTTAGGAGAGCACTGTTGATATTGCTGTTATTATGGGGGCACTGTGGATGATACAGTTAGGAGAGCACTGTTGATGTAGCTGTTATTATGGGGGCACTGTGGATGATACGGTTAGGAGAGCACTGTTGATATTGCTGTTATTATGGGGGCACTGTGGATGATACGGTTAGGAGAGCACTGTTTATATTGCTGTTATTATGGGGGCACTGTGGATGATACGGTTAGGAGAGCACTGTTGATATTGTTGTTATTATGGGGGCACTGTGGATATTACGGTTAGGAGAGCACTGTTGATATTGCTGTTATTATGGGGGCACTGTGGATGATACGGTTAGGAGAGCACTGTTGATATTGCTGTTATTATGGGGGCACTGTGGATGATACGGTTAGGAGAGCACTGTTGATATTGCTGTTATTATGGGGGCACTGTGGATGATACGGTTAGGAGAGCACTGTTGATGTAGCTGTTATTATGGGGGCACTGTGGATGATACGGTTAGGAGAGCACTGTTGATATTGCTGTTATTATGGGGGCACTGTGGATGATACGGTTAGGAGAGCACTGTTGATATTGCTGTTATTATGGGGACACTGTGGATGATACGGTTAGGAGAGCACTGTTGATATTGCTTTTATTATGGGGGCACTGTGGATGATACGGTTAGGAGAGCACTGTTGATATTGCTGTTATTATGGGGGCACTGTGGATGATACGGTTAGGAGAGCACTGTTGATGTAGCTGTTATTATGGGGGCACTGTGGATGATACGGTTCGGAGAGCACTGTTGATATTGCTGTTATTATGGGGGCACTGTGGATGATACGGTTAGGAGAGCACTGTTGATATTGCTGTTATTATGGGGGCACTGAGGATGATACGATTAGGAGAGCACTGTTGATATTGCTGTTATTATGGGGGCACTGTGGATGATACGGTTAGGAGAGCACTGTTGATGTAGCTGTTATTATGGGGGCACTGTGGATGATACGGTTCGGAGAGCACTGTTGATATTGCTGTTATTATGGGGGCACTGTGGATGATACGGTTAGGAGAGCACTGTTGATATTGCTGTTATTATGGGGGCACTGTGGATGATACGGTTAGGAGAGCACTGTTGATATTGCTGTTATTATGGGGGCACTGTGGATGATACGGTTAGGAGAGCACTGTTGTTATTGCTGGTATTATAGGGGCACTGTGGATGATACGGTTAGGAGAGCACTGTTGATATTGCTGTTATTATGGGGGCACTGTGGATGATACGGTTAGGAGAGCACTGTTGATATTGCTGTTATTATGGGGGCACTGTGGATGATACGGTTAGGAGAGCACTGTTGATATTGCTGTTATTATGGGGGCACTGTGGATGATACGGTTAGGAGAGCACTGTTGATATTGCTGTTATTATGGGGGCACTGTGGATGATACGGTTAGGAGAGCACTGTTGATATTGCTGTTATTATGGGGGCACTGTGGATGATACGGTTAGGAGAGCACTGTTGTTATTGCTGGTATTGTAGGGACACTGTGGATGATACGGTTAGGAGAGCACTGTTGATATTGCTGTTATTATGGGGGCACTGTGGATGATACGGTTAGGAGAGCACTGTTGATATTGCTGTTATTATGGGGGCACTATGGATGATACGGTTATGAGAGCACTGTTGATGTAGCTGTTATTATGGGGACACTGTGGATGATACGGTTAGGAGAGCACTGTTGATATTGCTTTTATTATGGGGGCACTGTGGATGATACGGTTAGGAGAGCACTGTTGATATTGCTGTTATTATGGGGGCACTGTGGATGATACGGTTAGGAGAGCACTGTTGATGTAGCTGTTATTATGGGGGCACTGTGGATGATACGGTTCGGAGAGCACTGTTGATATTGCTGTTATTATGGGGGCACTGTGGATGATACGGTTAGGAGAGCACTGTTGATATTGCTGTTATTATGGGGGCACTGAGGATGATACGATTAGGAGAGCACTGTTGATATTGCTGTTATTATGGGGGCACTGTGGATGATACGGTTAGGAGAGCACTGTTGATATTGCTGTTATTATGGGGGCACTGAGGATGATACGGTTAGGAGAGCACTCTTGATGTAGCTGTTATTATGGGGCACTGTGGATGATACGGTTAGGAGAGCACTGTTGATATTGCTGTTATTATGGGGACACTGTGGATGTTAGGTTAGGAGAGCACTGTTGATGTAGGTGTTATTATGGTGACACTGTGGATGATACGGTTAGGAGAGCACTGTTGATGTAGCTGTTATTATGGGGGCACTGTGGATGATACGGTTAGGAGAGCACTGTTGATATTGCTGTTATTATGGGGGCACTGTGGATGATACGGTTAGGAGAGCACTGTTGATATTGCTGTTATTATGGGGGCACTGTGGATGATACGGTTAGGAGAGCAATGTTTATATTGCTGTTATTATGGGGGCACTGTGGATGATACGGTTAGGACAGCACTGTTGATATTGCTGTTATTATGGGGGCACTGTGGATGATACGGTTAGGAGAGCACTGTTGATATTGCTGTTATTATGGGGGCACTGTGGATGATACGGTTAGGAGAGCATTGTTGATGTAGCTGTTATTATGGGGGCACTGTGGATGATACGGTTAGGAGAGCACTGTTGATATTGCTGTTATTATGGGGGCACTGTGGATGATACGGTTAGGAGAGCACTGTTGATATTGCTGTTATTATGGGGGCACTGTGGATGATGCGGTTAGGAGAGCACTGTTGATATTGCTGTTATTATGGGGGCACTGTGGATGATACGGTTAGGAGAGCACTGTTGATATTGCTGTTATTATGGGGGCACTGTGGATGATACGGTTAGGAGAGCACTGTTGATATTGCTGTTATTATGGGGGCACTGTGGATGATACGGTTAGGAGAGCACTGTTGATGTAGCTGTTATTATGGGGGCACTGTGGATGATACGGTTAGGAGAGCACTGTTGATATTGCTGTTATTATGGGGGCACTGTGGACGATACTGTTAGGAGAGCACTGTTGATATTGCTGTTATTATGGGGGCACTGTGGATGATACAGTTAGGAGAGCACTGTTGTTATTGCTGGTATTATAGGGGCACTGTGGATGATACGGTTAGGAGAGCACTGTTGATATTGCTGTTATTATGGGGGCACTGTGGATGATACGGTTAGGAGAGCACTGTTGATATTGCTGTTATTATGGGGGCACTGTGGATGATACGGTTAGGAGAGCACTGTTGATATTGCTGTTATTATGGGGGCACTGTGGATGATACGGTTAGGAGAGCACTGTTGATATTGCTGTTATTATGGGGGCACTGTGGATGATACGGTTAGGAGAGCACTGTTGATATTGCTGTTATTATGGGGGCACTGTGGATGAGACGGTTAGGAGAGCACTGTTGATATTGCTGTTATTATGGGGGCACTGTGGATGATACGGTTAGGAGAGCACTGTTGATATTGCTGTTATTATAGGGGCACTGTGGATGATACGGTTAGGAGAGCACTGTTGATATTGCTGTTATTATGGGGGCACTGTGGATGATACGGTTAGGAGAGCACTGTTGATATTGCTGTTATTATGGGGGCACTGTGGATGATACGGTTAGGAGAGCACTGTTGATATTGCTGTTATTATGGGGGCACTGTGGATGATACGGTTAGGAGAGCACTGTTGATAATGCTGTTATTATGGGGGCACTGTGGATGGTACGGTTAGGAGAGCACTGTTGATATTGCTGTTATTATGGGGGCACTGTGGATGATACGGTTAGGAGAGCACTGTTGATAATGCTGTTATTATGGGGGCACTGTGGATGATACGGTTAGGAGAGCACTGTTGATATTGCTGTTATTATGGGGGCACTGTGGATGATACGGTTAGGAGAGCACTGTTGATGTAGCTGTTATTATGGGGGCACTGTGGATGATACGGTTAGTAGAGCACTGTTGATATTGCTGTTATTATGGGGGCACTGTGGATGATACGGTTAGGAGAGCACTGTTGTTATTGCTGGTATTGTAGGGACACTGTGGATGATACGGTTAGGAGAGCACTGTTGATATTGCTGTTATTATGGGGGCACTGTGGATGATACGGTTAGGAGAGCACTGTTGATATTGCTGTTATTATGGGGGCACTATGGATGATACGGTTATGAGAGCACTGTTGATGTAGCTGTTATTATGGGGACACTGTGGATGATACGGTTAGGAGAGCACTGTTGATATTGCTTTTATTATGGGGGCACTGTGGATGATACGGTTAGGAGAGCACTGTTGATATTGCTGTTATTATGGGGGCACTGTGGATGATACGGTTAGGAGAGCACTGTTGATGTAGCTGTTATTATGGGGGCACTGTGGATGATACGGTTCGGAGAGCAGTTGATATTGCTGTTATTATGGGGGCACTGTGGATGATACGGTTAGGAGAGCACTGTTGATATTGCTGTTATTATGGGGGCACTGAGGATGATACGATTAGGAGAGCACTGTTGATATTGCTGTTATTATGGGGGCACTGTGGATGATACGGTTAGGAGAGCACTGTTGATATTGCTGTTATTATGGGGGCACTGAGGATGATACGGTTAGGAGAGCACTCTTGATGTAGCTGTTATTATGGGGCACTGTGGATGATACGGTTAGGAGAGCACTGTTGATATTGCTGTTATTATGGGGACACTGTGGATGTTAGGTTAGGAGAGCACTGTTGATGTAGGTGTTATTATGGTGACACTGTGGATGATACGGTTAGGAGAGCACTGTTGATGTAGCTGTTATTATGGGGGCACTGTGGATGATACGGTTAGGAGAGCACTGTTGATATTGCTGTTATTATGGGGGCACTGTGGATGATACGGTTAGGAGAGCACTGTTGATATTGCTGTTATTATGGGGGCACTGTGGATGATACGGTTAGGAGAGCAATGTTTATATTGCTGTTATTATGGGGGCACTGTGGATGATATGGTTAGGACAGCACTGTTGATATTGCTGTTATTATGGGGGCACTGTGGATGATACGGTTAGGAGAGCATTGTTGATATTGCTGTTATTATGGGGGCACTGTGGATGATACGGTTAGGAGAGCATTGTTGATGTAGCTGTTATTATGGGGGCACTGTGGATGATACGGTTAGGAGAGCACTGTTGATATTGCTGTTATTATGGGGGCACTGTGGATGATACGGTTAGGAGAGCACTGTTGATATTGCTGTTATTATGGGGGCACTGTGGATGATGCGGTTAGGAGAGCACTGTTGATATTGCTGTTATTATGGGGGCACTGTGGATGATACGGTTAGGAGAGCACTGTTGATATTGCTGTTATTATGGGGGCACTGTGGATGATACGGTTAGGAGAGCACTGTTGATATTGCTGTTATTATGGGGGCACTGTGGATGATACGGTTAGGAGAGCACTGTTGATGTAGCTGTTATTATGGGGGCACTGTGGATGATACGGTTAGGAGAGCACTGTTGATATTGCTGTTATTATGGGGGCACTGTGGACGATACTGTTAGGAGAGCACTGTTGATATTGCTGTTATTATGGGGGCACTGTGGATGATACAGTTAGGAGAGCACTGTTGTTATTGCTGGTATTATAGGGGCACTGTGGATGATACGGTTAGGAGAGCACTGTTGATATTGCTGTTATTATGGGGGCACTGTGGATGATACGGTTAGGAGAGCACTGTTGATATTGCTGTTATTATGGGGGCACTGTGGATGATACGGTTAGGAGAGCACTGTTGATATTGCTGTTATTATGGGGGCACTGTGGATGATACGGTTAGGAGAGCACTGTTGATATTGCTGTTATTATGGGGGCACTGTGGATGATACGGTTAGGAGAGCACTGTTGATATTGCTGTTATTATGGGGGCACTGTGGATGAGACGGTTAGGAGAGCACTGTTGATATTGCTGTTATTATGGGGGCACTGTGGATGATACGGTTAGGAGAGCACTGTTGATATTGCTGTTATTATAGGGGCACTGTGGATGATACGGTTAGGAGAGCACTGTTGATATTGCTGTTATTATGGGGGCACTGTGGATGATACGGTTAGGAGAGCACTGTTGATATTGCTGTTATTATGGGGGCACTGTGGATGATACGGTTAGGAGAGCACTGTTGATATTGCTGTTATTATGGGGGCACTGTGGATGATACGGTTAGGAGAGCACTGTTGATAATGCTGTTATTATGGGGGCACTGTGGATGGTACGGTTAGGAGAGCACTGTTGATATTGCTGTTATTATGGGGGCACTGTGGATGATACGGTTAGGAGAGCACTGTTGATAATGCTGTTATTATGGGGGCACTGTGGATGATACGGTTAGGAGAGCACTGTTGATATTGCTGTTATTATGGGGGCACTGTGGATGATACGGTTAGGAGAGCACTGTTGATGTAGCTGTTATTATGGGGGCACTGTGGATGATACGGTTAGTAGAGCACTGTTGATATTGCTGTTATTATGGGGGCACTGTGGATGATACGGTTAGGAGAGCACTGTTGATATTGCTGTTATTATGGGGGCACTGTGGATGGTACGGTTAGGAGAGCACTGTTGATATTGCTGTTATTATGGGGGCACTGTGGATGATACGGTTAGGAGAGCACTGTTGATGTAGCTGTTATTATGGGGGCACTGTGGATGATACGGTTAGGAGAGCACTGTTGATATTGCTGTTATTATGGGGGCACTGTGGATGATACGGTTAGGAGAGCACTGTTGATATTGCTGTTATTATGGGGGCACTGTGGATGGTACGGTTAGGAGAGCACTGTTGATATTGCTGTTATTATAGGGGCACTGTGGATGATACGGTTAGGAGAGCACTGTTGATATTGCTGTTATTATGGGGGCACTGTGGATGGTACGGTTAGGAGAGCACTGTTGATATTGCTGTTATTATGGGGGCACTGTGGATGATACGGTTAGGAGATCACTGTTGATATTGCTGTTATTATGGGGGCACTGTGGATGATACGGTTAGGAGAGCACTGTTGATATTGCTGTTATTATGGGGGCACTGTGGATGATACGGTTAGGAGAGCACTGTTGATGTAGCTGTTATTATGGGGGCACTGTGGATGATACGGTTAGGAGAGCACTGTTGATATTGCTGTTATTATGGGGGCACTGTGGATGATACGGTTAGGAGAGCACTGTTGATATTGCTGTTATTATGGGGGCACTGTGGATGGTACGGTTAGGAGAGCACTGTTGATATTGCTGTTATTATGGGGGCACTGTGGATGATATGGTTAGGAGACCACTGTTGATATTGCTGTTATTATGGGGGCACTGTGGATGATACGGTTAGGAGAGCACTGTTGATATTGCTGTTATTATGGGGGCACTGTGGATGATACGGTTAGGAGAGCACTGTTGATGTAGCTGTTATTATGGGGGCACTGTGGATGATACGGTTAGGAGAGCACTGTTGATATTGCTGTTATTATGGGGGCACTGTGGATGATACTGTTAGGAGAGCACTGTTGATATTGCTGTTATTATGGGGGCACTGTGGATGATACAGTTAGGAGAGCACTGTTGTTATTGCTGGTATTATAGGGGCACTGTGGATGATACGGTTAGGAGAGCACTGTTGATATTGCTGTTATTATGGGGGCACTGTGGATGATACAGTTAGGAGAGCACTGTTGATATTGCTGTTATTATGGGGGCACTGTGGATGATACGGTTAGGAGAGCACTGTTGATATTGCTGTTATTATGGGGGCACTGTGGATGATACGGTTAGGAGAGCACTGTTGATATTGCTGTTATTATGGGGGCACTGTGGATGATACAGTTAGGAGAGCACTGTTGATATTGCTGTTATTATGGGGGCACTGTGGATGATACGGTTAGGAGAGCACTGTTGATATTGCTGTTATTATGGGGGCACTGTGGATGAGACGGTTAGGAGAGCACTGTTGATATTGCTGTTATTATGGGGGCACTGTGGATGAGACGGTTAGGAGAGCACTGTTGATATTGCTGTTATTATGGGGGCACTGTGGATGATACGGTTAAGAGAGCACTGTTGATATTGCTGTTATTATAGGGGCACTGTGGATGATACGGTTAGGAGAGCACTGTTGATATTGCTGTTATTATGGGGGCACTGTGGATGATACGGTTAGGAGAGCACTGTTGATATTGCTGTTATTATGGGGGCACTGTGGATGATACGGTTAGGAGAGCACTGTTGATATTGCTGTTATTATGGGGGCACTGTGGATGATACGGTTAGGAGAGCACTGTTGATATTGCTGTTATTATGGGGGCACTGTGGATGGTACGGTTAGGAGAGCACTGTTGATATTGCTGTTATTATGGGGGCACTGTGGATGATACGGTTAGGAGAGCACTGTTGATATTGCTGTTATTATGGGGGCACTGTGGATGATACGGTTAGGAGAGCACTGTTGATATTGCTGTTATTATGGGGGCACTGTGGATGATACGGTTAGGAGAGCACTGTTGATGTAGCTGTTATTATGGGGGCACTGTGGATGATACGGTTAGTAGAGCACTGTTGATATTGCTGTTATTATGGGGGCACTGTGGATGGTACGGTTAGGAGAGCACTGTTGATATTGCTGTTATTATGGGGGCACTGTGGATGATATGGTTAGGAGAGCACTGTTGATGTAGCTGTTATTATGGGGGCACTGTGGATGATACGGTTAGGAGAGCACTGTTGATATTGCTGTTATTATGGGGGCACTGTGGATGATACGGTTAGGAGAGCACTGTTGATATTGCTGTTATTATGGGGGCACTGTGGATGGTACGGTTAGGAGAGCACTGTTGATATTGCTGTTATTATGGGGGCACTGTGGATGGTACGGTTAGGAGAGCACTGTTGATATTGCTGTTATTATAGGGGCACTGTGGATGATACGGTTAGGAGAGCACTGTTGATATTGCTGTTATTATGGGGGCACTGTGGATGGTACGGTTAGGAGAGCACTGTTGATATTGCTGTTATTATGGGGGCACTGTGGATGATACGGTTAGGAGAGCACTGTTGATATTGCTGTTATTATGGGGGCACTGTGGATGATACGGTTAGGAGAGCACTGTTGATATTGCTGTTATTATGGGGGCACTGTGGATGATACGGTTAGGAGAGCACTGTTGATGTAGCTGTTATTATGGGGGCACTGTGGATGATACGGTTAGGAGAGCACTGTTGATATTGCTGTTATTATGGGGGCACTGTGGATGATACGGTTAGGAGAGCACTGTTGATATTGCTGTTATTATGGGGGCACTGTGGATGGTACGGTTAGGAGAGCACTGTTGATATTGCTGTTATTATGGGTGCACTGTGGATGATATGGTTAGGAGACCACTGTTGATATTGCTGTTATTATGGAGGCACTGTGGATGATACGGTTAGGAGAGCACTGTTGATATTGCTGTTATTATGGGGGCACTGTGGATGATACGGTTAGGAGAGCACTGTTGATGTAGCTGTTATTATGGGGGCACTGTGGATGGCACGGTTAGGAGAGCACTGTTGATATTGCTGTTATTATGGGGGCACTGTGGATGATACGGTTAGGAGAGCACTGTTGATATTGCTGTTATTATGGGGGCACTGTGGATGATACGGTTAGGAGAGCACTGTTGATATTGCTGTTATTATGGGGTCACTGTGGATGATACGGTTAGGAGAGCACTGTTGATGTAGCTGTTATTATGGGGGCACTGTGGATGATACGGTTAGGAGAGCACTGTTGATATTGCTGTTATTATGGGGGCACTGTGGATGATACGGTTAGGAGAGCATTGTTGATGTAGCTGTTATTATGGGGGCACTGTGGATGATACGGTTAGGAGAGCACTGTTGATGTAGCTGTTATTATGGGGGCACTGTGGATGATACGGTTAGGAGAGCACTGTTGATATTGCTGTTATTATGGGGGCACTGTGGATGATACGGTTAGGAGAGCACTGTTGATATTGCTGTTATTATGGGGGCACTGTGGATGATACGGTTAGGAGAGCACTGTTGATATTGCTGTTATTATGGGGGCACTGTGGATGATACGGTTAGGAGAGCACTGTTGATGTAGCTGTTATTATGGGGGCACTGTGGATGATACGGTTAGGAGAGCACTGTTGATATTGCTGTTATTATGGGGGCACTGTGGATGATACGGTTAGGAGAGCATTGTTGATGTAGCTGTTATTATGGGGGCACTGTGGATGATACGGTTAGGAGAGCACTGTTGATGTAGCTGTTATTATGGGGGCACTGTGGATGATACGGTTAGGAGAGCACTGTTGATATTGCTATTATTATGGGGGCACTGTGGATGATACGGTTAGGAGAGCACTGTTGATATTGCTGTTATTATGGGGGCACTGTGGATGATACGGTTAGGAGAGCACTGTTGATATTGCTGTTATTATGGGGGCACTGTGGATGATACGGTTAGGAGAGCACTGTTGATATTGCTGTTATTATGGGGACACTGTGGATGATACGGTTAGGAGAGCACTGTTGATATTGCTGTTATTATGGGGGCACTATGGATGATACGGTTAGGAGAGCACTGTTGATGTAGCTGTTATTATGGGGGCACTGTGGATGATACGGTTAGGAGAGCACTGTTGATATTGCTGTTATTATGGGGGCACTGTGGATGATACGGTTAGGAGAGCACTGTTGATATTGCTGTTATTATGGGGGCACTGTGGATGATACGGTTAGGAGAGCACTGTTGATGTAGCTGTTATTATGGGGGCACTGTGGATGACACGGTTAGGAGAGCACTGTTGATATTGCGGTTATTATGGGGGCACTGTGGATGATACGGTTAGGAGAGCACTGTTGATATTGCTGTTATTATGGGGGCACTGTGGATGATACGGTTAGGAGAGCACTGTTGATGTAGCTGTTATTATGGGGGCACTGTGGATGATACGGTTAGGAGAGCACTGTTGATATTGCTGTTATTATGGGGGCACTGTGGATGATACTGTTAGGAGAGCACTGTTGATATTGCTGTTATTATGGGGGCACTGTGGATGATACAGTTAGGAGAGCACTGTTGTTATTGCTGGTATTATAGGGGCACTGTGGATGATACGGTTAGGAGAGCACTGTTGATATTGCTGTTATTATGGGGGCACTGTGGATGATACAGTTAGGAGAGCACTGTTGATATTGCTGTTATTATGGGGGCACTGTGGATGATACGGTTAGGAGAGCACTGTTGATATTGCTGTTATTATGGGGGCACTGTGGATGATACGGTTAGGAGAGCACTGTTGATATTGCTGTTATTATGGGGGCAATGTGGATGATACGGTTAGGAGAGCACTGTTGATATTGCTGTTATTATGGGGGCACTGTGGATGATGCGGTTAGGAGAGCACTGTTGATATTGCTGTTATTATGGGGGCACTGTGGATGATACGGTTAGGAGAGCACTGTTGATATTGCTGTTATTATAGGGGCACTGTGGATGATACGGTTAGGAGAGCACTGTTGATATTGCTGTTATTATGGGGGCACTGTGGATGATACGGTTAGGAGAGCACTGTTGATATTGCTGTTATTATGGGGGCACTGTGGATGATACGGTTAGGAGAGCACTGTTGATATTGCTGTTATTATGGGGGCACTGTGGATGATACGGTTAGGAGAGCACTGTTGATAATGCTGTTATTATGGGGGCACTGTGGATGGTACGGTTAGGAGAGCACTGTTGATATTGCTGTTATTATGGGGGCACTGTGGATGATACGGTTAGGAGAGCACTGTTGATATTGCTGTTATTATGGGGGCACTGTGGATGATACGGTTAGGAGAGCACTGTTGATATTGCTGTTATTATGGGGGCACTGTGGATGATACGGTTAGGAGAGCACTGTTGATGTAGCTGTTATTATGGGGGCACTGTGGATGATACGGTTAGTAGAGCACTGTTGATGTAGCTGTTATTATGGGGGCACTGTGGATGATACGGTTAGGAGAGCACTGTTGATATTGCTGTTATTATGGGGGCACTGTGGATGGTACGGTTAGGAGAGCACTGTTGATATTGCTGTTATTATGGGGGCACTGTGGATGGTACGGTTAGGAGAGCACTGTTGATATTGCTGTTATTATGGGGGCACTGTGGATGATACGGTTAGGAGAGCACTGTTGATGTAGCTGTTATTATGGAGGCACTGTGGATGATACGGTTAGGAGAGCACTGTTGATATTGCTGTTATTATGGGGGCACTGTGGATGATACGGTTAGGAGAGCACTGTTGATATTGCTGTTATTATGGGGGCACTGTGGATGGTACGGTTAGGAGAGCACTGTTGATATTGCTGTTATTATGGGGGCACTGTGGATGGTACGGTTAGGAGAGCACTGTTGATATTGCTGTTATTATAGGGGCACTGTGGATGATACGGTTAGGAGAGCACTGTAGATATTGCTGTTATTATGGGGGCACTGTGGATGGTACGGTTAGGAGAGCACTGTTGATATTGCTGTTATTATGGGGGCACTGTGGATGATACGGTTAGGAGATCACTGTTGATATTGCTGTTATTATGGGGGCACTGTGGATGATACGGTTAGGAGAGCACTGTTGATATTGCTGTTATTATGGGGGCACTGTGGATGATACGGTTAGGAGAGCACTGTTGATGTAGCTGTTATTATGGGGGCACTGTGGATGATACGGTTAGGAGAGCACTGTTGATATTGCTGTTATTATGGGGGCACTGTGGATGATACGGTTAGGAGAGCACTGTTGATATTGCTGTTATTATGGGGGCACTGTGGATGGTACGGTTAGGAGAGCACTGTTGATATTGCTGTTATTATGGGGGCACTGTGGATGATATGGTTAGGAGACCACTGTTGATATTGCTGTTATTATGGGGGCACTGTGGATGATACGGTTAGGAGAGCACTGTTGATATTGCTGTTATTATGGGGGCACTGTGGATGATACGGTTAGGAGAGCACTGTTGATGTAGCTGTTATTATGGGGGCACTGTGGATGATACGGTTAGGAGAGCACTGTTGATATTGCTGTTATTATGGGGGCACTGTGGATGATACTGTTAGGAGAGCACTGTTGATATTGCTGTTATTATGGGGGCACTGTGGATGATACAGTTAGGAGAGCACTGTTGTTATTGCTGGTATTATAGGGGCACTGTGGATGATACGGTTAGGAGAGCACTGTTGATATTGCTGTTATTATGGGGGCACTGTGGATGATACAGTTAGGAGAGCACTGTTGATATTGCTGTTATTATGGGGGCACTGTGGATGATACGGTTAGGAGAGCACTGTTGATATTGCTGTTATTATGGGGGCACTGTGGATGATACGGTTAGGAGAGCACTGTTGATATTGCTGTTATTATGGGGGCACTGTGGATGATACGGTTAGGAGAGCACTGTTGATATTGCTGTTATTATGGGGGCACTGTGGATGATATGGTTAGGAGAGCACTGTTGATATTGCTGTTATTATGGGGGCACTGTGGATGAGACGGTTAGGAGAGCACTGTTGATATTGCTGTTATTATAGGGGCACTGTGGATGATACGGTTAGGAGAGCACTGTTGATATTGCTGTTATTATGGGGGCACTGTGGATGATACGGTTAGGAGAGCACTGTTGATATTGCTGTTATTATGGGGGCACTGTGGATGATACGGTTAGGAGAGCACTGTTGATATTGCTGTTATTATGGGGGCACTGTGGATGATACAGTTAGGAGAGCACTGTTGATAATGCTGTTATTATGGGGGCACTGTGGATGGTACGGTTAGGAGAGCACTGTTGATATTGCTGTTATTATGGGGGCACTGTGGATGATACGGTTAGGAGAGCACTGTTGATAATGCTGTTATTATGGGGGCACTGTGGATGATACGGTTAGGAGAGCACTGTTGATATTGCTGTTATTATGGGGGCACTGTGGATGATACGGTTAGGAGAGCACTGTTGATGTAGCTGTTATTATGGGGGCACTGTGGATGATACGGTTAGTAGAGCACTGTTGATATTGCTGTTATTATGGGGGCACTGTGGATGATACGGTTAGGAGAGCACTGTTGTTATTGCTGGTATTGTAGGGACACTGTGGATGATACGGTTAGGAGAGCACTGTTGATATTGCTGTTATTATGGGGGCACTGTGGATGATACGGTTAGGAGAGCACTGTTGATATTGCTGTTATTATGGGGGCACTATGGATGATACGGTTATGAGAGCACTGTTGATGTAGCTGTTATTATGGGGACACTGTGGATGATACGGTTAGGAGAGCACTGTTGATATTGCTTTTATTATGGGGGCACTGTGGATGATACGGTTAGGAGAGCACTGTTGATATTGCTGTTATTATGGGGGCACTGTGGATGATACGGTTAGGAGAGCACTGTTGATGTAGCTGTTATTATGGGGGCACTGTGGATGATACGGTTCGGAGAGCACTGTTGATATTGCTGTTATTATGGGGGCACTGTGGATGATACGGTTAGGAGAGCACTGTTGATATTGCTGTTATTATGGGGGCACTGAGGATGATACGATTAGGAGAGCACTGTTGATATTGCTGTTATTATGGGGGCACTGTGGATGATACGGTTAGGAGAGCACTGTTGATATTGCTGTTATTATGGGGGCACTGAGGATGATACGGTTAGGAGAGCACTCTTGATGTAGCTGTTATTATGGGGCACTGTGGATGATACGGTTAGGAGAGCACTGTTGATATTGCTGTTATTATGGGGACACTGTGGATGTTAGGTTAGGAGAGCACTGTTGATGTAGGTGTTATTATGGTGACACTGTGGATGATACGGTTAGGAGAGCACTGTTGATGTAGCTGTTATTATGGGGGCACTGTGGATGATACGGTTAGGAGAGCACTGTTGATATTGCTGTTATTATGGGGGCACTGTGGATGATACGGTTAGGAGAGCACTGTTGATATTGCTGTTATTATGGGGGCACTGTGGATGATACGGTTAGGAGAGCAATGTTTATATTGCTGTTATTATGGGGGCACTGTGGATGATACGGTTAGGACAGCACTGTTGATATTGCTGTTATTATGGGGGCACTGTGGATGATACGGTTAGGAGAGCACTGTTGATATTGCTGTTATTATGGGGGCACTGTGGATGATACGGTTAGGAGAGCATTGTTGATGTAGCTGTTATTATGGGGGCACTGTGGATGATACGGTTAGGAGAGCACTGTTGATATTGCTGTTATTATGGGGGCACTGTGGATGATACGGTTAGGAGAGCACTGTTGATATTGCTGTTATTATGGGGGCACTGTGGATGATGCGGTTAGGAGAGCACTGTTGATATTACTGTTATTATGGGGGCACTGTGGATGATACGGTTAGGAGAGCACTGTTGATATTGCTGTTATTATGGGGGCACTGTGGATGATACGGTTAGGAGAGCACTGTTGATATTGCTGTTATTATGGGGGCACTGTGGATGATACGGTTAGGAGAGCACTGTTGATGTAGCTGTTATTATGGGGGCACTGTGGATGATACGGTTAGGAGAGCACTGTTGATATTGCTGTTATTATGGGGGCACTGTGGACGATACTGTTAGGAGAGCACTGTTGATATTGCTGTTATTATGGGGGCACTGTGGATGATACAGTTAGGAGAGCACTGTTGTTATTGCTGGTATTATAGGGGCACTGTGGATGATACGGTTAGGAGAGCACTGTTGATATTGCTGTTATTATGGGGGCACTGTGGATGATACGGTTAGGAGAGCACTGTTGATATTGCTGTTATTATGGGGGCACTGTGGATGATACGGTTAGGAGAGCACTGTTGATATTGCTGTTATTATGGGGGCACTGTGGATGATACGGTTAGGAGAGCACTGTTGATATTGCTGTTATTATGGGGGCACTGTGGATGATACGGTTAGGAGAGCACTGTTGATATTGCTGTTATTATGGGGGCACTGTGGATGAGACGGTTAGGAGAGCACTGTTGATATTGCTGTTATTATGGGGGCACTGTGGATGATACGGTTAGGAGAGCACTGTTGATATTGCTGTTATTATAGGGGCACTGTGGATGATACGGTTAGGAGAGCACTGTTGATATTGCTGTTATTATGGGGGCACTGTGGATGATACGGTTAGGAGAGCACTGTTGATATTGCTGTTATTATGGGGGCACTGTGGATGATACGGTTAGGAGAGCACTGTTGATATTGCTGTTATTATGGGGGCACTGTGGATGATACGGTTAGGAGAGCACTGTTGATAATGCTGTTATTATGGGGGCACTGTGGATGGTACGGTTAGGAGAGCACTGTTGATATTGCTGTTATTATGGGGGCACTGTGGATGATACGGTTAGGAGAGCACTGTTGATGTAGCTGTTATTATGGGGGCACTGTGGATGATACGGTTAGGAGAGCACTGTTGATATTGCTGTTATTATGGGGGCACTGTGGATGATGCGGTTAGGAGAGCACTGTTGATATTGCTGTTATTATGGGGGCACTGTGGATGGTACGGTTAGGAGAGCACTGTTGATATTGCTGTTATTATGGGGGCACTGTGGATGATACGGTTAGGAGAGCACTGTTGATGTAGCTGTTATTATGGGGACACTGTGGATGATACGGTTAGGAGAGCACTGTTGATGTAGCTGTTATTATGGGGGCACTGTGGATGATACGGTTAGGAGAGCACTGTTGATATTGCTGTTATTATGGGGGCACTGTGGATGATACGGTTAGGAGAGCACTGTTGATATTGCTGTTATTATGGGGGCACTGTGGATGATACGGTTAGGAGAGCACTGTTGATGTAGCTGTTATTATGGGGGCACTGTGGATGATACGGTTAGGAGAGCACTGTTGATATTGCTGTTATTATGGGGGCACTGTGGATGATACTGTTAGGAGAGCACTGTTGATATTGCTGTTATTATGGGGGCACTGTGGATGATACAGTTAGGAGAGCACTGTTGATATTGCTGTTATTATAGGGGCACTGTGGATGATACGGTTAGGAGAGCACTGTTGATATTGCTGTTATTATGGGGGCACTGTGGATGATACGGTTAGGAGAGCACTGTTGATATTGCTGTTATTATGGGGGCACTGTGGATGATACGGTTAGGAGAGCACTGTTGATATTGCTGTTATTATGGGGGCACTGTGGATGATACGGTTAGGAGAGCACTGTTGATAATGCTGTTATTATGGGGGCACTGTGGATGGTACGGTTAGGAGAGCACTGTTGATATTGCTGTTATTATGGGGGCACTGTGGATGATACGGTTAGGAGAGCACTGTTGATGTAGCTGTTATTATGGGGGCACTGTGGATGATACGGTTAGGAGAGCACTGTTGATATTGCTGTTATTATGGGGGCACTGTGGATGATACGGTTAGGAGAGCACTGTTGATATTGCTGTTATTATGGGGGCACTGTGGATGGTACGGTTAGGAGAGCACTGTTGATATTGCTGTTATTATGGGGGCACTGTGGATGATACGGTTAGGAGAGCACTGTTGATGTAGCTGTTATTATGGGGACACTGTGGATGATACGGTTAGGAGAGCACTGTTGATGTAGCTGTTATTATGGGGGCACTGTGGATGATACGGTTAGGAGAGCACTGTTGATATTGCTGTTATTATGGGGGCACTGTGGATGATACGGTTAGGAGAGCACTGTTGATATTGCTGTTATTATGGGGGCACTGTGGATGATACGGTTAGGAGAGCACTGTTGATATTGCTGTTATTATGGGGGCACTGTGGATGAGACGGTTAGGAGAGCACTGTTGATATTGCTGTTATTATGGGGGCACTGTGGATGATACGGTTAGGAGAGCACTGTTGATATTGCTGTTATTATAGGGGCACTGTGGATGATACGGTTAGGAGAGCACTGTTGATATTGCTGTTATTATGGGGGCACTGTGGATGATACGGTTAGGAGAGCACTGTTGATATTGCTGTTATTATGGGGGCACTGTGGATGATACGGTTAGGAGAGCACTGTTGATATTGCTGTTATTATGGGGGCACTGTGGATGATACGGTTAGGAGAGCACTGTTGATAATGCTGTTATTATGGGGGCACTGTGGATGGTACGGTTAGGAGAGCACTGTTGATATTGCTGTTATTATGGGGGCACTGTGGATGATACGGTTAGGAGAGCACTGTTGATAATGCTGTTATTATGGGGGCACTGTGGATGATACGGTTAGGAGAGCACTGTTGATATTGCTGTTATTATGGGGGCACTGTGGATGATACGGTTAGGAGAGCACTGTTGATGTAGCTGTTATTATGGGGGCACTGTGGATGATACGGTTAGTAGAGCACTGTTGATATTGCTGTTATTATGGGGGCACTGTGGATGATACGGTTAGGAGAGCACTGTTGATATTGCTGTTATTATGGGGGCACTGTGGATGGTACGGTTAGGAGAGCACTGTTGATATTGCTGTTATTATGGGGGCACTGTGGATGATACGGTTAGGAGAGCACTGTTGATGTAGCTGTTATTATGGGGGCACTGTGGATGATACGGTTAGGAGAGCACTGTTGATATTGCTGTTATTACGGGGGCACTGTGGATGATACGGTTAGGAGAGCACTGTTGATATTGCTGTTATTATGGGGGCACTGTGGATGGTACGGTTAGGAGAGCACTGTTGATATTGCTGTTATTATGGGGGCACTGTGGATGGTACGGTTAGGAGAGCACTGTTGATATTGCTGTTATTATAGGGGCACTGTGGATGATACGGTTAGGAGAGCACTGTTGATATTGCTGTTATTATGGGGGCACTGTGGATGGTACGGTTAGGAGAGCACTGTTGATATTGCTGTTATTATGGGGGCACTGTGGATGATACGGTTAGGAGATCACTGTTGATATTGCTGTTATTATGGGGGCACTGTGGATGATACGGTTAGGAGAGCACTGTTGATATTGCTGTTATTATGGGGGCACTGTGGATGATACGGTTAGGAGAGCACTGTTGATGTAGCTGTTATTATGGGGGCACTGTGGATGATACGGTTAGGAGAGCACTGTTGATATTGCTGTTATTATGGGGGCACTGTGGATGATACGGTTAGGAGAGCACTGTTGATATTGCTGTTATTATGGGGGCACTGTGGATGGTACGGTTAGGAGAGCACTGTTGATATTGCTGTTATTATGGGGGCACTGTGGATGATATGGTTAGGAGACCACTGTTGATATTGCTGTTATTATGGGGGCACTGTGGATGATACGGTTAGGAGAGCACTGTTGATATTGCTGTTATTATGGGGGCACTGTGGATGATACGGTTAGGAGAGCACTGTTGATGTAGCTGTTATTATGGGGGCACTGTGGATGATACGGTTAGGAGAGCACTGTTGATATTGCTGTTATTATGGGGGCACTGTGGATGATACTGTTAGGAGAGCACTGTTGATATTGCTGTTATTATGGGGGCACTGTGGATGATACAGTTAGGAGAGCACTGTTGTTATTGCTGGTATTATAGGGGCACTGTGGATGATACGGTTAGGAGAGCACTGTTGATATTGCTGTTATTATGGGGGCACTGTGGATGATACAGTTAGGAGAGCACTGTTGATATTGCTGTTATTATAGGGGCACTGTGGATGATACGGTTAGGAGAGCACTGTTGATATTGCTGTTATTATGGGGGCACTGTGGATGATACGGTTAGGAGAGCACTGTTGATATTGCTGTTATTATGGGGGCACTGTGGATGATACGGTTAGGAGAGCACTGTTGATATTGCTGTTATTATGGGGGCACTGTGGATGATACGGTTAGGAGAGCACTGTTGATATTGCTGTTATTATGGGGGCACTGTGGATGAGACGGTTAGGAGAGCACTGTTGATATTGCTGTTATTATGGGGGCACTGTGGATGAGACGGTTAGGAGAGCACTGTTGATATTGCTGTTATTATGGGGGCACTGTGGATGATACGGTTAAGAGAGCACTGTTGATATTGCTGTTATTATAGGGGCACTGTGGATGATACGGTTAGGAGAGCACTGTTGATATTGCTGTTATTATGGGGGCACTGTGGATGATACGGTTAGGAGAGCACTGTTGATATTGCTGTTATTATGGGGGCACTGTGGATGATACGGTTAGCAGAGCACTGTTGATATTGCTGTTATTATGGGGGCACTGTGGATGATACGGTTAGGAGAGCACTGTTGATATTGCTGTTATTATGGGGGCACTGTGGATGGTACGGTTAGGAGAGCACTGTTGATATTGCTGTTATTATGGGGGCACTGTGGATGATACGGTTAGGAGATCACTGTTGATATTGCTGTTATTATGGGGGCACTGTGGATGATACGGTTAGGAGAGCACTGTTGATATTGCTGTTATTATGGGGGCACTGTGGATGATACGGTTAGGAGAGCACTGTTGATGTAGCTGTTATTATGGGGGCACTGTGGATGATACGGTTAGTAGAGCACTGTTGATATTGCTGTTATTATGGGGGCACTGTGGATGGTACGGTTAGGAGAGCACTGTTGATATTGCTGTTATTATGGGGGCACTGTGGATGATATGGTTAGGAGAGCACTGTTGATGTAGCTGTTATTATGGGGGCACTGTGGATGATACGGTTAGGAGAGCACTGTTGATATTGCTGTTATTATGGGGGCACTGTGGATGATACGGTTAGGAGAGCACTGTTGATATTGCTGTTATTATGGGGGCACTGTGGATGGTACGGTTAGGAGAGCACTGTTGATATTGCTGTTATTATGGGGGCACTGTGGATGGTACGGTTAGGAGAGCACTGTTGATATTGCTGTTATTATAGGGGCACTGTGGATGATACGGTTAGGAGAGCACTGTTGATATTGCTGTTATTATGGGGGCACTGTGGATGGTACGGTTAGGAGAGCACTGTTGATATTGCTGTTATTATGGGGGCACTGTGGATGATACGGTTAGGAGAGCACTGTTGATATTGCTGTTATTATGGGGGCACTGTGGATGATACGGTTAGGAGAGCACTGTTGATATTGCTGTTATTATGGGGGCACTGTGGATGATACGGTTAGGAGAGCACTGTTGATGTAGCTGTTATTATGGGGGCACTGTGGATGATACGGTTAGGAGAGCACTGTTGATATTGCTGTTATTATGGGGGCACTGTGGATGATACGGTTAGGAGAGCACTGTTGATATTGCTGTTATTATGGGGGCACTGTGGATGGTACGGTTAGGAGAGCACTGTTGATATTGCTGTTATTATGGGGGCACTGTGGATGATATGGTTAGGAGACCACTGTTGATATTGCTGTTATTATGGAGGCACTGTGGATGATACGGTTAGGAGAGCACTGTTGATATTGCTGTTATTATGGGGGCACTGTGGATGATACGGTTAGGAGAGCACTGTTGATGTAGCTGTTATTATGGGGGCACTGTGGATGGCACGGTTAGGAGAGCACTGTTGATATTGCTGTTATTATGGGGGCACTGTGGATGATACGGTTAGGAGAGCACTGTTGATATTGCTGTTATTATGGGGGCACTGTGGATGATACGGTTAGGAGAGCACTGTTGATATTGCTGTTATTATGGGGTCACTGTGGATGATACGGTTAGGAGAGCACTGTTGATGTAGCTGTTATTATGGGGGCACTGTGGATGATACGGTTAGGAGAGCACTGTTGATATTGCTGTTATTATGGGGGCACTGTGGATGATACGGTTAGGAGAGCATTGTTGATGTAGCTGTTATTATGGGGGCACTGTGGATGATACGGTTAGGAGAGCACTGTTGACGTAGCTGTTATTATGGGGGCACTGTGGATGATACGGTTAGGAGAGCACTGTTGATATTGCTGTTATTATGGGGGCACTGTGGATGATACGGTTAGGAGAGCACTGTTGATATTGCTGTTATTATGGGGGCACTGTGGATGATACGGTTAGGAGAGCACTGTTGATATTGCTGTTATTATGGGGGCACTGTGGATGATACGGTTAGGAGAGCACTGTTGATGTAGCTGTTATTATGGGGGCACTGTGGATGATACGGTTAGGAGAGCACTGTTGATATTGCTGTTATTATGGGGGCACTGTGGATGATACGGTTAGGAGAGCACTGTTGATGTAGCTGTTATTATGGGGGCACTGTGGATGATACGGTTAGGAGAGCACTGTTGATATTGCTGTTATTATGGGGGCACTGTGGATGATACGGTTAGGAGAGCATTGTTGATGTAGCTGTTATTATGGGGGCACTGTGGATGATACGGTTAGGAGAGCACTGTTGATGTAGCTGTTATTATGGGGGCACTGTGGATGATACGGTTAGGAGAGCACTGTTGATATTGCTGTTATTATGGGGGCACTGTGGATGATACGGTTAGGAGAGCACTGTTGATATTGCTGTTATTATGGGGGCACTGTGGATGATACGGTTAGGAGAGCACTGTTGATATTGCTGTTATTATGGGGGCACTGTGGATGATACGGTTAGGAGAGCACTGTTGATGTAGCTGTTATTATGGGGGCACTGTGGATGATACGGTTAGGAGAGCACTGTTGATATTGCTGTTATTATGGGGGCACTGTGGATGATACGGTTAGGAGACCATTGTTGATGTTGCTGTTATTATGGGGGCACTGTGGATGATACGGTTAGGAGAGCACTGTTGATGTAGCTGTTATTATGGGGGCACTGTGGATGATACGGTTAGGAGAGCACTGTTGATATTGCTGTTATTATGGGGGCACTGTGGATGATACGGTTAGGAGAGCACTGTTGATATTGCTGTTATTATGGGGGCACTGTGGATGATACGGTTAGGAGAGCACTGTTGATATTGCTGTTATTATGGGGGCACTGTGGATGATACGGTTAGGAGAGCACTGTTGATATTGCTGTTATTATGGGGACACTGTGGATGATACGGTTAGGAGAGCACTGTTGATATTGCTGTTATTATGGGGGCACTGTGGATGATACGGTTAGGAGAGCACTGTTGATGTAGCTGTTATTATGGGGGCACTGTGGATGATACGGTTAGGAGAGCACTGTTGATATTGCTGTTATTATGGGGGCACTGTGGATGATACGGTTAGGAGAGCACTGTTGATATTGCTGTTATTATGGGGGCACTGTGGATGATACGGTTAGGAGAGCACTGTTGATGTAGCTGTTATTATGGGGGCACTGTGGATGACACGGTTAGGAGAGCACTGTTGATATTGCGGTTATTATGGGGGCACTGTGGATGATACGGTTAGGAGAGCACTGTTGATATTGCTGTTATTATGGGGGCACTGTGGATGATACGGTTAGGAGAGCACTGTTGATGTAGCTGTTATTATGGGGGCACTGTGGATGATACGGTTAGGAGAGCACTGTTGATATTGCTGTTATTATGGGGGCACTGTGGATGATACTGTTAGGAGAGCACTGTTGATATTGCTGTTATTATGGGGGCACTGTGGATGATACAGTTAGGAGAGCACTGTTGTTATTGCTGGTATTATAGGGGCACTGTGGATGATACGGTTAGGAGAGCACTGTTGATATTGCTGTTATTATGGGGGCACTGTGGATGATACAGTTAGGAGAGCACTGTTGATATTGCTGTTATTATGGGGGCACTGTGGATGATACGGTTAGGAGAGCACTGTTGATATTGCTGTTATTATGGGGGCACTGTGGATGATACGGTTAGGAGAGCACTGTTGATATTGCTGTTATTATGGGGGCACTGTGGATGATACGTTTAGGAGAGCACTGTTGATATTGCTGTTATTATGGGGGCACTGTGGATGATGCGGTTAGGAGAGCACTGTTGATATTGCTGTTATTATGGGGGCACTGTGGATGATGCGGTTAGGAGAGCACTGTTGATATTGCTGTTATTATGGGGGCACTGTGGATGATACGGTTAGGAGAGCACTGTTGATATTGCTGTTATTATAGGGGCACTGTGGATGATACGGTTAGGAGAGCACTGTTGATATTGCTGTTATTATGGGGGCACTGTGGATGATACGGTTAGGAGAGCACTGTTGATATTGCTGTTATTATGGGGGCACTGTGGATGATACGGTTAGGAGAGCACTGTTGATATTGCTGTTATTATGGGGGCACTGTGGATGATACGGTTAGGAGAGCACTGTTGATAATGCTGTTATTATGGGGGCACTGTGGATGGTACGGTTAGGAGAGCACTGTTGATATTGCTGTTATTATGGGGGCACTGTGGATGATACGGTTAGGAGAGCACTGTTGATATTGCTGTTATTATGGGGGCACTGTGGATGATACGGTTAGGAGAGCACTGTTGATATTGCTGTTATTATGGGGGCACTGTGGATGGTACGGTTAGGAGAGCACTGTTGATATTGCTGTTATTATGGGGGCACTGTGGATGATACGGTTAGGAGAGCACTGTTGATATTGCTGTTATTATGGGGGCACTGTGGATGATACGGTTAGGAGAGCACTGTTGATATTGCTGTTATTATGGGGGCACTGTGGATGATACGGTTAGGAGAGCACTGTTGATGTAGCTGTTATTATGGGGGCACTGTGGATGATACGGTTAGTAGAGCACTGTTGATATTGCTGTTATTATGGGGGCACTGTGGATGATACGGTTAGGAGAGCACTGTTGATATTGCTGTTATTATGGGGGCACTGTGGATGGTACGGTTAGGAGAGCACTGTTGATATTGCTGTTATTATGGGGGCACTGTGGATGATACGGTTAGGAGAGCACTGTTGATGTAGCTGTTATTATGGGGGCACTGTGGATGATACGGTTAGGAGAGCACTGTTGATATTGCTGTTATTATGGGGGCACTGTGGATGATACGGTTAGGAGAGCACTGTTGATATTGCTGTTATTATGGGGGCACTGTGGATGGTACGGTTAGGAGAGCACTGTTGATATTGCTGTTATTATGGGGGCACTGTGGATGGTACGGTTAGGAGAGCACTGTTGATATTGCTGTTATTATAGGGGCACTGTGGATGATACGGTTAGGAGAGCACTGTTGATATTGCTGTTATTATGGGGGCACTGTGGATGGTACGGTTAGGAGAGCACTGTTGATATTGCTGTTATTATGGGGGCACTGTGGATGATACGGTTAGGAGATCACTGTTGATATTGCTGTTATTATGGGGGCACTGTGGATGATACGGTTAGGAGAGCACTGTTGATATTGCTGTTATTATGGGGGCACTGTGGATGATACGGTTAGGAGAGCACTGTTGATGTAGCTGTTATTATGGGGGCACTGTGGATGATACGGTTAGGAGAGCACTGTTGATATTGCTGTTATTATGGGGGCACTGTGGATGATACGGTTAGGAGAGCACTGTTGATATTGCTGTTATTATGGGGGCACTGTGGATGGTACGGTTAGGAGAGCACTGTTGATATTGCTGTTATTATGGGGGCACTGTGGATGATATGGTTAGGAGACCACTGTTGATATTGCTGTTATTATGGGGGCACTGTGGATGATACGGTTAGGAGAGCACTGTTGATATTGCTGTTATTATGGGGGCACTGTGGATGATACGGTTAGGAGAGCACTGTTGATGTAGCTGTTATTATGGGGGCACTGTGGATGATACGGTTAGGAGAGCACTGTTGATATTGCTGTTATTATGGGGGCACTGTGGATGATACTGTTAGGAGAGCACTGTTGATATTGCTGTTATTATGGGGGCACTGTGGATGATAC
Organism: Phyllobates terribilis; assembly: GCF_046119375.1. NCBI lineage: Eukaryota > Metazoa > Chordata > Amphibia > Anura > Dendrobatidae > Phyllobates > Phyllobates terribilis. The sequence continues at coordinate 144,991,368 of NW_027362767.1, forward strand.
AGTTAGGAGAGCACTGTTGTTATTGCTGGTATTATAGGGGCACTGTGGATGATACGGTTAGGAGAGCACTGTTGATATTGCTGTTATTATGGGGGCACTGTGGATGATACAGTTAGGAGAGCACTGTTGATATTGCTGTTATTATGGGGGCACTGTGGATGATACGGTTAGGAGAGCACTGTTGATATTGCTGTTATTATGGGGGCACTGTGGATGATACGGTTAGGAGAGCACTGTTGATATTGCTGTTATTATGGGGGCACTGTGGATGATACGGTTAGGAGAGCACTGTTGATATTGCTGTTATTATGGGGGCACTGTGGATGAGACGGTTAGGAGAGCACTGTTGATATTGCTGTTATTATGGGGGCACTGTGGATGAGACGGTTAGGAGAGCACTGTTGATATTGCTGTTATTATGGGGGCACTGTGGATGAGACGGTTAGGAGAGCACTGTTGATATTGCTGTTATTATGGGGGCACTGTGGATGATACGGTTAAGAGAGCACTGTTGATATTGCTGTTATTATAGGGGCACTGTGGATGATACGGTTAGGAGAGCACTGTTGATATTGCTGTTATTATGGGGGCACTGTGGATGATACGGTTAGGAGAGCACTGTTGATATTGCTGTTATTATGGGGGCACTGTGGATGATACGGTTAGGAGAGCACTGTTGATATTGCTGTTATTATGGGGGCACTGTGGATGATACGGTTAGGAGAGCACTGTTGATATTGCTGTTATTATGGGGGCACTGTGGATGGTACGGTTAGGAGAGCACTGTTGATATTGCTGTTATTATGGGGGCACTGTGGATGATACGGTTAGGAGAGCACTGTTGATATTGCTGTTATTATGGGGGCACTGTGGATGATACGGTTAGGAGAGCACTGTTGATATTGCTGTTATTATGGGGGCACTGTGGATGATACGGTTAGGAGAGCACTGTTGATATTGCTGTTATTATGGGGGCACTGTGGATGATACGGTTAGGAGAACACTGTTGATATTGCTGTTATTATGGGGGCACTGTGGATGGTACGGTTAGGAGAGCACTGTTGATATTGCTGTTATTATGGGGGCACTGTGGATGGTACGGTTAGGAGAGCACTGTTGATATTGCTGTTATTATAGGGGCACTGTGGATGATACGGTTAGGAGAGCACTGTTGATATTGCTGTTATTATGGGGGCACTGTGGATGGTACGGTTAGGAGAGCACTGTTGATATTGCTGTTATTATGGGGGCACTGTGGATGATACGGTTAGGAGATCACTGTTGATATTGCTGTTATTATGGGGGCACTGTGGATGATACGGTTAGGAGAGCACTGTTGATATTGCTGTTATTATGGGGGCACTGTGGATGATACGGTTAGGAGAGCACTGTTGATGTAGCTGTTATTATGGGGGCACTGTGGATGATACGGTTAGGAGAGCACTGTTGATATTGCTGTTATTATGGGGGCACTGTGGATGATACGGTTAGGAGAGCACTGTTGATATTGCTGTTATTATGGGGGCACTGTGGATGGTACGGTTAGGAGAGCACTGTTGATATTGCTGTTATTATGGGGGCACTGTGGATGATATGGTTAGGAGACCACTGTTGATATTGCTGTTATTATGGGGGCACTGTGGATGATACGGTTAGGAGAGCACTGTTGATATTGCTGTTATTATGGGGGCACTGTGAATGATACGGTTAGGAGAGCACTGTTGATGTAGCTGTTATTATGGGGGCACTGTGGATGATACGGTTAGGAGAGCACTGTTGATATTGCTGTTATTATGGGGGCACTGTGGATGATACTGTTAGGAGAGCACTGTTGATATTGCTGTTATTATGGGGGCACTGTGGATGATACAGTTAGGAGAGCACTGTTGTTATTGCTGGTATTATAGGGGCACTGTGGATGATACGGTTAGGAGAGCACTGTTGATATTGCTGTTATTATGGGGGCACTGTGGATGATACAGTTAGGAGAGCACTGTTGATATTGCTGTTATTATGGGGGCACTGTGGATGATACGGTTAGGAGAGCACTGTTGATATTGCTGTTATTATGGGGGCACTGTGGATGATACGGTTAGGAGAGCACTGTTGATATTGCTGTTATTATGGGGGCACTGTGGATGATACGGTTAGGAGAGCACTGTTGATATTGCTGTTATTATGGGGGCACTGTGGATGATACGGTTAGGAGAGCACTGTTGATATTGCTGTTATTATGGGGGCACTGTGGATGAGACGGTTAGGAGAGCACTGTTGATATTGCTGTTATTATGGGGGCACTGTGGATGAGACGGTTAGGAGAGCACTGTTGATATTGCCGTTATTATGGGGGCACTGTGGATGATACGGTTAAGAGAGCACTGTTGATATTGCTGTTATTATAGGGGCACTGTGGATGATACGGTTAGGAGAGCACTGTTGATATTGCTGTTATTATGGGGGCACTGTGGATGATACGGTTAGGAGAGCACTGTTGATATTGCTGTTATTATGGGGGCACTGTGGATGATACGGTTAGGAGAGCACTGTTGATATTGCTGTTATTATGGGGGCACTGTGGATGATACGGTTAGGAGAGCACTGTTGATATTGCTGTTATTATGGGGGCACTGTGGATGGTACGGTTAGGAGAGCACTGTTGATATTGCTGTTATTATGGGGGCACTGTGGATGATACGGTTAGGAGAGCACTGTTGATATTGCTGTTGTTATGGGGGCACTGTGGATGATACGGTTAGGAGAGCACTGTTGATATTGCTGTTATTATGGGGGCACTGTGGATGATACGGTTAGGAGAGCACTGTTGATGTAGCTGTTATTATGGGGGCACTGTGGATGATACGGTTAGTAGAGCACTGTTGATATTGCTGTTATTATGGGGGCACTGTGGATGATACGGTTAGGAGAGCACTGTTGATATTGCTGTTATTATGGGGGCACTGTGGATGGTACGGTTAGGAGAGCACTGTTGATATTGCTGTTATTATGGGGGCACTGTGGATGATACGGTTAGGAGAGCACTGTTGATATTGCTGTTATTATGGGGGCACTGTGGATGGTACGGTTAGGAGAGCACTGTTGATATTGCTGTTATTATGGGGGCACTGTGGATGGTACGGTTAGGAGAGCACTGTTGATATTGCTGTTATTATAGGGGCACTGTGGATGATACGGTTAGGAGAGCACTGTTGATATTGCTGTTATTATGGGGGCACTGTGGATGATACGGTTAGGAGAGCACTGTTGATATTGCTGTTATTATGGGGGCACTGTGGATGATACGGTTAGGAGAGCACTGTTGATATTGCTGTTATTATGGGGGCACTGTGGATGATACGGTTAGGAGAGCACTGTTGATATTGCTGTTATTATGGGGGCACTGTGGATGATACGGTTAGGAGAGCACTGTTGATGTAGCTGTTATTATGGGGGCACTGTGGATGATACGGTTAGGAGAGCACTGTTGATATTGCTGTTATTATAGGGGCACTGTGGATGGTACGGTTAGGAGAGCACTGTTGATATTGCTGTTATTATGGGGGCACTGTGGATGATATGGTTAGGAGACCACTGTTGATATTGCTGTTATTATGGAGGCACTGTGGATGATACGGTTAGGAGAGCACTGTTGATATTGCTGTTATTATGGGGGCACTGTGGATGATACGGTTAGGAGAGCACTGTTGATGTAGCTGTTATTATGGGGGCACTGTGGATGGCACGGTTAGGAGAGCACTGTTGATATTGCTGTTATTATGGGGGCACTGTGGATGATACGGTTAGGAGAGCACTGTTGATATTGCTGTTATTATGGGGGCACTGTGGATGATACGGTTAGGAGAGCACTGTTGATATTGCTGTTATTATGGGGTCACTGTGGATGATACGGTTAGGAGAGCACTGTTGATGTAGCTGTTATTATGGGGGCACTGTGGATGATACGGTTAGGAGAGCACTGTTGATATTGCTGTTATTATGGGGGCACTGTGGATGATACGGTTAGGAGAGCATTGTTGATGTAGGTGTTATTATGGGGGCACTGTGGATGATACGGTTAGGAGAGCACTGTTGATGTAGCTGTTATTATGGGGGCACTGTGGATGATACGGTTAGGAGAGCACTGTTGATATTGCTGTTATTATGGGGGCACTGTGGATGATACGGTTAGGAGAGCACTGTTGATATTGCTGTTATTATGGGGGCACTGTGGATGATACGGTTAGGAGAGCACTGTTGATATTGCTGTTATTATGGGGGCACTGTGGATGATACGGTTAGGAGAGCACTGTTGATGTAGCTGTTATTATGGGGGCACTGTGGATGATACGGTTAGGAGAGCACTGTTGATATTGCTGTTATTATGGGGGCACTGTGGATGATACGGTTAGGAGAGCATTGTTGATGTAGCTGTTATTATGGGGGCACTGTGGATGATACGGTTAGGAGAGCACTGTTGATGTAGCTGTTATTATGGGGGCACTGTGGATGATACGGTTAGGAGAGCACTGTTGATATTGCTGTTATTATGGGGGCACTGTGGATGATACGGTTAGGAGAGCACTGTTGATATTGCTGTTATTATGGGGGCACTGTGGATGATACGGTTAGGAGAGCACTGTTGATATTGCTGTTATTATGGGGGCACTGTGGATGATACGGTTAGGAGAGCACTGTTGATATTGCTGTTATTATGGGGACACTGTGGATGATACGGTTAGGAGAGCACTGTTGATATTGCTGTTATTATGGGGGCACTGTGGATGATACGGTTAGGAGAGCACTGTTGATGTAGCTGTTATTATGGGGGCACTGTGGATGATACGGTTAGGAGAGCACTGTTGATATTGCTGTTATTATGGGGGCACTGTGGATGATACGGTTAGGAGAGCACTGTTGATATTGCTGTTATTATGGGGGCACTGTGGATGATACGGTTAGGAGAGCACTGTTGATGTAGCTGTTATTATGGGGGCACTGTGGATGACACGGTTAGGAGAGCACTGTTGATATTGCGGTTATTATGGGGGCACTGTGGATGATACGGTTAGGAGAGCACTGTTGATATTGCTGTTATTATGGGGGCACTGTGGATGATACGGTTAGGAGAGCACTGTTGATGTAGCTGTTATTATGGGGGCACTGTGGATGATACGGTTAGGAGAGCACTGTTGATATTGCTGTTATTATGGGGGCACTGTGGATGATACTGTTAGGGGAGCACTGTTGATATTGCTGTTATTATGGGGGCACTGTGGATGATACAGTTAGGAGAGCACTGTTGTTATTGCTGGTATTATAGGGGCACTGTGGATGATACGGTTAGGAGAGCACTGTTGATATTGCTGTTATTATGGGGGCACTGTGGATGATACAGTTAGGAGAGCACTGTTGATATTGCTGTTATTATGGGGGCACTGTGGATGATACGGTTAGGAGAGCACTGTTGATATTGCTGTTATTATGGGGGCACTGTGGATGATACGGTTAGGAGAGCACTGTTGATATTGCTGTTATTATGGGGGCAATGTGGATGATACGGTTAGGAGAGCACTGTTGATATTGCTGTTATTATGGGGGCACTGTGGATGATACGGTTAGGAGAGCACTGTTGATATTGCTGTTATTATGGGGGCACTGTGGATGAGACGGTTAGGAGAGCACTGTTGATATTGCTGTTATTATGGGGGCACTGTGGATGAGACGGTTAGGAGAGCACTGTTGATATTGCTGTTATTATGGGGGCACTGTGGATGATACGGTTAAGAGAGCACTGTTGATATTGCTGTTATTATGGGGGCACTGTGGATGATACGGTTAGGAGAGCACTGTTGATATTGCTGTTATTATGGGGGCACTGTGGATGATACGGTTAGGAGAGCACTGTTGATATTGCTGTTATTATGGGGGCACTGTGGATGATACGGTTAGGAGAGCACTGTTGATATTGCTGTTATTATGGGGGCACTGTGGATGATACGGTTAGGAGAGCACTGTTGATATTGCTGTTATTATGGGGGCACTGTGGATGGTACGGTTAGGAGAGCACTGTTGATATTGCTGTTATTATGGGGGCACTGTGGATGATACGGTTAGGAGAGCACTGTTGATGTAGCTGTTATTATGGGGGCACTGTGGATGATACGGTTAGTACAGCACTGTTGATATTGCTGTTATTATGGGGGCACTGTGGATGATACGGTTAGGAGAGCACTGTTGATATTGCTGTTATTATGGGGGCACTGTGGATGGTACGGTTAGGAGAGCACTGTTGATATTGCTGTTATTATGGGGGCACTGTGGATGATATGGTTAGGAGAGCACTGTTGATGTAGCTGTTATTATGGGGGCACTGTGGATGATACGGTTAGGAGAGCACTGTTGATATTGCTGTTATTATGGGGGCACTGTGGATGATACGGTTAGGAGAGCACTGTTGATATTGCTGTTATTATGGGGGCACTGTGGATGGTACGGTTAGGAGAGCACTGTTGATATTGCTGTTATTATGGGGGCCCTGTGGATGGTACGGTTAGTAGAGCACTGTTGATATTGCTGTTATTATAGGGGCACTGTGGATGATACGGTTAGGAGAGCACTGTTGATATTGCTGTTATTATGGGGGCACTGTGGATGGTACGGTTAGGAGAGCACTGTTGATATTGCTGTTATTATGGGGGCACTGTGGATGATACGGTTAGGAGAGCACTGTTGATATTGCTGTTATTATGGGGGCACTGTGGATGATACGGTTAGGAGAGCACTGTTGATATTGCTGTTATTATGGGGGCACTGTGGATGATACGGTTAGGAGAGCACTGTTGATGTAGCTGTTATTATGGGGGCACTGTGGATGATACGGTTAGGAGAGCACTGTTGATATTGCTGTTATTATGGGGGCACTGTGGATGATACGGTTAGGAGAGCACTGTTGATATTGCTGTTATTATGGGGGCACTGTGGATGGTACGGTTAGGAGAGCACTGTTGATATTGCTGTTATTATGGGGGCACTGTGGATGATATGGTTAGGAGACCACTGTTGATATTGCTGTTATTATGGAGGCACTGTGGATGATACGGTTAGGAGAGCACTGTTGATATTGCTGTTATTATGGGGGCACTGTGGATGATACGGTTAGGAGAGCACTGTTGATGTAGCTGTTATTATGGGGGCACTGTGGATGGCACGGTTAGGAGAGCACTGTTGATATTGCTGTTATTATGGGGGCACTGTGGATGATACGGTTAGGAGAGCACTGTTGATATTGCTGTTATTATGGGGGCACTGTGGATGATACGGTTAGGAGAGCACTGTTGATATTGCTGTTATTATGGGGTCACTGTGGATGATACGGTTAGGAGAGCACTGTTGATGTAGCTGTTATTATGGGGGCACTGTGGATGATACGGTTAGGAGAGCACTGTTGATATTGCTGTTATTATGGGGGCACTGTGGATGATACGGTTAGGAGAGCATTGTTGATGTAGCTGTTATTATGGGGGCACTGTGGATGATACGGTTAGGAGAGCACTGTTGATGTAGCTGTTATTATGGGGGCACTGTGGATGATACGGTTAGGAGAGCACTGTTGATATTGCTATTATTATGGGGGCACTGTGGATGATACGGTTAGGAGAGCACTGTTGATATTGCTGTTATTATGGGGGCACTGTGGATGATACGGTTAGGAGAGCACTGTTGATATTGCTGTTATTATGGGGGCACTGTGGATGATACGGTTAGGAGAGCACTGTTGATGTAGCTGTTATTATGGGGGCACTGTGGATGATACGGTTAGGAGAGCACTGTTGATATTGCTGTTATTATGGGGGCACTGTGGATGATACGGTTAGGAGAGCATTGTTGATGTAGCTGTTATTATGGGGGCACTGTGGATGATACGGTTAGGAGAGCACTGTTGATGTAGCTGTTATTATGGGGGCACTGTGGATGATACGGTTAGGAGAGCACTGTTGATATTGCTGTTATTATGGGGGCACTGTGGATGATACGGTTAGGAGAGCACTGTTGATATTGCTGTTATTATGGGGGCACTGTGGATGATACGGTTAGGAGAGCACTGTTGATATTGCTGTTATTATGGGGACACTGTGGATGATACGGTTAGGAGAGCACTGTTGATATTGCTGTTATTATGGGGGCACTGTGGATGATACGGTTAGGAGAGCACTGTTGATGTAGCTGTTATTATGGGGGCACTGTGGATGATACGGTTAGGAGAGCACTGTTGATATTGCTGTTATTATGGGGGCACTGTGGATGATACGGTTAGGAGAGCATTGTTGATGTAGCTGTTATTATGGGGGCACTGTGGATGATACGGTTAGGAGAGCACTGTTGATGTAGCTGTTATTATGGGGGCACTGTGGATGATACGGTTAGGAGAGCACTGTTGATATTGCTGTTATTATGGGGGCACTGTGGATGATACGGTTAGGAGAGCACTGTTGATATTGCTGTTATTATGGGGGCACTGTGGATGATACGGTTAGGAGAGCACTGTTGATATTGCTGTTATTATGGGGGCACTGTGGATGATACGGTTAGGAGAGCACTGTTGATGTAGCTGTTATTATGGGGGCACTGTGGATGATACGGTTAGGAGAGCACTGTTGATATTGCTGTTATTATGGGGGCACTGTGGATGATACGGTTAGGAGAGCATTGTTGATGTAGCTGTTATTATGGGGGCACTGTGGATGATACGGTTAGGAGAGCACTGTTGATGTAGCTGTTATTATGGGGGCACTGTGGATGATACGGTTAGGAGAGCACTGTTGATATTGCTGTTATTATGGGGGCACTGTGGATGATACGGTTAGGAGAGCACTGTTGATATTGCTGTTATTATGGGGGCACTGTGGATGATACGGTTAGGAGAGCACTGTTGATATTGCTGTTATTATGGGGGCACTGTGGATGATACGGTTAGGAGAGCACTGTTGATATTGCTGTTATTATGGGGACACTGTGGATGATACGGTTAGGAGAGCACTGTTGATATTGCTGTTATTATGGGGGCACTGTGGATGATACGGTTAGGAGAGCACTGTTGATGTAGCTGTTATTATGGGGGCACTGTGGATGATACGGTTAGGAGAGCACTGTTGATATTGCTGTTATTATGGGGGCACTGTGGATGATACGGTTAGGAGAGCATTGTTGATGTAGCTGTTATTATGGGGGCACTGTGGATGATACGGTTAGGAGAGCACTGTTGATGTAGCTGTTATTATGGGGGCACTGTGGATGATACGGTTAGGAGAGCACTGTTGATATTGCTGTTATTATGGGGGCACTGTGGATGATACGGTTAGGAGAGCACTGTCGATATTGCTGTTATTATGGGGGCACTGTGGATGATACGGTTAGGAGAGCACTGTTGATATTGCTGTTATTATGGGGGCACTGTGAATGCTATTTGTTATTGTGTAGACACTGGATGTTGCTGCTCTTTATGGCCATGGCCCCACTATCAGTATTTGGTCAGTATTGGGTCAGTATTTCTTCTCAGGAGTGGGAAACAAAACCAGGAGTGGGTGATAAATGCAGAATTGGTGACTTGTTTCTATTATACCTTTTCTCTGATTGTTCCTCACCTGGTTTTGTCTTCCACTCCTGAGAAAAAATACTGACCAAATACTGATAGTGGAGCCGTGGCCTAAGAATAAAAATATTCCCTTTTTTTCCAGGGAGTAAGTAAGACGTTCTTGCTCCTTAATGTGGTGATGAGTAAAACACGCAGACTTGGACAAGTGATCAACTGCATTGTTTTCTCATTAGACCGGGGGCTCAGACAGTCAGGTCTTAGACTATAAGCGAGGAACGTCCAGAATCACAGGAAAGTTCATTCTCCGGACACAAAATGCATTGTAGGCCTCAACCAGACCAGACAATAACAGGTTACCTATAGCAGGGTTCCCCAACTCCAGTCCTCAAGGCCCATCAACAGGTCATGTTTTCAGGATTTCCTTAGTATTACACAGGTGATAATTCCATCACCTGCACAGGCAATAATTCCATCACCTGTGCAATACTAAGGAAATCCTGAAAACATGACCTGTTGGTGGGCCTTGAGGACTGGAGTTGGGGAACCCTGACCTATAGCAACCAATCAGATCACTCTTCTCTTGTGTATGTAAACGTCACTGACAACATGAAAGCTGCAAGCTAATTGGCTGTTCTTGAACTGAAGGCCTCTGTACAATTTGATGAGGACGTCTGTCTTCTCATTTCACTCGATGGTTTTCAAAGTGCCTCAGATTCTTTACCTATTTGAATAAAAACTGAGTGTTTTTTATCTGTTTTATGATTTTGTGTTTTTCATCTACTTTTTGGTAGAAGTAAATGTTTTCCTATAATGTCATCTGCTTGAGTTCCCCCAGGAAAATGGGGGATTTCCTCAATCTCAGTTGTACCCCTATGGGGACCCAACCTTCAGTGGGCCCCCCTTACTTCAGGTGTTCCTCTATATGTGCCTCAACCTCAAGTGTTTCCCATTCAGTGACTAACCCAATTATTTGATTACATTTTCCTCAACCTCGGCTTTTCCCCCATAAATACCTGAACCTCAGATGTTCCTCCATATTTCCCTAACATTGGGCATTACCTCATAAGTTTCTCAACCTCAGATGTTGCACCAAATGTGCTTAAATCTGAGGTGTCCCCCATAAGTTCCTCAACCTCGGATGTTCTCCCATAAACACCTCAACCTCAGATGTTCCTTCATAAATTCCTAAACCTCACATATTTCACCCATAATGGCCTCAACTTCACATGAGCCTCCATAAGTTCCTCAATCCTCACGTTTCCCCATAATTTCCTCAACCTCACTGTTAAGAATACACAGCCGGGGGATGTCACACAGATCCCACAACTGTCACCACTTTGTCACAGATGACACCAGAGAGATTACAGAGATCTCACTGCAGCCACCGGTTGCCAAGGGAACACAACTCCGCTGCCTCCAATCGTCAGGACAATTATGCAATTGGCGGACGAGTGATGGATAAGGCCGCAGCTACTTCCCCTACTAGGCCGGTTATTGGGGAACTAACAGTGAGCGTATGGTATATACACCTCCCATTCCAATGCATGGAATATATGTACAGACCCCTTGTACAGTTTCTGCCAGCTCTGCAATAACAAAAGAACTAGTAGCTGCCACCACCAATCGTTTATACAGTCCAATTGGACACTAGTTACAGGTATCGTATGGCTTCAGGGGTGCGTTTAAAGAGCAAGAGAAACAGAGCTATTACATTTTATACATTTAATCCAGAAAGATAGCCAGTGTTTATACAAAATATACAAGATGATAAGAAATGGGAACAAACAATACGGTATATACAATTACATAAAATAAAAAAAGAATAACGAAAGAGAATAACTAAACCTCATATCATGGAAATTGCTCAGAGCTTAGCGGAGGGAGGGAATCCAGGAAAACGGTCAGAACCTACAGCAAGCTGCACCTTCCAAGAACTAACAAATGACCCAGACCCAAATACTGTTTTGTATTAGCTCAGGCTTACTCCCACATACCTTCCCTTGATGAGTTCATGTGGGGGCGGATTGTGGGATGTGCTGGGTCTGTTAGAATTTTATGATAGCCCTAAGGATATCTTTGTCCCTGAAGTTTTCGGGCAGTAGATATTGGTATCTTATTTCTTATCATGATTTTATTGTTACATAGAGATCAAACATGGCCTGGTTCGTATAATCTATCGGATGTGAGTGAATGCGTTCTTTTGGTCCCTTCGCTATGACGCCGGAAATCTATATCCCAAAAATATCGGATCAATACAAAACCCCAATATTCTTATCTGGACAATGGAGACACAAGGTCAGGACCACTCTCCGATAAAACCTTTGAACCCAGGATGCTTCTTCCTTGGAACCAAGGCAGCATCTGCAATTCTCCTCTCCTGTGTAAACAGATCTCAAAGTTTACAATCTTTTCCCCAGCAGATATCCTCATTTTATCACCTGTCCATGGCAGGAGGTCTCTGCTTCAAATGTTGGTTTCTCTCTCCCTAATGTTTGGTTTCTCTCTCCCTAAGTTCAGATAGGGGCGAGACCGGTTACATGAATTCGTTGGAATCCTGGGGGAACCGTTATTCTGGGCGACCATAGGCTGCAGCTTCTCTCAGGCACATGACACATTCAACTACTGACCAGACACATCTGACAAGAGTCCTCATAAACGGTAGAACAGTAACATTTACTGAGGCACGGCCAGTGCAATGTAAATGTCTCTTTGACCAACAGGCTCCAGTATTAACAGTACAGTCTCCTTTGCAGCACAGCAATACACAGTCTATTATCCTGTAGCACAGTACAGTACAGTTTTAATGCATACACACCTACAGACTTTTCCTTCACAAGGACTCAATTGTACACAGCATTCTTTATCCTGCATGGAGATGGAGGGTGGAGGGTCTGATGAGGGAGCTGATTCCTATGATAGGATTCCTTCCAGTCCTTATCTTCCTGCCCAATAATACTCTGCACTGTTAGCTCAGAGAGTCTAACTGACCTTTGTTTAGCTTCCCTCCTGACCTGAATTCTATTCCCTTGCCTTCTGTGAGATACAGATCATAAGCCACCTTTCTCTTCGGCTCCAGACAGACAGTAAACAACTTCCCCACAATCCCCCTGGGGCTCTGCTAAAACACTCCATGTCTCCTGTGACTGTGTTAACCCCTATAGTTGCTGGATGCTTCTGGAGCACAACATTCCCTGTCTCCTGTGCTTGTGTTACTTCTAATAGTTGTTGAATGCTTTTAAAGCAACAGCACTACTTCTGCATGTCACACTCTTCCTTCGTTTTTGAATGTCGTCCTCGACATTCATCTTAATTGGTCAATCTGACAAATTTTGAGACAGTGGTGAAAGTTGGATAGCTTTATATACAAATTGGCATTGTCAAATTTGTATAACGCTCATAAACATTGATAACAACCTATTCTTACAACATTTTTCTTGTAGGATGCCTGTAAGAAATAAACAATTAACACCATTAAAACAATCAGCATCTCTTCAGCTGGAGCTTTTCGCACATCTTCAACCATCTCTCTCTCTCTATGCTTTAACAGTTCTTTGTTTCTACAAAGTCTTTTAGGGAAAAGCATGAAAACAAGTCTTTACACTAGTTAACATCTTCCATACTGCCTCTCGGTGGTAAATACCACTCAAGTAGGCTTACCTGGTCCGCAGGTTGAGATACCTGTTTCTAGTCTACAGTCCTTGGCACTTGACTCGGTTCACCAAGTGTCTCATACGTCAGCATCATGGGCCTCCTCACTTCTCGAGTCGACATTCTCCTGGTGGGTTGTTCCTCAGATACGACGGGTTCTTTGGTCACAGGAGTTTCTCCTCTGCACTCATTTCCTGTGCTTCCTCAGATGCTCTTGGAGCTGCCTCTGTAAGTTCCTGTACTTCTCCTGAGTCACCTGTTTCCACACGGTCTGGTAATTCCGCTCCTCCTGAGCGTCGATCGGTCTCTTCAGGGACCGGTGTTCGATCATCAGATCTAAATTGGACTTCATTTGTACTCCTTGATACGAACTCTGGAGCCTCAGGACTTAGTTCACTCTCCTGAGGATGGTACATCCCTCTCCTTGCCGGTCCGAGAAATACAACGGTGTGTTCTTCTCCATCGGAACTTTTAAGGTCACTATCCACCTCCGGAGCTTCAGTCTGTAGTGGTCCCTTAGTCGATCTCGGACGATGTCAGTCTACTTCTGGGAAGTCTTGTTGTGGTGGGAGATAATCACAGGGTAGTAGTAAATTCCGATGGACTATTCTGCTTTTCTAGTCTCCCGTTTCCAACTGGATTTCATACACTGGGCTGTCATCAGCTTTCTTCCTTACGACCATATACAACTTGTCTTCCCAGTACGAACTAAGTTTTCCTGGACCGCCTTTCTCACGTACGTTCTTGACTAGCACCCGGCTTCCCGATGCCAATTTTGCTCCATAACATTTTCGATCATAGTACTCCTTACTCTTGCTCTGTCCTTGTGTAACCACTTAGGACGCTATGTTGTATGCCTCTGCCATCCGTTCCTTCCATTTCCGAAACGTACTCTGGATACGTTCTGTAAGTCTCTGACACCGGAGTATTGAACATGATGTCAATTGGCAGTCTTGGCGATCGTCCATACAATAGAACAAAGGGTGAGTAACCCGTTGCATCGCTCTTTGTACAGTTATAGGCATGTACCACTTTTGACAGAGAACTCTTCCAGTCTTTCTTCTCATCAGCTGTTAAAGTGCGCAACATCGACAATATTGTCCGGTTAAAAAGTTCCACTTGTCCATTACCCTCTGGGTGATAGGGCATTGTGTGGGATCTCTGAATTCTACAGTACTTTCCTAGCTTGGCAAAGAACTGGTTCTCAAATTCTCTTCCTTGGTCATAGTGTTACCTCATAGGGAACCCAAACCTCAAAGCAACATCATTGAAGATCTTCTCTGCCGCTGTTCGACCCGAGTTATTGGTGGTGGCATATGCTTAAGCAAATCGAGTGAAATGGTCCATCACCACCAAGATGTATTCGTAACCACCCTTGCACATCTCGAGATGTAGAAAGTCTATTGAGACCATCTCAAACGGATACGTAGTTTGGATGTTGCCCATAGGTGCCCGGATTAATTTGTTGGGACATTTATCTTTCAGGCACCCATACTCCCTGGTCACGTACCTCTCAATATCTCTCTACATGTACAGCCAGAAGAAACATTCACGGATCAAGTTTGCTGTCCTTTCCACTCCCAGGTGTCCCATGTTTTCATGGAGTTCTTTGAAGACCAACCTACGGAATACTCTGAGTAGTACCAACTGCCGGTTTTGTCCTCCTTTACGATACAGGATACCGTATTCATTGAGGTAGAGCTTTGTCCATTCTTTAATTAAAACAAATAGTACTGGTGACTCATTGTCTCTCTCCCGTTTACTTGGAAACCGATTTTGGTCCATATAAAGTAGTATTCTACCAATTATCTGATCTTCTAGTTGTGCTCTAGGGATTTTCCCTTTTGGTAGTTGTTGAATAGACAGGGGGTGATCTTTTTCTCTCTCTTTTCTGGTCGTTTCCACCGTCAACGGACATCACAATGGGGTGTCTTCCTCCTGATAAGCATGTATTGCTTGGGTAGTGCTCTCAGTAGCTTCCAGACTGACTTCCTCCGAGCATTCTTGCATGAACTCCTCAGGCTCTAGTGGCATTCTCGACAATCCATCAGCATCTGCATGCATTTTCCTGGCCTGTACTTGATGCTGAAATTGAAGTCAGCTAGTTCAGCGACCCATCTCTGACCCGTTGCATTCAGTTTGGATGTAGCAAGGACAAAGGTCAAAGGTTTGTTGTCAGTGTATTCTTTAAACTCTTTGCTGTAGTAGAGATAATCTCTAAATTATTCACAGATAGCCCATTTCAATGCCAGGAACTCCAATTTTCTGGAATGTAGATGGTAATTCTTATCGGCGTCTGTCAAAGTTCTAGAACCGTAACCGATGACTCTCAATTGCGATGACTCAATTGCGTCACAATGAAGGACAAATGGTAAATTGAAATCAGGATATCCCAAGATGGGTGGTTTTACCAGGTAGTCTACTAGTTCTTTCAATACCTCCAGGTGGTCTGCTGTCCAGAGAATGGGCTGTTGGAATGAAACGGTGTTGTTTCTTTTAAGCCCGGTCCTACCCGTGTTCTTCTTCTTCTCCGTGGGTGTTGTCGTCTCTGTCATCCCCCCCAAGAGGAGGTATAGTGGGGCGGCAATCCTGGAGAAGTTCCGAATGTAAGTACGATAGTAGAGAGGAATCCTAATATCAGCCTCAACTCCCCGATGGTAGAGGACCGCTTGCCTTTTAAGGCCATTACCGGAGCGAATTCTGCTGGGTCCATGGCATATCCTTCTCCGGACACAATTTTCCCTAGAAACCGAACTTGCCTTTTGAACAGTTCACACTTATTTTGGGTCAACTTAACTACGTGTTGTTGATACCGTTGTAATACAGTCTTCACGTGTTCAACATGCTCTGGAAAGGTTTGGCTGTGTACCACATTGTCATCCAAGTACGGCTGGCAGATATCGTCCCTCAATACTTCTAAACATGTCTCTATGCTCCTCTGGAATTCTGCTGGAGCTGAACTGAGCCCAAACGGTATGCGGATCCACTCATGTAATCCCCATGGTGTGATGAATGCTGTCAAGGGTCTACTGGACTCTTCGACAAACCCTCGGTGGTATGCCTTACCCTGATCGAGGACAGAGAGCCAGGTACTTCCTGATAGGCTAGCCAGCATATCTTGGATCTTTGGTATCGGGTGTCGATCAGGTACTGACGTTCAGTTTAGTTCCTGTGAATCACAACAGAGTCTCAACGTACCGTCCTTCTTCCTAATACAGACAATAGGAGGGGAATAAGACAACTTCGACTTTTGGACCCAGCCTCTGTTGATTAGATCTTGTCAATACTCTTTCACTTCGGGGTGTAATGGTTTTGGCACAGACATGTAACTTCTGGAGTCGTGTCTTTCAAATTGATTTTCAAATGCAACGATGGGATGCAGCTTATATTAGAGTCATCTTTGAAGAACGCATGACACTCTTCTCTCAGCATCTGCTTTGCTACCGCTAGATCTTTCGCACGCGAGTGTTCCAGGGGTCCTGGGTGTTAGAACTCTCCTGTTAGGTTTTTTCTATTTTGCTGGTCACATGACCTTTTTGCCTATTTAATCCTGATCTGCCCTTCTGGCCATGCTGGACTTCATTGTAATTTCTACTCTTAAGCTAGCTAGGTGCTTTGTAACCTTTCTCAGTCAGTTTAGCTAGGTCTTTTGACCTTTATGTTCTATGTTGTGTGTTTGTCTTTTTACTGCTACAATTTCTGCTAGGAGGTGTCCATCTTTCTCCCAGTCCCTAGTTCTTGTAGGGATCCCTCCCTCACATCTATAGGTCTTCGTTCAGACTAGCTGAGGACTTTAGCGGGTCTGATCGCAGGATCAGGTTCCCCGTTACATCGTAGGGATCTAGCTTAGTTCTATTGTAGGGACAGATCTCCTGTCTTTCCTTAGTGCTTGTAGCCTATCATAACACTGGGGGACCCCAGGACCCCGAGGTGGGTTGCGCAATTTCCTTCCCTGGGAAACTCCTGTTCCTTGGTGGGGAGACTGAATTCACTGTAGACCCCTGGGCTGGTCTCACACTGGCTGGATATACCGTTTTAACGGTTTCGATGTGACCTAACACAGTCTTCGGATCCAGTCGAATTTTGTGTTTCGAAGTATTCATCACTGGTACTGTCACTCGAGCAAACCCACCAGTACGAATCGTAAGCACAGTCTCACCTTGAACTAGGCCTTCCGGAAGTTCTGAGGAGTCTTTTGGCAAGAACAGTCTTTTTGGACTTTTCTTTCTGGTTCTACCTGGACTCCACACCTCACCCCCACCATTTGGTTTGCAGGGATGATGGTTGGGCGCAAGCCTACCTTGACTTTCTTTTTAGGTCTATTGTATTCTGTGCTTTCTTTACTCTATGAATTATGTTTTCTGCCACAGCGTTGGATATGGCGAACGATGTGGTAATTGCATCCGCCACCAACGTCCCTGCCTTGTGTTTAGTGATGATCTCACTGATTACATTATAACCCAGGATCCAGTTGGATAAACACGTAGGTGGGCTGCGCTGCTGAAGTAAATCAATTCTTCAGAGATGATGATGATGAAAAAGGCTTTTTATTAACAACGCGTTTCAACGCCGTACCGGCGTCTTTTTCAAGTAACTTTTTTTACTTGAAAAAGATGCCGGTACGGCGTTGAAACGCGTTGTTAATAAAAAGCCTTTTTCAGCATCATCATCATCTCTGAAGAATTGATTTACTTCAGCAGCGCAGCCCACCTACGTGTTTATCCAATTGGATCCAATATCTCCTGGAGGATTCATCTTCCAGCCACGGGGCAGCAGCAGCTGGTTTTCTTCATGCCTTCATAGGAGTTGTGCCTGTCACAACTCCATCAGGTGAGTGTAACCAGCACTCTCCTACTCTCCCCCCATAGGGTATCACCCTATTGTGCTCTGTTTCCCACATTTAGATCTACATATTATAACCCAGGATAGCATCCTCTGCCACGTTCTGATCACTGGTCACGAGAAAAGGTACCAAAAGCTTGATAGTGTTGCTGTTCTTCGTGGCCCTGAGTTGGAAAGTCACTTCCACCCAGCCTATGAAAGGGATTTCGGTCTGGTTGACGGCTATACCGTGGAGTTCCACTGGTCCAAAGAGTTCTTTTAGTGACCGAAATCAAGTATGTGGCAGGTAGCGCCTTCTCCATTCTTCATTTAAAAGGCTCTCTTGGGCTCCTGTGTCCCACAGTGCTTTTACCAGGAGTCCATCTAGTTGGGACTGTATAAAGCACCTTTTCACCGATTAGGCTGATGAGGCTATCTTTACTGACCAAGGAATCCTCCCTCCCAGGAGTACATCGTTTGACCTCCGCACTGGGCATTAAGTAAGCCCCTTTCTCTCTTGCAGCTGTTGTATACGGGAACACGCTTGGGGATAGTACTGACGCAGCTGTTTTCCCTCATGCGCCGTTCTGGGGTTTGGTGAGATTTGGATTTGCTTCTGGGGCCTTCTACTTGTCATGGTTACCAGTCGCCCTGCACTGGCAACCTTCAGTATTTTAACCCAAACGACAGTGACCATTGGCATTCCTTGGAATAATGTCCTTCTTCACCACATCTTAGACAGTGGATACACATCGTACTCTGATTTGATGAACGGCACACTTCACAAGCTGGGTTTTGGATCCCACTCCTGGGTCTGAGGGATACAGGTTCTGGCCTGGAAGGAATCAACTTTTTCACCTCAATCAACTTGGCTCACAGTTCTCCTATTACTTTCTCCCAGGCATCGCTGGTGGTCCTTTCTTTTGTTGGTGATTTAACCCTTTTACAACCCAAGGTGGTTTGCACGTTAACGACCAGGCCAATTTTTACAATTCTGACCACTGTCACTGTATGAGGTAATTACTCTGGAACGCTTCAACAGATACCACTGATTCTGAGAATGTTTTTTCGTGACATATTGTACTTCATGATAGTGGTAAAATTTCTTCGATATCACTTGCGTTTATTTGTGAAAAAAACTAAAATTTGGTGAAAATTTTGCAATTTTCAAAATTTTAATTTTTATACCCTTAAATCAGAGGGATTATTTATAAATAACATTTCCCACATGTCTACTTTACATCAGCACAATTTTGGAACCAAAATTTTTTTTTATTAGGGAGCTATAAGGGTTAAAAGTTGACCAGTGATTTCTCACTTTTCCAACAAAATTTACAAAACCATTTTTTTATGGACCACTTCACATTTAAAGTCACTTTGAGGGGTCTTTATGATAGAAAATACCAAAAAGTGACACCATTCTAAAAACTGCACCCCTCAAGGTGCTGAAAACTACATTCAAGAACTTTATTAACCCTTTAGGTGCTTCACAGGAATTTTTGCAATGTGGAAGAAAAAAATTAACATTTAACTTTTTTCACAAAAATGTTACTTTAGACCCATTTTTTTTTTTTTGCAGGGGTAACAGGAAAAAATGGACCCCAAAATTTGTTGTGTAATTTCCCTCGAGCACGCAGATACCACATATATGGGGAAAAACCACTGTTTGGAGGCATGGCAGGGTTCGGAATGGAAGGAGCACCATTTGACTTTTTGAATGTAAAATTTGCTTGAATAATTAGCGGATGCCATGTTGCGTTTGGAGAGCCACTGATGTGTGTACGCCAATACCCCATATGTGGGGAAAATACAGTGCTTGGGCGCATGGTAGAGTTCAGAAGGGAAGGAGCACTGTGACTTTTTGAATGCAAAATTGGCTGGAATCAAGAGGGGACACCATGTTGCGTTTGGAGAGCCCCTGATGTGCCTAAATAGTGGAAACCCCCCACAAGTGACCCCATTTTGGAAACTACATCCCTCAAGGATTTTATCAAGGGGTATAGTGAACATTTTGAAACCAGAGGTACGACTCAGAATTTGATAACATTAGTTCATCATATTGAATAAGTTTTCATTAGTCTTGAGCGCAAGTGCTCGCTACTTGAGTTTGAATCGGGTACTCAGGTATGCACCATGTATCGCGGGTGCTCGAGTGACATGCTCGAGTCCCCGCCCACATGTTTCACGGTTATTAGACACCCCAAAAAAACATGCGGGGATCGCTCATGCATGGCAGGCAATCCCCGCAAGGTTTTTTTGGCCGCGAAACATATGGGGCGGAGACTCGAGCATGTCACTCGAGCACCCACGATACTCAGTGTATACCTGAGCACCCGATGCAAACTCAAGCAGCGAGCACTTGTGCTCAACACTAGTCGCCATATCGTCATCTTTTTTTTTTACTTTTGAAAAAAATCCCAACCCTAACCCTAGCCCAACCCTGACCCCAACCCTAGCCCAACCCTAACCCTAGCCCTAACCCTACCCTAACCCCAACCCTAACCCTAGCCCAACCCTAACCCCAACCCTAACCCCAAACCTAACCCTAGCCCAACCCTAACCCCAACCCATTCCTAGCCCAATCCTAACCCCAACCCTAACCCTAACCCTAGCACAACCCTAGAGTTTATTTTTTACACCATTCCTCGTGTGGTATAAGTGATTAGATGACTTTATTCTTCGAGTCAGTGCAATTACAGCGATACCAGAATCATATCGGGTTTTTATGATTGACAGCTGTCACACACTAAAAGACTGATTTTTTTGTAAAATCTAGTTTTTGCATCGCCATATTTTGAGAGCTATAATTTTTCCATATTTTGGCCGACAGAGTCATGTGACAGCTTGTTTTTTGAGGGATGAGTTGATGTTTTTTTTAATTGGTGTCATTTTGAGGCACGTGATCGCTTTCTATTCCCATTTTTGGGAGGCAGAATAAACAAAAACCAACAATTCAGGAATTGTTTTTTTTTTTAAATTTTTATGCTGTTCCACGTGTGGTAAAATTGATAAAGTACAGTAGCTTTATTCTTTGGGTCAGTACGTTTACAGCGGTACCACATTTATATAGTTTTTCTATGTTTTGGCGCTTTTACACAATAAAAGCTATTTTATAGAAAAAATTATTTTTTTGCATCTCTTTATTCTGAGAGCTATAACTTTTTTATTTTTCGGCTGAGGGAGCTGCATGGTGGCTTGTTTTTTGCGGGACAAGATGACGTTTTCAGCAGTACCATTTTTATTTATGTTCGTCTTTTAGATCGCGTGTTATTCCATTTTTTGTTTGGCGGTATGATGATAAAGCATTGTTTTTTGCTTCGTTTTTTAGTTAGTTTTTTTTACCGTGTTCACTAAAGGGGTTAACTAGTGGGACAGTTTTATAGGTCAGGTCGTTCTGGACACGGCGATACTGAATATGTGTGCTTTTATTATTTTTTTGTTTTTTTTTCATAATAATATTTATTGATGGGTACATTATATTTTTATTTTTGGTGGATTATTTTATTTTTTTTAATATTTTTACACATTTGTTTTTCATTTTTAAACACTTTTTTTTATTTTTATTCTTTGTCCCACGATGGGACTTTGGCTTTTTTACATTCTGACCGCCTGTATAGCATAGGGATGGAGTACTATCCCTGTGCTATACAGGCAGTCAGCGCTGCAAATGCAGAAGATACTTTGGTCATGCACTGCGCATGATCAAAGTATCTTCCTGCTGTCTGGTGACCCGGATGTTGTCATGTCATGACAACATTTTGTCATCATGGCAACATCCGGGAAGCCGCGGCAGACAGCGTTGGACGCCGGCAGGAGAGGTGAGTATCCCGATCACCTCCCCTTACCCCCGCAATGCTGCGATCGACTTCGATCGCAGCATTGCGGGGGTTAATGTGCCGGGAGCGGTGCGGGACAGCTCCCAGCACATAGCACCGGGTGTCAGCTGTGACAATCAGCTGACGCCTGGCGGCGATCGCGCCCGCACAGCCTGTGTGCGGGCGTGATCGCCATGACGTCTTAATACGTATCTGGCTCTTAAGTCCCAGGGCGCAGATACGTATTAGTACGTCTTGGGCTTTAAATGGGTTAAGGTTCCCTCTCGGAGGGTCTCCATGATGATCTCTGGACTGGCCACCGGGGGTCTCCAACTTCAGCTGACTCATTTTGGTAATTTTAGGAGCAGAGCCTTTGTTTAACTTCTGTTTGCTCTCTGACTCCAAATTAGCGGCCTCATTCATTTTTTCAATTAGGACTTCGTCCAAAATGCCAGGATCTTCTAGGTACTGTTTCAACTGCAACTTGATGTCTTTGCTGATTAACCCCGTTCCCAATGATCTCAAGAACTTCTTCTGGGCTAGTCCAGCATCAAACTTCTCTTCCGCTTCTACATCTTTGGATGCAAACAACAGTCTATCCTTCAGTTCAATTGCTCTGAACAAGAAACTTTGGGGTCATTCGTTATTTTTCTGTGAGAGGTTAATGAGTCGGTGGAACTATTCTGAAGTACTCTCTTCTTTATAGTGCCCTTTTAAAATCATCTTCAGCTGTTGCAAGGTCAATTGACTCTTCAATTCTAGCATGCTACTGAGGTTCAGTCCTGGGCTCATCGCTTTCACCAACCCCTCAACGATCTCATCTGGCTGGTAGCCTTTCTATAAGCCTGCATTGATATGGTGCAACAAGTTTATATAAGAGTTTCTCTTTCTGTTCTCACTATCCAATCTGTCCCAGGATCTTGAATTCTTTCCTTATGGCGATTTGTGTTGTTAGACAGGACTGTCTCCCTGATTTATCTAACCTGAGCAGGTTAAAGGTTCTGTCTGAGTCTATCACCCTTTCAGAGTTTTTGGTCAATTCCTGCAGGGCTCTTGTTAGGGCTTTGAATTGTTCTTTCAAATCCTGTAGTTCTGTCTGCGGACAACGGAGATTCCCACTTTTGGTAATTGGTGCTGCCTCTCCATCCTCCAACTTCAACCTGGTTAGAAACTGTGTTAGTTCCTGGAGGAACGTCCCCATGATGTCTCACCTTCTTTCTCATCCATTTTTGCATTAATGGCAGCTAATAATTGCCTGCGGTTTTGTGCTTTGGAAATCTGTTCTTCTGACATCTTTACACTGTGTTCCAAATTAATATGCAAATAATATTTTCTCAGATTTTCCCAAATTACCTATATGAATTGCAGTTTTGAGTTGAAAACTGTTTGATTTCAGTGTGTAATAACCTGCTAATGCTTATAATTTCAAAAATGACCATTTTTTTGTTCTTTATTAAAATGAAAAGGTTGAAAACTCTGCTGTGCATAATAATTTGGAACATGCATTTTGAGTGCAGTTTGAGTTTTTTATTTTTTTTAAAAATATCCTGTTATCATAGGCAGTTTGTACAAAAACCTTTCAATTGTACTCTAATAGTTATTTGACTGGAAAATTACAATGACTGCAATTCATATAGGTAATTTGGGAAAATCTGAGAAAATATTATTTGCATAATAATTTGGAACACAGTGTATTTGTTCTGCTACTGTTCTCAATTCTTCACCGGTTAACTGAAGAAGCAGCTCACTAATTCTGTCCATTTGGATTTCCACATGCATTACAGCTAGTGAGTTTTCTTTAGGGCTAATCCCCTTTAACTGGTGTAGCAGCGTTGAGTTGAGGTGCTGTGCTGCTGTGTTTTTCCAGACACTTTTCCTATTCTCCATCTACACGCTAGTTCCCACTCAGGATTCCCCATACGGGCCACCAATGTTACACGCACGCCGCTTAAGTTCCGATAGGGGCGAGACCGGTTACATGAATTTGTTGGAATCCTGGGGGAACCGTTATTCCGGGCGACCATAGGTGGCAGCTTCTCTCAGGCACAGGAAAGATTCAATTGCTGACCAGACACAATTGACAAGAGGTCTCATAAACGGTAGAACAGTAACATTTAATGAGGCATGGCCAGTGCAATGTAAGTGTCTCTTTGAGCAACAGGCTCCAGTAATAACAGTACAATCTCCTTTGCAGCACAGCAGTACACAGTCTATTGTCCGGTAGCACAGTACAGCACAGTTTTAATGCATACACAACCACAGGTTTTTCCTTCACAAGGACTCAATTCTACACAGCATTCTTTATTCTGCATGGAGATGGAGGGGGGGGGGGTTTGATGAGGGAGATGATCCCTATGACAGGATTCCTTCCAGTCCTTATCTTCCTGGCCGACAATACTCCACACTATTAGCTCAGGGAGTCTAACTGACCTTTGTTTAGCTTCCCTCCTGACCTGAATTCTATTCCCTTGCCTTCTGTGAGATACAGATCATAAGCTACCTTTCTCTTCGGCTCCAGCCAGACAGTAAACAACTGCCCCACAATCCCCCTGGGGCTCTGCTAAAACACTCCCTGTCTCCTGTGACTGTGTAAACCCCTCTAGTTGCTGGATGCTTGTGGAGCACAACACTTCCTGTCTCCTGTCGTTGTGTTACTTCTAATAGTTGCTGAATGCTTTTAAAGCAACAGCACTACTTCTGCATGTCACACTCTGCAACAGCACTACTTCTGCATGTCACATAATTAATCCCACTTCAAAAGGAGGTTTGAGTGTCAGCTCTTCTCCAGTTATGGATTATTTTCCCTCTTCCCCATATGCTCAATGTGTAGGGGAGTTTGTCCCCTTCTTGGAGATGTCTTGTGGATTTTAATTTTCCTCTCAGACACTCACATTCCCCCAAAACTACTTCAATCTCACATGTTCCCCCATAAGTACCTCAACTTCATGTTTCTTCAGAAGTACCTCATCCTCAAATGTTCTCCCATAAGTACAACCTCACACGTTACTCAGTAAGTACCTCAAACTCACATGTCCCTCCATAAGTCCCTCAACCATAGGTGATAGAACGGCCAGGTATGATCGGTTTGGCAGCTCAGCAGGCAGTATCATGCGTGCTCAAGGAGACCCATTGAGATGTCTGATTTTGGCCAATGACAAGCACCAATTGATCTATAAACAACTTTTTAAGCACTCATGTATTGACCAGTTTACACTAACCTGGCAAGAAATGATAGGGACAGAATGACTGCAAATGCAATTGTTTTGACCCCAATACAGCACTATGTTGTCAGTAGCACATCCCCCATTTGTGGTGACAAACTATCAAATCACCCGATGAACAAGCAGGTGATCGATATCATGTTTACAAGGGTTGGAAAATCGGGAATAATCTTACGAAGGCTCATTTGCTGATTATGGTCTCATTTAAGTGGTCCTTTAGCAACAATGGCTCATACATGACAGATAGACTTAGATACACAGCGCAGCCCATGGTATCAGGCATGATAGGCTTAGATATGTTCTTGAGGGTTTACTTCCCTTCAGTCTTGAGGATGGGAAGATGTAAAAAGAATGTTCTAGAAGAGATAGAGCAGCCTCCTTAATGGATTCTTTCTTGTTCTCTCTCATTACAGATCTATAAATTTAGCTGTCTTCTCGTAAAGCTGTCACCTTCTTGCAGACAGCACTATGCTGCCAGTGACCCGCCATGACCTCTGACCCCTGTAGGGTGGTATACGTGTCAGTGACATACAGCAGTCCTTTCACTCTTCTGATGGCTCTTACTGATCCTCTTTATGTTCTATTCACCCCAGGGTAAGCCACTTATGTAGAAACAGGTCCTGACCGGCAATGGGGAGGCTTAACAGAACAACTTGCTAATTATCTAATATGTGATATATTGAGACACCAAGTGCTATATTTAGATCTTAGCGCATATATTGGCCAACTTATAAGAGCCTTACAGCCATAGTAAGGACGTCTGGGACCTTCAAATCCCAGGCCCATCAGAAAACTTGGTAAGTTTATTGCCTTTTGAGATCATGGACGATGGCTCATTGGGCTTTTTGCTGAGGTCGACTATAATATCTGTTCTTTTCAGTGGTCAGGACAGGGATCAGTAGTAGTGAATGGGTACATTATACACAAAGAGTGGAAGCTTCAGGATGTATACAGGCTTGCCCAATGTCTACCAGACACTCCTGTATGGCCATTAGGTGCAAACCCTTCTTCCCTCCTCAGTTGAGGAACAGATCTAGACTGATGTTTTTGGTGAACATTGTGGTAGCAGCCTGGCAAAACCAAGAATAAGGTAGGCTCTAAGAAAGAAAAGCAAGTGATCCTGACCCCTGATGTGGCCTTTTGTTCTGGAGAGTGGGGATGGTCCATTGTTCTTGATTTAGACCTCATCTTCATGCAAATCGTTTGCACTTGTATGACAGACGTCAGTTTCATGGATGATTGTTGAAGGACAGATGTTCTTTTCAACATTACTGGCACCTCATTTAAGTGGCGGGCCCAGTAGTCATCTTCTCATAGCCAAGAGGGCAAGTAGTCAATACAATATAAAGGCCCTTTTAGCTGGTGAACTGTAAGGAGACTGAAAGTCAAAGGATGATATCCCCCTTAGGAGAAGGATGATGGTTCCAGGAAGCCATGTATTGAAATTCCCCTTTAAGTGTAAAAAACAGCCTAGAAGCCCCATGGAAGAGGCAATTACCGCCTTCTTCTAGGTAATCACATTGGACATTCAAAGCGTTTGCAGTGATTTCCACTGGATCAATATGTCTGGTGTCATCAGATCTGATGTATCTGTGTCTCCAGGGGGAGATTACTAGACATTGACACCAGCAATTAGCTTAATGGCCATAAACAAGTGGGAAGCCAACATTTAACCCATTCTCTTCTGTTCCATATTCATGTCATCTCTCAACCCAAACAAGTCTCCTCTGTCTTTTCTCTAATTTCTGAAGCTATCTGTACGGTTTAAGAGCAGGATCTTAGAAGTATCTCCACCAACTGACAATTCCTAGATGACCAAACTGTTGTGATCAGTTTCTATTAATTGACGTACTTGACCAGGAAGGTAGAAGGAATCCATGGAGTAAATAGAAGGTTCCATGTTAGAAGCTACCAAACAGATAAAGAAAGTTTGTGAGAAGATAAAGAACCTTGACAAGCCAAGACTTGGGTCATAATTAACCTTTGAATAGAGGATTCCTCAAGATGGTCCTGTTATTTAGATGTTTTGGGCTAAATTATAACATGCTGAGATTTTTTTCAGACATGCCTTCCACCCAAGGGCCACAGATATCAAGTGATACTATGTAACAGACGGAAAACATTTGAGGGCTCAAAAACAGGAACTTATTTGGGAATGGCCTCAGTGATTGGCAGTTTATTGGTAACTTCCAGGTGGAAGAAGAAGGAAACCACATAGAAGTTTGGAGAAATTAACTTTAATATGTTTATTGGCTCAGGTGAGGCAAGTGGTCAATGTTATAGATCCGATATGGTCATCACTGTTATAGGTGCATTGTCAGTGGCACTATAAGGAAAGGATTGTCGCTAGCACTATTAGGGGAACACTGAGATCTGCTGTGATATGTAAATATCACCTTTTATAGAGGCACTGTAGCTGTCGCTTCTATGGGGTATTAAATTGGCACCATATGACTAACATAGTTATAAGTGCACTGTAGTTGACACTGCAGTTGAGACACCAGAAGGGCATTGTAAGTATCTTTATTATAGAGCAATGCTATTGGGTCACTTTGGGTGGTATTGTTATGAGGGAACTGTGACTTTTACTATTATACGGTGCCGTGGATGACTACTATTGGGGCACTACGGTTGGCACTGTTAGTATCACTATAACTGTACACTTTGGTAGATTCTACTACTGGAACACTGTAGATTAGAAGGTGTCATTTTTATGGCACTGTGAGAATTGAACACCGTTGTTGACACTGCCATTGGGTCACTAAGAATGGTAATATTATGAGGGAACTGTGGCTATTACTCTTGATTACACTGTGATTGGCACTGCTATAGGGGAACGCTGGCATCATTATGAGGGCATTGCTAGTATCACTATTACTGTGCACTGTGGTAGACATTGTTATTGGGGGACCATAGCTGGCATAATTATGAGGACATTCTTATTGTCACTGTTATTAGTCTCTGTGGTTGAGACTGCTATTGAGGCACTTTGCCTGACATTATTAAAATGGCACTGTGAGTATCACAATTATTGGGCACTGTGGGTGAGAATGTGATAAGGGCACTATGGCTGGCGTTGTTATTCGGATACTTTGAGACTCACAAATACTATACACTGTGGTTGTGAACACTATGCCAGGCATGATTATGTGGGCAAAATGAACAATCCACAATTTCATATACCACTATTATGCTCCATCACGATCAAACATACAGTACAGACCAAAAGTTTGGACACACCTTCTCATTTAAAGATTTTTTTTTTGTATTTTCATGACTTTGAAAATTGTACATTCACACTGAAGGCATCAAAACTATGAATTAACACATGTGGAATTATATACTTAACAAAAAAGTGTGAAACAACTGAAAATATGCCTTATATTCTAGGTTCTTCAAAGTAGCCACTGTAAGGCAGCGCTAGTCATCATGCTGGGGAACACTCGCTTCACCGGGTCAATTAAAGCACACATGCAACGACTTTCCGGTATTTTACCATTCAGCAGTTTATTACACTTCATAACTGCTTGTAACAGAGTCCATCTCAGTGGCTCGCCGACATATTACACATATAATGTCCAAGAGCCTTTCCAGTGACAGATATGTCCACTTGGCTCCCGATACAGCCTTCAGCAAGGTAACAACATAAATGTCCACATCAAGTAGTGTTTTTACCTTTGCCGGGTCATAGATGCTTCAGTCAGATTTGTTCTGCCACCGCTGTGGCTTTACGGCTTCCCAGATGGGGGTCTCAAGCCTTCGTACCTTCAAAGGCTACTGGTATGTTTACACACATAACATCCAGCCTCTGCCTTTCACGACTCTTGTCTTCCAAGCCTCTTGCCCTCCAAGGCTACTGGCATCTCTTACACATAAGGATCCAGCCTCTGCCTTTCAGGCTTCACCAGGCTTCACTAGGCCTCACTAGGCCTCACACTCTAACGGTGTCCCACACAGGGAACAGGCCTCACGCCTTTCACACCCATTTCAAAACTACCAGGGTTTATATATCTTCCAGTGCATACACAGGACCTGTGCTGATGTCACAGTCATGTGATCAGACCTTCTGTGTGCACAGGACCTGTGCAGATGTCACAGTCATGTGATCAGTCACCTGAGGGAGAGGTACATGGTCAGCCAAAACACACCCTGGACCATTACAGTAATGCCGCAAGCCGCTGCATTACACCACCTTTTGCTTTGATGACTGCTTTGCACACTCTTGGCATTCTCTTGATGAGCCTCAAGAGGTAGTCACCGGAAATGGTTTTCACTTCACAGGTGTGCCCTGTCAGGTTTAATAAGTGGGATTTCTTGCCTTATAAATGGGGTTGGGACCATCAGTTGTGTTGTGCAGAAGTCAGGTGGATACACAGCTGATAGTCCTACTGAATAGACTGTTATAATTTGTATTATGGCAAGAAAAAAGCAGCTAAGTAAAGAAAAACGAGAAGCCATCATTACTTTAAGAAATGAAGGTCAGTCAGTCCGAAAAATTGGGCAAACTTTTAAAGTGTCCCCAAGTGCAGTTGCAAAAACCATCAAGCGCTACAAAGAAACTGGCTCACATGAGGACCGCCCCAGGAAAGGAAGACCAAGAGTCACCTCTGCTTCTGAGGATAAGTTTATCCGAGTCACCAGCCTCAGAAATCGCAGGTTAACAGCAGCTCAGATTAGAGACCAGGTCAATGCCACACAGAGTTCTAGCAGCAGACACATCTCTACAACAACTGTTAAGAGGAGACTTTGTGCAGCAGGCCTTCATGGTAAAATAGCTGCTAGGAAACCACTGCTAAGGACAGGCAACAAGCAGAAGAGACAAGTTTGGGCTAAAGAACACAAGGAATGGACATTAGACCAGTGGAAATCTGTGCTTTGGTCTGATGAGGCCAAATTTGAGATCTTTGGTTCCAACCACCATGTCTTTCTGCGACGCAGAAAAAGGTGAACGGATGGACTCTACATGCCTGGTTCCCACCGTGAAGCATGGAGGAGGAGGTGTGATGGTGTGGGGGTGCTTTGCTGGTGACACTGTTGGGGATTTATTCAAAATTGAAGGCATACTGAACCAGCATGGCTACCACAGCATCTTGCAGCGGCATGCTATTCCATCCGGTTTGCGTTTAGTTGGACCATGATTTATTTTTCAATAGGACAATGACTCCAAACACACCTCCAGGCTGTGTAAGGGCTATTTGACCAAGAGGGAGGGTGATGGGGTGCTACGCCAGATAACCTGGCCTCCACAGTCACCAGACCTGAACCCAATCGAGATGGTTTGGGGTGAGCTGGACCGCTGAGTGAAGGCAAAAGGGCCAACAAGTGCTAAGCATCTCTGGGAACTCCTTCAAGATTGTTGGAAGACCATTTCCGGTGACTACCTCTTGAAGCTCATCAAGAGAATGGCAAGAGTGTGCAAAGCAGTCATCAAAGCAAAAGGTGGCTACTTTGAAGAACCTAGAATATAAGACATATTTTCAGTTGTTTCACACTTTTTTGTTAAGTATATAATTCCACATGTGTTAATTCATAGTTTTGATGCCTTCAGTGTGAATGTACAATTTTCATAGTCATTAAAAAACATAAAAATCTTTAAATGAGAAGGTGTGTCCAAACTTTTGGTCTGTACTGTATGTGAGTAGAAGAACCAAACTTTAATAAAGTTC
Organism: Phyllobates terribilis; assembly: GCF_046119375.1. Lineage (NCBI taxonomy): Eukaryota > Metazoa > Chordata > Amphibia > Anura > Dendrobatidae > Phyllobates > Phyllobates terribilis. Next base: position 145,022,128 of record NW_027362767.1, read on the forward strand.
TGGTTCCGATACCGCGATGCCCTCATGCGCCCTTCACTTCTCCTTCCTTTCTTTCTGTCTTTTTTCGGTATACCCTAAATTATACCCATTGATGGCCATTCACTACAGCTGTAATTCTAGCTATCAGTGTCTTAAACACGCGTAGTATTTGAGGCTGGAGGCACTAACGGTGAGTTGATGTATCTCTGTCACGCCGCAGTGAGGTGTGAAAGGCGGCACAGCAGACAGATCTATCTACACACAAGATTTTGTGGCGTGGAACAGACACATGCAGATCTCAAGACACAGCAAAGGCTTCTTTCAATTTACCCAACGGCTTCAACTTCCAGCTGAGCCCCTCTTTCTCCCGCTCCTCCATGTTCCCCGAGAGGGTGGCTGCTCTTGTCACTCGCTCAGGAGATGAAATATGCATTAAAGGCACAGAGGGATACTGCGCTGCGTCTCCTGCTCCTCCTCCCACCTACTGCGGACGTTATTACAAATCACGATTGTTTTCTGCCGCACGTTAAGTGCCCTTATCAAACAACTGTACATTTGTAGCTGCCATTGTTACAAAGACGACGGGAAAACATCTGGGGGCATGGGGCTTATACATTTCCTTCATCAACCGATCACAAGATGATTTCCACCTGAGTACTCTGGACTAGCTCCATTTTTAAGCTAAAAATACAAGTCCCCGAATCATTGTGTGAAGTCTTACGATACTCCATTCAGCACCAGTTTTTACTATACTTCTGTAATTCTACAACCCCTGGCAAAAATTATGGAATCACTGGGCTCGAAGGATGTTCATTCAGTTGTTTAATGTTGTTGAAAAAAAGCAGATCACAGACATAGCACAAAACTAAAGTCATTTCAAATGGCAACTTTAGGGCTTTAAGAAACACTAAAAGAAATCAAGATTAAAAATGTGGTACTCAGTAAGGGTAATTTTTTTCAGACCAAGCAGAGGGAAAAAATTATGGAATCACTCAATTCTGAGGAAAAAATTATGGAATCACCCTGTAAATTTTCATTTCCAAGACTAACACCTGCATCAAATTAGATCTGCTCGTTAGTCTGCATCTAAAAAGGAGTGATCACACCTTGGAGAGCTGTTGCACCATGTGGACTGACATGAATCATGGCTCCAACACGAGAGATGTCAATTGAAACAAAGGAGAGGATTATCAAACTCTTAAAAGAAGGTAAATCATCACGCAATGTTGCAAAAGATGTTGGTTGTTCACAGTCAGCTGTGTCTAAAATCTGGACCAAATACAAACAACATGGGAAGGTTGTTAAAGGCAAACATAGTGGTAGACCAAGGAAGACATCAAAGCGTCAAGACCGGAAACTTAAAGCAATATGTCTCCAAAACAGGAAATGCACAACAAAACAAATGAGGAACGAATGGGAGGAAACTGGAGTCAATGTCTGTGACCGAACTGTAAGAAACCGCCTAAAGGAAATGGGATTTGCATACAGAAAAGCTAAACATAAGTCATCATTAACACCTAAACAGAAAAAAAACAAGGTTACAATAGGCTAAGGAAAAGCAATCGTGGACTGTGGATGACTGGATGAAAGTCATATTCAGTGATGAATCGCGAATCTGCATTGGGCAAGGTGATGATGCTGGAACTTTTGTTTGGTGCCGTTCCAATGAGATTTATAAAGATGACTGTATGAAGAGAACATGCAAATTTCCACAGTCATTGATGATATGGGGCTGCATGTCAGGTAAAGGCACTGGGGAGGTGGCTGTCATTACATCTTCAATAAATGCCCAAGTTTACATTGATATTTTGGACAGTTTTCTTATCCCATCAATTGAAAGGATGTTTGGGGATGATGACATCATTTTTCAAGATGATAATGCATCCTGCCATAGAGCAAAAACTATGAAAACATTCCTTGAAAGAAAACACATAAGGTCAATGTCATGGCCTGCAAATAGTCCAGATCTCAATCCAATTGAAAATCATTGGTGGAAGTTGAAGAAAATGGTCCATGACAAGGCTCCAACCTGCAAAGCTGATCTGGCAACAGCAATCAGAGAAAGTTGGAGCCAGATTGATGAAGAGTACTGTTTGTCACTCATTAAGTCCATGCCTCAGAGACTGCAAGCTGTTATTAAAGCCAGAGGTGGTGCAACAAAATACTAGTGATGTATTGAAGTATTCTTTTGTGTGTTGATTTTTCATGATTCTATAATTTTTTCCTCAGAATTGAGTGATTCCATAATTTTTTCCCTCAGCTTGGTCTGAAAAAAATTACCCTTACTGAGTACCACATTTTTTATCTTGATTTCTTTTAGCGTTTCTTAAAGCCCTAAAGTTGCCATTTGAAAATCACTTTAGTTTTGTGCTATGTCTGTGATCTGCTTTTTTTCAACAACATTAAACAACTGAATGAACATCCTCCGAGCCCGGTGATTCCATAATTTTTGCCAGGGGTTGTATGTATTAAACAGAAAGATTAGGATCATCAGTGCCTAAAAATATACTTACCAACCTTGCCAAAACTTGAGAAACCTCCAGAAATAACAGACTCCTGGCACATCTCTTGGGTAAATGGTGAAATCTTTCCAAAACCTCCCAGAGTTTGGACTTCTAGAAGACTTTTTGTTCATAATAATGGAATGACACATAGTTAGTCATCACTACAGTTGGTGAAAATAAATTAGCATGACCTGGTTCATTGGACATATGTGTTATTTTTAACCGACAGGCGGGAGCTTTGAGAGCCAACTTCTACCTGATAGCATCCACGACTCTTCTGTCGTGACTTCATCATTGCGGCGTGACACACATGTGACGTTACCCAATTGTTAACTCCAAGAACGGGTCACAAGATGCTGCAATTTATAGACCTGTGAAATACAAAGAGCCCTCTCATATGGGGCGTCTTCAACCCCATTAAGAGGGTAATAGTTTCCACTCAATGAAAGGATTTTATAGAAACTTGATGAGAGGATGTTGTAGAATCTTCTCGCTGTCCATAAGGGTTCATTGAAAGGCGGAACTTGTTAGTTTATATCTTCAGACCCTAAAATGTGCCCTCTAAGTAAGTCCACCAACGTTTATGGGATCAACGCATCCTAGAAAGGAAGACCCAATGCTCGTAGACCTTTCCTTGTGAGAAGTGTCAGATGACATTATGTATACGTGACAAATATTATTGAGGTCACAGAAGAGGACAAGAATTCAAAAAAACATCACAGAAAAAACAGCCTTACCAACACCAGGTCAGATTACCAAAGCACAAGCAGGACGCTGCAGACCCCCATGATAAAGGCGGGGGCAGCACAGGTGCGAAATACTGATGCGACAGCCACCCCCTCCATGAATTGACAGATATGGGAGTGGATGTGTAGTATTAGAAATGCACACAACTGCAGCTTGTATAGGACGCCGGTCCCACAGATAGGTGTGGTGCACAGTGTAGGGACTCGCAAGTATCAGGACCCTTGGCATGGGTTGCGAACTTGCGTATTTTGGCCAAAATATCAACCAATACCTCATGTAATGTGTTTATCTTGTTTTTTTGTTGCACATTTTCCATTTTTTTGCAGGATGCGGCCAGGCCCTTTATTGTTGGTTGGGTGTATTGGGGCGTCTGTCCTGTGTGGTGCACGTATATAGTACTGGGCAGCCCGCTCGATTTAAAATGATGGGCGTCATTAATAGGCTGTAAGCCAGACACAGTGCACCACACCTATCTGTGTGACTGGCGTTGTTGTGTGCATTTCTAATACTACACATCCACTCCCATATCTGTCAATTCATGGAGGGGGTGGCTGTCGCATCAGTATTTCGCACCTGTGCTGCCCCCGCCGTTATCATGGGGGTCTGACGCGTCCTGCTTGTGCTTTGGTAATCTGACCTGGTGTTGGAAAGGCTGTTTTTTCTGTGAAATATTATTGAGACATTTTAGGAAGATATTATCAGTGGGGCACCAAAGGAACGTTCCCACATCACGGCCCCTTTTACAGACAATGCCTTCTCACACTTCCATATCCCATTTTCCACCCCCTGAATGTAGGATTGGATGTTGGGGCTCTATTTGATAATTGAACATCCCAACATCACGCACAATAAACCTTTTGAAGGTTATGTATCTAGACTCCTGGCCAACTCTTCCAGTAGACCATATTTCCGGAAGCCTTTAGACCTAACAGGAGAGTTGGCATCTTTGTTAGCTGAGGGTGTAGTCCTTCTGACAGGCGACCATCAGCCCATGTTCAGACTGTCAGTAGAGTCCACTTGAACAGTGCCCTCCACTTCAAGGGCTCCATATATTATATAGAGCTTCATAGTCTTCCTTTATGGGATGTACACCCTTTGTTTAAGATCTGCTCTGTCCTAAATGTGGAAACTCTCAGAGAATTGATCAATATTTTTGAATGATGGATATAAGAATTTTGCGCAGCAAAATGACAGGAACATTACTGATTGGCAGTTTTGAGCTCATTAGCTGCCATTTAGTCAAAGCCTCTAATCCAATAGTCAAATCTCATAATGTCAGCAATACCCTGCCACCCACTACGATTGCATCTAAAATCCCAATTTGTGAGCGTTTCACCAAATCTGATGAAATCTCCTGATCTGATAATGAGATTTTGACCAATTTTCCTTTGCGCGGGTTCAGGCTGTTTACATTGTGCAGTCAGAGACATTCTGGTATTAATCTCCCAGGATAAAGAGAGTTTTCACTGAAAGCAGCCATAATCTTTCTTGTGCTCATGTTGGGCTATGGCAGTGCACTAATCATTGAAAACTGCATAAAAAAGGAAGAATCCCCGTAGGGGCAGCATTGTATTTTACCCAAATCTCCCTAAACAAATCTGACTAAACATAATACAAGATGTAATTCAGGATCAGTACAGGATGGAAAAGTAATGTAATGTATGTACACAGTGACCGCACCAGCAGAATAGTGAGTGCAGCTCTGGAGTATAATACAGGATGTAATTCAGGATCAGTAATGTATGTACACAGTGACTGCACCAGCAGAATAGTGAGTGCAGCTCTGGAGTATAATACAGGATGTAACTCAGGATCAGTAATGTAATGTATGTACACAGTGACTGCACCAGCAGAATAGTGAGTGCCGCTCTGGAGTATAATACAGGATGCAACTCCGGATCAGTAATGTAATGTATGTACACAGTGACTGCACCAGCAGAATAGTGAGTGCAGCTCTGGAGTATAATACAGGATGCAACTCCGGATCAGTAATGTAATGTATGTACACAGTGACTGCACCAGCAGAATAGTGAGTGCAGCTCTGGAGTATAATACAGGATGTAATTCAGGATCAGTAATGTATGTACACAGTGACTGCACCAGCAGAATAGTGAGTGCAGCTCTGGAGTATAATACAGGATGTAACTCAGGATCAGTAATGTAATGTATGTACACAGTGACTGCACCAGCAGAATAGTGAGTGCCGCTCTGGAGTATAATACAGGATGCAACTCCGGATCAGTAATGTAATGTATGTACACAGTGACTGCACCAGCAGAATAGTGAGTGCAGCTCTGGAGTATAATACAGGATGCAACTCCGGATCAGTAATGTAATGTATGTACACAGTGACTGCACCAGCAGAATAGTGAGTGCAGCTCTGGAGTATAATACAGGATGTAATTCAGGATCAGTAATGTATGTACACAGTGACTGCACCAGCAGAATAGTGAGTGCAGCTCTGGAGTATAATACAGGATGTAACTCAGGATCAGTAATGCAATGTATGTACACAGTGACTGCACCAGCAGAATAGTGAGTGCCGCTCTGGAGTATAATACAGGATGCAACTCCGGATCAGTAATGTAATGTATGTACACAGTGACTGCACCAGCAGAATAGTGAGTGCAGCTCTGGAGTATAATACAGGATGCAACTCCGGATCAGTAATGTAATGTATGTACACAGTGACTGCACCAGCAGAATAGTGAGTGCCGCTCTGGAGTATAATACAGGATGCAACTCCGGATCAGTAATGTAATGTATGTACACAGTGACTGCACCAGCAGAATAGTGAGTGCAGCTCTGGAGTATAATACAGGATGTAATTCAGGATCAGTAATGTATGTACACAGTGACTGCACCAGCAGAATAGTGAGTGCAGCTCTGGAGTATAATACAGGATGTAACTCAGGATCAGTAATGTAATGTATGTACACTGAGACTGCACCAGCAGAATAGTGAGTGCCGCTCTGGAGTATAATACAGGATGCAACTCCGGATCAGTAATGTAATGTATGTACACAGTGACTGCACCAGCAGAATAGTGAGTGCAGCTCTGGAGTATAATACAGGATGTAACTCATGATCAGTAATGTAATGTATGTACACAGTGACTGCACCAGCAGAATAGTGAGTGCAGCTCTTGAGTATAATACAGGAGGTAACTCAGGATCAGTAATGTAATGTATGTACACAGTGACTGCACCAGCAGAATAGTGAGTGCAGCTCTGGAGTATAATACAGGATGTAACTCATGATCAGTAATGTAATGTATGTACACAGTGACTGCACCAGCAGAATAGTGAGTGCAGCTTTGGAGTATAATACAGGAGGTAACTCAGGATCAGTAATGTAATGTATGTACACAGTGACTGCACCAGCAGAATAGTGAGTGCAGCTCTGGAGTATAATACAGGAGGTAACTCAGGATCAGTAATGTAATGTATGTACACAGTGACTGCACCAGCAGAATAGTGAGTGCAGCTCTGGAGTATAATACAGGATGTAACCCAGGATCAGTAATGTAATGTATGTACACAGTGACTGCACCAGCAGAATAGTGAGTGCAGCTCTAGAGTATAATACAGGGTGTAACTCAGGATCAGTAATGTATGTATACAGTGACTGCAGCAGCAGAATAGTGAGTGCAGCTCTGGAGTATAATACAGGATGTAACTCAGGTTCAGTAATGTAATGTATGTACACAGTGACTGCACCAGCAGAATAGTGAGTGCAGCTCTGGAGTATAATACAGGATGTAACTCAGGATCAGTACAGGATCAGTAATGTAATGTATGTACACAGTGACTGCACCAGCAGAATAGTGAGTGCAGCTCTGGAGTATAATACAGGATGTAACTCAGGATCAGTAATGTAATGTGTGTACACTGAGACTGCACCAGCAGAATAGTGAGTACAGCTCTGGGGTATAATACAGGATGTAACTCAGGATCAGTAATGTAATGTATGTACACAGTGACTCCACCAGCAGAATAGTGAGCGCAGCTCTGGAGTATAATACAGGATGTAACTCAGGATCAGTAATGTAATATATGTACACAGTGACTGCACCAGCAGAATAGTGAGTGCAGCTCTGGAGTATAATACAGGATGTAACTCAGGATCAGTACAGGATCAGTAATGTAATGTGTGTACACAGTGACTGCACCAGCAGAATAGTGAGTACAGCTCTGGGGTATAATACAGGATGTAACTCAGGATCAGTAATGTAATGTATGTACACAGTGACTCCACCAGCAGAATAGTGAGCGCAGCTCTGGAGTATAATACAGGATGTAACTCAGGATCAGTAATGTAATATATGTACACAGTGACTGCACCAGCAGAATAGTGAGTGCAGCTCTGGAGTATAATACAGGATTTAACTCAGGATCAGTAATGTATGTACACAGTGACTGCACCAGCAGAATAGTGAGTGCAGCTCTGGAGTATAATACAGGATGTAACTCAGGATCAGTAATGTAATGTGTGTACACTGAGACTGCACCAGCAGAATAGTGAGTGCCGCTCTGGGGTATAATACAGGATGTAACTCAGGATCAGTAATGTAATGTGTGTACACTGATACTGCACCAGCAGAATAGTGAGTACAGCTCTGGGGTATAATACAGGATGTAACTCAGGATCAGTAATGTAATGTATGTACACAGTGACTCCACCAGCAGAATAGTGAGCGCAGCTCTGGAGTATAATACAGGATGTAACTCAGGATCAGTAATGTAATATATGTACACAGTGACTGCACCAGCAGAATAGTGAGTGCAGCTCTGGAGTATAATACAGGATGTAATTCAGGATCAGTAATGTATGTACACAGTGACTGCACCAGCAGAATAGTGAGTGCAGCTCTGGAGTATAATACAGGATGTAACTCAGGATCAGTAATGTAATGTGTGTACACTGAGACTGCACCAGCAGAATAGTGAGTGCCGCTCTGGGGTATAATACAGGATGCAACTCCGGATCAGTAATGTAATGTATGTACACAGTGACTGCACCAGCAGAATAGTGAGTGCAGCTCTGGAGTATAATACAGGATGTAACTCATGATCAGTAATGTAATGTATGTACACAGTGACTGCACCAGCAGAATAGTGAGTGCAGCTCTGGAGTATAATACAGGAGGTAACTCATGATCAGTAATGTAATGTATGTACACAGTGACTGCACCAGCAGAATAGTGAGTGCAGCTCTGGAGTATAATACAGGAGGTAACTCAGGATCAGTAATGTAATGTATGTACACAGTGACTGCACCAGCAGAATAGTGAGTGCAGCTCTGGAGTATAATACAGGAGGTAACTCAGGATCAGTAATGTAATGTATGTACACAGTGACTACACCAGCAGAATAGTGAGTGCAGCTCTGGAGTATAATACAGTATGTAACTCAGGATCAGTAATGTAATGTATGTACACAGTGACTGCACCAGCAGAATAGTGAGTGCAGCTCTGGAGTATAATACAGGAGGTAACTCAGGATCAGTAATGTAATGTATGTACACAGTGACTGCACCAGCAGAATAGTGAGTGCAGCTCTGGAGTATAATACAGGAGGTAACTCAGGATCAGTAATGTAATGTATGTACACAGTGACTGCACCAGCAGAATAGTGAGTGCAGCTCTGGAGTATAATACAGGAGGTAACTCAGGATCAGTAATGTAATGTATGTACACAGTGACTGCACCAGCAGAATAGTGAGTGCAGCTCTGGAGTATAATACAGGATGTAACTCAGGATCAATAATGTAATGTATGTACACAGTGACTGCACCAGCAGAATAGTGAGTGCAGCTCTGGAGTATAATACAGGATGTAACTCAGGATCAGTAATGTAATGTATGTACACAGTGACTGCAGCAGCAGAATAGTGAGTGCAGCTCTGGAGTATAATACAGGATGTAACTCAGGATCAGTACAGGATCAGTAATGTAATGTATGTACACAGTGACTGCACCGGCAGAATAGTGAGTGCAGCTCTGGAGTATAATACAGGATGTAACTCAGGATCAGTAATGTAATGTGTGCACACAGTGACTGCACTAGCAGAATAGTGAGTGCAGCTCTGGAGTATAATACAGGATGTAACTCAGGATCAGTAATGTAATGTATGTACACAGTGACTGCAGCAGCAGAATAGTGAGTGCAGCTCTGGAGTATAATACAGGATGTAACTCAGGATCAGTACAGGATCAGTAATGTAATGTATGTACACAGTGACTGCACCGGCAGAATAGTGAGTGCAGCTCTGGAGTATAATACAGGATGTAACTCAGGATCAGTAATGTAATGTGTGCACACAGTGACTGCACTAGCAGAATAGTGAGTGCAGCTCTGGAGTATAATACAGGATGTAACTCAGGATCAATAATGTAATGTATGTACACAGTGACTGCAGCAGCAGAATAGTGAGTGCAGCTCTGGAGTATAATACAGGATGTAACTCAGGATCAGTACAGGATCAGTATTGTAATGTATGTACACAGTGACTGCACCAGCAGAATAGTGAGTGCAGCTCTGGAGTATAATACAGGGTGTAACTCAGGATCAGTAATGTAATGTATGTACACAGTGACTGCACCAGCAGAATAGTGAGTGCAGCTCTGGAGTATAATAGAGGAGGTAACTCAGGATCAGTAATGTAATATATGTACACAGAGACTGCACCAGCAGAATAGTGAGTGCAGCTCTGGAGTATAATACAGGATGTAACTCAGGATCAGTAATGTAATGTATGCACACAGTGACTGCACCAGCAGAATAGTGAGCGCAGCTCTGGAGTATAATACAGGATGCAACTCAGGATCAGTACAGGATCAGTAATGTAATGTATGTACACAGTGACTGCACCAGCAGAATAGTGAGTGCAGCTCTGGAGTATAATACAGGGTGTAACTCAGGATCAGTAATGTAATGTATGTACACAGTGACTGCACCAGCAGAATAGTGAGTGCAGCTCTGGAGTATAATAAAGGATGTAACTCAGGATCAGTAATGTAATGTATGCACACAGTGACTGCACCAGCAGAATAGTGAGTGCAGATCTGGAGTATAATACAGGATGTAACTCAGGATCAGTAATGTAATATATGTACACAGTGACTGCACCAGCAGAATAGTGAGTGCAGCTCTGGAGTATAATACAGGATGTAACTCAGGATCAGTAATGTAATGTATGCACACAGTGACTGCACCAGCAGAATAGTGAGCGCAGCTCTGGAGTATAATACAGGATGCAACTCAGGATCAGTACAGGATCAGTAATGTAATGTATGTACACAGTGACTGCACCAGCAGAATAGTGAGTGCAGCTCTGGAGTATAATACAGGAGGTAACTCAGGATCAGTAATGTAATGTATGTACACAGTGACTGCACCAGCAGAATAGTGAGTGCAGCTCTGGGGTATAATACAGGGTGTAACTCAGGATCAGTAATGTAATGTATGTACACAGTGACTGCACCAGCAGAATAGTGAGTGCAGCTCTGGGGTATAATACAGGATGTAACTCAGGATCAGTAATGTAATGAATGTACACAGTGACTGCACCAGCAGAATAGTGAGTGCAGCTCTGGAGTATAATATAGAAATTATTTTTGGTAAATTGCGTTGACACAGAATCCAATGGTTGCGCTGATTGTTTTCCTCATTTTTGTGCCTGTAGTGATAATATGATCATTTCCAACCAGTTGAAATCTGTTTAATTAACTGGAAAATATTTTAGATGTGACATCTGCCTCAGTCCCATCATATCATTGGAGCATTTACAATCCTCTCAGAAATGTTGGTATATTTGGTCAGATCTGGGTTTGAATTCATTGTGTCTATGGCAGCTTAAGAGTAAAAACCTCACAGAGCAAAACTCACCCTCCATTCATATTCATCTTCCTCTGTGTGTGTCCCAAGACATCAAACGGAAGGACGAGCTAATCCCCCATTTATACCTGGCACTGACTAATCACTGATGAAGGCATGCCAGCTCTTATCTCTTCCTTCACCATCCTAATTGCTAATAAACATCCACAGCTCACTCTTCAGACAGTCAGCTGTGTCGCTTTCTTAAAGCAGCAGGCCTTCTTTCCAATGGAGGGTCTTGAAGCTACACAAAATAACTAAAGAATAAATCTTCACCAAGCCTAAAAATTCAGAGATGGCAGCATTATTAATGACATGCCCAACATTTCACATTCAATGAAGCTGAGATATCAAGAGTTGTTTAATGGGATCTTCACAATGTTGGGTTAGATTTTCTCTTCCCACAAAATAATAAAAACTCTCTCCAGTAGAATATTGGTCCAAAATCATATTTTCCACCTCTCCTGAAGGCTCCCTGAATAAGAAGAAACTTCCCAAATTCCCAGAACAGTCAGTAAATTTCACCTGTCCCGACGAACTTGCTCCTAATTTCAAGAAGGTTCTTCATTTTGAGAAGTAGGGATTTGTATATCAAGAGATGTAGGAAAAGGGCGTCGATATTCAGCAGAAGCAAGTTTTTGATTGTGGGCGAGGCTATACCTCAAAATTTACGATCTTGAAATGATTCCTCCACCCAGGTGCTTGACTTGTAAAGTTGGCAAATATGAGCAAAACTTAAGCATCTCCACATTTTGAGGACCTCAAAAATTAGCTCCTCACATCTCAACTTTCTCCATCCAAGTGAGTGTGAAGTTTTAAGAATTAGATGTTTGAGTTAACATGAAGGACTTCCTGAAGGAGCTATAGTATTAACACCTTAGTATTGAAGATGTTCTATTCCAACAGACAATGGTTTATGATAGCACAGTGCTAACATTTGGCTGAAGAAATAGCAAGGCTTAGACAAGTGCCAATATACCAACACATTGCAATCCATCATAGTCTTCAATTTCACGACCATTGAGTACATCAATCATACAAAGGAACTGGGAAAAAAATCTGCCAAGTCTTAGACAAACTCCACTATAACACAGCACTGAAATAAATCATGGCCTAAAATGTTAGGACCATAGAGTAGATCAATCTTGCAAAGAAACTGGGCAGAAGATCTGGCAAAGCTTACACAAGCTCCAGTATACCATCGCACTACAATCCATCATGGTCTTCAGTTTCAATCTTGCAAAGGAACCAGGTAGAAGATTTGACAAGGATTAGACAATCTCCAAGATACCACCGCACTAAAATCCATCATGGTCTTTAATTGTGAAACCATGAATTAGATCAATCTTACAAAAGAACCAGGTAGCAGATCTGGCAAGGCTTAGTTAATCTCCAATATACCATTGCATTGAAATCAATGATGTTCTTCAATTTCGGAACCAAAGAGTAGACCAAGCTTGCAAAGGAACTGGGCAGAAAATCTGCCAAGGCTTAGACAAGCTCCACTATACCACTGTACTGAAATCCATCATGATCTTCAATGTCGGAAACATAGAATAGGTCAATCTTGCAAAAGAACCAGGTAGAAGATCTGGAAAGGCTTAGTCAAGCTCCAATTAACATTGCAATCAAATCAATCACGTTCTTCAATTTCAGAACCATAGAATAGGTCAATCTAACAAAGGAACTGGGTAGAAGATTTGGCAAGTGGTAGACAAGCTTCAATATACAACCGCACTCAAATTCAAAATGATGTATAATTTTGAGACCACAGAGTTGGTCAATTGTATAAGACTTGTGGTGAATAACTGGGACAAGGGTCATGGAAAGGAGGTGGATGGGAAAACAAACCCATGCTCTGCTATCCTGAGTGGCAGAACATGGCACCATAATGGGGGTCCATTTCTTCTGTGAAACCACCTCTTGGTGTGGAGAGGTCTTTTAGGCTTTGGTGACTTTAGATACTTTTAAGAACATAATAAGTAGATGATTTCTAGTCAGGTAAGAAAACAAAAACATCCAAAAATATATTTGCACCTCATGTAATTACCATGTCTGCACCGAGTGGGCCATACACATTTTTATCCATATACACGCGACTTACTGGCTCACACATATATTTATATCTTTTTACGTGGGCCCGGGAGCGAGTCGACTTTTTTTTTTCTCCTCCTGTAAAATTTTCTATTTGTGTCTCTGGTTCTAACCTGTCATTTTCTACCTGCCAGTCTTTAAATGGAAGATCGTCTGGAAGATATTTTAAAAGTGGCTTAGTGGCACAAGCAGAGTTAATTAGATGCTTCTTTCATCTCCTCGTTTCTCACATTCATCCTCTTCAAGAAAGTTCAAGATTTTTATTTCTACTTCGACTGATCTATACAATTCCGTCTCTTCCCTTGCTGCCATCCCGGGGGCTGTGCCCACCGTAAGCCATGCAGGAGAATATCTGATTGCAAAATCACAGGTTAACGTGAGTTGCATTAACTTAGCCGTCTGCACATTATTCCAGGCCTCGTCCTTGGTTGTGTTCCAAGGATTGTGATGATTTTCTGAGATATGTGGGGGGTAGCATGTGGTTTCTGATTAGAAAGTCAATGTTTTGCTTCTTAAAATTGGTTTAAAGGTACAGGCTCCTTTAAATTAGAAGGCCTCTGATAAAATCTAGAGGACGCAATGGGCCAATAAAATTGCTTCTCAAAGTACACATCATGTGGACAGAGAAAAGATCATATTATAACCTTCCTATTATATAAAACAAATCTCAGCCAATCAATTTAGTTAAAATTGATCACATGGCCAACTTAACCCCACCCCTGACTTCTTAGAACCAGGAAGTAGCTAGTTTAAAGGCGTTATATGGGTGAAACTTGTTTCTTTTATCCATTCAATTCGTAATTCAATGGAGGTTAGGTCTAATAAGTCATTCCTACTGGGATCAAATCCGAAAGAGATTCTGTCCACACTCCAATGTGGCTTTGAAAGTTCTTCTCAAAGTGACTTTAATGGGGATTGAAATAAATAACATATATAGCTCTCCCTCAGCTGAAATGAATCACATGACAAATGTGACTACTTTAAAACAGGAAGTGCTTGGTTTAAAAAGAGTCATTGGGGTGGGTCCTGTTTCTTCTATCATTTAAATTCAGAATTCAGAGAAGTTTATCTCATCAGACAGGATATACGTGAAAAATGCAGAAATTTACCAGGTACAAGAATTTTGAAGAGTCATAAAGACAGGACTCTTTCATCTTGCCCTTTAATTCAGAATTTTGAGGAGTTTATCTGTAATAAGACATAGTGTAGGTAATCAAACCAGAAATGGAGTCTGTCTCTTTACTTGTTCTTAAGTAGTACCCTGGTTTAGAGAGTAGATTTGAAATTTAGCTCCAACCACAACTAATGAAGTTGGTTGTGTAAAAAGAAAGTGAAAAAAAAATTACAATTTTTTTCCCCCACAGATTCTTTAAATGGTGGATCAAGGTGCTACGTTGTCAAGGGACAATAAAAATTCAGAAACATCTAATGAGATGATTTGAATAGAGTTGCCCTTTAAGTATACATATTCAAAGTTTCTATGAAAAGCATTTATTTGACACTTTTTCCTAACCCTTTCTGTCATGAAAACGACACCCACTCTTGGGTCAGACCTTGCAGCTCTCTGGCGCCCCTTATCCTGCTGGTCAAACCCGGTATTGACCGAGGATAAGCACGGGTGCAGCTGCTCTAGTTTATGTCGACTATTGCGGCACGTGATGTGACAGGACGTATATATACCACCAGTTCCTTCCAGGAACGTATATATACCTCCGACCAGCCACCCTTAAACCACAATATCACATAAATACTGGTATACTGCCACCACCGATCGCTTAACAGGTGGATCGGGTACCTGGTAGGTAACGTGAAATAGTGGGTGAGGAATGTGTTTGCTCGACATAGGACAAGAAGACGAAACTGGTAAATAATTATGATTTACTCCCAAAGGGGGGCAGTGTTTACAAAATATATACAAGATATTATAAAAGAGACAATTTACAGGTATGCATAAAACAGTTATTTAAAATAAAAGGGATAAGTAATAGCAAAACCTGCGCCACGAGGTGATGGTCTCAGATTCTGTGGGGGGGACGGCTCCCCGGAAATTAGACGTGATTCTTCCGCGCAGCGTGATGTGCGTGCGTCTGGCGTCCCTGAGAAGAATGGCTTGAAAAATGGCCGATCTGGTTTTTAGCAAGCAGCCAAAACTCTGGGAGACACCCCTTATTTACCTTACAAGGGGGCTCGGCTTTGCGAGCCCACCCAGCTGCAGAAGACCTAAAAAATCCTTCAGATTCCATATCTTGGTGTGGGGGGGTCCCACATCCAAGAGGGAGACATCATCTTGACCGTCACCAATATTCATGAAGATAGATATTAAATATGAAACCTCTGTGACGCTTAGAAGCTCAGAATCCATTATCTCAGTTCCCGGTCATTCCTCAGTTATGCAAGTTATACTATTGTAATGGGAAAAAGGTGAGCATTCAAAAAACGTGGTTCCGATGTTTCTGTCAGACCTGTGCGTGATTAAAATTGGCATAAAACGTTTGTACAATTAAACAATGGGATTTTTGGAGGGATTTTCCGGTTTGTATCAGTGCTTGCCCTGATCTGAGGTTTTATGGCGGGTCATAAAGATTCCCGGTTTGGGGAAAAGCAAAAGTGAGTTCTATGTCTTCTCTTACAAACAGGTAGGGGGTGGGGGTTTTCCTTTTTAAAACATCTCTCATTTTTAAAACTCGGGCAAAAATACCTTTTGCCTGACACTTTCTTACAATGAAAATGTGAATGACCACCATTATCCCCTACCCCCACCTCTGCGCAGCTTCATACATGATCTAAGGGGTTCAGTAAGAAATTACTTGCAGGATAAGAGACACTTAATGCAACCATATGTATCAAAAGATCAAAGCCGCTCATTATAATGACAGCTTTGAGAGCAAAGTGCATCAATATGTTCCTTGTCGAGGGGCATTAGATAAAGCACACGATAGTGCGAGGAAGATAATTATAAGTCTGGAAATTAAGGGGGTTTGAAGTGAACAAATCTAAGTTCACACTAATCTCTTTTTTCAAGGGCACTTTCTTTGGAAATTATTGTAAATTACTCTTCAGTCATAATGATTTCGAGGAATTTCTTTACAGTCAATAGTTGGCCATACTTGTTAAGATAGGTTCTTCATTGGCTCTAATGGGGCCAGCTAGCTGCTATTCATTTGGAAATGTTGGGGTTCAACAACTAAGTTTCCTTCTTGTAATAGAGAGCAATGTAGTTAGGGAATGTAGCTTTGAGGCAAACAATTGGAAGTGCTTGTGCATGCCTTCTGGTGGATCCATGATCTTGATCATATATACACTACCTTCCATGACTGAGCTTGGCCCTTCTTTGACGATACTTGAAGGTTGAAGGTTTCAGACTTCAGGAGCCCTTGGAATATAAGAGGTGCTGTGTTTTGTTGCCAAGTGAAGTTCCAAGCCCATGTTATTCATTGCGTGTTGGAACATGAAAAGGGTAGCTTTGTCCTGGATACACTTTAGAATGTCGCCATTTTAAGTTAGGAACAACTGACCATTCAATGTATAATGGGACCTCCTAACAGGCCAGGAAGGAAGACATGGACACGGTGGCTGTCAACTTTTTACTCGCCTCTATACATTGTAAGCACATAAACACTCGGTCAAACTGATTGTGAATATGTATGGAATAGTTGGAGGAAATAGATTTCAACCAAACAAGGAATCAATAGTTATCTAAGGTGTATGAACATCTTGAGATTTTTTAGGCAGAGGTGTAGCTATGGGGCGGGCAATCAGGATTGTGTCTGGGTGCTGAATGCCAGGCCAATGAAGGAAAGCCTAGCTAGATTTAGGACAAGATTTTGGAATACTCTGCTCAATGCCATTAAGGTATCAGCAGAGCAAAGAGGGTTAACAACAGACAGCCTGTGGATGAGAAGGAGACTTTGCCATATTATAACTTGGCAATGCTTGGACATCTGCAGAAGAAGAAATGTCCATGGCTTCTGCTGCTTTCTGCTAAAACTATTGTCTTCTTGAAAAGACCCCTTCGATTCCCAGATTGCTCTTCTTCCAAGAAAACTTACACCGACACAACCAACCCCCCTTTCCCGGCCCCCTCCTTCCTTCTCTTCTCTCTCAAGCCTGGAGCGAGACTGAACAAACCCCACAGTGGCACAGCTGTTCAATTATTGCAGTTTCTCTAAGCAATTCCCCGCAGTGTTTGCTCTACAGAACAATATATAAATTTACTGCAAAAGGGTCTTGTGTGTCACACTGAGAACTAGAGATTTGCTCAAGTCCAGAGTTAACGTCTTCCTTTCCTGAAAGATTTGGTCGTCTGGGAAGCAATATTCCGGATTCTGAGAGGTTAAAACACTTCCGCTCCCATCTGCTGAAGTCGGTTGTAGTTAAGAGAACTGGGCCCAGCATGTGTTTGAACGCTACACACGCTCACACCGGTCTGCCAAAACATTTGACTAGTTTGCTTACGAACGACAAAAAATGTCTTAACCCCTTCCCAGGATGCACTTCAACTAAGAAAAAAAGATAGAAACAATTGACAGAAGTTGAAATGAACTCATCGATCTGTATGGTTCGTCAGAGACTACAATGGGGGAATCGATTAGCCGATTACCCATTTCTTTTATGGATTCTCCAAAAGCAAAGGATGGATGTGTTAATTCAATTCACGTCATAATGTTCTAATGGCTGATAGCCTAAGAACCCAATCACACATCAATCCAAAATCTTCTGATGGCTGATGAACCAAATTGCACATTGACCCTACAAGATATCACTGCTACTTTACAGTACAGTGTAGGAGGCAACATTTTTCCAGAAGGACTCATTGAAACAGCCCGAGATGTTCTCTCTTCATAAGGATGTCTCTTAATATGGTTATTGGTAGATGTATTTGCCAAAATGGGCCCATTGGGTCAGTCCAAAATAGTGTCTCTTGACAGGAATGCCACTTTATAATGGTATTTGTAGGAATGTTTTCCCAGGGGAACTCTCTTGGTATCTCCCAAGATGAGATAGTGTCTATTGTCAAGGATGTTCCATTGTTTTTGTTTGTTTTTTTAAATCTGCCACAAGTGACTTATTGGGTCAGTCCAAGATGGTTTCTCTTGGCAAGTCTGACCATTTACATAGTTGTTTGCAAGAAAATATGACCAGGAGGACTATATGGGCTATGCCAAGGATGCCCCGTTACACGGTTGTTTTTCTTTTTCTGAACATTTGTCCAGAGAAAGTCATTAGGTCAACCCAAGATAGTGTCCCTTGTTGAGAATGCCCCTTTAAATGGTTGTTTCTTTGGAAATGTTTGCCCAGAGAGACATTGGATCAGCCCAACATGGTGTTCTTTTGAGAAGGATGCCCCTTTATTTGGTGGTTTATGTGAACATTTACTCAGGAGAACTCATTAGGAATATCCAAAAATGGTACTTCTTGACAAGGATTTCACTTTATTTTGTTGGGTTTATTTGGAGTGTTTGCCCAAGATGACTTATTAGGTCAGCCCAAGATAGTGTCTCTAGTTTAGGAGGTACCTTTACATGATTTCTTTTTAACGTTTGCCCAGGACAACTTATCTGGTCAGCCCAAGATGGTTTGCCTTTGGAAAAGATATAAGAATACATGTAGCCTATTACACGGCAGGCAGGAACTTTGCCCATGGAGGTACAAATCAAATTGCCCTTGTACAGGACTCTGAATGAACATTCCCCATAAATCTCAATATGTCAGGCTCTTTAGATGGACAGCTGATGTAAGGGCACATTTGCCTTGGCAGTGTGGAAGAACTTTGTCCATGATGTACTGCCTAGGTTTTAATGTTATGCATTTGATCATAAAAAGACTTGTCTGGCAGTGACACCCTTTGACCAAGTTGTCCACACCCTTTATTAAGGGTATTTGAAGGCAATTTATTAGATGATATCAAGTTAACGGAAACTAATATGACATTAGTAAAGACTAATTAGGACTAAGACTTTTTCAAGATTTAGCCAAATGGGGGGAATTTACGCAAAATACTTGTAAGATTACATTTGGACATTTGAGATGATGTCAACAACTTTTCTCTACGGAAGATTCTACAAAACAGATTCTCTTTCCTTCATGACTGAGACATTAGCTTTTACTTTTCCCCTAAACTCTGTTTCTAGAAGGTCTGTCAAACATCGTCTCAAAGGTTAATTGTTGTTTCAATTCTGAAGTTGGGTGGAGAGCATTACCCTTGAGTGACTTCAGATTCCATGAAGGAGGGACATTTAGGTCCGTTTTGAGACTGCTTATCCAATAGCCCACAGATCAGAAAATGCCATCCAAGCTCACAAACCTCAAATCAACTGGTCCACAATGAACTATAAAGCATCAAATTCCTATTAAACTGGGTATTATCAACCTAAAAAATTAAATGTCTCTTATTTGAGCCATCTCATGAGCTTCATTTCCAAGACCTTGAGTAATGTGGAGTAATGTTGAGTAAGTAGAGCAAGATTGTAAATTTGGGAATTTCTACAGTGGCCATCAAGGAAAGGAGATGTCTTCAGTCTGCAAATTCTGAGGTCTGGGCACATTAAAAAGTATAGAAAAGAATTACTTTAAAAATAAATGTGTTCAAGCTCATGGTCTACCACCAATGGCATTTTAAGAAGAAGCTGCTTGCTCTTAAGGGTATGTGCACACAATCGGTGTTCGCTGCGGTTTGGACGCAGTGCAAGTGCGCTGCGTGCAATCCGCAGCGGCCAGATGTTACAGCATAGTGAATGGGATTTATACAAATCCCATGCCCACTATGCGTCTGCGGCACACCCGCGGAAACAGACATGTGTCGCGCCTCCAGAGCAATGGGGTACTCGGAGTCCGGGCTGATAGATGCTGGGGGAAAGGGATATGTCACAGTGGCTGGCCCGGTCCGTGGCCCAGGGCGGTCAACTAAAAGGGGGGAAAGTTTATAGGGGGTTTATAGTTCGATCGTGACGCCACCTGTGGTTTCTGGTAATTTGTACCAGCGCTGCTGCAGACCTCTGAGGCAGTTGATAAGGCAGCTGGGATGGAACGGCTCCCCACAGGTGAAGCGGGCCTCAGGGCAGGGTAGAGTTTGATGGTGGGTGGTGATGCTGGGACCTGTAGTGCAGGCGGAATGGCGCAGCAGGAGTAACTGACAGAGACAGGGGATTCGCTTCAATACCTTTACTGGTGCGGATGTCAGGTACGGTCCAGGGTACTCAGTAGGATGGGTGCACTTCAGGACTTCTCCCCAGTGAGCGAGTATAAGGCCTCCTGGTCTGTGTCTGCCTCTCTGTATGCTCCTGGCCAGCCTGCAACTGGGCCTAGCTTATGTATCGTGCTGTTCCTTCACCTGTCGCTTGGTAGTGGGACCTTCTGCTGGCAACCACTATCCCTGGTAATGCTGGGGCCTTCGTGGTTCCTGATCCTGTTAAGGGTTTAGCTTCAGGTCGGCCAGGGACTTGTAGTCCTCCTGGTATGCCGGTGATCCCTACTGGGTATAAAGGACCCTGTAGGCGCGGACCCGGTGTCCGGTTTGTATATTCGGGGTGAGCCTATGATGCTCCTCTGCCCCCTCAACTCCTCTCTCCTCTCCTCTTTACCTTCGGCCACACTTGGGGCCCTCTGAACACAGCAGCAGACTTGCTGCATCTTCGCTGCTCTCAGAGTCAGCACGCTCTAAGACTCTCTGACTCTGTCTGACTGACTCTCTCTTCTGGCTCCACCCTCCATATATATATCCCAAGCCGGCTCCCTCTGGTAGTATGAGGTGGAAGGGTGGAGGTGTTTGTATGTAATGAGGGCCTCTTGTGGAGAGGTCCGTCCGTGCACCCTGGGTCCTGTGGTACCTGTGAACAGCAGGGTGCCACACATGCGATGCGTCTTTCCAGTAAGGAGCATGTCTATTTCCTCCTGTCCGCATGTGGGCTTTCCTCATAGACCTAACTTCTATAGGGAAAGCCCGCCTGTGAGAAAAAAAAAAAACCCGGCCGCCGCTCATTTGCATAATGAGCGGAAGCCGGGGGCGGCTTCTCCGCAGCCTCGGGGCCACAGCCAGCTCCGGATCGTCTGCACATACCCTAACAATGGCTTAACACATTGAAAATATGTCTTCTCAGAAACGGCACCAGTTGACCTTGAATATGTTTGGTTTTCAACATGGAACCATTTTCAATATAGCAGAGAAAGGACTTCCACCAACAGCATCTTCTGAATCATATATTAAGATAGTCTAGCCTTAAGAATTGGTTCAGAGAAACCAGTAAGATGCAAAAGCGTGTCTTCTCAAACACTAGCACCAATTGACATGGGTCAAAATGGCTTTTGGCCATGTCACCTCATTCCATATGCAAGAAAGGTAATGGGCTACCACCAATAGCTTATTCTAGGTGTAACGCCGACGTCTCTGCATGCTGCCTCCCCCTGCCCCGGCAGGGACACTGACATACTCACCACCTCAGCCGATTCCTCTGCTTCGGCTCTCGCCGCGCCTCCTGTGTTCCAGGGCCTACACACGCCATGCAGGTCCCCTGGCAGCGCGCTTTGGCATGCGCCCTGCCTGGTTCTTAAAGGAGTTACACACGCACTCCTGATGTGTCCCCAACCAATAGCTGGGAGGCTCTAAGGATTTAAGGCACCTTCCCCTGTAGGGATGTGCCTGAGCAACATTAGTGTTTAATAAGTCTTCAAGCTGCTAAGTTCGTTGTCAGGTCCCTGTTCCTGTACCCATCCTGTTTGTACCTGAAACCTATCCCTGAACCTGTGCTGTCTTAATCAGGACCTATACCCTGAGTCCATTCTGTCTGAATCTGCTTTCCAGTTCTGCATAGATCCTGAGTCTGTCTGATGGTCCTGAATCTGCACCATCTAAACCAGCTCCAATATCCGTTCTGGCTGCGATCCTGTTCCTGTCCTACCAGCTACTCATAGTCCATACCTTCATCCCTGTCCTCTTGGGGTCAGCTATGTTTTGGGGTCTGTCCTGGAGTGGCACCTGGCAACCACCTGTTGCTCAAGTCTAACCACACTATTAGGGGCTCTAGTAAAGAACCAGGTGGTCGCTTAGTTATGGCCCTGCAGATTTTCCCTGGTCCATAGCACAGTAGGTCCACACCCACCAGCATGACACTAGGTCATTTATTAAGCTGGTCTCCTTAAGAACTAGCTAAAGTGTTAACCAGTTGACTTTGGTCATCGTGAGTATTCACCATGTAACCGCCTTGCAATAAGGAAAAGTCATGGACTACTATTAATGGCATCTCCTAGATCATATGCTATATTTGGATGATCTCCCACTTAAAAAAAGGGTCAAAAGAAATAGTAAGATTTGAAAGCGTGTCTTGTCAGTCGTCACGGTGAGTGCTAGACATGTAACCCTGTTGTTGGTAAATATTGATCATGGTGGGTTTTGACCACATAACCCACTTCCAAATGACACAAAAACATCATGGACTACCACCAACAGCTTCATCTAGGTCATACACTGATTTTTATAAAATTGGATTAACTTCATGAACTCATAAAGCATCAAAAGTTATCTTATGGGTCTACTCTGCACCCCTTCTACTAGATGTGCTGCCTGCATCAACTCTGAGCAGGTCACTAATTTTACTGACTCCACTGATAGTTTACACCCATACCCTGGCATTTTAAACTTTATCATCAATGTAATCCAGCTATCTTACAGGTCAGATGCATTAACCGAATTCATCCAGGTGCTCGTAAGGGCAATATTAGCCTTTGCCTCCCACAATGCTAGAGCAAATGGATCTGGACACTAAAAACCATACAACCACATGGTGTTAACGAGACCGTCAGATTTGCTTTGTCCTTCTAATCATTCTTTCCCTACATCGTTACAATTCCTGTTCCTTTTAATCTATTTTATGTCACTTGCTGTAAATTACATATTTTGGCTATTCGATATATTTTGCGCATGTGTAGATGAGAACGGTGGGGCGCATCTCTGGCCGAATCTTAGGTGGGGTTTAAGAGGGTTATGTAACAGGGACTCAGGTTGTGCTCCTTGATGCGTTTTTTGAGATACACCAGCATCAGTGCCAGAACCACATAGAACCAGCTCCCCAGTAGATATCTGCTCTCACTCAATTCTTATTACTTTGAATGCAGTTTAACGGAAACTCCTAGCCAGAGTGATGCCACCTCTGGAAGAAGGCTAATCAGCGAAACGCGTGTTGAAGCAGGTGCCACTGTAGCCGGAGGACAGAACATAGGTAAACACTTTGCACATTATTCATTGTGTTACAAACTATTGAGTATTGACATGGTGTGAACTTTGTCCATGCCTTTCTTTGTTCACCTATTATTGATTTTACTACATACTTTCTAGGTACTGTACTTTTATTTTCTTTGAGCTGTGTATGACCAGGTCTGGGCATTCTTGCTTCTCTATATAATGCTATTAGCTGTTTAGCCTCCAGCTGTGTGGTCACCATCCACTGACTCACTCTCTTTTTAACTAGTTCTACACGTATTATATTTTTGTAAGAGGTTAATGATTATCATATTTTATACTTTCTTATATATTGATTTATATGTGCACTTTTTGTATGGCATTTGTAGTTATTCCTTGTGGTTAGCTACATTTAACTTTTACCCTTTTTTACATACTATTATACACTTTATGCTTTTGTTATTTAATATTTCATTTTTTTAGTATGCCATTACTGCATGCACTTTAGTATTACAGGTCATATATTAACATGGCCTCCTGAATAAGAACTGTCTCAAAGGAACTGTTAAGAATTAAGAGTGTGTCTTCTGAGAATCCAACACCGGTAGACTTTTGTCTTGGTGGGTTATGACCATGTAAATACCCAATGTATAGTAAAGAAAAGTCATGGACTATCATTACTGACATTTTTTAGGTCATATGTTAAGTTTTCTCTCATGACCTGGTTCACAGGGACCGACAAGAATCAAAAAATGTTGTCTTCTCAGATGCTGGTGTGACACCCCACGGGTCTGGTTGCCACAGTAATAGAGATATTATGTCTGAGAGCAAGTGGGAGGCTTCTCTGGTCAGGAGCCCTAAGCATGCAACACGGTCCGCCCAGACCTGGGAGGGGAGGAATCTGCCCTTATAAACTGGGTCTGGGGCGGGATTAAGGGAGACCGAGCCTGCAGAACAAGCAGAGCAGTCAGAGCCTAGAGTGAAGCTGCAGACACAGGAAAAGATACATCAGGAGCTCTGTAGGAGCAGCAGCTGAAGGCCAGGGGCTGTGAGCAGAGATATAGCTCGCCCTGGCTGAAGTTACTAAAACCGGACACAGGAGTCCGAGGCTGTGGGGACTGATATATACCCAGCAGCAGAAACCAGCCGGCAGGGGATTCCAGGTCCTCTGGCCATAGAAGCCCGGAGGCTCAGTCACAAAGAAGGGACCAGCGCCGCCATCCAGGAGCGGAGGCTAACAGAAGGCCCCAAGTCACCAGCCATACGGGTGAGCACCACACGGTATACTCAGGGACGTGGGCTACTTGTAACCGCTGACAGCAAGGTAGCCAGGAAGAGTGCAGATAAACGGGGAGGCCTACAACTCCACCTGGCCAGGGGAACTCCTGCTTGCTCGCAGACTGACCAGGCCCCTTATACTAGCCAGTACTCCCGGGAGGGTCTGCCTTGTACCATCAGTAAAGACCCTGAACTGCACCTCACGTCTCTGTGATTCCTTGCCGCACCAGCACCATTAGCACTGGGACCCTCACACCATCACTCCCATCATCTCTCACATTAGCTGCCCTGAGGCAATACTTCTACCGTGGGGAGTTATCCCATACTCGGCTGCGCAAACAACATCAGCCTCAGCGGTCGGCAGCGCAGCGGCGGTCCCCACTGACCGCAATCCACGGGTGGCGTAGTCGGACATTTGCTATACATTAGGACTGCCACTGGTTTGACCACCCTGGGCACGGACCGGGTCACCGTCACACGGAGACTACAACCCCCAGCATTCTACAACAGGCCCTGTTCCGGGTTCCCCTGCACAACACAGGCCCAGGGGGCGCGTCAACTTTGGCGTAGTCGGCAGGATTTCGTGCCCGCAACCACCGGGTACTGCGTGCCTGAAAAAGAGACTTTTAAACTTACCTGTGGTGAAGTTTCCCGCCGTCCGGAGTCGTTTCCCGCAATCCGGAGCCGATTCCCGCCATCAGACGCCATCTTGGACCGTTTCCCGCCGTCTTCTGCCTTCTTCCCGCCATCCGCAGCTGCTTCCCGCCTTCGGACGCCATCTTCGGGACGCCGCACGGGAAGAAGAGGGGCGTGGACGCCGAAAGCGCGCAAGATCCGAAGCTCCGCCCCACGCTCTGACGCTGCGCAAGGTCCTGGAAGGGAGGAAGAGCGACGCTGACGTCATCGGAGCGCGACGCTAGGTCCTCAACCCCGACGATCGACTGCGGAGCCGCGGCCTACAGAAGAAGAGCATCGCAAGGTAGGCCACGGTCCACTAGGGGGGAGGAGGATGCCGGATACCGAGGGGAGCTCCACTGCCACAGCCACCGCCAGCGCAACCGCTACAGCAGTCATGCCATTCACCATGCCCTATATCCCGGGGGCAACCTGGCTACCCCAGTACTCAGGGGAGTCACATACTCTAAATGACTTTAGAGAAAGACTGGATAGCCTCTTCCAGGTGTACCCCCTCACAGAAGAGCAAAAAGTGAGCATCCTGGTGGCCCAATTAATCGGGGCAGCCCAAAGGGAGGTAAAGTCCTGGCCACCTGGGAGGAAGAGGACTGTCAGAGAAATACTAGCCCGGCTGAAAGACACATTTGATACCCGCACCTCAGCCGAAATAAAGCTCAGATTTTACGGGTGTAAACAGCGGGCACATGAGAGTATAAGAGACTATGCTCTAAACCTACAAGAGGCCCTGAGAGCCATTAAGCAGGCAGACCCTGACAGCGTGGGAAATGAAGATAAGCTGTTGACTGAACAATTTATTGAGGGTATACTGTGCAATGCCCACCGAACCCAGTTGCGGGCAATGGCCTTACAGGACCCTGACCTGGACTTTGCACAGTTCAAGGACAGAGCCATCCGGGTGCTCCGAGAACCGGCACCAGGTGGCGCTGTGACCCACAGGCGCCCTGCTATCACTTACCACCAGGAGACGGCGCCCTTGTCTGCAGGGCCTGTGGGAGCTGATGCGCAGGCTTTAAACAGTGACCCGGCTACAGACCTGCACCATCAGGTCCAAGAGCTGACTAAGAGCGTTGCTGCGCTAACCAGAACTGTGCAGTCTTTACAGGTCTCTTCTCCAGGAAAGATCCAGCTGGCATCCGGACCGGAGGACGTCCCGTGGCACCGACTGAGGAGGACCCCACCGGCCAGAGGAAGACCCAGCGACAGATACAATGAGGACGGACGACCCATCTGCCGCCGCTGCAATCAACCCGGACATGTGGCAAGGTACTGTCATTTAAACGAGCACAACCTGGGGTAGAGGGCCAACCCCCAGGCATAAGACCATCAGGCCCATCAAACTGGCGTGATAAATACGTAGGGGGACGTCCAATCTTGCCTGTGGTACTGGATGGCATTCCTATGAGTGCCCTACTAGACACTGGGTCACAGGTGACCACCATCCCGTACGTGCTCTTTAAACAGTACTGGAATGACTCGGACATAACCCGCTACCCAGATGACGACCTGAGTATCATCGCCAGCAATGGTCAGCCCGTGCCGCAGGTGGGATTCAAAGAGGTGACCATTAAGATCGGTAAGGTTGAACTGGCGGCACAAGGACTGATTATAGTGGACATAGACCGTCATGAGAGTCACCCTAGAATAACCTTGGGAACTAATGTGATTGAAAATTGTCTTGCAGAGGTGATTCTCATTTTACAGCAGGTTGCCAAGAACGCCAGTTCCGGCCAGCAGCGTGTGCTCCAAAAAGAGATCCGGGCACTGATGAAGCGGCAACAGGTGGAACTGTCTGGTGGTGAGATAGGTAGTGTGAGAATGTGTGACCCGTTCCCTATTGCCATGCCCCCAAAAAGTGAGATGATGATTTGGTGCCGGGCAGCTATTGGTCTAAGAGGTAGAGACTACCAAGCAATGGTAGAACCCGTCTACTCAGACAGTAGGCCCACCATTTTGACGGCACGGGGGGTGGTCGATGTACGCCATGGGAGGGTGCCCGTTCGCATCATAAATATCGGGGAGAGAGAAGTATACCTGCCCCGGTATGCCATGCTAGCCAAATTGTTCACCATAAACCAGAATTCTGTACAGGCCGTGGAACCCTTGCCTCCATCTCAACCAGAGGAAGGTAACGGCTCTAAGAAACCAATGGAGGACTGGTGTCAGCAACTGCATTTGGGTACTGACTCCACTCCCTCACACCAGAAACAGGGAGTCTATCGGGTGGTTCGAGAGTACGAGAGAGTGTTTAGTAAACACCCGCTAGACTTCGGGCGAGTAAAGGGGGTAGAACACCACATCCCCACGGGAGACCATCCTCCCATAAAGGAGAGATACCGACCCGTACCCCCGGCACACTACCAACACGCCAAGGGGATGCTTAGAGACATGAAGGAGGCTGGGGTAATCAGGGACAGCTGTAGCCCCTGGGCAGCTCCACTAGTCTTAGTGAAAAAGAAAGACAACACCATGAGAATGTGTGTAGACTACAGGAAGGTCAACCGTATCACACACAAAGATGCGTACCCGTTACCAAGGATAGAAGAGTCCTTAGCTGCATTAAAATCTGCTAACTTCTTCTCTACTTTGGATCTCACTAGCGGGTACTGGCAGGTTCCTGTAGCAGAGGCGGACCGGGAGAAGACCGCATTCACCACCCCGATGGGTCTCAGCGAATTTAACTGTATGCCGTTTGGGCTCTGCAACGCACCAGGAACCTTCCAACGGTTGATGGAATGCTGTCTGGGACACCGGAACTTCGAGACGGTCCTGTTATACCTGGACGATGTCATCGTCTATTCCAAGACCTACGAGGACCACCTGAAACACCTGGCAGAAGTGTTCGAAGCTCTGGCAAACTACGGCCTAAAGGTGAAACCCTCCAAGTGTCACCTCCTAAAACCAAAGGTGCAATACCTGGGACACGTGGTGGGTGCTGACGGAGTGGCTCCTGACCCTGATAAGATCACCGTGATTAAGGACTGGCCAAGACCCTCCAGCATAAAGGAAGTGCGGCAGTTCCTCGGGTTGGTAGGCTACTACCGAAGATTCATTCCCGGTTTCACCAAAATGGCAGCCCCTATGCAGGACCTCCTGATAGGTCAATCTTGGAAAGCCAAAAACCAGAAGCTGCCCTTTAGATGGGAAAAGCTGGAAGAGGAGTCCTTCTGCCAGCTGAAGATGGCCCTCACGGGGGATGAAATCCTGGCATATTCAGACTACAGCCAGCCCTTTATCCTCCACACGGACGCAAGCAACATCGGGCTAGGAGCCGTACTGTCCCAGATCCAGCAAGGGAAAGAACGGGTAATCGCTTACGCCAGCCGAAAGCTACGGCCCACGGAGAGGAACCCTGAGAATTATAGCTCATTCAAGCTGGAGTTCCTGGCAGTAGTGTGGGCAGTGACCGAACGTTTCAAGCATTACCTTGCCTCCTCCAAATTCACCGTGTACACGGATAACAACCCGGTGACACACCTGGACACTGCAAGGCTCGGTGCCCTGGAACAGAGATGGATGGCCCGCCTGTCCAACTTTGAATTCACCATCAAATACCGGGCAGGACGCTCAAATGCCAACGCGGATGCCCTGTCTAGAATGCCGAACTTACCGGACGTTGGGGAAGATCCAGAAGATCTGGAAGAAGTTGAGCTCCCTGCGTTCCACCGTCATGGGATTACCCTGTATTCCCACCGTGTGAAGGACAGGCGCTCCGTGACGTTCAATCCCTTGCCCCACTACAACTGGGCGGAGACGCAAGACAGTGATCCCGCAGTCCATTTGGTGAAGGAAATGCTGACCCAGGCCGATGCCCGTCTTGACCCAGATGCTCCGGTGGAGACCAAGCAACTGTGGAAGGAGAAAAGTAAGCTGTTCCTCTACAGGGAGAAGCTGTGCCGGAGAATGGTTAACTCTCGAACACATGAGTTGACCTGGCAGGTAGTGGTCCCAAGACGAGACGTGGCTATGGTTCTGGAGGCATACCACAACGGAGCAGGGCATTTCAGATGGAAGAAGCTGGAGTTCTTGTTGCGTGAACGGTTCTACTGGGTGGGCATGAGAGGAGCCATCGAGAGGTGGTGCAGAGACTGTGGCCCGTGCCACCTGAGAAGAAAAGACCGAGCCAGCCAGAAGACTCCCCTGCAGCCCATCATCACCAGACAGCCACTGGAACTGGTAGCCCTGGACCATGTGAAACTGGCTCCAAGCAGATCTGGGTATGTCTACGCCCTCACAATCGTAGATCATTACTCCCGGTTCCTGGTTGTGGTCCCGGTCAAGGACTTAACGGCTCAAACAGCAGCTAGAGCCTTCCAGCAGCACTTCTGCCGTCCACACGGGTACCCGGACCAAGTGTTGACAGACCAAGGACCAGCCTTCGAAGCGGAGGTCTTCCCGGAGTTCTGCAACCTGTATGGCTGCAAGAAGATAAGAACAACGCCCTATCACCCTCAAACCAATGGACTCTGCGAGAAGATGAACCAGGTGGTGATAGATCTGCTAAAAACGTTGCCCCTGGAAGAATGCAGTCTGTGGCCTGAGACACTGCCTGATCTGGTGGACCTGTATAACCACATCCCTGTCGGTTCCACCAACTGTACCCCGGCTTACCTAATGGGAGCAAGACCTGGTAAGCTGCCTATTGACCTGGATATGGGAGTCCTGACACCTGAGGACACCTCGCCAGAGGCAGACTGGGATACAGAACGGCAGCAGCAGTATCGGAAAGTACAGGAGAGCGTCGAGCGAAGTCTGTCTCAAGCTAGAGAAA
Source organism: Phyllobates terribilis (assembly GCF_046119375.1). Classification (NCBI taxonomy): domain Eukaryota; kingdom Metazoa; phylum Chordata; class Amphibia; order Anura; family Dendrobatidae; genus Phyllobates; species Phyllobates terribilis. The sequence continues at coordinate 145,052,241 of NW_027362767.1, forward strand.
GGCAAGAGAAGGCTTATAACCAGTATGCTCCCGCTGTTCCCCTGGTACCTGGAGAGCAGGTCTTGAAGAGGAAGAGGCGGCTCCACAAGTTGGACGACCAGTGGGAGAAGGACCCGTACACCGTACTGCCATCAAGCCATGAGAACCCAAAAATCTGCGTAATCAGTAAGGATGGAGGAGAAACCACAGTCATTGTCTCCAGAGACCACCTGAAGAAGTGTCCCGAGCAGCTGCAAAGCCCTGAAGAAGATCAAGGAAACCCTCAACCCGCAGAGGAAAGGGAAGAAATGATCAGTACCGTACTCGGAGACTTCCCCCGGTCTTGGACACAAGTAAACGGCGCTGTCGTGGTACCCGTCCTCACCTTTCTCCAGCCAGCCCCGCAAGTGCCTACAGAGGAACCGGTAGAGCTGGAAGAGCAGCCGGCCCAAGAGGCAGAAGAGTCCACACCAGCAGTACAGGAGGATCAACCCTCTGCTAGTAGTGAGCCTGTCGTGCCCCTAGTGAGCCAAAGAGTGCGCAGACAGCTGCCCAGCTTACCCATAACACCTCCTACACCCTGTAGTGCAGAACCAGTTAGTGAGCTCCGTAGGTCCACTAGAGTCACTAGAGGTCAGATGCCCGCTCGCTGGAGAATCTAAACTAATGCACTGTGAATTTAACTGTTAACTGTTTATGGTTTATGTTTGTTGCCTGTTATTAATTATGTTTCTCAGTTACCCTGCAGATTTTTATGGACTAACAGGTTATGGACGCTGGATAACCGGAACAGTTTTGTAGATAGTTGCACCTTGGTGCCTCTTGCGAAGACGGCCGTGGAAGAGAAAACCTGTCTGGCGTGGCCTCCTTGCGGCCCAAAGTAGTTAGTCTACCCTTGCAGCCATGCCCAAGGCCAACGCAAGGGGTTTGCTTTGGACAGGTCCCCTACTTTGCTTAAAACTTCACCTTGGGTGATATGGACACCCGGTTGCGGACACGCCGTGACCTTTAAAGAACTAAAGCTTCTTGTAAATATGTTATTGTGTTATTGTTATACCCTGTTATTATGTTTTAAAAATGTGTTTAGTCCCGGAGTACTAAAATTTACTAGGGGGGAATGTGACACCCCAGGGGTCTGGTTGCCACAGTAATAGAGATATTATGTCTGAGAGCAAGTGGGAGGTTTCTCTGGTCAGGAGCCCTAAGCATGCAACACTGCCCACCCAGACCTGGGAGGGGAGGAATCTGCCCTTATAAACTGGGTCTGGGGCGGGATTAAGGGAGACAGAGCCTGCAGAACAAGCAGAGCAGTCAGAGCCTAGAGTGAAGCTGCAGACACAGGAAAAGATACATCAGGAGCTCTGTAGGAGCAGCAGCTGAAGGCCAGGGGCTGTGAGCAGAGATATAGCTCGCCCTGGCTGAAGTTACTAAAACCGGACACAGGAGTCCGAGGCTGTGGGGACTGATATATACCCAGCAGCAGAAACCAGCCGGCAGGGGATTCCAGGTCCTCTGGCCATAGAAGCCCGGAGGCTCAGTCACAAAGAAGGGACCAGCGCCGCCATCCAGGAGCGGAGGCTAACAGAAGGCCCCAAGTCACCAGCCATACGGGTGAGCAACACACGGTATACTCAGGGACGTGGGCTACTTGTAACCGCTGACAGCAAGGTAGCCAGGAAGAGTGCAGATAAACGGGGAGGCCTACAACTCCACCTGGCCAGGGGAACTCCTGCTTGCTCGCAGACTGACCAGGCCCCTTATACTAGCCAGTACTCCCGGGAGGGTCTGCCTTGTACCATCAGTAAAGACCCTGAACTGCACCTCACGTCTCTGTGATTCCTTGCCGCACCAGCACCATTAGCACTGGGACCCTCACACCATCACTCCCATCATCTCTCACATTAGCTGCCCTGAGGCAATACTTCTCCCGTGGGGAGTTATCCCATACTCGGCTGCGCAAACAACATCAGCCTCAGCGGTCGGCAGCGCAGCGGCGGTCCCCACTGACCGCAATCCACGGGTGGCGTAGTCGGACATTTGCTATACATTAGGACTGCCACTGGTTTGACCACCCTGGGCATGGACCGGGTCACCGCCACACGGAGACTACAACCCCCAGCATTCTACAACAGGCCCGGTTCCGGGTTCCCCTGCACAACACAGGCCCAGGGGGCGCGTCACTGGCACATTGGCCATAGTGAGTTTTGACCATGTAAACTCCTTCCATACGACAAAGAAAGGTCATGGTCATGAACTACCACTACCAAAAGCTTCTTCTAGATCATATGTTAACATGGTCTCCTCCTTAAGAACAGTCTCAAATGCACCTGTAATTATTAGAAGTGTGTCCTCTGAGACTCCAGCATTAGTGGACTTCGACTAAGCAACCACCTGACATATGGCAAAGAAATGTCATGGACTACTAGTAATTACATCTTCTAGGTTATATATTAAGATCTTCTCCTTCTTAAGAAATGGCTCAAACAAAATGGTAATATTCAAAAGTGTGTCTTTCAAACACCGTCCAAATGATTCTCCTTCCAAATAACATAGAAAGGTTATGGACTACCACTAATGGCATCTTCTAGAGATGGTCTTCCCTTAAGAACCAGTTCAAAGAAAGTAGTAAGAATCTAAAGTGGTCTTCTCAGACACTGGCACATTGGTCATAATGGGTTTTGACCAAATAGCCTCATTCCATATGGCAAAGAAAGTTATGGGCTACCAAAATTCTTCTTCTAAGTCACATACAGTGGCTTGCGAAAATATGCGTTTAAATATTTTTGTAATCCAATTTGTATATGATGCATCAGCACTAAATAGTCTAAGTTGGTGAAGTGAAGTGAGAAAAATAATGATTTAAGTTAAATTTATGCGATCAAATAACAAAAAATTAGCATGTATTCACTCCTTTTGCGATGAAGCCCCTAAAAATTTCTGGTGCAAGCAATTATCTTCATAAGCAAAAAACGCAAATGGAGGGCACTATCTAATAATATGGATCAACATGCAGCATACCAGGACTATGCTTGTTGGGCATGATCCAGTTGCACAATATGCCTCTCATGATGGTGGGGGCTCTTGGTCCGTCCGAGTATCTGTGACAACACAATTTCAGGGATTGTTCCACCTCTCATGCACATCAGCAATAGGGTTTTTTTTACATTATTTTGTGTATATCTATTTGCTTGTGGTGTCTCCCCCGTTGGCGCAACTCGGCGAGGTGTGTGGAAGGAGGGTACACTCACATTCACTGGTGCGTGTCTCCTCTGTGCGCCTCGTTGAGGTGTGAGTATGGTGGGAACATCCACCTTCTTCAGTGTGTGTCTCCTCTGCACTCCTCAGATGGGGTATGTGGATGGAGTATGTACTCATCTCCATGAGTGTATGTCTCCTCTCAAGCACTGAGAGAGGAGTCATACAAGGAGACAACCAATTTTTGTGCTGTCATGTGTACCAGTATTGATACCACTGTGTGCCTCTGCCCCCCTTTTTTGCTCCCTTGCCTATTTTGTAGATTATGTGCATATCACTTTTGGCATTACTCAATCCATTACTGCTGTCTACCATCAGACAGCGCACCTAGCGCACTGACACTGGCCTCAACTGATCAGGTTTCCATGCTGATGGAAGCATCCTTTCCACCACTGATCACCGCCTGCTGGTGTTTGTGTGGCGCCCCTGAGGGTTCAGTCGCCACAGGGGTACTGCACCTCAGAACGAGGTGTGGTATCTCCTCTCCCAGGTAAGGATGGAGTACTACACAGGACCCCAGCCACACACTCAACACTACACCACTCCATTTCTGAAGGGGGCCTAAAGCACCATAGTGCTGCCCCGGGCCTGAATGGAGGAGTTGGGGGGAACCAAAGTTAGGGGGAACCACGTAGTGAGTGAGGGTGGAGGAAGCATTTACTTAGGCACTTTATTAGAATTCTATATAACTGGAGGCCATTTTAATAACAAGGTCTTCGGTCATGGGTCTTCGGGAAGGCAAGTCGGCACAAGGCTGCAGCCGGCTAAGGGTCCACGGTGCCCGGTCTCAGGCTTCGAGACGGGGGGTCGGGGCAGAGTTATATCCGGCTCTGTCCCCGGTCAGGGTCCAAGCAAAAAGGCCCAGGAGGGGAGCAGAGGAGATAGGCTCCACAGGCGAAAGGATCTCAGGGGGTGCGGACGGAGCAGAGTCGCCACCTGCATACCTTATTCTGGCCCAGCCAGAGAGACCCTGCCGCAAGAGGGGGTACCGGTTCCCGATTATCTGACTTTGCACTTTACGTCTCTGTCGGAAAAGTCCGGAGGCTTATGTGGATCCCAGGGGGATACGGACGGAGCGGAATCGCCACCTGTATGCCCTAATCTGAGTTTATCCAGAGGGACCCGGCCTTACGCCACGTTCTCACCACAAGTCATCAAGAAGGGCACCCAGTCGGTCCGGGAACTACACGTTACCCACAAGGGACATCGCAGTACCTGTACGGGACTCAGTGGAGGACACAAGGTGGGAGAAGTTGAACAAGAGAGGAACACACTAGAGCGGGGGTCCTGACAAGTGCTCCTGAACTAGCTGGAGAGTGCTGAACCCCACCCTGGCAGCCGCAGCTCGCCGTGTGACAGCAGAGAGAAGCTCTGAGCTGACTAAACAACAAAGTGAGTAAAGACTTGGATGACTTCAACTACCGCCTCTGACTGTTCTTTCCTCCGCGGCTCTGCACCCGCCAACGCTCTACCCTACACCCTCTCTACACTGCCCTGAGGCCCCGCTCCACCTGTGGGGAGCCGCACCAACTAAGCTGCCTGAACACCGGCTTCAGAGGACTGTCGCAGCGCTGGTGATCCTCACCAGACACCACGGGTGGCGTCACGAACATTCCCCTTTCCCATACAACTTTCCCCCTTCTTTTAAGAGTGACCCCAGTGTACGGGCCCAGGAGCCGGCCACCGCGACATCCCCCGAGATCAGGCTACAACAAGGCCCGGGCGCCGAGTCGTTCCCCATCCCCTGGGCGCGTCATTTGCGCATGCGTTGGGTACCGCTTCCGTTTCAGAGGCTGCGCTTCCGTCTCTGCCACGCGCGGCTCCGGGACTCCTCGGATAGCTGATCCCCCGGTAATTGTCTAAATCACTGTAGCCGTATTTGTATATATACACGTCGTGACACTTACTTTACAAGCCCCTGATGAAGCCACCGTGTGTGGCGACACGCGTTGGGCATTGACAGCCCATCTGCACCATCCTGGCTCTGGGTATTAATTATGGGTTTTTTCATCTGGGACACGCTAGCAGGACCCCTCTGAAATCTAATAGGTATATAGGTGTATAGGTAGTTTGAATATGGCGTGTGCTGGGTCATTTTTGGACATTTATTAGGCTTTATGATCAGTTACTGTCTGATTACTTAAATTGATGCCTCTGGTACAATTATTGTAATTCTTTTTTTTTTTCTCATGACCTCATTTTCACGCCCTCTACCTGTTTTACATAAATCTCCAGTATTTCACTAAGGTATAAGGAATCTTTGTTCAGTGTATATGCAGCTCTTGTGGGGCATTGATCACCAGAGATGGTTTCGTTTTAGCATGTTCTCATATTTATTTGTACCCATCTGATATATTATGATCTTAACTGTGGGATGGTTTGTTAAGTAGATGGCCTCTCACTCAGTGGGGAATCCCACTGGGTTTTTACTTGCGTTTTAATGTATTTGTTGTGTTTTTGACGTGTTTTGCATTTTTTTTAAATAAAATTTCTATATATATATATTTTCTATATTAGCTAGTCATTGTCTACACATGGTGATCACTGCTTAATAGCATACTTCTGTCCTTTGATCTTTTTTCAATTCCCTTCATAAGTCCCATGCTTAGTGACAGGACGTCCTCCTGTGTGCAATCTAAGTGTCAGATGTCTGTCTGTATATACACTTTACCTTTTCTGAAAGGCCACAGAGGCTGCAACACCATTAACAAGAGGCACCACTAACCAAACACCATGAAGACCAAGGAGATCTCCAAACAACACCATGAAGACCAAGGAGATCTCCAAACAACACCATGAAGACCAAGGAGATCTCCAAACAACACCATGAAGACCAAGGAGATCTCCAAACAACACCATGAAGACCAAGGAGTTCTCCAAACAACACCATGAAGACCAAGGAGATCTCCAAACAACACCATGAAGACCAAGGAGATCTCCAAACAACACCATGAAGACCAAGGAGATCTACAAACAACACCATGAAGACCAAGGAGATCTCAAAACAAATCATGGACAAAGATGTAGAGAAGTACATGTCAGGGTTGTGTTATAAAAAATATCCCAATGTCTGATGATCCCCCAGAGCACCATCAAATCCATTATCATCAAGTGGAAGGAACATGGTACCACAACAAACCAGCCAAGAGAGGGCACCACCAAAACTCTAAGCCCGGGCAAGGAGGGCATTAATCAGAGAGGCAGCACAGAGACCAAAGGTAACACCGAAAGAGCTGCAGGGTTCCCAAGCAGGGACTGGAGTATCTGTCCATACAACCACAATAAGCCGTACACTCCATAGATGTGGCCTTTATGGACGAGTGGGCAAAAAAGCCTTTACTTACACACAAAAATTGTAAGAATTGTTTTGAGTTTACCAAAAGACATGTGGGAGACCCCCCAAATGTATGCAGGAAAGTGCTGTGGTCAGATGAGACAAAAATTGAACTTTTTGGCCACCAAGGTAAACGCTATGTCTGGTGCTAAACCAACACAGCTCATCACCCCAGATGCACCATCCCCACAGTGAAAGATAGTGGTGGCAGCATCATGTTGTGGGGATGTTTTTTCAGAAGCACGGATAGTGAAAATGGTCAGAGTCAAGGGGAAGATGGATAGTGCGAAATACAGGGATATTCTTGAGCAAAACCTGTTTCAGTCTGTCAGTGATTTGAAACTGGTATGGAGGTTCACCTTCCAACAAGACAACGTCTAAAAGCATACTGCTAAAGCAGCACTCGAGTGGTTTAGGGGGAAACATGTAAATGTTTTGGAGTGGCCGAGTCAAAGCCCAGATCTTAATCCAATTGAGAATTTGTGGTCAGACTTGAAGATTGCTGTTCACCAGAAGAAACCATCTAACTTGAAGGAGCTGGAGCAGTTTTGCCTGAGGTATGGGCAAAAATCCCAGTGGCCAGATGTGGAAAGCTCATAGAGACCTAAGGAGGCTCTACAAAGTACTGACTTTAGGGGGTGAATAGTTATGTACACTGAAGTTTTCAGTTATTTTGTCCAATTTGTTGTTTGCTTCACAATAAAAAGAAAACCAAATGTTTACAGTTGTAGGCATGCTCTTTGCATGAACTGATGCAAACCCTCCAGGTTGTGAGGTAGCAAAACACAAAAAATACCAAGGGGAGTGAATTGTTTGGCTAGCCACTGTATTAATATTATCTTGTCCTTAAGAACTGGCTCAAAAGAACCAGTAGGTATTAAAAGTGTGTTCTCTGAGACTCTATGACCAGTAAACTTACAATTCACTGGATTTTGACTATGTAAACACCTTATATATAGTAAAGAAAGGTCATGAACTACCATTGCTGTCATCTTCTAGGTCATATATTAAGATAATCTCCCACTTAGGAAATGATTCAAATGAAATGTTAAGATTCGAAAGTGTGTCTTCTCGGGTACTGGTGGGAATCAGTCATGTAACTTCTTTCCATTTGGCGGAGTAATGGGAGAAGGTGCCTTGTCTTTTGGATAAGTCTTTGCAAAGTCGATATTCCTTCTACCCACTTTGCTTTATCAAAGGCAGTGACTAATGTGTTAATGGAACCACAGACTCCTTAAAATTCAGCGGGGCCTTCCCTGCGTCTCACAAAAGAGACTGATGGTATTGGTTATAGGCAGACAATATAACACTGGAAGAGATGGAAGACAAGTGTCGCACAAATAGTCGTTTACATATTATTGATACATTTTAATAGAAAACAATACAGAATTTGAGGCGCGTTGTTCTGGCAGATAAATTTGCAGCCAGCAGCCGCGCTCCGGGCTCAGCGTATGGGAGAATGTTTATTACCTTCTATTTATAGTCGCTGGTATTGCTACTAAATCCATACACCGAGGTAGAAATTACATTCAGGCATCTTTATTGTACTACACCAGTTTTTTTTTTTTTAAAAGTGGGGGGAAGGGGCGCAGCGTCGATGTTGTATAATAAGAACATGGATCATTATACAGCCGAAGTAATATAAATGATAAGCTCGGGATTGAGAGGACATGATATGGCAGATACAAGGGATTGGGACGCACTATAGATGATTTCCCAAGATTAATGGAGTCCACTGTGGAAATAAGAAGGGGATCAAATGGTTTTCACATGAGGAACATATATAATGGGTCATGGTGGAAGGATTGGGCTGTACTGAGGTTCTCGTATTAGGTCTTGTCTGATTTGGACAATCCCCTTCATTTGCAGGATTCCGTAACAAGCTACTGATTACAGAAAGTCTAGAACTCCAATTGATCATTTCTGATCGGTGGAGGAACCAAATAGCAAGTGTTTCATATTTCTGCTGCTCCACCACCGGGCAACTGAGGTATTACATAGTTCTTAATTGGCAGTCTATGTAATGTATGGAGATGTAGGGTCTTCCGGAGCAAAGGACACTTTTTGTGGCAGATCTCCGCTAGTAGAAAGTCACTCAACAAATTGGAACATCTCTTTTTGGTCTGTTCTTCCATGCAAGACTTCCCTCTCCATAGGAATTGCAAGGTGAAGGAAAAACAGCCCATGGAACGTATAAAGTGGGAAGCTGTTTTCCCTTTACAAGATGTGAATTCACTTGAAGCAATGCTACTTTTTCATAACTCATGGACGGGAGAAGTCCTCCAACAGTGGAGGAATTCTGCCATGATGGAAAACTATTAATGCCATTTTCTAGGTAATATATTAAGATGATCTCCCTCTTAAAAAATGGTCAAAATAAATGGTAAACTTCAAAAGCGTGTCTTCTCAGGCATTGGTGACTATTGGTCATTGGTTTTGACCACATAATCTCCTTTTGTATGGCAGAGAAAGATCATGGACTACCAATAATGTATCTTTTATCTCCATATTTCACAAGACAGGTTTACAAAAAGTGGCTGAGACAAGTTTTTATGAGACTATAACTAGTTGCCACCATCTAAAGAAGCCACAAATGTGGTATTTCTCACATATACCTAATTGAAAGCCAAACTAAAAAGAACAAGGCCAATTACGATGTTTGGATGCAGTCACCGTTTATGATTGTGTCCATGAGTCACATATACTCAGCCAGGTTATCTACTACTAACTTGTAAGACTTCTTACTCAAAGACATAAGGCTTCCAAAAGAACTTCTCTTCTTGCCCTTGAATTTTGCCATCCCCTGCCTCCTCGTTTACACCATTGAGTCATCATCACATATAGGGTTTCCTTTTATTATTTCAAACCTGCTATAACCTAAAAATTGCAATTAAGCGAGAGCGCTCAGCCATGTTATCTGCTTAGAGGTATTTTCATATCTCGCTAATACAATCCTATATGTATAATATTATTTCGGTTGGTGTGATGCATAATAAGCGCCTCTGACCAACAGTCAAGACTAGGCTCCAGGGCCCTCTCTGGAAGGATTTATTTTTGAGTCATGTAGGATATTATGGTTTCTGAAGGACAAACTTGAAAAATGAGAATATCTTTGGTATTTTTGAGGTGCTCAGAGTGATCCTCCAGCCTCATATATGGTAGGAGAACATCTACCTGGATGAGTTATAGCCGAGCCATCGTCATTCCGAAGAAATCTCCAAGAAGCTTCATATCATTCCTTTCATACTGAGATGGAAAACGGAGGAACCCAGCTTTTTAGATCACTCCATTCATGGGAATTCATAACAACAGTCTATGGAGCTGGTAAGGATCTTAAGTGACAGCTGGAAACCTCTCATCCTCTTGGATTTCAAACACTACAGACTGCTGGAAAATGTCACTGAGCATATTCCTACATGTTTTTTTCTTGCCCTAAATAGATTTCATTCTCAGTGACACTCTCTAGTGGATGGATAGAAGAGATAGCCTGTGTATCAGTGATGTCATCACACTGTAGTAAATGGACAGGATGCATCTTCAGTGATGTCATCACTGCTATCTACACTGTGTTCCAAATTATTATGCAAATAATATTTTCTCAGATTTTCCCAAATTACCTTTATGAATTGCAGTCATCGTAATTTTTCAGTCAAATAACTATTAGAGTACAATTGAAAGGTTTTTGTATAAACTGCCTATGATAACAGGATATTTTTAAAAAAATAAAACACTCAAACTGCACTCAAAATGCATGTTCCAAATTATTATGCACAGCAGAGTTTTCAACCTTTTCATTTTAATAAAGAACAAAAAAATGGTCATTTTTGAAATTATAAGCATTAGCAGGTTATTACACACTGAAATCAAACAGTTTTCAACTCAAAACTTTATTCTAGGTGATGTTACATTTGCACATAGGACCCCTTGTTCGAAAGGAGCTTCTGAACTGTCTCGTCCATTGAATTTGTCAGGTTTTGGATGGTTTCTGCTTCAATTGTTTTGCATGAGGACAGAATACCCTCCCAGAGCTGTTGCTTAGATGTGAACTGCCTCCCGCCATCATAGACACTCCTTTTAATGATGCTCCAAAGGTTCTGAATGGGGTTGAGGTCAGGGGAGCATGGGTGCCACACCATAAGTTTGTCCCCTTTTATGCCCATAGCAGCCAGAGATGCAGATGTGTTATGTGCAGCATGAGACGGGGCATTATCATGCATGAAAATGATCTTGCTGCGGAATGCACGGGTCTTCTTTTTGAACCATGGAAGGAAGTGCTGTTTGAGAAACTCAACATACATTATGGAGTTCATCTTTACCCCTTCAGGGATCCTAAAAGGGCCGACAATCTCTCTCCCCATGATTCCAGCCAAAACATTACTCCACCTCCTCCTTGTTAGCGCCGTAGCCGTGTTTGCATGGGGTGTCCATCAACCAGCCATCCTCCACTCCATCCATCTGGACCATCGAGATCATTTCATGCATGATAATGCCCCGTCTCATGCTGCACATAACACATCTGCATCTCTGGCTGCTATGGGCATAAAAGGGGACAAACTTATGGTGTGACCCCCATGCTCCCCTGACCTCAACCCCATTGAGAACCTCTGGATCATCATCAAAAGGAGTGTCTATGATGGCGGGAGGCAGTTCACATCTAAGCAACAGCTCTGGGAGGGTATTCTGTCCTCATGCAAAACAATTGAAGCAGAAACCATCCAAAACCTGACAAATTCAATGGACGAGAGAGTTCAGAAGCTCCTTTCGAACAAGGGGTCCTATGTGCAAATGTAACATCACCTAGAATAAAGTTTTGAGTTGAAAACTGTTTGATTTCAGTTTGTAATAACCTGCTAATGCTTATAATTTCAAAAATGACCATTTTTTTGTTCTTTATTAAAATGAAAAGGTTGAAAACTCTGCTGTGCATAATAATGTGGAACATGCATTTTGAGTGCAGTTTGAGTTTTTTATTTTTTTAAAAATATCCTGTTATCATAGGCAGTTTGTACAAAAACCTTTCAATTGTACTCTAATAGTTATTTGACTGGAAAATTACAATGACTGCAATTCATATAGGTAATTTGGGAAAATCTGAGAAAATATTATTTGCATAATAATTTGGAACACAGTGTAGTGATGGATAGGCGGCATTCTCAGTGATGTCACCGCTGATCTCCAGTGATGGATAGGCTGCATTCTCAGTGATGTCACCTCTGATCTCTAGTGATGGATAGGAGGCATTCTCAGTGATGTCACCGCTGATCTCTGGTGATGGATAGGAGGCATTCTCAGTGATGTCACCGCTGATCTCTAGTGATGGATAGGCGGCATTCTCAGTGATGTCACCGCTGATCTCTGGTGATGGATAGGAGGCATTCTCAGTGATGTCACCGCTGATCTCTAGTGATGGATAGGCGGCATTCTCAGTGATGTCACCGCTGATCTCTGGTGATGGATAGGCGGCATTCTCAGTGATGTCACCGCTGATCTCTAGTGATGGATAGGAGGCATTCTCAGTGATGTCACCGCTGATCTCTGGTGATGGATAGGCGGCATTCTCAGTGATGTCACCGCTGATCTCTGGTGATGGATAGGCGGCATTCTCAGTGATGTCACCGCTGATCTCTGGTGATGGATAGGCGGCATTCTCAGTGATGTCATCGCTGATCTCCAGTGATAGGAGGCGGCATTCTCAGTGATGTCACCGCTGATCTCCAGTGATGGATAGGCGGCATTCTCAGTGATGTCACCGCTGATCTCTAGTGATGGATAGGCGGCATTCTCAGTGATGTCACCGCTGATCTCTAGTGATGGATAGGCGGCATTCTCAGTGATGTCACCGCTGATCTCTGGTGATGGATAGGCGGCATTCTCAGTGATGTCACCGCTGATCTCTAGTGATGGATAGGCGGCATTCTCAGTGATGTCACCGCTGATCTCTAGTGATGGATAGGCGGCATTCTCAGTGATGTCACCGCTGATCTCTAGTGATGGATAGGCGGCATTCTCAGTGATGTCACCGCTGATCTCTGGTGATGGATAGGCGGCATTCTCAGTGATGTCACCGCTGATCTCTGGTGATGGATAGGCGGCATTCTCAGTGATGTCACCGCTGATCTCTGGTGATGGATAGGCGGCATTCTCAGTGATGTCATCGCTGATCTCCAGTGATAGGAGGCGGCATTCTCAGTGATGTCACCGCTGATCTCCAGTGATGGATAGGCGGCATTCTCAGTGATGTCACCGCTGATCTCTAGTGATGGATAGGCGGCATTCTCAGTGATGTCACCGCTGATCTCTAGTGATGGATAGGCGGCATTCTCAGTGATGTCACCGCTGATCTCTGGTGATGGATAGGCGGCATTCTCAGTGATGTCACCGCTGATCTCTAGTGATGGATAGGCGGCATTCTCAGTGATGTCACCGCTGATCTCTAGTGATGGATAGGCGGCATTCTCAGTGATGTCACCGCTGATCTCTAGTGATGGATAGGCGGCATTCTCAGTGATGTCACCGCTGATCTCCAATGATGGATAGGCGGCATTCTCAGTGATGTCACCGCTGATCTCTAGTGATGGATAGGCGGCATTCTCAGTGATGTCACCGCTGATCTCTAGTGATGGATAGGCGGCATTCTCAGTGATGTCACCGCTGATCTCTGGTGATGGATAGGCGGCATTCTCAGTGATGTCACCGCTGATCTCTAGTGATGGATAGGCGGCATTCTCAGTGATGTCACCGCTGATCTCTGGTGATGGATAGGCGGCATTCTCAGTGATGTCACCGCTGATCTCTGGTGATGGATAGGCGGCATTCTCAGTGATGTCACCGCTGATCTCTGGTGATGGATAGGCGGCATTCTCAGTGATGTCACCGCTGATCTCTGGTGATGGATAGGCGGCATTCTCAGTGATGTCACCGCTGATGTCTGGTGATGGATAGGCGGCATTCTCAGTGATGTCACCGCTGATCTCTGGTGATGGATAGGCGGCATTCTCAGTGATGTCACCGCTGATCTCTGGTGATGGATAGGCGGCATTCTCAGTGATGTCACCGCTGATCTCTGGTGATGGATAGGCGGCATTCTCAGTGATGTCACCGCTGATCTCTGGTGATGGATAGGCAGCATTCTCAGTGATGTCACCGCTGATCTCTGGTGATGGATAGGCGGCATTCTCAGTGATGTCACCGCTGATCTCTGGTGATGGATAGGCGGCATTCTCAGTGATGTCACCGCTGATCTCTGGTGATGGATAGGCGGCATTCTCAGTGATGTCACCGCTGATCTCTAGTGATGGATAGGCGGCATTCTCAGTGATGTCACCGCTGATCTCTGGTGATGGATAGGCGGCATTCTCAGTGATGTCACCGCTGATCTCTGGTGATGGATAGGCGGCATTCTCAGTGATGTCACCGCTGATCTCTGGTGATGGATAGGCGGCATTCTCAGTGATGTCACCGCTGATCTCTGGTGATGGATAGGCGGCATTATCACAGATGCGAGTTGGGTTGACTAAATCTGTATGTAGAGATGTGAAAACTTGTCCATATTTTTCAGCATTTATGGATATTACAAGCGGGTGTTAGAATTTATAAATGCTGAACATTCCCAAACTCATTCCTGCATGAAGGCTGAACTCCAGGTGTCCGTGTCATAAGTGCGAGTTGCAGGCCATACCTCTCCCAAGTTTATTCTGTTGAATTTAGTCCTGCCGCCACTTGTCTGTATTTTCTTTTGGTATTTGCAAATATTCCTACATTGCTTTTCTTTGAAATTAGCAGTCTGTGCAAATATTGCAGGTGTGTGCAGAATATGTGTCATTGACTATCATCCAACTGACTTACCTTCAAGTATTTCATGTAGCACTTGCACGGGGACCCCAAAGGGTCCCTTGCCTACCAGATCTCCATGATGAAAAAATCCACTCCAAAGACATACTGATAGGGAATTCAGATTGTGAGTACCATTGAGGACAGTGCCGATAATGTCAGTAAATAAATAAAATAAATAAATGAGTAAAATAAATAAATAAATAAATACATTTCAATATTTCCTTTACAAGATTAGTTGCTCCTGCTGGGGGCGCTGTTGCATTAGTGTCTATGGAAAAGATTTACTGCCAAAGGTGGTGAAAAATGGTATTGCAGTAGAAAAAATGGAAAAAAAGGGTTGAAATAAGATTTGATGGCAATATTTACCAGAAATGAAAAACTTCTTATTCTACCCAGTGCAAAGAGGGGATAATTCTTTCCTATGTATGGATAATATGGAGGTGTCATCCTTTCATTGAAGCCATGTATTCTCCAAATCCCTTTGCACTCTTGAATAAGTAGAAAATAAGATTCTCGGCAGTAATTCTGTTTGTCGGAGCCGTCAGCACAACTCGTTCTGTTGCCATGAAAAACAGGTATGAAGTGGCAATCTCCAGTGTAATTATAGTACTCAGGTATTAGTAGAATAGCAGGCTGTGGTTGTGTGTTATTGATGGCACACAACAGCTGTCTGCAGAAGCGCAGTGCCGCTCCACCTTCATGTATTGCCTTTCATTAATTTCCTCCTTTCAAAAAATTCCAATTTTGTGTATTTTCTCTTCGCCCAAAGTTCATGCAGTGAAAAGCGTGGTAAATATTTACAGCATGCGCCACTTATTAAAGACAAGACAGCTAGCTTCCTTCCTATCCACAGTCATAAGGGGCAAGTCTGGAGACGAGTAATGTGACCAGACGAGATAGTGGATGTCACTAATGGCAATAATCGTCCATAATATACTAAGGGAGACGTGCTATAATATATTACCCCACATACAAAAATATAACACCTATAATACTGCCCCCTATGTACAAGAATATAACTACTATAATACTGCCCTTATGTACAAGAATATAACTACTATAATACTGCCCACTACGTACAAGAATATAACTACTATAATACTGCCCCTATGTACAAGAATATAACTACTATAATACTGCCCCCTATATACAAGAATATAACTACTATAATACTGCTGCTATGTACAAGAATATAACTACTATAATACTGCCCCCTATGTACAAGAATATAACTACTATAATACTGCTCCTATGTACAAGAATATAACTACTATAATACTGCCGCTATGTACAAGAATATAACTACTATAATACTGGCCCCCTGTGTACAAGAATATAACTACTATAATACTGCCCCCTATGTACAAGAATATACCTACTATAATACTGTCCCCTATGTACAAGAATATAACTGCTATAATACTGCCCCCTATGTACAAGAATATAACTACTATAATACTGCCCCTGTGTACAGGAATATAACTACTATAATACTGCCCCTATGTGTACAAGAATATAACTACTATAATACTGCCCCCTATGTACAAGAATATAACTACTATAATACTGCTCCTATGTACAGGAATATAACTACTATAATACTGCCCCCTATGTACAAGAATATAACTACTATAATACTGCTCCTATGTACAGGAATATAACTACTATAATACTGCCCCTATGTGTACAAGAATATAACTACTATAATACTGCCCCCTATGTACAAGAATATAACTACTATAATACTGCTCCTATGTACAGGAATATAACTACTATAATACTGCCCCTATGTACAAGAATATAACTACTATAATACTGCCCCTATGTACAGGAATATAACTACTATAATACTGCTCCTATGTACAAGAATATATCTACTATAATACTGCCTCTATGTACAAGAATATAACTACTATAATACTGCCCCCTATGTACTAGAATATATCTACTATAATACTGCCTCTATATACAAGAATATAACTACTATAATACTGCCCCCTATGTACTAGAATATAACTACTATAATACTGCTCCTATGTACAAGAATATAACTACTATAATACTGCCCCCTATGTACAAGAATATAACTACTATAATACTGCTCCTATGTACAAGAATATAACTACTATAATACTGCCCCTATGTACAAGAATATAACTACTATAATACTGCCCCCTATGTACAAGAATATAACTACTATAATACTGTCCCCTATGTACAACAATATAACTACTATAACACTGTCTCCTATGTACAAGAATATAACTACTATAATACTGCTCCTATGTACAAGAATATAACTACTATAATACTGCCCCTATGTACAAGAATATAACTACTATAACACTGTCTCCTATGTACAAGAATATAACTACTATAATACTGCTCCTATGTACAAGAATATAACTACTATAATACTGCTCCCTATGTACAAGTATATAACTACTATAATACTGCTCCTATGTACAAGAATATAACTACTATAATACTGCCCCTATATACAAGAATATAACTACTATAATACTGCCCCTATGTACAACAATATAACTACTATAATACTGCCCCTATATACAAGAATATAACTACTATAATACTGCCCCTATGTACAAGAATATAACTACTATAATACTGCCCCTATATACAAGAATATAACTACTATAATACTGCCCCTATATACAAGAATATAACTACTATAATACTGCCCCTATATACAAGAATAAAACTACTATAATACTGCCCCTATTGTAATGCAGTAGGTTGCTAGCATTACTGTAAATGGTCCAGGATGTGCTTACCGGACCATGTACCTTCCCCTTTATCTGACTGCATGCACAGTAAAGCTCTGTATACATGACTGGGACAGCACACAGGACCTATACACACAGCTGACTGATCACATGACTGTGACATCAGCAAGGTCCTGTCAGTATGTGGCTGTCTGTGCACAGCATATATAAACCTGCTTAATTTGAGACAGGTGTGTTCGGTGTGAGGCGTGAGGCCTGTTCCCCATGTGTGTGGGATACCGTGATACCGTTTGTGAGAGGCCTAGTGAGGCTGAGAGTGAAGCCTGGCAGCCTGAAAGGCCAAGCCTGGATCCGATGCATGGATGTCAGTGGCCTTTGAGGGAAATCCGGCTTGTGGAAGAGTCCTGAAAGGCGCAGGCTGGATGTGAGTGGAGACATACCAGTAGCCTTAGACGGAACGACGGCTGGAGACCCCTACCTGGGAAGCCGCAGAGCCACAGTGGTGGCAGAGTAACGGACTGAGACAGCTATACCCGGCAAAGGTAATACCCGGTGCTATATGGACATTGTGATATGAACATTGCTACTTTATTACCTTGCCGTAAGCTGTACCCTGGAGCAAGTGGGCCGGTGTGCCACTTGGCTCATGAATTGTTTATGTGTGTAAACCTGCCGGTGGCGGACTAAGATGAACTGTGTGTGAACAGCGGTTTATGAAGTACCATAATAAACTGCAACACTGTGTGAAAAACGTAAAGACATTGCACGTGTGCATTGATTGACGCAGCGAAGCGAGTTACCCCCAGTATGATGACGAGCGCTGCCTTACACTATATACAAGAATATAACTACTATAATACTGCCCCTATGTACAAGAATATAACTACTATAATACTGCCCCTATATGCAAGAATATAACTACTATAATACTGCCCCTATGAACAAGAATACAACTACTATAATACTGCCCCTATGTACAAGAATATAACTACTATAATACTGCTCCTATGTACAAGAATATAACTACTATAATACTGCCCCTATATACAAGAATATAACTACTATAATACTGCCCCTATGTACAAGAATATAACTACTATAACACTGTCTCCTATGTACAAGAATATAACTACTATAATACTGCTCCTATGTACAAGAATATAACTATTATAATACTGCTCCCTATGTACAAGTATATAACTACTATAATACTGCTCCTATGTACAAGAATATAACTACAATAATACTGCCCCTATATACAAGAATATAACTACTATAATACTGCCCCTATGTACAAGAATATAACTACTATAATACTGCCCCTATGTACAAGAATATAACTACTATAATACTGCCGCTATATACAAGAATATAACTACTATAATACTGCCCCTATATACAAGAATATAACTACTATAATACTGCCCCTATGTACAAGAATATAACTACTATAATACTGCCCCTATATACAAGAATATAACTACTATAATACTGCCCCTATATACTAGAATATAACTACTATAATACTGCCCCCATGCACAAGAATATAACTACTATAATACTGCTCCTATGTACAAGAATATAACTACTATAATACTCCTCCTATGTACAAGAATATAACTGCTATAATACTGCCCCTATGTACAAGAATATAACTACCATAATACTGCACCCTATGTACAAGAATATAACTGCTATAATACATCCCCTATGTACAAGAATATAACTACTATAATACTGCCCATATATACAAGAATATAACTACTATAATACTACCCATATGTACAAGAATATAACTACTATAATACTGCCCCTATGTACAAGAATATAACTACTATAATACTGCCCCTATATAAAAGAATATAACTACTAAAATACTGCTCCTATGTACAAGAATATAACTACTATAATACTGCTCCTATGTACAAGAATATAGCTACTATAATACTGCACCCTATGTACAAGAATATAACTACTATAATACTGCCCCTATATACAAGAATATAACTACTATAATACTGCCCCTATGTACAAGAATATAACTACTATAATACTGCCCCCTATGTACAAGAATATAACTACTATAATACTGCCCCCTATGTACAAGAATATAACTACTATAATACTGCTCCTATGTACAAGAATATAGCTACTATAATACTGCACCCTATGTACAAGAATATAACTACTATAATACTGCCCCTATATACAAGAATATAGCTACTATAATACTGCACCCTATGTACAAGAATATAACTACTATAATACTGCCCCTATATACAAGAATATAACTACTATAATACTGCCCCTATGTACAAGAATATAACTACTATAATACTGCTCCCTATGTACAAGAATATAACTACTATAATACTGCCCCCTATGTACAAGAATATAACTACTATTATCCTGCCCCATATGTACAAGAATATTACTACTATAATACTGATCCTATCTACAAGAATATAACTACTATAATACTGACCCTATGTACAAGAATATAACTACTATAATACTGCCCCTATGTACAAGAATATAACTGCTATAATACTGCCCCTATGTACAAGAATATAACTACTATAACACTGTCTCCTATGTACAAGAACATAACTACTATAATACTGCTCCTATGTACAAGAATATAACTACTATAATACTGCCCCTATGTACAAGAATATAACTACTATAATACTGCCCCTATATACAAGAATATAACTACTATAATACTGCCCCTATGTACAACAATATAACTACTATAATACTGCCCCTATATACAAGAATATAACTACTATAATACTGCCCCTATGTACAAGAATATAACTACTATAATACTGCACCCTATGTACAAGAATATAACTGCTATAATACTGCCCCTATATACAAGAATATAACTACTATAATACTGCCCCTATGTACAAGAATATAACTACTATAATACTGCCCCCTATGTACAAGAATATAACTACTATAATACTGCCCCCTATGTACAAGAATATAACTACTATAATACTGCACCTATATACAAGAATATAACTACTATAATACTGCCCCCTATGTACAAGAATATAACTACTATAATACTGATCCTATGTACAAGAATATAACTACTATAATACTGCTCCCTATGTACAAGAATATAACTACTATAATATTGCCCCCTATGTACAAGAATATACAGTTATATGAAAAAGTTTGGGCACCCCTATTAATCTTAAGCTTAATGTTTTATAAAAATTGGTGTTTTTGCAACAGCTATTTCAGTTTGATATATGTAATAACTGTTGGATACAGAAATGTTTCTGCCTTGAAATGAGGTTTATTGTACTAACAGAAAATGTGCAATCTGCATTCAAACAAAATTTGACAGGTGCATAAGTATGGGCACCCTTATCATTTTCTTGTTTTAAATACTCCTACCTACTTTTTACTGACTTACTAAAGCACTTTTTTTGGTTTTGTAACCTCATTGAGCTTTGAACTTCATAGCCAGGTGTATGCAATCATGAGAAAAGCTACTTAAAGTGGCCACTTGCAAGTTGTTCTCCTGTTTGAATCTCCTCTGAAGAGTGGCATCATGGGCTCCTCAAAACAACTGTCAAATGATCTGAAAACAAAGATTATTCAACATAGTTGTTCAGGGGATGGATAGAGAAAGCTGTCTCAGAGATTTAACCTGTCAGTTTCCACTGTGAGGAACATAGTAAGGAAATGGAAGAACACAGGGACAGTTCTTGTTAAGGCCAGAAGTGGCAGGCCAAGAAAAACATCAGAAAGGCAGAGAAGAAGAATGGTGAGATCAGTCAAAGACAATCCTCAGACCACCTCCAGAGAGCTGCAGCATCAACTTGCTGCAGATGGTGTCACTGTGCATCGGTCAACTATACAACGCACTTTGCACAAGGAGAAGCTGTATGGGAGAGTGATGCAAAAGAAGCCGTTTCTGCAAGCACGTCACAACTAGTGTTGAGCCACCCCCGTAGTGTTCGAGTTCGGTTCGGTTCGTCGAACACCCGTGTGTTCGCCGAACTGTTCGTCGAACACCTTCGAACACCGTTAAAACCAATGGCAGGCAAACAAAAACACATAGAAACACATAGAAAACACCTTCAAAGGTGTCCAAAAGCTGACAAACTGCTCAGAAGACATAACTAACACATGGAAAAGTGACAAGTACATATAGTCATGCGAAAATAAAAGAGGTGGAGGAGTAAAAGGAGGGGGAGACACAGATATAGGCATGTCATGCCCTTCTAAAATCCAAAAAGTGAGAAGCCGACACGGCCAGTCCGCTCCTG
Source organism: Phyllobates terribilis (assembly GCF_046119375.1). Classification (NCBI taxonomy): domain Eukaryota; kingdom Metazoa; phylum Chordata; class Amphibia; order Anura; family Dendrobatidae; genus Phyllobates; species Phyllobates terribilis. The sequence continues at coordinate 145,073,684 of NW_027362767.1, forward strand.
CCCGTGCCACCTCCGTGTCGCCGGGTTTGTGCCAGAGCCCCGGTGAACCCTGACGGCCAGCCCCCCTCTCCCAATACTGGTGCCTGTCCGCTGGTGGGTCGAGCGAGCCCCCCTGTGGTGGAGGCAGCTCTAAGCTTTTTAATTTAAATTGTCTCTCTAATTTGAATGAATACACTTTAAATCCATTTACAAGGATCTATTGGAGGGCAAGTCTCATGCCAGCAGCCGCGGTAATTCCAGCTCCAGTAGCGTCCACTAAAGCTGCTGCAGTTAAAAAGCTTTTATAAGGATCGAGCTCGGCTGTCCACCGCAAGGCATCCTACTGCCAGTCCCAGCCCCTATGCCTTGGGGTGCCTCCTGATGCTCTTCACTAAGTATCCCATGGTCCCGAAGCATTTCCTTTGAAAAAATTAAGTGTCTAAACTACAGGTGGTGCAGCTTGCTTAACAGCCGGGATAATCCGCTTACTAGCAGACACTGCTACTAGGCACAAAGTATTTCCTGGGCTAGATGCAGTTAAAAATTTGTAATTAGATACTCTCGTTGGATGCTGAGAAAGCATTCCATAGAGTCTCCTGGCACGCCATATATGATTCTCTTAAAAAGCTTGGGGTAGGGGTCTAGGGGACCCTTTTATAGCCAAAATCACGGCCCTGTATCGCAATACGTCACCTAGGCTGAAGATAAATGGAACTGTAGCACCCTGAGGGCTCGGTTGCTAAAGACGTATTGCACCTCACCCAGAGGTGTGATATCTCACTCTCAGGTAAGGATGGAGTGTGGATCAGGACCCGACACCTGCATGCATTACACCACATTGCCGTGGGGCAGGGCGACCAATATGCCCCTGAGATGGGCACGACAGTCCCTGTCCCTGGCTGGAGTGGGGGGAGGGAACACTGAGGAAGGGGAACCCTGTAGTGCAGGAGCAGGGAGGAAGCAGTTCCTGGGTGCATTGAGAAGGGAGTATAAAAGGTGGGCACCATCTTAGTTCAGTGCAGAGAAGTCTGAGCAGAAGTGGCAGGGAGCAGGGGCTCTGCATGAGCTCTGCTCCGGAGGCGGGCCTAGTAACAGAGGCCCAGGCCTGGAAGAGGGAGAAGGAAGGAAGAGGAGCGGAGAAGGCTCCAGGAACGAGGAATGAAGGGATCCCAGGGGTGCGGACGGGCGAGTCGCCACCGCACGCCCGAATCCACCTGCGTGGAGGGGTCAGGCCAAAGGGGGAGACCGGTCCCCGAACTAGTGGAGGCAGGAAACGACCCTCAGCTAGAAACCGGAGGCTCTGACATTTTATGTGGCGCAGCCCCTCGCTACACCCGCTAGGAAGGCACCACATAGGGTCAGGGAAACTGGCGCCAAGTTTACCAAGAGGAGGCCCGAGGCAGCCGGACAGAAGTGTTGGTAAGAAAGGCCAGACAAAGGACACACAAAGGGGGTCCTGTGAAGTGCTCCAAAGTTATCTGGGAGTTGTCTGAGCCCCTCACCTGGTGAGCACAGTACGACGTGGGCAGCCGTTACCTGCAGACGTGGTCTGGATAATAAGAACTGTGAGTAAAGGCCCAGAACTGCATCACTGACTCCGTGTCGTTACTGCTGCTGCCCTGCACCATCACCCCCATCCTCCGCATACACTGCCCTGAGGCTATACTCCTCCCGTGGGGAGTTATGCTACGCTCTGCTGCACCCACAACACCAGCCTCAGTGGTCTGCCCTGTAGCGGCGGTTCACTCTGACCGCAATCCACGGGTGGCGTAGTCGGACATTTAAACATCAAAACCACATAAATAGTTCCGCCACTGGTTTGACCGCCCTGAGCCACGGAACTGGGTCGCCGCCACGAAGACTACAACCACCAGCATCCACCAAAAAGGGTCCGGCTCCGGGTGTCCCAAGGCCCAGGGGGTGCGTCAGAACATTTTCATCACCTTTCACAATCACCAATGGGACAAGGCAGTGATGTCCTCTGTCCCCTCTCTTATACATCCTAGTGACGGAGCACCTGCTCTCATCAATTCGCCATAACCCCAATATTAGGTGGATTGAGGTGGGAGGCACCGAGTACAAGTGCTCTCTATTTGCTGATGATGTCCTAGTATATATCACTCAATCACATATATCCATCCATGCTGTTATGGCTGAAATAGATCACTTTGTTACATGGTAAAATTTTAAAATCAATGCAGCGAAGTCTGAGGCCCTCGATGTCTCCCTCCCTAAATCCATATAGGATTCCATCCAGTCCAACTTTCCCTTTGCCTGGCCCTCACAGGGTATCAAATACTTAGGAATTCCTATTCATAGAGACCTCTCCCATCTATGTTATCTTAATTTTGGGCCCTTTATTGAACAACTCCATACAGACCACGGTTGGCAAGTTAGAACTGTAAGATTCACTACGTGAACCACTGGTGTTTTGTGGAAAAGCACATGTACACTGCGTTCCAAATTATTATACAAAAAGTGTTTAGGAGTGATAAGGGAAGAATTTGTTTGTTTGTCAGTTAAACTCATTGATGGTGATGTGTGTCAGGGCTCTTTATATCACTGTAAGCAATTGCAGACACCTGTGCTAATTAGTTTTGCAGGTGTGTCCAATGAAAGGCAAGACTACTTAAGAAGGCTCTCTCACATTATTAAGCAGCCTACATTTTCTGCCAAAATGGGAAAGAAAAAGGATGTGTCGGCTGCTGAGAAGCAACAAATTGTGGAGTGTTTAGGTCAAGGCATGACTACAATCAACATTGTGCGATGATCAGGATGAAGTGTCCTGGCAATCAAGAAGTATGTAGCTGATTCACAGTACACACGTGTGCGTGCTGATAAGGGCAAATTGAGGACTCTTTCCTACAGGCAATTACGTCAGGTTGAAAGAGCAGCGGCAAAAAAGCCTTGTCATAGCAGCAGACAAGTTTTTGAAGCTGCTTGTGCCTCCAACGTCCCCCGAACAACAAGATGCAGGGTCCTTCAGAGGTTTGCAGCTGTGCATGCGCCATCCTGTCGACCTCCTCTATCCACTTCACACAAGCAGAAACGGCTCCAGTGGGCCAAACATTACATGAAGACTGATTTCAAAACTGTTTTGTTCACGGATGAGTGCCGTGCAGCGCTCGATGGTCCAGATGGATGGAGTGGAGGATGGCTGGTTGATGGACACCCCACGCAAACACGGCTACAGCGCCAACAAGGAGGAGGTGGAGTAATGTTTTGGGCTGGAATCATGGGGAGAGAGATTGTCGGCCCCTTTAGGATCCCTGAAGGCGCTAAAGATGAACTCCATAATGTATGTGGATTTTCTCAAACAGCACTTCCTGCCATGGTTCAAGAAGAAGAACCGTGTATTTCACAGCAAGATCATTTTTCTGCATGATAATGCACCATCTCATGCTGCACATAAAACATCTGCATCTCTGGCTGATATGGGCATAAAAGGGGACAAACTTATGGTGTGACCCCCATGCTCCCCTGACCTCTACCCCATTCAGAACCTTTGGAGCATCATTAAAAGGAGTGTCTATGATGGCGGGAGGCAGTTCACATCTAAGCAACAGCTCTGGGAGGGTATTCTGTCCTCATGCAAAACAATTGAAGCAGAAACCATCCAAAACCTGACAAATTCAATGGACGAGAGAGTTCAGAAGCTCCTTTCGAACAAGGGGTCCTATGTGAAAATGTAACATCACCTAGAATAAAGTTTTGAGTTGAAAACTGTTTGATTTCAGTTTCTAACAACCTGCTAATGCTTATAATTTCAAAAATGACCATTTTTTTGGTCTTTATTAAAATGAAAAGGTTGATCGAAAAGTTTGGGGGATCTAAGAGTGTGGCAACCCAGTAGTCATGATTACTTCGAATTCTGACAATATGAGGGTCATGCTGCAGGTAGTGCAGCAAGAAGGCACTTATGTGCCTTGCGCATCTCGGAGCCCCAAAATTATTTTCCGGGCTAGATGCAGCTAAAAATTATTTTTAATTTTAAATCTGGTGAAGCTTTAGTATAGATGGCCTAATAGGATCAGTGCTGCACACTGCTACAAAGCCCAAATTATTTTCCAGTCAAGATACAGATAAACATGATTAGTAATTTGAAAGCTTAAAACGGTTGGTAGGGTGATTTTAACCAATCATCAAGCTTTTACTCTCCCCAGGATGACACAGGGGTAGAAAAGTCGTTTCGGATCCATGATTTGTTCATCTTTATGAACGTGAGTCTGTCTACATTATCAGTGGAGAGCCGCGTGCGCTTATCTGTCAGCACACCACCAGCAGCGCTGAACACACGTTCAGACAGAACGCTGGCTGCGGGGCATGACAAGATCTCCAAGGCGTAAGTGGCTAGCTCCGGCCATTTATCCAGATTGGAAGCCCAAAAAGAGCAAGGGTCCAGTGACACAGTCGTGGCTTCAATGTTTACTTGGAGATACTCCTGTACCATCGTCTCTAGGCGTTGACTATGTGTCAGACTTCTTGTCTCCTGTGGCCTTGCAAAGGATGGGCTAAAAAAGTGGTGAAATGATTCCGCAAAATTGATGTTACCAGCAGATACTGTGGTTCTGTTACGGTTTGAGTGCTGAACACTTGACGGTCCCACGGTTGGCAAGTTGGAACTGTGAGATTCACTACGTGCACCACTGGTATTTTGTGGAAAAGCACATGTAAGATTCTGCAACAGTCTCTGCTGATACTCCTGCATGCGTGCATCCCTTTCTATGGCAGGAATAATTTCTGCAAATTTACTTTTGTACCGGGGATCTAACAGTGTGGCAACCCAGTAGTCAGGATTATTTCTAATTCTCACAATTCGAGGGTCATGTTGCAGGTAGTGCAGCAAGAAGGCACTCATGTGTGTTGCGCATCCAGGAGCACCAAGTCCCTGTTGTGTTGGTGGCGAGGTAACAATCATGCTTCCTTCCTCTGTCCTCTCCCCCCAACCTCGCACAACAGAAATGTGATCAAGGTCTCCCTCATCTGATGAGTCTTCCATCAGTTCGTCCTCCACTTCTTCCTGGGCTCCTGCACCTTCCTCACTAGTTTGGCTGCTACCATGCGCCCTGGTTAAACCATCTCCCCCACCCTCACATGCCTGCCGCCTTGGTGCTGCCGACCGTCTGGACCTTGCAGATGTTAGCCCTTCCGCATACAACTCCTCCTCCTCTACTTCCTCCACCTCCTCTTGTGCCACCACCTGACTCCGAATTCTGTTTAACATGTGCTCCAGCATGTAAATCACCGGAATAGTCATGCTGATAATGGCATCGTCAGCACTAAACATCTTCGTCGCCATTTCAAAACTGTGCAGAAGGGTGCATAGGTCCCTGATCTGAGACCACTCCTCCAGCGTGATTTGCCCCACCTCTGAATCTCGTTGGCCCAGGCTATACGTCAGAACGTATTGCACCAGGGCTTGTCGGTGCTGCCACAGTCGCTGCAACATGTGCAGAGTTGAATTCCACTGGGTAGGCACATCGCATTTTAGCCGGTGAAGTGGCAGGCCCAACGACTTCTGTAGAGATGTAAGTCGCTGAGCTGCGGGATGCGAACGGCGGAAGTGAGCACACAGCGACCGTGCCCTCTGCAGAAGGCCATCTAGTCTGGGATAGTGGGCTAAAAATTGCTGGACAACCAGGTTCAACACGTGAGCCATACAAGGCACGTGTGTGACATTGCCCCGGTGAAGGGCCGCACCCAGGTTTGCAGCATTGTCGCACACGGCCTTCCCTGGTTTCAGGTCCAGTGGAGACAACCATTCATGAAATTGGTTCTCCAGAGCTGACCACAACTCCTCAGCTGTGTGACTCACATTTCCCAGACATTTCAATGTAAAAACCGCCTGATGACGTTGAGCCCTACTGCCAGCATAGTAAGGAGGTGTGCAGGATCCCTTCTGCGCAGTTAGAAAGCTTGTGGCATGACCAGACAGGCTTTGGGTGCAGGTGGAAGACCGAGAGGAGGTTGAGGAGGCAGAAGCAGTGGAGGAACTTTGACATAAAGAGGATTGACGCACAACTCGTGGGGACGGCAAGACTTGGACAGCAGCCCCTTGTCCTGCTGTCACCATAGTTACCCAGTGCCCAGTCAGCGACATGTAACGCCCCTGTCCATGCCTACTCGTCCAAGTGTCTGTGGTGAAATGCACCCTGTCACACACAGAGTTTCTCAAAGAAGCGGTGATGTTGTGTGCGACATGCTGGTGGAGCGCAGGCACACCTTTCTTTGAGAAGTAGTGCCGACTGGGCATCTGGTACTGGGGCACTGCGACGGACATAAGGTCTCGAAAATCCTCTGTGTCCACCAGGCGGAAAGGCAACATTTCTGTAGCCAAGAGCTTGCAGATGGTGAAATTCAACCTCTTAGCTTTCTCATGGCTAGGAGGAAATGGTCTTTTACTTGTCCACATCTGAGGGACCGAGGGCTGGCTATTGTGCTTAGACGGGGTTGATAAGGGTGTCCCCGGCAAACTGCCGGTCTGTGAGGAAGATGCAGGCGGACATGTTAGGTTGCCTTGATCCAAAGGTGGTGCTATCGATGTCGGACAGCGCTCAACACCAGCTGGTGTTACCACCTCCAAAGAAAATGATGACCTGCCAATCACGCTGGCTGTTGCGGGTAAAGAGGTGGCAGGTCTGCGCCCCAAAACAGGTGTGACTGCTGTCCCCCCAGTCACAGAGGATGAAGAGGCCGCGGATGCACAAGATATGGCAGACGGTGATTGGCCCGGCCGGCTAGGCCGCATTGTAGCACACTGAGCTTCCCACTGCAACTTATGCTTCATGTCCATGTGCCGGTTCATGCATGAAGTACTCAAACTATGTATTTTTTGGCCTCTACTTAGCTTTTGCTGACAAATGTTACAGATAACACGAGTTGGGTCATCTTTATCGATCTGAAAAAATGCCCAGGCTATGCAAGGCTTAGCACCCATGCGACCTGAAGAGCCACCACGACTTGTGGTGAGAGGCAGAGTTGTGTTTGAGGATGCAGTTGTTGACGTGCTTCCAGTACTACGTCTCTGTCCAGGAAGGCGCAACCTGACCTCGTCGTCACTAGCATCTTCCTCCACCTCCTCTGCTGACCTCATCTCTTGGCTGACTGTGGGTTGACAGTAAGTGGGATCTCCGACCTCATCATCATCACCCTGTGCGTTATCACACCCGTCGTCCTCAGAGCCAACCTGTTCCTGCCCTGACAAAAAACTAAAGTTGTCGCTCCAATCAGGTATTTGAGTCTTATCATCGTCTTCCTCATTGTCTCCACCAACAGGAGTTACAGTTTGGGAATGAGGGTCTACATTATGGTCAGAACCTTCTGCGTCTGGTCCTGGATCCGACTCATAAAGATTCTGGGCATCAGTGCAGATCATTTCCTCGTCTGGATTCACAGAAGCGCTGGAGTCGACCTCTGATTCCCAGGCTATAGTATGAGTAAACAGCTCTGCAGACTCAACCATCTGTTCTACGTCACACTCAGACGGGCAGCTGGAGATTTGGGAGCTGTGAGGAAGCAAGTGCGATTTGGGTGACACCTTTGAGGACTGGAGTATTTGTGATGTTGAAGTTGATGTGGAGGAGAGCCCACTTAAAGGAGCACTTGATATCCGTTGAAGCACCTGCTGTTTTTGTGCCTCATCTGGAATTTGTAGCGATTGGCGTGGCCGTAAGAAAGGGATCTTATCACATTGTCCGCTAAAAGAAGTAGACATTTTAGTTTGGCTGGAAGATGGTCTTTCTTCTGCACCTACCCCACGGACACAACCTTTTTTCCCCTTCCCAACACGCCTATTCCCCTTTCCACCAGCAGCAGGCCTTTTTCCACTCATTTTGGTGGTTAACTAATTCACAACTCTGGAGTTGTTTGCACAAAAAAACAATGGATGGTAACCGAGCAGAGCTGAGTGGCCAAACTGTGGTATTAGGCCAAAACTATTGGCTGGGTTAGATGCAGAAAAAAATTATTTTTAATTTGCAACCTGATGGAGGTCAGTATAGATGGACTAATAGACCAAGTCCCACACACCGCTAGAAGCCCAAATATTTTTTCAGAGCTAGATGCAGAAAATTTTTTTATTCAATTTGCAACCTGATGGAGGTCAGTATAGATGGACTAATAGACCAAGTCCCACACACTGCTAGAAGCCCAAATATTTTTTCAGAGCTAGATGCAGAAAAAGATTATTTTTAATTTGCAACCTGATGGAGGTCAGTATAGATGGACTAATAGACCAAGTCCCACACACTGCTAGAAGCCCAAATATTTTTTCAGAGCTAGATGCAGAAAAAAATTATTTTTAATTTGCAACCTGATGGAGGTCAGTATAGATGGACTAATAGACCAAGTCCCACACACTGCTAGAAGCCCAAATATTTTTTCAGAGCTAGATGCAGAAAAAAATTATTTTTAATTTGCAACCTGATGGAGGTCAGTATAGATGGACTAATAGAACAAGTCCCACACGCTGCTAGAAGCCCAAATATTTTTTCAGAGATAAATGAAGAAAAAAATTATTTTTAATTTGCAACCTGATGGAGGTCAGTATAGATGGACTAATAGACCAAGTCCCACACACTGCTAGAAGCCCAAATATTTTTTCAGAGCTAGATGCAGAAAAAAATTAGTTTTAATTTGCAACCTGATGGAGGTCAGTATAGATGGACTAATAGACCAAGTCCCACACACCGCTAGAAGCCCAAATATTTTTTCAGAGCTAGATGCAGAAAAAAATTATTTTTAATTTGCAACCTGATGGAGGTCAGTATAGATGGACTAATAGACCAAGTCCCACACACTGCTAGAAGCCCAAATATTTTTTCAGAGCTAGATGCAGAAAAAAATTATTTTTAATTTGCAACCTGATGGAGGTCAGTATAGATGGACTAATAGACCAAGTCCCACACACCGCTAGAAGTACAAATATTTTTTCAGAGCTAGATGCAGAAAAAAATTATTTTTAATTTGCAACCTGATGTAGGTCAGTATAGATGGACTAATAGACCAAGTCCCACACACTGCTAGAAGCCCAAATATTTTTTCAGAGCTAGATGCAGAAAAAAATTATTTTTAATTTGCAACCTGATGGAGGTCAGTATAGATGGACTAATAGACCAAGTCCCACACACTGCTAGAAGCCCAAATATTTTTTCAGAGCTAGATGCAGAAAAAAATTATTTTTAATTTGCAACCTGATGGAGGTCAGTATAGATGGACTAATAGACCAAGTCCCACACACCGCTAGAAGCCCAAATATTTTTTCAGAGCTAGATGCAGAAAAAAATTATTTTTAATTTGCAACCTGATGGAGGTCAGTATAGATGGACTAATAGACCAAGTCCCACACACAGCTAGAAGCCCAAATATTTTTTCAGAGCTAGATGCAGAAAAAAATTATTTTTAATTTGCAACCTGATGGAGGTCAGTATAGATGGACTAATAGACCAAGTCCCACACACTGCTAGAAGCCCAAATATTTTTTCAGAGCTAGATGCAGAAAAAAATTATTTTTAATTTGCAACCTGATGGAGGTCAGTATAGATGGACTAATAGACCAAGTCCCACACACTGCTAGAAGCCCAAATATTTTTTCAGAGCTAGATGCAGAAAAAAATTATTTTTAATTTGCAACCTGATGGAGGTCAGTATAGATGGACTAATAGACCAAGTCCCACACACCGCTAGAAGCCCAAATATTTTTTCAGAGCTAGATGCAGAAAAAAATTATTTTTAATTTGCAACCTGATGTAGGTCAGTATAGATGGACTAATAGACCAAGTCCCACACACTGCTAGAAGCCCAAATATTTTTTCAGAGGTAGATGCAGAAAAAAATTATTTTTAATTTGCAACCTGATGGAGGTCAGTATAGATGGACTAATAGACCAAGTCCCACACACCGCTAGAAGCCCAAATATTTTTTCAGAGCTAGATGCAGAAAAAAATTATATTCAGTTTGCAACCTGATGGAGGTCAGTATAGATGGACTAATAGAATGATGCTATGCCCAAAAGATTTTACTTCACTAGGTGCAGTAAAAAAATTGGTATTCTATACACAGGTGGTATATCTTGCAGCACAGATAGGCTACTCCACTGACTAACACACTCTGCAATAGGCCAAAAAGGATTAGCTTTGCTAGATTCAGCCAAATGCTGTGAAAAAAACTTGAACAGCACTGGCACAGACCTGCCTGGCAAAAACTGATAGGAACTCATGTAACCTAGTCCTGAAAAGGACTCCAATTACAATTAGTCTTTACTCCCACAACCTATCTATTTAAGAGCACAGACCTCCCTGATAAAAGTCGTAGGAAATGCTGTAACCTAGTCCTTAAAAGGACTGCAATCACAACTATTCCCTACTCCCAAGCTATCTGTATATTTGTGCGAAAATTGGCTTGAAATTAACAAGGTATAGCGCACACAGCAACAGCGGTGCCGTCTAACACGCAGCTGCAGCAGTGAGAAAATGGTGGCGACGGGGAAAATGGCTTGGTCTTATAGGGCAAGGACATGTGACATACACTGCCAATCACACATGCCCTTGCTTGTGTGAAAAAAAGCACTTCGCTCCGTGTGTGCGCTGCTGATAGGCTGACAGATTGCACCTCCCCACTGCAAATGCGGGAAAGAGAAAAAAAAATGGAGATCTTCATTGTTCCTGCAGAGATCCATCCCCTGCCCCTCCCCCCGCCCCGCTGTACACTCAAACTGCGTATTAACATTAATTTTCATCATTACTGAGAAAAAATCCAGTTATGATTTTGGTGCACGAACAGTTATCGAACATAACCTCGAACAGCCGAATTTTTCTCAAATTGTTCGTGTTCGCCGACCGGCTCGAACACCGCCCAAAACAGCTCGAATTTGAGATTGGCGAACAGTTCGAGTAGAACAACGCTCATCTCTAGTCACAACCAGAGTCGGCTGAGGTATGCAAAAGCACATTTGGAGAAGCCAATTTCTTTTTGGAAGAAGGTCCTGTGGACTGATGAAACCAAGATTGAGTTGTTTGGTCATACAAAAAGGTGATATGCATGGCGGCAAAAAAACACAGCATTCCAAGAAAAACACTTGCTACCCACAGTAAAATTTGGTGGAGGTTCCATCATGCTTTGGGGCTGTGTGGCCAATGCCGGCACCGGGAATCTTGTTAAAGTTGAGGGACGCATGGATTCCACTCAGTATCATCAGATTCTTGACAATAATGTTCAAGAATCAGTGACAAAGTTGAAGCTACGCAGGGGATGGATCTTTCAGCAAGACAATGATCCAAAACTCCGCTCCAAATCTACTCAGGCATTCATGCAGAGGAACAATTACAATGTTCTGGAATGGCCATCCCAGTCCCCAGACCTGACTATCATTGAACATCTGTGGGATCATTTGAAGAGGGCTGTCCATGCTCGGCGACCATCAAACTTAACTGAACTGGAATTGTTTTGTAAAGAGGAATGGTCAAAAATACCTTCATCCAGGATCCAGGAAATCATTAAAAGCTACAGGAAGCGACTAGAGGCTGTTATTTTTGCAAAAGGAGGATCTACTAAATATTAATGTCATTTTTCTGGTGAGGTGCCCATACTTATGCACCTGTCAAATTTTGTTTGAATGCAGATTGCACATTTCCTGTTAGTACAATAAACCTCATTTCACGGCAGAAGCATTACTGTGTCCAACAGTTATTACATATATCAAACTGAAATAGCTGTTGCAAAAACACCAATTTTTATAAAACATTAAGCTTAAGATTAATAGGGGTGCCCAAACTTTTTCATATAACTGTAACTACTATTATACTGCCCCATATGTACAAGAATATTACTACTATAATACTGATCCTATGTACAAGAATATAACTACTATAATACTGACCCTATGTACAAGAATATAACTACTGTAATACTGCCCCTATATACAAGAATATAACTACTATAATACTGCCCCTATGTACAAGAATATAACTACTATAATACTGCTCCTATGTACAAGAATATAACTACTATAATACTGCCCCCTATGTACAAGAATATCACTACTATAATACTGCCCCCTATGTACAAGAATATAACTACTATTATACTGCCCCATATGTACAAGAATATTACTACTATAATACTGATCCTATGTACAAGAATATAACTACTATAATACTGCTCCCTATGTACAAGTATATAACTACTATAATACTGCTCCTATGTACAAGAATATAACTACTATAATACTGCCCCTATATACAAGAATATAACTACTATAATACTGCCCCTATGTACAACAATATAACTACTATAATACTGCCCCTATATACAAGAATATAACTACTATAATACTGCCCCTATATACAAGAATATAACTACTATAATACTGCCCCTATATACAAGAATAAAACTACTATAATACTGCCCCTATATACAAGAATAAAACTACTATAATACTGCACCTATATACAAGAATATAACTACTATAATACTGCCCCCTATGTACAAGAATATAACTACTATAATACTGATCCTATGTACAAGAATATAACTACTATAATACTGCTCCCTATGTACAAGAATATAACTACTATAATATTGCCCCCTATGTACAAGAATATACAGTTATATGAAAAAGTTTGGGCACCCCTATTAATCTTAAGCTTAATGTTTTATAAAAATTGGTGTTTTTGCAACAGCTATTTCAGTTTGATATATGTAATAACTGTTGGATACAGAAATGTTTCTGCCTTGAAATGAGGTTTATTGTACTAACAGAAAATGTGCAATCTGCATTCAAACAAAATTTGACAGGTGCATAAGTATGGGCACCCTTATCATTTTCTTGTTTTAAATACTCCTACCTACTTTTTACTGACTTACTAAAGCACTTTTTTTGGTTTTGTAACCTCATTGAGCTTTGAACTTCATAGCCAGGTGTATGCAATCATGAGAAAAGCTTTCTTAAAGTGGCCACTTGCAAGTTGTTCTCCTGTTTGAATCTCCTCTGAAGAGTGGCATCATGGGCTCCTCAAAACAACTGTCAAATGATCTGAAAACAAAGATTATTCAACATAGTTGTTCAGGGGATGGATAGAGAAAGCTGTCTCAGAGATTTAACCTGTCAGTTTCCACTGTGAGGAACATAGTAAGGAAATGGAAGAACACAGGGACAGTTCTTGTTAAGGCCAGAAGTGGCAGGCCAAGAAAAACATCAGAAAGGCAGAGAAGAAGAATGGTGAGATCAGTCAAAGACAATCCTCAGACCACCACCAGAGAGCTGCAGCATCAACTTGCTGCAGATGGTGTCACTGTGCATCGGTCAACTATACAACGCACTTTGCACAAGGAGAAGCTGTATGGGAGAGTGATGCAAAAGAAGCCGTTTCTGCAAGCACGTCACAACCAGAGTCGGCTGAGGTATGCAAAAGCACATTTGGAGAAGCCAATTTCTTTTTGGAAGAAGGTCCTGTGGACTGATGAAACCAAGATTGAGTTGTTTGGTCATACAAAAAGGTGATATGCATGGCGGCAAAAAAACACAGCATTCCAAGAAAAACACTTGCTACCCACAGTAAAATTTGGTGGAGGTTCCATCATGCTTTGGGGTTGTGTGACCAATGCCGGCACCGGGAATCTTGTTAAAGTTGAGGGACGCATGGATTCCACTCAGTATCATCAGATTCTTGACAATAATGTTCAAGAATCAGTGACAAAGTTGAAGCTACGCAGGGGATGGATCTTTCAGCAAGACAATGATCCAAAACTCCGCTCCAAATCTACTCAGGCATTCATGCAGAGGAACAATTACAATGTTCTGGAATGGCCATCCCAGTCCCCAGACCTGAATATCATTGAACATCTGTGGGATCATTTGAAGAGGGCTGTCCATGCTCGGCGACCATCAAACTTAACTGAACTGGAATTGTTTTGTAAAGAGGAATGGTCAAAAATACCTTCATCCAGGATCCAGGAAATCATTAAAAGCTACAGGAAGCGACTAGAGGCTGTTATTTTTGCAAAAGGAGGATCTACTAAATATTAATGTCATTTTTCTGGTGAGGTGCCCATACTTATGCACCTGTCAAATTTTGTTTGAATGCAGATTGCACATTTCCTGTTAGTACAATAAACCTCATTTCACGGCAGAAGCATTACTGTGTCCAACAGTTATTACATATATCAAACTGAAATAGCTGTTGCAAAAACACCAATTTTTATAAAACATTAAGCTTAAGATTAATAGGGGTGCCCAAACTTTTTCATATAACTGTAACTACTATTATACTGCCCCATATGTACAAGAATATTACTACTATAATACTGATCCTATGTACAAGAATATAACTACTATAATACTGACCCTATGTACAAGAATATAACTACTGTAATACTGCCCCTATATACAAGAATATAACTACTATAATACTGCCCCTATGTACAAGAATATAACTACTATAATACTGCTCCTATGTACAAGAATATAACTACTATAATACTGCCCCCTATGTACAAGAATATCACTACTATAATACTGCCCCCTATGTACAAGAATATCACTACTATAATACTGCCCCCTATGTACAAGAATATAACTACTATTATACTGCCCCATATGTACAAGAATATTACTACTATAATACTGATCCTATGTACAAGAATATAACTACTATAATACTGCTCCCTATGTACAAGTATATAACTACTATAATACTGCTCCTATGTACAAGAATATAACTACTATAATACTGCCCCTATATACAAGAATATAACTACTATAATACTGCCCCTATATACAAGAATAAAACTACTATAATACTGCCCCTATATACAAGAATATAACTACTATAATGCTGCCCCTATGTACAAGAATATAACTACTATAATACTGACCCTATATGCAAGAATATAGCTACTATAATACTGCCCCTATGAACAAGAATACAACTACTATAATACTGCCCCTATGTACAAAAATATAACTACTATAATACTGCTCCTATGTACAAGAATATAACTACTATAATACTGCTCCTACGTACAAGAATATAACTACTATAATACTGCCCCTATGTACAAGAATATAACTACTATAATACTGCCCCTATATACAAGAATATAACTACTATAATACTGCCCCCTATATACAAGAATATAACTACTATAATACTGCTCCTATGTACAAGAATATAAGTACTATAATACTGCCCCTATATACAAGAATATAACTACTATAATACTGTCCCCTATGTACAAGAATATAACTACTATAATACTGCCCATATGTACAAGAATATAACTACTATAATACTGCCCCTATGTACAAGAATATAACTACTATAATACTGCCCCCTATATACAAGAATATAACTACTATAATACTGCTCCTATGTACAAGAATATAAGTACTATAATACTGCCCCCTATATACAAGAATATAACTACTATAATACTGCCCCTATGTACAAGAATATCACTACTATAATACTGCCCCCTATGTACAAGAATATCACTACTATAATACTGCCCCCTATGTACAAGAATATAACTACTATTATACTGCCCCATATGTACAAGAATATTACTACTATAATACTGATCCTATGTACAAGAATATAACTACTATAATACTGCTCCCTATGTACAAGTATATAACTACTATAATACTGCTCCTATGTACAAGAATATAACTACTATAATACTGCCCCTATATACAAGAATATAACTACTATAATACTGCCCCTATGTACAACAATATAACTACTATAATACTGCCCCTATATACAAGAATATAACTACTATAATACTGCCCCTATATACAAGAATATAACTACTATAATACTGCCCCTATATACAAGAATAAAACTACTATAATACTGCCCCTATATACAAGAATATAACTACTATAATACTGCCCCTATGTACAAGAATATAACTACTATAATACTGACCCTATATGCAAGAATATAGCTACTATAATACTGCCCCTATGAACAAGAATACAACTA
Organism: Phyllobates terribilis; assembly: GCF_046119375.1. Classification (NCBI taxonomy): domain Eukaryota; kingdom Metazoa; phylum Chordata; class Amphibia; order Anura; family Dendrobatidae; genus Phyllobates; species Phyllobates terribilis. The sequence continues at coordinate 145,089,649 of NW_027362767.1, forward strand.
CTATAATACTGCCCCTATGTACAAAAATATAACTACTATAATACTGCTCCTATGTACAAGAATATAACTACTATAATACTGCTCCTACGTACAAGAATATAACTACTATAATACTGCCCCTATGTACAAGAATATAACTACTATAATACTGCCCCTATATACAAGAATATAACTACTATAATACTGCCCCCTATATACAAGAATATAACTACTATAATACTGCTCCTATGTACAAGAATATAAGTACTATAATACTGCCCCTATATACAAGAATATAACTACTATAATACTGTCCCCTATGTACAAGAATATAACTACTATAATACTGCCCATATGTACAAGAATATAACTACTATAATACTGCCCCTATGTACAAGAATATAACTACTATAATACTGCCCCCTATATACAAGAATATAACTACTATAATACTGCTCCTATGTACAAGAATATAAGTACTATAATACTGCCCCCTATATACAAGAATATAACTACTATAATACTGCCCCTATGTACAAGAATATCACTACTATAATACTGCCCCCTATGTACAAGAATATCACTACTATAATACTGCCCCTATGTACAAGAATATAACTACTATTATACTGCCCCATATGTACAAGAATATTACTACTATAATACTGATCCTATGTACAAGAATATAACTACTATAATACTGCTCCCTATGTACAAGTATATAACTACTATAATACTGCTCCTATGTACAAGAATATAACTACTATAATACTGCCCCTATATACAAGAATATAACTACTATAATACTGCCCCTATGTACAACAATATAACTACTATAATACTGCCCCTATATACAAGAATATAACTACTATAATACTGCCCCTATATACAAGAATATAACTACTATAATACTGCCCCTATATACAAGAATAAAACTACTATAATACTGCCCCTATATACAAGAATAAAACTACTATAATACTGCCCCTATATACAAGAATATAACTACTATAATACTGCCCCTATGTACAAGAATATAACTACTATAATACTGACCCTATATGCAAGAATATAGCTACTATAATACTGCCCCTATGAACAAGAATACAACTACTATAATACTGCCCCTATGTACAAAAATATAACTACTATAATACTGCTCCTATGTACAAGAATATAACTACTATAATACTGCTCCTACGTACAAGAATATAACTACTATAATACTGCCCCTATGTACAAGAATATAACTACTATAATACTGCCCCTATATACAAGAATATAACTACTATAATACTGCCCCCTATATACAAGAATATAACTACTATAATACTGCTCCTATGTACAAGAATATAAGTACTATAATACTGCCCCTATATACAAGAATATAACTACTATAATACTGTCCCCTATGTACAAGAATATAACTACTATAATACTGCCCATATGTACAAGAATATAACTACTATAATACTGCCCCCTATATAAAAGAATATAACTACTATAATACTACCCCTATGAACAAGAATATAACTACTATAATACTGCCCCTATGTACAAGAATATAACTACTGTAATACTGCCCCTATATACAAGAATATAACTACTATAATACTGCCCCTATGTACAAGAATATAACTACTATAATACTGCTCCTATGTACAAGAATATAACTACTATAATACTGCCCCCTATGTACAAGAATATCACTACTATAATACTGCCCCCTATGTACAAGAATATAACTACTATTATACTGCCCCATATGTACAAGAATATTACTACTATAATACTGATCCTATGTACAAGAATATAACTACTATAATACTGCTCCCTATGTACAAGTATATAACTACTATAATACTGCTCCTATGTACAAGAATATAACTACTATAATACTGCCCCTATATACAAGAATATAACTACTATAATACTGCCCCTATGTACAACAATATAACTACTATAATACTGCCCCTATATACAAGAATATAACTACTATAATACTGCCCCTATATACAAGAATATAACTACTATAATACTGCCCCTATATACAAGAATAAAACTACTATAATACTGCCCCTATATACAAGAATAAAACTACTATAATACTGCCCCTATATACAAGAATAAAACTACTATAATACTGCCCCTATATAAAAGAATATAACTACTATAATACTGACCCTATGTACAAGAATATAACTACTATAATACTGACCCTATATGCAAGAATATAGCTACTATAATACTGCCCCTATGAACAAGAATACAACTACTATAATACTGCCCCTATGTACAAAAATATAACTACTATAATACTGCTCCTATGTACAAGAATATAACTACTATAATACTGCTCCTACGTACAAGAATATAACTACTATAATACTGCCCCTATGTACAAGAATATAACTACTATAATACTGCCCCTATATACAAGAATATAACTACTATAATACTGCCCCCTATATACAAGAATATAACTACTATAATACTGCTCCTATGTACAAGAATATAAGTACTATAATACTGCCACTATGTACAAGAGTATAACTACTATAATACTGCTCCTATACACAAGAATATAACTACTATAATACTGCCCCCTATATACAAGAATATAACTATTATAATACTGCCCCTATATACAAGAATATAACTACTATAATACTGTCCCCTATGTACAAGAATATAACTACTATAATACTGCTCCTATGTACAAGAATATAAGTACTATAATACTGCCCCTATATACAAGAATATAACTACTATAATACTGTCCCCTATGTACAAGAATATAACTACTATAATACTGCCCATATGTACAAGAATATAACTACTATAATACTGCCCCTATGTACAAGAATATAACTACTATAATACTGCCCCCTATATACAAGAATATAACTACTATAATACTGCTCCTATGTACAAGAATATAAGTACTATAATACTGCCCCCTATATACAAGAATATAACTACTATAATACTGCCCCTATGTACAAGAATATCACTACTATAATACTGCCCCCTATGTACAAGAATATCACTACTATAATACTGCCCCCTATGTACAAGAATATAACTACTATTATACTGCCCCATATGTACAAGAATATTACTACTATAATACTGATCCTATGTACAAGAATATAACTACTATAATACTGCTCCCTATGTACAAGTATATAACTACTATAATACTGCTCCTATGTACAAGAATATAACTACTATAATACTGCCCCTATATACAAGAATATAACTACTATAATACTGCCCCTATGTACAACAATATAACTACTATAATACTGCCCCTATATACAAGAATATAACTACTATAATACTGCCCCTATATACAAGAATATAACTACTATAATACTGCCCCTATATACAAGAATAAAACTACTATAATACTGCCCCTATATACAAGAATATAACTACTATAATACTGCCCCTATGTACAAGAATATAACTACTATAATACTGACCCTATATGCAAGAATATAGCTACTATAATACTGCCCCTATGAACAAGAATACAACTACTATAATACTGCCCCTATGTACAAAAATATAACTACTATAATACTGCTCCTATGTACAAGAATATAACTACTATAATACTGCTCCTACGTACAAGAATATAACTACTATAATACTGCCCCTATGTACAAGAATATAACTACTATAATACTGCCCCTATATACAAGAATATAACTACTATAATACTGCCCCCTATATACAAGAATATAACTACTATAATACTGCTCCTATGTACAAGAATATAAGTACTATAATACTGCCCCTATATACAAGAATATAACTACTATAATACTGTCCCCTATGTACAAGAATATAACTACTATAATACTGCCCATATGTACAAGAATATAACTACTATAATACTGCCCCTATGTACAAGAATATAACTACTATAATACTGCCCCCTATATACAAGAATATAACTACTATAATACTGCTCCTATGTACAAGAATATAAGTACTATAATACTGCCCCCTATATACAAGAATATAACTACTATAATACTGCCCCTATGTACAAGAATATCACTACTATAATACTGCCCCCTATGTACAAGAATATCACTACTATAATACTGCCCCCTATGTACAAGAATATAACTACTATTATACTGCCCCATATGTACAAGAATATTACTACTATAATACTGATCCTATGTACAAGAATATAACTACTATAATACTGCTCCCTATGTACAAGTATATAACTACTATAATACTGCTCCTATGTACAAGAATATAACTACTATAATACTGCCCCTATATACAAGAATATAACTACTATAATACTGCCCCTATATACAAGAATATAACTACTATAATACTGCCCATATGTACAAGAATATAACTACTATAATACTGCCCCTATATACAAGAATATAACTACTATAATACTGCCCCTATGTACAACAATATAACTACTATAATACTGCCCCTATGTACAACAATATAACTACTATAATACTGCCCCTATATACAAGAATATAACTACTATAATACTGCCCCTATATACAAGAATATAACTACTATAATACTGCCCCTATATACAAGAATAAAACTACTATAATACTGCCCCTATATACAAGAATAAAACTACTATAATACTGCCCCTATATACAAGAATATAACTACTATAATACTGCCCCTATGTACAAGAATATAACTACTATAATACTGACCCTATATGCAAGAATATAGCTACTATAATACTGCCCCTATGAACAAGAATACAACTACTATAATACTGCCCCTATGTACAAAAATATAACTACTATAATACTGCTCCTATGTACAAGAATATAACTACTATAATACTGCTCCTACGTACAAGAATATAACTACTATAATACTGCCCCTATGTACAAGAATATAACTACTATAATACTGCCCCTATATACAAGAATATAACTACTATAATACTGCCCCCTATATACAAGAATATAACTACTATAATACTGCTCCTATGTACAAGAATATAAGTACTATAATACTGCCCCTATATACAAGAATATAACTACTATAATACTGCCCATATGTACAAGAATATAACTACTATAATACTGCCCATATGTACAAGAATATAACTACTATAATACTGCCCCCTATATAAAAGAATATAACTACTATAATACTACCCCTATGAACAAGAATATAACTACTATAATACTGCCCCTATGTACAAGAATATAACTACTGTAATACTGCCCCTATATACAAGAATATAACTACTATAATACTGCCCCTATGTACAAGAATATAACTACTATAATACTGCTCCTATGTACAAGAATATAACTACTATAATACTGCCCCCTATGTACAAGAATATCACTACTATAATACTGCCCCCTATGTACAAGAATATAACTACTATTATACTGCCCCATATGTACAAGAATATTACTACTATAATACTGATCCTATGTACAAGAATATAACTACTATAATACTGCTCCCTATGTACAAGTATATAACTACTATAATACTGCTCCTATGTACAAGAATATAACTACTATAATACTGCCCCTATATACAAGAATATAACTACTATAATACTGCCCCTATGTACAACAATATAACTACTATAATACTGCCCCTATATACAAGAATATAACTACTATAATACTGCCCCTATATACAAGAATATAACTACTATAATACTGCCCCTATATACAAGAATAAAACTACTATAATACTGCCCCTATATACAAGAATAAAACTACTATAATACTGCCCCTATATACAAGAATAAAACTACTATAATACTGCCCCTATATAAAAGAATATAACTACTATAATACTGACCCTATGTACAAGAATATAACTACTATAATACTGACCCTATATGCAAGAATATAGCTACTATAATACTGCCCCTATGAACAAGAATACAACTACTATAATACTGCCCCTATGTACAAAAATATAACTACTATAATACTGCTCCTATGTACAAGAATATAACTACTATAATACTGCTCCTACGTACAAGAATATAACTACTATAATACTGCCCCTATGTACAAGAATATAACTACTATAATACTGCCCCTATATACAAGAATATAACTACTATAATACTGCCCCCTATATACAAGAATATAACTACTATAATACTGCTCCTATGTACAAGAATATAAGTACTATAATACTGCCACTATGTACAAGAGTATAACTACTATAATACTGCTCCTATACACAAGAATATAACTACTATAATACTGCCCCCTATGTACAAGAATATAACTACTATAATACTGCCCCCTATATACAAGAATATAACTACTATAATACTGCCCCTATGTACAAGAATATAACTACTATAATACTGCCCCTATATACAAGAATATAACTACTATAATACTGCCCCCTATATACAAGAATATAACTATTATAATACTGCCCCTATATACAAGAATATAACTACTATAATACTGTCCCCTATGTACAAGAATATAACTACTATAATACTGCCCATATAGAATCATAGAATCATAGAATGGTAGAGTTGGAAGGGACCTCCTGGGTCATCTGGTCCAACCCCCTGCTCAAAGCAGGATTCACTAGATCATCTCAGACAGATGTCTGTCCAGCCTCTGTTTGAAGACGTCCATTGAAGGGGAACTCACCACCTCTCGTGGCAGCCTGTTCCACTCATTAATCACCCTGTCAAAAAGTTTTTTCTAATATCTAATCTGTGTCTCCTCCCATTTAGTTTCATCCCATTGCTTCTAGTCTTTCCTTGTGCAAATGAGAATAAAGATGATCCTTCTACAATGTGACAGCCCTTGACATATTTGTAGACAGCTATTAAGTCTCCTCTCAGTCTTCTTTTTTGCAAGCTAAACATTCCCAAATCCTGCAACCGTTCCTCATAGGACATGGTTTGCAGACCAGTCACCATTCTGGTCGCTCTTCTCTGAACTTGCTCCAGTTTGTCTATGTCTTTTTTAAAATGTGGTGCCCAAAACTGTACACAGTATTCCAGATGAGGTCTGACCAAAGAGGAGTAAAGACCGATAATGACTTCACGTGATCTAGACTGTATGCTTCTGTTAATACATCCCAGAATTGTATTTGCCTTTTTTGCTGCTGCATCACACTGTTGACTCATGTTCAGTCTATGATCTATTAGTATACCTAAGTCTTTTTCACATGTACTGTTGCTTAGCTCTATTCCTCCCATTCTGTATATGCTTTTTTCATTTTTATTGCCCAGATGTAGTACTTTGCATTTTTCCCTGTTAAAAACCATTCTGTTGGTTGCTGCCCACTGCTCCAGTTTATTTAGGTCTTTTTGAATCCTCTCTCTCTCTTCTCTAGTATTAGCTATCCCTCCTAGCTTTGTGTCATCAGCAAATTTAATCAGTTTACCCTCAATTCCTTCATCTAAATCATTGATAAAGATGTTGAACAATACAGGTCCCAGGACGGAGCCCTGTGGTACCCCACTTGAGACATTCATCCAGCTGGATGTGAAGCCATTTACAACCACCCTTTGAGTCCGATCACTAAGCCAGTTATGAATCCACCTAACAGTTGCCTGGTCCATTGCATACTTGGTCATTTTTTCAATAAGGATGATGTGAGATACTTTGTCAAATGCTTTGCTGAAGTCAAGATATACTATATCTACAGCATTTCCCTGATCCACCCAGTCAGTGATTCTGTCATAGAAGGAAATTAAGTTAGTCTGACATGACTTGTTAGTTACAAACCCATGCTGACTCTGGTTAATCACTTCTTTCTTATCCATGTACTTACATACATGCTGTTTAATAATTTGTTCAAAGATCTTTCCTGGTATAGAAGTCAGACTCACCGGCCTATAGTTCCCTGGGTCCACCTTCTTCCCCTTTTTGAAGATAGGAACAACATTTGCTCTTCTCCAGTCTTCTGGGACTTCTCCTGTTCTCCAAGAATTTTCAAAGATTATGGAGAGTGGTTCTAAAATTTCTTCTACAATCTCCTTCAGTACTCTGGGGTGTAATTCATCTGGACCCGGAGACTTGAACTCATTTATGTTAGCTAAATATTCCCTCACAATCTTTCTGTTTACTGATAACTTGGATTCCTCTATTCCTTTAAAAGGACAGTGAAGATCAGTTGATGTTACATTTTCTTTCTGAGAGAAAACAGATGCAAAATAGGAATTAAAAAGTTCGGCCTTCTCAACATCCTCTCTTACCATTTCTCCATTTTCATCCTGTAAAAATCCTATAGCATCTTTGACTTTTCTTTTACTTTTGACATACCCCCAAAATCCTTTTTTATTGCTTTTGACATCTCTTGCAAGCCTTAATTCATTGTCAGCTTTAGCTAACCTGATACGTGCCCTACAGGATCTGCAGACTGCATTATAATCTTCTTTAGATATGCCTCCCTCTTTCCATTTAATAAACATTTCTTTCTTTCTTTTTAGCATGTGTTTAAGTTCTGTGTTCATCCATCCTGGTTTCCTTAAATGCTTCCCATTCTTCCTACTTTTCGGGATTGTTAACGATTGTGCTTTGAGAATCTCATTTTTAAAAATTTCCCATCCTTCCTGGACATTTTTGTCCTTAAGGACATCCAGCCATTGGATCCCTCCTATTCTCTTTCTGAGTCTCTTAAAATCTGCCTTTCTAAAATCTAACCTTGAAGTTTGAGTCTTCACATGTCTTCCTCCTCTAGTTATCCAAAATTCTATAATAGCATGATCGCTGCCTCCTAGGGTCCCAGCCACCTTTACCTCCTCAACCATTTCCTCCCTGTTTATAAGGATTAGATCCAAAGTAGCAGATCCCCTTGTTTTCTCCCCTACCTTTTGGAAGATAAAGTTGTCAGCAAGAGAGGATAAGAATTTGCTTGACCTGTTAGTTTTACTTGAGAGAGATTCCCAACAAATGTCTGGATAGTTGAAATCTCCCATGACCACTACGTCATATTTTTTGGAGAACTTGGTCATTTGATACATAAAGAGTTCATCCATATCTTCAGCTTGCCCAGGTGGCCTGTAGTAAATGCCTACAATGGTGTCCTTTCCGTTGTTCTCTCCTTGTATTCTTACCCAAACAGTTTCCACAGAACTCCCAGTCTCTGAAGCTTCAATCTCTGTGCAGATATACGCTTTTCTAACATACAATGCAACACCTCCTCCTCGTTTATCAAGTCTGTTTCTTGCAAATAAGTTGTATCCTTTTAGCCTTTTATTCCAATCATGTGTATCGTCCCACCAAGTTTCAGTGATTCCAATGACATCATATTTCTTTTCCTGCATTAGTAGTTCCAATTCTCCTTGTTTGTTGCCCATGCTTTGTGCATTTGTATAAAAACATTTTAGTTTGTGATTGGTTTCTCTTCCTCCCATATTTTTATTATTTAGATTTTTTTCTCTTTGTTCTTCTTTTCCACTTCCAGTAGCAGAGATCTCAATAGTATTTGTCAGCTGTATGGCTTTTTCTGGCCTTTTGCTTCCCTTCCCACATTGTTCTAGTTTAAAGCTCTTCTGATGAGTGTAGCAAGGCGACTTCCAAATACATGTTTTCCAGTCTTCGTAAGGTGCACCCCATCTCTAGCAAGTAGTCCATCGTATAGGTAATTCATTCCGTGATCCAGAAATCCAAATCCTTGTTGACGGCACCATCGACGTAGCCAGTTGTTCACCTGTAGAATCTTATTCCACCTCATTGTTCCATGGCCATCCACTGGGAGGATGGATGAGAAGACCACCTGCGCTCCCAATTCTTTCACTTTCTTGCCTAAGTCTTCAAAGTCACTGCAGATGGTTTCCAGGTCCTTTCTTGCGGTGTCATTTGTCCCCACATGTATTAGCAGGAATGGGTAGTGATCTGTAGGTCTGAAGAGTCTTGATATCCTGTCAGACACATCTTTAATTTTTGCTCCTGGAAGACAGCACATTTCTCTTGAGGTTATGTCTGGTCTGCAGATAGCGGCCTCTGTTCCTCTTAACAGGGAATCCCCCATGACCACCACTCTCCGTTTTTTCTTCACAACATTCTTCTTTCTCCATCCAGGAGGATTCTGAGGGCTTACAAGGTTATTCATTGCTGGCAAAGTCTTATCTTGCTGTATTTCTTCATGGTTCTCCTGTGTGAGAGCCTGGTACTGGTTCCTGAGCAGTATGGGTGCTGGCTGCCTCTCGATCCTCCTGCTTCTGTGGGTCACATGCTTCCATTCCTCTGTTTCGTCAGGTGCAGTTCGAATTTCTTCTCTTTCTGAATCATGAAGAGATAATTCTGCTCTGTCTAAGAACTCTTCACCTTTCTTAATGATTTTCAAGGTAGTTAACCTCTCTTCTAGATTTCGCAACTTTTCCTCCAACAGGGACACAAGCTTGCATTTCTGGCATGTGAAGTCTGGCTTTTCCACTGGCAAGTCTGTGAACATGTAGCAGGATATGCAGCTCACCAAATGGCTCCTGGACTCTTCCATGTTCTTATTGTTAATGTTCTGAAAACAGTGAAAAAAGCTTTAAAAAAAAACTTCAAAATGCGCGCGCCGGTAGGCGCGCGGTTTACCGATGTCCTCTTTTCAGCTCCAACAGCCAAAATCCAGTGTTCTTTGAGCTCGCGGAGACTCTTCACTTACCCCAAAATGCAGTGGGAATATGCAAATTATCTCCTCAGGACTCCTCTCCTGGTTTACCGATGTCCTCTTTTCAGCTCCAACAGCCAAAATCCAGTGTTCTTTGAGCTCGCGGAGACTCTTCACTTACCCCAAAATGCAGTGGGAATATGCAAATTATCTCCTCAGGACTCCTCCCCTGGTTTACCGATGTCCTCTTTTCAGCTCCAACAGCCAAAATCCAGTGTTCTTTGAGCTCGCGGAGACTCTTCACTTACCCCAAAATGCAGTGGGAATATGCAAATTATCTCCTCAGGACTCCTCTCCTGGTTTACCGATGTCCTCTTTTCAGCTCCAACAGCCAAAATCCAGTGTTCTTTGAGCTCGCGGAGACTCTTCACTTACCCCAAAATGCAGTGGGAATATGCAAATTATCTCCTCAGGACTCCTCCCCTGGTTTACCGATGTCCTCTTTTCAGCTCCAACAGCCAAAATCCAGTGTTCTTTGAGCTCGCGGAGACTCTTCACTTACCCCAAAATGCAGTGGGAATATGCAAATTATCTCCTCAGGACTCCTCTCCTGGTTTACCGATGTCCTCTTTTCAGCTCCAACAGCCAAAATCCAGTGTTCTTTGAGCTCGCGGAGACTCTTCACTTACCCCAAAATGCAGTGGGAATATGCAAATTATCTCCTCAGGACTCCTCTCCTGGTTTACCAATGTCCTCTTTTCAGCTCCAACAGCCAAAATCCAGTGTTCTTTGAGCTCGCGGAGACTCTTCACTTACCCCAAAATGCAGTGGGAATATGCAAATTATCTCCTCAGGACTCCTCTCCTGGTTTACCGATGTCCTCTTTTCAGCTCCAACAGCCAAAATCCAGTGTTCTTTGAGCTCGCGGAGACTCTTCACTTACCCCAAAATGCAGTGGGAATATGCAAATTATCTCCTCAGGACTCCTCTCCTGGTTTACCGATGTCCTCTTTTCAGCTCCAACAGCCAAAATCCAGTGTTCTTTGAGCTCGCGGAGACTCTTCACTTACCCCAAAATGCAGTGGGAATATGCAAATTATCTCCTCAGGACTCCTCTCCTGGTTTACCGATGTCCTCTTTTCAGCTCCAACAGCCAAAATCCAGTGTTCTTTGAGCTCGCGGAGACTCTTCACTTACCCCAAAATGCAGTGGGAATATGCAAATTATCTCCTCAGGACTCCTCCCCTGGTTTACCGATGTCCTCTTTTCAGCTCCAACAGCCAAAATCCAGTGTTCTTTGAGCTCGCGGAGACTCTTCACTTACCCCAAAATGCAGTGGGAATATGCAAATTATCTCCTCAGGACTCCTCCCCTGGTTTGTATATGTACAAGAATATAACTACTATAATACTGCCCCCTATATAAAAGAATATAACTACTATAATACTACCCCTATGAACAAGAATATAACTACTATAATACTGCCCCTATGTACAAGAATATAACTACTATAATACTGCCCCTATATACAAGAATATAACTACTATAATACTGCCCCTATATACAAGAATATAACTACTATAATACTGCCCCCTATATACAAGAATATAACTACTATAATACTGCCCCTATATACAAGAATATAACTACTATAATACTGCCCCTATGTACAAGAATATAACTACTATAATACTGCCCCTATATACAAGAATAAAACTACTATAATACTGCCCCTATATACAAGAATATAACTACTATAATACTGCCGCTATGTACAAGAATATAACTACTATAATACTACCCCTATGAACAAGAATATAACTACTATAATACTGCCCCTATGTACAAGAATATAACTACTATAATACTGCCCCTATGTACAAGAATATAACTACTATAATACTGCTCCTATGTACAAGAATATAACTACTATAATACTGCTCCTATGTACAAGAATATAACTACTATAATACTGCCCCTATATACAAGAATATAACTATTATAAAACTGCCCCTATATACAAGAATATAAGTACTATAATACTGCCCCATATATACAAGAATATAACTACTATAATACTGCTCCTATGTACAAGAATATAAGTACTATAATACTGCCCCTATATACAAGAATATAACTACTATAATACTGTCCCCTATGTACAAGAATATAACTACTATAATACTGCCCCTATGTACAAGAATATAACTACTATAACACTGTCGCCTATGTACAAGAATATAACTACTATAATACTGCCCCTATATACAAGAATATAACTACTATAATACTGCCCCTATATACAAGAATATAACTACTATAATACTGCCCCTATGTACAAGAATATAACTACTATAATACTGCCCCTATATACAAGAATATAACTACTATAATACTGCCCCTATATACAAGAATATAACTACTATAATACTGCCCCCTATATACAAGAATATAACTACTATAATACTGCCCCTATATACAAGAATATAACTACTATAATACTGCCCCTATGTACAAGAATATAACTACTATAATACTGCCCCTATATACAAGAATAAAACTACTATAATACTGCCCCTATATACAAGAATATAACTACTATAATACTGCCGCTATGTACAAGAATATAACTACTATAATACTGCCCGTATATACAAGAATATAACTACTATAATACTACCCCTATGAACAAGAATATAACTACTATAATACTGCCCCTATGTACAAGAATATAACTACTATAATTCTGCCCCTATGTACAAGAATATAACTACTATAATACTGCTCCTATGTACAAGAATATAACTACTATAATACTGCTCCTATGTACAAGAATATAACTACTATAATACTGCCCCTATATACAAGAATATAACTATTATAAAACTGCCCCTATATACAAGAATATAAGTACTATAATACTGCCCCATATATACAAGAATATAACTACTATAATACTGCTCCTATGTACAAGAATATAAGTACTATAATACTGCCCCTATATACAAGAATATAACTACTATAATACTGTCCCCTATGTACAAGAATATAACTACTATAATACTGCCCCTATGTACAAGAATATAACTACTATAACACTGTCGCCTATGTACAAGAATATAACTACTATAATACTGCTCCTGTGTACAAGAATATAACTACTATAATACTGCCCCTATATACAAGAATAAAACTACTATAATACTGCCCCTATATAAAAGAATACAACTACTATAATACTGCCCCTATGTACAAGAATATAACTACTATAATACTGCCCCTATATACAAGAATATAACTACTTTAATACTACCCCTATGAACAAGAATATAACTACTATAATACTGCCCCTATGTACAAGAATATAACTACTATAATACTGTTCCTATGTACAAGAATATAACTACTATAATACTGCTCCTATGTACAAGAATATAACTACTACAATACTGCCCCTATATACAAGAATATAACTACTACAATACTGCTCCTATATACAAGAATATAAGTACTATAATAATGCCCCCTATATACAAGAATATAACTACTATAATACTGCTCCTATGTACAAGAATATAAGTACTATAATACTGCCCCTATATACAAGAATATAACTACTATAATACTGTCCTGTATGTACAAGAATATAACTACTATAACACTGCCCCTATGTACAAGAATATAACTACTATAACACTGTCTCCTATGTACAAGAATATAACTACTATAATACTGCTCCTATGTACAAGAATATAACTACTATAATACTGCCCCCTATGTACAAGAATATAACTACTATAATACTGCTCCTATGTACAAGAATATAACTACTATAATACTGCCCCTATGTACAAGAATATAACTACTATAATACTGCCCCCTATGTACAAGAATATAACTACTATAATACTGCCCCCTATGTACAAGAATATAACTACTATAATACTGCACCTATATACAAGAATATAACTACTATAATACTGCCCCCTATGTACAAGAATATAACTACTATAATACTGATCCTATGTACAAGAATATAACTACTATAATACTGCTCCCTATGTACAAGAATATAACTACTATAATACTGCCCCCTATGTACAAGAATATAACTACTATTATACTGCCCCATATGTACAAGAATATTACTACTATAATACTGATCCTATGTACAAGAATATAACTACTATAATACTGCTCCCTATGTACAAGAATATAACTACTATAATACTGCCCCTATGTACAATATAAGTACTATAACACTGTCTCCTATGTACAAGAATATAACTACTATAATACTGCTCCTATGTACAAGAATATAACTACTATAATACTGCCCCTATGTACAAGAATATAACTACTATAATACTGCTCCTATGTACAAGAATATAACTACTATAATACTGCCCCTATATACGAGAATATAACTACTATAATACTGCCCCTATGTACAAGAATATAACTACTATAATACTGCCCCTATATACAAGAATATAACTACTATAATACTGCCCCTATGTACAACAATATAACTACTATAATACTGCCCCTACATACAAGAATATAACTACTATAATACTGCTCCTATGTACAAGAATATAACTACTATAATACTGCCCCCTATGTACAAGAATATAACTACTATAATACTGCCCCCTATGTACAAGAATATAACTACTATAATACTGCCCCCTATGTACAAGAATATAACTACTATAATACTGCCCCCTATGTACAAGAATATAACTACTATAATACTGCACCTATATACAAGAATATAACTACTATAATACTGCCCCCTATGTACAAGAATATAACTACTATAATACTGATCCTATGTACAAGAATATAACTACTATAATACTGCTCCCTATGTACAAGAAAATAACTACTATAATACTGCCCCCTATGTACAAGAATATAACTACTATAATACTGCCCCCTATGTACAAGAATATAACTACTATAATACTGCCCCTATATACAAGAATATAACTACTTTAATACTACCCCTATGAACAAGAATATAACTACTATAATACTGCCCCCTATGTACAAGAATATAACTACTATAATACTGATCCTATGTACAAGAATATAACTACTATAATACTGCTCCCTATGTACAAGAATATAACTACTATAATACTGCTCCCTATGTACAAGAATATAACTACTATAATACTGCCCCCTATGTACAAGAATATAACTACTATAATACTGCTCCTATATACAAGAATATAACTACTATAATACTGCCCCTATATACAAGAATAAAACTACTATAATACTGCCCCTATATACAAGAATATAACTACTATAATACTGCCGCTATGTACAAGAATATAAGTACTATAATAATGCCCCTATATACAAGAATATAACTACTATAATACTGCCCCTATGTACAACAATATAACTACTATAATACTGCCCCTATATACAAGAATATAACTACTATAATACTGCCCCTATATACAAGAATATAACTACTATAATACTGCCCCTATATACAAGAATAAAACTACTATAATACTGCCCCTATATACAAGAATAAAACTACTATAATACTGCCCCTATATACAAGAATATAACTACTATAATACTGCCCCTATGTACAAGAATATAACTACTATAATACTGACCCTATATGCAAGAATATAGCTACTATAATACTGCCCCTATGAACAAGAATACAACTACTATAATACTGCCCCTATGTACAAAAATATAACTACTATAATACTGCTCCTATGTACAAGAATATAACTACTATAATACTGCTCCTACGTACAAGAATATAACTACTATAATACTGCCCCTATGTACAAGAATATAACTACTATAATACTGCCCCTATATACAAGAATATAACTACTATAATACTGCCCCCTATATACAAGAATATAACTACTATAATACTGCTCCTATGTACAAGAATATAAGTACTATAATACTGCCCCTATATACAAGAATATAACTACTATAATACTGTCCCCTATGTACAAGAATATAACTACTATAATACTGCCCATATGTACAAGAATATAACTACTATAATACTGCCCCCTATATAAAAGAATATAACTACTATAATACTACCCTTATGAACAAGAATATAACTACTATAATACTGCCCCTATGTACAAGAATATAACTACTGTAATACTGCCCCTATATACAAGAATATAACTACTATAATACTGCCCCTATGTACAAGAATATAACTACTATAATACTGCTCCTATGTACAAGAATATAACTACTATAATACTGCCCCCTATGTACAAGAATATCACTACTATAATACTGCCCCCTTTGTACAAGAATATAACTACTATTATACTGCCCCATATGTACAAGAATATTACTACTATAATACTGATCCTATGTACAAGAATATAACTACTATAATACTGCTCCCTATGTACAAGTATATAACTACTATAATACTGCTCCTATGTACAAGAATATAACTACTATAATACTGCCCCTATATACAAGAATATAACTACTATAATACTGCCCCTATGTACAACAATATAACTACTATAATACTGCCCCTATGTACAAGAATATAACTACTATAATACTGCCCCTATATACAAGAATATAACTACTATAATACTGCCCCCTATATACAAGAATATAACTACTATAATACTGCTCCTATGTACAAGAATATAAGTACTATAATACTGCCCCTATATACAAGAATATAATTACTATAATACTGTCCCCTATGTACAAGAATATAACTACTATAATACTGCCCATATGTACAAGAATATAACTACTATAATACTGCCCCCTATATAAAAGAATATAACTACTATAATACTACCCCTATGAACAAGAATATAACTACTATAATACTGCCCCTATGTACAAGAATATAACTACTATAATACTGCCCCTATATACAAGAATATAACTACTATAATACTACCCCTATGAACAAGAATATAACTACTATAATACTGCCCCTATATACAAGAATATAACTACTATAATACTGCCCCTATACACAAGAATATAACTACTATAATACTGCCCCTATGTACAAGAATATAACTACTATAATACTGCCCCTATATACAAGAATATAACTACTATAATACGGCCCCTATATACAAGAATATAACTACTATAATACTGCCCCTATGTACAAGAATATAACTACTATAATACTGCCCCTATATACCAGAATATAACTACTATAATACTGCCCCTATATACAAGAATATAACTACTATAATACTGCCCCCTATATACAAGAATATAACTACTATAATACTGCCCCTATATACAAGAATATTACTACTATAATACTGCCCCTATGTACAAGAATATAACTACTATAATACTGCCCCTATATACAAGAATAAAACTACTATAATACTGCCCCTATATACAAGAATATAACTACTATAATACTGCCGCTATGTACAAGAATATAACTACTATAATACTGCCCGTATATACAAGAATATAACTACTATAATACTACCCCTATGAACAAGAATATAACTACTATAATACTGCCCCTATGTACAAGAATATAACTACTATAATACTGCTCCTATGTACAAGAATATAACTACTGTAATACTGCTCCTATGTACAAGAATATAACTACTATAATACTGCCCCTATATACAAGAATATAACTATTATAAAACTGCCCCTATATACAAGAATATAAGTACTATAATACTGCCCCTATATACAAGAATATAACTACTATAATACTGCTCCTATGTACAAGAATATAAGTACTATAATACTGCCCCTATATACAAGAATATAACTACTATAATACTGCCCCTATATACAAGAATATAACTACTATAATACTGCCCCCTATATACAAGAATATAACTACTATAATACTGCCCCTATATACAAGAATATAACTACTATAATACTGCCCCTATGTACAAGAATATAACTACTATAATACTGCCCCTATATACAAGAATAAAACTACTATAATACTGCCCCTATATACAAGAATATAAGTACTATAATACTGCCGCTATGTACAAGAATATAACTACTATAATACTGCCCGTATATACAAGAATATAACTACTATAATACTACCCCTATGAACAAGAATATAACTACTATAATACTGCCCCTATGTACAAGAATATAACTACTATAATACTGCTCCTATGTACAAGAATATAACTACTATAATACTGCTCCTATGTACAAGAATATAACTACTATAATACTGCCCCTATATACAAGAATATAACTATTATAAAACTGCCCCTATATACAAGAATATAAGTACTATAATAGTGCCCCATATATACAAGAATATAACTACTATAATACTGCTCCCTATGTACAAGAATATAACTACTATAATACTGCCCCCTATGTACAAGAATATAACTACTATTATACTGCCCCATATGTACAAGAATATTACTACTATAATACTGATCCTATGTACAAGAATATAACTACTATAATACTGCTCCCTATGTACAAGAATATAACTACTATAATACTGCCCCTATGTACAATATAAGTACTATAACACTGTCTACTATGTACAAGAATATAACTACTATAATACTGCTCCTATGTACAAGAATATAACTACTATAATACTGCCCCTATGTACAAGAATATAACTACTATAATACTGCTCCTATGTACAAGAATATAACTACTATAATACTGCCCCTATATACGAGAATATAACTACTATAATACTGCCCCTATGTACAAGAATATAACTACTATAATACTGCCCCTATATACAAGAATATAACTACTATAATACTGCCCCTATGTACAACAATATAACTACTATAATACTGCCCCTACATACAAGAATATAACTACTATAATACTGCTCCTATGTACAAGAATATAACTACTATAATACTGCCCCCTATGTACAAGAATATAACTACTATAATACTGCCCCCTATGTACAAGAATATAACTACTATAATACTGCCCCCTATGTACAAGAATATAACTACTATAATACTGCCCCCTATGTACAAGAATATAACTACTATAATACTGCACCTATATACAAGAATATAACTACTATAATACTGCCCCCTATGTACAAGAATATAACTACTATAATACTGATCCTATGTACAAGAATATAACTACTATAATACTGCTCCCTATGTACAAGAAAATAACTACTATAATACTGCCCCCTATGTACAAGAATATAACTACTATAATACTGCCCCCTATGTACAAGAATATAACTACTATAATACTGCCCCTATATACAAGAATATAACTACTTTAATACTACCCCTATGAACAAGAATATAACTACTATAATACTGCCCCCTATGTACAAGAATATAACTACTATAATACTGATCCTATGTACAAGAATATAACTACTATAATACTGCTCCCTATGTACAAGAATATAACTACTATAATACTGCTCCCTATGTACAAGAATATAACTACTATAATACTGCCCCCTATGTACAAGAATATAACTACTATAATACTGCTCCTATATACAAGAATATAACTACTATAATACTGCCCCTATATACAAGAATAAAACTACTATAATACTGCCCCTATATACAAGAATATAACTACTATAATACTGCCGCTATGTACAAGAATATAAGTACTATAATAATGCCCCTATATACAAGAATATAACTACTATAATACTGCCCCTATGTACAACAATATAACTACTATAATACTGCCCCTATATACAAGAATATAACTACTATAATACTGCCCCTATATACAAGAATATAACTACTATAATACTGCCCCTATATACAAGAATAAAACTACTATAATACTGCCCCTATATACAAGAATAAAACTACTATAATACTGCCCCTATATACAAGAATATAACTACTATAATACTGCCCCTATGTACAAGAATATAACTACTATAATACTGACCCTATATGCAAGAATATAGCTACTATAATACTGCCCCTATGAACAAGAATACAACTACTATAATACTGCCCCTATGTACAAAAATATAACTACTATAATACTGCTCCTATGTACAAGAATATAACTACTATAATACTGCTCCTACGTACAAGAATATAACTACTATAATACTGCCCCTATGTACAAGAATATAACTACTATAATACTGCCCCTATATACAAGAATATAACTACTATAATACTGCCCCCTATATACAAGAATATAACTACTATAATACTGCTCCTATGTACAAGAATATAAGTACTATAATACTGCCCCTATATACAAGAATATAACTACTATAATACTGTCCCCTATGTACAAGAATATAACTACTATAATACTGCCCATATGTACAAGAATATAACTACTATAATACTGCCCCCTATATAAAAGAATATAACTACTATAATACTACCCTTATGAACAAGAATATAACTACTATAATACTGCCCCTATGTACAAGAATATAACTACTGTAATACTGCCCCTATATACAAGAATATAACTACTATAATACTGCCCCTATGTACAAGAATATAACTACTATAATACTGCTCCTATGTACAAGAATATAACTACTATAATACTGCCCCCTATGTACAAGAATATCACTACTATAATACTGCCCCCTTTGTACAAGAATATAACTACTATTATACTGCCCCATATGTACAAGAATATTACTACTATAATACTGATCCTATGTACAAGAATATAACTACTATAATACTGCTCCCTATGTACAAGTATATAACTACTATAATACTGCTCCTATGTACAAGAATATAACTACTATAATACTGCCCCTATATACAAGAATATAACTACTATAATACTGCCCCTATGTACAACAATATAACTACTATAATACTGCCCCTATGTACAAGAATATAACTACTATAATACTGCCCCTATATACAAGAATATAACTACTATAATACTGCCCCCTATATACAAGAATATAACTACTATAATACTGCTCCTATGTACAAGAATATAAGTACTATAATACTGCCCCTATATACAAGAATATAATTACTATAATACTGTCCCCTATGTACAAGAATATAACTACTATAATACTGCCCATATGTACAAGAATATAACTACTATAATACTGCCCCCTATATAAAAGAATATAACTACTATAATACTACCCCTATGAACAAGAATATAACTACTATAATACTGCCCCTATGTACAAGAATATAACTACTATAATACTGCCCCTATATACAAGAATATAACTACTATAATACTACCCCTATGAACAAGAATATAACTACTATAATACTGCCCCTATATACAAGAATATAACTACTATAATACTGCCCCTATACACAAGAATATAACTACTATAATACTGCCCCTATGTACAAGAATATAACTACTATAATACTGCCCCTATATACAAGAATATAACTACTATAATACGGCCCCTATATACAAGAATATAACTACTATAATACTGCCCCTATGTACAAGAATATAACTACTATAATACTGCCCCTATATACCAGAATATAACTACTATAATACTGCCCCTATATACAAGAATATAACTACTATAATACTGCCCCCTATATACAAGAATATAACTACTATAATACTGCCCCTATATACAAGAATATTACTACTATAATACTGCCCCTATGTACAAGAATATAACTACTATAATACTGCCCCTATATACAAGAATAAAACTACTATAATACTGCCCCTATATACAAGAATATAACTACTATAATACTGCCGCTATGTACAAGAATATAACTACTATAATACTGCCCGTATATACAAGAATATAACTACTATAATACTACCCCTATGAACAAGAATATAACTACTATAATACTGCCCCTATGTACAAGAATATAACTACTATAATACTGCTCCTATGTACAAGAATATAACTACTGTAATACTGCTCCTATGTACAAGAATATAACTACTATAATACTGCCCCTATATACAAGAATATAACTATTATAAAACTGCCCCTATATACAAGAATATAAGTACTATAATACTGCCCCTATATACAAGAATATAACTACTATAATACTGCTCCTATGTACAAGAATATAAGTACTATAATACTGCCCCTATATACAAGAATATAACTACTATAATACTGCCCCTATATACAAGAATATAACTACTATAATACTGCCCCCTATATACAAGAATATAACTACTATAATACTGCCCCTATATACAAGAATATAACTACTATAATACTGCCCCTATGTACAAGAATATAACTACTATAATACTGCCCCTATATACAAGAATAAAACTACTATAATACTGCCCCTATATACAAGAATATAAGTACTATAATACTGCCGCTATGTACAAGAATATAACTACTATAATACTGCCCGTATATACAAGAATATAACTACTATAATACTACCCCTATGAACAAGAATATAACTACTATAATACTGCCCCTATGTACAAGAATATAACTACTATAATACTGCTCCTATGTACAAGAATATAACTACTATAATACTGCTCCTATGTACAAGAATATAACTACTATAATACTGCCCCTATATACAAGAATATAACTATTATAAATCTGCCCCTATATACAAGAATATAAGTACTATAATAGTGCCCCATATATACAAGAATATAACTACTATAATACTGCTCCCTATGTACAAGAATATAACTACTATAATACTGCCCCCTATGTACAAGAATATAACTACTATTATACTGCCCCATATGTACAAGAATATTACTACTATAATACTGATCCTATGTACAAGAATATAACTACTATAATACTGCTCCCTATGTACAAGAATATAACTACTATAATACTGCCCCTATGTACAATATAAGTACTATAACACTGTCTCCTATGTACAAGAATATAACTACTATAATACTGCTCCTATGTACAAGAATATAACTACTATAATACTGCCCCTATGTACAAGAATATAACTACTATAATACTGCTCCTATGTACAAGAATATAACTACTATAATACTGCCCCTATATACGAGAATATAACTACTATAATACTGCCCCTATGTACAAGAATATAACTACTATAATACTGCCCCTATATACAAGAATATAACTACTATAATACTGCCCCTATGTACAACAATATAACTACTATAATACTGCCCCTACATACAAGAATATAACTACTATAATACTGCTCCTATGTACAAGAATATAACTACTATAATACTGCCCCCTATGTACAAGAATATAACTACTATAATACTGCCCCCTATGTACAAGAATATAACTACTATAATACTGCCCCCTATGTACAAGAATATAACTACTATAATACTGCCCCCTATGTACAAGAATATAACTACTATAATACTGCACCTATATACAAGAATATAACTACTATAATACTGCCCCCTATGTACAAGAATATAACTACTATAATACTGATCCTATGTACAAGAATATAACTACTATAATACTGCTCCCTATGTACAAGAAAATAACTACTATAATACTGCCCCCTATGTACAAGAATATAACTACTATAATACTGCCCCCTATGTACAAGAATATAACTACTATAATACTGCCCCTATATACAAGAATATAACTACTTTAATACTACCCCTATGAACAAGAATATAACTACTATAATACTGCCCCCTATGTACAAGAATATAACTACTATAATACTGATCCTATGTACAAGAATATAACTACTATAATACTGCTCCCTATGTACAAGAATATAACTACTATAATACTGCTCCCTATGTACAAGAATATAACTACTATAATACTGCCCCCTATGTACAAGAATATAACTACTATAATACTGCTCCTATATACAAGAATATAACTACTATAATACTGCCCCTATATACAAGAATAAAACTACTATAATACTGCCCCTATATACAAGAATATAACTACTATAATACTGCCGCTATGTACAAGAATATAAGTACTATAATAATGCCCCTATATACAAGAATATAACTACTATAATACTGCCCCTATGTACAACAATATAACTACTATAATACTGCCCCTATATACAAGAATATAACTACTATAATACTGCCCCTATATACAAGAATATAACTACTATAATACTGCCCCTATATACAAGAATAAAACTACTATAATACTGCCCCTATATACAAGAATAAAACTACTATAATACTGCCCCTATATACAAGAATATAACTACTATAATACTGCCCCTATGTACAAGAATATAACTACTATAATACTGACCCTATATGCAAGAATATAGCTACTATAATACTGCCCCTATGAACAAGAATACAACTACTATAATACTGCCCCTATGTACAAAAATATAACTACTATAATACTGCTCCTATGTACAAGAATATAACTACTATAATACTGCTCCTACGTACAAGAATATAACTACTATAATACTGCCCCTATGTACAAGAATATAACTACTATAATACTGCCCCTATATACAAGAATATAACTACTATAATACTGCCCCCTATATACAAGAATATAACTACTATAATACTGCTCCTATGTACAAGAATATAAGTACTATAATACTGCCCCTATATACAAGAATATAACTACTATAATACTGTCCCCTATGTACAAGAATATAACTACTATAATACTGCCCATATGTACAAGAATATAACTACTATAATACTGCCCCCTATATAAAAGAATATAACTACTATAATACTACCCTTATGAACAAGAATATAACTACTATAATACTGCCCCTATGTACAAGAATATAACTACTGTAATACTGCCGCTATATACAAGAATATAACTACTATAATACTGCCCCTATGTACAAGAATATAACTACTATAATACTGCTCCTATGTACAAGAATATAACTACTATAATACTGCCCCCTATGTACAAGAATATCACTACTATAATACTGCCCCCTTTGTACAAGAATATAACTACTATTATACTGCCCCATATGTACAAGAATATTACTACTATAATACTGATCCTATGTACAAGAATATAACTACTATAATACTGCTCCCTATGTACAAGTATATAACTACTATAATACTGCTCCTATGTACAAGAATATAACTACTATAATACTGCCCCTATATACAAGAATATAACTACTATAATACTGCCCCTATGTACAACAATATAACTACTATAATACTGCCCCTATGTACAAGAATATAACTACTATAATACTGCCCCTATATACAAGAATATAACTACTATAATACTGCCCCCTATATACAAGAATATAACTACTATAATACTGCTCCTATGTACAAGAATATAAGTACTATAATACTGCCCCTATATACAAGAATATAACTACTATAATACTGTCCCCTATGTACAAGAATATAACTACTATAATACTGCCCATATGTACAAGAATATAACTACTATAATACTGCCCCCTATATAAAAGAATATAACTACTATAATACTACCCCTATGAACAAGAATATAACTACTATAATACTGCCCCTATGTACAAGAATATAACTACTATAATACTGCCCCTATATACAAGAATATAACTACTATAATACTACCCCTATGAACAAGAATATAACTACTATAATACTGCCCCTATATACAAGAATATAACTACTATAATACTGCCCCTATACACAAGAATATAACTACTATAATACTGCCCCTATGTACAAGAATATAACTACTATAATACTGCCCCTACATACAAGAATATAACTACTATAATACGGCCCCTATATACAAGAATATAACTACTATAATACTGCCCCTATGTACAAGAATATAACTACTATAATACTGCCCCTATATACCAGAATATAACTACTATAATACTGCCCCTATATACAAGAATATAACCACTATAATACTGCCCCCTATATACAAGAATATAACTACTATAATACTGCCCCTATATACAAGAATATTACTACTATAATACTGCCCCTATGTACAAGAATATAACTACTATAATACTGCC
Organism: Phyllobates terribilis; assembly: GCF_046119375.1. Taxonomy (NCBI): domain Eukaryota; kingdom Metazoa; phylum Chordata; class Amphibia; order Anura; family Dendrobatidae; genus Phyllobates; species Phyllobates terribilis. The sequence goes on from NW_027362767.1 coordinate 145,116,171, forward strand.
CCTATATACAAGAATAAAACTACTATAATACTGCCCCTATATACAAGAATATAACTACTATAATACTGCCGCTATGTACAAGAATATAACTACTATAATACTGCCCGTATATACAAGAATATAACTACTATAATACTACCCCTATGAACAAGAATATAACTACTATAATACTGCCCCTATGTACAAGAATATAACTACTATAATACTGCTCCTATGTACAAGAATATAACTACTGTAATACTGCTCCTATGTACAAGAATATAACTACTATAATACTGCCCCTATATACAAGAATATAACTATTATAAAACTGCCCCTATATACAAGAATATAAGTACTATAATACTGCCCCTATATACAAGAATATAACTACTATAATACTGCTCCTATGTACAAGAATATAAGTACTATAATACTGCCCCTATATACAAGAATATAACTACTATAATACTGCCCCTATATACAAGAATATAACTACTATAATACTGCCCCCTATATACAAGAATATAACTACTATAATACTGCCCCTATATACAAGAATATAACTACTATAATACTGCCCCTATGTACAAGAATATAACTACTATAATACTGCCCCTATATACAAGAATAAAACTACTATAATACTGCCCCTATATACAAGAATATAAGTACTATAATACTGCCGCTATGTACAAGAATATAACTACTATAATACTGCCCGTATATACAAGAATATAACTACTATAATACTACCCCTATGAACAAGAATATAACTACTATAATACTGCCCCTATGTACAAGAATATAACTACTATAATACTGCTCCTATGTACAAGAATATAACTACTATAATACTGCTCCTATGTACAAGAATATAACTACTATAATACTGCCCCTATATACAAGAATATAACTATTATAAAACTGCCCCTATATACAAGAATATAAGTACTATAATAGTGCCCCATATATACAAGAATATAACTACTATAATACTGCTCCCTATGTACAAGAATATAACTACTATAATACTGCCCCTATGTACAAGAATATAACTACTATAACACTGTCGCCTATGTACAAGAATATAACTACTATAATACTGCTCCTGTGTACAAGAATATAACTACTATAATACTGCTCCCTATGTACAAGTATATAACTACTATAATACTGCCCCTATATACAAGAATATAACTACTATAATACTGCCCCTATATACAAGAATAAAACTACTATAATACTGCCCCTATATAAAAGAATACAACTACTATAATACTGCCCCTATGTACAAGAATATAACTACTATAATACTGCCCTTATATACAAGAATATAACTACTTTAATACTACCCCTATGAACAAGAATATAACTACTATAATACTGCCCCTATGTACAAGAATATAACTACTATAATACTGTTCCTATGTACAAGAATATAACTACTATAATACTGCTCCTATGTACAAGAACATAACTACTACAATACTGCCCCTATATAAAAGAATATAACTACTACAATACTGCCCCTATATACAAGAATATAAGTACTATAATAATGCCCCCTATATACAAGAATATAACTACTATAATACTGCTCCTATGTACAAGAATATAAGTACTATAATACTGCCCCTATATACAAGAATATAACTACTATAATACTGTCCTGTATGTACAAGAATATAACTACTATAACACTGCCCCTATGTACAAGAATATAACTACTATAACACTGTCTCCTATGTACAAGAATATAACTACTATAATACTGCTCCTATGTACAAGAATATAACTACTATAATACTGCTCCCTATGTACAAGTATATAACTACTATCATACTGCTCTTATGTACAAGAATATAACTACTATAATACTGCCCCCTATGTACAAGAATATAACTACTATAATACTGCTCCTATGTACAAGAATATAACTACTATAATACTGCCCCTATGTACAAGAATATAACTACTATAATACTGCCCCCTATGTACAAGAATATAACTACTATAATACTGCCCCCTATGTACAAGAATATAACTACTATAATACTGCACCTATATACAGGAATATAACTACTATAATACTGCCCCCTATGTACAAGAATATAACTACTATAATACTGATCCTATGTACAAGAATATAACTACTATAATACTGCTCCCTATGTACAAGAATATAACTACTATAATACTGCCCCCTATGTACAAGAATATAACTACTATTATACTGCCCCATATGTACAAGAATATTACTACTATAATACTGATCCTATGTACAAGAATATAACTACTATAATACTGCTCCCAATGTACAAGAATATAACAACTATAATACTGCCCCTATATACAATATAAGTACTATAACACTGTCTCCTATGTACAAGAATATAACTACTATAATACTGCTCCTATGTACAAGAATATAACTACTATAATACTGCCCCTATGTACAAGAATATAACTACTATAATACTGCTCCTATGTACAAGAATATAACTACTATAATACTGCCCCTATATACAAGAATATAACTACTATAATACTGCCCCTATGTACAAGAATATAACTACTATAATACTGCTCCTATGTACAAGAATATAACTACTATAATACTGCCCCTATATACAAGAATATAACTACTATAATACTGCCCCTATGTACAAGAATATAACTACTATAATACTGCCCCTATATACAAGAATATAACTACTATAATACTGCCCCTATGTACAAGAATATAACTACTATAATACTGCTCCTATGTACAAGAATATAACTACTATAAAACTGCCCCTATATACAAGAATATAACTACTATAATACTGCCCCTATGTACAAGAATATAACTACTATAATACTGCCCCTATATACAAGAATATAACTACTATAATACTGCCCCTATGTACAAGAATATAACTACTATAATACTGCCCCTATATACAAGAATATAACTACTATAATACTGCCCCTATGTACAAGAATATAACTACTATAATACTGCCCCTATATACAAGAATATAACTACTATAATACTGCCCCTATATACAAGAATATAACTACTATAATACTGCCCCTATGTACAAGAATATAACTACTATAATACTGCTCATATGTACAAGAATATAACTACTATAATACTGCCCCCTATGTACAAGAATATAACTACTATAATACTGCCCCCTATGTACAAGAATATAACTACTATAATACTGCCCCCTATGTACAAGAATATAACTACTATAATACTGCCCCCTATGTACAAGAATATAACTACTATAATACTGCACCTATATACAAGAATATAACTACTATAATACTGCCCCCTATGTACAAGAATATAACTACTATAATACTGATCCTATGTACAAGAATATAACTACTATAATACTGCTCCCTATGTACAAGAAAATAACTACTATAATACTGCCCCCTATGTACAAGAATATAACTACTATAATACTGCCCCCTATGTACAAGAATATAACTACTATAATTCTGCCCCCTATGTACAAGAATATAACTACTATAATACTGATCCTATGTACAAGAATATAACTACTATAATACTGCTCCCTATGTACAAGAATATAATTACTATAATACTGCTCCCTATGTACAAGAACATAACTACTATAATACTGCCCCCTATGTACAAGAATATAACTACTATAATACTGCTCCTATATACAAGAATATAACTACTATAATACTGCCCCTATATACAAGAATAAAACTACTATAATACTGCCCCTATATACAAGAATATAACTACTATAATACTGCCCCCTATGTACAAGAATATAACTACTATTATACTGCCCCATATGTACAAGAATATTACTACTATAATACTGATCCTATGTACAAGAATATAACTACTATAATACTGCTCCCTATGTACAAGAATATAACTACTATAATACTGCCCCTATGTACAATATAAGTACTATAACACTGTCTCCTATGTACAAGAATATAACTACTATAATACTGCTCCTATGTTAAAGAATATAACTACTATAATACTGCCCCTATGTACAAGAATATAACTACAATAATACTGCCCCTATGTACAAGAATATAACTACTATAATACTGCTCCTATGTACAAGAATATAACTACTATAATACTGCCCCTATGTACAAGAATATAACTACTATAATACTGCCCCTATGTACAAGAATATAACTACTATAATACTGCTCCTATGTACAAGAATATAACTACTATAATACTGCCCCTATATACAAGAATATAACTACTATAATACTGCCCCTATGTACAAGAATATAACTACTATAATACTGCCCCTATATACAAGAATATAACTACTATAATACTGCCCCTATATACAAGAATATAACTACTATAATACTGCTCCTATGTACAAGAATATAACTACTATAATACTGCCCCTATATACAAGAATATAACTACTATAATACTGCCCCTATGTACAAGAATATAACTACTATAATACTGCCCCTATATACAAGAATATAACTACTATAATACTGCCCCTATGTACAAGAATATAACTACTATAATACTGCCCCTATATACAAGAATATAACTACTATAATACTGCCCCTATGTACAAGAATATAACTACTATAATACTGCCCCTATATACAAGAATATAACTACTATAATACTGCCCCTATGTACAAGAATATAACTACTATAATACTGCTCCTATGTACAAGAATATAACTACTATAATACTGCCCCCTATGTACAAGAATATAACTACTATAATACTGCCCCCTATGTACAAGAATATAACTACTATAATACTGCACCTATATACAAGAATATAACTACTATAATACTGCCCCTATGTACAAGAATATAACTACTATAATACTGCCCCTATATACAAGAATATAACTACTATAATACTGCCCCTATGTACAAGAATATAACTACTATAATACTGCCCCCTATGTACAAGAATATAACTACTATAATACTGCCCCCTATGTACAAGAATATAACTACTATAATAATGCCCCCTATGTACAAGAATATAACTACTATAATACTGCACCTATATACAAGAATATAACTACTATAATACTGCCCCCTATGTACAAGAATATAACTACTATAATACTGATCCTATGTACAAGAATATAACTACTATAATACTGCTCCCTATGTACAAGAAAATAACTACTATAATACTGCCCCTATGTACAAGAATATAACTACTATAATACTGCCCCTATATACAAGAATATAACTACTATAATACTGCCCCTATATACAAGAATAAAACTACTATAATACTGCCCCTATATACAAGAATATAACTATTATAATACTGCCGCTATGTACAAGAATATAACTACTATAATACTGCCCCTATATACAAGAATATAACTACTATAATATTACCCCTATGAACAAGAATATAACTACTATAATACTGCTCCCTATGTACAAGAAAATAACTACTATAATACTGCCCCCTATGTACAAGAATATAACTACTATTATACTGCCCCTATGTACAACAATATAACTACTATAACACTGTCTCCTATGTATAAGAATATAACTAGTATAATACTGCCCCTATGTACAAGAATATAACTACTATAACACTGTCTCCTATGTACAAGAATATAACTACTATAATACTGCTCCTATGTACAAGAATATAACGACTATAATACTGCTCCCTATGTACAAGTATATAACTACTATAATACTGCTCCTATGTACAAGAATATAACTACTATAATACTGCCCCTATATACAAGAATATAACTACTATAATACTGCCCCTATGTACAACAATATAACTACTATAATACTGCCCCTATGTACAAGAATATAACTACTATAATACTGTACCTATATAAAAGAATATAACTACTATAATACTGTACCTATATAAAAGAATATAACTACTATAATACTGCCCCTATGTACAACAATATAACTACTATAATACTGCCCCTATATACAAGAATATAACTACTATAATACTGCCCCTATGTACAAGAATATAACTACTATAATACTGCTCCTATGTACAAGAATATAACTACTATAATACTGCCCCTATATACAAGAATATAACTACTATAATACTGCCCCTATGTACAAGAATATAACTACTATAATACTGCCCCTATATACAAGAATATAACTACTATAATACTGCCCCTATGTACAAGAATATAACTACTATAATACTGCCCCTATATACAAGAATATAACTACTATAATACTGCCCCTATGTACAAGAATATAACTACTATAATACTGCCCCTATATACAAGAATATAACTACTATAATACTGCCCCTATGTACAAGAATATAACTACTATAATACTGCTCCTATGTACAAGAATATAACTACTATAATACTGCCCCCTATGTACAAGAATATAACTACTATAATACTGCCCCCTATGTACAAGAATATAACTACTATAATACTGCCCCCTATGTACAAGAATATAACTACTATAATACTGCACCTATATACAAGAATATAACTACTATAATACTGCCCCCTTTGTACAAGAATATAACTACTATAATACTGATCCTATGTACAAGAATATAACTACTATAATACTGCTCCCTATGTACAAGAAAATAACTACTATAATACTGCCCCCTATGTACAAGAATATAACTACTATAATACTGCCCCCTATGTACAAGAATATAACTACTATAATACTGCCCCCTATGTACAAGAATATAACTACTATAATACTGATCCTATGTACAAGAATATAACTACTATAATACTGCTCCCTATGTACAAGAATATAACTACTATAATACTGCTCCCTATGTACAAGAATATAACTACTATAATACTGCCCCTATGTACAAGAATATAACTACTATAATACTGCTCCTATATACAAGAATATAACTACTATAATACTGCCCCTATATACAAGAATAAAACTACTATAATACTGCCCCTATATACAAGAATATAACTACTATAATACTGCCCCCTATGTACAAGAATATAACTACTATTATACTGCCCCATATGTACAAGAATATTACTACTATAATACTGATCCTATGTACAAGAATATAACTACTATAATACTGCTCCCTATGTACAAGAATATAACTACTATAATACTGCCCCTATGTACAATATAAGTACTATAACACTGTCTCCTATGTACAAGAATATAACTACTATAATACTGCTCCTATGTACAAGAATATAACTACTATAATACTGCCCCTATGTACAAGAATATAACTACTATAATACTGCTCCTATGTACAAGAATATAACTACTATAATACTGCCCCTATATACAAGAATATAACTACTATAATACTGCCCCTATGTACAAGAATATAACTACTATAATACTGCTCCTATGTACAAGAATATAACTACTATAATACTGCCCCTATATACAAGAATATAACTACTATAATACTGCCCCTATATACAAGAATATAACTACTATAATACTGCCCCTATGTACAAGAATATAACTACTATAATACTGCCCCTATATACAAGAATATAACTACTATAATACTGCCCCTATGTACAAGAATATAACTACTATAATACTGCTCCTATGTACAAGAATATAACTACTATAATACTGCCCCTATATACAAGAATATAACTACTATAATACTGCCCCCATGTACAAGAATATAACTACTATAATACTGCCCCTATATACAAGAATATAACTACTATAATACTGCCCCTATGTACAAGAATATAACTACTATAATACTGCCCCTATATACAAGAATATAACTACTATAATACTGCCCCTATATACAAGAATATAACTACTATAATACTGCCCCTATGTACAAGAATATAACTACTATAATACTGCCCCTATATACAAGAATATAACTACTATAATACTGCCCCTATGTACAAGAATATAACTACTATAATACTGCTCCTATGTACAAGAATATAACTACTATAATACTGCCCCCTATGTACAAGAATATAACTACTATAATACTGCCCCCTATGTACAAGAATATAACTACTATAATACTGCCCCCTATGTACAAGAATTTAACTACTATAATACTGCCCCCTATGTACAAGAATATAACTACTATAATACTGCACCTATATACAAGAATATAACTACTATAATACTGCCCCCTATGTACAAGAATATAACTACTATAATACTGATCCTATGTACAAGAATATAACTACTATAATACTGCTCCCTATGTACAAGAAAATAACTACTATAATACTGCCCCCTATGTACAAGAATATAACTACTATAATACTGCCCCCTATGTACAAGAATATAACTACTATAATACTGCCCCCTATGTACAAGAATATAACTACTATAATACTGATCCTATGTACAAGAATATAACTACTATAATACTGCTCCCTATGTACAAGAATATAACTACTATAATACTGCTCCCTATGTACAAGAATATAACTACTATAATACTGCCCCCTATGTACAAGAATATAACTACTATAATACTGCTCCTATATACAAGAATATAACTACTATAATACTGCCCCTATATACAAGAATAAAACTACTTTAATACTGCCCCTATATACAAGAATATAACTACTATAATACTGCCGCTATGTACAAGAATATAACTACTATAATACTGCCCCTATATACAAGAATATAACTACTATAATATTACCCCTATGAACAAGAATATAACTACTATAATAATGCTCCCTATGTACAAGAAAATAACTACTATAATACTGCCCCCTATGTACAAGAATATAACTACTATTATACTGCCCCTATGTACAACAATATAACTACTATAACACTGTCTCCTATGTATAAGAATATAACTAGTATAATACTGCCCCTATGTACAAGAATATAACTACTATAACACTGTCTCCTATGTACAAGAATATAACTACTATAATACTGCTCCTATGTACAAGAATATAACGACTATAATACTGCTCCCTATGTACAAGTATATAACTACTATAATACTGCTCCTATGTACAAGAATATAACTACTATAATACTGCCCCTATATACAAGAATATAACTACTATAAAACTGCCCCTATGTACAACAATATAACTACTATAATACTGCCCCTATGTACAAGAATATAACTACTATAATACTGTACCTATATAAAAGAATATAACTACTATAATACTGTACCTATATAAAAGAATATAACTACTATAATACTGCACCTATGTACAACAATATAACTACTATAATACTGCCCCTATGTACAAGAATATAACTATTATAATACTGCACCTATATACAAGAACATAACTACTATAATACTGCCCCCTATGTACAAGAATATAACTACTATAATACTGATCCTATGTACAAGAATATAACTACTATAATACTGCTCCCTATGTACAAGAATATAACTACTATAATACTGCCCCCTATGTACAAGAATATAACTACTATTATACTGCCCCATATGTACAAGAATATTACTACTATAATACTGATCCTATGTACAAGAATATAACTACTATAATACTGACCCTATGTACAACAATATAAGTACTATAACACTGTCTCCTATGTACAAGAATATAACTACTATAATACTGCTCCTATGTACAAGAATATAACTACTATAATACTGCCCCTATGTACAAGAATCTAACTACTATAACACTGTCTCCTATGTGCAAGAATATAACTACTATAATACTGCTCCTATGTACAAGAATATAACTACTATAATACTGCTCCCTATGTACAAGTATATAACTACTATAATACAGCTCCTATGTACAAGAATATAACTACTATAATACTGCCCCTATATACAAGAATATAACTACTATAACACTGCCCCTATGTACAAGAATATAACTACTATAACACTGTCTCCTATGTACAAGAATATAACTACTATAATACTGCTCCTATGTACAAGAATTTAACTACTATAATACTGCCCCCTATGTACACGAATATAACTACTATAATACTGCTCCTATGTACAAGAATATAACTACTATAATACTGCCCCTATGTACAAGAATATAACTACTATAATACTGCCCCCTATGTACAAGAATATAACTACTATAATACTGCCCCCTATGTACAAGAATATAACTACTATAATACTGCACCTATATACAAGAATATAACTACTATAATACTGCCCCCTATGTACAAGAATATAACTACTATAATACTGTTCCCTATGTACAAGAATATAACTACTATAATACTGTTCCCTATGTACAAGAATATAACTACTATAATACTGCCCCCTATGTACAAGAATATAACTACTATTATACTGCCCCTATGTACAACAATATGACTACTATAACACTGTCTCCTATGTACAAGAATATAACTACTATAATACTGCTCCTATGTACAAGAATATAACTACTATAATACTGCTCCCTATGTACAAGTATATAACTACTATAATACTGCTCCTATGTACAAGAATATAACTACTATAATACTGCACCTATATACAACAATATAACTACTATAATACTGCCCCTATGTACAAGAATATAACTACTATAATACTGCCCCTATGTACAAGAATATAACTGCTATAATACTGCCCCTATGTACAAGAATATAACTACTATAATACTGCACCTATATACAACAATATAACTACTATAATACTGCCCCTATGTACAACAATATAACTACTATAATACTGCCCCTAGGTACAAGAATATAACTACTATAATACTGCACCTATATACAAGAATATAACTACTATAATACTGCCCCCTATGTACAAGAATATAACTTCTATAATACTGATCCTATGTACAAGAATATAACTACTACAATACTGCTCCCTATGTACAAGAATATAACTACTATAATACTGCCACCTATGTACAAGAATATAACTACTATTATACTGCCCCATATGTACAAGAATATTACTACTATAATACTGATCCTATGTACAAGAATATAACTACTATAATACTGCCCCTATGTACAACAATATAAGTACTATAACACTGTCTCCTATGTACAAGAATATAACTACTATAATACTGCTCCTATGTACAAGAATATAACTACTATAATACTGCCCCTATATACAAGAATATAACTACTATAATACTGCCCCTATGTACAAGAATATAACTACTATAATACTGCCCCTATGTACAAGAATATAACTACTATAATACTGCCCCTATATACAAGAATATAACTACTATAATACTGCCCCGATGTACAAGAATATAACTACTATAATACTGCCCCTATATACAAGAATATAACTACTATAATACTGCCCCTATGTACAAGAATATAACTACTATAATACTGCTCCTATGTACAAGAATATAACTACTATAATACTGCCCCTATGTACAAGAATATAACTACTATAATACTGCTCCTATGTACAAGAATATAACTACTATAATACTGCCCCCTATGTACAAGAATATAACTACTATAATACTGCCCCCTATGTACAAGAATATAACTACTATAATACTGCCCCCTATGTACAAGAATTTAACTACTATAATACTGCCCCCTATGTACAAGAATATAACTACTATAATACTGCACCTATATACAAGAATATAACTACTATAATACTGCCCCCTATGTACAAGAATATAACTACTATAATACTGATCCTATGTACAAGAATATAACTACTATAATACTGCTCCCTATGTACAAGAAAATAACTACTATAATACTGCCCCCTATGTACAAGAATATAACTACTATAATACTGCCCCCTATGTACAAGAATATAACTACTATAATACTGCCCCCTATGTACAAGAATATAACTACTATAATACTGATCCTATGTACAAGAATATAACTACTATAATACTGCTCCCTATGTACAAGAATATAACTACTATAATACTGCTCCCTATGTACAAGAATATAACTACTATAATACTGCCCCCTATGTACAAGAATATAACTACTATAATACTGCTCCTATATACAAGAATATAACTACTATAATACTGCCCCTATATACAAGAATAAAACTACTATAATACTGCCCCTATATACAAGAATATAACTACTATAATACTGCCGCTATGTACAAGAATATAACTACTATAATACTGCCCCTATATACAAGAATATAACTACTATAATATTACCCCTATGAACAAGAATATAACTACTATAATACTGCTCCCTATGTACAAGAAAATAACTACTATAATACTGCCCCCTATGTACAAGAATATAACTACTATTATACTGCCCCTATGTACAACAATATAACTACTATAACACTGTCTCCTATGTATAAGAATATAACTAGTATAATACTGCCCCTATGTACAAGAATATAACTACTATAACACTGTCTCCTATGTACAAGAATATAACTACTATAATACTGCTCCTATGTACAAGAATATAACGACTATAATACTGCTCCCTATGTACAAGTATATAACTACTATAATACTGCTCCTATGTACAAGAATATAACTACTATAATACTGCCCCTATATACAAGAATATAACTACTATAATACTGCCCCTATGTACAACAATATAACTACTATAATACTGCCCCTATGTACAAGAATATAACTACTATAATACTGTACCTATATAAAAGAATATAACTACTATAAAACTGTACCTATATAAAAGAATATAACTACTATAATACTGCCCCTATGTACAACAATATAACTACTATAATACTGCCCCTATGTACAAGAATATAACTATTATAATACTGCACCTATATACAAGAACATAACTACTATAATACTGCCCCCTATGTTCAAGAATATAACTACTATAATACTGATCCTATGTACAAGAATATAACTACTATAATACTGCTCCCTATGTACAAGAATATAACTACTATAATACTGCCCCCTATGTACAAGAATATAACTACTATTATACTGCCCCATATGTACAAGAATATTACTACTATAATACTGATCCTATGTACAAGAATATAACTACTATAATACTGCCCCTATGTACAACAATATAAGTACTATAACACTGTCTCCTATGTACAAGAATATAACTACTATAATACTGCTCCTATGTACAAGAATATAACTACTATAATACTGCCCCTATGTACAAGAATCTAACTACTATAACACTGTCTCCTATGTGCAAGAATATAACTACTATAATACTGCTCCTATGTACAAGAATATAACTACTATAATACTGCTCCCTATGTACAAGTATATAACTACTATAATACAGCTCCTATGTACAAGAAAATAACTACTATAATACTGCCCCTATATACAAGAATATAACTACTATAACACTGCCCCTATGTACAAGAATATAACTACTATAACACTGTCTCCTATGTACAAGAATATAACTACTATAATACTGCTCCTATGTACAAGAAAATAACTACTATAATACTGCCCCTATATACAAGAATATAACTACTATAACACTGCCCCTATGTACAAGAATATAACTACTATAACACTGTCTCCTATGTACAAGAATATAACTACTATAATACTGCTCCTATGTACAAGAATATAACAACTATAATACAGCTCCCTATGTACAAGTAAATAACTACTATAATACTGCTCCTATGTACAAGAATTTAACTACTATAATACTGCCCCCTATGTACACGAATATAACTACTATAATACTGCTCCTATGTACAAGAATATAACTACTATAATACTGCCCCTATGTACAAGAATATAACTACTATAATACTGCCCCCTATGTACAAGAATATAACTACTATAATACTGCCCCCTATGTACAAGAATATAACTACTATAATACTGCACCTATATACAAGAATATAACTACTATAATACTGCCCCCTATGTACAAGAATATAACTACTATAATACTGTTCCCTATGTACAAGAATATAACTACTATAATATTGTTCCCTATGTACAAGAATATAACTACTATAATACTGCCCCCTATGTACAAGAATATAACTACTATTATACTGCCCCTATGTACAACAATATGACTACTATAACACTGTCTCCTATGTACAAGAATATAACTACTATAATACTGCTCCTATGTACAAGAATATAACTACTATAATACTGCTCCCTATGTACAAGTATATAACTACTATAATACTGCTCCTATGTACAAGAATATAACTACTATAATAGTGCCCCTATATACAAGAATATAACTACTATAATACTGCCCCTATGTACAAGAATATAACTGCTATAATACTGCCCCTATGTACAAGAATATAACTACTATAATACTGCACCTATATACAACAATATAACTACTATAATACTGCCCCTATGTACAACAATATAACTACTATAATACTGCCCCTATGTACAAGAATATAACTACTATAATACTGCACCTATATACAAGAATATAACTACTATAATACTGCCCCCTATGTACAAGAATATAACTTCTATAATACTGATCCTATGTACAAGAATATAACTACTACAATACTGCTCCCTATGTACAAGAATATAACTACTATAATACTGCCCCCTATGTACAAGAATATAACTACTATTATACTGCCCCATATGTACAAGAATATTACTACTATAATACTGATCCTATGTACAAGAATATAACTACTATAATACTGCCCCTATGTACAACAATATAAGTACTATAACACTGTCTCCTATGTACAAGAATATAACTACAATAATACTGCTCCTATGTACAAGAATATAACTACTATAATACTGCCCCTATGTACAAGAATATAACTACTATAACACTGTATCCTATGTACAAGAATATAACTACTATAATACTGCTCCTATGTACAAGAATATAACTACTATAATACTGCTCCCTATGTACAAGTATATAACTACTATAATACTGCTCCTATGTACAAGAATATAACTACTATAATACTGCCCCTATATACAAGAATATAACTACTGTAGCACTGCCCCTATGTACAAGAATATAAATACTATAACACTGTCTCCTATGTACAAGAATATAACTACTATAATACTGCCCCTATATACAAGAATATAACTACTATAGCACTGCCCCTATGTACAAGAATATAACTACTATAACACTGTCTCCTATGTACAAGAATATAACTACTATAATACTGCTCCTATGTACAAGAATATAACTACTATAATACTGCTCCCTATGTACAAGTATATAACTACTATAATACTGCTCCTATGTACAAGAATATAACTACTAAAATACTGCCCCCTATGTACAAGAATATAACTACTATAATACTGCTCCTATGTACAAGAATATAACTACTATAATACTGCCCCTATGTACAAGAATATAACTACTATAATACTGCACCTATATACAAGACTATAACTACTATAATACTGCCCCCTATGTACAAGAATATAACTACTATAATACTGATCCTATGTACAAGAATATAACTACTATAATACTGCTCTCTATGTACAAGAATATAACTACTATAATACTGCTCCATATGTACAAGAATATAACTACTATTATAATGCCCCATATGTACAAGAATATAACTACTATAATACTGCCCCTATGTACCACAATATAACTACTATAACACTGTCTCCTATGTACAAGAATATAACTACTATAATACTGCTCCTATGTACAAGAATATAACTACTATAATACTGCCCCTATGTACAAGAATATGACTACTATAACACTGTCTCCTATGTACAAGAATATAACTACTATAATACTGCTCCTATGTACAAGAATATAACTACTATAATACTGCCCCTATGTACAAGAATATAACTACTATAACACTGTCTCCTATGTACAAGAATATAACTACTATAATACTGCTCCCTATGTACAAGTTTATAACTACTATAATACTGCTCCTATATACAAGAATATAACTACTATAATACTGCTCCCTATGTACAAGTATATAACTACTATAATACTGCTCCTATGTACAAGAATATAACTACTATAATACTGCCCTTATATACAAGAATATAACTACTATAATACTGCCCCTATGTACAACAATATAACTAATATAATACTGCCCCTATATACAAGAATATAACTACTATTATACAGCCCCTATGTACAAGAATATAACTACTATAATACTGCCCCTATATACAAGAATATAACTACTATAATACTGCCCCTATATACAAGAATAAAACTACTATAATACTGCCCCTATATACAAGAATATAACTACTATAATACTGCCCCTATGTACAAGAATATAACTACTATATTACTGCCCCTATATGCAAGAATATAACTACTATAATACTGCCCCTATGAACAAGAATACAACTATTATAATACTGCCCCTATGTACAAGAATATAACTACTATAATACTGCTCCTATGTACAAGAATATAACTACTATAATGCTGCTCCTATGTACAAGAATATAACTACTATAATACTGCCCCTATATACAAGAATATAACTACTATAATACTGCCCCTATATTCAAGAATATAACTACTATAATACTGCCCCTATATACAAGAATATAACTACTATAATACTGTTCCCTATGTACAAGAATATAACTACTATAATACTGCCCCTATGTACAAGAATATAACTACTTTAACACTGTCTCCTATGTACAAGAATATAACTACTATAATACTGCTCCTATGTACAAGAATATAACTACTATAATACTGCTCCCTATGTACAAGTATATAACTACTATAATACTGCTCCTATGTACAAGAATATAACAACAATAATACTGCCCCTATATACAAGAATATAACTACTATAATACTGCCCCTATGTACAAGAATATAACTACTATAATACTGCCCCTATGTACAAGAATATAACTACTATAATACTGCCCCTATATACAAGAATATAACTACTATAATACTGCCCCTATGTACAAGAATATAACTACTATAATACTGCCCCTTTATACAAGAATATAACTACTATAATACTGCCCCTATATACTAGAATATAACTACTATAACACTGCCCCCATGCACAAGAATATAACTACTATAATACTGCTCCTATGTACAAGAATATAACTGCTATAATACTTCTCCTATGTACAAGAATATAACTGCTATTATACTGCCCCTATGTACAAGAATATAACTACCATAATACTGCACCCTATGTACAAGAATATAACTACTATAATACATCCCCTATGTACAAGAATATAACTACTATAATACTGCCCATATATACAAGAATATAACTAATATAATACTACCCATATGTACAAGAATATAACTACTATAATACTGCCCCTATGTACAAGAATATAACTACTATAATACTGCCCCTATGTACAAGAATATAACTACTATAATACTGCCCCCTATATAAAAGAATATAACTACTATAATACTGCCCCTATGTACAAGAATATAACTACTATAATACTGCCCCCTATATAAAAGAATATAACTACTATAATACTGCTCCTATGTACAAGAATATAACAACTATAATACTGCCCCCTATGCACAAGAATATAACTACTATAATACTGCCCCCTATGTACAAGAATATAACTACTATAATACTGCTCCTATGTACAAGAATATAACTACTATAATACTGCTCCTATGTACAAGAATACAACTACTTCAATACTGCCCCTATATACAAGAATATAAGTACTATAATAATGCCCCTATATACAAGAATATAACTACTATAATACTGATCCTATGTACAAGAATATAAGTACTATAATACTGCCCCTATATACAAGAATATAACTACTATAATACTGTCCCGTATGTACAAGAATATAACTACTATAACACTGCCCCTATGTACAAGAATATAACTACTATAACACTGTCTCCTATGTACAAGAATATAACTACTATAATACTGCTCCTATGTACAAGAATATAACTACTATAATACTGCTCCCTATGTACAAGTATATAACTACTATAATACTGCTACTATGTACAAGAATATAACTACTATAATACTGCCCCTATGTACAAGAATATAACTACTATAATACTGCCCCTATGTAAAAGAATATAACTACTATAATACTGCCCCTTTATACAAGAATATAACTACTATAATACTGCCCCTATATACAAGAATATAACTACTATAATACTGCTCCATATGTACAAGAATATAACTACTATTATAATGCCCCATATGTACAAGAATATAACTACTATAATACTGCCCCTATGTACCACAATATAACTACTATAACACTGTCTCCTATGTACAAGAATATAACTACTATAATACTGCTCCTATGTACAAGAATATAACTACTATAATACGGCCCCTATGTACAAGAATATAACTACTATAACACTGTCTCCTATGTACAAGAATATAACTACTATAATACTGCTCCTATGTACAAGAATATAACTACTATAATACTGCCCCTATGTACAAGAATATAACTACTATAACACTGTCTCCTATGTACAAGAATATAACTACTATAATACTGCTCCCTATGTACAAGTATATAACTACTATAATACTGCTCCTATGTACAAGAATATAACTACTATAATACTGCTCCCTATGTACAAGTATATAACTACTATAATACTGCTCCTATGTACAAGAATATAACTACTATAATACTGCCCTTATATACAAGAATATAACTACTATAATACTGCCCCTATGTACAACAATATAACTAATATAATACTGCCCCTATATACAAGAATATACCTACTATTATACAGCCCCTATGTACAAGAATATAACTACTATAATACTGCCCCTATATACAAGAATATAACTACTATAATACTGCCCCTATATACAAGAATAAAACTACTATAATACTGCCCCTATATACAAGAATATAACTACTATAATACTGCCCCTATGTACAAGAATATAACTACTATATTACTGCCCCTATATGAAAGAATAAAACTACTATAATACTGCCCCTATGAACAAGAATACAACTACTATAATACTGCCCCTATGTACAAGAATATAACTACTATAATACTGCTCCTATGTACAAGAATATAACTACTATAATGCTGCTCCTATGTACAAGAATATAACTACTATAATACTGCCCCTATATACAAGAATATAACTACTATAATACTGCCCCTATATTCAAGAATATAAGTACTATAATACTGCCCCTATATACAAGAATATAACTACTATAATACTGTCCCCTATGTACAAGAATATAACTACTATAATACTGCCCCTATGTACAAGAATATAACTACTTTAACACTGTCTCCTATGTACAAGAATATAACTACTATAATACTGCTCCTATGTACAAGAATATAACTACTATAATACTGCTCCCTATGTACAAGTATATAACTACTATAATACTGCTCCTATGTACAAGAATATAACAACAATAATACTGCCCCTATATACAAGAATATAACTACTATAATACTGCCCCTATGTACAAGAATATAACTACTATAATACTGCCCCTATCTACAAGAATATAACTACTATAATACTGCCCCTATATACAAGAATATAACTACTATAATACTGCCCCTATGTACAAGAATATAACTACTATAATACTGCCCCTTTATACAAGAATATAACTACTATAATACTGCCCCTATATACTAGAATATAACTACTATAACACTGCCCCCATGCACAAGAATATAACTACTATAATACTGCTCCTATGTACAAGAATATAACTACTATAATACTTCTCCTATGTACAAGAATATAACTGCTATAATACTGCCCCTATGTACAAGAATATAACTACCATAATACTGCACCCTATGTACAAGAATATAACTACTATATTAAATCCCCTATGTACAAGAATATAACTACTATAATACTGCCCATATATACAAGAATATAACTAATATAATACTACCCATATGTACAAGAATATAACTACTATAATACTGCCCCTATGTACAAGAATATAACTACTATAATACTGCCCCTATGTACAAGAATATAACTACTATAATACTGCCCCCTATATAAAAGAATATAACTACTATAATACTGCCCCTATGTACAAGAATATAACTACTATAATACTGCCCCCTATATAAAAGAATATAACTACTATAATACTGCTCCTATGTACAAGAATATAACAACTATAATACTGCCCCCTATGCACAAGAATATAACTACTATAATACTGCCCCCTATGTACAAGAATATAACTACTATAATACTGCTCCTATGTACAAGAATATAACTACTATAATACTGCTCCTATGTACAAGAATACAACTACTTCAATACTGCCCCTATATACAAGAATATAACTACTACAATACTGCCCCTATATACAAGAATATAAGTACTATAATAATGCCCCTATATACAAGAATATAACTACTATAATACTGATCCTATGTACAAGAATATAAGTACTATAATACTGCCCCTATATACAAGAATATAACTACTATAATACTGTCCCGTATGTACAAGAATATAACTACTATAACACTGCCCCTATGTACAAGAATATAACTACTATAACACTGTCTCCTATGTACAAGAATATAACTACTATAATACTGCTCCTATGTACAAGAATATAACTACTATAATACTGCTCCCTATGTACAAGTATATAACTACTATAATACTGCTCCTATGTACAAGAATATAACTACTATAATACTGCCCCTATGTACAAGAATATAACTACTATAATACTGCCCCTATGTACAAGAATATAACTACTATAATACTGCTCCTATGTACAAGAATATAACTACTATAATACTGCCCCTATGTACAAGAATATAACTACTATAATACTGCCCCTATGTACAAGAATATAACTACTATAATACTGCCCCTTTATACAAGAATATAACTACTATAATACTGCCCCTATATACTAGAATATAACTACTATAATACTGCCCCCATGCACAAGAATATAACTACTATAATACTGCTCCTATGTACAAGAATATAACTGCTATAATACTGCCCCTATGTACAAGAATATAACTACCATAATACTGCACCCTATGTACAAGAATATAACTACTATAATACATCCCCTATGTACAAGAATATAACTACTATAATACTGCCCATATATACAAGAATATAACTAATATAATACTACCCATATGTACAAGAATATAACTACTATAATACTGCCCCTATGTACAAGAATATAACTACTATAATACTGCCCCTATGTACAAGAATATAACTACTATAATACTGCCCCCTATATAAAAGAATATAACTACTATAATACTGCCCCTATGTACAAGAATATAACTACTATAATACTGCTCCTATGTACAAGAATATAACTACTATAATACTGCCCCTATGTACAAGAATATAACTACTATAATACTGCCCCTATGTACAAGAATATAACTACTATAATACTGCCCCTTTATACAAGAATATAACTACTATAATACTGCCCCTATATACTAGAATATAACTACTATAATACTGCCCCCATGCACAAGAATATAACTACTATAATACTGCTCCTATGTACAAGAATATAACTGCTATAATACTGCCCCTATGTACAAGAATATAACTACCATAATACTGCACCCTATGTACAAGAATATAACTACTATAATACATCCCCTATGTACAAGAATATAACTACTATAATACTGCCCATATATACAAGAATATAACTAATATAATACTACCCATATGTACAAGAATATAACTACTATAATACTGCCCCTATGTACAAGAATATAACTACTATAATACTGCCCCTATGTACAAGAATATAACTACTATAATACTGCCCCCTATATAAAAGAATATAACTACTATAATACTGCTCCTATGTACAAGAATATAACTACTATAATACTGCCCCCTATGCACAAGAATATAACTACTATAATACTGCCCCCTATGTACAAGAATATAACTACTATAATACTGCTCCTATGTACAAGAATATAACTACTATAATACTGCTCCTATGTACAAGAATACAACTACTTCAATACTGCCCCTATATACAAGAATATAACTACTACAATACTGCCCCTATATACAAGAATATAAGTACTATAATAATGCCCCTATATACAAGAATATAACTACTATAATACTGATCCTATGTACAAGAATATAAGTACTATAATACTGCCCCTATATACAAGAATATAACTACTATAATACTGTCCCGTATGTACAAGAATATAACTACTATAACACTGCCCCTATGTACAAGAATATAACTACTATAATACTGCTCCTATGTACAAGAATATAACTACTATAATACTGCTCCCTATGTACAAGTATATAACTACTATAATACTGCTCCTATGTACAAGAATATAACTACTATAATACTGCCCCTATGTACAAGAATACAACTACTATAACACTGTCTCCTATGTACAAGAATATAACTACTATAATACTGCTCCTATGTACAAGAATATAACTACTATAATACTGCTCCCTATGTACAAGTATATAACTACTATAATACTGCTCCTATGTACAAGAATATAACTACTATAATACTGCCCCTATGTACAAGAATATAACTACTATAATACTGCTCCTATGTACAAGAATATAACTACTATAATACTGCCCCTATGTACAAGAATATAACTACTATAATACTGCCCCTATGTACAAGAATATAACTACTATAATACTGCCACTATGTACAAGAATATAACTACTATAATACTGCCCCTTTATACAAGAATATAACTACTATAATACTGCCCCTATATACTAGAATATAACTACTATAATACTGCCCCCATGCACAAGAATATAACTACTATAATACTGCTCCTATGTACAAGAATATAACTACTATAATACTGCCCCTATATACAAGAATATAACTACCATAATACTGCACCCTATGTACAAGAATATAACTACTATAATACATCCCCTCTGTACAAGAATATAACTACTATAATTACTGCCCATATATACAAGAATATAACTACTATAATACTACCCATATGTACAAGAATATAACTACTATAATACTGCCCCTATGTACAAGAATATAACTACTATAATACTGCCCCCTATATAAAAGAATATAACTACTATAATACTGCCCCTATGTACAAGAATATAACTACTATAATACCGCCCCCTATATAAAAGAATATAACTACTATAATACTGCTCCTATGTACAAGAATATAACTACTATAATACTGCTCCTATGTACAAGAATATAACTACTATAATACTGCACCCTATGTACAAGAATATAACTACTATAATACTGCCCCTATATACAAGAATATAACTACTATAATACTGCCCCTATATACAAGAATATAACTACTATAATACTGCCCCCTATGTACAAGAATATAACTACTATAATACTGCCCCCTATGTACAAGAATATAACTACTATAATACTGCTCCTATGTACAGGAATATAACTACTATAATACTGCTCCCTATGTACAAGAATATAACTACTATAATACTGCTCCTATGTACAAGAATATAACTACTATAATACTGCCCCCTATGTACAAGAATATAGCTACTATAATACTGCTTCTATGTACAAGAATATAACTACTATAATACTGCCTCTATGTACAATAATATAACTAATATAATACTATCCACTATATACAAGAATATAACTACTATAATACTGCCCCTATATAGAAGAATATAACTGCTATAATAGTGCCCCCTATATACAAGAATATAATTACTATAATACTGCTCCTATGTACAAGAATATTACCACTATAATACTGCTCCTATGTACAAGAATATAACTACTATAATACTGCCCCCTATATACAAGAATATAACTACTATAATACTGCTCCTATGTACAAGAATATAACTACTATAATACTGCTCCTATGTACAGGAATATAACTACTATAATACAGCCCCCTATGTACAAGAATATAACTACTATAATACTGCCCCCTATATACAAGAATATAACTACTATAATACTGCTCCTATGTGCAAGAATATAACTACTATAATACTGCTCCCTATGTACAAGAATATATCTACTATAATACTGCTCCTATGTACAGGAATATAACTACTATAATACTGCTCCCTATGTACAAGAATATAACTACTATAATACTGCTCCTATGTACAAGAATATAACTACTATAATACTGCTCCCTATGTAGAAGAATATAACTACTATAATACTGCTCCTATGTACAAGAATATAACTACTATAATACTGCTCCTATGTACAAGAATATAACTACTATAATACTGCTCCCTATGTACAAGAATATAACTACTATAATACTGCTCCTACGTACAAGAATATAATTACTATAATACTGCTCCCTATGTACAAGAATGTAACTACTATAATACTGCTCCCTATGTAGAAGAATATAACTACTATAATACTGCTCTTATGTACAAGTATGTCACTATTATAATACTGCCCCTATGTACAAGAATATAACTACTATAATACTGCTCCTATGTACAAGAATATAACTACTATAATACTACCCCTATGTACAAGAATATAACTACTATAATACTGCTCCTATGTACAAGAATATAACTACTATAATACTGCCTCTATGTACAAGAATATAACTACTATAATACTGCTCCTATGTACAAGAATATAACTACTATAATACTGCTCCCTATGTACAAGAATATAACTACTATAATACTGCTCCCTATGTACAAGAATATAACTACTATAATACTGCCCCCTATGTACAAGAATATAACTACTATAATACTGCCCCCTATGTACAAGAATATAACTACTATAATACTGCTCCTATGTACAAGAATATAACTACTATAATACTGCCCCTATGTACAAGAATATAACTACTATAATACTGCTCCCTATGTACAAGAATATAACTACTATAATACTGCTCCTATGTACAACAATATAACTACTATAATACTGCCCCTATGTACAAGAATATAACTACTATAATACTGCCCCCTGTGTACAAGAATATAACTACTATAATACTGCTCCTATGTACAAGAATATAACTACTATAATACTTCCCCCTATGTACAAGAATGTAACTACTATAATACTGCTCTTATGTACAAGTATGTCACTATTATAATACTGCCCCCTATGTACAAGAATATAACTACTATAATACTGCTCCTATGTACAAGAATATAACTACTATAATACTGCTCCTATGTACAAGAATATAACTACTATAATACTGCCCCTTGTGTACAAGAATATAACTACTATAATACTGCCCCTATGTACAAGAATATAACTACTATAATACTGCCCCCTATGTACAAGAATGTAACTACTATAATACTGCCCCCTATGTACAAGAATGTAACTACTATAATACTGCTCTTATGTACAAGTATGTCACTATTATAATACTGCCCCTATGTACAAGAATATAACTACTATAATACTGCCCCCTATGTACAAGAATGTAACTACTATAATACTGCTCTTATGTACAAGAATATAACTGCTATAATACTGCCCCCTATGTACAAGAATGTAACTACTATAATACTGCTCTTATGTACAAGTATGTCACTATTATAATACTGCCCCCTATGTTCTCAGGTATTAAACTACTGCACAGATGCTGTTTATATTTGTTTATCGGTAACATCATCCTCTCTGCGCTTTGGCCCCTCTCTATGTTGCGGGGTTTATGTGATGTTGGTGACATGTTGATTGCAGTCATGTCTGAACATACTAAGTCGTGTGTAGGATTTGCCTGCAGAATCCTCATTAAACATTCCAGAATTCTCTCTGCGCAGTTTGTCTCCCACTCACTCGTATTTATTAAACGCTTATTTGCACGGCAGCTATGCTGATCTCTTCATACGTTGCGTGTACATGCAGGTAATGGCTTTCACAGATCATCTCCATTTTCAATGGCTCGGATAATTAAAAAATGATGCTTCCCTTAAAGGGCCAATTCACAAAAAAATATAAATACATAAAAAAAATCTAAAAATGTGTTCCTGTCCTCAAAGTATGTACTCTTAAAAGATCTTTAAAGAGGTCTCAGTTTCCTTGTAATCGTTTGTGAGGGCAAAGAAATTGACAATTTTCTGTCATTTCTGCCCATAGCTATTGACATGTTTTTTTTACGGAAATTAGCCATAGGGGAGGAGTTTGATATTAAAGATCCTCATGGCAACATTTTCATATTTGGATGGTTGAGGTCTTAGCTTTTTTTGTGGACTTCCAATTTAAGTTTTACCTTGAAGTAGGAAGAAGTTGTCACCTTTCCACAGGATGGGTAGTAAATGTCTAGATCAATGGGTGTCCCACTTTTGACATCCCCACCAATTTCCAGAACAGGGCACTTAAAAAATACAACTTTATACTTACCCGAACTTAGACTTCTTACTCCACCTCAGCTCATGAAGTGTTTCGCTTGCCTTAAATTGCCCTTGAAGAACCTCAGATATTCACGTAGGACCACGCGCGGTGTAAAAACAGTTGACGAAAGGTGCAAATCCAAATTTTTCAGTAAATTCGTATCCAGTTTGATTCGTTACCAATCTATTCACTCATTTATAATTATAACATTTTTCAAAAATGAAAATGTTAGGTTAATATGAGCCTATCCTCGAGGTCCATGTACATTATGGAGAGAAAACAGCTGCTATAGACATTATGGACCATTCCTTTACATTTTTATTTGCATAAACACACTCATTTTGGTAGGCCACACCTTGTCTCCTCCATATCAATCTGTGTATGATGAAAAATTAGGAGGAACGTTGCTTTAAGGGACATTTGTAGAGCACCAACTCTTCCGGGGAGTAGCACTATGCCCGGCATCCCTACATGGTGTCCCCTTCTCCCTACATGCAGGGACACCGGCTTACTCACCACCCCGGCGTGCTCTTGCCTCCACCGTGCATGCCGCACTGTGTCCCGGCGGTGTGCCTAGGGAACGCGTGCGCGCGCTCCAATTTTTAAAGGGGCAGCACGCACATGGTAAATGTTCCCAGTAACTGCTGGGAGGCATTTAGTTAACTGTGTGTTCACCTACAAGGTGTCTCCCTGCCAATAGCTGGGAGACATCTTGTATAAAGGGCACCCTCCCCAGTAGAGAGGTGCCTGAGCAACTACTATAGTTCTGTGTTAGGTGGTTGGTATGTATGCAACTGTATGTTGCCAGGTCCCTTGTCTCTAGTCTGTTATAGTATCTCGTATCCTGTATCCTGTGTCCCGTTAGTCTGCCATAGTTAGTCCTTGCTTCCTGTGACCGCTTCGGCGGTGTCAAAATCCTGAAACCGCACATGTACCCTATGGTCGCATCTGTGGTACCTGTACCCCATGGAAGCATCAGCAGTACCAGTACCCCGTGGCCGCATCGGTGGTACTTGTCTGCCGCCCTGGGGGCTAAATACCCAGGCCAGAACTCTGAACCTGTCTGCACAGTGTGAACCTGTCCCAGCGGCTGTCCTGTCTGCAAAGTGTGAACCTGTCCCAGTGGCCGTCCTGTCTGCACAGTGTGAACCTGTCCCACAGTTCGTCTTGTCTGCACAGTGTGAACCTGTCCCAGTGGCCGTCCTGTCTGCACAGTGTGAACCTGTCCCAGTGGCCGTCCTGTCTGCACAGTGTGAACCTGTCCCACAGTTCGTCTTGTCTGCACAGTGTGAACCTGTCCCAGTGGCCGTCCTGTCTGCACAGTGTGAACCTGTCCCAGTGGCCGTACTGTCTGCACAGTGTGAACCTGTCCCAGTGGCCATCCTGTCTGCACAGCGTGAACTGGTCCCAGTGGCCGTCCTGTCTGCACAGTGTGAACCTGTCCCAGTGGCCGTACTGTCTGCACAGTGTGAACCTGTCTCAGTGGCCGTACTGTCTGCACAGTGTGAACCTGTCCCAGTGGCCGTCCTGTCTGCACAGTGTGAACCTGTCCCAGTGGCCGTACTGTCTGCACAGTGTGAACCTGTCCCAGTGGCCGTCCTGTCTGCACAGTGTGAACCTGTCCCAGTGGCCATACTGTCTGCACAGCGTGAACCGGTCCCAGTGGCCGTCCTGTCTGCACAGTGTGAACCTGTCCCAGCGGCCGTCCTGTCTGCAAAGTGTGAACCTGTCCCAGTGGCCGTCCTGTCTGCACAGTGTGAACCTGTCCCAGTGGCCGTCCTGTCTGCACAGTGTGAACCTGTCCCAGTGGCCGTCCTGTCTGCACAGTGTGAACCTGTCCCAGTGGCCGTCCTGTCTGCACAGTGTGAACCTGTCCCAGTGGCCGTCCTGTCTGCACAGTGTGAACCTGTCCCAGTGGCCGTCCTGTCTGCACAGCGTGAATCTGTCCCACAGTTCGTCTTGTCTGCACAGTGTGAACCTGTCCCAGTGGCCGTACTGTCTGCACAGTGTGAACCTGTCCCAGTGGCCGTCCTGTCTGCACAGTGTGAACCTGTCCCAGCGGCCGTCCTGTCTGCACAGCGTGAACTGGTCTCAGTGGCCGTCCTGTCTGCACAGTGTGAACCTGTCCCATTGTTCGTCTTGTCTGCACTGTGTGAAACTGTCCCAGTGGTCGTCTTGGCGGCACAGTGTGAACCTGTCCCAGTGGCCGTCCTGTCTGCACAGTGTGAACCTGTCCCAGTGGCCGTCCTGTCTGCACAGTGTGAACCTGTCCCAGTGGCCGTCCTGTCTGCACAGTGTGAACCAGTCCCAGTGGCCGTCCTGTCTACACAGTGTGAACCTGTCCCAGTGTTCGTCTTGTCTGCACTGTGTGAACCTGTCCCAGTGGTCGTCTTAGCGGCACAGTGTGAACCTGTCCCAGTGGCCGTCCTGTCTGCAAAGTGTGAACCTGTCCCAGTGGCCGCCCTTTCTGCACTGTGTGAACCTGTCCCAGTGGTCGTCTTGTCTCCACACTGAGAACCTGTCCCAGTGGTCGTCCTGTCTGCACAGTGTGAATCTGTCCCAGTGGCCGCCCTTTCTGCACTGTGTGAACCTGTCCCAGTGGTCGTCTTGTCTCCACAGTGAGAACCTGTCCCAGTGGTCGTCTTGGAGGCACAGTGTGAACCTGTCCCAGTGGCCGTCCTGTCTGCAAAGTGTGAACCTGTCCCAGTGGCCGCCCTGTCTGCACTGTGTGAACCTGTCCCAGTGGTCGTTTTGGCGGCACAGTGTGATCCTGTTCCCCAGTTGCCGTCCTGTCTGCATTGTGTGAACCTGTCCCAGTGGCCGTCTTGGCGGCAGTTTGAACCTGTCCCAGTGGCCGTCTTGGCAGCACAGTGTGAACCTGTCCCAGTGGCCATCCTGTCTGCACAGTGTGAACCTGTCCCAGTGGCCGTCCTGTCTGCACAGTGTGAACCTGTCCCAGTGGCCGTCCTGTCTGCACAGTGTGAACCTGTCCCAGTGGCCGTCTTGGCGGTACAATGTGAATCTGCCCCAGTGGCCATCCTGTCTGCACAGTGTGAACCTGTCCCAGTGGCCGTCCGGTCTGCACAGTGTGAACCTGTCCCAGTGGCCGTCTTAGCGGCACAGTGTGAACCTGTCCCAGTGGTCGTCTTGGCGGCACAGTGTGAACCTGTCCCAGTGGCCATCCTGGCGGCACAGTGTGAACCTGTCCCAGTGGTCGTCCTGTCTGCACAGTATGAACCTGTCCCAATGGCCGTCCTGTCTGCACAGTGAGAACCTGTCCCAGTGGCCGTCCTGGCGGCACAGTCTGAACTTGTCCCAAGTGGAAGTCCTGCCCAATTGAGAATCTGAAGTACGTCTCTGCCCTTTGGGGTCAGCTGCTACTGCCAGACGTCGCCCTGGAGTGGCACCTGGCAGCTACCTGTGGCACAAGCCTGACCTCAACAGTGGAGGCTCCAGTGAACACCAAGGTAGTTGCTTAGTTACGCCCTTCAAGGGTAAGTCCGGTCTGTGGAAAAGTGGGTCCATGAACCACGTGCGCCACCTAGGAGCGTAACATGGTGCCCGATAGGTCTCCTTGTTTTTAACATTAAGCCAGTAACAGCAGTGGTATCCCATATTAACTCCTGTAGTAACCCCAGGGGGTTGGTGGATACATTAATATACATGTCCTCAGTAGGCTTCAGTTTACAAACCTGCCAAAATAAATACTGTCTTTGTTGCCCATAGTGACCGATCAGAGCCCACCTTACATTTCTAAAACTGCTGTGGTAGAATGTAAGCTGCACTGTGATTGGTTGCTATGGACAACTGACAGTTTTGATAAATGAGGCCTACTAAAGTGTCAGGCCGGCTCAGATTTGAAGTGAATTTGTCCCGTGGGACATTGTAGAAGAGGATAGTGGTGACACTACTGTAACAATGGATGCGGATCACACATATCCTCGTCTCCCCGGCTGTTTCATCCCGCTCCATGGAGATGTGAATATATAATCCGTTATATCCTCGCTGAGTTCAGCTTCGTGCTCTTATTGCTCTCCGATGCGCTGTGCTATTTCTGGCAAAATAATGGACGTTCCTCATAATAAGTGCAAGCAATTAAAACGGAGGCAAACTGTGCCGTCCGGGGCTGGCGCTGCAGCGTAACTGATCTCCTTGTAGAGATTATTAGGCCGCTAATAGAAATTGCTTTATTATGGAGTTTTTCTTCTTGGATGGGTAGAAAAAAAAACCATATGAACCTTCGACAATGAGGAATTATGTCAGTGGCAAAACGTTTGACAGGAGAGCTGCGTACGTAAAAAGCTCATGGGTCATCAGGGAGAAAGGAGGTGGAGAAAAGGAATGGGAGTCCCGTCCCTCAGATACTTTCAACATGGCCTATAATGACTTCTACAGTACCCCCATATCATAGTACCCCTATAATGATTGCCACTGTACCCTAATAACTCCCCCTAATAGTCACAATACCCCATGCCCTCCACAGTGCCCACATATAGTACCTGATGTTGCCTGCTGCACTACCCTCATAACAGTCGCAGTACCCTATAATGACTGCTGCAGTACAAGATGAGAGATGGTAACTGCATAGCCCCTTTAAAGTGTTATCATATGTTTCAATGGCCCATCATAGTGCCTCCAAAATGGCCACAGTGTTCCCACAAAATATAAATTCCCTATCGCACTTAAGGGTGTTACCATGAGCCACAGTGCCACCATAACAGCAACAGAGCCAATGTAACAGCCACAGTGCCCCACAACAGCAACAGTGCCAGCATAACAACCACAGCGCCCCACAACAGTTACAGTGTCAATCTAACTGCCACAGTGCCCCACAACAGCAACAGGGCTAAAGTAACAGCAACAGTGCCTCACAACAGCAACAGGGCTAAAGTAATGGCAACAGTGCCCCACAACAGCAACAAAGCTAAAGTAACAGCAACAGTGCCCCACAACAGCAACAGGGCTAAAGTAACAGCAACAGTGCCCCACAACAGCAACAGGGCTAAAGTAACAGCAACAGTGCCCTACAACAGTAACAGGGCAACAGCAACAGAGCCCCACAACAGCAACAGGGCTAAAGTAACAGCAACAGTGCCCCACAACAGCAACAGGGCTAATGTAATAGCAACAATGCCCCACAACAGCAATAGGGCTAATGTAACAGCAACAGTGCCACACAACAGCAACAATGCCCCACAGAGATACAGTGCCAACGTAAAAGCCAAAGTGCCCCCACAACAGTAAAAGTCCCAATCTAATTGCCATATTGCCTCACAGCAATAGTGCCACACAAGAGATACAGTGCCAACGTAAAAGCCAAAGTGCCCCCACAATAGTAACAGTCCCAATCTAACTGCCAGAGTGCCTCACAACAGCAACAGTCCCAATGTAACTGCCACAATGCCCTTATCTGCCTAAATATTCCAGAGGGGTGAGTTAGTATAAAGTATGTCCCTGAAATACA
Organism: Phyllobates terribilis; assembly: GCF_046119375.1. Lineage (NCBI taxonomy): Eukaryota > Metazoa > Chordata > Amphibia > Anura > Dendrobatidae > Phyllobates > Phyllobates terribilis. Next base: position 145,147,978 of record NW_027362767.1, read on the forward strand.
TTACCCCTCTATTGGCTTTTTAGGGGTCTGTTAAGTGGGTGACATCTCATCTGCTCTCTAATTTCTGTTTTTGTGATGCCGCTTATGACGCGCCCCTGGGCCTGCTGCGTCGCGCGGCATCGCGCGCACGGGGGAGCTTACCCGGATCCGGATCAGATGGGGGTAGTAGTCTCGTGGCGGTGACCCGGTCCGTGCCCAGGGAGTCAAGCTGAGCGGCAGTGTCTTGAATAGTAGGGTGTTGTACGACTACGCCACCCGTTGAATGCAGCTTTAGGGCTGCTGCTGCAGGACAGTCCGCTGAGGCCGGTGATTTGGTTGTGCAGCGTAGATGGTATAACCCCCAACGGGAGGGGTACGGCCTCAGGGCAGCAAGTGTAGATGATGGTGGTAGCGATGGTGCAGCAAGAAAGTTCAGAGACATGTGATGCAGATTCAGGGTTTTTACTCACAGGTGTTGCCCCGGTCACTCCGGCCTTGAGTGACCACCCGAGTCGTGCTGCGTCCACCAGGTGTGGGACTCGGCCAACTCCCAGGCAGCTCCAGAGCGTGGTCCTGAGCTCCCCTCTCTTCCTTCCTACTGGCCGTTCCCACCAGGGACCCACCTTTGTCCGGCTCCCTCGGGCCTCTTGGTGGTAAAACCTTCTCTGGCTTTCCTGACCCTATTCGTGGTGTGCCTTCCTGGTGGGTGTGGTGAGGGTCGTGCCAAAGCTTGACCACGACCTCCGGTTCCTGGTTAAGGATATCTTGCCTCTGCCAGTTTGGGATCCGGTACCCTTTTCTGCCAACCCTTCACCCGTTAACTTGTGGGATCTCAGGGTTCCCTCTTGTCCTGCGTCTCTGGGCCTTTCTTCCTCCTCCTCTCCACTACAGGCCTGGCCCTGGAGCTGGGCCCAGCCGGAGCCACAGCTCCCTGTCAGCCCTCTCTGGCTAAGCTCCTCTCTGAACAGACCTGGACTCTCCCTTGTCCTAAGATGGTGCCCACCTTATATACTCCCTCTATGTGTGAGCCCAGGTGACTAGCACCCAATGGGCTCCTACTTCTATGCCCAGAGTCCCTCCCCTATCTGCCCCTACACTACTGGGATGTTCCTCCCCCCCCCCCACTCCAGCCAGGGACAGACGCTATCGTACCTGCACATCTATTTGGTGGGAGTACCGTTGTTCTGTCCCCCGGAAATGGGGTGAGTGTAGTGCATGCAGCTAGCTGAGCTCAGTCCCACACTCCATCCTTACCCGGGAGTGGAATACCACACCTCTGGTTTGAGGTGCAATACCCCTGTAGCAGCCGAGTCCTCGGGGTGCTACATTCCCCCCTGGTAAACCACAGCACGTCCTCGGGCTGGAAAAGAGTAAAACATACCAAAACATACAAACTTTTTAAAACATACACTAACAGGTAAAACATCATAAACATTATCAGCAAATATAACATGACAGGTAACTTCTTATATATTATTCTAGCAGCATAAACTTTTGATATAAAACTTTTCCTTATTAAACGTTCTTAATCTTCTGGCCACGGTGCAACTTGTGACCAGGTAAAGTGCCACAGTCACTGGAAGAAAAACAGCAGTTCTCCTATAAAACCGGTAGGGGGCGCCTTAGGAAGCGCAACTATTTACAGGGTATGGCCGCTCTCAGTCCTCGGCCAGTGGGGATAAGGGATGGCTGCTCACAGTCCTCAGCCTGATTAGGGATAGGGACACACAGATAAACAGTTCACACTAGTCCCAATGGGGACCACACTTAAATTGGCAGCATGACAAGTACCCCTACGGGTAACTATATACAGTTTCAGTTTATGCTACTTCCCTTCAGCAGCGGTGTCCTCTCCTTGTCTCCTCCTGAGGGTAATCTTCAGACCCGTCTGGGTCCTCTTGTTCCTCCTCATACCGCAGCTCTTCCTCCGTCAGCCGGTGCACATGAAGGGCGTATGGTCCTTTTGCACACTGATGCCGGGTGAAGGTGACCTCGTCACCCAGGTAAAGGTCACGTCCACGGTGTCCCTCTGGCAGATGGGACTCGACATCCCTGCGGGTAACAAAGACGTCGCCGGGGGTTCTGTGATCCCTGATAAAGCCCCAACCGTGCTCCAGTTGGAACTTGATTACAGTCCCGGTGGCGCGGGGACCGTGGGCTGCACGGGGGTTTCGCCGGGTCCGGCTTTTCTGCTCCGCACTTTGGACCTGCAGCCGCTCCTCGCGGACCCGCCTCTCTCGCCGTTCTTTGTTGAAGACCTCTAGTTGTTGTCGGCAGCACTCCGCACGCTGGGCTGCGGCCGCCCGGGTCTCTTGGGTGAACCCCATGAGGTTTTCACCGGTGGGGTCCCATGCGAACTGCGCCTCCTCCAACGGGAGTGGGGTGATCTTGGCGGGCGCCGGAGCCGGGATCAGGGGCTCACACAGGGGCCTTTCCTTCCGGAGTCGGGGACTGAGGTACTCCGGTGGCCATTCAAAGGGCTGCCCATCCGGGCAAGTATGCTGTGCGAACAGGTCTTCACCTAAGGGCAGCACTGTGGAGGTCGAGGGCGCGGTGGTGGTAGCGGCGCCCGGATTCACCAGGCCTTGCGACCAGGCCGGTGGCACTCTGAAGGTGAAGGGCTCTGTGGATACGGCGGCGCCCGGGGGTACTCGGCCTTGCGACCAGGCCGGTGGCGTTTCCTGCTTTGCCGCGCTCTGGATTAAGGCGCGTGACGTCACAAGGGGCGTGGCCGCGGCTCCTGCCGCTTGAGGCCTAGTTTGGAGCGGTGGCGGTGCAGCAACGGGCACGGTAAGGGGGATTTTGGGCTCTGCGACGGGGAGCTGGGGCAGGCTCACGGCTACTAGGCCTGGGGTGGTGACGTCCCCTTTACCTGCTTCCATCTCTTCAGCTCCTTCCACGGCGTCGTCTCCGGCCTTCGTCCCTCCTGCACCATCCTCAGAGGCAGACAGACTCCTCGTCCCGGGTGGCGTCCTTTGCTGGCGGGTTCCAGCCTGCAGGGCCATTTCTCTGCTCCACTCGGCCAGCACTTCTTGCTGCACTCGGGCCATCTTCCGAGCCAAGCCCTCCAGCGCGGTCTGTGCATGCTCCCGATCTTTGGGGAGCTGTGCCAGGATCTCCACCAGGCCTTCTGGGGTGGCGGCCTGCAACAGGCTCCTGACCAGAGGGTCGGTGCTGCCTGACTCTCCCTCCATCTCCGGGTGCGATCTTTCCAGACTCCTCCAGGCTGCACCCATCCTCTCTCTTTTGTTCTTGATCCGCCCATACTGAGGGTGGTCCCGGGGCCACTTGGTGATTGTCAGTTCCAGGGGCAGACCCCTCGCTCTGATGGACATCTCTATCATTGCAGTCTCTGCTGGTGGGGGCGGTCTCCGCTTTTGGCGCTCTTCTGGGACCAGGCCCACGATGGGAGGTGGTCTCTTGCCACCCTCTGGCACGCCCATAATGGCGTCCGCTCTGCCAGGGCGGGAAATCGTCTCAGATGGCGGGAATCGTCTCCTAATGGCGGGAAACTCCGTGGATGGCGGGAAAAGGCTGCAGATGGCGGGCAAGCGGCGGGAAACGACCCGAGATGGCGTCCGATGGCGGGGACCCTCCGGAATTGGCGGGAGACTCCTTTTTACGGTACATATAAGCTTTTCTTCAGGCACGCAGTACCCGGTAGTTGCGGGCACGAAATCCTGCCGACTACGCCAAAGCTGACGCGCCCCTGGGCCTGCTGCGTCGCGCGGCATCGCGCGCACGGGGGAGCTTACCCGGATCCGGATCAGATGGGGGTAGTAGTCTCGTGGCGGTGACCCGGTCCGTGCCCAGGGAGTCAAGCTGAGCGGCAGTGTCTTGAATAGTAGGGTGTTGTACGACTACGCCACCCGTTGAATGCAGCTTTAGGGCTGCTGCTGCAGGACAGTCCGCTGAGGCCGGTGATTTGGTTGTGCAGCGTAGATGGTATAACCCCCAACGGGAGGGGTACGGCCTCAGGGCAGCAAGTGTAGATGATGGTGGTAGCGATGGTGCAGCAAGAAAGTTCAGAGACATGTGATGCAGATTCAGGGTTTTTACTCACAGGTGTTGCCCCGGTCACTCCGGCCTTGAGTGACCACCCGAGTCGTGCTGCGTCCACCAGGTGTGGGACTCGGCCAACTCCCAGGCAGCTCCAGAGCGTGGTCCTGAGCTCCCCTCTCTTCCTTCCTACTGGCCGTTCCCACCAGGGACCCACCTTTGTCCGGCTCCCTCGGGCCTCTTGGTGGTAAAACCTTCTCTGGCTTTCCTGACCCTATTCGTGGTGTGCCTTCCTGGTGGGTGTGGTGAGGGTCGTGCCAAAGCTTGACCACGACCTCCGGTTCCTGGTTAAGGATATCTTGCCTCTGCCAGTTTGGGATCCGGTACCCTTTTCTGCCAACCCTTCACCCGTTAACTTGTGGGATCTCAGGGTTCCCTCTTGTCCTGCGTCTCTGGGCCTTTCTTCCTCCTCCTCTCCACTACAGGCCTGGCCCTGGAGCTGGGCCCAGCCGGAGCCACAGCTCCCTGTCAGCCCTCTCTGGCTAAGCTCCTCTCTGAACAGACCTGGACTCTCCCTTGTCCTAAGATGGTGCCCACCTTATATACTCCCTCTATGTGTGAGCCCAGGTGACTAGCACCCAATGGGCTCCTACTTCTATGCCCAGAGTCCCTCCCCTATCTGCCCCTACACTACTGGGATGTTCCTCCCCCCCCCCCACTCCAGCCAGGGACAGACGCTATCGTACCTGCACATCTATTTGGTGGGAGTACCGTTGTTCTGTCCCCCGGAAATGGGGTGAGTGTAGTGCATGCAGCTAGCTGAGCTCAGTCCCACACTCCATCCTTACCCGGGAGTGGAATACCACACCTCTGGTTTGAGGTGCAATACCCCTGTAGCAGCCGAGTCCTCGGGGTGCTACACTTACAGAGGGAGAATTGAGCAGCTTACACCATGAGAATTTGTCTGACATTTCTCCAGGAGAAATGCAATGTCCTTATCGAACAGCCTGGCAGGAGGTAGCGGTGACTGAAGGGTACTAACATCCTGTGCTCAAAAACTCATCTGATGAGGACTCCACATCATAACAATGGGCACTAACAGAAAAGTCAGTGCTTCCACCTTTGTGAATAGGCTTATGGGCAGCCCACGGGCACAAGTATTTGCCCACCTTCAACAAATATTTCAGTTTCTGCAGAATTCCACTCAACAAAGGAGTGTTATAATGAAAATACTTAGCCTGTGCCCACTCGTATTGATAGGGCACATGCATTCCTTGGTATGGGTCTGGCGCTGGGCCCACCATACACTTCCTTCTTTTGCTTGAAGATTCTGAAGGAATGCGTTCACCATCTCATTGTGAAATAATCGAATCCTCTATACCAGATCAAGTGTACCAGATATAGGAAGTGTACTTTGGGGGTTTTATCGATAGCAGAATAGATCCAGCCGCAGAACTATGTAAAATCCAAGTTTTATTAGATGAAGATTAAAAAACATGTATCTCACAGCAATATGTCACAACCCCAAAGTTGATGGGGGGAGAAAATTCGTGTGGGTATTGTGTGGGTATTAGGAGTGTAGTTTATGTGTACTGTGCGAGTATCATGTTTGTGCTATATCTGAACTGTGTGGGTACTATGTACTGTATGTGGACTGTGCATGTATTATGTAGATGCTAAAAGTGTACTATGCTGGTATTATGTGTGTATTGAGTAGGTATTATGTGTGTAGCATATGTACACTGTGTAAGTATTATGTTGGGGCTGTATGTGTATTGTGTGAGTATTATGTTGGTGCTATATGTGTACTGTGCGGGTATTTGGTGTGTACAGTGTGGGTATCATGTGTGCACTGTATGTGTACTGTGCAGGTATTATTTGTGTACTGTATGTGTACTATGTGCATGTATTGTGTGTACTGTATGTGTACTGTGCAGGTATTTGTGTACTGTATGTGTACTATGTGCATGTATTGTGTGTACTGTGCATGTATTGTGTGTACTATACAGGTATTATGTGTGTACTATATGTGTATTATGCAGGTATGTGTGTACTGTGCAGGTATTGTGTGTACAGGTATTATGTGTGTACTATGCAGATATGTAAGTACTGTATGTGTACTGTGCAGGTATTGGGTGTACAGGTATTATGTGTGTACTATGCAGATATGTGTGTACTGTATGTGTACTGTGCAGGTATTGTGTGTACAGGTATTATGTGTGTACTATGCAGATATGTGTGTACTGTATGTGTACTGTGCAGGTATTGTGTGTACAGGTATTATGTGTGTACTATGCAGATATGTAAGTACAATATGTGTACTGTGCAGGTATTGTGTGTACAGGTATTATGTGTGTACTATGCAGATATGTGTGTACTGTATGTGTACTGTGCAGGTATTATGTGTGTACTATGCAGGTATGTGTGTACTGTATGTGTACTGTGCAGGTATTGTGTGTACAGGTATTATGTGTGTACTATGCAGATATGTAAGTACTGTATGTGTACTGTGCAGGTATTGTGTGTACAGGTATTATGTGTGTACTATGCAGATATGTAAGTACTGTATGTGTACTGTGCAGGTATTGTGTGTACAGGTATTATGTGTGTACTATGCAGATATGTGTGTACTGTATGTGTACTGTGCAGGTATTGTGTGTACAGGTATTATGTGTGTACTATGCAGATATGTGTGTACTGTATGTGTACTGTGCAGGTATTGTGTGTACAGGTATTATGTGTGTACTATGCAGATATGTAAGTACTGTATGTGTACTGTGCAGGTATTGTGTGTACAGGTATTATGTGTGTACTATGCAGATATGTAAGTACTGTATGTGTACTGTGCAGGTATTGTGTGTACAGGTATTATGTGTGTACTATGCAGATATGTGTGTACTGTATGTGTACTGTGCAGGTATTGTGTGTACAGGTATTATGTGTGTACTATGCAGGTATGTGTGTACTGTATGTGTACTGTGCAGGTATTGTGTGTACAGGTATTATGTGTGTACTATGCAGATATGTAAGTACTGTATGTGTACTGTGCAGGTATTGTGTGTACTATACAGGTATTATGTGTGTACTATGCAGATATGTGTGTACTGTATATGTACTGTGTGTACTATACAGGTATTATGTGTCTACTATATGTGTACTATGCAGAAAAGTGTGTACTGTATGTGTACTGTGCAGGTATTGTGTGTACTGTACATGTACTGTGTGGGTATTATGTACTGTACATTTATGATGTGTATACTGTATGTGTATTGTGCATGTATGTGTATAATATATATCTATGGTGCATGTATTTTGTGTGTACTGTATGTGTGATGTGAGGATATGTATGTATTGTATGTGTACTGTGCATGTATTATGTGTGTACTGTATGTGTGATGTGAGGATATGTATGTATTGTATGTGTACTGTGCATGTATTATGTGTGTACTGTGCATGTATTATGTGTGTACGGAATATGTATTGTGCATGTATTGTGTGTACTGTATATGTATTGTGCATGTATGTGTATAATGTATATTTACTGTGCATGTATTTTTTTGTGTACAGTATGTGTGCTGTGCATGTATTGTGTATACTATGCAGGTGTGTGTACTGTATATGGACTGTGCATGTATTATGTGTATGATATATATGTACTGTGCATGTATTTTGTGTGTACTGTGTGGTATTATGTTGGTGCTGTATGCATACCGTGTAGGTAGGCATAGATACTCCTGATCAAAGTAAAGTATCACACATAGTAGTCTTAGATACACCCAATCAGAATACATTATCACAAATGGTAGACTTAGACACCACAACAGGTCCTTCTGAAGTGTGTTGTATATAAATTCAGTAACTACAGATTGTGTCCTCTAGTCTTTGAACATCCCGGTGCTGTATCCGTCCTTTTCCTTGCATTGCCCTTGAGTCCTCCCTGCTAGTACGATGCAGTGGGTTCTGGGACAGGGAATTGCGTGTACGTTAACACGATAATTGTGGAGGACGGTTTCCATTATCACAGTAGGAGACAAGGACGGAGACACCAGATCGCTGAGGTGGAAGTAAGGGACGAGTGGTGCAGAGACATAAAGCATTAAAGGGTACTATGGTGGAGACAGTGTCTTCAGAGCCAAGCCACTGGTGAAGAAGTGGTCCGGGGTGGATACAGTAAGAGAGAGAAGCTGCAGGACACAGAACACTAGAGCAAAGTATGATAGAAACCGGTTCCAGTGCCATACTCTGTGCCACTATAGCCAGTAGTTGAAAAGTAAGTGCTAGCCATACTGGGCCCACTGGGGTAGACAGCCCAAGAGAACTGTAGAGGCTGTGCATAGCTGTGAGCAGGTGATCTGAATGCAACACTGGAGACACCAGGCGGAACAACAATCTACTTTTATTTAACAGATTAATGTGAACTAAGATTGTTATTGAAGGAAGCTTATACAGGAACAGTATTCACAAAATCAGATAATGAAGCAAACAATTATATACACAAAGAGATAATTAACAATATACAATGAGGGATATGTACAGTCCAAATTTATCCTAGCAGGGAGGAAGAGTGTTAACTACTATATTTGACAGGGGCAGTCTCTACGAACCTCAGCGGCTTTCTGGACCCAATAGAAAATGCTTCTCTGTCTTCCAGAGAAAGTCTATCAACTTTCTGTGCCGCTCTGGCGTCAGCTGGACCCCGTCTGGCTCTACCTCTACCCACACTCGATACCATGTCTCTCTTCTGGAAGTGACGGCCCGACCCACAAGTCTCCTCCACTCGCCGACATAGAATCCTCAGGACTCCTGCGACACTTGACCTCTGATATGCGTCTCCTGAGTCTGTATCGGCAGGAGTTGGTCCTTGTCTGTTGACCGGCTTCGTCTGGGCAGGGAATCGTGACCGGCGTTGTGTGGCTCTTCAGTGCTTGACCAGCATCGTCAGGACTGGGAACCTTGATCGGCATCGTTCGAATCTTCGGTGCTTGACCATTTTCGTCAGGGCTTCGCAGGTACACACTGCTGCGGACAGCTGTCACTGCTGCCGGTGAAGCTGCATCTCTCTCGGTCTCTTCTCTTGGCGGCAAAACCACTTCTTCTCCAGATTTTTATCTCTAGGGCTGGCTTGGTTGTCGTCACCTGATCCGGGGCACTCACTGAATCTGTCCCTCCTGCAACTTATGTCTCCCGGATCAGTTCCACAGGCTTTTGTCCTGGTCTACAAACCGCACGGTTTTGCAGTGTCTTATCTCTGATCTCCTACATAGCTATAGCAGAAGATCGCCGCCTTAAGAATGCCCAGGTTTGCCTGGTACTCATGCCCTACTTTACATGCTTATCTGACCACTAGGTGGAGCTGTGCTCTCTACCTTTTCCGTATTTAGCCCCTAAATAATCTCACATTATATACAGTATGTACATACACAGATTGAGCCGCCAGACATTGCATATGTCACATCCGTATTCAGTCTCATATGGGTTTAATTAGCACAGTATGAGGTTCAAGAATAAATTCTCCCTGACACGTCACCTCTCGGCTACTATCACACATCATTACGGTCCTGCCTGTGACTACAGTCAAATTAGCACTTTGTCACTGGAAATAACAGATAAGATCCGAGCAGGAGCACAGATCTACAAATCGATTCACTCAGCGGTATATATGAGGCGTACCGTGAACTATAGATTGTCCCACTTGATTATTGAAGTTTTTACTTTAACCAATGGAGAGCACAAAAAAAGGCAAACGCTGCAGTGCAGGTCTCACTTTCAGCTTTGCTGTGTAGACTGGATCAGTCAGCAAAGTCATCTCATTATCAGTAGACTGTGATGTCAGCAGAGAGAGCAGGGTAAGTAGACTTACCTCATTAGTATTAGAGGGTGAGGTCAGCAGAGTTACCAGTAAAAGACAAATCAGCAGAGTCACCTTAATCTCATTAGAGGGTGGGGTCAGCAGTCATCTCATTATCATTAAAGGGCAAAGGGCAGATAATAGAACATGGTCAGTAGTGTTATCTAACTATCATAATAGGATCAGGTTAACAGTCAGCTTATTTTCATTAGAGGGCAGAGTAATTATACTACACTGTGTGCCGAATTATTAGGCAAATGCGTATTTTGCTCACATGATACTTTTTATACATGTTGTCCTACTCCAAGCTGCATAGGCTTGAGAGCCAACTACCAATTAAGTAAATCTGGTGATGTGCATCTCTGTAATGAGGAGGGGTGTTGACTAATGACATCAACACCCTATATAAGGTGTGCTTAATTATTAGGCAACTTCCTTTCCTTTGCCAAAATGGGTCAGAAGAGAGATTTGACGGCTCTGAAAAGTCCAAAATTGTGAGATGTCTTGCAGAGGGAGGCAGCAGTCTTGAAATTTCCAAACTTTTGAAGCGTGATCACCGAACAATCAAGCATTTCATGGCAAATAGCCAACAGGGTCGCAAGAAGCGTGTTGGCCAAAGAAGGCGCAAAATAATTGCCCATGAATTGAGGAAAATCAAGCGTGAAGCTGCCAAGATGCCATTCGCCACCAGTTTTGCCATATTTCAGAGCTGCAACATTACTGGAGAATCAAAAAGCACAAGGTGTGTGATACTCAGGGACATGGCCAAGGTAAGGAAGGCTGAAAAACCACCACCTTTGAACAAGAAACATAAGATAAAACGTCTAGAATGGACCAAGAAATATCTTAAGACTGATTTTTCAAAGGTTTTATGGACTGATGAAATGAGAGTGACTCTTGATGGGCCAGATGGATGGGCCAGAGGCTGGATCAGTAAAGGGCAGAGAGCTCCACTCCGACTCAGACACCAGCAAGGTGGAGGTGGGGTACTGGTATGGGCTGGTATCATCAAAGATGAACTTGTGGGACCTTTTCGGGTTGGGGATGGAGTGAAGCTCAACTCCCAGACCTACAGCCAGTTTCTGAAAAACAACTTCTTCAAGCAGTGGTACAGGAAGAAGTCGGTATCGTTCAAGAAAAACATGATTTTCATGCAGGACAATGATCCATCACATGCATCCAACTACTCCACAGCATGGCTGGCCAGTAAAGGCTTAAAAGAAGAAAAAATAATGACATGGCCCCCTTGTTCACCTGATCTGAACCCCATAGAGAACCTGTGGCCCATCATAAAATGTGAGATCTACAGGGAGGGAAAACAGTACACCTCTCGGAACAGTGTCTGGGAGGCTGTGGTGACTGCTGCACGCAATGTTGATCGAAAACAGATCAAGCAACTGACAGAATCTATGGATGGAGGCTGCTGAGTGTCATCATAAAGAAAGGTGGCTATATTCATCACTATTTTTTTTGTTTTTTTGTATGTCAGAAAAGTTTATTTCTAAATTTTGTGCACTGATATTGGTTTACCTGGTGAAAATAAACAAGTGAGATGGGATTATATTTGGTTTTTATTAAGTTGTCTAATAATTTTGCACAGTAATAGTTACCTGCACAAACAAATATCCTCCTAAGATAGCCAAATCTAAAAAAAACCCACTCCAACTTCCAAAAATATTAAGCTTGGATATTTATGAGTCTTTTGGGTTGATTGAGAACATAGTTGTTGATCAATAATAAAATTAATCCTCTAATATACAACTTGCCTAATAATTCTGCACACAGTGTATCATGAGGAGACAAGAACAGCAGAGTCATCCCTTTATTATAACAGAATTGGGTAAGCGGAGTCACATCATCATAAGAGGGCAGGGTCTGTAGTGTCTCATTATCATAAGAGGGCAGGGTCAGTAGTATAATCTTATTATCAAAAAAGAGCAGGGTCAGTAGTGTCATATCATTATCATAAGAGAGCAGCATCAGTAGAGTAATCTCACTATCATATGGGCGGGCTCAGTGGATTCCTCTTGTTATCAGTAGAGGATAGGGTCAGTAGAGTCATCTTAGTATCATAACAGAGTAGGGTCAATATTCATCTCACTATCATAAGAGGGTAGAGTTCTCATTATCAATGGAGAATAATATCATGAAAGCCATATTATCATTAAAGGGCAGAGTTAGCAGAGTCATTGCATTATCATAAGAGGAGAGGGTCAGTAGAGTCTTTTCACTATCAGAGGACAGGGTCAGTAGATGACAGGCTCATTATCAATGGAGGGTGTGATCAGGAAAGTCATATTATTATTAAAGGGCAGAGTCATCTCATTATCATATTAGAACATGGTCAGTAGAGTCATCTCATGATAATAAAGCGTGCACAGAAAAATTAACTCATTATTATAATATGATTGGGTAAGCGGAGTCATCCTAATATAGTTATACGACAGAGTGAGCAGTTATATTATCATTACAGGATAATGACAGCAGAGTCATCTTATTATTATAGGAAGAGGTAATCAGAGTCGTCTTATTATCATTACAGGGTGGAGTCAGCAGAGTCATCTCAATAATATTAGAGAAGCTAGTATGCAGAGCCATCCGGGCAAGGTCAGCAGAGTCGTCTCGTCCTTAGGGGTGGGCTTAGTAATCTCATCATTAATGAGCATGGGTGTAATAAGAAATAACAGCTATGCAGTAGGTTGGAGGTCTCAACCATGCATGATGGTGCCACTATTAACTATATACACAGATAAGGCTCTTACGAGTAAATTTCTCTTTTACAGACAGAAAACTAATTACTCAAACTAAATCGTCATGCATTTCCTTTAGTGACGCAAAGTCTGAGACAGCACCTATTGCCCTTCGTCAGCAATTCCTGAATTGTGTCTGATTAGGACATTGCCAAGAGCAATGCGGCTTCCAAAGCAAGCTGGCCGGACGCTGCCGGAGAAAAACAGCACAGGGTGTGCGGAGATCGGCCCTGGGGTCAGTGGACCATCAGGAAATCTGACGAAGAAGGAAGCAGAAGTGCTGAAGCACAACCCTGGTACTCATGATCAGACTCATACAGAAGTACCATCATACAACAATGCTATCTTTTAATAAAGGTCACCATGCCGTAATATCTGTATGACGTCCTATAAAGGAAAAAAACATAATCATGGAATGGTGATGTCATGTACAAGTGCAACCTCTGTATCCCTATACTTATACTGCTTCATGGTAGCCATTATGGTGTGCCTAATTGCCTTAATTTGCAAAGATTTTCCCAAATTTTCAGAAACAATCCTGGCTAATTCGGGCTTCAGTGGTGTCTACAAAATTGATGCCACACAGACATTTCTCCTCTGTGAATTGGGAGTTTTGTCCATTGCATTTTCCCCTCACGATTTCAGATTTCTGCTCGATAAAGACACAGCTGTCAATTACCAGTAGAACAAATCCTGGAATTAGTGAAGAGAGGAATTTGCCGTCAGCCCAGCGCCGGGGATGATGAAGTCAAATAGCTACTGATGCACTAAAGCCCACCGCCCTGATCTGCGCCAGGCTCCACCGAAGATCCCAGTGGGGTCTGAAAAAGACACGTTCCTGCCAGACAGCCGCGCATCCGTCCTGCTTAATGGAAGAGGAAGCCACGCTGGGATATTAGCCCCGCAGTACAGTGCATTAGGCCTGATACATGCAACCACCTCAGCCGGGATCATAGCTAATACAGGGAGACAGATATCTACAATTTATAGTCAAGTCCTGATTCCTACAAATCCAGCACAAAACCCAGGTGAAGCATTTGCCGTCTCCTCTCCAGCAAACACCATCTCTCACGGCTTATAAAGAGACAGCAGCGACTTTACCCTACAAGTGTCTTATGGAATGACACCAAATTAATTCGCTTACAGAGATATTCACACTCACAGTAAAATCAGGAAAAAATTGTTTTACTACATACTATATACCAGAATGTAACTACTATAATGCTGCCCCTATATACAATACAGACCAAAAGTTTGGACACACCTTCTCATTTAAAGATTTTTCTGTATTTTCATGACTATGAAAATTGTACATTCACACTGAAGGCATCAAAACTATGAATTAACACATGTGGAATTATATACTTAACAAAAAAGTGTGAAACAACTGAAAATATTTCTTATATTCTAGGTTCTTCAAAGTAGCCACCTTTTGCTTTGATGACTGCTTTGCACACTCTTGGCATTCTCTTGATGAGCTTCAAGAGGTAGTCACCGGAAATGGTCTTCACTTCACAGGTGTGCCCTGTCAGGTTTAATAAGTGGGATTTCTTGCCTTATAAATGGGGTTGGGACCATCAGTTGTGTTGTGCAGAAGTCAGGTGGATACACAGCTGATGGTCCTACTGAATAGACTGTTAGCTCTTTTTTCTTGCCATAATACAAATTCTAAGTAAAGAAAAACGAGTGGCCATCATTACTTTAAGAAATGAAGGTCAGTCAGTGCGAAAAATTGGGAAAACTTTGAAAGTGTCCCCAAGTGCAGTTGCAAAAACCATCAAGCGCTACAAAGAAACTGGCTCACATGAGGACCGCCCCAGGAAAGGAAGACCAAGAGTCACCTCTGCTTCTGAGGATAAGTTTATCCGAGTCACCAGCCTCAGAAATCGCAGGTTAACAGCAGCTCAGATTAGAGACCAGGTCAATGCCACACAGAGTTCTAGCAGCAGACACATCTCTACAACTGTTAAGAGGAGACTTTGTGCAGCAGGCCTTCATGGTAAAATAGCTGCTAGGAAACCACTGCTAATGACAGGCAACAAGCAGAAGAGACTTGTTTGGGCTAAAGAACACAAGGAATGGACATTAGATCAGCGGAAATCTGTGCTTTGGTCTGATGAGTCCAAATTTGAGATCTTCGGTTCCAACCACCATGTCTTTGTACGACGCAGAAAAGGTGAACGGATGGACTCTACATGTCTGGTTCCCACCTTGAAGCATGGAGGAGGAGGTGTGATGGTGTGGGGGTGCTTTGCTGGTGACACTGTTGGGGATTTATTCAAAATTGAAGGCATACTGAACCAGCATGGCTACCACACAATCTTGCAGAGGCATGCTATTCCATCCGGTTTGCGTTTAGTTGGACCATCATTTATTTTTCAACAGGACAATGACTCCAAACACACCTCCAGGCTGTGTAAGGGCTATTTGACCAAGAAGGAGAGTGATGGGGTGCTACGCCAGATGACCTGGCCTCCACAGTCACCAGACCTGAACCCAATCGAGATGGTTTGGGGTGAGCTGGACCGCAGAGTGAAGGCAAAAGGGCCAACAAGTGCTAAGCATCTCTGGGAACTCCTCCAAGATTGTTGGAAGACCATTTCTGGTGACTACCTCTTGAAGCTCATCAAGAGAATGGCAAGAGTGTGCAAAGCAGTCATCAAAGCAAAAGGTGGCTACTTTGAAGAACCTAGAATATAAGACATATTTTCAGTTGTTTCACACTTTTTTGTTAATTATATAATTCCACATGTGTTAATTCATAGTTTTGATGCCTTCAGTGTGAATGTACAATTTTCAAAGTCATGAAAATACAGAAAAATCTTTAAATGAGAAGGTGTGTCATAACTTTTGGGCGGTACTGTATACGAATATAACTACTATAATACTGCCCCCTATGTACAAGAATATAACTACTATAATACTGCCCCTATGTACAAGAATATAACTACTATAATACTACCCCTATGTACTAGAATATAGCTACTATTATACTGCCCCTATGTACTAGAATATAGCTACTATTATACTTCCCCTATGTACAAGAATATAACTACTATAATACTACCCATATGTACAAGAATATAACTACTATAATACTGCCCCTATGTACTAGACTATAGCTACTATTATACTGCCCCTATGTACAAGAATATAACTACTATAATACTACCCCTATGTACAAGAATATAACTACTATAATACTGCCCCCTATGTACAAGAATATAACTACTATAATACTGCACCCATCTACAAGAATATAATTACTATAATACTGCACCTATGTACAAGAATATAACTACTATAATACTGCCCCTATGTACAAGAATATAACTACTATAATACTGCACCCATCTACAAGAATATAATTACTATAATACTGCCCCTATGTACAAGAATGTAACTACTATAATACTGCCCCCTATGTACAAGAATATAACTACTATAATTCCGCTCCTATGTACAAGAATATAACTACTATAATACTGCCCCCTATGTACAAGAATATAACTACTATAATACTGCCCCTATGTACAAGAATATAACTACTATAATACTGCTCCTATGTACAAGAATATAACTACTATAATACTGCCCCTATGCACAAGAATAGCTGCTATAATAGTGTCCCCTATGTACAAGAATATAACTAATACTGCTCCTATGTACAAGAATATAACTACTATAATAGTGCACCTATGTACAAGAATATAACTACTATAATACTGCCCCTATGTACAAGAATATAACTACTATAATTCTGCCCCTATGTACAAGAATATAACTACTATAATACTGCCCCCTATGTACAAGAATATAACTACTGTAATACTGCCCCCTATGTACAAGAATATAACTACTATAATACTCCCCCTATGTACAAGAATATAACTACTATAATACTGCCCCTATGTACAAGAATATAACTACTATAATACTACCCCTATGTATAAGAATATAACTACTATAATACTGCTTCCTATATACAAGAATATAACTACTATAATATTGCCCCATGTACAAGAATAACTACCATATTACTGCCTCCTATGTAAAAGAATATAATCATTATAATGCTGCTCCTATATATAAGAATAGAACTACTATAATACTGCCCCTATGTACAAGAATATACCATAACTACTATAATACTGCTCCTATGTACAAGAATATAACTACTATAATACTGCCCTCTATGCACAAGAATATAACTACTATAATACTGCCCCCTATAAGAATATAACTACTATAATACTACCCTATGTACAAGAATATAACTACTATAATACTGCCTCCTATGTACAAGGATATAACTACTATAATACTGCCCCCTATAAGAATATAACTACTATAATACTGCCCCCTATAAGAATATAACTACTATAGCCCGAACATCCGAACATATGTCATGGCGCCTGAGCGTACTTGTGCATATGTCTGGGACTTCCTGTAAATGTAGCCAGTAAAATAATCATACGCCCAATGTCTGCCAAATTGCCAGCATTAGCAACGACTTTTATTAAATGGATGTATTCATCCGCTCAAAGACACTCGCTTTCCACGTTGGCATATATGTCTGCTATGAATTGTTGAAAAAGTTGCCAACACCGTAAAATGTGATTTGATGAGCCACATGGCCCATAGATCATATTTTCAAAATGGTTTCAAAAAGGATCAGGTCCTCTTCTGAGTTTGGAAGCTCAGCCCAAATAACACTTTAAATGTGATCAGGGCATATCCCGTACTTTAGCCATATCAGCATTTGTGAATGTAGAAGACCTTTTTTTGACACTCAATTGAATACATCCAACATTGAGATTCACCAAAAATGTGACACTTTGTAATTACATACATGACCTTGATCAGTTTTTGTTTAAACAGCCTTACTGTTAAATCATGTCAATCAGAAGGGCCCTGACCATTTAGAAGCTCTTTCCTTATCTCTGGCCAAGTTGGATTACAAGTCACTGTAATAAACAAATCTGGACTGCCATATATCCAAACATATGTCATGATGACACCAGAGCGTACTCGTCCATATGTCTGTAAATTCTCATTCTTCAAGCAGAAGATTGACAACATAAGGCAAAGCCTTGGCCATAAGTCCCCACAGCCCCTTCTCATAGCTACTCAACTCTCCTCCTCCAAAACCAGCTTCTCCGACATCACGGAAGAGCAACTTTCTTCTTTACTCTCCAAGTCACATCTCACCACCTGTGAACTTGACCCAATCCCGTCCCACCTCATCCCAAACCTCACCGCAGTCTTCATCCCAACCCTAACCCACCTCTTCAACCTGTCACTAACAACTCGCATCTTCCCCTCGTGCTTCAAACATGCCTCGATCACACCCATCCTCAAAAAGCCCTCCCTTGAGCCATCCTCTGTGTCTAGCTATCGCCCAATCTCACTTCTCCCCAATGCCTCAAAACTACAGGAGCAACACGTCCATTTTGAACTGTCCTCCCACCTCTCCCCCTACTCTCTCTTTGACCGCTTACAATCTGGCTTCCGACCGCACCATTCCACTAAAACTGCCCTGACTAAAGTCACTAACGACCTACTAACTGCCAAATCCAAGAGAAACTAATCTGTCTTCTTCCTCCTGGACCTGTCCTCTGCTTTTGACACAGTGAAGTGTGGCACCCCAGGGGTCTGGTTGCCACAGTGGTAGAAATACCATGTCTGAGAGCGAGCATGGGTTTTCCTGGTCAGGAGCACTGTTGCATGCAAAGCCTCCTGCCCCAGTCCAGGGAGGGGAGGAACCTGCCCTTTTTAAACTGGATCTGGGGCGGGGTTGGAGAGTCGAGTTCCAGAGGAAGGGACAGAGCAGCAGCAAGGAGCTCTGTAGGAGCCAGGAGCTGAAGGCCAGGGATTGGAGCTGATAGAGCTCATCCTGGCAGAAGACGCAGAGAACCGGACACCGGAGTCCGAGGCTGTGAGGATATCCACATCCAGCAGCAGAAACCACCTGGCAGGGGACTTCAGGTCCTCTGGCCATAGAAAGCCCGGAGGCTCAGTCACACGCAAGGGACCGGCACCGCCATCGAGGAGCGGAAGGTACCAAAGGCCCCAAGTCACCAGCCATACGGGTGAGCACCACACGGTACACTCAGGGACGTGGGCTACTACACGACTACAGCAAGGTAGCCAGGAAGAGTGCAGTCAGATGGGAAGGCCTACACCTCCACCTGGCCAGGGGGGGCTCTTGTTCGCTCACAGACTGACCAGGCCTCTAATGTTAGCCAGTACTCCCGGCAGGGCCTTCTCCATTACCAACAGTAAAGACCCTGAACTGCACTGCACGGACTCTGAGTCATTTCTGCTGCGCCCATGCACCACAGCCCTCACCATCTACACACGCTGCCCTGAGGCTATACTCCTCCCGTGGGGAGTTATACTACCCTCTGCTGCGCACCCAACATCAGTCTCAGCGGCCTGCCCCGCAGCGGCGGTTCTCAGTGACCGCAATCCATGGTTGGCGTAGTCGGACATTTAAAGACTAAAAACCAAATAAACAGATCCGCCACTGGTTTTACCACCCTGAGCCACGGGACCGGGTTGCCGCCACGGAGACTACAAACCCCCAGCATTACACAGAGACCCGGCTCCGGGTATTCCCCCACACACGGCCCAGGGGGCGCGTCAACTTTGGCGTAGTCGGCAGGATTTCGTGCCTGCAATCACCGGGTACTGCGTGCCTGAAGAAAGACTGTGATACTTACCGTGGTGAAGTTTCCTACCATCCGCAGCCGTTTTCCCACCATCCACAGCCATTTTCCCGCCATTGGGCGCCATTTTCGGGAAGCTGCGCGGGAAGAAGAGGGGCGTGGACGCCAAAAGCACACGAAAGCTGAAGCCCCGCCTTACATACTGACGCTGCGCAAGGTCCTGGAAGGAGCTCAGCGGACACAGTCACCAACGCGCGACGCAAGGTCCTCGACCCCGACGATCGCCTGCAGAGCGGCGGCCTACAGAGAGGAAGCAACGGAAAGTAGGCCACGGTTAACTAGGGGGGAGGAAGACACCAGGAATGGAGGGAGCTCCCACCGCCAGCGCGGCTGCTGCCGCAGTGATGCCGTTCACGATGCCGTATATCCCCGGAGCGGCATGGTTACCCCAGTACTCAGGGGAGTCGCATACCCTGAGCGACTTTAAAGAAAGACTGTATAGCCTATTCAAAGTATACCCCCTGTCCGAGGAACAAAAAGTGAGCATCCCGATAGGCCAGTTAATCGGAGCAGCCCAAAGAGAAGTGAAGTCCTGGTCAGCCAGGGAAAAGAGGACTGTAAAGGAAATACTGGCTCGTCTAAAGGACACTTTTGATACTCGCACCTCAGCAGAGATCAAACTAAAATTTTATACATGCAAACAGCGGGCACAAGACAGTATACGGGACTATGCTTTGAATTTGCAGGAGGCCCTGAGAGCCATTAAGCAGGCAGACCCTAACAGCGTGCGGAATGAGGATAAGCTGTTGACTGAATAGTTCACTGAGGGTCTACAGTCCAGCGCCCACCGAACCCAGTTGCGTGTAATGGCCTTGCAGAACCCTGATTTGGACTTTGCGCAGTTTAATGACAGGGCCATCCGGGTGCTCCAAGAACCGGCACCAGGTGGCGCTGTAACCCACAGGCGCCCTGCTATCACTTATCACCAGGAGGCGGTGCCCTTGTCTGCAGAGCCTGTGGGAGCTGATGCACAGGCTTTGGACAAAGCCCCGGTTGCAGACCTGCACCATCAGGTCCAAGAGCTGACGAAAAGCGTTGCCGCGCTAACCAGAACTGTGCAGTCTTTACAGGTGTCCCCTCCAGGAAAGATCCAGCTGGCTTCCAGTCCGGAGGACGTCCCTTGGCGCCGACAGAGGAGGATCCCATCGTCCAGAGGAAGGCCCAGCGACCGCTACGACCAGGACAGACAACCCATATGCCGCCGCTGCAACCAACCAGGACATATGGCAAGGTACTGTTATTTAAACGGGCCCAACCTGGGGCAGAGGGCCGACCCCCAGGCATAAGACCATCAGGCCCATCGAGCTGGCGTGATAAGTACGTAGGGGGACGACCGGTCTTGCCTGTGGTGCTGGATGGCATTCCTATGAGTGCACTACTGGACACCGGGTCACAGGTAACCACCATCCCCTATGTGCTTTTTAAGCGGTACTGGAATGCCTCAGATATTACCCGCTACCCAGATGATGATTTGAGCATCATCGCAAGCAATGGTCAGCCCGTGCCGCAGGTGGGATTCAAGGAGGTGACCATCAAAATTGGTAAAGTTGAACTGCCAGCGCAAGGACTGATTATTGTGGACATTGACCGTCGTGAAAGCCACCCTAAGATAACCTTGGGTACTAATGTTATTGAAAATTGTCTTGCAGAGATAATTGTCATATTACAGCAGGTTGCGGTGAACGCCAGCTCCAGCCAGCAGCATGTCCTACAAAAAGAGATCAAAGCCCTGATGAAAAGGCAACAGGTAGAACTGTCTGGTGGTGAGATTGGTAGCATTAGGATGAGTGACCCGTTACCTATCGCCATGCCCCCAAAAAGTGAGATGATGATCTGGTGCCGGACTGCAATCAGGTTAAGAGGAAGGGACTACCAAGCCATGGTAGAACCCGTCTACTCAGACAGTAGGCCCACCATTTTGACAGCACGGGAGGTGGTCGATGTATGCCATGGGAGGGTACCCGTCCCCATCCTAAACATTGGGGAAAGAGAAGTATACTTGCCCCGGTATGCCACTCTAGCCAAATTGTTCACCGTTAACCAAAACTCTGTAAAGGCCGTGGAACCCTTGCCTCCATCTCAACCAGAGGAGGGTAACGGCTCCAAGAAACAAATGGAGGACTGGTGTCAGAAGCTGCATGTGGGCACCGACTCCACTCCCTCATACCAAAAACAGGGAGTCTACCGGGTGGTGCAGGAGTACGAAAGAGTCTTTAGCAAACACCCGCTAGACTTTGGGCAAGTAAAGGGGGTAGAACACATCCCCACGGGAGACCATCCACCCATAAAGGAAAGATACCGACCTGTACCCCCTGCACACTATCAGAATGCCAAGGGAATGTTGCGAGAAATGAAGGAGGCTGGGGTAATCAGGGACAGCTGTAGCCCCTGAGCAGCTCCACTAGTTCTTGTGAAAAAGAAAGATGGCACCATGAGAATGTGTGTAAACTACAGAAAGGTCAACCGTATCACACACAAAGATGCGTACCCGTTACCTAGGATAGAGGAATCTTTAGCTGCATTAAAGTCTGCTAACTTCTTCTCCAGTTTGGATCTTACTAGCGGGTACTGGCAGGTTCCTGTAGCAGAGGCAGACAAGGAGAAGACCGCGTTCACCACCCCGATGGGTCTCAGCGAATCCAACTGTATGCCGTTCGGGCTCTGCAACGCACCAGGAACCTTCCAGCGGTTGATGGAGTGCTGTCTGGGGCACAGGAATTTCGAGACGGTCCTGCTATACCTGGACAATGTCATCGTGTATTCCAAAACATATGAGGACCATCTGAAACACCTGGCAGAGGTGTTTGACGCCCTGGCAGGCTACGGCCTAAAGGTGAAACCTTCCAAGTGTCATCTACTGAAACCAAAGGTACAGTACCTGGGACACGTGGTGAGTGCCGACGAAGTAGCTCCAGACCCTGATAAGATCACCGTGATTAAGGACTGGCCAAGACCCTCCAGCATAAAGGAAGTGCGGCAGTTCCTCGGGTTGGTAGGCTACTACCGAAGATTCATCCAGGGGTTCGCCAAAATGGCAGCCCCTATGCAAAACCTCCTGTTGGGTCAGTCAAAGACCAAGAATCAGAAGCCGCCCTTCAGGTGGGACAAGCTGGAAGAGGAGTCTTTCCGCCAGCTGAAGATGGCCCTCACGGGGGATGAGGTCCTGGCTTACCCTGATTACGGCCAGCCTTTCATCCTCCACACAGACGCCAGTAACGTGGGGCTAGGAGCCGTACTATCCCAGATCCAGCAGGGCAGAGAGCGGGTAATTGCTTACGCCAGCCGAAAACTACGGCCCACAGAGAGAAACCCTGAGAATTATAGCTCCTTCAAGCTAGAGTTCCTGGCAGTGGTGTGGGCAGCGACGGAACGTTTCAAACATTACCTTGCCTCTGCCAAGTTCACTGTGTACACGGACAACAACCCGTTGACACACCTGGACACTGCAAAACTCGGTGCCTTGGAGCAAAGATGGATGGCCCGGCTGACCAACTATGAGTTTACCATCAAATACCGGGCGGGACGCACAAATACCAACGCAGACGCCCTGTCCAGGATGCCGAACTTGCCGGACAGAAGGGAAGATCCAGAAGAACTGGAAGAGATTGAACTCCCTGCGTTCCACCGTCATGGGATTACCCAGTATTCCCACTGTGTAAGGGACAAGCACTCTGCCACGTTCAATCCCTTACCCCACTACAGCTGGGCGGAGACGCAAGACAGTGACCCAGCCGTCCGCCTGGTAAAAGAGATGCTGACACAGGCTGATGCCCGCCTTGACCCAGACGTTCCGGAAGAGACCAAACAGCTATGGAAGGAAAAGAGTAAACTGTTTCTCTACAAGGGAAAGCTGTGCCGGAGAATTGTCAACTCCCGGACACATGAGCTGACCTGGCAGGTAGTGGTCCCGAGACGAGACGCGGCAATGGTCCTGGAGGCATACCACGACGGAGCAGAGCACTTTGGATGGAAGAAGTTGGAGTTCCTGTTGCGTGAACGGTTCTTCTGGGTAGGCATGAGAGGGGCCATTGAGAGATGGTGCAGAGACTGCGGCCCGTGCAACCTGAGAAGAAAGGACCGTGCCAGCCAGAGGACTCCCCTGCAGCCCATCATCACCAAGCAGCCACTAGAACAGGTAGCCGTGGACCATGTGAAGCTGGCTCCGAGTAGGTCCAGGTACGTCTACGCCCTCACCATCGTAGACCACTACTCCCGGTTCCTGGTGGTGGTCCCTGTCAAGGACTTAACAGCTCAGACAGCAGCTAGAGCCTTCCAGCAGCACTTCTGCCGTCCACACGGGTATCCGGAGCAAGTGTTGACTGACCAAGGTCCAGCCTTCGAAGACGAGGTCTTCCAGTTCTGCAACCTGTATGGCTGCAAGAAGATAAGGACAACGCCCTATCACCCCCAAACCAACGGATTGTGCGAGAAGATGAACCAGGTGGTGATAGACTTGCTGAAAACGTTGCCCCTGGAAGAGCGCAGTCTGTGGCCTGAAAAACTGCCTGATCTTGTGGACTTGTTTAACCAGATCCCAGTAAATTCCACCAACTGCACCCCGGCTTACCTAATGAGAGCAAAACCTGGTAAGCTGCCTATTGACCTGGATATGGGAGTCCTGACACCCGAGGATACCTCGCCAGAGGCAGCCTGGGATACAGAACCGCAGCAGCAGTACCGGAAAGTGCAGGAGAGTGTTGAGAGAAGTCTGTCTCAAGCAAGAGAAAGGCAAAAGAGGACTTACAACCAGCATGCTCCCGCTGTTCCCCTGACACCTGGAGAGCAGGTCTTGAAGAGGAAGAGGCGGCTCCATAAGTTGGATGACCAGTGGGAGAAAGACCCGTACACAGTACTGCCCTCAAGTCATGAAAATCCGAAAGTATGCATTATCAGTAAAGATGGAGGAGAGACCACAGCCACTGTCTCCAGAGACCACTTGAAGAAGTGTCCCGAGCAGCTGCAAAGCACTGATGAAGACCAAGATAGCCCTCAACCCGCAGAGGAAAGGGAAGAAATGGTCAGTACAGTACTCGGAGAATTTCCCTGGTCCTGGACACAAATTAACAACGCTATTGTGGTACCCGTCCTTACCTTTCTCCAGCCAGCCACTCAAGGGCCTACGGAAGAGCAAGTAGTGTTGGAAGAGCAACCGGCCCCGGAGGCAGAAGATTCCATACCAGCAGCCCAGGAGAATCAACCCTCTGCTAGTAGTGAGCCTGCCGTACCCGTGGTAAGCCAAAGAGTACGCAGAAAGCTTCCCAACCTACCCGTAACATCTCCAAACACCTGTAGTGCAGACACTAGTGAGCCCACTACACAAGGGGTGGAAACAGGGGACCCAGAAAAAACACCACCAGACAGTGTGTTACGTAGGTCCACCAGGAGCACTAGAGGTCAGATGCCCGCTCGTTGGAGAATCTAAAAAAATGATATATACCTGTATATTGCAAACGTTGAATTGTTTTATGTTTGTGGCATGAATAATAATTATGTTTCTCAAGTTACCCAACAGGGTTCATGGACTGACAGGTTATGGACAATGAATAACCGGAACTGTACCTTGTAAATAGTGCCAGACCACAGAAGAAAAAAAAACCCGTGGAGGTGGCTGAAGACGTGGTCCAACGCTGGATCATCGATACCCTGTAGCCACCCCAGGGCCTACGTGGAGGGTTTGGGACGGGTCCCTCAAAATGCATCTTGGGTGACATGGACACCTGGTTACGGAAGCGCCGTGACCTATAAAGACTAAACTTCTTGTATATATGTTGTGTTATTGCTTATACCCTGTTATGTATGTTTTCATAAAATATGTTTAGTCCCGGAGTACTAAAATTCACTAGGGGGGAATGTGGCACCCCAGGGGTCTGGTTGCCACAGTGGTAGAAATACCATGTCTGAGAGCGAGCATGGGTTTTCCTGGTCAGGAGCACATTTGCATGCAACGCCTCCTGCCCCAGTCCAGGGAGGGGAGGAACCTGCCCTTTTTAAACTGGATCTGGGGCGGGGTTGGAGAGTCGAGTTCCAGAGGAAGGGACAGAGCAGCAGCAAGGAGCTCTGTAGGAGCCAGGAGCTGAAGGCCAGGGATTGGAGCTGATAGAGCTCATCCTGGCAGAAGACGCAGAGAACCGGACACCGGAGTCCGAGGCTGTGAGGATATCCACATCCAGCAGCTGAAACCACCTGGCAGGGGATTTCAGGTCCTCTGGCCATAGAAAGCCCGGAGGCTCAGTCACACGCAAGGGACCGGCACCGCCATCGAGGAGCGGAAGGTACCAAAGGCCCCAAGTCACCAGCCATAAGGGTGAGCACCACACGGTACACTCAGGGACGTGGGCTACTACACGACTACAGCAAGGTAGCCAGGAAGAGTGCAATCAGACGGGAAGGCCTACACCTCCACCTGGCCAGGGGGGGGCTCTTGTTCGCTCACAGACTGACCAGGCCTCTAATGTTAGCCAGTACTCCCGGCAGGGCCTTCTCCATTACCAACAGTAAAGACCCTGAACTGCACTGCACGGACTCTGAGTCATTTCTGCTGCGCCCATGCACCACAACCCTCACCATCTACACATGCTGCCCTGAGGCTATACTCCTCCCGTGGGGAGTTATACAACCCTCTGCTTCGCACCCAACATCAGCCTCAGCGGCCTGCCCTGCAGCGGCAGCTCTCAGTGACCGCAATCCACGGGTGGCGTAGTCGGACATTTAAAGATTAAAAACCAAATAAACAGATCCGCCACTGGTTTGACCACCCTGAGCCACGGGACCGGGTCGCCGCCACGGAGACTACAAACCCCCAGCATTACACAGAGACCTGGCTCCGGGTATTCCCCCACACACGGCCCAGGGGGCGCGTCAGAAGCATTCGCTCATACTATAGACTCTCTCATCTCTCGGCATCACAGACTTGGCCCTATCTTGGATCTCAAACCTAACAGACCGGACATTCAGTGTCTCCCACTCACACACCACCTCCTCATCTCACCCCCTATCTGTCGGTGTCCCCCAAGGTTCAGTTCTAGGACCCCTGCTCTTCTCCATCTGCACCTTCAGCCTGGGACAGCTCATGGTCTCACGGCTTTCAGTATCACCTCTATGCTGATGACACACAGATCTACCTCTCTGGACCTGATATCACCTCCTTACTAACCAGAATCTCACAATGTCTGTCCGCTATTTCATCTTTCTTCTCTGCTAGATTCCTTAAACTTAATATAGATAAAACTGAATTCATCATCTTTCCACCGTCTCACTCAACCCCCCATCGGACCTATCTATCAAAGTCAATGGCCGTCCACTCTCCTCAGTTCCCCCAAGCTCGCTGCCTCGGGGTAACCCTGGACTCTGAACTCTCCTTCAAACCTTACATCCAAGCCCTTTCCACTTCCTGCGGATATCAATTCAAAAATATTTCCTGGATCCGCACATTCCTCAACCATGAATCTACAAAAACACTAGTGCATGCCCTCATCATCTCCCGCCTCGACTATTGCTACCTCCTGCTCTGTGGCCTCCCCTCTAACACTCTTGTACCCCTGCAATCCATCTTTTCTACCCCAACACATCAGACTCTCGCCTACCGTGGAAACCTTCAAAAAGAACCTGAAGATCTACCTCTTCCGACAAGCCGACAACCTGCAGTAACCCTCGCAGCTGTTCTCTCACCTACTGTATTCTCACCCTCCTTCTAGATTGTGAGCCCTCGCGGGCAGGGTCTTCTCTTCTCCTTTACCAGTCGGTGACTTGTTTTTGTTCAATCTATTGTACTTTTGTTAAGTATACCCCTTTTTCACATGTAAAGAGCCATGGAATTAATGGCGCTACGATAATAAATAATAATAATCATAATAATACAGCCCCTGTTTACAAGAATCGAACTACTATAATACTGCTCCTATGTACAAGAACATAACTACTATAATACTGCCCCTATGTACAAGAATATAACTACTATAATACTGCTCCTATGTACAAGAATATAACTACTATAATACTGCTCCTCTGTACATGAACATAACTACTATAATACTTCCCCTATGTACAAGAATATAACTATTATAATACTGCTTATATGTACAAGAATATAACTACTATAATACTGCCCCCTATGTACAAGAATATAACTACTAGAATACTGCTCCTATGTACAAGAATATAACTACTATAATACTGCTCCTATGTACAAGAATATAACTACAATAATACTGCCCCTATATACAAGAATATCACTACTATAATATTGCCCCTTTGTACAAGAATATAACTACTATAATACTGCCCATATGTACAAGAATATAACTAATATAATACTGCCCTCTATGTACAAGAATATAACTACTATAATACTGCTCCTCTGTACATGAACATAACTACTATAATACTTCCCCTATGTACAAGAATATAACTATTATAATACTGCTTATATGTACAAGAATATAACTACTATAATACTGCCCCCTATGTACAAGAATATAACTACTAGAATACTGCTCCTATGTACAAGAATATAACTACTATAATACTGCTCCTATGTACAAGAATATAACTACAATAATACTGCCCCTATATACAAGAATATCACTACTATAATATTGCCCCTTTGTACAAGAATATAACTACTATAATACTGCCCATATGTACAAGAATATAACTAATATAATACTGCCCTCTATGTACAAGAATATAACTACTATAATACTGCCCCTATGTACAAGAATATAACTACTATAATACTGCTCCCTATGTACAAGAATATAATACTGCCCCTATGTATAAGACTATAACTACAGGGTGGACCATTCATATGGATACATCTAAATTGAATGGGAATGGTTGGTGATATCAACTTAGTGTTTGTGGCACATTAGTATATGGGAGGGGGAAAACATTTCCAGATGGGTGGGGATCATGGCGGCCATTTTGAAGTCAGCCATTTTGGGTCCAAGTTTCTTTTTTTTCAGTGGGAAGAGGGTCATGTGACCTATCAAACGTATTGAGAATTTCATAAGAAAAACAATGGTGTGCTTGGTTTTAACGTAACTTTCATTCTTTCATGAGTTTTTTACAAGTTTATGACCACTTATAAAATTTGTTCAAAGTGCTGCCCATTGTGTTGGATTGTCAATGCAACCCTCTTCTCCCACTTTTGACACACTGATTTTCCCCCTCCCATATACTAATGTGCCACAAACAGGAAGTTGATATCACCAACCATTCCCATTTAATTTAGGTGTTTCCATATAAATGGCCCACCCTGCACTATAATACTGCTCCTATGTGCAAGAATATAACTACTATAATACTGCCCGCTATGTACAAGAATATAACTACTATAATACTGCTCATATGTACAAGAATATAACTACTATAATACTGCCCATGTACAAGAATATAACTACTGTAATACTGCCCCATGGACAAGACTATAACTACTGTAACATTGCTCCTATGTACAAGAGTAGAACTACTATAATACTGCCCCCTATGTACAAGAATATAAGTACTATAATATTGCTCCCTATGTACAAGACTATAATTACTATAATACTTCCCCCTATGTACAAGAATATAACTACTATAATACTGCTCCAATGTGCAAGAATATAACTACTATAATACTGCCCCCTATGTACAAGAATATAACTACTATAATACTGCCCCCTATGTACAAGAATATAACAACTATAATACTGCCCCTATGTACAAGAATATAACTACTATAATACTGCCCCTATGTACAGGAATATAACTACTATAATACTGCTCCTATGTACAAGAATATAACTACTATAATACTGCTCCCTATGTACAAGACTATAACTACCATAATACTTCCCCCTATGTACAAGAATATAACTACTATAATACTGCCCCCTATGTACAAGAATATAACTACTATAATACTGCTCATATGTACAAGAATATAACTACTATAATACTGCTCCCTATGTACAAGACTATAACTACTATAATACTACTCCCTATGTACAAGACTATAACTACCATAATACTTCCCCCTATGTACTAGAATATAACTACTATAATACTGCCCCCTATGTACAAGAATATAACTACTATAATACTGCCCTCTATGTACAAGAATATAACTACTATAATACTGCTCCCTATGTACAAGACTATAACTACTATAATACTGCTCCCTATGTACAAGACTATAACTACCATAATACTTCCCCCTATGTACAAGAATATAACTACTATAATACTGCCCCCTATGTACAAGAATATAGCTAATATAATACTGCTCCCTATGTAGAAAAAAAATTACTATAATATTGCCTTGTTTAGAAGCTAATCATACAAACCTAACAATTAAGGACGATGTGGGATAAGGCACTTTTCAAGTTATCTGAAATTTCTGACATTCCCTTTGTCGATGTACAAGCTGTAAATTTATTTGACTCCATAGACTGACCCTAGAAGAAGGACCGGTGTGACAGTAGGGACCTTATGAATCTCTGTGACGTTAGACAAGTCATTAGGACCTCATCCAATATTTAAGTCATAACTTGGTTGAGAAAGACTTTTGAAGCCCCACGTACAAACCCTGCCTGCTGCAAACATATGTCACCTCCTGCCATGCTGAGCCTACCATATTATCTTAATGCTTGTGATCCAGTAGGAGCGCTCAGGTCTGGAGACATCTGTGTAGAGATGTCAGGGTGCTGGATGTACACTGGATGTTGTGTTATTTTTTCCTAGCCGTGTGACACTACACGACTTGAATGAAAGAGACAGCTGCAGCCTCGGTGTGTGTTAGCATGGCGCCCAAGTGCCCTTTCATTGAATGCCAAGTGCGTGGTTTCCACCAGACCTTGACCCATTTGCAGCGACTGTTCCTCATGGTTTAACACAGACCCTCTGTGCCAACAGCTGTTGAGAAGCCCCTCGTAAGGCTCAGTCTCCAGTACAGAAAAGAGAGCCACTGTCCTGTGCCTGCCTGGCGATACGTGACCATCTAAGGATATTTTACTGCTTGTGCTGATCAGAATTTGGGATAAAGTTACCGGCAGGTTGGTTTTTGTTGTGGCTGGCATTCAATAGAGCTTTATATGGTGCTTCGAGTAGGAGATGCTATTCGAGACAGGACACACCACCGTAATGCAAAACTATGGAGTAGATGTCAGGAAACCACCAGCTTCGCTCCATCCTAGAACAGCGACATTGTTAAATCGAGTCTACGATTAGGTCAACTGGACCACCAAGCTTATTGTTAATGGTACCACCATGTCAAGTTCTGAAGATGGATAAGGGTGTTGCATTCTATGTTTTTTTTTTTTTTAAATGTAGTATTTGGGGGTATTTCAATGAGTTTTACTTTGGTGGCAATACACTCCAAGTCCCCATGCCTTGAAACTATGCAGATGTCAGAAAACAAAAACCATCAGCACCCCTAGATTCTCAAAGAGCAATCTTGTTGAATAAAAGCTACTATGAGGTCCACTTGACCACAAAGGTCATTGTGCTATCAAGTTAAGTTCTAAAGATGGACAATGTGGCAGATTTTATGGATTTTCTATAAACAAGACCCTTATCAATATGTCGTGCTTCAGGGGCAATATAAACAAAGTCGCCCTGCATGAAAATTTTTAGTAGATGTCGGAAAAAACACCAGTTCCAATCAATCCTAGAAGAGCGATCTTGCTCTGTTGAGTCTACTATGAGGTCAAATTGACCACCATGCTCATCAGTGATTGTGCTACCAAGTTCTGATGATGGGTAATTAAGGCAGGTTTAATCGTTTTCAATAAGAAAAATATTTTTTTAGGGGGTGAATCAAAGGGTTGTGCTTCGGTGGTAATAGAATCCAGACCCCCATGCCTTGAAATAATGGAGTTGATGTTCAGAAACTACAATCTCCACTCACTCCTAGAAGAGCTCCTGTTGCTTTACTTTTACTATGAGATCACCCTGACCACCAAGCTCTTCCTTGATGGTGCCACCAAACCCAGTTCTAAAGATGGACAATTGTGACAAATTCCAAGCTTTTTCCATAAACAAGCCCTTTGGGGCTCCATCAATAGATTCTGCTTGGGTGGTAATAAGAACCAAACCTTCTTACCTTAAGGACAGGCCAACAACCTTACTTACCATGTAGTAAGATAGGACCACCAAAGTAGACAGTGAAGGGTGAAGTGAAATAATCCCATGGATCATATGTGGTAGATCATTACATAATAGGGTATGGCTATGGATATTAGTTTTTGGGGTCTTGATATGGCTGTAGAATTAAATACTTCAAGGTTGACCTCATGCCTTAACACTTGTGGCTGGCAAAAGAGCCTCAAAGGAGAAGGATCTAATCTCTTGACCGATTCTCACCAGGTTCTACTGGCATCTTGGCTGCTCATCACCCCAGGTCATGGTCTTTGGCTTACCCTACTGGTATTGCTTAGGCTTTTAAAAGTGGAGCCATCGGAAATACCATAAAGCTAAACTAGCCAAGGTGGAACCAGACATACTGTGTTGGGTGGCGAGAGGGACCAAACCAAACACCACACTTAGGCTCCTTCACACCATTCTGTGCGATGCTTCTGACTGATCCAGCCATAAAAGAATATTTTTATTGACTGGTCTTTTTTACCACGAGTTGTCTTTTAGGAGTTTTTCAAGGGGTCTAAATTAAAGGAATTATGCCAAGTGACAGATTCCCTTTAAGGGAGGCTTTCTGTGTGGATCCACTTGTAAGTGATATCCTCTTCTTTGTGTGTTTGTTGAGAACTCTCCAGCTACTTGTTCTCCCTGCTACAAAGCTGTGCGCTCGCTCCTTTCTGAGGCTCTCTCAGCCAAATATTACACGCATGTGGTTCTCGAGCCAGAACAGATGGCGTGTAAACACCCCCCAGCCAGCTCTCCGTGTCCACACGCACTTAGACTGATCCTCGCATTCACCTCTAAAATCAGCTCCAGGTCTCCTGCCTCATCCCAACATTCCGTAAAACTTTGCTCCTCTCACTTCTAAGGCAACAGACGGCCAGGAAGGACAAAAATATTTTCTTCCTCACGACCTTGTTCATCTTCTTGTCTCTGTGACAGGCCAGCTAATTACCCCATCTGGACTGCTAATTAATTCACAGACTGAAGCTGGTACTGTGCGGAGGGTTATGTGCTGTGCAGGGTGGTGGAATCACAGCAAATATTATACAGTTAAAGGGAAATACGGCACAAAGTGCTAAGGTTTTTGTCTCCCCTACCACCACCAACACCATAACTAGCTCCACTAAAACCATCACTATCTCCACCAACACCGCCAACACCATCACTATCTCCACCACAGCCAACACAATTACTATGACCAACACAGTCCCTATCTACACCAACATTATCACTGCCAACAGCATCACTGTCTCCACCAAAACCATCAGTATTTCGACCAACTCCATTACCATCTCCACCAACCACCATCAGTATCTCCATGAAGGTCAACACCATCACTATCTCCACCATCGCCAACACCATTACTATCTCCACCAATACCATCACCAAATCTACCGGCACCACCATCAATGTCTCCACCACTGAAATCACTAACGCCATCATCACCACTAACTATAACAATCTCTACCCTGTCAATGCCATCATCACTGCTAATACTACCAAAAAAACACACTACTTAAATCACTATCACCAACACTATCCACACAACTAAGACTACCATTATCAGCACCAGTATCACAAGACCAACCCCACCAATGCCATCATCATAATCATTACTTTCATCATTACAACCATTCCCATTGCCCCTTACGATCATCACCACTATAACCTGCCTCATCCCCACTACCATCACAACTCTCCCTCCATCATCATCCTCACAACACCCTCATTTCTACCATCACCTTCCCCAGTATTACCACCAGTCACCACCAATACCATCAGTCCTACAACTACAATCTCTACTGCCACCATCCCCAACAATTACATCACCACCATCTTCTACCGCCATAAACATTATCCTGAACACCACCATGACGGTTTTATGCAGGCCCTGTATATATTATCTAGACATTATGTGTCTGCCAGCACAATTTATAGGGGTCAATCTAGGCAGTTTGCCAGTCGTTTTGGAGGTGTGGCCTGTTCTTACTGGGGTTGTTATCATGTGTCCATCTTCTCAGATCTCATCAAGCAGTATGAGTTCATTAAACCACCATCTATTCGAAGGCTCGCAGGGCAGTATATCACTGTCAATACTGGGCAGCCATGCTGACTTTCCGCCAAGTATCTTCTCTATGGTGCAGGGCTTGGCAGTCCCTTAATCTGATCTCATTTTGCAATAATGAAATAAGTAAAACTGTGTCTCCAGCTGAAAAGTTCACATTTTACTTTAGAGAATGTTGCACTATAGCGGCACAGAGTATTTCAGGAGATGAGAGTGCTTCTCCTGTGGGAAGCAGGGATCTGTCTACTCCTGATTTTACCAAAACAGTATTAGAAGGGATGAAAGAAGGAGAATGGAGGCAAGTGTGTGTAGTCAGGTCCAAGTTCAAAGTCCCCATCAGCAGCACAGAGTATTTCAGCAGAGGAGAGTGCTAGAATAAATCTGGGGAGGGGTGAGCATAGACTTGTCTAGTCTTATGGCTATATAGTAAGGGTAGGGCTCACATGACAATCATTAAGAGTGGAAGCATCAGGCCACACAGCAGCACAAAGTATTTCAGCAGAAGACCGCACTGGGTCTACTTACTCATATCATAATACCAGGAGCAATTTTGTGACGGATTCACAGTGTATTGTTTCATTAGTGCAAACGATCAACTCCTTAAATTCTTGCAAAACGCGACACTAAATGAAACTGTCAAAGGATTGCAGAAATGAGGCATAAGGTCACCGCTAATGAAGGAGGCGCGAGGACGTGACGGCTCCCAGTGATTAGTGGCCTCACCTCCATGTCTGCTCTCAAGATGGTAGTGAAGGAAAGATTTCATTAACGAAGACGCTGAGCAACAGAGCATTCGGAGGGCTACCCACGCCAAAGTCTGCATCAGGTGCTGTTGGGGGGTTGATTGCAGTGGTGGCGGCTCTCCACAGGGGTCCTCACTGCAAGAGAGTCCATCCTGTCTTCTAGGAACTTACTCTGTGAGTTAACCCTTCCAGCTCCAGATCACAGACTAACAGAATAGTGAGTGCAGCTCTGGAGTACAATACAGGATGTAACTCAGGATCAGTAATGTAATGTATGCACACAGTGACTACACCAGCAGAATAGTGAGTGCAGCTCTGGAGTATAATACAGGATATAACTCAGGATCAGTACAGGATCAGTAATGTAATGTATGTACACAGTGACTGCACCAGCAGAATAGTGAGTGCAGCTCTGGAGTATAATACAGGATGTAACTCAGGATCAGTACAGGATCAGTAATGTAATGTATGTACACAGTGACTGCACCAGCAGAATAGTGAGTGCAGCTCTGGAGTATAATACAGGATGTAACTCAGGATCAGTAATGTAATGTATGTACACAGTGACTGCACCAGCAGAATAGTGAGTGCAGCTCTGGAGTATAATACAGGATGTAACTCGGGACCAGTAATGTAATGTATGTACACAGTGACAGCACAAGCAGAATAGTGAGTGCAGCTCTGGAGTATAATACAGGATGTAACTCAGGATCAGTACAGGATCAGTAAAGTAATGTATGTACACAGTGACTGCACCAGCAGAATAGTGAGTGCAGCTCTGGAGTATAATACAGGATGTAACTCAGGATCAGTACAGGATCAGTAAAGTAATGTATGTACACAGTGACTCCACCAGCAGCATACTGGGTGCAGCTCTGATCAGCTGCTAGTCAGTGTGGTGATTGCGGGTGTGGTGGCTGCAGATCCTGCTGTGAGCTCCTGATCTCTGAGAAACCAACACCTCTCCACCTGGGGACCTGCTCTCTCTCTTTCCCAGAGAGAGAGCGGGTTTCTGGGATGAGTGAAGGAGCCAAGTCCCAGGCTTCTGCTTCCCGAACCAGGCCGGCGGGGGGCAGAAGAAACCAGCAACCGGCCTGCACATCAGAGGACTCGGGGGTGAGACGCTGCACCAGGAGTCGCAGCAATGTGGCTCCTACTCCCCCCGGGATTGTGGAGACCCCTAGAAGCCGCAAGGCTTCCAGCATGAAGGAAAAGCCTGACAGCGGCGTGCATGATGGCGCTCCTTCCGGAGGAAAGCTGAGTGCTCATGGAGGTGAGGCCGACCTCCCTGAGGGGGGGTGGGCGCTGCAGGAACCCCGGGAGTCTGTGTCCACCTATGCCTCCCGGGTCATGATCCACCTCCGTGAGTATGAAGATGCCAGTAAGCTCATCAGGAGGCTCCGGGAGGAGCTGCGCTGCACAAGCGCAAAAGCTGCGGGGGCCTCCAAACCAAGGAAGGCCAAGCTCCAGGCTGAAGTAAAGAGGCTGACCAGCGAGATTCACCTGCTGGAAATAAGGAAAGCCACCATCAGAGAGCAGAGTGGTCCATTCAAAGAAAAACTAATAAATGAAGACCGCTTTAGAGAAATGGCTGATACCAGAGAGCAAAGGCAGATGGGGCTGCAGCCTGAGAGCCAGGTGGATGATGAGAGTGATGATAACCAGCAGGAAGCCCCACCTGGCAGCCTGCAAAGTCACCCACAGGCCACGTGCAGCCAGCTCCCTGCAGGACAGGCGACAGTGACATCCGGTCGCAGTTCTGCTGGCTCTGGGGAGGACAGTGACAGCAGCGGCCAGGGAGGGGCGCTAATGGCGGAGATTAAGCTCCTGGAGTCCCCAGTGTGACTCCAAAACTTCCATCTTGGTGACGATCTACTAGAAGAGGCACCTGGGGGCCACAAAAAGGCAAAGAAGACAAAGCCAAAGCTGCAGGAAGCGGTAAGATACGTATATGCCCCACTCCCTGTACCCCCTGAGTCGGCGGCAGGCTCAGCTCGCTGTATAAGCCCCGTTGCCCAGCCCAGCTCGGGTTCTGCTGTGGATCTGGTGCAAAGGCGCGGGGAGATTACAGAGCGCGGTAGTGAGGCGCAGAGCTCCGTCTCTGCTTGTAGTAGCGGGGACGCAGCAGGAGGTGCATCAGCCGAGAGGCTGGACAGTGAGGGCGGCCCGGCGGCGGGCTTTCCGTCAGGCCACGATGCTGTGGTGTGCTCCTCAGTGGGAGGGGGGAGCGGCCTGGTGTCGGGGGCAGCTCCGGTAGCCTCGGCACCTCTGAATGCTGTTGCCGCTGATCACTTAGTTGAGAAGCGGCGGCAGTATGAGGGGGCTGTCAGGGCTGAGCGTTCCGGTCCTCCCACCAAAGTGCTATTTTGTGTTGGCGTCGCTGGTCTGGAAGATCCTGATGCTAAAGATCAGCGGCGCCTAACAGCAGCTAAAGATCAGCGGCACATTATACCGAATGCCAAACAGCGGAAATTACCAATCAATGATGTGGAGGGCACACATAAGACCGGGGGTGAGGTCGCCTCCAGTTCTATGGAGGTGACTGAGCCCCTTGTGCCTGATGTGGAGGTCAAAATGTCACCCACCATTGTTACTGGTCCAGCAGGAATGAATATGGTGGTGGGGGTGAATGAGGCTAATTCATTGTCTAGTGGTGTGGTTGCTGGTTTGGTGGAGGGTGAGATGGAGGTGGGTAATGGTGATGCTGTTGGGGCTGATGTGGTCACTGGTCCGGTTGCCCCCCCGGGGTTGGCAACACCTGTCCAGAGTTATGCCAGTGTCACCTCCGGGGCAAATAGGGCATCCTCCTCGTCTCCGGGCTTTGGGGATGGCATGTTGCAACGGCGCCTTCTGGAGGCTCTAAAGAAGGGGGAGAGATCACTAATGGTAGAGGGTCGAGAGGTTGATCTATCCTTCTGGATAGAGAGGCATGGCCTCGGGGCCTTCCGAGAGCAAAAAGGGGGGGATACAGTGTGGTCCCTCCCAACAGCTGGGCCAGGCAGTGTGCGTAGGAATGTGGTCCGTCTTCGGTGGAGGGGCAGTGATGCATGTCCTCCAAGGTCTAAAGTTGTGGAGCTCCTGCTGAGGATGGGCTTCAAGGCGATTGACATCTACGCCTTGATACATCCCTATTCCACGCCTGAGTTTGATGTCAGCTTTGTTCGGCCGGAGGGTCTTGAGCTCTTCTGGGCGAATTATGAGTTGGCAAAAAATGAGCCCGGCTGGCGAGACTTTGCCGTTCAGGCAGTGTCTCGCCAAAACCAGATCAAGATAGTGACCGTGATGACTCGTAACGAGTCGCTTTCTTGCTATGACATCATGACGTGGCTTGGTAGGTATGGAGAGGTGGTGGAGATGCCAAAGAAAAACCGCGACGAGTTTGGTATCTGGTCAGGGGCCTGGACGTTTATGGTAAAACTTAAGCGTTCAGGTGGTACGGTTGCCCACATTCCATCGTCTGCCTTCCTGGGTAGGGATCGTATCCTGGTCTTCTACCAGGGGCAACCGAAGCTCTGTCACAGGTGCGGCGACCCCACACACTTCAGTGCAAACTGCACTGTGCAGAAATGCGCGTTGTGTGGGGGTGTCGGCCATCTTGCTGCCTCTTGTGTGGAGATTAGGTGCCACCTGTGTGGTGAGTTAGGTCACCCATTCAGCCGTAGTCCTCGCTCCTTCGCTAATGCAGTCGAGACCCCGGTGGGAGAAAGCCGTGAGGCCGATTCTGCTGGGGAGGGGACTAGCAGGGGTGGGGGAGCTGAGGGGCCAGGGAAGAAAAGCAATAAAAAGACGCCTGCCCAGCTGAGGCGTCTAGACAAGCGCAGACAGGAGAGGGAGCGGGTCGAGCCCCAGACTACCGGGCAGGCCCCTGTCCTGGATGCCAGTCTTGCTGCCGAGGCCCCGAGGGATGATGAGTTGGATGAGGAGGTCAGGAGGATCCACAGGGAGGAAACTGCCTCTGCCTCAGAATCCTCCCATTATGAAAGTATGGATGAGGATAATAAGCGGTGGCTAGAGAACAAGCGTAAGCTCGGCACCAAAAAGAAGAAAAAGAAGGGAGATAAAACATCTTCTCCCGCTCTGACCAAGGTACCTAAGGAAGGTAAAACCGACTCTCCTCTGGTTGGTCTTTCTAACCGGTTCCAAGCCCTTGATAACATCTCTTCCTCGGAGGAGGAGGAGGCCGAGGGTGAGGTTCCGGCTTCGGCGGAGCTTACAGGGGGCGCCGAGTCTCCTTCTCCTGGGGATGCAAGGTCCTTGGGGGGAGGGACTGGCCCAGAGTCCGGAGACGAGGACGAGAAAAGAAGGAAAAATGCTGAAATGGACACCTCTATGTCATTAAAGAGGGGGAAGGATTCCTCGTCTGAGGCAGAGGATAAGGGGAGTGGGAAGAGGAAAGCCGTCTAACTTAATCACCAATGATGGCGGTACCCACTCCGTTGACGCTGGCGTCCATTAATGTCGCCAGCATTAAGTCAAATATGGCTAGATTTGCGGCCTTTGATTTTCTCAGCCGGGTTGAAGCTGACATTTTCTTTTTGCAAGAGACCAGGCTGCCAAATATGGCAGAGGTGTTTATAGCTAAGAGGGAGTGGAGACTCGGGCCCTCCTATTGGTCTCTTGCGGCCGAGCCGTATAGCGGAGTGGCGGTCCTTTTTAACGCACCGGTAGAATGCCGACGGGTTATTGAGTTAGAAATGGGGAGGTGCCTGATATTAGATGTCCTCATGAAGGGACAGGAGCTTCGGCTCATTAACATTTATGGTCCCCAATCTAAGTGGGACCGGAAGTGTCTCTTTATGAGGATCAAGCCCTACCTTTTTACGAGTCGGCAGGTCGTCTTTGGAGGGGACTTCAACACTGTCACGAGGCCCCGGGATAGAGGAGGTTCCAGAGACAAGCTGACTTATGATAGCGTCGCCCTTAATAGTATAGCTAGTGAGGCTCGCCTGGTGGATGTCCACATCCGGCACACCGCAGGCCACGAGGGGTTCACCTATCATAGAGGTAACTGTAGGTCCAGCATAGACAGGTTTTATTTAAAGGAGGAAGCCGTCTCTTCAGCAGTATCTGTTGTTGAGGTGGAGTTCTCCGATCACTGTTTGATTTTGTTTTCCCTGAATGTTACAGAGACCCCCCGGATGGGAAGAGGCTTTTGGAGGCTCAATTCGTCTCTCTTGGAAGAAGCGGAGATAAGACAGTCCTTTGAGGATTTTCTTCAGAGCCAGGTACCCTTACTGGATCTTTGTACTAGTAAGTCAGAGTGGTGGGAGATGTTTAAGAAAAGGGTGGCGAGATTCTTCCGCCAGCTCTCGAGCCTCAGGAGCCTGGACAGGTACCGCCTGTATCAGGGCCTGAGGAGGAAACTCGAGCATCTTGTCTCAACTGGAGGTAGCCGCGAGGAGATCTCCAGAGTGAAATCTTTGCTAATGAGGTGTCAGTATGATAGACACGCATCTTTGGTTTTTGAGAAGGATTACGGGAAGTACCGCTCGCCCGACCCTTACAGAAACTGCAAGATGTCAGTGAATAGTAAAGTTGTTACAGGACTGGTTGACACTGCGGGGTCCCTGAAAAGATCCAGATCAGGGATCCTGGAGGTCGTCAGATCCTTCTACTCGCACCTCTTGGGGAAGAGGGATCTGGATTGGGATGAGATGTCGGCTTTTCTGGCTGAAGCTGTCCCCGAACCAGGGGTAGACCCCTCTCTTGGCGTTTTGACAGAGATGATCAGGGAAGAGGAAGTTAAGTTGGCGATTGAAGGGCTTGCCCTGAAGAAATCTCCCGGTCCGGATGGCTTAACATCTGAATTCTATAAGACCTTTAAGGACGCCTTGGTTCCCCTCTTGACTGAGGTATTCAATGAGTGTCTTTCCTCGGGCACTCTGCCAAAGTCAATGAGGAGGTCTGCCCTGATCATCTTGTCAAAGGGTAAGGACCCATCTTGCATTGAGAATTGGCGTCCCATAGCGCTTCTCAAAAAAGACAGGAAGGTTTTGGCAAAGGTGCTGTTTAATCGACTGGTGAAATTTGCACCCCAGCTCCTTTCGGGGGCCCAGCATTGCTCTGTTCCGGGCCGCAGTACAATTAGTGCTGTACTCTGTGTTCGAGAGGCGGTGGAGCAGGGTAGGGCTGGCCACTGGAAGGGGTACATGTTGTCATTGGACCAGGCAAAAGCGTTTGATCGGGTTAATTATGAGTACCTCTGGTCTGTCCTTCTGAGGTATGGCCTGCCGGGGGGGTTTGTTGATTGGCTTAAGCCCTTGTACTCTGGGGCAGAGAGTTTCCCGCATGTGAACGGTTGGATTGGCAGCTCTTTTGAGGTTGGGTGTGGTGTTCGCCAGGGTTGTCCCTTGAGCCCGCTACTGTACGTGTTTGCGATTGACCCACTTCTTAGCAGGGTGGAGCATGGACCGTTGGCTGGGATCGGGATGGACCGGGCAGCACCGGAAGCCACTCTGAGAGTGGTGGCGTATGCCGATGCCGTCACCGTTTTTGTTTCCTCTGATGGGGAGGCAGAATGGCTGATGTCAGAGGTAAATCGCTACTCGGAGGCATCCGGGTCCAAGATCAACCGGGATAAGTGTGAGAGTCTCTGGCTGGGAGGAGGAGATCCTGGTTTTGATCTCCCGGACACCCTTCCAGGACCCAGAGTCTCTGCAAAACTTCTTGGCATCGAATTTGGCCAGGGGGATTACCCCAAACAAAATTGGGACAGCAGGCTAGAGATCGCCACTCAGAAGGTGAACCAATGGAAGGGTTCGTCTTTGACCCTAAGGGAAAGGGTAAACCTGATCAAAACTTACGTGCTCCCTTTGCTGATCTATCTGGGCAGTGTGTGCATCTTGCCGGAGCCTCTCTGGACTCGGGTCTACAGTTTGTTCTTCCAACTGTTATGGGGGAATAGACTGAACCTGGTCAAGAGGGAGGTTACTTACCGTACGAGGAGACTAGGAGGGTTGGGTATGGTCAACCCTGTGGTATTCCTTGTGAATACCTTCATTAAGATCAATATTGCAAACCTCTGGAAAGAGAGGGCTCCTCCGTGGGTATTCTCCTGTAAGGGATGGTTTCAGCCTTTCTTCCAGGAATGGGAGACAGGAGGGCAAGTGAAGGATCTCCGCACACCGCATGGACATCTCCCGGCTTACGCTACCATGGTTCTGAAGGTAATTCGCCGGTGGGGTCTGGGAATGTGGGAGGTCAGGACTCTGCCAAGGAAGCTCCTTGACAAAAGGGTTCTGTTGACCCATTTTCAGAGGCCTCTGGCACTCAGGGATTGCCCAAGTCGGGATCTTGGGGTGGGTCTGCATCTTTTGAATTCTATCAGGATCCCCTCGAAGTTTTGGGACTTGGCTTGGCGCTGCTTCCATGGGAAACTGTGTGTGAGGGACAATCTGAAGTGTAGGAGCTCTGAGGACAGGAACTGTCCTCGGGAGCATTGTGGTACCATACTTGAAAGCATGGACCACTTCCTGCTTCATTGTCCCTTTAACACAGAGGTGTACAACAGGGTGGGCGCCTCCATTGGCTGGCCCGTCTCTCTTATGCGGAATGGGCCCATGGAGCATTCGGGGACCTGGGTGGTCGGGACCGCTGCACCTTATTTCTAGTTAGCGCACTGGTTAGGTATCACACATGGAACGCACGGTGCTTAGTATCGACGCAGCGGAAAATCCTCCCAGTGGACGATGTGTTTAGGACCATACTCGGTGACCTGGTGAAGGTGCGTTCTCTGGAGTATGAGAGACTGGGTACACGGAGGGCCGCTCTCCTCTGGAGGGGCTTTTCTTTTAGTGTGCCCTAGTCTGGTCATCTCCTCTCCTGGTGGTGGGCTGCTGCTGACACCATAGATTTTTGTTTTGTTTTGATCAGTAGACAGTGATGTAGGGCTGCAGGCGCCGAACTTGGGCGTTTTCAGTTGTGGTTATTGTATTGTGTGTTATTCTATTGTTTGTTTCTGTATATATTGTATATATGGGTTTGGGTGGAGGTGTTAGGTTGGGTGGTGGGAAAAGCGGGGAGGTGGGTTCATCTTGTGGGACACTGGTTATTTGGGTGAAAAACTGGCACTGCCTGATCTGTCCTATGGACGTTGGACATGGACTGAGGCATGAGGCGCAGGAGCAGCTCTCAGGTCAGTGCCAGGGAGGGACTGGTGGGCTCGAGTGTGGGGGGTTTTGTTTTGTCTTGTATATATTTGTATAGTTAGTATATATTTATTTATTTTTTAATAAGAATGTATATATTTGTATATAATTTGTCGGTTATTGTTTATTATATTGTTATTATTTGTTTGGTAACCGGACCAGATGTCATGGTGTAAGTAGTTATTATTGTGTATATATGTATAATATGTGTGTGAGGAGAGAGGGAGCGGCTGGACCAGTTTCATTACATTGTTTATTTTCTGGTTATTAATTTTGTTATGTTTCTGTTATTATTATTGTTATGTTTTTCATTTTTATAATAAAAGATCTACAGGATGTAACTCAGGATCAGTAATTTAATGTATGTACACAGTGACTGCACCAGCAGAATAGTGAGTGCAGCTCTGGAGTATAATACAGGATGTAACTCAGGATCAGTACAGGATCAGTAATGTAATGTATGTACACAGTGACTGCACAAGCAGAATAGTGAGTGCAGCTCTGGAGTATAATACAGGATGTAACTCAGGATCAGTAATGTATGTACACAGTGACTGCACCAGCAGGATAGTGAGTGCAGCTCTGGAGTATAATACAGGATGTAACTCAGGATCAGTAATGTAATGTATGTACACAGTGACTGCACCAGCAGAATAGTGAGTGCAGCTCTGGAGTATAATACAGGATGTAACTCAGGATCAGTAATGTAATGTATGTACACAGTGACTGCACCAGAAGAATAGTGAGTGCAGCTCTGGAGTATAATACAGGATGTAACTCAGGATCAGTAATGTAATGTAAGTATACAGTGACTGCACCAGCAGAATAGCGAGTGCAGCTCTGGGGTATAATACAGGATGTAACTCAGGATCAGTACAGGATCAGTAATGTAATGTATGTACACAGTGACTGCACCAGCAGAATAGTGAGTGCAGCTCTGGAGTATAATACAGGAGGTAACTCAGGATCAGTACAGGATCAGTAATGTAATGTATGTACACAGTGACTGCACCAGCAGAATAGTGAGTGCAGCTCTGGAGTATAATACAGGATGTAACTCAGGATCAGTAATGTATGTACACAGTGACTGCACCAGCAGGATAGTGAGTGCAGCTCTGGAGTATAATACAGGATGTAACTCAGGATCAGTAATGTAATGTATGTACACAGTGACTGCACCAGCAGAATAGTGAGTGCAGCTCTGGAGTATAATACAGGATGTAACTCAGGATCAGTAATGTAATGTATGTACACAGTGACTGCACCAGAAGAATAGTGAGTGCAGCTCTGGAGTATAATACAGGATGTAACTCAGGATCAGTAATGTAATGTAAGTATACAGTGACTGCACCAGCAGAATAGTGAGTGCAGCTCTGGGGTATAATACAGGATGTAACTCAGGATCAGTACAGGATCAGTAATGTAATGTATGTACACAGTGACTGCACCAGCAGAATAGTGAGTGCAGCTCTGGAGTATAATACAGGATGTAACTCAGGATCAGTACAGGATCAGTAATGTAATGTAT
The DNA here is from genome assembly GCF_046119375.1 of Phyllobates terribilis. NCBI lineage: Eukaryota > Metazoa > Chordata > Amphibia > Anura > Dendrobatidae > Phyllobates > Phyllobates terribilis. Next base: position 145,191,888 of record NW_027362767.1, read on the forward strand.
GTACACAGTGACTGCACCAGCAGAATAGTGAGTGCATCTCTGGAGTATAATACAGGATGTAACTCAGGATCAGTAATGTAATGTATGTACACAGTAACTGCACCAGCAGAATAGTGAGTGCAGCTCTGGCAGCAGTCACATTTGATGTTGGATGAAGGCAGAAGATCTTATCTGCCTCTGGAGATATTACTGAGCAGCTATCTCTTTGCGCTCTGCAGGGGGTCTCTGCTCCACTTATTTCTCTCTCACCTTTACATTGATTCCCAGAAATTAACTCCTGACCATGATGGGGGTGATAATCCGTTTGTTGGCTGTAGCTGCAGTGAGAGGATGCCGCGTTTCCCATAGACCCTTTTTTGCTGTAACATGAAAAAAAGCAATTTGCTTTGTGGCAGCGCTCTCAGTGTGGTGTATATAAAGCTAGCTATAGCAAGAAGTGGCTTCAAAATTTAACCCGTGCATCATCGGGGCATCAAACTGGGCCAGAGCTGACGTCCTATGGGCCGGTGTGCCGGTCATTGTGGTCAAGGCGGCACATCTTCACGAGGGTCCACCATTACCCCTATCAGAGGAGGATGTAGGGGGGAGATGGCAGATGTGGGCACCACGAGAGTGGGTGATCTTTGACAAGCCCTTTCCGTCTACCTCTTACCGGCCCCACTTGGTGACCTTTATAATCCTCAGATGATCGTCCCCCTTCATCTCCATCTTCCCGGCCGCCCCTGGCACAGCTGGCGGCAGGTGGCAATCTCCCATCGGGCAGCCTTGTCACAGTGATGTATAACGTATAACGTGTCTGTAATTGTCTGCTTATCAATCCAGCTCAGGCCTCACCGGCGGGGGCCTAGGAGGAGCTAGGAGGCCGCGATATGGAGCCATCAGAGGCATCACAACTCCGTAAACTGCTGCTGCAGAACCTCTTGGGTGACAGAGCTGTAGATCAATAACTCTGTGTCTATAAAGAAACTAGAAAACTGCAGCAAAGACTCCTTAGGTCACGCCGTGTCGATAGCCTTTTTTTGCAATTTTTGGCACTGTATGCGTCTACGATGTTCAGCACTGCATGGCGGTATTATTAATGCAGCACTATTTCTGCCCTTTATGATGCTAAGGTTTGCAAGCTGTAGGTTACCTTACTTTTGGTTCTGTTTGGAAATATTACATATTCACTCTATGATGCAATGTGGGCATTGTATAGCATTGTTTCACATGAACTATATGACGGCATTATTCATGGCTTGCATGGCAGAATTACTGACGGAGTGTGTAGAAGTGTTATTTTAGGACTGCGTACCAGAGAACATTAGTTCTGTATTCAATCCATGATGCTATTAGGACATTATATGGTATTATTACTTATGAGCCATTCGGCAGCACTATTTATGGATTGTATGGCAGGATTATGAAGTATCATAAGGCACTATTATTTTTGGGCTATATGGCAAAGTAGATTAGGTCCTGTTTGAAATTATTTCTTCACTCTATGATGATATATCATATTGTACACTATTGTTTCAACTACATGGCAGTATTTTTCATGGCTTATATGGCAGAATTTTTGATTGAGTGTGTGGCACTATAATTTTTGGACTGAATGACATTGGCTCCTGAATGAAATCCACATTGTAGCCTATGAGCTATATGGCAGCACTATTTATACATTGCATGGCAGAATTATTGTTTGTGTGGCACTATTATTTTTTTCGACTGCATGGCAAAGTAAATTATGTCCTGAAAGAAATAATTTTTTATTCCCCCTAGGACCCTATTTGGGTATTGTACGGCTTTATTGCTTGTGAGCTATATGGCAGCACTATAGGTTTTATGGAAGAGTTATTGATGATGTTTGTGACACTTATTTTAGGATTATATCACATTAGGTCCTGCATGAAATGATTAGATTTTCCGTTTATTGCCTTATGTGGGCATTGTGTGGCATTAATACTTGTGAGCTATATGGCAAGACTATTTCTAGATAGTATGGCAGATTTATTGATAGAGTGTGTGGTACTATTATTTTTGGACTGTATGAGTCTGCATTAGGTAATGTATGAAATAATTATCGTATTTCCTTCCTCTATGACGCTATCTGGGCATTGTATGGCATCATTGCTTGTGAGCCATGTGGTAGCACTATAGGTTAAATGGCAGAATTATTGATTATTTTTTAAATATATGGTGGAGTACATTAGATCCAGCATGAAATGATTATTTACACATTGTATAACAAACACCATGTGGGCATTGTACGGTATTACTACTTGTGAGCCATATGGTAGTACTATTACCTGATCCAATGCTTTATATAACTTCCCTTATGAACCATTTTCTTCTCGCTCCTTCCATGGAGTTTCCAGAAGGCATTGAGCAAATCCCAGACCAGTGAGCATAAGAGACGAAGACCCTTCCTGCATTTCTTATTTATCCATTTAAGCCCCCTCCGCCGTCCTCGCCCTCGTCACATTAAAGCCGACCCAGCGCTTCTCTCACAAGGAGGCTAATGAAATTCGAGTCTCTCCGGGATTCTCGCCACTGCCTCGAAATGTACGAAAAAAAGAAAAAGATAAATTAAAAAATAAATAATCTGGAAGAAATTGGACTCTGGCTGCCGGAACGATGTAGGGTAATTATTCCTGAGCTTCGCCGATATCGCCCCGGCTGCAAACGTAGACCGCCGCCACCGCTTGCTATGAGGGGACACATTATCCAAGAAGACAAATGAGAACCAGAACCGGTAAATGGCGCCATTTTTATTCCTCTCCCCCCACCTCAATTAATTTTTTTCCCTATATCCTCCATTTTTTTCGCCTAATGTTTGTGTAATGGCGTGAAGTCGCGGCGGAGATGATAGCGCACATTAGACGCCGTTTACTTGTAACCACCTGCATTTATTCTGCAATCTCTCCCGAGGAAGCGTCGCGGCTCCCGCTGGGAACACTTCGGAGCGTCTGCTTAGTACATGATTCGTAGCGGAGTCATTTGTGTGTTTACAAAACTCGACTGTCATGTTATAAAATAGGGAAGGAGAGACAGGTGAGGTCAAGGCTGGAGAGACAACAGAATTACTCACAGCAGCACAGAGGAATTAAGGAGGCAGTTATTAATACACGGATTCCATGTGAGACTGCAGAGATGGGGAGAGCTGTGAGGAACCGGAGCAGTACCATGGTGTGGGCGAGGGGAATGGACGTTCATACCGTGATAAAAACAGGATGGACCTGCAGCACAGAGTATTTGAGTAAAAGAGTCTGCCGATCTTGTGGCAGGTACCGACTTGTTCATTCATGTAATGAGCGTAGAACAGGAATCCACAGCAGCACAGAGTATTTTAAGAGGAGTGTCACATTGGTGTGGCATTCAGTCAGTGACCTGCCCAATCATTGGGTGATGTTAGTGAGGACAATAAAAAACAGGAAAAAATCCAAGATAGAAGCAAAATGAGCAAACACCCTGCTGTAAGCTAAAGCAATGGTGCATATAAATAACACAGGAGACTTAGTAAACACTGGTTTTTGAAGGGCCAAGAAGGACCGTCCTGATTTGGATCACCTTGGCGCTGGTGTAATGGCTTTAACGCTGTTTTTGATCAAAATCAGTGTTTACTAAGTCCCCTATGTTATTTATATGTACCATTGATTTTACTTACTTACAGCAGGGTATACGTTCATTTTGCTTCTTTCTTAGGTTTTGTCTGTGTAATGGCCAGTGTGAACATGCTCCTATATTTTTCATGGATACTAACTTATACTCCAGTTCATTTTTTTCGGTTAACTGCATGTGACAGTATCAGCGTCATGACGACAGGAATTGAACGGGGGAAGAAAAGGATTTTCCAGCACCGGGACCCCTCCGAGCAGACGGTCGCGGTTCTCTCAGAGCGGAAGGTTGCGATCCCCTCAGAGCGGACGTTCACAGTCATCTCAGAGCGGAAAGTCACGGTTCTCTCAAAGCGGACGGTTGCAGTTCCCTCAGAGCAGACGGTCGCATTTCTCTCAGAGCTGAAGGTCTCATTTCTTTCACAGCGGATGGTCGCGTTTCTCTCCGAGCGGACGGTCGTGGGTCCCTCAGAGCAGAAGGTCGCGGGTCCATCAGAGTGTACAGTTGCGGATCCCTCAGAGCGGACGGTTGCGGGTCCCTCAGACCGGACGGTTGCGGGTCCCTCAGACCGGACGGTTGCGGGTCCCTCAGACCGGACGGTTGCGGGTCCCTCAGACCGGACGGTTGCGGGTCCCTCAGAGCGGACAGTCGCGGTTCTCTCAGAGCGGACGGTCACGTTTCTCTCAGAGCGGACAGTCGAGGTTCTCTCAGAGCGGACAGTCGAGGTTCTCTCAGAGCGGACATCGAGGTTTTCTCAGAGCGGATATCGAGGTTTTCTCAGAGCGGATATCGAGGTTTTCTCAGAGCGGATGTCGAGGTTTTCTCAGAGCGGATGTCGAGGTTTTCTCAGAGCGGATGTCGAGGTTTTCTCAGAGCAGGACGGTCGCGGTTCTCTCAGAGAGGATGTCGAGGGTCTCTCAGAGCGGATGTTGAGGGTCTCTCAGAGCGGACGGTCGCGGTTCTCTCAGGGCGGACGGTCGCGGTTCTCTCAGAGCGGACGGTCGCGGTTCTCTCAGAGCGGACGGTCGCGGTTCTCTCAGAGCGGACGGTCGCGGTTCTCTCAGAGCGGACGGTCGCGGTTCTCTCAGAGCGGACGGTCGAGGTTCTCTCAGAGCGGACGGTCGAGGTTCTCTCAGAGCGGACGATCGAGGTTCTCTCAGAGTGGACGGTCGCGGTTCTCTCAGAGAGGATGGTCACGGTTTTCTCAGAGCGGATGTTGATGGTCTCTCAGAGCGGACGGTCACGGGTCTCTCAGAGCGGACGATCGCGGTTCTCTCACAGAGGATGTTGAGGGTCTCTCAGAGCGGATGTTGAGGGTCTCTCAGAGCGGACGGTCACGGGTCTCTCAGAGCGGACGGTCGCGGTTCTCTCAGAGCGGACGGTCGAGGTTCTCTCAGAGAGGACGGTCGCGGTTCTCTCAGAGCGGACGGTCGCGGTTCTCTCAGAGCGGACGGTCGAGGTTCTCTCAGAGCGGACGATCGAGGTTTTCTCAGAGCGGACGACCGAGGTTCTCTCAGAGCGGACGATCGAGGTTCTCTCAGAGCGGACGATCGAGGTTCTCTCAGAGCGGACGATCAAGGTTCTCTCAGAGCAGGATGGTCACGGTTATCTCAGAGCGGACGGTCGCGGTTCTCTCAGAGCGGATGTTGAGGGTCTCTCAGAGCGGACGGTCACCGGTCTCTCAGAGCGGACGGTATCTGTTCTCTCAGAGAAGATGTTGAGGGTCTCTCAGAGCGGACGGTCGCGGTTCTCTCAGAGCAGGACGGTCGCGGTTCTCTCAGAGCAGGACGGTCGCGGTTCTCTCAGAGCAGGACGGTCGCGGTTCTCTCAGAGCAGGACGGTCGCGGTTCTCTCAGAGCAGGACGGTCGCGGTTCTCTCAGAGCGGACGGTCGAGGTCCTCTCAGAGCAGATGGTTGCGGTTCTCTCACAGCGGATGGTCGCGGTTCTCTTAGAGAGGATGGTCACGGTTTTCTCAGAGCGGACGGTCACGGGTCTCTCAGAGAGGATGTTGAGGGTCTCTCAGAGCGGACGGTCACGGGTCTCTCAGAGCGGACGGTCGCGGTTCTCTCAGAGCGGACGGTCACGGGGCTCTCAGAGCGGACGGTCGCGGTTCTCTCAGAGCGGACGGTCGCGGTTCTCTCAGAGCGGACGGTCGCGGTTCTCTCAGAGCGGACGGTCGAGGTTCTCTCAGAGCAGATGGTTGCAGTTCTCTCACAGCGGACGGTCGCGGTTCTCTTAGAGAGGATGTCGAGGGTCTCTCAGAGCGGATGGTCGCGGTTCTCTCAGAGCAGGACGGTCGCGGTTCTCTCAGAGCGGACGGTCGAGGTCCTCTCAGAGCAGATGGTTGCGTTTCTCTCACAGCGGATGGTCGCGGTTCTCTTAGAGAGGATGGTCACTGTTTTCTCAGAGCGGACGGTCACGGGTCTCTCAGAGCGGACGATCGCGGTTCTCTCAGAGAGGATGTTGAGGGTCTCTCAGAGCGGACGGTCACAGGTCTCTCAGAGCGGACGGTCGCGGTTCTCTCAGAGAGGACGGTCGCGGTTCTCTCAGAGCGGAAGGTCGCGGTTCTCTCAGAGAGGATGGTCACGGTTCTCTCAGAGCGGATGTTGAGAGTCTCTCAGAGCGGACAGTCACGTGTCTCTCAGAGCGGACGGTCGCGGTTCTCTTAGAGAGGATGTCGAGGGTCTCTCAGAGCGGATGGTCGCGGTTCTCTCAGAGCGGAAGGTTGCGGTTCTCTCAGAGCGGACGGTCACGGGTCTCTCAGAGCGGACGGTCACGGGTCCCTCAGAGCGGACGGTCACGGGTCCCTCAGACCAGACAGTTGCGGGTCCCTCAGACCGGACGGTTGCGGGTCCCTCAGAGCGGACAGTCGCGGTTCTCTCAGAGCGGACGGTCACGTTTCTCTCAGAGCGGACAGTCGAGGTTCTCTCAGAGCGGATGTCAAGGTTTTCTCAGAGCGGATGTCGAGGTTTTCTCAGAGCAGGACGGTCGAGGGTCTCTCAGAGAGGATGTCGAGGGTCTCTCAGAGCGGATGTTGAGGGTCTCTCAGAGCGGACGGTCGCGGTTCTCTCAGAGCGGACGGTCGAGGTTCTCTCAGAGCGGACGGTCGCGGTTCTCTCAGAGCGGACGGTCGCGGTTCTCTCAGAGCGGACGGTCGAGGTTCTCTCAGAGCGGACGGTCGAGGTTCTCTCAGAGCGGACGGTCGAGGTTCTCTCAGAGCGGACGGTCGCGGTTCTCTCAGAGCGGACGGTCGAGGTTCTCTCAGAGCAGATGGTTGCAGTTCTCTCACAGCGGACGGTCGCGGTTCTCTCACAGCGGATGGTCGCGGTTCTCTTAGAGAGGATGGTCACGGATTTCTCAGAGCGGACGGTCACGGGTCTCTCAGAGCGGACGATCGCGATTCTCTCAGAGAGGATGTTGAGGGTCTCTCAGAGCGGACGGTCACGGGTCTCTCAGAGCGGACGGTCGCGGTTCTCTCAGAGCGGACGGTCACGGGGCTCTCAGAGCGGACGGTCGCGGTTCTCTCAGAGCGGACGGTCGCGGTTCTCTCAGAGCGGACGGTCGCGGTTCTCTCAGAGCGGACGGTCGAGGTTCTCTCAGAGCAGATGGTTGCAGTTCTCTCACAGCGGACGGTCGCGGTTCTCTTAGAGAGGATGTCGAGGGTCTCTCAGAGCGGATGGTCGCGGTTCTCTCAGAGCAGGACGGTCGCGGTTCTCTCAGAGCGGACGGTCGAGGTCCTCTCAGAGCAGATGGTTGCGTTTCTCTCACAGCGGATGGTCGCGGTTCTCTTAGAGAGGATGGTCACTGTTTTCTCAGAGCGGACGGTCACGGGTCTCTCAGAGCGGACGATCGCGGTTCTCTCAGAGAGGATGTTGAGGGTCTCTCAGAGCGGACGGTCACAGGTCTCTCAGAGCGGACGGTCGCGGTTCTCTCAGAGAGGACGGTCGCGGTTCTCTCAGAGCGGAAGGTCGCGGTTCTCTCAGAGAGGATGGTCACGGTTCTCTCAGAGCGGATGTTGAGAGTCTCTCAGAGCGGACAGTCACGTGTCTCTCAGAGCGGACGGTCGCGGTTCTCTTAGAGAGGATGTCGAGGGTCTCTCAGAGCGGATGGTCGCGGTTCTCTCAGAGCGGAAGGTTGCGGTTCTCTCAGAGCGGACGGTCACGGGTCTCTCAGAGCGGACGGTCATGGGTCCCTCAGAGCGGACGGTCACGGGTCCCTCAGACCAGACAGTTGCGGGTCCCTCAGACCGGACGGTTGCGGGTCCCTCAGAGCGGACAGTCGCGGTTCTCTCAGAGCGGACGGTCACGTTTCTCTCAGAGCGGACAGTCGAGGTTTTCTCAGAGCGGATGTCAAGGTTTTCTCAGAGCGGATGTCGAGGTTTTCTCAGAGCAGGACGGTCGAGGGTCTCTCAGAGAGAATGTCGAGGGTCTCTCAGAGCGGATGTTGAGGGTCTCTCAGAGCGGACGGTCGCGGTTCTCTCAGAGCGGACGGTCGAGGTTCTCTCAGAGCGGACGGTCGCGGTTCTCTCAGAGCGGACGGTCGCGGTTCTCTCAGAGCGGACGGTCGAGGTTCTCTCAGAGCGGACGATCGAGGTTCTCTCAGAGCGGACGATCGAGGTTCTCTCAGAGCGGACGATCGAGGTTCTCTCAGAGCGGACGATCGAGGTTCTCTCAGAGCGGACGATCGAGGTTCTCTCAGAGCAGGATGGTCGCGGTTATCTCAGAGCGGACGGTCGCGGTTCTCTCAGAGCGGATGTTGAGGGTCTCTCAGAGCGGATGTTGAGGGTCTCTCAGAGCGGACGGTCGCGGTTCTCTCAGAGCGGACGGTCGAGGTTCTCTCAGAGAGGACGGTCGCGGTTCTCTCAGAGCGGACGGTCGCGGTTCTCTCAGAGCGGACGGTCGCGGTTCTCTCAGAGCGGACGATCGAGGTTTTCTCAGAGCGGACGATCGAGGTTCTCTCAGAGCGGACGATCGAGGTTCTCTCAGAGCGGACGATCGAGGTTCTCTCAGAGCGGACGATCGAGGTTCTCTCAGAGCGGACGATCGAGATTCTCTCAGAGCGGACGATCAAGGTTCTCTCAGAGCAGGATGGTCACGGTTATCTCAGAGCGGACGGTCGCGGTTCTCTCAGAGCGGATGTTGAGGGTCTCTCAGAGCGGACGGTCACCGGTCTCTCAGAGCGGACGGTATCTGTTCTCTCAGAGAAGATGTTGAGGGTCTCTCAGAGCGGACGGTCGCGGTTCTCTCAGAGCAGGACGGTCGCGGTTCTCTCAGAGCAGGACGGTCGCGGTTCTCTCAGAGCAGGACGGTCGCGGTTCTCTCAGAGCAGGACGGTCGCGGTTCTCTCAGAGCAGGACGGTCGCGGTTCTCTCAGAGCGGACGGTCGAGGTCCTCTCAGAGCAGATGGTTGCGGTTCTCTCACAGCGGATGGTCGCGGTTCTCTTAGAGAGGATGGTCACGGTTTTCTCAGAGCGGACGGTCACGGGTCTCTCAGAGCGGACGATCGCAGTTCTCTCAGAGAGGATGTTGAGGGTCTCTCAGAGCGGACGGTCACGGGTCTCTCAGAGCGGACGGTCGCGGTTCTCTCAGAGCGGACGGTCACGGGTCTCTCAGAGCGGACGGTCGCGGTTCTCTCAGAGCGGACGGTCGCGGTTCTCTCAGAGCGGACGGTCGCGGTTCTCTCAGAGCGGACGGTCGAGGTTCTCTCAGAGCAGATGGTTGCAGTTCTCTCACAGCGGACGGTCGCGGTTCTCTTAGAGAGGATGTCGAGGGTCTCTCAGAGCGGATGGTCGCGGTTCTCTCAGAGCAGGACGGTCGCGGTTCTCTCAGAGCGGACGGTCGAGGTCCTCTCAGAGCAGATGGTTGCGTTTCTCTCACAGCGGATGGTCGCGGTTCTCTTAGAGAGGATGGTCACGGTTTTCTCAGAGCGGACGGTCACGGGTCTCTCAGAGCGGACGATCGCGGTTCTCTCAGAGAGGATGTTGAGGGTCTCTCAGAGCGGACGGTCACGGGTCTCTCAGAGCGGACGGTCGCGGTTCTCTCAGAGCGGACGGTCACGGGTCTCTCAGAGCGGACGGTCGCGGTTCTCTCAGAGCGGACGGTCGCGGTTCTCTCAGAGCGGACGGTCGCGGTTCTCTCAGAGCGGACGGTCGAGGTTCTCTCAGAGCAGATGGTTGCAGTTCTCTCACAGCGGACGGTCGCGGTTCTCTCAGAGAGGATGGTCACGGTTTTCTCAGAGCGGATGTTGAGGGTCTCTCAGAGCGGACGGTCACGGGTCTCTCAGAGCGGACGATCGCGGTTCTCTCAGAGAGGATGTTGAGGGTCTCTCAGAGCGGACGGTCACAGGTCTCTCAGAGCGGACGGTCGCGGTTCTCTCAGAGAGGACGGTCGCGGTTCTCTCAGAGCGGAAGGTCGCGGTTCTCTCAGAGAGGATGGTCACGGTTCTCTCAGAGCGGATGTTGAGAGTCTCTCAGAGCGGACAGTCACGTGTCTCTCAGAGCGGACGGTCGCGGTTCTCTTAGAGAGGATGTCGAGGGTCTCTCAGAGCGGATGGTCGCGGTTCTCTCAGAGCGGAAGGTTGCGGTTCTCTCAGAGCGGACGGTCACGGGTCTCTCAGAGCGGACGGTCACGGGTCCCTCAGAGCGGACGGTCACGGGTCCCTCAGACCAGACAGTTGCGGGTCCCTCAGACCGGACGGTTGCGGGTCCCTCAGAGCGGACAGTCGCGGTTCTCTCAGAGCGGACGGTCACGTTTCTCTCAGAGCGGACAGTCGAGGTTCTCTCAGAGCGGATGTCAAGGTTTTCTCAGAGCGGATGTCGAGGTTTTCTCAGAGCAGGACGGTCGAGGGTCTCTCAGAGAGGATGTCGAGGGTCTCTCAGAGCGGATGTTGAGGGTCTCTCAGAGCGGACGGTCGCGGTTCTCTCAGAGCGGACGGTCGCGGTTCTCTCAGAGCGGACGATCGAGGTTCTCTCAGAGCGGACGATCGAGGTTCTCTCAGAGCGGACGATCGAGGTTCTCTCAGAGCGGACGATCGAGGTTCTCTCAGAGCGGACGATCGAGGTTCTCTCAGAGCGGACGATCGAGGTTCTCTCAGAGCAGGATGGTCGCGGTTATCTCAGAGCGGACGGTCGCGGTTCTCTCAGAGCGGATGTTGAGGGTCTCTCAGAGCGGACGGTCACCGGTCTCTCAGAGCGGACGGTATCTGTTCTCTCAGAGCGGATGTTGAGGGTCTCTCAGAGCGGACGGTCGCGGTTCTCTCAGAGCAGGACGGTCGCGGTTCTCTCAGAGCAGGACGGTCGCGGTTCTCTCAGAGCAGGACGGTTGCGGTTCTCTCAGAGCAGGACGGTCGCGGTTCTCTCAGAGCAGGACGGTCGCGGTTCTCTTAGAGCGGACGGTCGAGGTTCTCTCAGAGCAGATGGTTGCGGTTCTCTCACAGCGGATGGTCGCGGTTCTCTCAGAGCGGACGGTCGAGGTTCTCTCAGAGCAGATGGTTGCAGTTCTCTCACAGCGGACGGTCGCGGTTCTCTCAGAGAGGATGGTCACGGTTTTCTCAGAGCGGATGTTGAGGGTCTCTCAGAGCGGACGGTCACGGGTCTCTCAGAGCGGACGATCGCGGTTCTCTCAGAGAGGATGTTGAGGGTCTCTCAGAGCGGACGGTCACGGGTCTCTCGGAGCGGACGGTCGCGGTTCTCTCAGAGCGGACGGTCACGGGTCTCTCAGAGCGGACGGTCACGGGTCTCTCAGAGCGGACGGTCGCGGTTCTCTCAGAGCGGACGGTCGCGGTTCTCTCAGAGCGGACGGTCGCGGTTCTCTCAGAGCGGACGGTCGAGGTTCTCTCAGAGCAGATGGCTGCAGTTCTCTCACAGCGGACGGTCGCGGTTCTCTCAGAGAGGATGGTCACGGTTTTCTCAGAGCGGATGTTGAGGGTCTCTCAGAGCGGACGGTCACGGGTCTCTCAGAGCGGACGATCGCGGTTCTCTCAGAGAGGATGTTGAGGGTCTCTCAGAGCGGACGGTCGCGGTTTTCTCAGAGCGGACGGTCGCGGTTCTCTCAGAGCAGACGGTCGCGGTTCTCTCAGAGCGGACGGTCGCGGTTCTCTCAGAGCGGAAGGTCGCGGTTCTCTCAGAGCGGAAGGTCGCGGTTCTCTCAGAGAGGATGGTCACGGTTCTCTCAGAGAGGATGGTCACGGTTCTCTCAGAGCGGATGTTGAGAGTCTCTCAGAGCGGACAGTCACGTGTCTCTCAGAGCGGACGGTCGCGGTTGTCTTAGAGAGGATGTCGAGGGTCTCTCAGAGCGGATGGTCTCGGTTCTCTCAGAGCGGAAGGTTGCGGTTCTCTCAGAGCGGACGGTCACGGGTCTCTCAGAGCGGACGGTCACGGGTCCCTCAGAGCGGACGGTCACGGTTCTCTTAGAGAGGATGTCGAGGGTCTCTCAGAGCGGATGGTCGCGGTTCTCTCAGAGCGGAAGGTTGCGGTTCTCTCAGAGCGGACGGTCACGGGTCTCTCAGAGCGGACGGTCACGGGTCTCTCAGAGCGGACGGTCACGGGTCCCTCAGAGCGGACGGTCACGGGTCCCTCAGACCAGACAGTTGCGGGTCCCTCAGACCGGACGGTTGCGGGTCCCTCAGAGCGGACAGTCACGTTTCTCTCAGAGCGGACAGTCGAGGTTTTCTCAGAGCGGATGTCGAGGTTTTCTCAGAGCAGGACGGTCGAGGGTCTCTCAGAGAGGATGTCGAGGGTCTCAGAGCGGATGTTGAGGGTCTCTCAGAGCGGACGGTCGCGGTTCTCTCAGAGCGGATGGTCGAGGTTCTCTCAGAGCGGACGGTCGTGGTTCTCTCAGAGCGGACGGTCGAGGTTCTCTCAGAGCGGACGATCGAGGTTCTCTCAGAGCGGACGATCGAGGTTCTCTCAGAGCGGACGATCGAGGTTCTCTCAGAGCAGATGTTGAGGGTCTCTCAGAGCGGACGGTCACCGGTCTCTCAGAGCGGACAGTATCTGTTCTCTCAGAGCGGATGATGAGGGTCTCTCAGAGCGGACGGTCGCGGTTCTCTCAGAGCAGGACGGTCACGGTTCTCTCAGAGCAGGACGGTCGCGGTTCTCTCAGAGCGGACGGTCGAGGTTCTCTCAGAGCAGATGGTTGCGGTTCTCTCACAGCGGATGGTCGCGGTTCTCTCAGAGCGGACGGTCGAGGTTCTCTCAGAGCAGATGGTTGCGGTTCTCTCACAGCGGACGGTCGCGGTTCTCTCAGAGAGGATGGTCACGGTTTTCTCAGAGCGGATGTTGAGGGTCTCTCAGAGCGGACGGTCACGGGTCTCTCAGAGCGGACGATCGCGGTTCTCTCACAGAGGATGTTGAGGGTCTCTCAGAGCGGACGGTCGCGGTTCTCTCAGAGCGGACGGTCGCGGTTCTCTCAGAGCGGACGGTCGCGGTTCTCTCAGAGCGGACGGTCGCGGTTCTCTCAGAGCAGGACGGTCGCGGTTCTCTCAGAGCAGGACGGTCGCGGTTCTCTCAGAGCAGGACGGTCGCGGTTCTCTCAGAGCGGACGGTCGAGGTTCTCTCAGAGCAGATGGTTGCGGTTCTCTCACAGCGGATGGTCGCGGTTCTCTTAGAGAGGATGGTCACGGTTTTCTCAGAGCGGACAGTCACGGGTCTCTCAGAGCGGACGATCGCGGTTCTCTCAGAGAGGATGTTGAGGGTCTCTCAGAGCGGACGGTCGCGGTTCTCTCAGAGCGGACGGTCGCGGTTCTCTCAGAGCGGACGGTCGCGGTTCTCTCATAGCGGACGGTCGCGGTTCTCTCAGAGCGGACGGTCGAGGTTCTCTCAAAGCAGATGGTTGCAGTTCTCTCACAGCGGACGGTCGCGGTTCTCTCAGAGAGGATGGTCACGGTTTTCTCAGAGCGGATGTTGAGGGTCTCTCAGAGCGGACGGTCACGGGTCTCTCAGAGCGGACGATCGCGGTTCTCTCAGAGAGGATGTTGAGGGTCTCTCAGAGCGGACGGTCACAGGTCTCTCAGAGCGGACGGTCGCGGTTCTCTCAGAGCGGACAGTCGCGGTTCTCTCAGAGCGGACAGTCGCGGTTGTCTCAGAGCGGACAGTCGCGGTTCTCTCAGAGCGGACGGTCGCGGTTCTCTCAGAGAGGATGGTCACGGTTCTCTCAGAGCGGATGTTGAGAGTCTCTCAGAGCGGACAGTCACGTGTCTCTCAGAGCGGACGGTCGCGGTTCTCTTAGAGAGGATGTCGAGGGTCTCTCAGAGCGGATGTTGAGGGTCTCTCAGAGCAGACGGTCGCGGTTCTCTCAGAGCGGACGGTCGAGGTTCTCTCAGAGCGGACGGTCGCGGTTCTCTCATAGCGGACGGTCGCGGTTCTCTCAGAGAGGACGGTCGCGGTTCTCTCAGAGCGGACGGTCGCGGTTCTCTCAGAGCGGATGTTGAGGGTCTCTCAGAGCGGACGGTCGCGGTTCTCTCAGAGCAGGACGGTCGCGGTTCTCTCAGAGCAGGACGGTCGCGGTTCTCTCAGAGCAGGACGGTCGCGGTTCTCTCAGAGCAGGACGGTCGCGGTTCTCTCAGAGCAGGACGGTCGCGGTTCTCTCAGAGCAGGACGGTCGCGGTTCTCTCAGAGCAGGACGGTCGCGGTTCTCTCAGAGCGGACGGTCGCGGTTCTCTCAGAGCAGATGGTTGCGGTTCTCTCACAGCGGATGGTCGCGGTTCTCTCAGAGAGGATGGTCACGGTTTTCTCAGAGCGGACGGTTGAGGGTCTCTCAGAGCGGACGGTCACGGGTCTCTCAGAGCGGACGATCGCGGTTCTCTCAGAGAGGATGTTGAGGATCTCTCAGAGCGGACGGTCACGGGTCTCTCAGAGCGGACTGTCGCGGTTCTCTCAGAGAGGACGGTCGCGGTTCTCTCAGAGCGGACGGTCGCGGTTCTCTCAGAGCGGACGGTCGCGGTTCTCTCAGAGCGGACGGTCGCGGTTCTCTCAGAGCGGACGGTCGCGGTTCTCTCAGAGCGGACGGTCGCGGTTCTCTCAGAGCAGATGGTTGCGGTTCTCTCACAGCGGACGGTCGCGGTTCTCTCAGAGAGGACGGTCACTGTTTTCTCAGAGCGGATGTTGAGGGTCTCTCAGAGCGGACGGTCACGGGTCTCTCAGAGCGGACGATCGCGGTTCTCTCACAGAGGATGTTGAGGGTCTCTCAGAGCGGAGGGACACGGGTCTCTCAGAGCGGACGGTCGCGGTTCTCTTAGAGCGGACGGTCGCGGTTCTCTCAGAGCGGACGGTCGCGGTTCTCTCAGAGCGGAAGGTCGCGGTTCTCTCAGAGCAGGACGGTCGCGGTTCTCTCAGAGAAGGACGGTCGCGGTTCTCTCAGAGCGGACGGTCGCGGTTCTCTCAGAGCAGGACGGTCGCGGTTCTCTCAGAGCAGGACGGTCGCGGTTCTCTCAGAGCGGACGGTCGAGGTTCTCTCAGAGCAGATGGTTGCGGTTCTCTCACAGCGGATGGTCGCGGTTCTCTTAGAGAGGATGGTCACGGTTTTCTCAGAGCGGACAGTCACGGGTCTCTCAGAGCGGACGATCGCGGTTCTCTCAGAGAGGATGTTGAGGGTCTCTCAGAGCGGACGGTCGCGGTTCTCTCAGAGCGGACGGTCGCGGTTCTCTCAGAGCGGACGGTCGCGGTTCTCTCAGAGCGGACGGTCGCGGTTCTCTCAGAGCGGACGGTCGAGGTTCTCTCAGAGCGGACGGTCGAGGTTCTCTCAGAGCGGACGATCGAGGTTCTCTCAGAGCAGGATGGTCGCGGTTCTCTCAGAGAGGACGGTCGCGGTTCTCTCAGAGAGGACGGTCGCGGTTCTCTCAGAGCGGATGTTGAGGGTCTCTCAGAGCGGACG
This sequence comes from Phyllobates terribilis, assembly GCF_046119375.1. Classification (NCBI taxonomy): domain Eukaryota; kingdom Metazoa; phylum Chordata; class Amphibia; order Anura; family Dendrobatidae; genus Phyllobates; species Phyllobates terribilis. The sequence goes on from NW_027362767.1 coordinate 145,207,356, forward strand.
GTCGCGGTTCTCTCAGAGCAGGACGGTCGCGGTTCTCTCAGAGCAGGACGGTCGCGGTTCTCTCAGAGCAGGACGGTCGCGGTTCTCTCAGAGCAGGACGGTCGCGGTTCTCTCAGAGCAGGACGGTCGCGGTTCTCTCAGAGCAGGACGGTCGCGGTTCTCTCAGAGCAGGACGGTCGCGGTTCTCTCAGAGCAGGACGGTCGCGGTTCTCTCAGAGCGGACGGTCGCGGTTCTCTCAGAGCAGATGGTTGCGGTTCTCTCACAGCGGATGGTCGCGGTTCTCTCAGAGAGGATGGTCACGGTTTTCTCAGAGCGGATGTTGAGGGTCTCTCAGAGCGGACGGTCACGGGTCTCTCAGAGCGGACGATCGCGGTTCTCTCAGAGAGGATGTTGAGGGTCTCTCAGAGCGGACGGTTGCGGTTCTCTCAGAGCGGACGGTTGCGGTTCTCTCAGAGCGGACGGTCGCGGTTCTCTCAGAGCGGAAGGTCGCGGTTCTCTCAGAGCGGATGGTCGCGGTTCTCTCAGAGCATGACGGTCGCGGTTCTCTCAGAGCAGGACGGTCGCGGTTCTCTCAGAGCAGGACGGTCGCGGTTCTCTCAGAGCAGGACGGTCGCGGTTCTCTCAGAGCAGGACGGTCGCGGTTCTCTCAGAGCAGAACGGTCGCGGTTCTCTCAGAGCGGACGGTCACGGGTCTCTCAGAGCGGACGGTCACGGGTCTCTCAGAGCGGACGGTCACGGGTCTCTCAGAGCGGACGGTCACGGGTCTCTCAGAGCGGACGGTCACGGGTCTCTCAGAGCGGACGGTCACGGGTCTCTCAGAGCGGACGGTCACGGGTCTCTCAGAGCGGACGGTCACGGGTCTCTCAGAGCGGACGGTCACGGTTCTCTCAGAGCAGGACGGTCACATTTCTCTCAGAGAGGATGTTGAGGGTCTCTCAGAGCGGACGGTTGCGGTTCTCTCAGAGCGGACGGTCACGGGTCTCTCAGAGCGGACGGTCACGGTTCTCTCAGAGCAAGACGGTCGCGTTTCTCTCAGAGAGGATGTTGAGGGTCTCTCAGAGCGGACGGTCACATTACTGAGGACGGTCGCGGTTCTCTCAGAGCGGACGGTCACGGGTCTCTCAGAGCGGACGGTCACGGGTCTCTCAGAGCGGACGGTCGCGGTTCTCTCAGAGCGGACGGTCACGGGTCTCTCAGAGCGGACGGTCACGGGTCTCTCAGAGCGGACGGTCACGGGTCTCTCAGAGCGGACGGTCACGGGTCTCTCAGAGCGGACGGTCACGGGTCTCTCAGAGCGGACGGTCACGGGTCTCTCAGAGCGGACGGTCACGGGTCTCTCAGAGCGGACGGTCACGGGTCTCTCAGAGCGGACGGTCACGGTTCTCTCAGAGCAGGACGGTCACATTTCTCTCAGAGAGGATGTTGAGGGTCTCTCAGAGCGGACGGTTGCGGTTCTCTCAGAGCGGACGGTCACGGGTCTCTCAGAGCGGAAGGTCACGGGTCTCTCAGAGCGGACGGTCACGGGTCTCTCAGAGCGGACGGTCACGGTTCTCTCAGAGCGGACGGTCGCGGTTCTCTCAGAGCGGACGGTCGCGGTTCTCTCAGAGCGGACGGTCGCGGTTCTCTCAGAGCGGACGGTCGCGGTTCTCTCAGAGCGGACGGTTGCGGTTCTCTCAGAGCGGACGGTCACGGGTCTCTCAGAGCGGATGGTCACGGTTCTCTCAGAGCAGGACGGTCGCGTTCCTCTCAGAGAGGATGTTGAGGGTCTCTCAGAGCGGACGGTCACATTGACGGTCACATTACTGAGGACAGATAACATTTATAAAGGGAATCTCATGGGAAATGTGTAGACTGCCTTTAGTGTGAAGAAGTGGAAAACTCCTAACACCAGGTTACCGGCTGCCGGGGTGAGGGGAGGCGGGAACACTCTGCACAGCGCCGCTCACCTGCTGGACGCTCTCTTGCTTCCAGCTGGGCTCTCCTGTCTCTCCTTCTACCTCCGCCGCGCTGAATAGGCTCCGCCCACACTCTCCCGATTGGCCAATTTCTCCTCCTGTCATTGGTTCTCTACGCTGCCCAGCAGGGGAAGCTCCGATTGGTTATCAGCAGGTGGCTGTGGTCACATGATCTATATAGTGCACTGCTCTAGCGGCATAGCGTCTGTCCTACCTGTGACACCGCAGGAGGATCCCAGCCCCAGAGGAGCCCGGAAGACAGAGCAGGCAGTGTCAGGGTGCGTGCCCACTATGCGTTTTTCAAGCGTTTTTGCAGCGGAATTTCCACAGCGAAAACGCTTAAAAAACTCTTGGTAATACGTGCCCCATGGTCCCCAATGATAATCCACATGTGCTGTGCACATGCTGCAGAAATTTCCGCTGCAGATTATCATTGCGGAACAATACACAGCATGTCCATTAATTTTGCAGACATGCAGCGTAATCGCCGCCATTGACTTGCATTGGACCACGTGACATCCGCATCACTGCATCTGTACATGCGGATATCACACGGTTCAATGTGTGGATGGTACCCGGGTCTGGAGAAGAGAAGACTCTCATCCAGACCTGGATACCATAGAACCTGTAAAAAAAAGAATAAAATAAAAAAAAAAGATTATGCTTACCTTCTGAAGTCCTCCCGGTGTTTTCTCCGCTGTGTCCGGTGTCTTGGGCGGCTCGCGCTGTTGTGAAGGACCTGCCATGACCTCATTGACGTCACCGCAGGTCCTTCACACCACCGCGAGCCGCCCAAGACACCGGACGCAGCGGAGAAAACACCGGGAGGACTTCAGAAGGTAAGTATAATCTTTTTCTTTTTTTTTTTTACCATTCTTATTCTTTTTTTTGTAACTAACTTGGTCACACTACTATAAATCCATGCTGTTTGATGGATTTATATAGTGTGACCAAGTTGTCAAGCACTTTTCCAAGTGATGCTAAAATTGCTTGGAAAAGCGCTTGACAGCCCGCATGCAGAAATGCTGCAAAGACGCTTGATAAATGCTTCTACCTGGCGGGAAAAACCCATGTAAAATCCGCATGCGCTTTTCCTGCCAGGGAGATGCAGAAAAAATATGCAGCATTTCTGCATCGTGGGCTCATAGCGTCATAGTGGAAGCAAAGGATACCAAAGGAAATCTAAGCAGTGCAGAGTATTTCAGGCAACCTGGGAACCAGGCGGTTTCATTACATGAAGGACTGGGGATAAAGCTGGCCTGCTCTGCAGCACAGAGTATTTCAGAGCTCCGTGTTACTCTTGGTTACAGTGCGTACTATAAAGCTGTGATGGCCGGCAGGAAATCACCGCACATTGTCAGGATATAATGGGATCATTAGCCTCCATTCATCTATCACCTGAAGTATTGCAAGTAATCAGCCAAACCAGCTCAGACCTGTCAGCAGGAGGACAGGGCGCCACAGCGGGCACTGCCAGGGCATAAAGCCCCCCTGAGTCCGTATGTTGTAGGACCACCTTTCGCTGAAATCACTGCTGGGGTCTGTCTCTCCAGCTTTGCACATCTAGAGGTGACATTTTGCCCCATCTTCTCTGCCCCCTCGCTCAGTGAGATTGAATGGAGTCGTCTGTGATCAGCGATGTTCACGTCTTGTCACAGATTCTCTATGGGATTTCGGTCTGGACTGTGACTGGGCCATTAAGAGACATGAATATTCTCTGATCTAAACCATCCATTGTAGCTCTGGCAGGATGTTTAGGGTCATTGTCCTGCTGGAAGGTGAACCTACGCCCGAGTCTCAAGTGTTTTGCAGTATCTAACAAGTTTTCCTCCATCATTACCCTGTATTTAGCTCTGTCCATCTTTCCATCACCTCTGACTAGCTTCCCTGTCCCTGCTGAAGAAAAGCCTCCCCACAGCATGATGCTGCCACCACCATGTGTGACAGTGGGGATGGTGTTTTCATGTGCAGTGTTAGTTTCCACCACAAACAGCGTTTTGCATTTAGCCAAAAAGGTTATACTATAATGATAATAATCTTTATTTATATGGCGCCAACATATTCCGCAGCGCTTTACAATTCAGAGTACTATGGCCTCATCTGACCAGAGAACCTTCTTCTACATGCTCGCTGTGTCCCCAACATCAGTATATGACCCAGCTGTAACTGAAAAGAATCATTGTACAAAGACCAGGATGATAATTAATGCCATATGGTGACTATATAAGAGATTACTGTGCAGCTATAGATGGTGACTTACAGCTGATGTTCTTTCTGATGCAGTCGTTCACTTTTCCATTTGGCTCAGACCGTCATTACAATTTCTGCAGCTTCAATTCATCTGTAGAGATCACAACAAAGACACGTGTGACTTCTCACATTTCCCGCCCCGTCCCCATCTATCGCCAACCTGCACAACCTCCTCATCCTGCTGATTCCCCAATACTGTGCCTTTTACTGATGTACTCCTTCCTATTAGAGCACCTGCTGTGTGGTACAATAACAGGGCTCCTCTTAGTGTCCCACATAGTAATGCCCTCCACTGTGCTCCTTACATAGTAAAATGCCTCCTTTGTGCCCTCTGTGACGCGCCCCCTGGGCCTGTGCTGCTTCTGCTGCGCAGGGGGATACCCGGAGCCGGATCTGCTGGGGATAGTAGTCCTCGTGGCGGTGACCCGGTCCGTGCCCAGGGTGTCAAACTAAGCGGCGGAGTTTAGTATAAGATGTTATAGTGTTCGACTACGCCACCCGTTGAATGCGGTTATGAAACCGCCGCTGCAGGGCAGACCGCTGAGGCCGGTGGTACGGTTGTGTAGCGTGGATAGTATAACCACCAACGGGAGGGGTATGGCCTCAGGGCAGCAGACGTGGATGATGGGGATAGTAGAATTGCTCGCAGGCACCAGGAACCACTCAGAGACGGTGCGGTGTAGTTCAGGGTCTTTACTGGTGGCAAAGGTAGACCCTCCCGGGAGTACTGGCTAGCGATCGGGGCCTGGTCAGTCCGTGAGCAGATAGGATCTCCCCTGGCCAGGCGGAGTTGTAGGCCTCCCCACTAATTGTACTCTTCCTGGCTACCTTGCTAGAAGCGGGTAAAAGTAGCCCACGTCCCTGAGTGTACCGTGTGGTGCTCACCCGTATGGCCGGTGACTCGGGGCCTTCTGGTAGCCTCCGCTCCACGACAGCGGTGCTGGTCCCTTGCGTGTGACCGTGCCTTCGGGTTTCTTGGCCAGAGGACCTGAAATCCCCTGCCGGTCGGTTTCTGCTGCTGGGTATGGAACAGTCCCCACAGCCTCGGACTCCGTGTCCGGTGAGATCTCTTCAGTCAGGACGAGCTCTACAGCTTCCAGTCTCTGACCCCTTTTATCACTGCTCCCACAGAGCTCCTGATCTTGCTCTCCCTGTATCAGCTCCCCTCCAGACCAGACTGTGTCTCTGTCTGGGACTCCTCTTCTTCTCTTCTTTTTCTAACCCCACCTCAGCCCCAGTTTATATAGGGGAAGTTCTTCCCCTCCCAGGACTGGGCAGGAGGTGTGGCACGCTTAGGGTTCCTGACCAGGAGACCTCCCACCTGCTCACAGACGTAATATTGCTATTACTGTGGTAACCAGAACCCTGGGGTGCCACATTCCCCCCTAGTAAAATTTAGTACTCCGGGACTAAACATATTTTTGAAAACATAACAGGGTATAAACAGGAACAATACAATAAGGAAAAACACATTAGGGTGGTCACGGCGTGTCCGCAACCGGGTGCAATTTTTGAAGCAAAAAGGGTGTCCATTTCACCAAAGAACAGGGAGCCGTAACCAGGTAGGGGTCTGTTCTGCCCCGAGTCTTTAACAGTCTTTAGTCCGTTCCTGGATTACGCTCCAAACATATATACAACAGAGTTCCGGTTAATCCACAAAAGATACCTATAAAATAACTAGAAAAAACATAATTATTTACAAGCAACAGTAAACAGGTAAATACCAATAAAACAGTCTGAACACTTTAGATCCTCCAACGTACGGGCAACTGGCCTCTAGTGGCCCTAGTAGACCTACGGAGCTTACTGTCCGGTCCTGAGCTACAGGGTGTAGGAGCTGTCAAAGGTAAGCTGGGCAGCTGTCTACGGACTCTTTGGCTCACTAGGGGCACGGCAGGCTCACTATAAGCAGAGGGTCGATTCTCCTGGTCTGCTTGTGTGGGGTCTTCTGCCTCCTGGACCGGCTGCTCTTCCAGCTCTACCTGTTTTTCCGTAGGCACTTGGGATGCTGGCTGGAGGAAGGTGAGGACGGGTACCACAACAGCGCCATTTACCTGTGTCCAAGACCGAGGGAAGTCTCCGAGTACAGTACTGACCATCTCTTCCCTTTCCTCTGCGGGTCGAGGGTTTTCTTGATCTTCTTCAGGGTTTCGTAGCTGCTCGGGACACTTCTTCAGGTGATCTCGGGAGACAATGGCTGTGGTTTCTCCTCCATCCTTACTGATTGTGCAGATTTTTGGGTTTTCATGGCTTGATGGCAGTACGGTGTACGGGTCCTTCTCCCACTGGTCGTCCAACTTGTGGAGCCGTCTTTTCCTCTTCAAGACCTGCTCTCCAGGTACCAGGGGAACAGCGGGAGCATGCTTGTTGTAAGTCTTCTCCTGTCTTTCTCTTGCTTGACAGAGACTTCGCTCAACGCTCTCCTGTACTTTCCGGTACTGCTGCTGCCTCTCTGTGTCCCAGTCTGCTTCTGGTGAAGTGTCCTCGGGTGTCAGGACTCCCATATCCAGATCAACAGGCAGCTTACCAGGTCTTGCTCTCATTAGGTAAGCCGGGGTACAGTTGGTAGAACCTACAGGGATGTGGTTGTATAGGTCCACCAGATCAGGCAGTTTCTCAGGCCACAGACTGCGTTCTTCCAGGGGCAATGTTTTCAGAAGGTCTATCACCACCTGGTTCATCTTCTCGCAGAGTCCATTGGTTTGCGGATGATAGGGTGTTGTTCTTATCTTTCGGCAGCCATACAGAGTGCAGAACTCCTGGAAGACTTCCGCTTCAAAGGCAGGTCCTTGGTCCGTCAGCACCTGCTCTGGGTATCCGTGTGGACGGCAGAAGTGCTGCTGGAAGGCTCTAGCTGCTGTTTGAGCCGTTAAGTCCTTGACGGGGACTACAACCAAGAACCGGGAGTAGTGATCCACGATGGTTAACGCATAGACCCACTTCTGCTGGGGGTCAGTTTTACATGGTCCAAGGCTACCAGTTCCAACGGCTGCCTGGTGACGATGGACTGCAGGGGAGTCTTCTGGCTGGCACGGTCCTTCCTTCTTAGGTTGCATGGGCCACAGTCTCTGCACCACCTCTCGATGGTTCCTCTCATGCCTACCCAGTGGAACCGCCCGCGCAGCAGGAACTCCAGCTTCTTCCAGCCGAAGTGCCCAGCTCCGTCGTGGTATGCCTCCAGTACCATTGCCGCGTCTCTTCTTGGCACCACTACTTGCCAGACCAGTTCATGCGTCCGGGAGTTAACCATTCTGCGGCACAACTTCCCCTTGTAAAGGAACAGTCGACTCTTCTCAGCCCACAGTTGCTTGGTCTCCTCCGGAGCGTCTGAGTCAAGGCGGGCATCTGGCTGAGTCAGCATCTCCTTCACCAGTCGGACGGCGGGGTCACTGTCTTGCGTTTCTGCCCAGTTGTAATGAGGTAAGGGGTTAAACGTAGCGGATTGCTTACCCCTTACACGGTGGGAATACTGGGTAGTCCCATGACAGTGAAACGCGGGGAGTTCAACTTCTTCCAGTTCCCCTGGATCTTCCCCTACGTCCGGTAGGTTTGGCATTCTGGACAAGGCATCCGCGTTGGTATTGGAGCGTCCTGCCCCGTATTTGATCGTGAACTCATAGTTGGACAGGCGGGCCATCCATCTCTGCTCCAGGGCACCGAGTCTTGCAGTGTCCAGGTGTGTCAACGGGTTGTTATCCGTGTACACGGTGAACCGCGAAGAGGCGAGGTAGTGCTTAAAGCGTTCGGTGACTGCCCACACCACTGCCAGGAACTCTAGCTTAAATGAGCTGTAATTCTCAGGGTTTCTTTCGGTGGGTCGCAGTTTTCGGCTGGCGTAAGCAATTACCCGTTCTCTCCCCTGCTGGATCTGGGACAGTACGGCTCCTAGCCCGATGTTACTTGCGTCGGTGTAGAGGATAAAGGGCTGGCTGTAATCAGGGTACGCCAGGATTTCATCCCCCGTGAGGGCCATCTTCAGCTGGCAGAAGGACTCTTCTTCCAGCTTCTCCCATCTGAAGGGCGGCTTCTGGTTCTTGGCCTTCCTGGACTGGCCTATCAGGAGGTCCTGCATAGGAGCTGCCTTTTTGGTGAAACCGGGAATGAATCTTCGGTAGTAGCCTACCAACCCGAGGAACTGCCGCACTTCCTTTACGCTGGAGGGTCTTGGCCATTCCTTAATCGCGGTGATCTTATCAGGGTCGGGGGCCACTCCGTCAGCACTCACCACGTGTCCCAGGTACTGCACTTTTGGTTTTAGCAGGTGACACTTCGACGGTTTCACCTTCAGACCGTAGTTTGCCAGGGCTTCAAACACCTCCGCCAGGTGTTTCAGGTGGTCCTCGTAGGTTTTGGAATAAACTATAACATCGTCCAGGTACAGCAGGACCGTCTCAAAGTTCCGGTGTCCCAGACAGCATTCCATCAATCGTTGGAAGGTTCCTGGTGCGTTGCAGAGTCCGAACGGCATGCAGGTAAACTCGCTAAGTCCCATCGGGGTGGTGAATGCGGTCTTCTCCCGGTCCGCCTCTGCTACAGGAACCTGCCAGTACCCGCTAGTGAGATCCAAAGTGGAGAAGAAGTTAGCAGATTTTAAAGCAGCCAAAGACTCCTCTATCCTTGGTAAGGGGTACGCATCTTTGTGTGTGATACGGTTGATTTTCCGGTAATCTACACACATTCTCATAGTGTTGTCTTTCTTTTTAACCAAGACTAGTGGAGCTGCCCAGGGGCTACAGCTATCCCTGATTACCCCAGCCTCCTTCATGTCTCTAAGCATCCCCTTGGCGTGTTGGTAGTGTGCAGGGGGTACGGGTCGGTATCTCTCCTTTATGGGAGGATGGTCTCCCGTGGGGATGTGGTGTTCTACCCCCTTTACTCGCCCGAAGTCTAGCGGGTGTTTACTAAACTCTCGAACCACCCGATAGACTCCCTGTTTCTGGTGTGAGGGAGTGGAGTCAGTACCCAAATGCAGTTGCTGACACCAGTCCTCCATTTGTTGCTTAGAGCCGTTACCTTCCTCTGGATGAGATGGAGGCAAGGGTTCCACGGACTGTACAGAATTTTGGTTGATGGTATACAATTTGGCTAGCGTAGCATACCGGGGCAGGTACACTTCCCTCTTCCCGATATTTATTATGCGAACGGGCACCCTCCCATGGCGTACATCAACCACCCCCCGTGCTGTCAAAATGGTGGGCCTACTATCTGAGTAGACTGGTTCTACCATTGCCTGGTAATCTCTACCTCTCAGACCAATAGCTGCCCGGCACCAAATCATCATTTCACTTTTCGGGGGCATGGCAATAGGGAAAGGGTCACACATTCTCACGCTACCAATCTCACCACCGGAGAGTTCCACCTGTTGCCGTCGCATCAGTGCCCGGATCTCTTTTTGGAGCACTCGCTGCTGGCCGGAGCTGGCGTTCTTGGCAACCTGCTGTAAAATGAGAATCACCTCTGCAAGACAATTTTCAATCACATTAGTTCCTAGAGTTATCTTTGGGTGACTCTCGCGCTTGTCAATGTCTACAATGATCAGTCCCTGTGCTGCCAGTTCGACTTTACCGATTTTAATGGTCATCTCTTTAAATCCGATCTGTGGCACGGGCTGACCATTGCTGGCGATGATACTCAAGTCGTCGTCTGGGTAGCGGGTTATATCCGAGTCATTCCAGTACTGCTTGAAGAGCGCGTACGGGATGGTGGTGACCTGTGACCCGGTGTCAAGTAGGGCACTCATAGGAATGCCATCCAGTACTACAGGCAAGACTGGACGTCCTCCCACGTATTTGTCACGCCAGTTCGATGGGCCTGGTGATCTTATCCCTAGGGGTTGGCCCTCTACCCCAGGTTGTGCCAGTTTAAAGGACAGTACCTTGCCATATGTCCGGGTTGATTGCAGCGGCGGCAGATGGGTTGTCCGTCCTCGTTGTATCGGTCGCTGGGTCTTCCTCTGGCCGGTGGGGTCCTCCTTGGTCGGCGCCACGGGATATCCTCCGGTCCGGATGCCAGCTGGATCTTCCCTGGAGTAGAAACCTGTAAAGACTGCACAGTTCGGGTTAGCGCGGCAACGCTTTTAGTTAGCTCTTGGACCTGATGGTGCAGGTCTGTAGCCGGGTCATTGTTTAAAGCCTGCGCATCAGCTCCCACAGGCCCTGCCGACAAGGGCGCCGTCTCCTGGTGGTAAGTGGTAGCAGGGCGTTTGTGGGTCACAGCGCCACCTGGTGCCGGTTCTCGGAGCACCCGGATGGCTCTGTCCTTGAACTGTGCAAAGTCCAGATGAGGGTTCTGTAAGGCCATGGCTCGCAACTGGGTTCGGTGGGCATTACAATGTAGACCCTCTATAAATTGTTCAGTCAACAGTTTGTCTTCGTTTCCCACGCCGTCAGGGTCGGCCTGCTTAATGGCTCTCAGGGCCTTGTAGGTTTAGCGCATAGTCCCTTATATTCTCATGTGCTCGCTGCTTGCACCCGTAGAATCTAAGCTTGATCTCGGCTGAGGTACGGGTATCAAAGGTGTCCTTCAGCCGGGCCAGTATCTCTGCGACAGTCCTGCTCCTCCCAAGTGGCCAGGACTTTACCTCCCTTTGGGCTGCCCCTGTTAATTGAGCCACCAGGATGCTCACTTTTTGCTCTTCTGTGAGGGGGTACACCTGGAAGAGGCTATCCAGCCTTTCTCTGAAGTCATTTAGGGTATGTGACTCCCCTGAGTACTGGGGTAGCCAGGCTGCCCCCGGGATGTAGGGCATGGTGAAAGGCATGACCGCAGCAGCGGTGGTGCTGGCGGTGGCTGTGGCAGTGAAGCTCTCCTCCGTATCCGACATCCTCCTCCCCCCTAGTGGACCGTGGCCTACCTTGCGATGATCCTCTTCCGTAGGCCGCGGCTCCGCAGTGGATCGTCAGGGTTGAGGACCTTCCGTCGCGCTCCTGTGACGTCGGCGTCTGCTGGGCTCCTTCCAGGACCTTACGCAACGTCCGGACGTGAGGCGGGGCTTCAGTTCTCGCGCGCTTTCGGAGTCCACGCCCCTCTTCTTCCCGCGCGGCGTCCTCGAGATGGCGTCCAATGGCGGGAAAACTCCACGGATGGCGGGAAGAAGGCAAAAGATGGCGTCGGATGGCGGGAAAACTCCACGGATGGCGGGAAGAAGGCAAAAGATGGCGTCGGATGGCGGGAATCTTCACCACAGGTAAGTTTAACAGTCTTTTTCAGGCACGCAGTACCCGGTGGTTGCGGGCACGAGATCCTGCCGACTACGCCAAAAGTTGACGCGCCCCCTGGGCCTGTGCTGCTTCTGCTGCGCAGGGGGATACCCGGAGCCGGATCTGCTGGGGATAGTAGTCCTCGTGGCGGTGACCCGGTCCGTGCCCAGGGTGTCAAACTAAGCGGCGGAGTTTAGTATAAGATGTTATAGTGTTCGACTACGCCACCCGTTGAATGCGGTTATGAAACCGCCGCTGCAGGGCAGACCGCTGAGGCCGGTGGTACGGTTGTGCAGCGTGGATAGTATAACCCCCAACGGGAGGGGTATGGCCTCAGGGCAGCGGACGTGGATGATGGGGATAGTAGAATTGCTCGCAGGCACCAGGAACCACTCAGAGACGGTGCGGTGTAGTTCAGGGTCTTTACTGGTGGCAAAGGTAGACCCTCCTGGGAGTACTGGCTAGCGATCGGGGCCTGGTCAGTCCGTGAGCAGATAGGATCTCCCCTGGCCAGGCGGAGTTGTAGGCCTCCCCACTAATTGTACTCTTCCTGGCTACCTTGCTAGAAGCGGGTAAAAGTAGCCCACGTCCCTGAGTGTACCGTGTGGTGCTCACCCGTATGGCCGGTGACTCGGGGCCTTCTGGTAGCCTCCGCTCCACGACAGCGGTGCTGGTCCCTTGCGTGTGACCGTGCCTTCGGGTTTCTTGGCCAGAGGACCTGAAATCCCCTGCCGGTCGGTTTCTGCTGCTGAGTATGGAACAGTCCCCACAGCCTCGGACTCCGTGTCCGGTGAGATCTCTTCAGTCAGGACGAGCTCTACAGCTTCCAGTCTCTGACCCCTTTTATCACTGCTCCCACAGAGCTCCTGATCTTGCTCTCCCTGTATCAGCTCCCCTCCAGACCAGACTGTGTCTCTGTCTGGGACTCCTCTTCTTCTCTTCTTTTTCTAACCCCACCTCAGCCCCAGTTTATATAGGGGAAGTTCTTCCCCTCCCAGGACTGGGCAGGAGGTGTGGCATGCTTAGGGTTCCTGACCAGGAGACCTCCCACCTGCTCACAGACGTAATATTGCTATTACTGTGGTAACCAGAACCCTGGGGTGCCACATCTGGATGATAAAATTGCCCCCAATAAAATATTAAAGCCCTGTGTCAGTTATAATGTCCCTGGTACCCCTATAATGTAATAAATGCCCCAGAGTCACCCCACTACCATATATAGAAATCACACCCTCTGATCCCTCATATATAGTAATTATACCCCTGATTACCCATATTAAGGAATCATCCCCCCGATCCCATAATATATACTAATACCCCTGATCCCCCCATACATAGTAATAATGTCCACTGATCCCCCATGTATAGTAATAACCAGGGCTGGCTCCGGGTTTTGTGGACCCTGGACGAAAGAGTCTCAGTGGGCCCTTGTAACACATACCACGATTCATGATGCACAGATACAGCAGAGAAATATATATATAGTACTATGCAAAGATTTCACTTCTTACATTACATGAGTGATATCTATTGTAAATTCTACAATAGCTCAGAAACCGGCGAATCACTCCATACAGTATACTGGCCCCCATAAAATGCTCCATAAGGAATACTGGAACCCATATAACGCTCCATATGGAATACTGGCCCCCATATAACGCTCCATACAGAATACTGGCCCCCATATAACGCTCCATACAGGATACTGGTCCCCTATATAACGCTCTGCACAGGATACTGGCCCCCATATAATGCTCCATGCAGGCTGTGCCCCCATATAATGCCCCATGCATCCTGGGCCCCCATATAATGCCCCATGCAGGCTGGGCCCCCATATAATGCCCCATGCCTCCTTGGCCCCCATATAATGCCCCCATGCCTCCTTGGCCCCCATATAATGCCCCCTGCCTCCTGGGTCCCCATATAATGCCCCCTGCCTCCTGGGTCCCCATATAATGCCCCATGTCTCCTGGGCCCCATATAATGCCCCATGCCTCCATACATAAAAAAAAAATCAAATACCTCTCCTCACCTGCTGCCGCTGCTCTCATCGCTGCCGCTGCTCCGGATTCCTCAGCCTCGTCGCCATCTTCCCGCTCTGTGCTGTGACTGCTCAGTAGAGGGCGCGGTGGAAAGACATCACCGCGCCCTCTGACCTGAGATGTCACAGTGCAGCAGCCGCAGAGGCCACCGGACCTGCTGCGAAGCCACAGGGAGAGGTAAGTATTGTGCCGGGGCCCTGAGCAAGCGCCACCGGGGGGGAGGGCGGGCGCTGTCACCGCTCTCCTCCGCTCAAGGGGCCCATAGCGTGGCGGGGTGCTCAACGGCGAGTGGGCTTCCCCGCCTGCCCGGGTGCGCCGGGTGCTGACACAGGCCTGGTAATAACCTTGATCCCCCCATACATAGTGTGAAGACACGGGGTCTTCCATGGGCGTAATATTACTCAGACAACACAGGATGAGGGTAAAACAGTGTGCAATACTTTATAGAACAAAAAAGCGGACAATAAACACATAGAACAGTCCCAGCAAATACCCAAGATGGTGCAACATTACAGTCTCCCCCTTATGCTGGCCCGCCTGGGATAGAACAGCTGCGAGTTTGGAGACTTCCAGGGCCCACTACCTCAACCAGTGGCCCCCCCGCTTCTGGTGGGCCCCCACAGAGAGGAGGTAGCGGAAAGCTTAGGAAGCTGACAGTCCATCGAGGTACAAGACTGGGAGACCCGAGAGTCCCACCTTGGCCTCTCCGAGAGTTTTCATGGGGCCAGATGACTAGCTGGTCCCAATCTGGCTTCTCCGAATGTCTCCATGGGTTCAAGGCGACTGGAGGGTCCCACCGGGCAACCCCAAACAACATATCCATGGGGCCAGGTGACTTCATCGTCCCAACCTGATCTCCCCAAATGTATCCATGGACTCTCTGATTGTCAATGGAGCAGATCCATATCTTTCTAATCAGGGCCATATACCCTTAAACAGGAATCATGTAGAATCCAAATCTGTGTCTCTTTGTATGGAGCCATGCTACCAAGCTGATGGTCTGAAGAGAGTCTGAACTTTGATTCTCCTTTTAAAGTCTCTTTCAATTGTATGTTTCAAATCTGCCACCTACAGAGGCATATGTTCCTTAAAGGGGTTTTCCCACAAACAAAAGTTTATTTGAATCAATAGGTCTTGGAATAATAATAATTTCTACAATTGGATGTGTTTAAATAAAATGTTCCTGTGCTGAGATAATCTTATAAATGTGCCCCTGCTGTGTACTGTGTAATGGCTGTGTCTGACCATGCGGGAACATGGTCTGATCATACCACAGCTCCTGGGCAGGGGAGGAAGCAAAAGAGAGTATACAGACATTTCAGCATGGGATAGCAAAAATTTTTTATTTTAAGTAAAACATTGTTTAAAAACAGGCAGGGAAATGTTTTACCTCACAGAAAATATCATCTGAGATCCCATGCTGTATTGTCTGTATACTCTTTTGCTTCCCCCCCTGCCCGGAGCTGTGGTACGATCAGACCATGTTCCTGCACGGTCAGACACAGCCATTACACAGTACACAGCAGGGGCACATTTATAAGATTATCTCAGCACAGGAACATTTTATTTAAACAAATCCAATTGTGGAAGTTATTATAATTCCAAGATCGATTGATTAAAATTAACTTTTGTTCGTGGGAAAACCCCTTTAAATAGTTCACATTTGTTCTTTCAAGTACACATGTACACATCCACACGGCAGGGTTAGGGAGGGTATTATTCCACAGGGCTCAGGTCTCATTGTTTGAGCCTTTAATCAATTTACATAGTTGGTAAAGCAGGGGGCTCTTGTAAATAAACATCTAGCTGGCTTTAGTACAATATGCAATTAGTATAGTAACAAACATCATCAGAACCAAGAGAAGGTTACAATCAGGGTTATACAAATACTGGTCTATCCTTCTTGACCCACCAAAGAAACACATACAAGTTGTAAAGTCAACACAAACACAATAGTGCATTTCTCTTGGCTTAACAAATCTAGACATCTGGCTGATTAAGATTAGAAGCTGTTTTGTCACACATAGTAATAATGTCCACTGATCCCCCATGTATAGTAATAACCCTGATACCCCCATACATAGTAATAATGTCCACTGATCCCCCATGTATAGTAATAACCCTGATACCCCCATACATAGTAATAATGTCCACTGATCCCCCATGTATAGTAATAACCCTGATACCCCCATACATAGTAATAATGTCTGTCCACTGATCCCCCATGTATAGTAATAACTCTGATACCCCCATGCATAGAAATAATGTCCACTGATCCCCCATGTATAGTAATACCCCTGATACCCCCATACATAGTAATAATGTCCACTGATCCGCCATGTATAGTAATACCCCTGATCCCCCCATACATAGTAATAATGTCCACTGATCAGCCATGTATAGTAATACCCCTGATCCCCCCCATACATAGTAATACTGCTGATCCCTCCATACATAATAATGTCCACTGAACCCCATGTAAAGTAATACCCCTGATCCCCTATATATAGTTATAATACCCCTGAATACCCATGTATAATAATCTGAGCCCCAAATCCCATCATATATAGTAATCATACCCCCCTAATCCCTCATCCCATATATATTAATAATACACCCTGAGCCCCCATATAGCATATATAATTCACTAGATTCCCCATATATATTAATACCCCTGATCCCCTATACATAGTAATAATGCCCCTAATACACACAGTAGCGTAACCCTGTCATGGCCCCCCGGTCCCCGCACACAGTACCGTACCCCTGTCATGGCCCCCTGGTCCCCGCACACAATACCGTACCCCTGTCATGGCCCCCCCGGCCCCCATACACAGTACCATACCCCACAGTACCCCTGGGACAGCGAGAGAGCTCCCCAAATTCAGGCCTGTCCCGCTGGATCTAGGACAGTTGGGAGGTATGATACTGTCCCTTTCTGTTTGAGCCTGGGGCAGAAAGGCCCCATTTTTTGCCTCCTCCTTCTTTGTTTCCAGACCATCAGATGCCAGACTACAGGATTCTTCCCATCTTTCTCCAGTTGATCGGACGGCATGCCTGGAGGGAAAATCAGAGGAAGCGGTGTAAAATAAATCGCTTCCTCCACATCAAACCCTGCAGAATGCCGCACATGAACATCACAAGAAACAACTCCAGAAATCAAACTCCACGCGGCCGTCATCACAGCGGCTCATGTAATTACCGCCACCGCCGTCGTTACCGATTATAGAACCAGGCCAGGGATTACATAACGGTGCACAGGGGAGAGATGCGCTGCTAACATAGAAGCCATGCTCACAAACTAATGGGGCGCTACATTATACTCTAGTCACATCCAGAGCTGCATTCACAATTCTGCAAGTTTCCAAAACCTGGAAGCTCACTGCTGCCCTCTACTGGTAATGCATAAATCTACATATGAGCAGATAGGAGACTTAGATTAAAGCTTCAGTGACAAGTATCATACTCTAGTCACATCCAGAGCTGCAATCACAATTCTATGGGTTTCATTTCAGCAGTCTGGCTGCAGGAGCAGACATCCCTTCTCTCCACTTCCCCCTGGCATCTGTTTAGAATATGTTCTACTGCGTTTTGGGAGATGTAGTGTTGATGTAAATGCAGCTTTGGATGTGAGTGGAGCATAAAACTGAATTTACACAGAGCTGCTGCTGATTTTTCTGCGGTTGATGTTTTTCTCAGATATAGGTTTGTCATTAGAAAGAGACTGAGGGTGAGGAGCTTCGTCTTCGTGTTGCTCCGCTCTCCTCCATCCCCTTCACAAGTCATTAGGAATCTGTTCTGCGGTTTGATCAATAATCCCTTTAGAAGTTTGGATGAGTCTTGTGAAAGTCATGCTGGCCAGAAGCTCCGTGTTTCGGCTGGAAGTCTAAATTTTCATGGAGTGTATTAAAGAGCTGCCCCTCCCCCACCCTTAATCCAATTAACATGCGGCTACAAACTACATCAGCAATAAATTTAAAGGGTAACTCCATCTACCACCCAAAATTTCTGATGTGAGTGTTGGGAACCCTAATATCCAACTCCGTCAATTTTATATTCACAGGGTTCCTGGAAGCTGAGATATAAGAACTTATTTAAAGGGACTCTGTCAGCACAGGAGGTGTTAGTCGCCTGTCCAGTTCCTGCTTTTTCTACCCCTACAGCGGTCACCCCTAGTCTGTAGTATGGTTAACCGGCTTGCACCTAGGATGTCATTATCCAAGGCCTGCTCAGGTAGCTGTTCATCACCTAATTATTCAAGTAGAAATGCATTCTGCTGCCCCATGCTTTCCAGGAGTCAAGCCACTCTTCAAACTTGGCTCTGCTACAGCCAGGTGACTGATTATTTACTCAGCTGCTGCTGAGTGCATCCATCTTCTATTACCCACTCAGCTCTGCTATGACTGGTGATGTCCACACCCTCAACTCTACTGTATTAAGGAACCTTCCAACCTACTCATCTCTGCTATTCAAAGGTGCTGTCCATGTCCTCCATACTGCTCCATTATGGAACCTGCCAACCTACTCATCTCTGCTATTCGAAGGTGCTCTCAACACTGCGGCATTATGGTACCTGCCAGGTTACTCATCTCTGCTATTGTGGCGCCCTGCTGCGCATTGTTGCCACAGAACCCAGAAGGGTGCATGGATGGACTTCTCCACAAGAGGCCCTCACACATTCACACACTTCCACCCTACCACCTCAGACCACCAGAGGGATCCCTGATAGGGATATATATAGGGAGGGTGGAGCCAGGCAGCTCAGTTTAGTGTTCAGAGACAGAGAGGAACACAGCTCAGAGTTGAGCAGAGAGCGTGCTGATGCTCAGAGAGCAGCGAAGAGGCAGCAAGCTGGCTGCTGTGCTTAGGCAAGCCAAGGCCTACAGCACGTGTGGAAGCCTAGTGAGGGCCCTGAGTGGGCTGAAGGAAAGAGGAGAAGGAAGAAGTAGCGAGGGGGCAGAGGAGCCTACCAGGCTCACCCCGATATATATGCCGGACACCGGGTCTGCGCCTACAGGGACCTTTTACACCCAGTAGGAACCACCGGAACCCCTGGAGGACTACAGGTCCCAGGTTCACCAAACGCTGATTACAGTACCAGGACTAGGAGTCACGGAGGTCCCAGCGTCCAGGGAGAGTGATCTCCAAGAGAAGGCCCTACCACCAGGTCAGCAGGTGCAAAGAGAGACAGTAACCAAGCTAGGCCTAGTTCCAGGCAGGTCAGAAGCTTAGCGAGTAAAGCAACGGATCAGGAGGCCCTATACCCGCTCACGGGGGGGAGAGTCCAAAAGTGCGCCCTTCGCCCGGAGTGCCCTGGACCGTGTCTGCACCATCACCAGTAAAGGTACTGAAGCTTACCCCCGTGTGAGTGTCCGTCTTTCCTCCGGGACCGTCCTGTCGTCTCTCCCCTGCACCACCATCCATTACACCCCACGCTGCCCTGGAGCTAGCTCTACCTGTGGAGAGCCACACTATCCCTGCTGCCGTAACACCAGCTCCAGAGGACTGCTCCGCAGCGGCGGCTCCCTTTAGCTGCATTCCACAGGTGGCGTCACGAACTTTCCAAATCCCCTATAAATTTCCCCTTTTTACTGACCGCCCTGGGTCACGGACCCACCAGCCACCGTGATATCCCCCACCGGCATACACAGAGAACCGGCTGCCGAGTACCCCACGGCCCAGGGGGCGCATCACTATTCCAAAGTGCTATCTGCACCCTCACATCTCCAGCCACTAGGTGTCTGTTTGCCTACTCAGCTTTGCTGTTCCTGTGCTGTCCACACATTTAGCTTTGCTGAATCTAGTACTTCCATCTGCTGTTCTACATATCCAGCTCTACTGAATGTGCAGTATTCCACATACAGTCCAGTGGTCCTGCACTGCGTCAACAACTTTGGTCTATGAGGCTCACCCTGACTTATAGATTAGTGAGTCCACCTCCCAGGTGAGCCCATAACAGTCTGCGCTTTACCTGACTGGATTTAAAGGCACAAAGTAATCAACTTGGGGTGGTCATTTCTATAGTCCTTGTAGATGGAAGGGTGCACCAAGTTATAAAATTAGATTTGTGATCCTCAGAAATCGACCCTACGGCAGTCAACATCTAGACCATGTGATGTAATTTTTGTGAAGAAGGTTTTAATGGTCAATAGGAAAAAGCTCCTTTTTTCAGGGCAAGCAATAAAACACCTCCGAGGTCTCAGAAGACATCAGTCACAAGATAATTCATAACTTTGTGACCTCCAGCAAGACGAGTCTTTAATCAAGACTTGGGTTTAGGGGTCAATTTCCCATGAGGTCTTGGATAAAAATTATTCATTTAATATTGTCTTTTTTTAGTCTGCCTACCACCGGGGGCAACTTAGATTTGGATTATGAGCATTGTGGACATCCATGAAGGAGAAGACTAGATGATAGATATCTAAATATATGAGGGTTGCTTCACAATGTCGAGATGTGTAAATTTGAGATGTTGAAGAAGAGGACTTTGTGGAGGAGAGATGTAACAGGCACAGTGGGGCTTCTCGTATGGTGCTGGTACATGTTGCCACACATCCAACCAGAAGACTCTAACTCTTCATGATGGTGATGTTCACATCCCACCCATGGTGGAGAAGAGAGATGGAGTCAACGAGAGCTCGTAGACCCTTTCAACCTAAAACCACCACACGGGCTGCCCCTATCGTTCATAGATCTTGCGCTGCAGGCTTAAACTCAAACTCGTATTCTGGTTGACCACTAAGGCACAACTGTTCCAAAATCTCCTTGCCCCAGGCCAAATATTAGCATTGCTATAGAGCTTCTCCCAACCATTGGCATGAAGACAAACTTAACAGTAAGTGCAAAAATACTGTTTTTGGAAGATTGCAAAAGTGGTTAATGGTGCGGCAAAAGCTCAAGGGGTGTAGAGATAGCAGCTGAGCCTGGGCCTTTGTGCTTAAGAGGGCAAATGCCGCTTTACGACATTAGAAGACATCAGTATTATAAAACTGCACATGGTAGGTTTGGGGGCTCAGGACCTTCAGGTTATGGCTCTACCTAGAAAAAAATTGGCCGATGACTGACATTTTCGTACCACTCCCTGATGGACACCAGGCAGATACCTGTCAACAATAGACCAAGCCATTTGGGTTTTCCTGACTATGACTCTTCTTGATGGGATGTGAGGGGCAACGTTGACCCATCTTGTATTGAGCTTTTGAATTTCTCGGCCCATGAAGTGGCCACCTAGACACACATGTCCTTCATGATGACCTTCGGGTCAACCACCGACTCCTTCTACTTGTTTGATGCTTTTCTTTGCCGCTCCAACATATAACTGCGGGAGCAGACAGTGTGATGCTAATTCATCTCTTCTAGAAAGGAGAACAAGGCAGCTGAAAAATAAAACAATTTGCTAAATATAGAGCCGTCCAATTTATCAAGGCGCTATTCAGAAAGCCCCAGTCATAATGAATCGGTGCTAATGTCTCCGACTGAAGCAAACTGATTGAGGGCTCGGCCCATCTTCTGCTGCTCCGGTGGGAGCACCTCGTGAATCTATGTAATTGTGGCAATGTCTGATGTCATTGCAATGTATGATGTCATTGTAGGGATGTCTGATGTCATTTTGGGGATGTATTATGTTATTTTGAGAATGTGTGATGTAGGGATGTATGAGCAAGTTCAGAGAAGTGCTACCAGGATGGTGACCGATCTGCAAACTATGTCCTACAAGGAACAGTTAGAGGATCTGGGAATGTTTAGCTTGCAAAAAAGAAGACTGAGAGGAGACTTAATAGCTGTCTACAAGTATCTGAAGGGATGTCACACTGTAGAGGAATCATCCTTATTCTTATTTGCACAAAGAAAGACTAGAAGCAATGGGATGAAACTGAATGGGAGAAGACACAGATTAGATATTAGAAAAAACTTTTTGTCAGTGAGGGTGATCAATGAGGGGAACAGGAGCCACGAGAGGTTTTGGTTTAGTGAATCCTGCATTGAGCAGGTGGTTGGACACGATGACCCTGGAGGTCCCCTCCAACTCTAACATTGTATGATGTCATTGAAGGGATGTCTGATGTCACTGTCGGGATTTCTGCTGTTATTATGGCTCTGTATCGTGTCATTGTGGTGGTGTACAATGTAACTGTGGGTATGATTATACCTGTAGATTGTTAGCTCTTCCGCCGTCTCATGGTGTGTCTTTTCTGCTCAGTCTTGCCCCATCGCTCTCACATTTAAATCAATGGCTGCTGGAGATTGCTTTATTTTCCTGTTTCTGAATTTTTGCATTGATTCTGTGACCTCATCAGGAGCAGTGACCCGGCGGCTCCATCGTACAGCAAATATATTCATTAGTTGTGGGGAATTTATCCTGAGATGTAGCGGAGTTCTGTAACCCATAGCAACCACATAATATGGTGTAACCATAGCTACCAGATATTATACACTGTTCCAAAACCCATAACAACAAGATATTATAGTGTTCTATAACCCATAGCAACAAAATACTATAGAGTTCTGTAACCCATAGCAACCAGATGTTACATAATCCATAGCAACAAGATATTGCAGTGTTCTATAACCCATAGCAACAAGATAATGTAGTGTTCTATAATCCATAGCAACCAGATATTATACAATGTTGTATAACCCATAGCAACTAGATATTAAAATGTTCAGTAACTCATAGCAACCAGATAATATGCTGTGTTCTGTAACCCATAGGACTTCTGTGATGCGGGTCTGACCATTGGCACGTTTAACATCCAGCAGCATGGCTATAATAAGTTCATGATATATGCCGCGGATTCCTTTACCTAATATCTGATGCACTACTAGCAGTTTACTGCAGATATACCTTATGTTTGAGAGGAATAGAACCGGTTTACAACTGTTTATGATTGATAAGTTGAGTGTTATGTTATGTATACCTTCTGTAATTGCACATGTAACTATGACTGCTAGTGCCAAATGACAGGATCCATGTCTGTATACTATCCCTCCTCTGATTTTAATTGGTTCTTATCATTTTCACTTGGATAATCTGTAGCACTGAATAAAGATTTTCTATATAAGCATTTAACTCCTTGTATCCTCCCTCTTTGCCAATGTCTATAACCCATGGCAACCAGATGTTATACAGAATTCTACAACCCATAGCAACCAGATATCGTAGTGTTCTGTAACCTATGGTAACCAGATATTATACAGTGACTATAACCCATAGAAACCAAATATTATATGGTGTTCTGTAACCCATAGTAACCAGATATTATACAGTGACTATAACCCATAGCAACCAGATGTTATACAGAATTTTACAACCCATAGCAACCAAATATCGTAGTGTTCTGTAAACTATAGTAACCAGATATTATACGGTGTTCTGTAACCCATAGTAACAGATATTATACAGTGACTATAACCCATAGCAACCAGATGTTATACAGAATTCTACAACCCATAGCAACCAAATATCGTAGTGTTCTGTAAACTATAGTAACCAGATATTATACGGTGTTCTGTAACCCATAGTAACAGATATTATACAGTGACTATAACCCATAGCAACTAGATGTTATACAGAATTCTAAAACCCATAGCAACCAAATATCGTAGTGTTCTGTAAACTATAGTAACCAGATATTATACGGTGTTCTGTAACCCATAGTAACAGATATTATACAGTGACTATAACCCATAGCAACCAGATGTTATACAGAATTCTACAACCCATAGCAACCAAATATCGTAGTGTTCTGTAAACTATAGTAACCAGATATTATACGGTGTTCTGTAACCCATAGTAACAGATATTATACAGTGACTATAACCCATAGCAACTAGATGTTATACAGAATTCTAAAACCCATAGCAACCAAATATCGTAGTGTTCTGTAAACTACAGTAATCGGATATTATACGGTGTTCTGTAAACCATAGTAACCAGATATTATACAGTGACTATAACCCATAGCAACCAGATGTTATACAGAATTTTACAACCCATATAACCAGATAGTGTAGTGTTCTGTAACCCATAGTAACCAGATATTATACAGTGACTATAACCCATAGCAACCAGATGTTATACAGAATTTTACAACCCATAGCAACCAAATATCGTAGTGTTCTGTAAACTATAGTAACCAGATATTATACGGTGTTCTGTAACCCATAGTAACAGATATTATACAGTGACTATAACCCATAGCAACCAGATGTTATACAGAATTCTACAACCTATAGCAACCAAATATCGTAGTGTTCTGTAAACTATAGTAACCAGATATTATACGGTGTTCTGTAACCCATAGTAACAGATATTATACAGTGACTATAACCCATAGCAACTAGATGTTATACAGAATTCTAAAACCCATAGCAACCAAATATCGTAGTGTTCTGTAAACTACAGTAATCGGATATTATACGGTGTTCTGTAAACCATAGTAACCAGATATTATACAGTGACTATAACCCATAGCAACCAGATGTTATACAGAATTTTACAACCCATATAACCAGATAGTGTAGTGTTCTGTAAACCATAGTAACCAGATATTATACAGTGTTCTGTAACCCATAGTAACCAGATATTATACAGTGACTATAACCCATAGCAACTAGATGTTATACAGAATTCTACAACCCATATAACCAGATATTGTAGTGTTCTGTAACCCATAGTAACCAGATATTATACAGTGACTATAACCCATAGCAACTAGATGTTATACAGAATTCTACAACCCATATAACCAGATATTGTAGTGTTCTGTAACCCATAGTAACCAGATATTATACAGTGACTATAACCCATAGCAACTAGATGTTATACAGAATTCTACAACCCATATAACCAGATATTGTAGCGTTCTGTAACCCATAGTAACCAGATATTATACGGTGTTCTGTAACCCATAGTAACCAGATATTATACAGTGACTATAACCCATAGCAACTAGATGTTATACAGAATTCTACAACCCATATAACCAGATATTGTAGCGTTCTGTAACCCATAGTAACCAGATATTATACGGTGTTCTGTAACCCATAGTAACCAGATATTATACAGTAACTAAAACCCATAGCAACCAGATGTTATACAGAATCTTACAACCTATATAACCAGATATTGTAGTGTTCTGTAACTCATAGTAACCAGATATTATACAGTGTTCTGTAACCCATAGTAACCAGATATTATACAGTGACTATAACCCATAGCAACTAGATGTTATACAGAATTCTACAACCCATATAACCAGATATTGTAGTGTTCTGTAACCCATAGTAACCAGATATTATACGGTGTTCTGTAACCCATAGTAACCAGATATTATACAGTAACTAAAACCCATAGCAACCAGATGTTATACAGAATCTTACAACCCATATAACCAGATATTGTAGTGTTCTGTAACTCATAGTAAGCAAATATACAGTGTTCTGTTACCCGTAGCAGCCAGATGTTATCACCCAGGTAATGTAGTGTTGCGCTTGTCCCACCAGCAGGGCGGTATAGCATGGCAGACTGGTATGGGGGCTGTGATGACATTTGTATGGATCGTCACCTGTATCACAGAATCAGAAACAATGTAAATAATTGCCCTAAAATGTCCTTAAATGTTCCCATTGGTGCGGCTTTGTCTCCTGACCACACCATGGAGCACCGCCATGAATTCTAAGTAATATTTAGCACACAGCAGGTTGTATTTACCGGAGCGCAGACCAGCCCCGCAGCGAGGGAACATCTCCGGCCGCCGCCGCTGTGCCGTTCTGCAGGAGCAGAGACATTTACAACCTGTTTAGTTCTGGCTACTTCTAAAGGTCCGGCGTATTCTGCATGAAGAATCTCCTATCTCTGCTGCCAATGGCCGCCTCCATCTAAATGACAAAGAGCAAAGATCAAAGTGACAAAACGTCGAAGCGTAAATGGAGACATTGAATATATATTTATGGCGTAGCTTGGGGGAGAGGGATGAGCGGTGCATAGAGCCTGGACCGGCATAAAAACAGAACCTGTCACCTAATACATCATTACACAAGAGTGACTTTATCCACCATCCCCAGAGATAGCTCCGGAAATGATCTCCCAAAAATAAAATGCGCCTTTCAAAAGAACATTTAATGCTCTGTATTTAAAGGGGACCTGTCACCAAGTAAGAAGTGACTAGCCTTTGCTCTTCTTTTAATCCCACTGTTCCTCTGAGTACTCCGCTTTTTGTTTTTTTGAAATCCGCCATACGGCTCCAGAGATATTGGCCCTTCCCTTCTGTGAGTCTTCACAGCCAATCAGCAGGCTTGGGAGCTGACTTCCAGGAAGTGATCTAGCAGTCAAGGGGGCGGGGCTTGCTGCTTATAACTGACACTTGGGGGCAATTTGAAGGGTACGGTTGTGCCCGCTTGTTCAGCCTGTGTAGCTCATCCTACAAATTCCCTATTTTATTGGGAACTAGGCTTGACGACAGATACTCTTTAAATAGACCACCCTCCGCGCGCTTCATGCCAGGCTCCCCGGCGCGGCCTTGCGAATCATCTGATGTTTACGGCTTCTCAGACCTCTGTGGGAGCAGATTGGGCCGGGTATCGATCGTGTGTGTTTATTTATGAATGCAGTACAGCTGTACCGCAGTAATTAGCACGTCTCCTGCCATCCGCTGCCGCTCGCTTCTTTTCTCCTGTCTCGCTCACTCTCTGGCCACAAGTTTAATGACATAAAGAAAGCGTGAAAATGGGTTTATTTCCCGTAAACAGGAGTCATCTCATTTTATGGGTGAGGGGCAGCGCCGAGAAGCAGCTGTGCCCAGGGAAGCGGTGCCATTCATCACAGGAACGAGGGAACAGCTCAGTACCACTCTGTATATCTAATCTGATGATGGGACCACCCAGATTCAGTTTAGTTACCTTAAAGGGTTATTATTCACATTTTCATGGAAGGACACAGTCAGATAGTACTCGTAATAGCAACCACTATTGCAATTTACCGCTTTATTAAATTTGCAGCCGTTTTTGAGATGTTAACACTTTTGTTTACAGCTCGTTGCTTAGCGGACCGACCACTGCTGCTGTATAGCTTATAAGACTGCATTGAAACTGGGAGTAGGAGGTAATAATGTGCTCCAGGCATCATGGCCAGCTTCAGAGAAGTCAATGGAAAAGAGATTGTAAACACTGCGCATGTTCTGCTATCTAGCAGTGGTGGTCGGTGTCCAAGGCAACAAGCTGTAAGCACAAACACACACCAATCTCTATGTGACATGCAGAAGTAGTGTTGTTGCTTCAAAAGCATCCAGCAACTATAAGAGTTAACACAGTCACAAGAGACAGGAAGTGTTGTGCTTGAGAAGCATCCAGCAACTAGAGGGGTTAACACAGTCACAGGAGACAGGGAGTTTTTAGCAGAGCCCCAGGGGGATTGTGGGGAACTTGTTGATTAGTCTGGCTGGAGCCGAAGAGAAAAGTGGTGTATGATCTGTATCTCACAGAAGGCAAGAGAACAGAATTCAAGTCAGGAGGGAAGCTAAACACGGGTCAGATAGACTTCCTGATGTTACGGGTCCGGGTGGTGGAACCTCTGTGCTTAGGTGCAAGGAGGGACCAGAGGGGCGTGGCTAAGTGCCTACTTGGCCCGACCAAGGTCACACGGCGGCTTAGTCGACTCCATGAACCAGGGAGGAACCGGGGAGGTGGACCAGGTGCCACTCTGGGACCGACCTAGTGTGAGAGCAGATGACTCCCACGAGTCAGATGGCAGGAACTAACCGATACAGCGGATGAGCAAGGCAGGAAGACTGACGGGTGGACCGGGTAGACAAGCAGGCTGGTTCGGCAGATATCGAGACGGGTGCTCCGGGTAGGCGAGCAGGCGGGCACGGCAGGTAACTGGCAGGTGCTCCGGGTAGATGGGCTGGCGGGCACGACAGGTACAGACAGGTGCTCCAGGTAAGCAGACTGGCAGGCACAACTGTAGACAGACTGGAGGACAGAACTGTTAGAAAGGCTGGCGACTGGACTGACAGACAGACTGGCAGGCAGGACTAACAGGCAGCGGGACCTGAGGGCTGGAGCAAGTGTATAGCACACGGAACAACAACCTTGCACAGGCACCTCCATATTGGAGGAGGTGCTTTAAATAAGAGAAGTCCTCCAGCCATTGGCCGGGGACTTTTTAGGATGACGAGCGCGGCCCCTTTAAGAGGGAGGGAGTGCGCGCGCGCCCTAAGCATAGTGCCCGGGAAGCTGCGCGCAGTGCACGCCACAGTAGCAGCAGGACGTGAGCCAGAAGACGCTGGACCTGGACCGCGGCCGTGAGGGGAACGGCGTCTCTGCCCGGCAGGAGGCAGAGACGCCAATGCTACACCTGAGCTAACAGTGCAGAGTATTATCGGGCAGAAAGATAAGGACTGGAAGGAATTGTGTCACAGGGATCATCTCCCTCATCATACCCTCCCCCACTCCATCTCCATGCAGGATAAAGAATGTTGTGTACTAGTGAGTCCTTGTGAAGGAAAAGCCTGTGGTTGTGTATACATAGAAGTGTGCTGCTAAGAGATCTAATCTGTGCTGAATTATGCTTCTGAAGAGACAGACGTTACTGTGCCTGCTTTAATAGACTGAAGCTACAGGCTTCACCACAGTACAAAGAGTTAAATGGTACTGGCTGTATTTGATTAAATGCCACTGTTCAACTGTTTATGAAGACTCTTGTCAGATGTGTCTGGTCAGCAACTGAATCTATCGTGTGCCTGAGAGAAGCTTCAGTACATGGTCTATGGTCGCCCTGAGTAACGGTTCCCCCAGGATTCCAAAGAATTCATGTAACCTGTCTCGCCCCTATCTGAACCTAGCGGCGTGCATGTAACATATACTGTACACCATCTATGCTGCACACACTCACTATGCCTACTACACACACACACTCCATGCTACAAATATTCTCCTTGATACACACACACGCACAAACACACACACTCCATGCTACACATACTCTCCATGATACACATACACGCACACTCCATGCTACACATATTCTCCATAATACACACACACACTCCATGCTACACATATTCTCCATGATACACACACACACACACTCCATGCTACACATATCCTCCATAATACACGCACACACTCCAAGCTACACATATTCTCCATGATACACATACACGCACACTCCATGCTACACATATTCTCCATGATACACACACACACTCCATGCTACACATATTCTCCATGATACACGCACACACTCCATGCTACACATATTCTCCAAAATACACACACACACTCCATGCTACACATATTCTCCATAATACACACACACACTCCATGCTACACATATTCTCCATAATACACACGCACACTCCATGCTACACATACTCTCCTTGATACACACACACACTCCATGCTACACATATTCTCCATAATACACACACACGCACACTCCATGCTACACATACTCTCCTTGATACACACGCACACTCCATGCTACACATACTCTCCTTGATACACACACACACTCCGCGCTACACATATTCTCCATAATACACACACACGCACACTCCATGCTACACATACTCTCCTTGATACACACACACACTCCATGCTACACATATTCTCCATGATACACACACACACTCCATGCTACACATATTCTCCATAATACACACACACACACACACTCCATGCTACACATACTCTCCTTGATACACACACACACTCCATGCTACACATATTCTCCTTGATACACACACGCACACTCCATGCTACACATATTCTCCATAATACACACACACACTCCATGCTACACATATTCTCCTTGATACACACATGCACACACTCTATGCTACACATATTCTCCATGATACACACACGCACACTCCATGCTACACATATTCTCCATGATACACACACGCACACACTCCATGCTACACATATTCTCCATGATACACACACACACGCACACTCCATGCTACATATATTCTCCATGATACACACACGCACACACTCCATGCTACACATATTCTCCATGATACACACACGCACACACTCCATGCTACACATATTCTCCATGATACACACACACACGCACACTCCATGCTACACATATTCTCCATGATACACACACGCACACACTCCACGCTACACATATTCTCCATGATACACACACACACTCCATGCTACACATATTCTCCATAATACACACACACACACACTCCATGCTACACATACTCTCCTTGATACACACACACACTCCATGCTACACATACTCTCCTTGATACACACACACACTCCATGCTACACATATTCTCCATAATACACACACACACACACTCCATGCTACACATACTCTCCTTGATACACACACACACTCCATGCTACACATATTCTCCTTGATACACACACGCACACTCCATGCTACACATATTCTCCATAATACACACACACACTCCATGCTACACATATTCTCCATAATACACACACACACTCCATGCTACACATACTCTCCTTGATACACACACGCACACACTCTATGCTACACATATTCTCCATGATACACACACGCACACACTCCATGCTACACATATTCTACATGATACACACACACACTCCATGCTACACATACTCTCCATGATACACACACGCACACACTCTATGCTACACATATTCTCCATGATACACACACGCACACACTCCATGCTACACATATTCTCCATGATACACACACACACTCCATGCTACACATACTCTCCATGATACACGCACACACTCCAAGCTACACATATTCTCCATAATACACACACACACTCCATGCTACACATATTCTCCTTGATACACACACACGCACACTCCATGCTACACATATTCTCCATGATACACACACGCACACACTCCATGCTACACATATTCTCCATGATAGACACACACACACACTCCATGCTACACATATTCTCCATGATACACACACACGCACACTCCATGCTACACATATTCTCCATGATACACACACACGCACACTCCATGCTACACATATTCTCCATGATACACACACACGCACACTCCATGCTACACATATTCTCCATGATACACACACGCACACACTCCATGCTACACATATTCTCCATGATACACACACACGCACACTCCATGCTACGCACACAAAATCTTTATCTCCCTACTCAAAAACTCTCCACATTTCACGTGTGAAATCTATCCCTGACAATGAAGATGCTTGTGAATTTATTATGCCGAGTCTAATTGCTGAAAACTTTGTATAAATCGTTTAATTATGGCTACGCCAATTTAATCTCCGTCATTAAATTTTCATTTTGATGGCAGGAGTATCAGAGAGGATTCCGGTAACTGGCGGAGAAAAGTCCAGGATTGATTTTACAACTTCTTTTTTTTATAACGCAGAATCTTGCCAGCGTATAATTAATGGATCCCCAGAATCGGCAGCAGCCCACTGAGGTAACATCTGATGAAAAGTTGAGTATTGTTTAAATAGTCATACATTTCCCAATGACTCCAAACAATACGCAGATAGATGGCGCTGCTATTGTAACATCACGCCATCTGGTGGCCACAATACGGAAAAAAAGTTTTTTTTTTTTTTAAGTTCTACCCAGAGACTATACTAACCAACATGGCTGTTGAAAAAAGGGCGTAATTATGGGAAACGTACCCGTCTATCACTGTGCCAGTCCAACCTGATCACCTAACATTCAACCTTCAAAAAAAAAAGCAAAAAACTCACGGGAGCCCACCCACTGGTGTACAATGTGCTGTCGTCTCAAGTGCCCACTTCAGAGGCCAAACCGCGTTGACAAAAGGTCGCCAATGCCCATCACGTCCTCCCGTATTGTGGAGGGACCTTGAAGTGCCGCCTGCTCGTATCACAATAAATGAGCAAAAAACAAAACAGCTGCTGTAAGCCGGGTAATTAGCGGGCGCGCTTTGAAGGGAAGCAAACAAATGCCAAGTGTGTTATACAAGTCAAGTCAGCTGCCCGCATGTAGACACGCTCGTTTCGCCTTTGTCTGTACGGCGCGGTGCACCTTTGTTATTTTTGTAAATTCTCGAATATCCCCCGTGAATAATTCACCGGTGTGATCGCTGGATCTGGCGGTACCCTAGACTGTAATATTAATTTACCAGTTATTGTGTAACATTACAGCGCCACTAATTATAAGGAGGCGTAAAAAGTGCCATCACTCGCCGATACATCACTACCCCGGGCTCGGAGACGCCACTTCTTTAACATTTGGTTTCCGAGGACCCTCCCGAAATGTAATGTAGCAGTAGCGCAGAAGAGGCTCCCCGGGAGGAAGCGTCACCTAACAATGGACGTATAATCCTTGTGTCCTATACTGTATGGAACATCGCCTTCAAATGACATCATTTTTGTATGATATGTATTAATATGTATTTTTTCATGTATTTTGTACAGTTCTGATGAAGGTCCAATTTCAGGATCGAAATGTTAACGACAATTATAAGGACTGGCAATAAAATATTGTTTCATTCACTGTAATTTTTGAGTGCCAAGTTCCTCATTGGCATCATCATACCCTACGTCATCGTGGACCTAGTGAAGTCGTCATTACCCACTACAGTCAGGACCTAGTATGCTCTAGCAACGACACTTTTATGACCAAGTGTTGATGTCATAATGGATCTAGTGATGTCATCATGACCTATTAAAGAAGTCATGACCTAGTATTGGTGTCATCATAAACTTGTGATGACATCTTCACGACATAGTGATGTCATAATGGGCCTAATGGAGGAATTGTGACTAATTAATGATGTCATCATGCCATAATAATGACACTTTCATGACCCAGTGATGTCATCATAACCTACTAAAAGAAACCACAATCTGATGATGATGCCCAAGTGATAACATCATCAATACGTACTGATAATGCCATCACGGCCTACAGATACAGTTGTGACCTAGTAATTGTATCATCATACCGTAGTGATGACATCATTATGCCCCAGTGATGACATCACAGTTTATCCAGAGGATCAGCCTCAGTCCTGCATCATCTAGGGAAATGATTAACTTCCAGATGGAGCATTAGCTTCTTATTTTCCTGGCGGCTCGGAGACGCAGAGCAGAAGACCCCGTTATGGCGATCAGCGACGGCGTGATTACATTCCGCACTAGTGCGACCAATGGCGGCATGAAATTGTCTCTGATTTAGCGCACCAGGGACTCGGCTGAAATTGTGTGCATGAAACTGATTATTCCTGACTGTGATGTGATAGGAGAATGTGTCTCTGGGATTGGGTCCGGCGTCGGCCAATTTAAAGCCCACGCGAGGCCGAGATTTATGGATCAAATCAAGTTAATTAGGGCGCAGCGAGGCCGGAATCAGATAAAGACGTCTGCAGATTTGCTCGGATACGTCGCGGCCGCTCGTCAATAGCATTTGGAAAATTCGATTAGATCCCGGCTCACCTTGAGTCTCCTCATTCAGAGGATTGAGATCAGCCGAAGATAGCGAAATCTCAGCACGGGGATCGTTACACGGATACGTGAGCGCGCTGCAGGTCGTCAGCCCCAGGGTCACTGCCCAGGAAACAGCACTGAGGCACCGGAGACCTCACACCTCCTAATGTTCTATCCTGTGTATGTCCAGGGGCCCTGTATCTAACCCGATCATATGTGATACCATCTGCTGGGCCCTGTATCTAACCCGATCATGTGTGATACCATCTGCTGAGCTCAGTATCTAATCCGATCATGTGTGATACCATCTGCTGGGCTCTGTATCTAACCCGATCATATGTGATACCATCTGCTGGGCTCTGTATCTAACCCTATCATGTGTGATACCATCTGCTGGGCTCTGTATCTAACCCTATCATGTGTGATACTATCTGCTGAGCTCTGTATCTAATCCGATCATATGTGATACCATCTGCTGGGCTCTGTATCTAACCCTATCATGTGTGATACCATCTGCTGAGCTCTGTATCTAACCCGATCATATGTGATACCATCTGCTGAGCCCTGTATCTAACCCTATCATGTGTGATACCATCTGCTGAGCTCTGTATCTAATCCGATCATGTGTGATACCATCTGCTGGGCTCCGTATCTAATCCTCTACTGTGTGATACCATCTGCTGAGCTCCGTATCTAATCCTATCCTGTGTGATACAGTCTGCTGAGCTCTGTATCTAATCCGATCATGTGTGATACCATCTGCTGAGCTCTGTATCTAACCCTATCATGTGTGATACCATCTGCTGAGCTCTGTATCTAATCTGATCATGAGTGATACCATCTGCTGAGCTCTGTATCTAACCCTATCATGTGTGATACCATCTGCTGAGCTCTGTATCTAATCCGATCATGTGTGATACCATCTGCTGAGCTCAGTATCTAATCCGTTCATT
This sequence comes from Phyllobates terribilis, assembly GCF_046119375.1. Taxonomy (NCBI): domain Eukaryota; kingdom Metazoa; phylum Chordata; class Amphibia; order Anura; family Dendrobatidae; genus Phyllobates; species Phyllobates terribilis. The sequence goes on from NW_027362767.1 coordinate 145,241,212, forward strand.
TGTGATACCATCTGCTGGGCTCTGTATCTAACCCTATCATGTGTGATACCATCTGCTGAGCTCTGTATCTAACCCTATCATGTGTGATACCATCTGCTGAGCTCTGTATCTAACCCTATCATGTGTGATACCATCTGCTGGGCTCTGTATCTAACCCGATCATGTGTGATACCATCTGCTGAGCTCTGTATCTAACCCTATCATGTGTGATACCATCTGCTGAGCTCTGTATCTAACCCTATCATGTGTGATACCATCTGCTGAGCTCTGTATCTAACCCTATCATGTGTGATACCATCTGCTGGGCTCTGTATCTAACCCTATCATGTGTGATACCATCTGCTGGGCTCTACATCTAACCCTATCATGTGTGATACTATCTGCTGGGCTCTGTATCTAATCCGATCATGTGGGATACCATCTGCTGAGCTCTGTGTCTAATCCGATCATGTGAGATACTATCTGCTGAGCTCTGTATCTAATCCGATCATGTGGGATACCATCTGCTGAGCTCTGTATCTAATCCGATAATGTATGCTACCATCTGCTGGGCTCTGTATGTAATCCTATCCTGTGTGATACAGTCTGCTGAGCTCTGTATCTAATCCGATCTTGTGTGATACCATCCGCTGAGCTCTGTATCTAATCCGATCATGTGGGATACCATCCGCTGAGCTCTGTATCTAATCCGATCATGTGTGATACCATCTGCTGGGCTCTGTATCTAATCCTATCCTGTGTGATTCCATCTGCTGGGCGCTGTATCTAATCCTTTCATGTGTGATACTGTCTGCTGAGGGGTAGGTTGTGGACGATCCATATATCTGGGACTCCCTGAATAATATGTGGCGCCCCTGAGGGTTCGGTCGCCACAGAGGTATTGCATATCATCCAGAGATGTGGTACCTCACTCTCAAGTAAGGAAGGAGTGTGGCTCAGGACCCTAACACTACATCCACTACACCACATTTCCGGGGGACAGGGCGAGATTGCTCCTACGGGAGAGCACAGTCCCTGATCCCTGGCTGGAGTGGGGAGGAACCACCTTGAGAGGGGGAACTAAGTAGTGGATGGGTGGAGGACGTGGATCCTGGGAGCACTGGAGTAGGAGGTATAAAAACTAGGAACCATCTTAGTTCAGAGTGGAGTTGAGTTGTTGGGTAGAGAGGAGTAGTGAGGAGGAGACAAGGGGCAGAGGCTCCGTACGAGCTCTGCTCCCCAGGCAGGCCTAGCCAGGAGGCCTGAGCCTGAGAGGAAGGAGAGGGAGCAGGACGGTTCCAGGAACGAGGGAAGAAGGGACCCTAGGGGTACGGGCCGTGCAGCAAGCCACCCGTACGCCCGCTGCTACCAGGAGGTAGAGGGGTCAGGCCAGAGAAGGGGAACCGGGTCCCCCAACCAGCAGAGACTACAGGGCTCAACTGGGAACCGGAGGCTGCAGGACTTTAAGTACAGCAGGCCGTCCACACTAGCCGCTAGGAAAGTAGCCACATAGGACCCAGGGGACGGAACATACGTCGCCTGCTAAGGCCCGAGGACACTGGACAGAAGTGCCGCTAAGTGTGAGGTACAAGGAAAGAGGCCAGAGGAAGGTACACAGAACGGGGTCCTGATAAGTGCTCTGGAAATACCTGAGGGTGGACTGAGCCCCTCACTGAGTACGCACAGCACGATGGGGAAAGATTGCTTGGTTCCTGTAATCTGAACTACAACAACAGTGAGTAAATACCCTGGGACTGCACTATCTCGTCTCTGTGATTCTTTGCGGCGCCAGCACTCACAGCACTAGGACTACCTGCACCATAACCACCATCATCCAGTCACGCTGCCCTGAAGCTACGCTCCTCCTGTGGGGAGTCACATCACCTTGCTGCACATACCACCAGACTATATATAAACAGACACCCATAGACTACCCTGGTTTGACCGCCCTGGGTTACGGACCGGGTCACCGCCACGGTGACTACTACCCCCAGCATCCACAAGGCCCGGCTCCGGGTACCCCACGGCCCAGGGGGCGCGTCAACTTTGGTGTAGTCGACAGGATGCGAAACCAGCCCGTTATCATCGGGTATTGTGTGCCTAGAGACTGTTTCACTGTACTGAATATGGCGCCCGCCCAAGAAGAACGGGCGCCATTATGGGCATCACCAAAAACAACAGTACAGAGCCTCCCATCGTGGGCCGGGTCCCAGAATGGCGCCAAAAGCGCAACCAGCCTCTTGCAACTGTGGCCATACACATGGATGTGTCCATCAAGGTGGAGGAGACGCCCCCAGGTGTGGCCGACAGTCAGAAGCCATGGGACCGCCCCAGAAAGGGGAGAGGAGTGAAGAAAACTGGGAGAAGGGGTGTGGTCTGGTCGAGTCCAGGCAGGCCGCACCCGGGAAAGGACATGAACCGTGGCTGCTCCGGAGACCCTGCCAGCGACATGCTGCAGGCCGAAGAGCCTTATACCCTGGAGGAGCTGGTGGCCAAGCTCCCCCGGAAGGATACCAAATTCCTCCGCGCCGGCATGGAAGATCTGGGCCGGAGGATGGCCAGGGCGCAGCGAGACGCCATCGCGGATTGGAAGAGAGAGATGGAGCAAAGGATGACGGCCCGGCAGCCAGTGATGCTGCCCAGCACCGGCAGCGCCCCAGCCTCCGAGGACCGGGACCGAGGTCAAGAGGCCGCGACTGACGCAGGAGCGGCTGCAAGAGCAGGTAGGAGAAGTTCCCCTGTGCCGAACGCTGTAAGCGTCAACCAGCTCCTGGGCCCCCTGGTGGAGCCGCAGATCCCGGGCGTCACCGCAGCTGTCCCATTCCCGACACCAGAGCCAGGCCCTTTAATCCAGGGTAAGACCGCCGCGTGCCCACCATGCATGTACCAGGGCGCGCCAGTTCTAAGTGCCCTCCAGACCCCGGAACCAGCTCCAGGCACCAGTGACGCCAGCCCGCTCCTAGGTCCTCTGCAGGAGGCGCCCCCTCCGATACCCGAATGGGTGTATGGGCGCTTCCCCTGGGACTGGTCCGCGGAGGTGGAAGACCAGCGGCCTTCACTCCTGCCCGCTCCACAGCCCGCCGCCGTCGTCTCCCAGTTGCCGGAAGACGAGGCCCAGTTCGAGTGGGATCACTCGGGGGGAGGATCTGATGGGGTTCTCCCAGGAGACCAGGGCAGCCGCAGCTTGTCGCAAGGAGTTTTGCCACCAGCAGCTGATCCAGCTAGAGAAGGAGCGGAAGCTGCGGTGTGAGCGGTGGGAGCAACTCGAGGACAGGAATATGGAGGAGAAGGCCCGGGCCCGCCATGACAAGCAAGCGGCTCGTGGTCCCAGAATTACCGGGACCGTTGTAAAATTCAATCTGGACAAAGGATGGGGGTTCATCGGGGACCCGCTGACAGACACGGATCTCTTTGTGAATAGGAGAGACGTGGATGTTATGATCTGCAACATAAACTAAGGAAAGATGGGGAGAGCTGTCCCTACAATAGGACTAAGCTGAGTCCCTACGTTGCAGCAGGCTGCCTGTTCCTTGTGAACAGACCCGCCTTTGTCCTCGGCTAGTCTGAACGGAGACCTATGGAATAAAGGGAGGGGTCCCTAAAAGAGCTAAGGACTGGGACAAAAATGGGACACCTCCTAACAGAAGTTGTTGCGAAGCAAAAAGACAAACTGACCAAAAGTACTAGAGGTCCCAGAGGACCAAGCGAACTATAGAGAGATAGGCACAAAAGCACCTGGCTAGAGAGACAGTCAAAACAACACTGAAGTCCAGCAAAGCCAGAAGGGCGGAGCTGGAATATATAGGCAGATGGTCACGTGACCACAAAAGACCAGATAGAAACAAAAACAAACAGGAGGGTTCTAATAGTGGAATTCCGCCTACCAGAGGGACACCCAGACCGGGACCTGTATCCCGGGGACACTGTGTCCTACACCAGGCACCAAGGAGCCAGGGGCTGGTATGCCCTACATGTCCACCGGGTGGAGACAATGTTCCACCACGCTGAAGATCCGGCTGGGTCAGCCTATGGTGGACCTGAGCCTCCCCGGAGGGAGCACCCTTACTAATTATAGTAAGAGGAACTGAGTACTTAGAATGTAAATAAGTTACCCAGCAGGGTATGCAGGGACACTGCCAGTACAAAGTTTGTGTGTTGTTATCCGTTTACTTAGTTACCCGTAACGGGTCCAAGGTTGACCGGCTGAGGACTGGGAGCAGCCACTTCTTGTAAATAGTTGCACCTCTTGAGGTGCCCCTTATTGGTTTTATAAGTACTACAACGAGTGACCTCAGAACGAAAACCCGTTGGAGGTGGCCGAAGACGAGGTCCAGCATCTGGATCGTCTAAGCCCTGCAGCCACCCCAGGGCCTCCGTTGAGGGCTTGGGACGGGTCCCTCATATTCGTGTTTACAAGTTTGCACTTTAAAGGAAAAGGACACCTGGTTGCAAAGTGCACTGTGACTGGTTGATAAGAATTTTATGAAAAGAAATGTTTTATATGTGTAAAGAGAGATGTCCTTTGAAAAGTGTTTATAATGTTTTTGGTAAAAGAAATGTAACCAGTAACGTTAAAAGAAGTATGCCTCCCATAAAGGGAAGAAGTGTTGTTTATGGTCTTGTATGCGGACGAGTCCTAAAATTTTACATGTCTTTAAAATTGTCTTTTGCTCTGTTCCAGCCCGCGGACGTGCTGTGTTTTACCAGAGGGGTGTGTGGCGCCCCTGAGGGTCGCCACAGAGGTATTGCCTATCATCCAGAGATGTGGTACCTCACTCTCAGGTAAGGAAGGAGTATGGCTCAGGACCCTAACACTACATCCACTACACCACATTTCCGGGGGGACAGGGCGAGATTGCTCCTACGGGAGAGCACAGTCCCTGATCCCTGGCTGGAGTGGGGAGGAACCACCTTGAGAGGGGGAACTAAGTAGTGGATGGGTGGAGGACGTGGATCCTGGGAGCACTGGAGTAGGAGGTATAAAAACTAGGAACCATCTTAGTTCAGAGTGGAGTTGAGTTGTTGGGTAGAGAGGAGTAGTGAGGAGGAGACAAGGGGCAGAGGCTCCGTACGAGCTCTGCTCCCCAGGCAGGCCTAGCCAGGAGGCCTGAGCCTGAGAGGAAGGAGAGGGAGCAGGACGGCTCCAGGAACGAGGGAAGAAGGGACCCTAGGGGTACAGGCCGTGCAGCAAGCCACCCGTACGCCCTCTGCTACCAGGAGGTAGAGGGGTCAGGCCAGAGAAGGGGAACCGGGTCCCCCAACCAGCAGAGACTACAGGGCTCAACTGGGAACCGGAGGCTGCAGAACTTTAAGTACAGCAGGCAGTCCACACCAGCCACTAGGAAAGTAGCCATATAGGACCCAGGGGACGGAACAAACGTTGCCCGCTAAGGCCCGAGGACACTGGACAGAAGTGCCGCTAGGTGTGAGGTACAAGGAAAGAGGCCAGAGGAAGGTACACAGAACGGGGTCCTGATAAGTGCTCTGGAAATACCTGAGGGTGGACTGAGCCCCTCACTGAGTACGCACAGCACGACGGGAGAAGATTGCTTGGTTCCTGTAATCTGAACTACAACAACAGTTAGTAAAGACCCTGGGACTGCACTATCTCGTCTCTGTGATTCTTTGCGGAGCCAGCACTCACAGCAGTAGGACTACCTGCACCATAACCACCATCATCCAGTCACGCTGCCCTGAAGCTACGCTCCTCCTGTGAGGAGTCACATCACCTTGCTGCACATACCACCAGCTTCCACGGACTGATCCGCAGCGGCGGTTACCAATAACCGCATTCCACAGGTGGCGTAGTCGGACTATATATAAACAGACACCCATAGACTACCCTGGTTTGACTGCCCTGGGTTACGGACCGGGTCACCGCCACGGTGACTACTACCCCCAGCATCCACAAGGCCCAGCTCCGGGTACCCCACGGCCCAGGGGGCGCGTCAAATACATGGTGGGATCAGTGGTCTCCAGCAGCACAGAGTATGTCAGGAGAGGCGTGTGTTGATTTTGGTGGGGAGGGGGCCATAACGTGCCCATTCTTGTGATTATGTCAGAGCAGACAGTTCGCTTTGCAGTGACTGATACAGTACTTGTATGTCAGTGGGTCGCAGATGAAGCTGATGGGGCCCTGTGCCAACCGTCCTCCTCTATAATCACTCAGGGCACAGAGATTGGTGAGGAGCGGCCGGCGGCATCTGCAGGAACAGACTGTCCAGTCATCCTCAATGTGAGATGGAAGAGAAAATATCAGCTGCTTCCAGCACGATGAATCACACTCACACGGTTTAGTTAGGAAAATAATGCCACAACATCCTGCCATAGTGCCCGCTGCCCGTCTCTGAAGAGAACCTGGCACTTCTTATAAATATGTCATTTTATTTAGCTCATGTATATGTAGTGCGGCGCTGGGCAGTAGCTGCAGGCGAGGCACTCGTCTCCTCCTTTCACGCCTCAGCGCGCTACATGAAAGTGTAGGTCCTGGTTGGGTGTCTGTATTCGTGTTGTGAGGACTTTGCGCCTGTAGCCGGTGGTGTTGGCTGGCCAGGACCATGGATTCCGCAGTTCAATAAAGGAGACTTCAGTTCAAGAACACAGTCTTTACTGAACGGTAACAGTTATGTACAAGGGATAGCGGGTACAAACTCTTATGGACTTTTCCTTTGGAGCACAAAGCATTTTCACTCCACAGTATCCTTCCTCTGTTGTCTTCTCCAGGGCCGGTGAAGCACACTGTTTTGCTCTACTTCGTCACTACCCAGCTTCTATGCCACAGTCCTGATCAGCAAATCTCTCCACTCACTCATCGGTTCTGCATCCTATCTCTTCCACTACTGACACCCTGGATCTACCACTCTGGACCCCCACTAGTCCCACAAACTCAGTCATGTTTCGGTCTGTTACCTTCAGCGTTTGCAAGCTCAGGGTTTCTTGTTATTCTGTGTCCTATCCAAGGACCCTTTTCCAGAAGGCCAGTCTGTCTCATCAGTTAATTCAGGATCTTGCTATCCCTGTCCTCAAGTCTCAGTTCCTTTTGTGGATCACCCCAACAGTAGCACTGCTCTCTTCACTCTCCAAACATTATCTGCCTATCTATAGAAAGCAGGCTCTCTCCCACTATGGGCTAGTCCCAAATCTTAACTCAATCTTACCCTCCAGTCATTACCACCCTTACATTCCTCCCCTCTTTAACGATGGTCATTCTCAACCATCTGGACACCTTATAGACACAAATTCACATAAAACACATAAACAACAATCCCTCTTCCGGAACATGACCCCGGTCCTACAAAGGTTGGGACCCCGGAACCAAAAGGTCAAGTTCTTTCAGGGGCCTGCAGGCTAACACATCAATAGCCCAACAGTCCATGGGCACAACCCATCCTTCAACCCAGTTGGGACATCGGCTCGTCCATTTCCCCTTCCCCCAAACATTGGTCCTTGTAGAAAGGACACAGTTTATGTGGGGCAGAGTCCATCGTACCACCACATCAGTCCAAAGGACAGGGTTACAGTCGCTTCAATGCACCCCCCCCCCCACTGGATGGAATCCAGTCTTGGGTTGAGGGTGTAGGATCCCCCAGCAGCTGCAACGTCTCTGCAATCCAGCAGGGGGATGTGCAACGAGCACAACAAACTTTAATAAGGGAGAACAACTCTTTGGCCACCCGTGGCCGTCACTATAGGAGAGCCCCAGATACGAAGGCCCTTAGGAACCTCTAACTGCTCCTTATGTCGGGTGCAATGGACTCCACACGGCCTCCTCTATCTCCGTCTCCAACTTCTTCCATATCCTCTCTCTCTTTCCTTAGACCCATGTCTTCTCTCTGGATCCAGTCCCCTGCAAATAAATGGACGGATTTGCACCATGCGCCACATATACAATTGTAGGATTAGCCGCCAGTCCTGAAGGCCCCGCTGATATTTCATTCTCAACTCCAAACTCTTCCGTGGAGCTGCAGGAAGTTGGGACCGCTGCTCTGGCCCCTTCCTCTGTACGACCCTCCAGACTTGTGGGCACCAGGACCCTCGGGAAGAACACTTCCGGTCGGTTGGCTCAGCTGTGAACCGCCTCGGGGATTCTGGCTCCATCCTCACCCTGGAGACGGCCACTGTTAACCACCCCATCCTCTTTCAGAAACTGCACCCACTCCCCGGGCTGCAGACTCTGACCATGGGGTGCAATGGTGCTGCGCCAGACGGAACAGGCATTGACGTATACCGTATATCTTGATTGCTCTTCTTCAAGGATCCTGTTCCCCGGTTGCGGTCGAAGCACAGGACCATCTCCTTCGTCATCTTTCGAGCCAGGTCCTCTCCTCCGGGGCCAGTCAGCTGACCACACACATGTTCCTCCCTCTGCTTTTCGGTGTTGATCATGGCCACGATCCACTTTGCCCCAGTGACGAGGGGAATACTCCCCTGTTTGGGGTCCACCTCTAGGCTATGTGGTGGGGTCTTCGGAACTGAAGAAGGACATTCCGGTATCTGGGCCCGCAGGGTTTCCAATCTCTTGGCCCGACTGCGAGCCACGAACCAGGCCTCTGTTCACAGCGTTGATTCTTGCTCGGCTCCAATCTTTTTCAGCAGATCGCCTGGTCTCACTACCTCATCCAACATTTCCATAAGCTGGCACAGCACTCCCCGGCCACCTCTCTCATCAGTCGCCTCGCTCTGCACCAGCAGGAGTTGCCACTCTGCCATCATTGCCTTTTGTTGCTTCCTCACAGACTTACAATCCTTGAATGGCGTTGTCTCTTCCACCTCCTGAGATCCGTTATGGCCCCCCTGGGTGGAGTCTGGATGGAGTCTACCTTGACTCACCAGCCCGTTTCTTGAATGTCCCTGCCTGTTTCCTGGGCAGCACCTTACTGAGCAGATCTTCTCCTTCCACCTTACTCTGCGACGATGGTGACTCCCTGCTGTAGACGGGCGCTTTTGGTTGCGACGCACCCCTTGGTAGGCGTACTGGATGAAGGGCTGGATACTGCTTCAAGCCTTTTTGCTTCTATCTCGCCCACGATGGGTAGGTCCATCTCGCCGTTTCGCGCCATTCACCGCCATCTTAAGTCCTTGCCCGACGCCATTTACCCTCGTCACCCAAGTCTTCTTCGCACTGCATTGTTCTCGCAGATGCAAGACTCAATCCTGCTGATGACGCCAAGTGTAACGCAGCATGGTAGCCGCAGGCGAGGCACTTATCTCCTCCTTTTATGCACGCTACATGAAAGTGTGGGCCATGGCTGGGTGTTTGTATGTGTCTTCTCTCTATACACAGCCCCTATTGGACCAACAATCAGTAGATTTGGGTTCCAGTATCATCTTAATCCTGACGACACCCAATTATACACTTCTTCTCCTGCCATCACCCCTACCTTAATACATTACCAAGGATTGTTTGTCTGCTGTCTCTAACATCATGTCCTCCCTCTACTTCAAACTGAATCTCTCCTGAACTTCTTGTGTTTCTCCCCTCTACTAACCTAACTCTACCTGACATTGAAATTACCTTGGAGGGTTCAACCATAACTCCCAAGCAGCACGCCCGCTGCCTTGGGGTCATATTCGACACTAAACTTTCCTCTATTCTCTATATCCGATCACTCACTCGCTCTTGTCACCTGCATCTTAAAAACCTCTCCAGATTCCGACCTTTTCTCATCTTTGAAACAGCTAAAACTCTGTTGCTCTTATTCACTCTCGTCTGGACTACTGCAACTCTCTTCTGATCGTTCTCCCTCTTACCAAACTTTCTCCTCTCCAATCCGTCCTGAATGCAGCAGCCCGGGTCGTAATTCTGTCCAGCAGCTTCACCGGTGCCTCCATCTTGTGCCAGTCATTACACTGGTTACTCATTCGCTACAGGGTCCAATATAAACTCATCTCTCTCACCCACAAAGCTCTCCACAGTTCTGCACCGCCGTAGATCTCCTCTCATCTCTGTCTATTGCCCTACAGGTGCCCTCCGTTCTACAAATGATCTAAGACTAATGACGCGCCCCCTGGGCCTGTGCTGTGCAGGGGAATACCCGGAGCCGGATCGCTGGGGGTTCTAGTTCTCCGTGGCGGTGACCCGGTCCGTGCCCAGGGCGGTCAAACCAGTGGCAGTCTATAGGTAAGAACAATGTCCGACTACGCCACCCGTGGATTGCGGTCAGTGGGGACCGCCGCTGCGCTGCCGACCGCTGAGGCTGATGTTGTTTGCGCAGCCGAGTATGGGATAACTCCCCACGGGAGAAGTATTGCCTCAGGGCAGCTAAGGTGGTTGATGGGAGTGATGGTGTGAGCGTCCCAGTAGTAATGGTGTTGGTGCGGCAAGGAATCACAGAGACGTGTGGTGCAGTTCAGGGTCTTTACTGATGGTATAAAGCAGACCCTCCCGGGAGTACTGGTTAGCAGTAGGGGCCTGGTCAGTCTGTGAGCAAGCAGGATCTCCCCTGGCCAGGTGGAGTTGTAGGCCTCCCCGACTATCTGCACTCTTTCCTGGCTACCTTGCTCTATGCGGGTAGAAGTAGCCCACGTCCCTGAGTATACCGTGTGGTGCTCACCCGTATGGCCGGTGACTTGGGGCCTTCCGTTAGCCTTCGCTTCACGATGGCGGTGCTGGTCCCTTGCTTGTGACCGTGCCTTCGGGTTTCTAAGGCCAGAGGACATGGAATCCCCTGCCGGTTGGATTCTGCTGCTGGACCTTGATGTCCCCACAGCCTCGGACTCCGTGTCCGGTATTAGTGTCTTCAGCCAAGGCGAGCTCTCTAGCTTCCAGCCTCTGGCACTCGCTCCTGCTCCTTCAGAGCTCCTGTTGTCACCTTCCCTGTGTCTGGAACTTCACTCCAGGCTCTGACTAACTTAATCCCGCCCCAGACCCAGTTTATAAGGGCAGATTCCTCCCCTCCCAGGTCTGGGTGGGCCGTGTTGCATGCTTAGGGCTCCTGATCAGAGAAACCTCCCACTTGCTCTCAGACATAATATCTCTATTACTGTGGTAACCAGACCCCTGGGGTGCCACATTCCCCCCTAGTAAATTATAGTACTCCGGGACTAAACACAAGCTTTACTTCTTTAAAGGTCACGGCGTGTCCGCAACCGGGTGTCCATATCACCCAAGGTGAAGTTTTAAGCGAAGTAGGGGACCTGTCCAAAGCAAACCCCTTGCGTTGGCCCTGGGCGTGGCTGCAAGGCTGGAGCTAGCTACTTTGGGCCGCAAGTAGGCCACGCCAGACAGGTTTTCTCTTCCGCGGCCGTCTTCGCAAGAGGCACCAAGGTGCAACTATCTACAAGAATGTTCCGGTTATCCAGTGTCCATAACCTGTTAGTCCAACTAAATCTGCAGGGTAACTGAGAAACATAATTAATAACAGGCAACAAACATAAACCATAAACAGTTAAACCGATAAATTCACAGTGCATTAGTTTAGATTCTCCAGCGAGCGGGCATTTGACCTCTAGTGACTCTAGAGGACCTACGGAGCTCACTAACTGGTCCTGCACTACACGGTGTAGGAGGTGTTATGGGTAAGCTGGGCATCTGTCTGCGTACTCTTTGGCTCACTAGGGGCACGGCAGGCTCACTACTAGCAGAGGGTTGATTCTCCTGGGCTGCTGGTGTGGACTCTTCTGCCTCCTGAGCCGGCTGCTCTTCCAGCTCTACCTGGTCTTCTGTAGGCACTTGAGGGGCTGGCTGGAGAAAGGTGAGGACGGGCACCACAATAGCGTTGTTTACTTGTGTCCAGGACCGGGGAAAGTCTCCGAGTACGGTGGTGATCATTTCCTCCTTTTCCTCTACGGGTTGAGGGTCTTCCTGATCTTCATCCGTGCTTTGCAACTTCTCGGGGCACTTTTTCAGGTGGTCTCTGGAGACAGTGGCTGTGGTCTCTCCTCCATCCTTGCTGATGACGTACACCTTTGGATTATTGTGGCTTGAGGGCAGTACGGTGTACGGGTCCTTTTCCCACTGGTCGTCCAATTTATGGAGCCGCCTTTTTCTTTTCAAGACCTGCTCTCCAGGTACCAGGGGAACAGCGGGAGCATGTTGGTTATAAGTCCTCTCCTGCCTTTCTCTTGATTGACAGAGACTTCGCTCGACGCTCTCCTGTACTTTCCGGTACTGCTGCTGCCGTTCTGTATCCCAGTCTGTCTCTGGCGAGGTGTCCTCGGGTATTAGGACTCCCATATCCAGGTCAATTGGCAGCTAACCAGGTCTTGCTCGCATTAGGTAAGCCGGGGTACAGTTGGTGGAACCTACCGGGATGTGGTTATACAGGTCAACCAGATCGGGCAGTTTCTCGGGCCACAGACTGCGTTCTTCCAGGGGCAATGTTTTTAGCAGATCTATCACCACCTGGTTCATCTTCTCGCAGAGTCCATTGGTTTGGGGGTGATAGGGCGTTGTTCTTATCTTCTTGCAGCCATACAGGTTGCAGAACTCCTGGAAGACCTCTGCCTCGAAGGCTGGTCCTTGGTCCGTCAGCACTTGGTCCGGGTACCCGTGTGGGCGGCAGAAGTGCAGCTGGAAGGCTCTGGCTGCTGTCTGAGCCGTCAGGTCTTTGACAGGGACCACCACCAGGAACCGGGAGTAGTGATCCATGATGGTTAGGGCGTAGACATACCCGCTTCTGCTTGGAGCCAGTTTAACATGGTCCAGAGCGACCAGTTCCAGCGGCTGCCTGGTGATGATGGGCTGCAGGGGAGTCCTCTGGCTGGCACGGTCCCTTCTTCTTAGATTGCACGGGCCACAGTCTCTACACCACCTCTCAATGGCTCCTCTCATGCCTATCCAGTAGAACCGTTCACGCAGCAGGAACTCCAGCTTCTTCCATCCGAAGTGCCCGGCTCCATTGTGGTAGGCCTCCAGCACCATAGCCGCGTCCCGTCTCGGTACCACCACCTGCCAGATCAGCTCATGTGTCCGGGAATTGACCATTCTGCGGCACAACTTCTCCTTGTAGAGAAACAGTCTGCTCTTCTCCGTCCACAGTTGCTTAGTCTCTTCCGGAGCGTCTGGGTCTAGGCGGGCGTCAGCCTGGGTCAGCATCTCCTTCACCAGACGGACTGCGGGGTCACTGTCTTGCGTCTCCGCCCAGTTGTAGTGGGGTAAGGGGTTGAACGTAGCGGATCGCTGGCCCCTTACATGGTGGGAATACTGGGTAATCCCATGACGGTGAAACGCAGGGAGTTCGATCTCTTCCAATTCTTCTGGATCCTCCCCTTCGTCCGGTAGGTTTGGCATCCTGGACAGGGCGTCTGCGTTGGTATTGGAGCGTCCTGCCCGGTATTTGATCGTGAACTCAAAATTGGACAGGCGGGCCATCCATCTCTGCTCCAGGGCACCCAGTCTTGCAGTGTCCAGGTGTGTCAACGGGTTGTTGTCCGTGTACACGGTGAACCTGGAAGAGGCAAGGTAATGCTTGAAACATTCGGTTACTGCCCACACCACTGCCAGGAACTCGAGCTTGAACGAGCTGTAATTCTCAGGGTTTCTTTCCGTGGGTCGCAGTTTTCGGCTGGCGTAAGCAATTACCCGTTCTCTCCCCTGCTGGATCTGGGACAGTACGGCTCCTAGCCCGATGTTGCTTGCGTCCGTGTAGAGGATAAAGGGCTGGCTGTAATCAGGGTACGCCAGGATTTCATCCCCCGTGAGGGCCATCTTCAGCTGGCGGAAGGACTCCTCTTCCAGCTTTTCCCATTTGAAGGGTGGCTTCTGGTTTTTGGCCTTCCTGGACTGGCCTATCAGGAGGTCCTGCATAGGAGCTGCCTTCTTGGTAAAACCGGGAATGAATCTTCGGTAGTAGCCTACCAACCCGAGGAACTGCCGCACTTCCTTTATGCTGGATGGTCTTGGCCAGTCCTTGATTACAGTGATCTTGTCAGGGTCGGGAGCCACTCCGTCAGCACTCACCACGTGTCCCAGGTATTGTACCTTTGGCTTCAGTAAATGACACTTGGAGGGTTTTACCTTTAGGCCATAGTTTGCCAGGGCTTCAAACACTTCTGCCAGGTGTTCCAGATGGTCCTCATAGGTCTTGGAATAGACGATGACATCGTCCAGGTATAATAGGACCATCTCGAAGTTCCGGTGTCCCAGACAGCATTCCATCAACTGTTGGAAGGTTCCTGGTGCGTTGCAGAGCCCGAACGGCATACAGTTAAATTCGCTGAGTCCCATCGGGGTGGTGAATGCGGTCTTCTCCCGGTCCGCCTCTGCTACAGGAACCTGCCAGTACCCGCTAGTGAGATCCAAAGTAGAGAAGAAGTTAGCAGATTTTAATGCAGCTAAGGACTCTTCTATCCTTGGTAACGGGTACGCATCTTTGTGTGTGATACGGTTGACCTTCCTGTAGTCTACACACATTCTCATGGTGTTATCTTTCTTTTTCACTAAGACTAGTGGAGCTGCCCAGGGGCTACAGCTGTCCCTAATTACCCCAGCCTCCTTCATGTCTTTTAGCATCCCCTTGGCGTGTTGATAGTGTGCAGGGGGTACAGGTCGGTATCTCTCCTTTATGGGAGGATGGTCTCCCGTTGGGATGTGATGTTCTACCCCCTTTACTCGCCCAAAGTCTAGCGGGTGTTTGCTAAACACTCTCTCGTACTCTTGAACCACCCGATAGACTCCCTGTTTTTGGTGTGAGGGAGTGGAGTCAGTACCCAAATGCAGTTGCTGACACCAGTCCTCCATTGGTTTCTTAGAGCAGTTACCTTCCTCTGGTTGAGATGGAGGCAAGGGTTCCACGGCCTGTACAGAGTTCTGGTTGATGGTGAACAATTTGGCTAGCGTGGCATACCGGGGCAGGTATACTTCTCTCTCCCCGATATTGATGATGCGGACGGGCACCCTCCCATGGCGTACATCGACCACCCCCCGTGCTGTCAAAATGGTGGGCCTACTGTCTGAGTAGACGGGTTCTACCATTGCTTGGTAGTCTCTACCTCTTAGACCAATAGCTGCCCGGCACCAAATCATCATCTCACTTTTTGGGGGCATGGCAATAGGGAACGGGTCACACATTCTCACGCTACCTATCTCACCACCAGATAGTTCCACCTGTTGCCGTTTCATCAGTGCCCGGATCTCTTTTTGGAGCACACGCTGCTGGCTGGAACTGGCGTTCTTGGCACCCTGTTGCAAAATAAGAATCACCTCTGCAAGACAGTTTTCGATTACATTAGTACCTAGGGTTATTTTTGGGTGACTCTTGCGACGGTCAATGTCCACAATGATAAGTCCTTGTGCCGGCAGTTCAACTTTACCGACCTTGATGGTCATTTCCTTAAATCCTATCTGTGGCACGGGCTGACCATTGCTGGCGATAATGCTCAGGTCGTCATCTGGGTAGCGGGTTATGTCCGAGTCATTCCAGTACTGCTTGAAGAGCACGTACGGGATGGTGGTGACCTGTGACCCAGTGTCTAGTAGGGCACTCATAGGAATGCCATCCAGTACCACAGGCAAGACCGGACGTCCCCCTACGTATTTGTCACACCAGTTTGATGGGCCTGATGATCTTATGCCTGGGGGTTGGCCCTCTACCCCAGGTTGTGCCCGTTTAAATGACAGTACCTTGCCATATGTCCCGGTTGATTGCAGCGGCGGCAGATGGGTCATCCGTCCTCGTTGTATCTGTCGCTGGGTCTTCCTCTGGCCGGTGGGGTCCTCCTCAGTCGGCGCCATGGGACGTCCTCCGGTCCGGATGCCAGCTGGATCTTTCCTGGAGAAGAGACCTGTAAAGACTGCACAGTTCTGGTTAGCGCGGCAACGCTCTTAGTCAGCTCTTGGACCTGATGGTGCAGGTCTGTAGCCGGGTCATTGTTCAAAGCCTGCACATCAGCTCCCACAGGCCCTGCAGACAAGGGCGCCGCGTCCTGGTGATAAGTGATAGCAGGGCGCCTGTGGGTCACAGCGCCACCTGGTGCCGGTTCTCGGAGCACCCGGATGGCTCTGTCCTTGAACTGTGCAAAGTCCAGGTCAGGGTCCTGTAAGGCCATTGCCCGCAACTGGGTTCGGTGGGCGTTGCACAGTAGACCCTCAATAAATTGTTCGGTCAACAGCTTGTCTTCATTTCCCACGCTGTCAGGGTCTGCCTGCTTAATGGCTCTCAGGGCCTCTTGTAGGTTTAGGGCATAGTCTCTTATACTTTCATGTGCCCGTTGTTTGTGACGCACCCCCTGGGCCATATTCTTTAGGGGAATACCCGGAGCCGGATCAGATGGGGGTTGTAGTCTCCGAGTGGCTGTGACCCGGTCCGTGCCCAGGGTGTCAAGCTCAGAGTATGTGGCAGTCCTACAGATGTTACAAAGTTCTTTATGTCGACTACGCCACCCGTTGGATTGCGGTCACTACGGCCGCCGCTGCAGCAGGGTCCGCTGAGGCTGATGGTGTTGGTGCAGCTTTAGATGGTATAACCCCCAACGGGAGGGGTATGGCCTCAGGGGGTCAGGTGCAGAGGATGGGGGTTGTGGTGGTGCAGCGTAGATGATAAGTAAAGACAGAGTCGGGTTGTGCAGTTCAGGGTGTTTTCTTACTGCAGATATTCCGGTCACTCCGGCCTTCAGTGACCACCCGAGCCGTGCTGCGTCCACCAGGTCCTGGATTCAGCCAACCCCCAAGCAAGTCCGGAGCGTGTCCCTGAGCCCTCCTTCTTGTCCTTTCTTCTGGCCGTCCCCACCAGGGATCCACCTAGGTCCAGCTCCCTCGGGCCTTCTGTTGGGAGACCCTTGGCCTTGGGTTCCCTGACCCTACACGTGGTTTGCCTTCAGGGTGGATGTGGTGGGTGGCCGTGGCAGATCCTGCCCACGGCCTCCGGTCTCTGGCTGAGGTATGCTTTAGCCCCCACCAGTTTGGGATCCGGTACCCTATTGCCAACTCTTCACCCTAGGTTTGTATATGGGTTCTCAGAGTTCCTTTTTGTTTCCCCCTCTGGGTCTCTCTTTCTCTCCTCTCTCACTCTCTCTCTTGGGCTGGGGCTGCTCTTCTGCTCTCCTCCTCTGGCTTCTCACAGACTGACTGACTGTGGCTGACTGACTGACCCTGATCTTAGATGGTGCCCACCTTAAATACTCCCTCTATGTGTGAGCTCAGGTGACCAGCACCCAATGAGCTCCTATCTTTACCCAGGCTGCTCCCCCTATCTGCCCCTACACTACTGGGATGTACCACCCCCCTCCCACTCCAGCCAGGAACAGACTCGGTCGTACCTGCACATTTCTAAGTGGGAGTACCGTTGGTCTGTTCCTCGGAAATGGGATGTGTGTAGTGCATGCAGCTTACTGAGCTCAGTTCCACACTCCATCCTTACCCGGGAGTGGAATACCACACCTCTGGGTTGAGGTGCAATACCCCTGTAGCAGCCGAATCCTCAGGGTGCTACATTCCCCCCTGGTAAATCACAGCACGTCCTCGGGCTGTAAGAGATAAAACACCAAAACATACAATTTTTTTTTTTTTTTTCATATAAACATAATAAAACATATAAAACAGCATATATTAGCAGCATCATTAAACTTTTCATATAAATAACATTCTCGTCTTCTAGCTCCTCCTCCGGACACTGTGCAACGTGTGCCCGGGAAAAGTGCAACAGTTTCTCTAGAAAATTGGTCTTCCTATAAAACCGGTAGGGGGCGCTTTAGGAAGCGCAACTATTTACAAGGGGATATGGCCGCTCTCAGTCCTCGGCCAGGTATTAGGAAGGGGATGACCGCTCTCAGTCCTCGGTCAGAGGGATTAAGGGAAATACGGGTAACAGTTCAATTTGCTGATCCCAACGGGGACTATAATAGCAGCAGTAACAGTTCACTGTGCCCCGACGGGCAACTATATACAGCTTCTATTCCGCTGTACTCAACGACGACGTCCTCCTGCTCTTTCTTTGTGGTTACCTTTAACTTCAGACCCGTCCGGGTCCTCTTGCTCCTCTTCACACCGCAGCTCCTCCTCCGTCAGGCGATGCACATGGAGGGCGTAGGGTCCTTTGGCACACTTGTGCCGGGTGAAGGTGACCTCGTCCCCTATATACAGGTCACGTCCTCTGTGTCCCTCTGGTAGGTGGGACTCAACGTCTCTTCTTGTCACAAAGACGTCGCCTGGGGTGCGGTGATCTCGGATGAAGCCCCACCCGTGCTGCAGATTGAACTTTATCACAGTCCCGGTGGAAGGGGGACCATGAGCTGCACGGGGATTCCTCCTGGCCCGGCTCTTCTGCTCCGCGCTCCTTATCTGGGCTTGTTGTTCCCGGACCCGCCTCTCTCTCCGCTCCCTCTCAAAGACCTCGAGCTGCTGCCGGCAGCACTCTGCACGCTCCGCTGCAGCTGCCCGGGTCTCCTGAGTGAACCCCATGAGGTCTTCTCCGGTGGGGTCCCACTCAAACTGTGCCTCCTCTAGCGGGGGCGAGGTCCTTTTTACGGGCTTTGGAACCGGAATCAGGGGTTCATCTAGGGGTCTCTCTTTCCGGAGTCGGGGATGGTGAAACTCCGGTGGCCATATAAAGGGCTGCCCATCCGGGCACGTATGTTGGGCGAACAGATCTTCTCCCAGATGCGGCACTCTTGGTTTTATGGGCGCGGTGGTGGTGGCGCCCGGGTTGCCCAGGCCTTGCGGCCAGGCCTGGGGCACCTGGAAAGTAAAGGGCACCGTAAGGACGGCGGCGCCCTGGGCTACTTGGCCCTGCGACCAGGCCGGTGGCTCCGCGGAGGTAGGGGGCGCTGTTGGTATTGCGGCGCCCGGGGGTACTAGGCCTTGCGACCAGGCTGGTGGTACTTCCTGCTTGGTCACGCTCGGGGTCGAGGCGTATGACGTCACAGGGGTCGCGGCTCCCGTTTCCGGTTGAGGCCTAGTTGGCGGCGGTGACGTTGCGGTTACGGGCACAGCAGGGGGTACTTCGGGCTCTGCGACGGGGAGCTGGGGCAGGTACGCGGTTTCCCGGTTTGGGGTAGTGACGTCCCCTTTACCTGCCTCCTTTCGTTCGGCTCCCTTCTCGGCGCCGTCTCCGGCCTTCAGTCCTCCTGCGCCATCCTCAGAGGCGGTCCGTCTCCTCGTCTCGGGTGGCGTGCTCCGCTGACGAGTTCTTGTCTGCTGGGCCATCTCACGGCTCCACTCCGCCAACGTCTCTCGTTGCACCCGGGCCATCCTCCGTGCGAGGCCCTCCAGCGCAGTCTGCGCACACTCCCGATCTCGGGGGAGCTGTGCCAAGACCTCCACTAAGCCTAGTGGGGTCGTCGCTTCTAGCAGGCTCCTGACTAACGGGTCGATGCTGCTCTGCTCTCCTTCCGTTGTCTCCAGCAGGCTCCTGGCCAGCGGGCCGGTGCTGCTCTGCTCTTCTCCCATCTCCGGGTAAGCTTCTTCTGGACTCAGCTCTAGGCTTCTTGTCTCCGGGTGCGCTCTCTCCAGACTGCTCCAGGCGACACCCATCTTTGCTCTCTTCTTCTCAGTCCTCCCACTTCGAGGGCGGTCCCGGGGCCACTTGGTGATTGTCAGCTCCAGGGGCAGTTCTTTCACGCTGACAGACACCTCTAGCATCACAGTCTCTGTTGGTGGGGGCGGTTTCCACTTTTGGCGCCATTTTCGGTCCTGGCCCACGATGGGAGGCGGCCTCTTGCCATCCTCTGGCACGCCCATAATGGCGTCCGCTCTGACAAGGCGGGAAACCTTTGGAAATGGCGGGAATCGTCTCCCAGTGGCGGGAAACTCCATGGATGGCGGGAAAAAGCTGTTAATGGCGGACAACCGGCGGGAATCGACCTGTGATGGAGTCCGATGGCGGGGACCCTCCGGAACCGGCAGGAGACTTCTTTTTGAGGTAAACTTGTTCTTTTCTTCAGGCACGCAGTACCCGGGTGTTGCGGGCACGTGATCCTGCCGACTACGCCAAAGTTGACGCACCCCCTGGGCCATATTCTTTAGGGGAATACCCGGAGCCGGATCAGATGGGGGTTGTAGTCTCCGAGTGGCTGTGACCCGGTCCGTGCCCAGGGTGTCAAGCTCAGAGTATGTGGCAGTCCTACAGATGTTACAAAGTTCTTTATGTCGACTACGCCACCCGTTGGATTGCGGTCACTACGGCCGCCGCTGCAGTAGGGTCCGCTGAGGCTGATGGTGTTGGTGCAGCTTTAGATGGTATAACCCCCAACGGGAGGGGTATGGCCTCAGGGGGTCAGGTGCAGAGGATGGGGGTTGTGGTGGTGCAGCGTAGATGATAAGTAAAGACAGAGTCGGGTTGTGCAGTTCAGGGTGTTTACTTACTGCAGATATTCCGGTCACTCCGGCCTTCAGTGACCACCCGAGCCGTGCTGCGTCCACCAGGTCCTGGATTCAGCCAACCCCCAAGCAAGTCCGGAGCGTGTCCCTGAGCCCTCCTTCTTGTCCTTTCTTCTGGCCGTCCCCACCAGGGATCCACCTAGGTCCAGCTCCCTCGGGCCTTCTGTTGGGAGACCCTTGGCCTTGGGTTCCCTGACCCTACACGTGGTTTGCCTTCAGGGTGGATGTGGTGGGTGGCCGTGGCAGATCCTGCCCACGGCCTCCGGTCTCTGGCTGAGGTATGCTTTAGCCCCCACCAGTTTGGGATCCGGTACCCTATTGCCAACTCTTCACCCTAGGTTTGTATATGGGTTCTCAGAGTTCCTTTTTGTTTCCCCCTCTGGGTCTCTCTTTCTCTCCTCTCTCACTCTCTCTCTTGGGCTGGGGCTGCTCTTCTGCTCTCCTCCTCTGGCTTCTCACAGACTGACTGACTGTGGCTGACTGACTGACCCTGATCTTAGATGGTGCCCACCTTAAATACTCCCTCTATGTGTGAGCTCAGGTGACCAGCACCCAATGAGCTCCTATCTTTACCCAGGCTGCTCCCCCTATCTGCCCCTACACTACTGGGATGTACCACCCCCCTCCCACTCCAGCCAGGAACAGACTCGGTCGTACCTGCACATTTCTAAGTGGGAGTACCGTTGGTCTGTTCCTCGGAAATGGGATGTGTGTAGTGCATGCAGCTTACTGAGCTCAGTTCCACACTCCATCCTTACCCGGGAGTGGAATACCACACCTCTGGGTTGAGGTGCAATACCCCTGTAGCAGCCGAATCCTCAGGGTGCTACATTTGCACCCGTAAAATCTGAGCTTTATTTCGGCTGAGGTGCGGGTGTCAAATGTATCTTTCAGCCGGGCTAGTATCTCTCTGACAGTCCTCTTCTTCCCAGGTGACCAGGACTTTACCTCCCTTTGGGCTGCCCCGATTAACTGGGCCACCATGATGCTCACTTTTTGCTCTTCCGTGAGGGGGTACACCTGGAAGAGGCTATCAAGTCTTTCCCTAAAGTCACTCAGGGTATGTGACTCCCCTGAGTACTGGGGTAGCCAGGATGCCCCCGGGATATAGGGCATGGTGAAAGGCATGACCGCAGCAGCGGTTGCGCTGGCGGCCGGTGTGGCGGTGGAGCTTCCCTCGG
This sequence comes from Phyllobates terribilis, assembly GCF_046119375.1. Lineage (NCBI taxonomy): Eukaryota > Metazoa > Chordata > Amphibia > Anura > Dendrobatidae > Phyllobates > Phyllobates terribilis. The sequence continues at coordinate 145,262,626 of NW_027362767.1, forward strand.
TGTCCGACATCCTTCTTCCCCCCTAGTGGACCGTGGCCTACCTTGCGATGCTCTTCTTTCGTAGGCCGCGGCTCCGCAGTCGATCGTCGGGGTTGAGGACCTGGCGTCGCGCTCCGATGACGTCAGCGTCGCTCTTCCTTCCTTCCAGGACCTTACGCAGCGTCGGAGCGTGGGGCGGAGCTTCGGATCTCGCACGCTTTCGGCGTCCACGCCCCTCTTCTTCCTGCGCGGCGTCCCGAAGATGGCGTCCGAAGGCGGGAAGCAGCTGCGGATGGCGGGAAGAAGGCGGAAGACGGCGGGAAAAGGTCCAAGATGGCGTCCGATGGCGGGAAACGGCTCCGGACGGCGGGAAACTTCACCACAGGTAAGTATAAAAGTCTTTTTCAGGCACGCAGTACCCGGTGGTTGCGGGCACGAAATCCTGCCGACTACGCCAAAGTTGACGCGCCCCCTGGGCCTGTGCTGTGCAGGGGAATACCCGGAGCCGGATCGCTGGGGGTTGTAGTTCTCCGTGGCGGTGACCCGGTCCGTGCCCAGGGCGGTCAAACCAGTGGCAGTCTATAGGTAAGAACAATGTCCGACTACGCCACCCGTGGATTGTGGTCAGTGGGGACCGCCGCTGCGCTGCCGACCGCTGAGGCTGATGTTGTTTGCGCAGCCGAGTATGGGATAACTCCCCACGGGAGAAGTATTGCCTCAGGGCAGCTAAGGTGGATGATGGGAGTGATGGTGTGAGCGTCCCTGTAGTAATGGTGTTGGTGCGGCAAGGAATCACAGAGACGTGTGGTGCAGTTCAGGGTCTTTACTGATGGTATAAAGCAGACCCTCCCGGGAGTACTGGTTAGCAGTAGGGGCCTGGTCAGTCTGTGAGCAAGCAGGATCTCCCCTGGCCAGGTGGAGTTGTAGGCCTCCCCGACTATCTGCACTCTTTCCTGGTTACCTTGCTCTATGCGGGTAGAAGTAGCCCACGTCCCTGAGTATACCGTGTGGTGCTCACCCGTATGGCCGGTGACTTGGGGCCTTCCGTTAGCCTTCGCTTCACGATGGCGGTGCTGGTCCCTTGCTTGTGACCGTGCCTTCGGGTTTCTAAGGCCAGAGGACATGGAATCCCCTGCCGGTTGGATTCTGCTGCTGGACCTCGATGTCCCCACAGCCTCGGACTCCGTGTCCGGTATTAGTGTCTTCAGCCAGGGCGAGCTATCTAGCTTCCAGCCTCTGGCACTCGCTCCTGCTCCTTCAGAGCTCCTGTTGTCACCTTCCCTGTGTCTGGAACTTCACTCCAGGCTCTGACTAACTTAATCCCACCCCAGACCCAGTTTATAAGGGCAGATTCCTCCCCTCCCAGGTCTGGGTGGGCCGTGTTGCATGCTTAGGGCTCCTGACCAGAGAAACCTCCCACTTGCTCTCAGACATAATATCTCTATTACTGTGGTAACCAGACCCCTGGGGTGCCACACTAACATCCCCCATAATCCGAACCTCACACCTCCGTCTCCAAGACTTCTCTCGTGCTGCGCCAGCTCTCTGGAATGCTCTACCCCAGACGATCTGACTGATGCCTAGCCCCCACGACTTCAAGCGCGCTGTAAAAACCCATCTCTTTAAACAAGCCTACCACCTCAACTACTCAGGAAACTAACTTTCCCCTGTCCCCTCCTCAGTGCCATAACTATAAACTTCGGGCCCCGGGGCCAAACTTCATAGTGGGGCCCCTCAACATTTCAATCACTAGAGGTTGTGCGGAACGTGGTGAGGCTGCTATACATTGCTGTATACAACACACAGGCTTCACCACGTTCCGCAAGACCTTTAATAGATTTTGTTGTTTATGATGCAAGTTTTAGAAGTTAAATATTCAGTGAATATGTTTGGAAAATTAATAAGGTGAATAATTCCAAATATTGCACAATTTTCAAATAACTGTATATGTTTATTAAATAGCAGGGCTTCTCACAGTTTGTCACAGAGATATTTGTGTCTGCTGAGACTGTCTCCTCTCAATGATGCTGAGAGTTTGTTACAGTCAGTGTGCACTGTGCCTTACCAACGCTCTGTGATCTCCAGACTAACATATTGCTTCCATTCATTGACAGCTGGCAGAGCTCCTGGAAATTATTGAAATGATAGTCTCTCCTGTCCTCCAGGTGACATTGTTTGACAGGAATATAGGAGCTGGGTATTTTATGAGAAATTAAAGTATTAAAATACATTTTTTTACCATCAGTTTGGGGCCCCTTGGGTGGTTGTTGGCGCTATATAAATAAAAATTATTTAATAAAAACTTATTTATTATTATTTGTACTTCTGTTCTGAGGGCTTTGCGCCCATGCAGGCTGCCTGTAGCCGGTGGTGTTGGCTGGCCAGTACCATGGATTCCTGTTCAAAAACAGTCTTTACTGAACGGTAAGGGTTATGTACAAGGAATAGCAGGTACAAAGTGTTCTGGACGTTTCCTTTGCAGTACAAAGCATTTTCACTCCACAGTATCCTTCCTCTGTAGTCTTCTCCAGGGTCGGTGAAGCACACTGTTTCGCCCTACTTCGTCACTACCAGCTTCTATGCCACAGTCCTGATCAGCAAATCTCTCTACTCACTCATCGGTTCTGCATCCTATCTCTTCCACTACTGACACCCTGGATCTACCACTCTGGACCCCCACTAGTCCCACAAACTCAGTTCTGTTTAACCCCGTTAACTTCGATGTTTACAAACTCAGGGTTTCTCGTGACTGCATCCTAACCAAGGACCCTTTTCCGTAAGGCCACTCTTTGTTACTTCAGGATCTCGCTATCCCTGTCCTTAAGTCTCATTTCCTTTTGTGGATCACCACAACAGCAGCACTACTGTCTTCACTCTCCAAACCCTACCTAACTATCTACAGGAAGTAGTTTATTTCCCTAACACTAACCACACTCTCTATGGGCTAGTCCCAAACATTAACTCTCTTTCCCTACTATCATTAACTAAACTAGCGTCAACTATCTATCCCTATGCTACCTATCTATACTATGTCCTACACTGTACATTATAACATACACTTCACAGGGCACATTATATCACGATATATACAAAAGACTCACGACATTATATACATTATGCAATACACAGCAATTGGTGTTTTCAGGGGTAGGAACGCGACAGCCATTGTTCACCACCCTTATATAAATGCCACTGTTCTCCTGAATACAGCAATGCTTTTCTTTTGTTCCTGCATCTCTCCATTCCTTAGGTACGGCCCTTTCTTCCCTTTATATAAATCCAATCTTATTAGCCAAGTGGGCATGGTCCTATATTCTTTGATGTGACACCATTGAGGACTACACCCAGTTGGCTAATAAGACTAGATTTATATATAGGGAAAATCGGGTCATATCTCAAAAATGGAAAGGCGTAGGAACAAAGCAAAAGTATAGCCAGATTGAGGAGAACAGCAGCTTTTTACTCCAGGTAAAAATTATATATTCATGGAAAGTAACAGGTCCTCTTCATAGGAACATCCCATCAAAACTTCTGGTGGGGGTCTGCATCCTTCAACTCCTTAGAAAGCAGAGGATTCCCAACTGCCCTGATCCATTGGGGCAATCCCATATTTCAAGTGCTGCCCCAAGTGTCCCTTACTCTGCCTCTGCCATTGGGGAGGACCTTCAAGACTTGGAGGCCTTCTATGGTATGATACCAGTCCAGACATCAGTAGAGGGAGTATACAAGAGATAAGTTGTGTCTTGCTCTGTGTTTCCCACAGGGAGGTCCTATAGTACAGAACAAAATGGAACTGTTTCCTGTTTTTCCGGAACCTGGTGTTTCTTTCTACCTTATTGCCTTTTCTACATAGGTTCCTGTCCAGTGGCAAAAAGGTGAAGCTAAGACTGGGCCCCTATTCTCCAAGGGCTACAGACAAGCTGTTTCTGGGATATGCACGCACTTGGGCACTGTAAAAGGACTTTTATGTTTCGCCCAAGTTTTATGTAGGAACACTCCTGCCCAACTTTAGGAAAAAGGAGACTTTAAGCCCCCACCCCAGTTTTAATTGGGAACATTCCCATCCAACTATCACCTTTCGTGTTAGGGAGGAAAGGGACTTTTAAGCTCCACCTAAGCCCTATTTGGCAACACCCCTACCCAACCACCAACATTAGTATTTGGGAAAAGGGACTTAAGCTCCACCCCAATCCCATCTGGGAACACCACCAACAACTACCAACATTTCTTGGAAAAATAGGCTTTTTAGGCTTTGTCCCAGTCTTGCCTGGGAAAACCCCTGCCCATCTATCAACATTCGTAATTGGGTAAAATAAACTTTTAAGCTCTGCCCCAGTTCTACCTAGGAACACCCCTGCCCAACTACCAACATTGGTAATTGGGTAAAATGAACGTTTAAGCTCCTCCCCAGTTCTACACATGAACACCCCTGCAGAACTACCAACATTAGTAATTGGGGAAAGGTACTTTTAAGGTTCGTCACCCAGATCTACACAGGAACACCCCTGCAGAACTACCAACATTACTAATTGGGGAAAAGGGATTTTTACACTCCGCCCCAATTCTACCAAGGAACACCCCTGCCCAACTACCAACAATAGAATAGTGTTTGGGGAAATAAACTTTTAAGCTCTGACCCAGCTCTTCATGGTAACACCCCCACCAAACAGGGACTGTCAACTTTTGGACCAGGTTTACATAAACCTGTCCTCTTCGAAGATATCCCCAAATTTGCAGGGACTGTATCTGAAAATTCGGGGCAGTCCCAGCACCCTTGATAGCTGTCGGCTGAGCGCTACATAGTACCTTTTTGGCAGAATACAAGAAATCGGCCAGTAATGCCATCCAGCTCTGAGGTTCACTTCCCAATGCCCATCGGGCCCCATCTTCATCCATTCAGAGATCAATGAGGAGCAATCAGAAGGAACGCTGAGATTTAGAGACAAAGGAATTGGGTTTAGTGTCAATTTTGGTGTTTTTTTTTTTTTACTTCTGCTGCTATGGGAACTGTTGCTGGTAGAAGAGCGTTACAGGCCCATTCTTTATAATGTATAATGATATTTTCTCTATGACAATTAAAAACATGATTATCTGCTGTAATAAATGTCACCGCGAGCGAGTGAGTGAGCGCAGAGCAGCCTTAACTAAAATAGCAACCCTCTAAAAATATACCAGCGTGCACCGGTGTGAGAGATTCACTAATGATCACCACTTTGGACCACTATTGATCAATGCTGTTATGCCACTAGATATATATATTTGGTCTTATTCCCCTTTAAATATGTGTGACATTTTCTGGATTTCCGATTGGAAGTTTTTTTTAACCTCCTGCGGTCACTCGCTGCCCTTTCTCTGACCAGAATGAAGTTTTACGAACTGTTTTCAAAGAAAGATCGATGACACGATCAATCGCTGCAAGCAAGTGTGATTGATCCGCCAGGATACGTCTTGTGGTGTTATCGACTCGCCCTGGCGGTCAAACTGAATAGGGTCAGATACAGGTGCATCTCACTAAATTAGAATATCATCAAAAAGTTAATTTATTTCAGTTCTTCAATACAAAAAGTGAAACTCCTATATTATATAGAGTCATTACACACAGAGGGATCTATTATATAGAGTCATTACACACAGAGGGATCTATTATATAGAGTCATTACACACAGAGTGATCTATTTCAAGTGTTTATTTCTGTTAATGTTGATGATTATGGCTTACAGCCATGAAAACACATTTAGTGAGATGCACCTGTATATACTCCACCTCCATCCTAGAATATTAAGAACATTACTTAATGTATGGGAGTCATTTCGAGGGGAATACCCAATACATCTCTCACGAAACGTCAATTTGGGGGGCTTTGTGGTCCTTTGATGTGTTGTCCGGTTGGGTGACCTCATATCAGGCTCTTGTCATATGTGAGTCCCCGAAATCAGCTGTGAGTGATGGAAACCAAAGGGCCAGGAGAGTGACCAAAGGTCTGCCCTTTGTGATAGTCCTTCAGAACCAGATGTAGATCTGTTATTGCTGAAGAAAAGCTTTAAATGACGGGATCGATGAAGAAGATCCAATGGGCATCAAAGATAAAGTGCTTCTCCAGAAAAGGGAACGATGGAAATGCAATGGGTCTCTGTCTCCATACCTACTGTGGGTTTGACTCCTTACAGTATAATGGGAGCTTTTTGGGGTATACAGTACATGGAAATCATTTGGCACCTGTAAAAAAAAAAAACACCTCATGTCCTGACTCCAGCTCTGGTCCATGTGTCCTCCTTCTTTGACTGATTTCACACTTGGCTTTAGAGTGCGTCGGTTTGACACAGTAGCCCACCCAGCGCCCACCTCTGATGTAATGATCCAAACCAATTTAAAGCTAGCTCAGGCGGCTGCACAGTACTTGAGTATTCAGGTATTCAACACACATTTCTACCCGGTGCCTATATTCAGCCTAATCCAGCTCTGGGATCTGCTGCAGACCTAATACTGTGACTAGACAAATAAATGCCTTCTGTTCAACATGCTATCTGCTCACTCGGTTCTGCTACATCAATGTGCTTGTTTGCCAATACAGCATTGTAGTTTTCATGTGCTTATTCACATATTTGGCTTTGAAACATTACGGTTCTGGTTTGGCAATCTCGCTCTGCTTTTCCAAGGTGCTATCTGCACACTTGGCTCTGCTGAATCAAGGTACTTTTTTGTCTACACAGCTCTACTGTTCCAATATGATGTTCGCACATTCGAATCTGCTGTACCGAGGTGCCTGAACTGCCTCTACAAGGTGCACTCTCGGTTCTCCTATTCCAAAGTGTCTGTCCCCATATCTAGCTCCCCTGTTCTTGTCCCGTCCAGCATATCCAACTCTGGACTATGCTGCTCTCACTTGACACACCAGAATAGCCTTACACATGCTAAATAATAGGGGCATTGTGGGTCTCATTGAACTCGATGGGCACTCCAGGCCTATTTTGTGGATGTAGTTTTCGAAAGACTTACTAAAAATCCCTTCTGTCTAATTGAAGCTCAGCATGTAGCAAGGGATGATGTAGGGCACATGACCCCTTTAAGAAGAATCTTTAACATCTCCTTACGCCCCATTACACAGAACAAAACATTTCCTCGTCATTTTATGTCTCTGTAAAATAGCTCAGAATATCTGGAGAATCTAATGTACGAAAACTTGCAAAAGTCAGATCTGCAGGGACCCGCCAATGTTAGCACACCGAAGACCAGTACTTTAAAGGTTAGCCCGTAAAGTATGCCAGCCCGCTCGATAAAGAGGATCCTAACACGTCACGCACAAAGCTTTAGGCAAAGATAGACGTTGTGCCCTATACAGACGGTGCTGGGGATCCGAGAACAGTTTTAGAACTTTTCTGAAATTTTTTAAAAGTTTTACTTTAGTTTCTGTTTAATATTTTATTTATTTATACTTGTATTTTTATATTTGAGAGCTCTTACTTACAATCTCAAGATTTTCAGCACAGCCTCAGTCACGCTTCTCACCTCCCAGCTGGGGGGTCTACTTCACTTTAGCAGGCTCACACTCTTCACTGGGTCTGTATGTGTGAGGCACTCCCTCGCTGTCACTCCTAAGCAATAGCACTCCAGCTCATGGGCAGTCAATCCTCATACTTACCTGTACTCTGCTCCTCAGGGGCGGTACTTACAATCTCTTCAAAAGCAACAGCAGCTCATTCATCACCCCTAATGGGAAGCATTGTTAGCCATGCAAACTAACTTAGAGGAAAATTCCACCTTTATTATCTATTTACAAATTAATAAAGGTTCTAAGCTCCACCCACGAGGAATCTCCAATAGTCACTATTATGCATGTATGCACTTTGTTTCCTTTCCATTATCTACATACATAGGCCAACACATTTATCTTTTTTTACATGACTCACAGAAGAGCGGGAGGAGAGGATACACGGAATTATCCACTTTAAGCAGAAAAATAAGATTATATATAGTACAGACCAAAAGTTTGGACACACCTTCTCATTTAAAGATTTTTCTGTATTTTCATGACTATGAAAATTGTACATTCACACTGAAGGCATCAAAACTATGAATTAACACATGTGGAATTATATACTTAACAAAAAAGTGTGAAACGACTGAAAATATGTCTTATATTCTAGGTTCTTCAAAGTAGCCACCTTTTGCTTTGATGACTGCTTTGCACACTCTTGGCATTCTCTTGATGAGCTTCAAGAGGTAGTCACCGGAAATGGTTTTCACTTCACAGGTGTGCCCTGTCAGGTTTAATAAGTGGGATTTCTAGCCTTATAAATGGGGTTGGGACCATCAGTTGTGTTGTGCAGAAGTCAGGTGGATACACAGCTGATAGTCCTACTGAATAGACTGTTAGAATTTGTATTATGGCAAGAAAAAAGCAGGTAAGTAAAGAAAAACGAGTGGCCATCATTACTTTAAGAAATGAAGGTCAATCAGTCCGAAAAATTGGGCAAACTTTGAAAGTGTCCCCAAGTGCAGTTGCAAAAACCATCAAGCGCTACAAAGAAACTGGCTCACATGAGGACCGCCCCAGGAAAGGAAGACCAAGAGTCACCTCTGCTTCTGAGGATAAGTTTATCCGAGTCACCAGCCTCAGAAATCGCAGGTTAACAGCAGCTCAGATTAGAGACCAGGTCAATGCCACACAGAGTTCTAGCAGCAGACACATCTCTTCAACAACTGTTAAGAGGAGACTTTGTGCAGCAGGCCTTCATGGTAAAATAGCTGCTAGGAAACCACTGCTAAGGACGGGCAACAAGCAGAAGAGACTTGTTTGGGCTAAAGAACACAAGGAATGGACATTAGACCAGTGGAAATCTGTGCTTTGGTCTGATGAGTCCAAATTTGAGATCTTTGGTTCCAACCACCGTGTCCTTGTGCGACGCAGAAAAGGTGAACGGATGGACTCTACATGCCTCGTTCCCACCGTGAAGCATGGAGGAGGAGGTGTGATGGTGTGGGGGTGCTTTGTTGGTGACACTGTTGGGGATTTATTCAAAATTGAAGGCATACTGAACCAGCATGGCTACCACAGCATCTTGCAACGGCATGCTATTCCATCCAGTTTGCGTTGAGTTGAACCATCATTTATTTTTCAGCAGGACAATGACCCCAAACACACCTCCAGACTGTGTAAGGACTATTTGACCAAGAAGGAGAGTGATGGGGTGCTACACCAGATGACCTGGCCTCCACAGTCACCAGACCTGAACCCAATCGAGATAGTTTTTTGGTGAGCTGGACCGCAGAGTGAAGGCTAAAGGGCCAACAAGTGCTAAGCATCTCTGGGAACTCCTTCAAGATTGTTGGAAGACCATTTCCAGTGACTACCTCTTGAAGCTCATCAAGATAATGCCAAGAGTGTGCAAAGCAGTCATCAAAGCAAAAGGTGGCTACTTTGAAGAACCTAGAATATAAGACATATTTTCAGTTGTTTCACACTTTTTTGTTAAGTATATATTTCCACATGTGTTAATTCATAGTTTTGATGCCTTCAGTGTGAATGTACAATTTTCATAGTCATGAAAATACAGAAAAATCTTTAAATGAGAAGGTGTGTCCAAACTTTTGGTCTGTACTGTATATATATATATATATATATACACATATACACACACATACATATATACACATATATACAGTACATATACATATACGCACATCTCCGGAGTTGTTTTTCTTGTATTCCTGCGTCTCTCCGTTCCTGATATATGGCCCCGTCTTCCCTGTATATAAAATTAGTCTTAGTCAAGTGGGCGTGCCACTGAACATTTCTTCGTGGGCGTTTACTTAAGGACCATGCCCAGTGTGAAAAAAGGCTAGATTAATAAACAGGAGAAAGGGGCCATATCTCAGGAACGGAGAGGAGCAGGGGACAAAAGAAAAACAACGCTGGATTCAGGAGAACAGCGGAATTTATACCAAGTAAAAGAATTACATATTTATGGAAAGTGACCAATCCCTTTAAATTTACCAAATTTAAAGGGAGGGGCCATGAAATTATAAATAGACTAACACTACCTCATACATTTTCGGGGCCTTGTCAGGAGGATTAATGGGAGCGTCACCCTACTACTGACACACCCCTGTGTTTCCATAACAGGAGCGTGACTGCAGTAGGGCATCCTAGGCCTGCCAGGACCTCCGCTGTGACGCTTAGTGGCCATTTTTCGCTTAGAGTTTCCTGTCCTGGAATGATAACAGACGATCACTGTCTACATCTGCTTCCTGTTATTGTCATCCCGGGATTGAGCGTCGACATCTGGAGTCAGCTCCAGAATAACGTAAACATGGAGCACATCTGCTAGTGTGCACGGTGCCCCTCCTGGCCTGGTGGATGACCCCCAATAGTGACGTCAAGAGTCAACGTTCTCAAAAGTACCAGTAGTTTGCCGTCTTACAGTACTATACCATGGAGAAATAGGGTCGCCATCTAGTGACCACATAATGCTGCCATATATCATCTACATAACAGTACCAAGCAAAATTGATTTGTGGTTTGCTGAACCAAACATCTATAAAACTTAATTCATCCTTCCACTGCCGGCTCCACAATAATATCCCCGTCACTGCATGGTCCTTACAGACAGTATCACACATGATGGGATTAGATACACGGCTCTACAGACAGTATCACACATGATGGGATTAGATACACGGCTCTACAGACAGTATCACATGTGATCCCGGACAAGCCCCCAGAGGATTTTAATTAACTACAATCGTAATATTTTAAAATTTCCGAAATAAAGAATCGGCATGTTAGAAGCCCGGTTACAACCATTACAGCCCCGAACATCAGGGCTAGTGGAGGATCAACGGCGCCATGTAAATCAATCAGCACAGCGGGGGTCACCTTGAAGCTCTTCTCTTACACTGAACTGGAAGGGGATTTAAGCGAGCATTTCTCGGACGCCGGCAGGTGCTCTTTACCCCAACATGGACCCGGTCCAATTATATCTGACAGATTGACCAGTGCCTGCGATGATGACTTATTTAGAGGGATGATAGCAAAGTGCAGAGGAGAGGGGGAGGGGAAGTGTCAAGGTGAACTGGGAGATAACAGGAAATCTGGGGGCGGTAAGAGGCGGCTGAGGATAGACGCATGGAGCCCAGAGATAAGGGATTTGTAGGGTGATTCACGCAGAGTATGGCAGCAAACACGACTTACTGCCAACACACCAGCAATAACCGCCTGCTACTGTATAATAATAAAGCCGCAATCCTCTCCCCTCGCATAACAGAGACCACCGCTGCTAATATATGTAGTCTACCGTAATCACACCACTCATTACATACTATACCGCACCAAAGACAAACCCGCAAATCACATCATTATAGTAGTTATATTATTGTACTTAGGGGGCAATATTATAGTAGTTATATTCTTGTACATAGGGGCAGTATTATAGTAGTTATATTCTTGTACATAGGAGCAGTATTATAGTAGTTATATTCTTGTACATAGGGAGCAGTATTATAGTAGTTATATTCTTGTACATAGGGGCAGTATTATAGTAGTTATATTCTTGTACATAGGAGCAGTATTATAGTAGTTATATTCTTGTACATATGGGGCAGTATTATAGTAGTTATATTCTTGTACATAGGGGCAGTATTATAGTAGTTATATTCTTGTACATAGGAGCAGTATTATAGTAGATATATTCTTGTACATAGGGGCATTATTATAGTAGTTATATTCTTGTACATAGGAGCAGTATTATAGTAGTTACATTCTTGTACATAGGAGCAGTATTATAGTAGTTATATTCTTGTACATAGGGGGCAGTATTATAGTAGTTATATTCTTGTACATAGGAGCAGTATCATAGTAGCTATATTCTTGTACATACGGGGCAGTATTATAGTAGTTATGTTCTTGTACATAGGGGGCAGTATTATTGTAGTTATATTCTTGTACTTAGGGGGCAATATTATAGTAGTTATATTCTTGTACATACGGGGCAGTATTAAAGTAGTTATATTCTTGTATATAGGGAGCAGTATTATAGTAGTTATATTCTTGTACATACGGGGCAGTATTAAAGTAGTTATATTCTTGTATATAGGGAGCAGTATTATAGTAGTTATATTCTTGTACATAGGGGGTAGTATTATAGCAGTTATATTCTTGTACATAGGGGTAGTATTATAGTAGTTATATTCTTGTACATGGAGGGCAGTATTATAGTAGTTATATTCTTGTACATAGGGGCAGCATTATAGTAGTTATATTCTTGTACATAGGAGCAGTATTATAGTAGTTATGATCTTGTACATAGGAGCAGTATTATAGTAGTTATAGTCTTGTACATAGGAGCAGTATTATAGTAGTTATATTCTTGTACATAGGAGCAGTATTATAGTAGTTATATTCTTGTACATAGGGGCAGGGCCGGCATCAGCACCCGGTGCACCCGGGCAAGTGCCGGGGCCCTGAGCAGGCAGAGGGGCCCACTGGCGGTCGCGCACCCCGCTGGGCTATGGGCGGAGGAGAGCGGTGTCAGCGCCCGCCCTTCCCCCCGCTTGCTCAGGGCCCCGGCAGCCCGATACTTACCTCTCCCCGTGCCTCCGCAGATCCGCTGTCTTCCTGCTCTGCGCTCCCTGTGACGTCTCAGGTCAGAGGGTGCGGTGACGTCTTTACACCGCGCCCTCCCCTGAGCCGTCACAGGGAGCGCTGAGCGGGAAGACGCCGACAACGCTAGAGTCCGGACCCGAGCAGCGGGCAGCAGGTGAGGAGGAGGAGGGAGGTGAGTATTTGATTTTTTTTTTTTTAATGTATGGAGGCATGGGGCATTATAAAGAGGGGGGGGTGGCATCCTGCATGGGGCATTATAAAGAGAGGGGGGGGCATCTTGCATGGGGCATTATAAGGTGGGGAACAGCCTGCATGGAGCATTATAAGGGGGGGGGCAGCCTGTATGGGGCATTATGTGGGGGGTAACAGCCTGCATGGAGCATTAAAAGGGGGGGACAGCCTGTATGGGGCATTATGTGGGGGGTAACAGCCTGCATGCAGCATTATATGGGGGCCACTATCCTGTATGGAGTTTTATAAGGGGACCAGTATCCTGTATGGAGCGTTATATGGGGGCCAGTATCCTGTATGGAGCTTTATAAGGGGACCAGTATCCTGTATGGAGCCTTATATGGGGGCCAGTATTCTGTATGGAGCCTTATATGGGGGCCAGTATTCCGTATGGAGCCTTATATGGGGGCCAGTATTCCGTATGGAGCCTTATATGGGGGCCAGTATTCCGTATGGGGCCTTATATGGAGGCCAGTATTCCGTATGGAGCCTTATATGGGGGCCAGTATTCCGTATGGAGCCTTATATGGGGGCCAGTATTCCGTATGGAGCCTTATATGGGGGCCAGTATTCCGTATGGAGCCTTATATGGGGGCCAGTATTCCGTATGGAGCCTTATATGGGGGCCAGTATTCCGTATGGGGCCTTATATGGGGGCCAGTATTCCGTATGGGGCCTTATATGGGGGCCAGTATTCCGTATGGGGCCTTATATGGGGGCCAGTATTCCGTATGGGGCCTTATATGGAGGCCAGTATTCCGTATGGAGCCTTATATGGGGGCCAGTATTCCGTATGGAGCCTTATATGGGGGCCAGTATTCCGTATGGGGCCTTATATGGGGGCCAGTATTCCGTATGGGGCCTTATATGGGGGCCAGTATTCCGTATGGAGCCTTATATGGGGGTCAGTATTCCGTATGGAGCCTTATATGGGGGCCAGTATTCCGTATGTAGCCTTATATGGGGGCCAGTATTCCGTATGGGGCCTTATATGGGGGCCAGTATTCCGTATGGGGCCTTATATGGGGGCCAGTATTCCATATGGGGCCTTATATGGGGGCCAGTATTCCGTATGGGGCCTTATATGGAGGCCAGTATTCCGTATGGAGCCTTATATGGGGTCCAGTATTCCGTATGGAGCCTTATATGGGGGCCAGTATTCCGTATGGAGCCTTATATGGGGGTCAGTATTCCGTATGGGGCCTTATATGGGGGCCAGTATTCCGTATGGAGCCTTATATGGGGGTCAGTATTCCGTATGGAGCCTTATATGGGGGCCAGTATTCCATATGGGGCCTTATATGGGGGCCAGTATTCCTTATGGGGCCTTATATGGGGGCCAGTATTCCGTATGGGGCCTTATATGGGGGCCAGTATTCTGTGTGGAGCGTTATATGGGGGCCAGTATTCTGTGTGGAGCGATTCGCTGGTTTCTGAGCTATTGTGGAATTTACAATAGATATCACTCATGTAATGTAAGAAGTGAAATCTTTGCATTGTACTATATATATATATATATATATATATATATATATATATATATATTTCTCCGCCGTATCTCTGCATCATAAATCGTGGTATGTATTAAAGGGGCCCACTGAGACTCTTTCGCCCGGGGCCCAGAAAAACCTGGAGCCGGCCCTGCATAGGGGATAGTATTATAGTAGTTATATTCTTGTATATAGGTGGCAGTATTATAGTAGTTATATTCTTGTACATAGGAGCAGTATTATAGTAGTTATATTCTTGTACATAGGGGCAGTATTATAGTAGTTATATTCTTGTACATAGGGGGCAGTATTATAGTAGTTATATTCTTGTACATAGGGGCAGTATTATAGTAGTTATATTCTTGTACATAGGAGCAGTATTATAGTAGTTATATTCTTGTACATAGGGGCAGTATTATAGTAGTTATATTCTTGTACATAGGGGCAGTATTATAGTAGTTATATTCTTGTACATAGGGGGCAGTATTATAGTAGTTATATTCTTGTATATAGATGGCAGTATTATAGTAGTTATATTCTTGTACATAGTGTAAGATGGCCACCGGACAGATCCTTGAGGGGAGATTTGTATCATCAAGATTAGTAGTCTCAGTAATGTAAGCTCAGAACAGCGGGCTCCAGCACGTATAGTTAATAGGTCATGTCAGGGCTGGGTTTACAAGCAGTCAGAGAGATGGATGGGACTGGCTGCACACATATCCCCACCCCAAGGTTGTGGTATGGCACATAAAAAGGAAACCAGTTGTCTCATTCATGGTCTGTGTGTGGAGGTGTGTAGACCTACAGTATTGCTTGTGTTTGCTAAGGACTCAAGACCTGAACACTAATCAGAGCGTGCGAATCCGCTCTTCTGTATGGACTATTTACTTTGTGCCGGAAAAAGCTGTTTTGTTTGGTTATCCTGAGCCGTTTATGAAATTTTTAAGAAACCAGCCTGGACATTTTACTGAAACCGCTTCTTGTGCCTACCTCAAGTACAACCGAGAGATTAGAAATCCTACAACTGGTAGCAACAGCTAGGGCAACAGCAGCAGCAACAGCAGCAACAGCACAGGCAGCAGATAAACCTCCTAGCCGAGGCGATCAGTGGCAGGGCAACCGCCCCACCCCCAAGTCAAGGTGATGATGCACATGTGAGGAAAACAGTAAGGAGAGCCCTACAAATGATGATCCCAGGTGAATACGTTGAGGCGTTCCTCACGGTTTTCGAAAGGGTGGCGGAACGGGAGAAATTGCCTCCCGAGCAGTGAGCGGAGGTTCTGGCACCATATCTAACAGGAGAACCACAGAAGACCTATTATGACCTGGCCTTGCAGGACGCAAAAGAGTATGCCAAGTTGAAAAAGGAGATCTTGGCGCACTTAGGAGTAACTTTGACTGTCAGGGCGCAATGGGAGCACCACTGAGCCTATCACCGTGACAAACCTCCCCGCTCCCAAATGTTTGATTTATTACATCTGGTTCAAAAGTGGTTGCAACCGGAATCCTCCTTCCTAGCGCAGATCATGGACAGGTTCATACACTCCCTTCCGAGGCCAGTACAGTCCTGGGTTGCCCAGGGAGATCCCTGGAATGCCTATGACCTGGTGGAAAGGTACCGGGCAGTCGCGAGTTCCTGGGGGAGGCAAGAGGCTTTAACATCTCTATACTGGATTTCCCAAAGAGGGGCTGACACCCAAAAGAAGGGAGCTAGAGCTACATCAAGGGGGCGTCCAAGGGCCCAGGAAGTGTCTAATTTGTTGCCGGAGGCCCCATCCAATAACGTGATTTGTTGGAGGAGTCACACCTCTGGTCACATAGCCACCTGTTGCCCCATGACCACCGAGCCAAAGGACTGCAGCATAGTACGGCGCTGCTCATATTTTGCATACCCTGCCTGCAGTGCTATCCCACAACCAGGCGAGGGGCTGCTTGTTTGTCTTTTATCAGTGAACAGAGAGCAAATGACTGGTCTATTGGACTCGGGAAGTTTGATAACCTTAGTGAGGACCACAGTTCCTCATCGACTGATTCCTGGGAAGATGGTGGGCGTCCATTGTATCCATGGGGAAGCTAAAGACTACCCTGTGGCCTGAGTGGTTATAGACACAAACTGTGGCACCGAGTACTATGAGGTTGGCGTAGTCAATGACCTAATACACCCTGTTATAAAAGGGCGGCACTTTGCCTTGTTTTGGGACATGTGGTAGAAAGTGAGCTTGATTGGTTGCCCAGACGACAGCCATGTAGCTCCTAGAGAAACCTCGTTGATGGCCACAGCTGACAGATTTCCCTTTTGTGTGCTTGTTGGAGATGAGGATGAGGCAGCATGCCCGGAGGCCAACATCCCTGAGCTGTAGGTGTACGGGGGAAACTTTGCAACCGTCCAACTCAAAGACGTAACTCTGAAAGGGGCATTTGATAATGTGATTGTCCTTAATGGTGTTGCTCAAGAGCCGAGGGCCAAAACCTGATATCAATATTTTACTGTAAATGGGGAGTTACTACAGTCATGGCCAAAAGTATTGAGAATGAGACAAATAGTAATTTTTCCAAAGTTTACTGCTTCATTTTTTGTAATGGCAATTTGCATATACTCCTGAATGTCAAAGAGTGATCAGCTTAACAGCAATTACTGTACTTGCAAAGTCAATATTTACCCAGAAAATTAACTTTAACCCCCAAAACACATTTCAACATCATTGCAGTCCTGCCTTAAAAGGAGCAGCTAACATCGTTTTAGTGATTGATCCATTAACACAGGTGTGGGTGTTGATGAGGACAGGGCTGGCAATCAATCAGTCATGATTAAGCAAGAATGACATCACTGGACACTTTAACAGGAGGCTGGTTCTTGGTATCATTGTTTCTCTTCAGTTAACCATGGTTATCTCTAAAGAAACACGTGCAGCCATCATTGCACTGCACAAAAATGGCCTAACAGGGAAGAGTATCGCAGCTGCAAAGATTGCACCTCAGTCAACAATCTATCGCATCATCAAGAACTTCAAGGAGAGAGCTTCCATTGTTGTCAAAAAGGCTCCAGGGCGCCCAAGAAAGACCAGCAAGCGCCAGGACCGTATCTTAAAACTGTTTCAGCTGCGGGATTGGACTACCAGCAGTGCCGAGCTTGCTCAGGAATGGCAGCAGGCTGGTGTGAGTGCATCTGCATGCATTGTGAGGCGGAGACTCTTTGAGCAAGGGCTAGTTTCAAGGAGGGCAGCAAAGAAGCCACTTCTCTCCAGAAAAAACATCAGGGACCGACTGATATTCTGCAAAAGGTACAGGGAGTGGACTGCTGAGGACTGGGGCAAAGTCATTTTCTCTGATGAATCCCCTTTTCGATTGTTTGGGACATCTGGAAAACAGCTTATTCGGAGAAGAAGAGGTGAGCGCTACCACCAGTCTTGTCTCATGCCAACTGTAAAGCATCCTGAAACCATTCATGTGTGGGGTTGCTTCTCAGCCAAGGGAATCGGCTCACTCACAGTCTTGCCTAAAAACACAGCCATGAATAAAGAATGGTACCAGAATGTCCTCCAAGAGCAACTTCTCCCAACCGTCCAAGAGCAGTTTGGCGCCCAACAATGCCTTTTCCAGCATGATGGAGCACCTTGCCATAAAGCAAAGGTGATAACAAAATGGCTCATGGAACAAAACATAGAGATTTTAGGTCCATGGCCTGGAAACTCCCCAGATCTTAATCCCATTGAGAACTTGTGGTCAATCATCAAGAGACTGGTGGACAAACAAAAACCAACAAATTCTGGCAAAATGCAAGCATTGATTATGCAAGAATGGACTGCTATCAGTCAGGATTTGGTCCAAAAGTTGATTGAGAGCATGCCAGGGAGAATTACAGAGGTCTTGAAGAAGAAGGGGCAACACTGCAAATATTGACTTGCTGCATTAACTCATTCGAACTGTCAATATAACCTATTGGTACTCATAATATGATTGCAATTATATTTCTGTATGTGATATAAACATCAGACAAACACTAATAAAAACCAGAGGCCAGCAGATCATGTGAAAATATAATTTTGGTGTCATTCTCAAAACTTTTGGCCATGACTGTATATGGGTCACCAAGCAGAGAGGTGAGGTAATCGAGCAGTTACTGGTGCCAGGGCCGTACAGATGCAAGGTGTTAGACATGGCCCATACTCATGTGTTAAGGGGTCATCTGGGGGTAGAAAAAACCCAGTAACAGATCCTCCAGAGGTTCTACTTGTCACAGAGAAATCATGAACAATTGTATGTCCTGTCCCACCTGCCAGCTGACCTCCACAGTGGCTCGCTTCCCCCCTTAATGCCATTGCCCATTATTAAGATCTCATTTGATCTCTTAGCTATGGATTTAGTGGGACCCCTAGTCAAGTCCGTCAGAGGGCATCAGTATATCCTGGTGTTCCTGGACTATTCTACACGGTATCCAGAGGCTGTACCATTTCAAAACTCCTCCGCTAAGTGTTTAGCTCGGGAATTGGTCCATATCTTTTCCAGAACGGGAGGTACTTAAGGAGATCCTAACAGACCAAGAGACTCCATTCATGTCAAAGGTGATGAGAGAGTTGTGCAAAACCCTGCAAATCACACAATTCAGGACCTCAGTCTACCATCCACAGGTGAACGGTTTGGTGGAAAGGTTTAATAAAACCTTGAAGGCCATGTTAAAGAAGGTCATAGAGAAGCATGGCCGAGACTGGGACTATTTACTGCCGTACCTTTTATTCTCGATCAAAGAAGTCCCACAGGCCTCTACTGGTTTCTGCCCATTAGAACTGTTGTATGGCCGACATCCCCGTGGACTCCTGGATGCAGGAAGGAGACCTAGGAGGCAGAGTCTACTCCCTACAGGACTGTAAATGAACATCTGGCCCAGATACAAGAGAGAATTGCAGAGGTGATGCCCATTGTGAAAGAACACCTCCTCAAAGCACAAGAGGCACAATCGAGGGCGTACAATAAATCGGTGAGGGTGAGACACTTCAACCCTGGGGATCTGGTACTAATGCTGGTACCTATGGTGGAGAGCAAATTTCTGGACAAGTGGCAGGGCCCATATGAAGTAGTCAAAAAGGCTGGCGACATCAGCTATAAAGTCCACCAACCAGGAATAAGGAAGCCCTCCCAGGTGTGCCATGTCAACCTGATTTAACCATGGCAAAATAGTGAGCCCGTAGAAGCTCAGTTTTTGATGGCTAAGTCTGTAGCTGACGTAAAGGAGAAGGAATGTTTGGTCATCGAGTGTGCGTTGGATGCTCAAAAGTACACTCTTTGGCAGGTAGTTAAGGCTAGTGTCAGACCATGCCATGCTGCGGTGGATGCAGAAGAAGAAGGGGAACAATGCCCGAGTGACCAGGTGGTTCCTAACACGTCAAGATTTTAGCTTCCATGTCATGTCGAGCATAGTCCCAGGAAACTACATGGCAATGCTGACGCTCTGTCAAGGGTCCACTATTCGATGGCGGAAGGTGCCAAGCTCCCCCGGTTTTGGGTAGAGGGGGGGGTATGTAAGATTGCCACTGGACATGTCCTCGAGGGAAGATATATATCATCAGGATTAGTAGAATCGGTGATGTAAACCCGGAAAAACAGGCTCCAGCACGTATAGTGCTGAGGGAGTGAATAGGGCATGTCAGGACCGGGTTTACGAGTAGTTATAGAGATGGGTGGGACTGGCTGCTCACATATCCCCATCACGGGGCATGGTATGGCAGATAAAAAGGAGACCAGTTGTCTCATTCATGGTCTGTGTGTGGAGGTGTGCAGACCTCCAGTATTGCTTGTATTTTCTAAGGACTCAAGAGCTGGACACTAACCCAAGCGGGCGGACCCACACTACAGTATTGACTATTTACTTTGTGTTTTCACTTTGTGCCTGAAAAGACTGTTTTGTTTGGTTATCCTGAACAGTTTATGGAGTTTTTAATAAACCAGCCTGGACATTTTTACTGAAACCACTTCCTGTGCCTACCTCAAGCACAACTGAGCAAATATGAATCCTATGATAGATGCGGTATTATAGTATTTATATTCTGGTCCATAGAAAGCAGTATTATAGTAGTTATATTCTTGTACATAGGGGGCAGTATTATAGTAGTTATATTTTTGTAGATAGGAGCAGTATTATAGTAGTTATATTCTTGTCCATATTGAGCAATATTATAGTAGTTCTATTCTTGTACATAGGGGGCAGTATTATAGTAGTTCTATTCTTGTACATAGGGGGTAGTATTATAGTAGTTATATTTTTGTACATTGGAGCAGTATTATAGTAGTTATATTCTTGTACATAGGAGCAGTATTATAGTAGTTATATTCTTGTCCATATTGAGCAATATTATAGTAGTTCTATTCTTGTACATAGGGGGCAGTATTATAGTAGTTCTATTCTTGTACATAGGGGGCAGTATTATAGTAGTTCTATTCTTGTACATAGGGGGCAGTATTATAGTAGTTCTATTCTTGTACATAGGGGGTAGTATTATAGTAGTTATATTCTTGTACATAGGGGGCAGTATTATAGTAGTTATATTTTTGTACATTGGAGCAGTATTATAGTAGTTATATTCTTGTACATAGGAGCAGTATTATAGTAGTTATATTCTTGTCCATATTGAGCAATATTATAGTAGTTCTATTCTTGTACATAGGGGGCAGTATTATAGTAGTTCTATTCTTGTACATAGGGGGTAGTATTTTAGTAGTTATATTTTTGTACATTGGAGCAGTATTATAGTAGTTATATTCTTGTACATAGGAGCAGTATTATAGTAGTTATATTCTTGTACATAGGGGGCAGTATTATAGTAGTTATATTCTTGTACATAGAGGGCAGTATTATAGTAGTTATATTTTTGTAGATAGGAGCAGTATTATAGTAGTTATATTCTTGTCCATATTGAGCAATATTATAGTAGTTCTATTCTTGTACATAGGGGGCAGTATTATAGTAGTTATATTTTTGTACATAGGAGCAGTGTTATAGTAGTTATATTCTTGTACATAGGGGCAGTATTATAGTAGTTATATTCTTGTACATAGGGGGCAGTATTATTGTAGTTCTATTCTTGTACATAGGGGGTAGTATTATAGTAGTTATATTCTTGTACGTAGGGAGCAGTATTATAGTAGTTATATTTTTGTACATTGGAGCAGTATTATAGTAGTTATGTTCTTGTACATAGGAGCAGTATTATAGTAGTTATATTCTTGTACATACGGGGCAGTATTATAGTAGTTATATTCTTGTACATAGGGGGCAGTATTATAGTAGTTATATTCTTGTACATAGGAGCAGTATTATAGTAGTTATATTCTTGTATATGGGGGGCAGTATTATAGTAGTTATATTCTTGTACATAGGGGTAGTATTATAGTAGCTATATTGGACATAGGAGCAGTTTTAATTGTAGTAATATTCTTGTACATTGGGACAGCATTATAGTAGTTATATTCTTGAATACATGGGGCCAACATTTGTTTTGTTTGCAGATAACCCCACTTGTTTTCCTTATATGAGAGCACTTTTCTATGCTGTTTTTCCTCCTTTAGTTTCTTCTTTGATATGTATTATAGTGTAGTACTTTCCATTCTCACCTAATTACATGTATGGCTCTGGTAGGTAGCGCTCAGTGTAGGATCTAGTCATTAGCCGTCTCCGCTGTTTTCCAGCTGCCATGAATTCATGTTGACGTCTCTGCTTTGTCTGCCATCTCCAGGGCACGTTGCTATATTTACCAGCATCGCTCTGTCTTTTCTGATTTATTCTTTTAATTATCTGCAGTATTTGGGCAGATTTTGTGTTGTTGTGAGCTGCTGACGCGGCTGCTGTAGTCCAGCCTGGCCACAGACTCCTGAATTGTGATCTGGTCGGGGTCTTTCGAGACATGGGGTTATGGTGGTGTAACTTTTACAGTTGTGCTAACGTCTATCGACCTCGTGTGTATTGCGGCAATCAGAGCGTCTGGGGCCGCAGGCTCAGCTTTATACTTAATGCATTCAGACGGCGTTATGTCCTTGCAATAGGAGCCCCAAGGGGCCGAAGAACTGTCAGGATGGACGAGAGATGTCAACCGTTGGCTGCTCAATACGTCTTCTCAAACTTCCGGAGAACAAAAGGTGATGGAGACAAAGTGAACCTTTGGGAGAGCAGATCGGGCTAAGAGGGAACACAAAATGCTGTTTTTCTGCGCTCATGTGCCATTTATTGTGTCTGGACTTGACAGATCTTTCTAAAAGTCCATTGGGTCATCGAGAACATGACCTTCCGGCAAGACGCAATGATATGCATCGTGTTTACTTGTAAGACTGCAACTGTCAAAAGTGCAATGTTTGTGGAGGTAATTTGCCAAATAATTGGGTCTTAGGCTAAACAGTTTTCTTGTACCCTAAAGAGGATCTGTCATTTGCCATATATTGTATTTGTATTTTTTTTAACCTATTATAAATACCGTTGTTCTCCTGAATACGACAATGTTTTTCTTTTGTTCCTGCGCCTCTGCATTACTGAGATATGGCCTCCTCCTCCCGGAATATAAATCTAGTCTTGTTAGCCAACTAGGCATGGCCCTCAAGGAGACACCCACAGAGAATAGTTAAGAACCACTCCCACTTGGCTAAAAAAAAGGACTAGATTAGATTTACACATGAATAAGAGAGGACGATATAGGAACGGAGAGGCGCAGGAACAAAAGAAAAACATCGCCGGATTCAGGAGAACAGCTTCATTTACACCAGGTAAATGAAAAAATAATATTTATGGCAAGTGACAGGTTGTCTCTAGAGATGGCCATACAGTTATATGAAAAAGTTTGGGCACCCCTATTAATCTTAAGCTTAATGTTTTATAAAAATTGGTGTTTTTGCAACAGCTATTTCAGTTTGATATATGTAATAACTGTTGGACACAGTAATGTTTCTGCCTTGAAATGAGGTTTATTGTACTAACAGAAAATGTGCAATCTGCATTCAAACAAAATTTGACAGGTGCATAAGTATGGGCACCCTTATCATTTTCTTGTTTTAAATACTCCTACCTACTTTTTACTGACTTACTAAAGCACTTTTTTTGGTTTTGTAACCTCATTGAGCTTTGAACTTCATAGCCAGGTGTATGCAATCATGAGAAAAGCTACTTAAAGTGGCCACTTGCAAGTTGTTCTCCTGTTTGAATCTCCTCTGAAGAGTGGCATCATGGGTTTCTCAAAACAACTGTCAAATGATCTGAAAACAAAGATTATTCAACATAGTTGTTCAGGGGAAGGATACAAAAAGCTGTCTCAGAGATTTAACCTGTCAGTTTCCACTGTGAGGAACATAGTAAGGAAATGGAAGAACACAGGGACAGTTCTTGTTAAGGCCAGAAGTGGCAGGCCAAGAAAAACATCAGAAAGGCAGAGAAGAAGAATGGTGAGATCAGTCAAGGACAATCCTCGGACCACCTCCAGAGAGCTGCAGCATCAACTTGCTGCAGATGGTGTCACTGTGCATTGGTCAACTATACAACGCACTTTGCACAAGGAGAAGCTGTATGGGAGAGTGATGCGAAAGAAGCCGTTTCTGCAAGCACGCCACAAACAGAGTCGGCTGAGGTATGCAAAAGCACATTTTGAGAAGCCAATTTCTTTTTGGAAGAAGGTCCTGTGGACTGATGAAACCAAGATTGAGTTGTTTGGTCATACAAAAAGGCGTTATGCATGGCGGGAAAAAAACACAGCATTCCAAGAAAAACACTTGCTACCCACAGTAAAATTTGGTGGAGGTTCCATCATGCTTTGGGGCTGTGTGGCCAATGCCGGCACCGGGAATCTTGTTAAAGTTGAGGGACGCATGGATTCCACTCAGTATCAGCAGATTCTTGACAATAATGTTGAAGAATCAGTGATAAAGTTGAAGTTACGCAGGGGATGGATCTTTCAGCAAGACAATGATCCAAAACACCGCTCCAAATCTACTCAGGCATTCATGCAGAGGAACAATTACAATGTTCTGGAATGGCCATCCCAGTCCCCAGACCTGAATATCATTGAACATCTGTGGGATCATTTGAAGAGGGCTGTCCATGCTCGGCGACCATCAAACTTAACTGAACTGGAATTGTTTTGTAAAGAGGAATGGTCAAAAATACCTTCATCCAGGAACTCATTAAAAGCTACAGGAAGCGACTAGAGGCTGTTATTTTTGCAAAAGGAGGATCTACTAAATATTAATGTCACTTTTCTGGTGAGGTGCCCATACTTATGCACCTGTCAAATTTTGTTTGAATGCAGATTGCACATTTTCTGTTAGTACAATAAACCTCATTTCAAGGCAGAAACATTACTGTGTCCAACAGTTATTACATATATCAAAATGAAATAGCTGTTGCAAAAACACCAATTTTTATAAAACATTAAGCTTAAGATTAATAGGGGTGCCCAAACTTTTTCATATAACTGTACATTTAAGGTTAAAGGGGTCAAGCAGAGGGGTTTGACTAACTTGCGAGCTGGTAATCGGTCTGTGAACATCAGCGAAGCCCTCTCAGCTCTTCTCACTAACATGAACTGACAGAATTTACCAATAGCTGAATCTTTAATTTGGCAGAATAGGGTATTATTTATATTCCCTGGAGGATGGTTTACCTTAATATGTCTTCCTAATTCAATGATTCTCAAGTTATCTAGAAGATCCCACCAAATCTTCGATTGAAGAGGCCATGTGTGACATACAGAAGTAGTGCTTTTTCAGATTGTGTCATGCAGAATGTAGTGCTGGTGCTTTAAAAGCGTCCAGCAACTAGAGGGGTTAACACAGTCACAGAAGAAGGGGAGTGTTTTAGCAGAGCCCCAGGGGGATTGTGGGGAAGTTGTTTACTGTCTGGCTGGAGCCAAAGAGAAAGGTGATGTGTGTGTTCTGTATCTCACAGAAGCACCCCTGCAAGTGAAAAGGATTCAAGTCAGGAGTGAAGCAAAGCACAGGTCAGGTAGAGTTCCTGAACTAGCAGTGCAGAGTATTGTCAGGCATAAAGATAAGGACTAGAAGAAATGGTGTCACAGGGATCATCTTCCTCAGCAAACCCTCCCCTCTCCTCCATCTCACTGTGCTGTAAAGAATGCTGCATTAGAACTGTGCTGTCCAGTACTACTGGGAAGACTGTGAACTGCTGTGCTGCTAAGGAAACTGTACTGTTTGTCACTGGAGCCTGTTGCTCATAAGACTCAACTTGCACTGGCTATGCAGCTTCTTATTAAATGCTACTGTTCTACCGTTTATGAGGACTCTTGTCAAGTGTGTCTGGTCAGCAAGTGAAACAACCTATGTGTCTGTGCCTGAGGGTCAATAGCCCTGTGTGCCTGAGAGAAGCTGCAGCACATGGTCTATGGTCGCCCTGAGTAATGGTTCCCCCAGGATTCCAAAGAATTCATGTAACCTGTCTCGCCCCTATCTGAACCTAGCAACGTGCGTGTAACACATGCTAATGGCATCTACAACGTGGACAATACACCAATACTTCTGGTCATGTAATCATGACCGTCTTGCAAGAGATCAGTTATCATATGCAGCCCAGGAGGAAGTCAATAGTGGGCTTTTAATTTTGTGACATGGTCAGGCCCATATGGAAGTACTGATGTATGTTGGATTTGGGTCATAGAACGTCCGGAGACTCTTGGAAAAGAGGGAGACCTCAATAGTTGGTAGAGCTGCCCCTACAGAGTAAAAAATCCATGAGCTGTTTGCTCTCCTCAATCCCTTGTTTCCCAGAAGGTATCTTTGAAGAATAGTAAGTATGATCATGGTCCATAGGTCATGACCTTGTATGCCTTTGAGTCTGCTCCCAAGCTTTGGATTCTGAGATAACCCAAAGGCCCAAGAATGGCACATGGTAGAAGCCTACTTGGGCACAGAGGTTACAACTTTGACCCGATGGGTTTGGAATCCATGTTTCCTTACTTAAGATATCATTAATGGTTCATTTCTTAGTCATGGCCATCAGTTTTAGGCTCCAGGATATGATAGATCTACCTCTTCATGTATGAATATCATACCAAGAAGGACCTCATAAACCCGCGTTCTCACAATGTGGCATCTGTGCCTGTGAATTGCTGTAAGCCGAGGGGCTTCAGACCTATTTCCACACCTCGGGAATAGCAGCTACTGGTGGATCCAGCTGGATTCATAAGAGCACTTCACCATGACCTGATTTTCCAGCGAGTCGCGTATGGTGAATATAGCGAGCAAGGCCGGAGGGAAGAGGGTGAGGCAAGGAATTAACCTCTTCTCTGCAGGATGGGTCATCAGATGGAGAGAACACAAATATTTCTGTAATGTGTGGTCAATGCCACCCACCGGGAATCCTTACACCCAGCGAGATAGGTGCCCCCTGATCGCCACCCGGCATCAGATCCAAGGAGGAAGCATCAGATATGAAGCCAAAGAATATTGGATCAATGAACATTGGAAAGAGGCGATATCCGTCCGTTGAGGATATTAACAATGTTGTTACCGCGGAAACGAATCGATTGGATGATTAACTTAAAGAGACGTTAAAGCCGCGGCTGAACATTTATGTCGGTAGCGTATCTCAGCCGATGTATCACACATTAATAATTCAGATGCCCGCTCCACCTTATTATCACGATGGACCTAAAGGGAATATTTCCTAGTTTCGTCTACAAGTAGACGTCTCCGTCTGTGCACAGGGGTATCTAAGCTTGTGCATCTAAGCCTGTCTCATGTGATACTGAATGTTGAGGTGTGTATCTAATCCTGATTATGGCCAGTTAGATGGTAAGCTCTGCTGGCTCAGGAGAGGAGAGGAGGCTGCTGCTTGCAGTGGGACAGTGATTTTCGCACCTCGCCTGCTTGCGGAGAATCTGTCAGCCTGGGAAGCTTAACCAGGAGAGTTGGATCCCTCCGCAGCTGACACCAGGAGCTGACGTCCTGGCACCGGCAGCAGCATGTACACAGCACCACCTGCTCTGCCCATTTGCTGACACGAGCCGTGATTTTAGGGACACATCTCTGGATGCGACAGCCATTATCTGGCAAAGAAAAAAGCAACACAAGAAGTCCAAATCGAAAATAGTAACCAATGCGATGTTCTGCAGGACAGGAAAGGACGGTCCTCTCTGCAGATCCTTATGGGCTCTTGGGGGTCTTCAGAAGACAGGGCACCTGATGATGTCAATGTGATACCGGAGGGGTAGAAGTAACCTATGCGGTACCATTCCCCATGATATAGGGTATTAAGCTTGGTGGATTGGAAGAGCTACCGAGGACCCCAGGTGCTCAAACGCTGAGCTACCAAGGACACCAGGTGCTCAAACGCTGAGCTACCGAGGACACCAGGTGCTCAAACGCTGAGCTACCAAGGACACCAGGTGCTCAAACGCTGAGCTACCGAGGACACCAGGTGCTCAAACGCTGAGCTACCAAGGACACCAGGTGCTCAAATGCTGAGCTACCGAGGACACCAGGTGCTCAAACGCTGAGCTACCAAGGACACCAGGTGCTCAAACGCTGAGCCACCGAGGACACCAGGTGCTCAAACGCTGAGCTACCAAGGACACCAAGTGCTCGAACGCTGAGCTACCAAGGGACACCAGGTGCTCAAACGCTGAGCTACCAAGGACACCAGGTGCTCAAACGCTGAGCTACCGAGGACACCAGGTGCTCAAACACTGAGCTACCAAGGACACCAGGTGCTCAAACGTTGAGCTACCAAGGACACCAGGTGCTCAAACGTTGAGCTACCAAGGACACCAGGTGCTCAAACGCTGAGCCACCGAGGACACCAGGTGCTCAAACGCTGAGCTACCGAGGACACCAGGTGCTCGAACACTGAGCTACCAAGGGACACCAGGTGCTCAAACGCTGAGCTACCAAGGACACCAGGTGCTCAAACGCTGAGCTACCAAGGACATCAGGTGCTCAAACGCTGAGCTACCAAGGACACCAGGTGCTCAAACGCTGAGCTACCAAGGACACCAGGTGCTCAAACGCTGAGCTACCAAGGACATCAGGTGCTCAAACGCTGAGCTACCAAGGACACCAGGTGCTCGATCTGTGAGCTACCAAGGACACCTGGTGCTCGAACACTGAGCTACCAGGGACACCAGGTGCTGCTCTTGGTTATCCCTGTCACTTCCATACACTATGAAGGGAACAGCCGTCACCACCGCTTCAGCAAAATCCTCCTTAATGAGCCTGTGTTCTAAGGGAATAGAGACCGGGACCCAAGCTATCATACACTTCTCTTCTGTGGGAGGCGATGAGCCTCAAGACACCAGGGATTGGATCACTAAACTACAAGGCACCAGGGACTCGATTAACAAATCAGAAGACACCAGGGACTGGATCACTAAACCACAAGGCACCAGGGACTGAGGAACCAAACCACAAGACACCAGGCACTGAATCTCTAAACCACAAGACACCAGGACTGTGTCATTAAACCCAAAGACATGAGGGACTGGGTGACTAAACCCAAAGACACCAGTTGCTGGGTCACTAAATCACAAGGCACCAAGGACTGCGTTACTAAACTACAAGGAACCAGGGACTAGGTAATTAAGCTACAAGACACCAGGGACTGGATCACTAAACTACAAGACACCAGAGAACGAGTGAACAAGCCAGAAGACACCAAGGACTGAGTAACCAAACACAAGACACCAGGACTGGTTAACTAAACCCAAAGATATGAGGGACTGGGTCACTAAACCACAAGACATCAGAAATTGGTTGACTAAACCAGAAGACACCAGGGACTGGATCATTAAACTGCAAGACACCAGGGACTGAATAACTAAACCACAAGTCAGAAGTAACTGGCTCACTAGTAGAGTTCCCCTTTAATTAATACTAATGATGAGATGACCTTGGCTTCCAATTTATTGTAGATAACTAATTCCCGATTTTCTGAGCACGAGCCGACAATTCAGAGACGTAACCTTCCTCTGCACGAGTAGAAGTGTGAAGTTTTTATTAATAGTCGCGCGCTCGACAGATGTTCTAGACTGAGAATAACAAGCCGGTGTGCGGCATCAAAATCATCCATAACAAACGCACTTTATAATTAGACTGCAATTCAGAGAAAGCCGCAATCTGCCCACAAGCCGAGATAACGGCAGTCCGGCTCCAGGAAAAGAAGGATTGTACGGAATGGGACAAAGTACAGGATGGAGGCACTGGTAGATCTCTACTAGTCTGTCAGCGCTAATGATGGGACAATTAATAAAGTCTATGGAGGCAGAAACACAAGGATCGAAGGGATCAGGGACTATATCCATGTACTTGTATTTTACTGCATTCTCCCATAAGAAACATGCACTCCCAAAAGTGTGGAGATGTAGGTCACCGGGTCAGCGCCTCCACCATAACCTCTATAAATACATGACTGAGGCTGCACTGGTAGCGGAGCAACCTCATTATTCTTGGTAATTACTAAGGTGACACAAGGTCAGATATGCGCAGTCTTCCCATCACTAACGATTATTAGCTGGAAGCCATCTTCTTACATTAGGTCCTCGAGCTTTATAAATAGTATATATTAGAAAACATAAAATTAGCCTACAGAGTCTCAATATAGAATATTACAATACTAACATAATACTGCCCCCTATGTACAGGAATATAACTACTATAATACTGCCCCTATGTACAAGTATATAACTACTATAATACTGCCCCTATGTACAAGAATATAACTACTATAATACTGCCCCTATGTACAAGAATATAACTACTATAATACTGCCCCCTATGTACAAGAATATAACTACTATAATACTGCCCCTATGTACAAGAATATAACTACTATAATACTGCTCCTATGTACAAGAATATAATTACTATAATACTGCCCCCTATGTACAATAATATAACTGCTATAATACTGCTCCCTATGTACAAGAATATAATTACTATAATACTGCCCTCTATATACAAGAATATAACTACTATAATACTGCCCCCTATGTACAAGAATATAACTGCTATAATACTGCTCCTATGTACAAGAATATAACTACTATAATACTGCTCCCTATGTACAAGAATATAACTACTATAATACTGCCCTCTATATACAAGAATATAACTACTATAATACTGCTCCTATGTACAGGAATATAACTACTACTAGATGGTGGCCCGATTCTAATCGGGTATTCTAGAATATGTATGCGGCCGACCGGGCGCAATCAGCAGAGCGGTGTTTAAATTTGGCGCCAAAATCGCTGATTGGTCCCCGCCGTGACCAATCAGCGAACCGTGTTAGTGAGGACCAAAGAGCGTGTTTAAATTTGGCGCATAGATCGCTGATTGGTCGCAGCCGGGACCAATCAGCGAACCCTGTTAGTGAGGACCGTAGAGCGTGTTTAAATTTGGCGCCAAAATCGCTGATTGGTGAGGACCGGGGAGCGGCACTGCCAGTGCGGGTACTTCCACTGCGAGCAGCCGGGAGATGACCGGCTGCTCGCAGCAGAAGTATCCCGACCGGCGCCGCCGCTCCCCGGTCCTCCCTTCACACTTGCCGTCGGGAGATCAGCGGCATTAGCCGCTGATCTCCCGACGGTAGCCGCATGGAGGTCAGCGGCGCCACTGGTCGGGGTACTTCTGCTGCGAGCAGCCGGGAGATGACCGGCTAGCGCCGGTCATCTCCCGGCTGCATCGCCGCTAACCTCCGTGCGGCAGATGAGCCGCTAACGGCAGCCATCTTTTTCTGAAATCCCGCATCGCTGATTGGCCGCGGCCGGACCAATCAGCGACGCGGGATTTCCTGGACAGAAGGACAGACAGACAGATGGGATAAGACGATTATATATATTAGATGATACTGCTCCCTATGTACAAGAATATAACTACTATAATACTGCTCCTATGTACAGGAATATAACTACTATAATACTGTCCCTATGTACAAGAATATAACTACTATAATACTGCCCCCTATGTACAAGAATATAACTACTATAATACAGCTCCCTATGCACAAGAATATAACTACTATAAAACTGCTCCTATGTACAGGAATATAACTACTATAATACTGTCCCCTATGTACAAGAATATAACTACTATAATACTGCTCCTGTAACATCCCTGGCGGCATGCTGGCATGGTTTACCACCTCCCACCATGCAAGACTGCCATCTTACCTATCAGTCCAGGCTGCACACTTTGCTGCAGTACCTGCTGTGTGCATATCTCTTGTCTGATTGCTTAGGGCGGCGGCGTGGTTACTGCCTTATTCTTATAGTTTCTGTGTGCGCACTCCTAATGCGTCCCCAGCCTATTGTTGTGAGTCACTGGATACTTAAACCCCCTCCACCCAGTAGGAGGGGCCTGAGCAACACTTTCTTTCAGTGTGTTCTGTGCAACTGAGTTGCCAGGTCCTGTTCTGCATCTTGTTTGTTTCCGCCACCCTGGGGGCCGAGTACCCAGGTCTGTTACCTGTATCTGTGACTTCTAGTCTGTTCCGCCACCCTGGGGGGTGTATACCCAGGCCCGTTGCCTGTATCTGTGACTTCTAGTCTGTTTCCGCCACCCTGGGGGCTGAGTTCCCAGGCTCGTTCCTGTATCTTGTTCCTGGTTCAGTTCCTGTCTGAACAGTGTCCTAGCCCGTTACTTGTTTGTCTCTATCTTTGTATCTTTCCTTTTCCTGCAGTGTCTGAACCTGCACCTCACTCCAACTCGTTGTCTCTGTACTTCTGTTTGTGAGTTTAGTGTCCACTCGCTACTTCATTGTAAGTACCTTGTGTGTATCTACTCTGCTCGTCTACTGCACCTGCGGGTTTTGCTCTGCTCTGCTCGTCTACCGCACCTGCGGGTTTTGCTCTGCCCTGCTCGTCTACCGCACCTGCGGGTTTTGCTCTGCTCTGCTCGTCTACCGCACCTGTGGGTTTTGCTCTGCTTGTCTACCGCACCTGCGGGTTTTGCTCTGCTCTGCTCGTCTACCGCACCTGCGGGTTTTGCTCTGCTCTGCTCGTCTACAGCACCTGCGGGTTTTGCTCTGCTCTGCTCGTCTACCGCACCTGCGGGTTTTGCTCTGCTCTGCTCGTCTACCGCACCTGCGGGTTTTGCTCTGCTCTGCTCGTCTACTGCACCTGCGGGTTTTGCTCTGCTCGTCTACCGCACCTGCGGGTTTTGATCTGCTAGTCTACCGCACCTGCGGGTTTTGCTCTGCTCTGCTCGTCTATCGCACCTGCGGGTTTTGCTCTGCTCGTCTACCGCACCTGCGGGTTTTGCTCTGCTCGTCTACCGCACCTGCGGGTTTTGCTCTGCTCTGCTCGTCTACCGCACCTGCGGGTTTTGCTCTGCTCTGCTCGTCTACCGCACCTGCGGGTTTTGCTCTGCTCGTCTACCGCACCTGCGGGTTTTGCTCTGCTCTGCTCGTCTACCGCACCTGCGGGTTTTGCTCTGCTCTGCTCGTCTACCGCACCTGCGGGTTTTGCTCTGCTCTGCTCGTCTACCGCACCTGTGGGTTTTGCACTGCTCTGCTCATCTACCGCACCTGTGGGTTTTGCTCTGCTCGTCTACTGCACCTGTGGGTTTTGCTCTGCTCGTCTACCGCAACTGCAGGTTTTGCTCTGCTAGTCTACCCCACCTGTGGGTTTTGCTCTGTTCTGCTTGTCTGCCGCACTTGTGGCTCTGTTCCTGTATCCCAGTCTGTACTGGTCCCTATCCTGCCTGTGTTCCTACCTGCTAGTACTCACCTGTCTGTATACCAGCCGTGCCTGCTAGTATCCACCTGTCTGCATACCAGCCGGGCCTGCCAGTACCCACCTGTCTGCATACTAGCCGTGCCTGCCAGTACCCACCTGTCAGTATGCCAGCCTAACCTGCCTGTTCCTGCATTACCCGGTGTGGGTCAACAGCTGTGACCGGGGTCTGACCTGGAGTAGCACCTGGTCCCTCTGCTCGGTTCCTCCCTGGTTCACGAAATCGATTGAGCCGCCGTGCGACCTTGGTCGGACCGAGTTGATACTTAGTCACGCCCCTCCAGGCACTCCTTGGTTCATGGTCTAGTGGGATCACTAACCATGCTCACGCCAGTCAGTCCTGGCGTGTGCATAACAGTTTGCTCAGGCCATGGTCCCCGTTGAGCACCATGGCCCTTCGCTCTCAGACACATTTGAATTCTTGTCGGGCGAATACGTGCACCAAGGAAAATTTTTTTCTCAAGCTGAGGTCCAGGCGATTTACGCACCAGCCCAAATGGAGCTATCAGCACTCGTTCCTGCAGATCCACCACGGTACTATGGGGATCCAAAGCAAAGCAGTGCGTTTGTGGAGCAATGTATGCTGCATTTCAAATTCTATGCTCACTATTTTCCCACTGATCGGGTTAAAGTAGCATTTATGATGTCCTACTTAGCGGGTGATGCCTTGAATTGGATCACCCCCCTATGGGAAGCATGGGATCCTATCGTCTCTGACTTGCAGGCCTTCCTGGTGGCCTTTCTAGTGGTCTTCGATGACCCTAACCCTGAGGCTTCTGCTAAAGCTTCCCTTCCCAATATCCTGGAGCAGTCCCGATGGGTGATGCGTGTAGGTAGCCCACCAGCTCTCCAGCCTGAAGAGACTGCTGCTCACACAGAATCCACACAGGGTGACAATGCTCCACAGAATACTTCTCTTTCTAACCTCAAGAGGCAGTCCAGACGTGCAAGGCGTAGAGGTAAACAGTCACGTCAGGTTCTGTCCTCCCAAAGACCTCCTGTTCCCCAGCCTGTAGAGGCAGCTACCCGCACAGAATTAATGAAGGATGACCATGTTCGTCAGGCAAAGCAGAGGCCGGAATTCAGTCACAAAATCAGATTGCGGTCCTGCTGCGGTTGTTTGGGACACCCTGACGGTCTTTGTCCAGCGAAGGTTGGAGAATCCCAAGACATTAGGCCTGTAGGAGAGGCTGCCCTTGGCGTTAGTGTTTCCTCTCCACAGATGACCGTGACTGTCTCCGTGGCAAGTGAAGGACTCGGATTAACCGGAAGTTTTGGGCGAAAAGCCTTGAATAGTTGGTGTCTGATTCCGGTCCGACAACTCCAGAATCCGGTTTGGGCATTGTTAGCGGAAGGACGAGCCCTACTCAGAAACAGTCAAAATATGTCTATACAAATTAAGCTCCAGATTTGAGCATTACACATGAAGAAGTTCACATTCCAGGTGCTTTCTGGTTTACCCACAGGTTGTCTAGAGCCGAGAGATCTAGTACCCGCTCAGGTCTGGAGATCCTGCATGGTGTTTCCTGGGGGACTGCTGAAGTACAAGAGGTGTCCAGTCCCCATATCTTCAGGAAAGTCAGCAGTGTCTTCTTCCTCTTCACCAGATCTGCTAGTCGCTGACTCGCTGTGTGCTGAAGTCTCCGAAGGAAGGGAAGCGAAGGCATTGTCCCCACACAGTCTCGACGATTGTACCAATGATCTGGCTTCAGGTACTGCCCCGCCTTGCAGACGTGTCATCTCAGAAACCAGACTGAAGTTGGTCCCTAAGCAAGGATCCTCCATCTCTAATAAATCTGGCAATTAGTCCATCAAGGCGGTGCTACCTCTAAGTTTCTGCACCCCTCCAATCAGGCGGAGGACTTCCAGTTGTCTCCTGAATCCTCCGGGGTGCTATCTGATAACAAATGGAGAGAGACTTTTTTGCACTTTGTACCTGGTACTTCACCCACTTCATCCAGTAAGCTTGGCAAAGTGTACGTCAAGGGGGTGATTACCCCCGAGTCTCTGCACCCCTCCAACCCGGTGGAGGATCTCCAGTTGTCCCGTGAATCCTTTGGGGTGCTACCCGATATTAACAAATGGAGAGAGACTTTCCTGTGTTTTGTTCCTGGTACTTCACTCACTTCATCTGTTGCTGAGGATGGCTCGATAGTAGGAAGCATCCTAGTCACCAAGATGGTGAGACCAGTTTCGTTCCCTCTAGTGGACAGAAGAGGTAATCTTCTTGAAGAGAAGGATTGGCCTCCAAATTCTCTGCAGAAAATCCTTGTAGGCTTGAAGAAGAGGGTGCGTAAAGGGGGGGGGGTGTTGTAACATTCCTGGAGGCGTGCTGGCATGGTTTACTACCTCCCACCATGCAAAACCGCCATCTTA
This sequence comes from Phyllobates terribilis, assembly GCF_046119375.1. NCBI lineage: Eukaryota > Metazoa > Chordata > Amphibia > Anura > Dendrobatidae > Phyllobates > Phyllobates terribilis. The sequence goes on from NW_027362767.1 coordinate 145,298,016, forward strand.
CCTATCAGTCCAGGCTGCACACTTTGCTCCAGTACCTGCTGTGTGCATGTCTCTTGTCTGATTGCTTAAGGCGGCGGCGTGGTTACTGGCTGATTCTTATAGTTACTGTGTGCGCACTCCTAATGCGTCCCCAGCCTATTGTTGTGAGTCACTGGATACTTAAACCCCCTCCACCCAGTAGGAGGGGCCTGAGCAACACTTTCTTTCAGTGTGTTCTGTGCAACTGAGCTGCCAGGTCCTGTTCTGCATCTTGTTTGTTTCCGCCACCCTGGGGGCCGAGTACCCAGGCCTGTTACCTGTATCTGTGACTTCTAGTCTGTTCCACCACCCTGGGGGCTGTATACCCAGGCCCGTTGCCTGTATCTGTAACTTCTAGTCTGTTTCTGCCACCCTGGGGGCTGAGTTCCCAGGCTCGTATCTTGTTCCTGGTTCAGTTCCTGTCTGAACAGTGTCCTAGCCCGTTACTTGTTTATATCTATGTTCGTATCTTTCCTTTTCCTGCAGTGTATGAACCTGCACCTAACTCCAACTCGTTGTCTCTGTACTTCTGTTTGTGAGTTTAGTGTCCACTCGCTACTTTATTGTAAGTACCTTGTGTGTATCTACTCTGCTTGTCTACCGCACCTGCGGGTTTTGCTCTGCTCTGCTTGTCTACCGCACCTGCGGGTTTTGCTCTGCTCTGCTTGTCTACCGCACCTGTGGGTTTTGCTCTGCTCTGCTCGTCTACCGCACCTGCTGGTTTTGCTTTGCTCGTCTACCGCACCTGCGGGTTTTGCTCTGTTCTGCTTGTCTGCCGCACTTGCGGCTCTGTTCCTGTATCCCAGTCTGTACTGGTCCATATCCTGCCTGCGTTCCTACCTGCCAGTACTCACCTGTCTGTATACCATCCGTGCCTGCTAGTATCCACCTGTCTGCATACCAGCCGTGCCTGCCAGTACCCACCTGTCTGTATACTAGCCGTGCCTGCCAGTACCCACCTGTCAGTATGCTAGCCTAACCTGCCTGTTCCTGCATTACCCGGTGTGGGTCAACAGCTGTGACCGGGGTCTGACCTGGAGTAGCACCTGGTCCCTCTGCTCGGTTCCTCCCTGGTTCACGGAGTCGATTGAGCCGCCGTGCGAGCTTGGTCGGACCGAGTTGATACTTAGCCACGCCCCTCCAGGCACTCCTTGGCTCATGGTCTAGTGGGATCACTAACCAGGCTCACGCCAGTCAGTTCGGGCGTGTGCATAACAGTTCCTATGTGCAAAAATATAACTACTATAATACTGTCCCCTATGTAGAAGAATATAACTACTATAATACTGCTCCTATGTACAAAAATATAACTACTATAATACTGTCCCCTATGTAGAAGAATATAACTACTATAATACTGCCCCTATGTACAAGAATATAACTACTATAATACTGCCCCTATGTACAAGAATAGAACTACTATATTACTGCTCCCTATGTACAAGAATATAACTACAATAATACTGCTCCTATGTACAAGAATATACAGTTAGGTCCATATATATTTGGACAGAGACAACATTTTTCTAATTTTGGTTCTAGACATTACCACAATGAATTTTAAACAAAACAATTCAGATGCAGTTGAAGTTCAGACTTTCAACTTTCATTTGAGGGTATCCACATTAAAATTGGATGAAGGGTTTAGGAGTTTCAGCTCCTTAACATGTGCCACCCTGTTCTTAAAGGGACCAAAAGTAATTGGACAGATTAAATAATTGTAAATAAAATGTTCATTTCTAGTACTTGGTTGAAAACCCTTTGTTGGCAATGACTGCCTGAAGTCTTGAACTCACGGACATCACCAGACACTGTGTTTCCTCCTTTTTGATGCTCTGCCAGGCCCTCACTGCGGTGGTTTTCAGTTGCTGTTTGTTTGTGGGCCTTTCTGTCTGAAGTTTAGTCTTTAACAAGTGAAATGCATGCTCAATTGGGTTGAGATCAGGTGACTGACTTGGTCATTCAAGAATATTTCACTTCTTTGCTTTAATAAACTCCTGGGTTGCTTTGGCTTTATGTTTTGGGTCATTGTCCATCTGTAGTATGAAACGACGACCAATCAGTTTGGCTGCATTTGGCTGGATCAGAGCACACAGTATGGCTCTGAATACATCAGAATTCATTCGGCTGCTTCTGTCCTGTGTCACATCATCAATAAACACTAGTGACCCAGTGCCACTGGCAGCCATGCATGCCCAAGCCATCACACTGCCTCCGCCATGTTTTACAGATGATGTGGTATGCTTTGGATCATGAGCTGTACCACGCCTTCGCCATACTTTTCTCTTTCCATCATTCTGGTAGAGGTTGATCTTGGTTTCATCTGTCCAAAGAATGTTCTTCCAGAACTGTGCTGGCTTTTTTAGATGTTTTTTAGCAAAGTCCAGTCTGGCCTTTTTATTCTTGATGCTTATGAGTGGCTTGCACCGTGCAGTGAACCCTCTGTATTTACTTTCATGCAGTCTTCTCTTTATGGTAGATTTGGATATTGATACGCCTACCTCCTGGAGAGTGTTGTTCACTTGGTTGGCTGTTGTGAAGGGGTTTCTCTTCACCATGGAGATTATTCTGCGATCATCCACCACTGTTGTCTTCCGTGGGCGCCCAGGTCTTTTTGCATTGATGAGTTCACCAGTGCTTTCTTTCTTTCTCAGGATGTACCAAACTGTAGATTTTGCCACTCCTAATATTGTAGCAATTTCTTGGATGGTTTTTTTCTGTTTTTGCAGCTTTAGGATGGCTTGTTTCACCTGCATGGAGATCTCCTTTGACCGCATGTTTACTTCACAGCAAAACCTTCCAAATGCAAGCACCACACCTCAAATCAACTCCAGGCCTTTTATCTGCTTAATTGAGAATGACACAACGAAGGGATTGCCCACCCCTGTCCATGAAATAGCCTTGGAGTCAATTGTCCAATTACTTTTGGTCCCTTTAAAAACAGGGTGGCACATGTTAAGGTGCTGAAACTCCTAAACCCTTCATCCAATTTTACTGTGGATACCCTCAAATGAAAGCTGAAAGTCTGAACTTCAACTGCATCTGAATTGTTTTGTTTAAAATTCATTGTGGTAATGTCTAGAAGCAAAATTAGAAAAATGTTGTCTCTGTCCAAATATATATGGACCTAACTGTAACTACTATAACACTGCCCCCTATGTACAAAAATATAACTACTATAATACTGCCCCCTATGTACAAGAATATAACTACTATATTACTGCTCCCTATGTACAAGAATATAACTACTATAATACTGCACTTTATGTACAAGAATATAACTACTATAATACTGCTCCTATGTACAAGAATATAACTACTATAATACTGCTCCCTATGTACAAGAATATAACTACTATAATACTGCTCCTATGTACAAGAATATAACTACTATAATACTGCCCCTAAATACAAGAATATAACTACTATAATACTGCTCCTATGTACAAGAATATAACTACTATAATACTGCACTTTATGTACAAGAATATAACTACTATAATACTGCCCCCTATGTACAAGATTATAACTACTATAATACTGCACTTTATGTACAAGAATATAACTACTATAATACTGCTCCCTATGTACAAGAATATAACTACTATAATACTGCACTTTATGTACAAGAATATAACTACTATAATACTACCCCTATGTGCAAGAATATAACTACTATAATACTGCCCCCTATGTACAAGAATATAACTACTATAATACTGCTCCTATGTAGAAGAATATAACTACTATAATACTGCTCTCTATGTACAATAATATAACTACTATAATACTGCCCCTATGTACAAGAATATAACTACTATAATACTGCCCCTATGTACAAGAATATAACTACTATAATACTGCCCCCTATGTACAAGAATATAATTACTATAATACTGCCCCTATGTACAAGAATATAACTACTATAATACTGCCCCTATGTACAAGAATATAACTACTATAATACTGCCCCTATGTACAAGAATATAACTACTATAATACTGCTCCTATGTACAAGAATATAACTACTATAATACTGCTCATGTGTGCAAGAATATAACTACTATAATACTGCTCCTACATACAAGAATATAACTACTATAATACTGCCCCTATGTACAAAAATATAACTACTATAATACTGCTCCCTATGTACAAGAATATAACTACTATAACACTACCCCCTATGTACAAGAATATAACTACTATAATACTGTCCCTTATGTACAAGAATATAACTACTATAATACTGCCCCTATGTACAAGAATATAACTACTATAATACTGCACCCTATGTACAAGAATATGTCTATTGTAATGCTGCTCCTAAGGTTGGATGTATGGGATTGGTTTGGCTGCCCCCCCTGTAGCAATACTCTTGTATAGTGAGTGGCGGTTTTATACTTGCAGTCACACTTGGATATTCTGTTCATGTCTCAGGCCAGTTTAATCACAATAATGGAGGTGATTATCTGCTGTCCCTGGAGGAGATTGCACATGTCTCTGCCCACCACGCGGTCTGATTGATAGGCCTTGTATCCTGGTAGGTAATGTGGTAATGATGTGTGTGTCATGTAGCATGCCGGCTGCTGGAGTGTGTCAGATGTGCAGCAGGACACAGCAGATGGGGAAATGGAATAAATGTGCAGAGGATGAGCACCCCGGCCGAGCCGTCCTATTAGGATTACTGACATCGCACACTGAACCTGAAGTTTTCACATGCCCCATTACAGCACCAGCTACTGTGCCTCTATCACAGCGGCAACCACAGTACCCCAGTAAGATTAACATCCACAGTGCCCCCATAATAACAGCAGCATCCATAATATATTACACTTGCCTCCCTCAAGAATATGTGCTGGTGTTAGGGGTCTGGAGTTGGGGGTCCCTGCTTCTTGTGGTGATCTCTCCCTCTCACCTTTACTACTACTATCCAGGCACTGAATTATTGATTATTTTAATCCTAGAGGTCAATAACAATATCCCTGGTGTCCTAGAGTAGTGAAGAGGTCTAGACTAGAGCAATGAAGAGGTGAATACGGACATCCCTGGTGGTCTAGAGCAGTACCGAGGTCAATACCAAATAGGAATTTTTTAAAGGGATCACTTCAATGTAATGTAATATTTCCACTGGGGCAATGCAGATGTTTTCTGTTGGCCCCTTCTCGAAATGTCAGGCTCCACTCGGCTACCTCTGACCACCCCTGTTCTCTATAGCATGTCCATAGGTTTGTTCTGTAGGTTGTGTTGGGTACGGAGTTCTCCTTTAAGGTACAATGGTTTTCCATGGCGCCGTCAGCTGTGACGGGTCCATCCTCCCCCTCTCGTTTTCGGAGAGCTCCATGGTGACCAGCAGTGACCAGAGACTATGCCGCCTGGCCGCCTGTAGCCCTCGGGAGCTGATCCTATTAGCCTGTCAGTCTCGGCGCGGAGCCTTCTCCTTGTAATGTGGCTGCGTAAAATGAGCTGAGCTGCTGCTAGTGGGTAATTAGCGTGCCCGCCGCCTGAGCTATTAGCCTTAATGTGGCCGCACTGCCATGGTCAGACCCGGGCTCGCTCGTCATTAGCCCATACAGACGGAGGACAGGGGCGCCCGGAGCTCCATGGAGTGCGCTAATCGCCCTCCTCCCCTGCCCCTTACAGGACCCTCTAATCACTCCTAGCCCCGCAATACTGGCTGCCACCACTAATTATCTACGCCCATCCTATGTTATGCCAGAGAGCCCTTTCCGTCAGCCATTTGCCCCCATATACATATCGGTGACACCGGCGGCGGACCAGCCGTACCCGATGCTCCCTGTCTGTCTCGCTTCTCTCTATGAATATTTGATGCTCTTCAGATTTAACGGCGCCCCCGGGGTCAGCCGCGTTTTTAATTATGCATGGCGTAACGAGACAACAAATGCGTCCAGAGATGGAAATATATTTGTTCATTGCTGCAGTTGAGTGTGTCCCATCTGTCACTCGGCAGATGAACCCGCTGCCGCTCTTAACCCGTTGCGCTCTTGTAAGTCTACGAGACATCAGTTGTCAGGTAGATCCACAGCCGGCTGCTACTGCTATCTCATAATGAGGTTGTGATGGAGGAAAGATAGGAGCACACAGTAATGTCACAGTATACGGGTAATGCACACAGTAATGTCACAGTATACGGGTAATGCACACAGTAATGTCACAGTATAGGGTAATGCACACAGTGATGTCACAGTACAGGGGTAATGCACACAGTGATGTCACGGTACAGGGGTAATGCACACAGTGATGTCACGGTACAGGGGTAAAGCACACAGTGATGTCACAGTATAGGGGTAATGCACACAGTGATGTCACTGTACAGGGGTAATGCACAAAGTGATGTCACAGTACAGGGATAACGCACATAGTGATGTCACAGTACAGGGATAATGCACATAGTGATGTCACAGTACAGGGATAATGCACATAGTGATGTCACAGTACAGGGATAATGCACGCAGTGATGTCACAGTACAGGGATAATGCACGCAGTGATGTCACAGTATAGGTGTAATGCACGCAGTGATGTCACAGTATAGGTGTATCACAGTATAGGTGTAATGCACGCAGTGATGTCACAGTATAGGTTTAATGCACGCAGTGATATCACAGTATAGGTGTAATGCACGCAGTGATGTCACAGTATAGGTGTAATGCACGCAGTGATGTCACAGTATAGATGTAATGCACGCAGTGATGTCACAGTACAGGAATAATAAACACTGATATCACAATACAGGAATAATAAACACTGTGATGTCACAGTACAGAGATAATAAACATAGTGATGTCACAGTACAGGGATAATGCACATAGTGATGTCACAGTACAGGGATAATGCACGCAGTGATGTCACAGTACAGGGATAATGCACGCAGTGATGTCACAGTATAGGTGTAATGCACGCAGTGATGTCACAGTATAGGTGTAATGCACGCAGTGATGTCACAGTATAGGTGTAATGCACGCAGTGATGTCACAGTATAGATGTAATGCACGCAGTGATGTCACAGTATAGATGTAATGCACGCAGTGATGTCACAGTACAGGAATAATAAACACTGATATCACAATACAGGAATAATAAAAACTGTGATGTCACAGTACAGAGATAATAAACATAGTGATGTTACAGTACAGGGATAATAAACACAATAATGTTACAGTACAGGTTGTAAGATGGCCGCCAGACAGATCATTGAGGGGAGATATGTATTATCGAGTTTGGTAGCCTCAGTGATGTAAGCCTGGGAAAGCAGGCTCCAGCACATATAGTGCTGAGAGAGTTAATAGGGCGTATCAGGGCCGTGTTTACGAGCAGTCAAAGATATAGGTGAGACTGGCTGCTCACATATCCCCACCCCAGGGGCGTAGTATGGCAGATAAAAAGGAGACCAGTTGTCTCATTCAGTGTCTGTGTCTGGAGGTGTGTAGACCTTCAGTATTGCTTGTGTTTGCTAAATATTTCAAGAGCTGGACACTGACCTGAGCGGGTGAACCCACTCCACTGTATGGACTATTTACTTTCTGTTTTCACTTTGTACCGGAAAAGGCTATCATTTTTTGTTTGGTTATGCTGAGCAGTTTGTGAAGTTTTAATAAACCAGCCTGGACATTTTACTGAAACCGCTTCTTGTGCCTACCTCAACCGCAGCTGAGTGAGTAGAAACCCTACAATTGGTGCTAGAAGCACGGGCACGAATCCCAAGGGGCAGTGTGACTGCTGCAGAGATGTCCTGGGTGAAAGCGACTGCAGGAGCGAAAGATGACAACATGGAGGAATTGATAAAGCAACTGGTGCAGGCTAATCTCCAGCAGGAAAAGCTATGGCAACAGCAATAGCAGCAACAGCAACAGCAGCAGCAGATACAGCAATAGCACAGGCAGCAGATGGAACTCCTGGCCAAGGCGATCTGTGGCAGGGCAACCGCCCCACCCCAAGTCCAGGTGATGACTCAAACGTTAGGAAGACTGTAATGAGAGCCTTGCAAAAGATGACCACAGGTGATGACGTTGAGGCGTTCCTGACGGTTATCAAAAGGGTGGCGTAAGGGGGGAAATTGCCTCCGGAGCAGTGGGCGGAGATTCTGGTGCCATATTTAACAGGGGAACAGCAGAAGGCCTATTATGACCTGCCTAGCAGAATGCAAAAGAGTACAGCAAGTTGCAAACAGATCTTGACGAGCTTAGGAGTGACTCTAACTATCAGGGCGCAACGGGTGCACCACTGGGCCTATCACAGTGACAAACTTCCCCGGTCACAAATGATCAACCTCCTACTGTTATGATCTGCAACATGAACTAAGGAAAGATAGGGGAAGCTGTCCCTTCAGTAAGACTAAGCTGAATCCCTACGATGTAGCGGGCTGCCTGTTCCTAGTGAACAGACCCGCCTTAGTCCTTGGCTAGTCTGAACGAAGACCTATAGAATTAAGGGAGGGGTCCCTAGAAGAACTAAGGACTCGGACAAAAATGGGACACCTCCTAAACAGAAGTTGTTGCAGAACACAAAAAGACAAACTGACAAAATGTACTAGAGGTCCCAGAGGACCAAGCGAACTGACAGAGAAAGGCACCGAAGCACCTGGCTAGAGAAACAGTCAAACACTGAAGTCCAGCACAGCCAAAAGGGCGGAGCTGGAATATAAAGGCAGGTGGTCACGTGACCGCAAAACACAAGATAGAAAAAACAAACAGGAGGGTTCTAACAGCACCCCCTCTTTTATGAGGATCCTCCGAATCCTCCAGGCTCTGCCTAGGAGCAGAGACATCATCCGTCCTTACCCAGGAGTTGTCTTCGGGACCCAAACCCTTCCAGGAGACGAGATACTGTAATCTCCCTCTATGCCATCTAGAATTCAAGATACAAGAAATTTCATATTCGCCATCTTACACCACAGGAGGAACTGTGACAGTGGCGTCCCTATCAGATACATCAGCTTTTTTCAACAAGGAAACATGAAACACAGGATTAATCTTCCAGGAAGTAGGGACATCCAACCTAACAGCAGACGGGTTAACAACCTGAAACACTTTAAATGGACCCACAAACTTAGGACACATTTTTTTAGAGGGAATCCTCAACCGCAGGTTCTTTGAGGACAGCCAAACCATGTCACCCACAGTAAACAAAACCTCCTTACGTTTCCTGTCAAAATACTTCTTGGACTTCTTGTTAGCCTCTTGAAGGTTGCAACGTACATTAGTCCAAACTCTCTCCAAATCACTGGAAAAATTCTCCTCCTCCAGCATCGCCGATCCCAATTTGGAGAACGAACCAAAATACGGATGTCTCCCAGTACAACAAAAAAAAGGAGAACACCCAGCAGAAGAGGATGTATGATTGTTAAGAGCAAATTCTGTGAGTGGCAGAAACTCAGACCACACCTCTTGATTGTCCGCCACAAAGCAATGCAAGAACTGCTCAACATCCTGATTCTTTCTTTCAGTCTGTCCATTAGAATCAGGATGATATCCAGATGAAAATGACAAATGGACTCCCAAACTGTCACAAAAAGCACGCCAAAAGCGAGCCACAAACTGAGGTCCTCTATCAGAAACAATATCCGTGGGAACGCCATGGAGCTTGACAATCTCCTTAACAAACGCCGTAGCGAGTGTCTTGGCGCAGGGCAACTTAATGAATGGAACCAAATGACACAGCTTACTAAAACGGTCCACAACCACCCAGGTGACAGTAAAACCCTCGGACACAGGAAGATCAGTAATAAAATCCATTGTGAGATGCGTCCAAGGTGCACTAGGAACCTCCAGAGGGCAAAGCAACCCCGCAGCAGGAGTATGTGAAGCCTTTGACCTAGCACACACAGTACATTGACGCACCCACTTGATGACTTCCTTCTGCCATCCAGGCCACCAAAAACTGCGACTGATAAGCCTCTTGGTCTCAGAAATTCCTGGATGACCTGTCAACCGAGACTCATGACACTCCACAAACAAATCTCTCCTAAAGGCTCTAGGCACGAACAACCTCCCATGGGGAGTGTTAGATGGGGCATCCTCTTGGGCTTTCAGAATCCCATTCTCCAAAAAGGAGTCCAACGCCGCCACCACAACTCCTTTCTGTAAAATGCTCTCCTCCTCCTCGGCACCGACCGTAGGAGAGAAGCTGCGAGATAAAGCATCGGCTTTAACATTCTTAGTACCAGGGATATAGGCAACAGAAAAATGAAACCGAGAAAAAAAAAGTGCCCACCTAGCCTGACGGGCATTCAAGCGCTTGGCAGCATCCAGATAGATCAAATTCTTATGATCTGTGAAAACCTGAATAGGAAATCTAGCGCCTTCCAAAAAGTGACGCCAATGTTCAAACGCGAGTTTAATAGCCAGCAACTCCCGATTTCCAACATCATAATTCAGTTCGGTTTCGGAAAATTTTTTTGAAATGCAGGTGCATTGGTAAGACCAAAAGGCATCACCAGATTCTCAAAATGACCCACCGGAGTGTTAAAAGCAGTTTTCCATTCATCACCCTCCTTCACTCGTAACAAATTGTATGCCCCCCGGAGATCAATTTTAGAGGACCACTTGGCCCCCACTAACTGGTTAAACAAGTCAGGAATTAACGGCAATGGGTAGGAATTGTGTACGGTAATCTTATTAATTTCACGAAAATCCAGACAAGGACGTAAACCGCCGTCCTTTTTTTTAACAAAGAAGAATCCATCTGCCACAGGCGACTTAGGTCTAATGTGACCAGCAGCCAGGCTCGTCTGTATGTACTCCTCCAAAGCCTTTCTTTCAGGGATAGTCAGATTAAACAAGTGACTTTTGGGAAGAGTAGCACCCAGAACAAACTCAATGGCGCAATCATAATCCCTATGAGGAGGTAAAACTTGCGACTCCTCCTAAAAAAAAACCCTCCAAAAATCTTGAATAGGTACCGGTAATTCCCCTTTTTCCACAGCCGCAATGCGACCATTACAACATTTATCATAGCACTTCGGACTCCAAGACTTAATCACATTAGTAGACCAGTCCAGCAAAGGATTGTGCAGTTTTAACCAAGGCAAACCTAAAACGACCGGAGAGGGTAAATTATCTAATACAACCAAGTCCAAAATTTCTTGGTGAACTGCATTGATAGTGAGGGGAAATGCAGCAACCTTGTGAGTAATACATTTCAAAGGAGTGTTATCAATTGCAATCACAGAAATAGGTGATGACCAAGGTTTGGATTTCAATTTAAGGTTTTCCAAAAACCCTTTATCAATCACATTAAGTGTTGAACCACAATCCACAAATACCTGAAATTCAATCAAATCTCCCTGCAGAGTAGTACTCCCAGAAAGAAATACTCCTGCAGAGCGTAAACAAGCTATACGGGCGTAACTGACCTTTTTTTTTTCTTTACTTAAACGACGCTCACAATACTTAATCAAATGGTCAGATTACCACAATAAAGACACAATCCCTCGGCGAACCTCCGGTCTCTTTCCTGAGAGTGGGAGCAACTTCGCCCCAACCTCCATCGGTTCCCCGCCATCAGAGCAGATTTTCTGGGGACTAGGAACTGACATTACAGGAGTCTTTACCTCATTCAGCCTGCACCTCAGTCTCCTGTCTACACGAACAGCTAACTGCATAGCATCCTGCAGAGTCTCAGGTGCAGGGAATGCAATTAGCAAATCCTTAACCCTTTCACTCAGACCAGCAAGAAATAAACATCTCAACGCAGGATCATTCCACTTAACTTCTGAAGCCCATCTCCTGAAGTGTGCAATAATTTTCAACATCATCTGACCCCTGATTCAAACATCTAAGTTATGATTCAGCAGATGAGATTCGATCAGGATTGTCATATAATAGCCCCATAGCAGAAAAAAAATCTTCAACAGACCCCAAACACGGATCATTAGGTTGGAGAGAAAAGGCCCACCCCTGTGGTTCATTGCGCAACAGTGACATAATAAAACCAATGCGCTGTGATTCATTCCCAGAGGACCTTGGTCTCAAACGAAAATATAACAAACAAGTATTTTTAAAGGAAAAAAAATCTTGCCGTTTACCATAAAAAACATCAGGCAGTCCTACCTTGGGTTCCACAAAATGCGCTCCAGAACAGCTACTCACGTGTTGTTGAAGCTCGGCCACCTCCAGAGACAATCCCTGCAGGCGTTGAGCCAAATCCTGGTGGACGGAAACGATACTGATCCCCGAATTTCTTTCCTTTTAGTTTTTTTTGGGCTGGACTTACTGTTATGATCTGCAACATGAACTAAGGAAAGATATTGGAAGCTGTCCCTTCAGTAAGACTAAGCTGAATCCCTACGATGTAGCTGGCTGCCTGTTCCTAGTGAACAGACCCGCCTTATTCCTCGGCTAGTCTGAACAAAGACCTATAGAATTAAGGGAGAGGTCCCTAAAAGAACTAAGGACTGGGACAAAAATGGGACACCTCCTAAACAGAAGTTGCTGCAGAACACAAAAAGACAAACTGACAAAATGTACTAGAGGTCCCAGAGGACCAAGCGAACTTGACAGAGAAAGGCACCGAAACACCAGGCTAGAGAAACAGTCAAACACTGAAGTCCAGCATAGCCAGAAGGGCGGAGCTGGAATATAAAGGCAGATGGTCACGTGTCCGCAAAACACAAGATAGAAAAAACAAACAGGAGGGTTCTAACACCTACATCTGGTCCAAAAGTGGTTACAACCTGAATCTTCCTCTCCAGCACAGACAGTGGAGAGGGTCATCATGGACAGGTTCATACTGTTATGGATCTGGATGGTGGAACCACTGTGCCGCGGTACATGGAGGGACCGGAGGGGCGTAACTAGGTACCTCACCCTAGACCGACCTTGGCTATACGGCGGCTTAGCCGACTCAGTGAACCAAGGAAGGACCGGGAAGGCAGACCAGGTACTACTCCAGGACTGACCTTGTGTGAGAGCAGGTGACTCCCACGGGACTGGTGACAGGGACTGACTGGTACGGCAGATAGGGGGGCGTCCAAGAGCCCAGGAGGAGTCTGCGTTGTTGCCAAAGGCCCAATGCAATAACGGGATTTGTTGGAGGTGTCACACCCCAGGTCACATAGCCACCCGTTGCCTCATGACCACCAAGCCAATGGACTGCAGCATGGGATGGCGCTGCTCATATTTTACATACCCTGCCTGCAATGCTGTCCCTCAACCAGGCGAAGGGTCGCAGGCATGTCCCATATCAGTGAACGGAGTGCAAATGACTGGTCTTTTGGACTCGGGAAGTTTGGTAACCTTAGTGAAGATCACAGTTTCTCATCAGCTGATTCTTGGGAAGATGATAGGCGTCCATTGTATCCATGGGGACGCTAAAGACTACCTTGTGGTCCGAGTGGTCATAGCCACAAACTGTGGCACCAAGTCCCATGAAGTTGGCGTAGTCAAGGATCTATTATACCCTGTTATAATAGTGCGGGACTTTGCTTTGTTCTGGGACTTGTGGGGGAAAGCGGGGTCACCTGGTTGCTTGGACAACAGCCAGGTCACAGAAACCTTGTCACAGGCCACAGCTGACTGTTTTTCTTTTATGTGCTTGTTGGCAATGAGGATGAGCTAACATCCCCGGACAGGGCCGGCGTCAGCACCCGGCGCACCCGGGCAAATGCCGGGGCCCTGAGCAGGCAGAGGGGCCCACTGGCGGTCGCGCACCCCGCTGTGCTATGGGCGGAGGAGAGCGGTGTCAGCGCCCTCCCTTCTCCGCCGCTTGCTCAGGGCCCCGGCAGCCGGATACTTACCTCTCCCCGTGCCTCCGCAGATCCACTGTCTTCCTGCTCTGCGCTCCCTGTGACGTCTCAGGTCAGAGGGCGCGGTGACGTCTTTTCACCGCGCCCTCCCTGAGCCGTCACAGGGAGCGCTGAGCTGGAAGACGCCGACAACGCTAGAGTTCGGAGCCGAGCAGCGAGCGGCGAGCGGCGGGCAGCAGGCAGCAGGTAGCAGGTGAGGAGAAGGGAGGTGAGTATTTGATTTTTTTTTTTTTTTTAATGTATGGAGGCATGGGGCATTATAAAGAGGGGAGGGGGGGCATCCTGCATGGGGCATTATAAAGAGAAGGGGGGGGGGACATCCTGCATGGGGCATTATATAGAGGGGGGGGGGCAGCCTGCATGGGGCATTATAAAGAGAAGGGGGGGGGACATCCTGCATGGGGCATTATATAGAGGGGGGGGGCAGCCTGCATGGGGCATTATAAAGAGAAGGGGGGGGGACATCCTGCATGGGGCATTATATAGAGGGGGGGGCAGCCTGCATGGGGCATTATAAAGAGAAGGGGGGGGACATCCTGCATGGGGCATTATATAGAGGGGGGGGCAGCCTGCATGGGGCATTATAAAGAGAAGGGGGGGGACATCCTGCATGGGGCATTATATAGAGGGGGGGGCAGCTTGCATGGGGCATTATAAAGAGAAGGGGGGGGGGGACATCCTGCATGGGGCATTATATAGAGGGGGGGGCAGCCTGCATGGGGCATTATAAAGAGAAGGGGGGGGACATCCTGCATGGGGCATTATATAGAGGGGGGGGCAGCCTGCATGGGGCATTATATAGAGGGGGGGGACATCCTGCATGGGGCATTATATAGAGGGGGGGGGACATCCTGCATGGGGCATTATAAGGTGGGGAACAGCCAGCATGGGGCATTATATAGAGGGGGGGGGCAGCCTGCATGGGGCATTATATAGAGGGGGGGGCAGCCTGCATGGGGCATTATATAGAGGGGGGGGGACATACTGCATGGGGCATTATATAGAGGGGGGGGCAGCCTGCATGGGGCATTATATAGAGGGGGGGGACATCCTGCATGGGGCATTATATAGAGGGGGGGGGACATCCTGCATGGGGCATTATAAGGTGGGGAACAGCCTGCATGGGGCATTATATAGAGGGGGGGGGACATCCTGCATGGGGCATTATATAGAGGGGGGGGGCAGCCTGCATGGGGCATTATATAGAGGGGGGGGAACAGCCTGCATGGGGCATTATAAAGAGAAGGGGGAGGGCATCCTGCATGGGGCATTATAAAGGGGGGGACGACATCCTGCATGGGGCATTATAAAGGGGGGGAACAGCCTGCATGGAGCATTATAAGGGGGGGGCCTGTATGGGGCATTATGTGGTGGGTAACAGCCTGCATGGAGCATTAAAAGGGGGGGGGCTGTATGGGGCATTATGTGGGGGGTAACAGCCTGCATGGAGCATTAAAAGGGGGGGGGGCTGTATGGGGCATTATGTGGGGGGTAACAGCCTGCATGGAGCATTAAAAGGGGGGGGGGCTGTATGGGGCATTATGTGGGGGGTAACAGCCTGCATGGAGCATTAAAAGGGTGGGGGGCTGTATGGGGCATTATGTGGGGGGTAACAGCCTGCATGCAGCATTATATGGGGGCCAGTATCCTGTATGGAGAGTTATAAGGGGACCGGTATCCTGTATGGAGCGTTATAAGGGGACCGGTATCCTGTATGGAGCGTTATATGGGGGCCAGTATCCTGTATGGAGTTTTATAAGGGGACCAGTATCCTGTATGGAGCGTTATATGGGGGCCAGTATCCTGTATGGAGCTTTATAAGGGGACCAGTACCCTGTATGGAGCGTTATATGGGGGCTAGTATTCCGTATGGAGCCTTATATGGAGGCCAGTATTCCATATGGAGCCTTATGTGGAGGCCAGTATTCCGTATGGAGCCTTATATGGGGGCCAGTATTCCGTATGAAGCGTTATATGGGGGCCAGTATTCCGTATGGAGCGTTATATGGGGGCCAGTATCCTGTGTGGAGCGTTATATGGGGGCCAGTATCCTGTATGGAGCGTTATATGGGGGCCAGTATCCTGTATGAAGCGTTATATGGGGGCCAGTATTCCGTATGGAGCCTTATATGGGGGCCAGTATTCTGTGTGGAGCGATTCACCGGTTTCTGAGCTATTGTGGAATTTACAATAGATATCACTCATGTAATGTAAGAAGTGAAATCTTTGCATTGTACTATATATATATATATATATATATATATATATATATATATATATATATATATATATATATATATATATATATATATATATATATATTCCTCCGCTGTATCTCTGCATCATGAATTGTGGTATGTGTTAAAGGGGCCCACTGAGACTCTTTCGCCCAGGGCCCAGAAAAACCTGGAGCCGGCCCTGTCCCCGGATACCAACATACCTGAGCTTTGGAACCACCCAGCTAGGGGATTTGACTCGAAAAAGGGGCATTTGATAATGTAACTATACTTAATGTTGATGCTCAAGAGCCGGGGGCTGACACCCGATATCCATATTTTGCCGTAAATGGGGAGTTACTATATCTGGTCACCAAGCAGAGAGGTGAGGTAATCGAGCAGATACTGGTGCCAGGGCTGTACAGACGTAAAGTGTTAGACATGGCCCATACGCATGTGTTAAGTGGTCATTTGGGGGTAGAAAAATGCAAGAACGGATCCTCCAGAGATTCTACTGGCCTGGTTGTCACCGAGAAATCCTGAATTATAATAGTTCCTGTCCAACCTGTCAGCTGACCTCCCCAGTGGCTCACTTCCATAGCCCCTTACTGCCGTTGCCCATCATTGAGGTCCCATTTGATCATCACATAGCCATGGATATAGTGGGACCCCTGGTTAAGTCCGCCAGAGGGCATTAGTATATCCTGGTGGTCCTGGACTATGCTACACAGTAACCGGTGACCGCACCACTACGAAACTCCTCCGCAAAGTATATAGCTCGGGAATTGGTCCATATCTTTTCCAGAACGGGATTGCCCAAGGAGATCCCAATGGACAAAGGAACTTCATTCATGTCAAATGTAATGAGAGAGTTGTGCAAACTCTGCAAATCACACAACTCAGGACCTCAGTCTACCATCCACAGATGGACGGTTTGGTGGAGAAGTTTAATAAAACCTTAAAAACCATGTTGAAGAAGGTCATAGAGAAGGACGGCCAAGACTGGGACTGTCTACTGCCATACCTTTTGTTCTCCATCAGAGAAGTCCCACAGGCCTCTACTGGTTTCTCCCATTTTCAACTTTGGTATGGCCGAAACTCCAGTGGACTCCTGGATGTAGCGAAGGAGACCTGGAAGGCGGTGTATAGACCCTACAGGACTATAATCGAACATGTGTCCCAGATGCAAGAGAGAACTGCCGAGGTGATGCCCATTGTGAAAGAACACCTCCTCAAAGCACAAGAGGCACAGTTGAGGGTATACAATAGATTGGCGAGGGTGAGACACTTCATCCCTAGGGATCGGGTAGTGCTGCTGGTACCTACGATGGAGAGCAAATTTTTTGCCAAGTAGCAGGGCCCCTATGAAGTAGTTGAAAAGGTTGGCAACATCAACTATAAAGTCCACCAACCAGGGAGAAGGAAGCCCTACTAAGTGTACCACATCAACCTGATTAAACGGTGACGAGAAATGTAGCTCTTGGAAGCTCTGTGTTTGGTGTCACGTCTGAAGCCGACGTGAAAGAGGTCAAGGTGGCAGAGTAGCTGTCGCGTGCCCAAAAGAAACAGTGTCGACAGTTGATATATCGGAATAGAGACCTGTTTTCAGAATTACCTAGTTGTACTCAGGTCATAGAGCATGAGGTTCTCATGGAGCCTCATGTTCGGGTGAACTTGAAGCCATATCAGATTCCCGAAGCCTGCCGAGAGGTGATCTCGAAAAAGATGAAGCGCATGCTGAGCCTGGGAGTCATTGAAGAGTCCAAGAGTGGCTGGTCCAGTCCCATAGTCTTAGTGCCGAAACCAGATGGAGAATGGCGATTTTCCAATGACTATAGGAAGCTGAATGAAGCCTCTAAGTTCAATACATATCCAATGCCCTGTGTCCATGAATTGATTGAAAGGCTAGGGCCAGCCCGGTACATTACCACCCTTGATCTCACGAAACGGTATTGGCAAATTCCCATGTCCCAAGATGCCAAGTAGAATACAGACTTCTCAGCGCCAAACGATTTCCAGTGCACAAGGATACCGTTTGGGTTGCAAGGAGCTCCGGCCACCTTTCAGAGAGCCATGAACTGGACCATAGCTCCCCGCAAGAAGTATGCAGTGGCGTATCTGGATGACATTGTGATCTTCAGCCAGGATTGGGAAAGCCATTTGAGCAAAGTCCAAAAGATACTTGATGCTCTACGGAAGGCGGAATTTTCCATGAACCCAAAGAAATGTGCCATGGGCATGGAGGAAGCTAAATGAAGTTATGTCATAGGCAGGGGTGAAATAAAGCCTCAAATAAATAAAGTTGACGTGATCCAGAGTTGGCCACAACTTCTCTCAAAGAACAGGTGACAGCGTTCCTGGGCATTTTTGGCATCTACCGCCGGTTTATCCATAACTTTGCCATGATAGCCACCCCTTTGACGGACCTCCTTAAAGGAACGAAGTCAGCTATGGCTAAGTGGTCTCCAGAAGCCGAGTCAGCCTTTCAAGAACTGAAGCTAGCCCTGTGTAAACAGCCAGTGTTGGTGGCACCAAACTTATCTAAGGATTTTGTGGTCCAGACAGACGCATCAGATTTCGGGCTGGGCACTGTCTTATCACAAGAGGTGATCGGGGAAGAGCACCCCATAATGTATCCAAGTCGAAAGTGGTCACCCTGCAAGAAGAACTTCTCCATAGTGGAGAAGGAATGTTTGGCCATCGAGTGGGCATTGGACACTCTAAGGTACTACCTCTTAGGCAGGAAATTCAGGCTAGTGTCAAACCAAGCCTCACTGAAGTGGATGAGGGAGAAGAAGAGTAACAATGCCCGAGTGACCAGGTGGTTCCAAGCGCTTCAGGATTTTAGCTTCTATGTAGAGCATAAGCCCAGGAAACTGCAGGACAATGCTGATGCTCTGTCGAGGGTTCAATGTTTGATGGTAGAAGGTGCCAAGCCCCCCGACTTTGGTTAGAGGGGGTGCTATGCAAGATGGCCGCCGGGCAGGTTCTTGAGGGAAGATATATATCATCGAGGTTGGTAGCCTCAATGATGTAAGCCTGGGAAAGCAGGTTCCAGCACGTATAGTGCTGAGAGAGTTAATAGAGCGTATTAGGGCCGGGTTTATGAGCAGTCAAAGAGATAGGTGAGACTGGCTGCTCACCTATCACCACCACAGGGGCGATGTATGGCAGATAGTAAGACCAGTTGACTCATTCAGTGTCTGTGTCTGGAGGTGTGTATACCTCCAGTATTGCTTGTGTTTGCTAAAGGTCTCAAGAGCTGGACACTAATCTGAGTGGGCGAACCCACTCCACTGTATGGACTATTTACTTTCTGTTTTCACTCTGTGCCGGAAACGGCTGTCTTTTTGTTTGGTTATCCTGAGTGGTTTATGACGTTTTAATAAACCAGCCTGGACATTTTAGAGAAACCGCTTTCTGTGCCAACCGCAACCACAGCTGAGTGAGTAGAAACCCTACAATGGATAATACACACAGTCCAGGTATAATGCACACAGTGATGTCACAGTACAGAGACAATACACACAGCAATGTCACAGTACAGGGATAATACACAAAGCGATGTCACAGTACAGGGATAATACACACAGTGATGTCACAGTACAGGGACAATACACACAGCGATGTTACAGAACAGGGACAATACACAGTGATGACACAGTACAGGGATAATACACACAGTGATGTCACAGTACAGGGATAATACACACAGTGATGTTACAGAACAGGGACAATACACAAAGCTATGTCACAGTACAGGGATTATATACACACAGTGATGTCACAGTACAGGGATAATACACACAGTGATGTCACAGTACAGGGATAATACACACAGTGATGTCACAGTACAGGGATAATACACAAAGAGATGTCACAGTACAGAGATAATACACACAGTGATGTCACAGTACAGGGATAATACACACAGTGATGTCACAGTACAGGGATAATACACAGTGATGTCACAGTACAGGGATAATACACACAGTGATGTCACAGTACAGGGATAATACACACAGTGATGTCATAGTGCAAGGATTGCACACAGAGATGTCACAGTGCAGGGACAATATACACAGTGATGTCAGAGTACAGGAATAATACACACAGTGATGTCACATTACAGGATAATGTACACACTGATGTCATAGTGCAGGGATAACACACACAGTGATGTCACAGTACAGGGATAATACACACAGAGATGTCACAGTACAGGATAATGTACACACTGATGTCATAGTGCAGGGAAAACACACACAGTGATGTCACAGTACAGGGATAATACACACAGTGATG
This sequence comes from Phyllobates terribilis, assembly GCF_046119375.1. Classification (NCBI taxonomy): domain Eukaryota; kingdom Metazoa; phylum Chordata; class Amphibia; order Anura; family Dendrobatidae; genus Phyllobates; species Phyllobates terribilis. The sequence goes on from NW_027362767.1 coordinate 145,318,318, forward strand.
TCACAGTACAGGGATAATACACACAGTGATGTCACAGTACAGGATAATGCACACAGTGATGTCACAGCACAGAGATAATACACACAGTGAGTTCACAGTACAGGGATAATACACACAGTGATGTCACAGTACAGAGATAATACACTCAGTGATGTCACAGTACAAAGATAATACACACAGTGATGTCACAGTACAGAGATAATGCACACAGTGATGTCACAGTACAGGGATAATACACACAGTGATGTAACAGTACAGAGATAATACACACAGTGATGTCACAGTACAGGGATAATACACACAGTGATGTAACAGTACAGGGATAATACACACAGTGATGTCACAGTACAGAGATAATACACACAGTGATGTCACAGTACAGGGATAATACACACAGTGATGTAACAGTACAGAGATAATACACACAGTGATGTCACAGTACAGGGATAATACACACAGTGATGTCACAGTACAGGGATAATACACACAGTGATGTCACAGTACAGGATAATGCACACAGTGATGTCACAGTACAGAGATAATACACACAGTGATGTCACAGTACAGGGATAATACACACAGTGATGTCACAGTACAGGATAATGCACACAGTGATGCCACAGTACAGGATAATACACACAGTGATGTCACAGTACAGAGATAATACACACAGTGATGTCACAGTACAGGGATAATACACACAGTGATGTCACAGTACAGGGATAATACACACAGTGATGTCACAGTACAGGGATAATACACACAGTGATGTCACAGTACAGAGATAATGCACACCGTGATGTCACAGTACAGGGATAATACACACAGTGATGTCACAGTACAGAGATAATACACACAGTGATGTCACAGTACAGGGATAATATATACAGTGATGACTGAACTACTCGTCTTTCCTCCCTCCACTAACCTACCTGTGCCCGATATTGCCATCTCCGTTTGTGGCTCAACCATTACTCCCCAGCTACAAGCCCGCTGTCTTGGGGTCATTTTTGATTCAGATCTTTCTTTCACTCCTCACATCAAATCACTCGCTCGTTCATGTCATCTACACCTCAAAAACATCTCAAGAATCAGGACTTTTCTCACCTTTGACTCGGCAAAAACTCTTACTGTCGCTCTTATTCATTCTCGTCTTGACTATTGCAACGCTCTACTTATCGGTCTCCCTCTTACTAAACTCTCCCCTCTCCAATCCGTCCTGAACGCAGCAGCCAGGATCATATTCCTCGCCAACCGCTACTCAGATGCCTCTTCCCTGTGCCAGTCATTGCATTGGTTGCCCATCCAATATAGAGTTCGTTTTAAACTTATCACGCTTACCCACAAAGCGCTCCATGCTTCAGTACCCCCCTACATCTCCTCCCTTGTCTCAGTCTACCACCCTACACGTGCCCTCCGTTCTGCAAATGACTTGAAACTAAAATCCTCCATAATCCGAACTTCCCACTCCCGTCTCCAAGATTTCTCGCGTGCTGCGCCAATTCTCTGGAATGCACTACCCAGGACAGTTCGATTAATTCCCAATACCCACAGTTTCAAGCGAACCCTAAAAACACATTTCTTTAGACTGGCGTATCACCTAAACACACTCTGTCCATCCCAGCTTTCCCCCATATTAAAATCTTCTTCAACTTCGGGTTCAAACCAACCATGCACATAAAAGCCTCTGTCAGGACTGCACACATACTGGCTGGCGACCAGTCCATGTATTATTATTTATCCTATTCAGTATATCAAGGCTGCATTATACAATATATGTACTTTTTACCTTTTGTGTCTCCCCCACTTCCTCATAGACTGTAAGCTCGCGAGCAGGGCCCTCACTCCGTTCGATATGAGATATGCTTATTCTGTATTGTCTGTATATGTCCCCCCTAAAATTTGTAAAGTGCTGCGGAATATGTTGGCGCTATAAAAATAAACTATTATTATTATTATTATTATTATTATTATGTCACAGTACAGAGATAATACACACAGTGATGTCACAGTACAGGGATAATACACACAGTGATGTCACAGTACAGGATAATGCACACAGTGATGTCACAGTACAGAGATAATACACGCAGTGATGTCACAGTAGAGGGATAATACACACAGTGATGTCACAGTACAGAAATAATACACACAGTGATGTCACAGTACAGGGATAATACACACAGTGATGTAACAGTACAGGGATAATACACACAGTGATGTCACAGTACAGGATAATGCACACAGTGATGTCACAGTACAGAGATAATACACACAGTGATGTCACAGTACAGGGATAATGTACACAGTGATGTCACAGTACAGGGATAATGCACACAGTGATGTCACAGTACAGGGATAATACACACAGTGATGTCACAGTACAGGGATAATACACACAGTGATGTCACAGTACAGGGATAATACACACAGTGATGTCACAGTACAGGGATAATACACACAGTGATGTCACAGTACAGGGATAATACACGCAGTGATGTCACAGTAGAGGGATAATACACACAGTGATGTCACAGTACAGAAATAATACACACAGTGATGTCACAGTACAGGGATAATACACACAGTGATGTAACAGTACAGGGATAATACACACAGTGATGTCACAGTACAGGATAATGCACACAGTGATGTCACAGTACAGAGATAATACACACAGTGATGTCACAGTACAGGGATAATGTACACAGTGATGTCACAGTACAGGGATAATGCACACAGTGATGTCACAGTACAGGGATAATACACACAGTGATGTCACAGTACAGGGATAATACACACAGTGATGTCACAGTACAGGGATAATACACACAGTGATGTCACAGTACAGGGATAATACACACAGTGATGTCACAGTACAGGGATAATACACACAGTGATGTCACAGTACAGGGATAATACACACAGTGATGTCACAGTACAGGGATAATATACACAGTGATGTCACAGTACAGGGATAATACACACAGTGATGCCACAGTACAGGATAATGCACACAGTGATGTCACAGTACAGGATAATGCACACAGTGATGTCAGTACAGGGATAATACACACAGTGATGTCACAGTACAGGATAATGCACACAGTGATGTCACAGAACAATGGAAGTGTAAACAGTGATGTCACAGTACAGGGATAATACACACAGTGATGTCACAGTACAGAGATAATACACACAGTGATGTCACAGTACAGGATAATGTACACAGTGATGTCACAGTACAGGATAATGCACACAGTGATGTCACAGTTCAGGAATTCTACTCAGTACTGTTAAAGCCTCGGTATAATACAATCAGTTAAGTCATAGTACTGAGGTAATGCAGAAAGTAATGTCACACAGCAAGTAGAATGCAGGCAGTGACCCCACAGTATTAGCACCAGGCATCAGACCCTCAATAGTAGAAGGTGGGTGAGAACCCTACTTTTGGAACAGCTCTTTAATCTGCTCTCAGAGACATTAAAGAAACATCTCAGGAGGAAGTGGCGATGAATTAGTGATGTGGGGGGAGCAGAGACCCCAGCATTTCATACAACATTAAGGTAGAGAATTTCCGAAAGATCCCCAAACCGGGGAGCGGCTGTCACTCAGCATCAGGAAGCAGCGGCGGATAATTCCTCCAGGAGCCGCCTCCTCCGATGCTTTATTTATCACAAATGTCTCAGAATCAGTAATAAAGAAAATCAGAGGACTGCGGTCCCACAGCCCGGAGCAGGAGCTCTGTGTGCCCAGCAGGGGTCACCACCGTGCGCAGACTATAGCAGTACGGCGGCGGCTCTGCCCGGGAGCGGAGCGAGATTACACGCTCAGAGCATAGAGACCCTCCACCACCCAGGACCCTGGAGTGTAAGGGGCTGCGGGGTCCAGAGTGTCATAGCTATCCGATCATGTGTGATACTGTCTGCTGAGCCGTGTATCTAATCCTATCCTGTGTGATACTGTGTGCTGAGCCGTGTATCTAATCCTATCCTGTGTGATACTGTCTGCTGAGCCGTGTATCTAATCCAATCATGTGTGATACTGTCTGCTGAGCCGTGTATCTAATCCTATCCTGTGTGATACTGTCTGCTGAGCAGTGTATCTAATCCTGTCCTGTGTGATACTGTCTGCTGAGCCATGTATCTAATCCTATCCTGTGTGATACTGTCTGCTGAGCAGTGTATCTAATCCAATCATGTGTGATACTGTCTGCTGAGCCGTGTATCTAATCCTATCCTGTGTGATGCTGTCTGCTGAGCTGTGTATCTAATCCTATCCTGTGTGATACTGTCTGCTGAGCCGTGTATCTAATCCTATCCTGTGTGATACTGTCTGCTGAGCCGTGTATCTAATCCTATCCTGTGTGATACTGTCTGCTGAGCCGTGTATCTAATCCAATCATGTGTGATACTGTCTGCTGAGCTGTGTATCTAATCCCATCCTGTGTGATACTGTCTGCTGAGCCGTGTATCTAATCCTCTCCTGTGTGATACTGTCTGCTGAGCCGTGTATCTAATCCTATCCTGTGTGATACTGTCTGCTGAGCCGTGTATCTAATCCTCTCCTGTGTGATACTGTCTGCTGAGCCGTGTATCTAATCCCTATCCTGTGTGATACTGTCTGCTGAGCCGTGTATCTAATCCTCTCCTGTGTGATACTGTCTGCTGAGCCGTGTATCTAATCCCTATCCTGTGTGATACTGTCTGCTGAGCCGTGTATCTAATCCTATCCTGTGTGATACTGTCTGCTGAGTGTATCTAGGTTTTCTGACTACAGCCCTCATCATGCTCTCATCTCTGCGGTGGGCTCCGGGGGTCCTGATCCCAGTATTTCGCTCTATCGCCCCTATGTCAGGCCCTGTGGTGATGACAATGGTTCGGCCCCATTAGCTGGGAATGAGCTGAGCTCACACATTACAGTGTCCTGATGTCGCTGCAGCGTCCCACACACTATTACCCTGTACATTAGGGCTGCGCTGCCCCCTCCTGACGCCAGCCACTCAGTTTAACCCTGCACAGACCATGTAATCTCACAACATGTATGTATGGTAATATGCAAGCACGGAAAACAGTGAGGGAGGAACTGTGGATGGCACTACTATGGGGTACTATGGATGTCACCGTTATGGGGGTACTGTGGATGGCACTATTATGGGATACTATGGATGTCACCGTTATGGGGGTACTGTGGATGGCACTATTATGGGGTACTATGGATGTCACCGTTATGGGGGTACTGTGGATGGCACTATTATGGGGGCATTTTGGATGTCATTTCTATGAAGGAATTGTGGATGGCACAATTATGCACTGAATACCCTGTGGATCCATTAGCATTCCCCGAGTCCTTTTCACCTGTACAATGTTGAGCCCCTTATTCCCCAGCACATGTATGCTATTTTATAAAAATAGTTATGTAATTATTCTCTAGCCCTAACCCTAACTCTAGCCTTAGCACTAGCCATGGCCCTAACTTTAGCCCTAACTCTAGCCTTAGCACTAACCTTAGCCCTAACCTTAGCCCTAACCCTAACCCTAACTCTAGCCTTGGCACTAGCCATAGCCCTAACTTTAGCCCTAACTGTGGCCTTAGCACTTAACTTAGCCCTAACCTTAGCACTAACCTTAGCCTTAGCATTAACCTTAGCCCTAACCCTAATTCTAGCCTTGGCACTAACTGTAGCCCTAACCTTAGCCTTAACTTTAGCCCTACCTATAGCCTTAGCAAGGACCCTAGCTCTAACTCTAGCCTTAGCAAGGACCCTAGCTCTAACTCTAGCCTTAGCACAGACCCTAGCTCTAACTCTAGCCTTAGCACGGACCCTAGCTCTAACTCTAGCCTTAGCACGGACCCTAGCTCTAACTCTAGCCTTAGCACAGACCCTAGCCCTAAACCTACCTCTAGCCTTAGCACTAACCCTAGCTATAACAAAGTCTTAGAACTAACCTGAACCTGAACCCTAAGGCCACGTTCACAAGTTCAGTATTTTACATCAGTAGTTCTAAGCCAAATCTAGGAGTGGGTGATAAATACAGAAGTGGTGACGTGTTTCTATTCTACTTTTCCTCTGATTGTTTCACTCCTGATTTTGGCTTACAAATACTGATGTAAAATACTGACCAAATACTGAATGTGTGAACGTGGCCTTTCTCTAGCCATAGCACTAATCTTAGCCCTAACCCTAACTCTAACCTTACCACTAACACCAGCCCTAGCCCTACTGTATATCTAGCTAAAGTTAGAATTATGTAAACTTTCACAAAATTACAAGCGAGAGGACAGGCAAAGACCGTGGAGAGCACATCAGGGCAGATAATTCAATGCTGTAGTAACCTCTGCAGAGCGCACCTGGCAATATAAGTTTGTCATTGTCTGCGCTCTGCATAGGCAGAAACCAATATGACAAAGCTCACTTCTTTATACTGAGAGTTTTCACATCGCGTCTTCCACCGGGTGGGCACTATCTGCGCCCAGGCACCACTAGAAGAAGCTGCTCTGTGTAGTGGAGTCTTAGCTTATTTGACAATGGGGTTGGGGGTGAAATTTTTTGGCCTCACAGAATTTTGTAACCTGTGCAACGTCCCCCGTTACTTTCCCCCCATTGTATGATGGCACTGTGGTTGGCACTCTGGGATTGACGTACATTTGTGCTTCTCCCCCATGACCTCTATCCCACGGGGCGGCATCATGTGGTGAAGGTGGCGTGTGCTGCCCACTGGCAGTATTGGGTAGCTGTAGTCGCCCACAGCAGATCCACCTCGGGGTATGATCCCAGTGTGACACCTGCAATGCGAGATGATATTAAGAAAGAGACTCATTTCCGAGGGTTTGCAGGATTTGTTAGGATCCCCTGCAGCGTGGTGACGGTGGGCAGACCCGGGCACCATCCCCCCTGGCACATTTATTTTTCAGTCGCACCTGAGAATTAATATCAGTCGATTAAAATAATTGAATAATCCAGCACGTTAGCCGACGACGCTTTCCAAATGCCTTCAATCTCTGAGCCTTCACCGAATGATGGAAGGTTCCCATGGCAAAATGTCAGCCGCCGCCGCAGAGGCGCAGCGCTAGGTGAGCGGAGACCTGGGATCCATCACTTTTATTTATGGTGTTTATCACGACGGCTGCATATTTTACAGCAGATGAAGGTTCAGAAAAGAGCAGCCTCAATGCTGAGAAAAACCACCGACATCAGTCACACGGGGACGCCGCAGATCCGGGCACAACCGCGACACCACATAGAAGAGGGGAACACCGCAGAGAACACACAGGACACCTAATCACATCATCCCCAGCCATAACCCCATCCACCAAATGACATATAGTACATAGACCGAGAAATGTGAGCTAAGGAATATGCAAAGACTAAGTATATCAAATATACATTGCAGCACTGCCATATACTCTATAGTCCATACTGCTATACAGTCTATATAGCAGTATGTGGTATATAAGTATAGTCTACTGTATAGCAGTAATATAAATAAATGACACCCCACTCCTAATAATAAGGGGGGGGGGGGGGTAATCAAACCATGACCACAGTTTTTATCATTAAAATTAATGTTTATTAATCCAAAAAATTCATTTATAAACAACATTAAAAATGTATGCAGTACCTCGATAATGAGGGATAGCAAATAGCTCTGCCCTATAGTCACTGTATGCTCAAATAATCAAATTACGTCTAATTTGGAAAGGTTCATTATTGTGAAAAATGGGCTCAACCAGAAATCCCTAATACAATAATCCAATAATTAGTACATTAAAAAAAAATACACAATCACATAATTCATATGGTAAAAAATGATTAAGTGAACTCATACAAGAGGATCTGTGTCCTAAAATGGAGTAAAGTGCAATATGCAGGTGCTGCTGATGTGAATTAGGAAACAATTCTCAAAACCAATTGTAAATAATACGGCTCTAATAAAATGCAACTCTCCAAAAATCAATTGCATTTGAGAGTCCACCTTTATCCATGAATTACCTGTAATTGTAGAGGAGCTCTGTGTAGGGCATGCACGCGTCCCTCAACACCAACGCGCGTTTCGTCAACACTTCCTCAGGGGGCGTGTCTGGAAGAAGGGGTGTGGGTGTTAAATAAGGGGCCAGAGCCAATCATAATAGCCGCTGCTAAAGACGCCGCTGTGTCTGCTAATGTTAAGTACCGTGCTCTGGCTAATACGCGGTGCGAGACATTGTGTGCCCGCCCCCAGTCACATGACTCCGCGATTTCCGGCAGGTGACCCGCAAGCCGGCAGTGCAGTCACTACGCGACGGCAGTGCGTGCCAGCAAGGTCTGATAGCCGGACGTCGTCAGAGTCAGGGGAGGTGCCCATCAATGCTAGCGCTTCTCAGCCATGAAAGAATGGGGAAAGGTCAGGAATGACCATAATCGCATAGTATGTTTACCAATGTGTATCAATAGATGAAAAAGGTGCATATGGCATATAAAGTGCATTAGTGATTGCAATTTTGATTTATTTGATTGTTTTTGACCATATTTATTCTGGATCTTTAGATTTATTTGTATAGCAGTAATGCGGTATATAAGTACAGTCTATATGGCAGAAACGCAGTATATAAGTATAGTCTATATGGCAGTAATGCGGTATATAAGTACAGTCTATATGGCAGTAATGCGGTATATAAGTACAGTCTATATGGCAGTAATGCGGTATATAAGTACAGTCTATATGGCAGAAACGCAGTATATAAGTATAGTCTATATGGCAGTAATGCGGTATATAAGTACAGTCTATATGGCAGTAATGCGGTATATAAGTACAGTCTATATGGCAGTAATGCGGTATATAAGTACAGTCTATATGGCAGAAACGCAGTATATAAGTATAGTCTATATGGCACTAATGCGGTATATAAGTACAGTCTATATGGCAGTAATGCAGTATATAAGTACAGTCTATATGGCAGTAATGCGGTATATAAGTACAGTCTATATGGCAGAAACGCAGTATATAAGTATAGTCTATATGGCAGTAATGCGGTATATAAGTATAGTCTATATGGCAGTAAGGCGGTATATAAGTACAGTCTATATGGCAGTAATGCAGTATATAAGTATAGTCTATATGGCAGTAATGCGGTATATAATTATAGTCTATATGGCAGTAATGCGGTATATAAGTACAGTCTATATGGCAGAAACGCAGTATATAAGTATAGTCTATATGGCAGTAATGCGGTATATACAATACAGACCAAAAGTTTGGACACACCTTCTCATTTAAAGATTTTTCTGTATTTTCATGACTATGAAAATTGTACATTCACACTGAAGGCATCAAAACTATGAATTAACACATGTGGAATTATATACTTAACAAAAAAGTGTGAAACAACTGAAAATATGTCTTATATTCTAGGTTCTTCAAAGTAGCCACCTTTTGCTTTGATGACTGCTTTGCACACTCTTGCCATTCTCTTGATGAGCTTCAAGAGGTAGTCACCGGAAATGGTCTTCCAACAATCTTGAAGGAGTTCCCAGAGATGCTTAGCACTTGTTGGCCCTTTTGCCTTCACTCTGCGGTCCAGCTCACCCCAAACCATCTCGATTGGGTTCAGGTCTGGTGACTGTGGAGGCCAGGTCATCTGGCGAAGCACCCCATCACTCTCCTTCTTGGTCAAATAGCCCTTACACAGCCTGGAGGTGTGTTTGGAGTCATTGTCCTGTTGAAAAATAAATGATGGTCCAACTAAACGCAAACCGGATGGAATAGCATGCCGCTGCAAGATGCTGTGATAGCCATGCTGGTTCAGTATGCTTTCAATTTTGAATAAATCCCCAACAGTGTCACCAGCAAAGCACCCCCACACCATCACACCTCCTCCTTCATGCTTCACAGTGGGAACCAGGCATGTAGAGTCCATCCGTTCACCTTTTCTGTGTCGCACAAAGACACGGTGGTTGGAACCAAAGATCTCAAATTTGGACTCATCAGACCAAAGCACAGATTTCCACTGGTCTAATGTCCATTCCTTGTGTTCTTTAGCCCAAACAAGTCTCTTCTGCTTGTTGCCTGTCCTTAGCAGTGGTTTCCTAGCAGCTATTTTACCATGAAGGCCTGCTGCACAAAGTCTCCTCTTAACAGTTGTTGTAGAGATGTGTCTGCTGCTAGAACTCTGTGTGGCATTGACCTGGTCTCTAATCTGAGCTGCTGTTAACCTGCGATTTCTGAGGCTGGTGACTCGGATAAACTTATCCTCAGAAGCAGAGGTGACTCTTGGTCTTCCTTTCCTGGGGCAGTCCTGATGTGAGCCAGTTTCTTTGTAGCGCTCGATGGTTTTTGCAACAGCACTTGAGGACACTTTCAAAGTTTGCCCAATATTTCGGACTGACTGACCTTCATTTCTTAAAGTAATGATGGCCACACGTTTATCTTTACTTAGCTGCTTTTTTCTTGCCATAATACAAATTCTAACAGTCTATTCAGTAGGACTATCAGCTGTGCATCCACCTGACTTCTGCACAACACAACTGATGGTCCCAACCCCATTTATAAGGCAAGAAATCCCACTAACTAAACCTGACAGGGCACACCTGTGAAGTGAAAACCGTTTCCGGTGACTACCTCTAGAAGCTCATCAAGAGAATGCCAAGAGTGTGCAAAGCAGTCATCAAAGCAAAAGGTGGCTACTTTGAAGAACCTAGAATATAAGACATATTTTCAGTTGTTTCACACTTTTTTGTTAAGTATATAATTCCACATGTGTTAATTCATAGTTTTGATGCCTTCAGTGTGAATGTACAATTTTCATAGTCATGAAAATACAGAAAAATCTTTAAATGAGACAGTGTGTCCAAACTTTTGGTCTGTACTGTAAGTACAGTCTATATGGCAGTAATGCAGTATATAAGTATAGTCTATATAGCAGTAATGCGGTATATAAGTATAGTCTATATGGCAGTAATGCGGTATATAAGTATAGTCTATATGGCAGTAATGCGGTATATAAGTATAGTCTATATGGCAGTAATGCAGTATATAAGTACAGTCTATATGGCAGTAATGTGGTATATAAGTACAGTCTATATGGCAGTAATGCGGTATATAAGTACAGTCTATATGGCAGTAATGCGGTATATAAGTACAGTCTATATGGCAGTAATGCGGTATATAAGTACAGTCTATATGGCAGTAATGCGGTATATAAGTATAGTCTATATGGCAGTAATGCAGTATATAAGTATAGTCTATATGGCAGTAATGCAGTATATAAGTACAGTCTATATGGCAGTAATGCGGTATATAAGTATAGTCTATATGGCAGTAATGCGGTATATAAGTACAGTCTATATGGCAGTAATGCGGTATATAAGTATAGTCTATATGGCAGTAATGCGGTATATAAGCATAGTCTATATGGCAGTAATGCAGTATATAAGTACAGTCTATATGGCAGTAATGCAGTATATAAGTACAGTCTATATGGCAGTAATGCGGTATATAAGTACAGTCTATATGGCAGTAATGCGGTATATAAGTACAGTCTATATGGCAGTAATGCGGTATATAAGTATAGTCTATATGGCAGTAATGCAGTATATAAGTATAGTCTATATGGCAGTAATGCGGTATATAAGTATAGTCTATATGGCAGTAATGCGGTATATAAGTATAGTCTATATGGCAGTAATGCGGTATATAAGTACAGTCTATATGGCAGTAATGCGGTATATAAGTGCAGTCTATATGGCATTAATGCGGTATATAAGTACAGTCTATATGGCAGTAATGCGGTATATAAGTATAGTCTATATGGCAGTAATGCGGTATATAAGCATAGTCTATATGGCAGTAATGCAGTATATAAGTACAGTCTATATGGCAGTAATGCAGTATATAAGTACAGTCTATATGGCAGTAATGCGGTATATAAGTACAGTCTATATGGCAGTAATGCGGTATATAAGTACAGTCTATATGGCAGTAATGCGGTATATAAGTATAGTCTATATGGCAGTAATGCAGTATATAAGTATAGTCTATATGGCAGTAATGCGGTATATAAGTATAGTCTATATGGCAGTAATGCGGTATATAAGTATAGTCTATATGGCAGTAATGCGGTATATAAGTACAGTCTATATGGCAGTAATGCGGTATATAAGTACAGTCTATATGGCAGTAATGCGGTATATAAGTATAGTCTATATGGCAGTAATGCGGTATATAAGTACAGTCTATATGGCAGTAATGCGGTATATAAGTATAGTCTATATGGCAGTAATGCGGTATATAAGTATAGTCTATATGGCAGTAATGCGGTATATAAGTATAGTCTATATGGCAGTAATGCGGTATATAAGTACAGTCTATATGGCAGTAATGCGGTATATAAGTACAGTCTATATGGCAGTAATGCGGTATATAAGTATAGTCTATATGGCAGTAATGCGGTATATAAGTATAGTCTATATGGCAGTAATGCGGTATATAAGTACAGTCTATATGGCAGTAATGCGGTATATAAGTACAGTCTATATGGCAGTAATGCGGTATATAAGTATAGTCTATATGGCAGTAATGCGGTATATAAGTATAGTCTATATGGCAGTAATGCGATATATAAGTATAGTCTATATGGCAGTAATGCGGTATATAAGTATAGTCTATATGGCAGTAATGCGGTATATAAGTATAGTCTATATGGCAGTAATGCGGTATATAAGCATAGTCTATATGGCAGTAATGCGGTATATAAGCACAGTCTATATGGCAGTAATGCGGTATATAAGTACAGTCTATATGGCAGTAATGCGGTATATAAGTACAGTCTATATGGCAGTAATGCGGTATATAAGTACAGTCTATATGGCAGTAATGCGGTATATAAGTATAGTCTATATGGCAGTAATGCGGTATATAAGTACGGTCTATATGGCAGTAATGCGGTATATAAGTACAGTCTATATGGCAGTAATGCAGTATATAAGTACAGTCTATATGGCAGTAATGCAGTATATAAGTATAGTCTATATGGCAGTAATGCGGTATATAAGTACAGTCTATATGGCAGTAATGCGGTATATAAGTATAGTCTATATGGCAGTAATGCGGTATATAAGTATAGTCTATATGGCAGTAATGCAGTATATAAGTACAGTCTATATGGCAGTAATGCGGTATATAAGTACAGTCTATATGGCAGTAATGCGGTATATAAGTATAGTCTATATAGCAGTAATGCGGTATATAAGTATAGTCTATATGGCAGTAATGCGGTATATAAGTATAGTCTATATGGCAGTAATGCGGTATATAAGTACAGTCTATATGGCAGTAATGCGGTATATAAGTACAGTCTATATGGCAGTAATGCGGTATATAAGTACAGTCTATATGGCAGTAATGCGGTATATAAGTATAGTCTATATCGTAGTATTGTGGTATATAAGTACAGTCTATATGGCAGTAATGCAGTATATAAGTACAGTCTATATGGCAGTAATGCAGTATATAAGTACAGTCTATATGGCAGTAATGTGGTATATAAGTACAGTCTATATGGCAGTAATGCAGTATATAAGTATAGTCTATATGGCAGTAATGTATATAAGTATAGTCTATATAGCAGTAATGCGGTATATAAGTACGGTCTATATGGCAGTAATGCAGTATATAAGTACAGTCTATATGGCAGTAATGCGGTATATAAGTATAGTCTATATGGCAGTAATGTATATAAGTATAGTCTATATAGCAGTAATGCGGTATATAAGTACAGTCTATATGGCAGTAATGCAGTATATAAGTATAGTCTATATGGCAGTAATGCGGTATATAAGTACAGTCTATATGGCAGTAATGCGGTATATAAGTATAGTCTATATGGCAGTAATGCGGTATATAAGTATAGTCTATATGGCAGTAATGCGGTATATAAGTATAGTCTATATGGCAGTAATGTGGTATATAAGTACAGTCTATATGGCAGTAATGCAGTATATAAGTATAGTCTATATGGCAGTAATGCGGTATATAAGTATAGTCTTTATGGCAGTAATGCGGTATATAAGTACAGTCTATATGGCAGTAATGCGGTATATAAGTACAGTCTATATGGCAGTAATGCGGTATATAAGTACAGTCTATATGGCAGTAATGCGGTATATAAGTACAGTCTATATGGCAGTAATGTGGTATATAAGTACAGTCTATATGGCAGTAATGCAGTATATAAGTACAGTCTATATGGCAGTAATGCGGTATATAAGTACAGTCTATATGGCAGTAATGCGGTATATAACTATAGTCTATATGGCAGTAATGCAGTATATAAGTACAGTCTATATGGCAGTAATGCGGTATATAACTATAGTCTATATGGCAGTAATGCGGTATATAAGTACAGTCTATATGGCAGTAATGCGGTATATAAGTACAGTCTATATGGCAGTAATGCGGTATATAAGTACAGTCTATATGGCAGTAATGTGGTATATAAGTACAGTCTATATGGCAGTAATGCGGTATATAAGTACAGTCTATATGGCAGTAATGCGGTATATAAGTACAGTCTATATGGCAGTAATGTGGTATATAAGTACAGTCTATATGGCAGTAATGCAGTATATAAGTACAGTCTATATGGCAGTAATGCGGTATATAAGTACAGTCTATATGGCAGTAATGCAGTATATAAGTATAGTCTATATGGCAGTAATGCGGTATATAAGTACAGTCTATATGGCAGTAATGCAGTATATAAGTACAGTCTATATGGCAGTAATGCGGTATATAAGTACAGTCTATATGGCAGTAATGCGGTATATAAGTATAGTCTATATGGCAGTAATGCAGTATATAAGTATAGTCTATATGGCAGTAATGCGGTATATAAGTATAGTCTATATGGCAGTAATGCGGTATATAAGTATAGTCTATATGGCAGTAATGCGGTATATAAGTACAGTCTATATGGCAGTAATGCGGTATATAAGTACAGTCTATATGGCAGTAATGCGGTATATAAGTATAGTCTATATGGCAGTAATGCGGTATATAAGTACAGTCTATATGGCAGTAATGCGGTATATAAGTATAGTCTATATGGCAGTAATGCGGTATATAAGTATAGTCTATATGGCAGTAATGCGGTATATAAGTATAGTCTATATGGCAGTAATGCGGTATATAAGTACAGTCTATATGGCAGTAATGCGGTATATAAGTACAGTCTATATGGCAGTAATGCGGTATATAAGTATAGTCTATATGGCAGTAATGCGGTATATAAGTATAGTCTATATGGCAGTAATGCGGTATATAAGTACAGTCTATATGGCAGTAATGCGGTATATAAGTACAGTCTATATGGCAGTAATGCGGTATATAAGTATAGTCTATATGGCAGTAATGCGGTATATAAGTATAGTCTATATGGCAGTAATGCGATATATAAGTATAGTCTATATGGCAGTAATGCGGTATATAAGTATAGTCTATATGGCAGTAATGCGGTATATAAGTATAGTCTATATGGCAGTAATGCGGTATATAAGCATAGTCTATATGGCAGTAATGCGGTATATAAGCACAGTCTATATGGCAGTAATGCGGTATATAAGTACAGTCTATATGGCAGTAATGCGGTATATAAGTACAGTCTATATGGCAGTAATGCGGTATATAAGTACAGTCTATATGGCAGTAATGCGGTATATAAGTATAGTCTATATGGCAGTAATGCGGTATATAAGTACGGTCTATATGGCAGTAATGCGGTATATAAGTACAGTCTATATGGCAGTAATGCAGTATATAAGTACAGTCTATATGGCAGTAATGCAGTATATAAGTATAGTCTATATGGCAGTAATGCGGTATATAAGTACAGTCTATATGGCAGTAATGCGGTATATAAGTATAGTCTATATGGCAGTAATGCGGTATATAAGTATAGTCTATATGGCAGTAATGCAGTATATAAGTACAGTCTATATGGCAGTAATGCGGTATATAAGTACAGTCTATATGGCAGTAATGCGGTATATAAGTATAGTCTATATAGCAGTAATGCGGTATATAAGTATAGTCTATATGGCAGTAATGCGGTATATAAGTATAGTCTATATGGCAGTAATGCGGTATATAAGTACAGTCTATATGGCAGTAATGCGGTATATAAGTACAGTCTATATGGCAGTAATGCGGTATATAAGTACAGTCTATATGGCAGTAATGCGGTATATAAGTATAGTCTATATCGTAGTATTGTGGTATATAAGTACAGTCTATATGGCAGTAATGCAGTATATAAGTACAGTCTATATGGCAGTAATGCAGTATATAAGTACAGTCTATATGGCAGTAATGTGGTATATAAGTACAGTCTATATGGCAGTAATGCAGTATATAAGTATAGTCTATATGGCAGTAATGTATATAAGTATAGTCTATATAGCAGTAATGCGGTATATAAGTACGGTCTATATGGCAGTAATGCAGTATATAAGTACAGTCTATATGGCAGTAATGCGGTATATAAGTATAGTCTATATGGCAGTAATGTATATAAGTATAGTCTATATAGCAGTAATGCGGTATATAAGTACAGTCTATATGGCAGTAATGCAGTATATAAGTATAGTCTATATGGCAGTAATGCGGTATATAAGTACAGTCTATATGGCAGTAATGCGGTATATAAGTATAGTCTATATGGCAGTAATGCGGTATATAAGTATAGTCTATATGGCAGTAATGCGGTATATAAGTATAGTCTATATGGCAGTAATGTGGTATATAAGTACAGTCTATATGGCAGTAATGCAGTATATAAGTATAGTCTATATGGCAGTAATGCGGTATATAAGTATAGTCTTTATGGCAGTAATGCGGTATATAAGTACAGTCTATATGGCAGTAATGCGGTATATAAGTACAGTCTATATGGCAGTAATGCGGTATATAAGTACAGTCTATATGGCAGTAATGCGGTATATAAGTACAGTCTATATGGCAGTAATGTGGTATATAAGTACAGTCTATATGGCAGTAATGCAGTATATAAGTACAGTCTATATGGCAGTAATGCGGTATATAAGTACAGTCTATATGGCAGTAATGCGGTATATAACTATAGTCTATATGGCAGTAATGCAGTATATAAGTACAGTCTATATGGCAGTAATGCGGTATATAACTATAGTCTATATGGCAGTAATGCGGTATATAAGTACAGTCTATATGGCAGTAATGCGGTATATAAGTACAGTCTATATGGCAGTAATGCGGTATATAAGTACAGTCTATATGGCAGTAATGTGGTATATAAGTACAGTCTATATGGCAGTAATGCGGTATATAAGTACAGTCTATATGGCAGTAATGCGGTATATAAGTACAGTCTATATGGCAGTAATGTGGTATATAAGTACAGTCTATATGGCAGTAATGCAGTATATAAGTACAGTCTATATGGCAGTAATGCGGTATATAAGTACAGTCTATATGGCAGTAATGCAGTATATAAGTATAGTCTATATGGCAGTAATGCGGTATATAAGTACAGTCTATATGGCAGTAATGCAGTATATAAGTACAGTCTATATGGCAGTAATGCGGTATATAAGTACAGTCTATATGGCAGTAATGCGGTATATAAGTACAGTCTATATGGCAGTAATGCAGTATATAAGTACAGTCTATATGGCAGTAATGCAGTATATAAGTATAGTCTATATGGCAGTAATGTAGTATATAAGTATAGTCTATATGGCAGTAATGCGGTATATAAGTATAGTCTATATGGCAGTAATGCGGTATTTAAGTACAGTCTATATGGCAGTAATGCAGTATATAAGTATAGTCTATATGGCAGTAATGCGGTATATAAGTACAGTCTATATGGCAGTAATGCAGTATATAAGTATAGTCTATATGGCAGTAATGCGGTATTTAAGTACAGTCTATATGGCAGTAATGCAGTATATAAGTATAGTCTATATGGCAGTAATGCAGTATATAAGTATAGTCTATATGGCAGTAATGCGGTATATAAGTACAGTCTATATGGCAGTAATGTGGTATATAAGTACAGTCTATATGGCAGTAATGCAGTATATAAGTATAGTCTATATGGCAGTAATGCGGTATTTAAGTACAGTCTATATGGCAGTAATGCAGTATATAAGTATAGTCTATATGGCAGTAATGCGGTATATAAGTACAGTCTATATGGCAGTAATGCAGTATATAAGTACAGTCTATATGGCAGTAATGCGGTATATAAGTATAGTCTATATGGCAGTAATGTGGTATATAAGTATAGTCTATATGGCAGTAATGCGGTATATAAGTACAGTCTATATGGCAGTAATGCGGTATATAAGTATAGTCTATATGGCAGTAATGCGGTATATAAGTATAGTCTATATGGCAGTAATGCGGTATATAAGTATAGTCTATATGGCAGTAATGCGGTATATAAGTACAGTCTATATGGCAGTAATGTAGTATATAAGTATAGTCTATATGGCAGTAATGCGGTATATAAGTATAGTCTATATGGCAGTAATGCGGTATATAAGTACAGTCTATATGGCAGTAATGCGGTATATAAGTATAGTCTATATGGCAGTAATGCGGTATATAAGTATAGTCTATATGGCAGTAATGCGGTATATAAGTATAGTCTATATGGCAGTAATGCGGTATATAAGTACAGTCTATATGGCAGTAATGCGGTATATAAGTATAGTCTATATGGCAGTAATGCGGTATATAAGTACAGTCTATATGGCAGTAATACAGTATATAAGTATAGTCTATATGGCAGTAATGCGGTATATAAGTACAGTCTATATGGCAGTAATGCGGTATATAAGTACAGTCTATATGGCAGTAATGCGGTATATAAGTACAGTCTATATGGCAGTAATGCGGTATATAAGTACAGTCTATATGGCAGTAATGCGGTATATAAGTACAGTCTATATGGCAGTAATGCGGTATATAAGTACAGTCTATATGGCAGTAATGCGGTATATAAGTACAGTCTATATGGCAGTAATGCGGTATATAAGTACAGTCTATATGGCAGTAATGCGGTATATAAGTACAGTCTATATGGCAGTAATGCGGTATATAAGTACAGTCTATATGGCAGTAATGCGGTATATAAGTACAGTCTATATGGCAGTAATGCGGTATATAAGTACAGTCTATATGGCAGTAATGCGGTATATAAGTACAGTCTATATGGCAGTAATGCGGTATATAAGTACAGTCTATATGGCAGTAATGCGGTATATAAGTATAGTCTATATGGCAGTAATGCGGTATATAAGTACAGTCTATATGGCAGTAATGCGGTATATAAGTACAGTCTATATGGCAGTAATGCGGTATATAAGTACAGTCTATATGGCAGTAATGCGGTATATAAGTACAGTCTATATGGCAGTAATGCGGTATATAAGTATAGTCTATATGGCAGTAATGCGGTATATAAGTACAGTCTATATGGCAGTAATGCGGTATATAAGTATAGTCTATATGGCAGTAATGCGGTATATAAGTACAGTCTATATGGCAGTAATGCGGTATATAAGTACAGTCTATATGGCAGTAATGCGGTATATAAGTACAGTCTATATGGCAGTAATGCGGTATATAAGTACAGTCTATATGGCAGTAATGCGGTATATAAGTACAGTCTATATGGCAGTAATGCGGTATATAAGTACAGTCTATATGGCAGTAATGCGGTATATAAGTACAGTCTATATGGCAGTAATGCGGTATATAAGTACAGTCTATATGGCAGTAATGCGGTATATAAGTACAGTCTATATGGCAGTAATGCGGTATATAAGTACAGTCTATATGGCAGTAATGCGGTATATAAGTACAGTCTATATGGCAGTAATGCAGTATATAAGTATAGTCTATATGGCAGTAATGCGGTATTTAAGTACAGTCTATATGGCAGTAATGCAGTATATAAGTATAGTCTATATGGCAGTAATGCGGTATATAAGTACAGTCTATATGGCAGTAATGCGGTATATAAGTACAGTCTATATGGCAGTAATGCGGTATATAAGTACAGTCTATATGGCAGTAATGCAGTATATAAGTATAGTCTATATGGCAGTAATGCGGTATTTAAGTACAGTCTATATGGCAGTAATGCAGTATATAAGTATAGTCTATATGGCAGTAATGCGGTATATAAGTATAGTCTATATGGCAGTAATGCGGTATATAAGTATAGTCTATATGGCAGTAATGCGGTATATAAGTACAGTCTATATGGCAGTAATACAGTATATAAGTACAGTCTATATGGCAGTAATGCGGTATATAAGTACAGTCTATATGGCAGTAATGCGGTATATAAGTACAGTCTATATGGCAGTAATCCGGTATATAAGTACAGTCTATATGGCAGTAATGCGGTATATAAGTACAGTCTATATGGCAGTAATGCGGTATATAAGTACAGTCTATATGGCAGTAATCCGGTATATAAGTACAGTCTATATGGCAGTAATGCGGTATATAAGTACAGTCTATATGGCAGTAATGCAGTATATAAGTACAGTCTATATGGCAGTAATGCGGTATATAAGTACAGTCTATATG
Organism: Phyllobates terribilis; assembly: GCF_046119375.1. Taxonomy (NCBI): domain Eukaryota; kingdom Metazoa; phylum Chordata; class Amphibia; order Anura; family Dendrobatidae; genus Phyllobates; species Phyllobates terribilis. The sequence goes on from NW_027362767.1 coordinate 145,338,939, forward strand.
GCAGTAATGCGGTATATAAGTATAGTCTATTTGGCAGTAATGCGGTATATAAGTACAGTCTATATGGCAGTAATGCAGATCACATTTCATACATTCAGTGTTATGAGTATCTCAGTGTATACAGCGGGTGCTGCGCTTGTGTGTAGACATATACAGATATTACAGATAGCAGTGCTCTGCGTCCTCCGTCCTCTCACCTGCTGCTATGCGCACACTGAACAGACCAGTCTCCGTCAGTAGAGGATGTGATCCCTGCACCCCACCAGTTCGGGGGAGCGGGCACGTTACACGGAGGGCGCAGGTGCGGTCTCGTCTCGCTGCCTGGCTACAGCTTTATCCTTTGTAGAGTTTTCTGCTCTGGATGCAGCCTGAGAAATGATCCAACTGAGAGCGCAGCGGGGACCGAGCAGCCATAACATGGAAACCGCCACAGAGAACCGGAGCAAAGGGAAGCTTATATCATAGGAAGGGATCGGGACTTCAGGGGTGCAGCTGTATGGGGGGCAGAGGTAGCAGCCTCACCAGGCACTGCATGTCAGTGTTGTGGGGGCACTGTGGAGATCACTGTTATTATGGGAGCACTGTGGATATCACTGTTATTATGGGGACACTGTGGATATCACTGTTATTATGGGGGCACTGTGGATATCACTGTTATTATGGGGGCACTGTGGATATCACTGTTATTATGGGGGCACTGTGGATATCACTGTTATTATGGGGACACTGTGGATATCACTGTTATTATGGGGGCACTGTGGATATCACTGTTATTATGGAGGCACTGTGGATATCACTGTTATTATGGGGCACTGTGGATATCACTGTTATTATGGGGGCACTGTGGATATCACTGTTATTATGGGGGCACTGTGGATATCACTGTTATGGGGGCACTGTGGATATCACTGTTATTATGGGGGCACTGTGGATATCACTGTTATTACGGGGGCACTGTGGATATCACTGTTATTACGGGAGCACTGTGGATGTCGATGTTATTACGGGGGCACTGTGGATGTCGCTGTTATTACGGGGGCACTGTGGATATCACTGTTATTATGGGGGCACTGTGGATATCACTGTTACTATGGGAGCACTGTGGATATCACTGTTATTATGGGGGCACTGTGGATATCGCTGTTATTATGGGGCACTGTGGATATCACTGTTATTATGGGAGCACTGTGGATATCACTGTTATTATGGGGACACTGTGGATATCACTGTTATTATGGGACACTGTGGATATCACTGTTATTATGGGGACACTGTGGATATCACTGTTATTATGGGACACTGTGGATATCACTGTTATTATGGGGGCACTGTGGATATCGCTGTTATTATGGGGACACTGTGGATGTCGCTGTTATTATGGGGCACTGTGGATATCACTGTTATTATGGGGGCACTGTGGATATCACTGTTATTATGGGGGCACTGTGGATATCACTGTTATTATGGGGCACTGTGGATATCACTGTTATTATGGAGGCACTGTGGATATCACTGTTATTATGGGGACACTGTGGATATCACTGTTATTATGGACGCACTGTGGATATCACTGTTATTATGGGGGCACTGTGGATATCACTGTTATTATGGGGGCACTGTGGATATCACTGTTATTATGGAGGCACTGTGGATGTCACTGTTATTATGGGGGCACTGTGGATGTCACTGTTATTATGGGGGCACTGTGGATATCACTGTTATTATGGGAGCACTGTGGATATCGCTGTTATTATGGGGGCACTGTGGATATCACTGTTATTATGGGGGCACTGTGGATGTCACTGTTATTATGGGGGCACTGTGGATATCACTGTTATTATGGAGGCACTGTGGATATCACTGTTATTATGGGGGCACTGTGGATATCACTGTTATTATGGGGGCACTGTGGATATCACTGTTATTATGGGGCACTGTGGATATCGCTGTTATTATGGGGACACTGTGGATGTCACTGTTATTATGGGGCACTGTGGATATCACTGTTATTATGGGGGCACTGTGGATATCACTGTTATTATGGGGGCACTGTGGATATCACTGTTATTATGGGAGCACTGTGGATATCACTGTTATTATGGGGACACTGTGGATATCACTGTTATTATGGGACACTGTGGATATCACTGTTATTATGGGGGCACTGTGGATATCGCTGTTATTATGGGGACACTGTGGATGTCGCTGTTATTATGGGGCACTGTGGATATCACTGTTATTATGGGGGCACTGTGGATATCACTGTTATTATGGGGGCACTGTGGATATCACTGTTATTATGGGGCACTGTGGATATCACTGTTATTATGGAGGCACTGTGGATATCACTGTTATTATGGGGACACTGTGGATATCACTGTTATTATGGGGGCACTGTGGATATCACTGTTATTATGGGGGCACTGTGGATATCACTGTTATTATGGGAGCACTGTGGATATCACTATTATGGGGGCACTGTGAATGTCACTATTATGGGGGCACTGTGGATATCACTGTTATTATGGGGGCACTGTGGATATCACTGTTATTATGGGGGCACTGTGGATATCACTGTTATTATGAGAGCACTGTGGATATCACTGTTATTATGGGGGCACTGTGGATATCACTGTTATTATGGGGGCACTGTGGATGTCACTGTTATTATGGGGGCACTGTGGATGTCACTGTTATTATGGGGGCACTGTGGATGTCACTGTTATTTTGGGGACACTGTGGATGTCACTGTTATTATGGGGGCACTGTGGATGTCACTGTTATTATGGGGGCACTGTGGATATCACTGTTATTATGGGGGCACTGTGGATGTCACTGTTATTATGGGGGCACTGTGGATATCACTGTTATTATGGGGGCACTGTGGATGTCACTGTTATTATGGGGGCACTGTGGATGTCACTGTTATTATGGGGCACTGTGGATATCACTGTTATTACGGGGGCACTGTGGATATCACTGTTATTACGGGAGCACTGTGGATGTCGATGTTATTACGGGGGCACTGTGGATGTCGCTGTTATTACGGGGGCACTGTGGATATCACTGTTATTATGGGGGCACTGTGAATATCACTGTTACTATGGGAGCACTGTGGATATCACTGTTATTATGGAGGCACTGTGGATATCGCTGTTATTATGGGGACACTGTGGATGTCACTGTTATTATGGGGACACTGTATGTCACTGTTATTATGGGGGCACTGTGGATATCACTGTTATTATGGGGGCACTGTGGATATCACTGTTATTATGGGGACACTGTGGATGTCACTGTTATTATGGGGGCACTGTGGATATCACTGTTATTATGGGAGCACTGTGAATGTCACTGTTATGGGAGCACTGTGGATGTCACTGTTATTATGGGGGCACTGTGGATATCACTGTTATTATAGGGGCACTGTGGATGTCACTGTTATTATGGGGCACTGTGGATATCACTGTTATTATGGGGCACTGTGGATATCACTGTTATTATGGGAGCACTGTGGATATCACTGTTATTATGGGAACACTGTGGATATCACTGTTATTATGGGGGCACTGTGGATATCACTGTTATTATGGGGCCACTGTGGATATCACTGTTATTATGGAGCACTGTGGATATCACTGTTATTATGGGGGCACTGTGGATATCACTGTTATTATGGAGGCACTGTGGATGTTGCTGTTATTATCGGAGCACTGTGGATATCACTGTTATTATGGGGGCACTGTGGATATCACTGTTATTATGGAGCACTGTGGATATCACTGTTATTATGGGAGCACTTTGGATATCACTGTTATGGGGGCACTGTGGATATCACAGTTATTATGGAGGCAATGTGGATATCACTGTTATTATGGGGGCACTGTGGATGTCACTGTTATTATGGGGCACTGTGGATGTCACTGTTATTATGGGAGCACTGTGGATATCACTGTTATTATGGGGGCACTGTGGATGTCACTGTTATTATGGGGGCACTGTGGATATCACTGTTATTATGGGAGCACTGTGGATATCACTGTTATTATGGGAGCACTGTGGATATCACTGTTATTATGGGGCACTGTGGATATCACTGTTATTATAGGGGCACTGTGGATATCACTGTTATTATGGGGGCACTGTGGATGTCACTGTTATTATGGGGGCACTGTGGATATCACTGTTATTATGGGAGCACTGTGGATATCACTGTTATTATGGGAGCAGTGTGGATATCACTGTTATTATTGGGCACTGTGGATATCACTGTTATTATAGGGGCACTGTGGATATCACTGTTATTATGGGGACACTGTGGATATCACTGTTATTATGGGGGCACTGTGGATGTCACTGTTATTATGGGGCACTGTGGATATCACTGTTATTATGGGGGCACTGTGTATGTCACTGTTATTATGGGAGCACTGTGGATATCACTGTTATTATGGGAATACTGTGGATATCACTGTTATTATGGGAGCACTGTGGATATCACTGTTATTATGGGGCACTGTGGATATCACTGTTATTATGGGGGCACTGTGGATGTCACTGTTATTATGGGGGCACTGTGGATATCACTGTTATTATGGGAGCACTGTGGATGTCACTGTTATTATGGGGGCACTGTGGATGTCACTGTTATTATAGGGGCACTGTGGATGTCACTGTTATTATGGGGCACTGTGGATGTCACTGTTATTATGGGGGCACTGTAGATGTCACTGTTATTATGGGAGCACTGTGGATATCACTGTTATTATGGGGCACTGTGGATATCACTGTTATTATAGGGGCACTGTGGATATCACTGTTATGGGGCACTGTGGATATCACTGTTATTATGGGGGCACTGTGGATATCACTGTTATTATGGGGGCACTGTGGATGTCACTGTTATTATGGGGGCACTGTGGATATCACTGTTATTATATGGGCACTGTGGATATCACTGTTATTATGGGGCACTGTGGATATCACTGTTATTATGGGGGCACTGTGGATATCACTGTTATTATGGGGGCACTGTGGATATCACTGTTATTATGGTGCACTGTGGATATCACTGTTATTATGGGGACACTGTGGATATCACTGTTATTATGGGACACTGTGGATATCACTGTTATTATGGGGACACTGTGGATATCGCTGTTATTATGGGGACACTGTGGATGTCGCTGTTATTATGGGGCACTGTGGATATCACTGTTATTATGGGGGCACTGTGGATATCACTGTTATTATGGGGGCACTGTGGATATCACTGTTATTATGGGGCACTGTGGATATCACTGTTATTATGGAGGCACTGTGGATATCACTGTTATTATGGGGACACTGTGGATATCACTGTTATTATGGAGGCACTGTGGATATCACTGTTATTATGGGGGCACTGTGGATATCACTGTTATTATGGGGGCACTGTGGATATCACTGTTATTATGGAGGCACTGTGGATGTCACTGTTATTATGGGGGCACTGTGGATGTCACTGTTATTATGGGGGCACTGTGGATATCACTGTTATTATGGGAGTACTGTGGATATCACTATTATGGGGGCACTGTGAATGTCACTATTATGGGGGCACGGTGGATATCACTGTTATTATGGGGGCACTGTGGATATCACTGTTATTATGGGGGCACTGTGGATATCACTGTTATTATGAGAGCACTGTGGATATCACTGTTATTATGGGGGCACTGTGGATGTCACTGTTATTATGGGGGCACTGTGGATATCACTGTTATTATGGGGGCACTGTGGATGTCACTGTTATTATGGGGGCACTGTGGATGTCACTGTTATTATGGGGGCACTGTGGATGTCACTGTTATTATGGGGACACTGTGGATGTCACTGTTATTATGGGGGCACTGTGGATGTCACTGTTATTATGGGGGCACTGTGGATGTCACTGTTATTATGGGGGCACTGTGGATATCACTGTTATTATGGGGGCACTCTGGATATCACTGTTATTATGGGGGCACTGTGGATGTCACTGTTATTATGGGGGCACTGTGGATATCACTGTTATTATGGGAGCACTGTGAATGTCACTGTTATTATGGGGCACTGTGGATATCACTGTTATTATGGGGGCACTGTGGATATCACTGTTATTATGGGGCACTGTGGATATCACTGTTATTATGGGAGCACTGTGGATATCACTGTTATTATGGGGGCACTGTGGATGTTGCTGTTATTATGGGAGCACTGTGGATATCACTGTTATTATGGGGGCACTGTGGATGTTGCTGTTATTATGGGAGCACTGTGGATATCACTGTTATTATGGGGGCACTGTGGATATCACTGTTATTATGGAGCACTGTGGATATCACTGTTATTATGGGAGCACTTTGGATATCACTGTTATTATGGGGGCACTGTGGATATCACAGTTATTATGGAGGCAATGTGGATATCACTGTTATTATGGGGGCACTGTGGATGTCACTGGTATTATGGGGCACTGTGGATGTCACTGTTATTATGGGAGCACTGTGGATATCACTGTTATTATGGGGGCACTGTGGATGTCACTGTTATTATGGGGGCACTGTGGATATCACTGTTATTATGGGAGCACTCTGGATATCACTGTTATTATGGGGGCACTTTGGATATCACTGTTATTATGGGGGCACTGTGGATATCACTGTTATTATGGGGCACTGTGGATATCACTGTTATTATGGGGCACTGTGGATGTCACTGTTATTATGGGGCACTGTGGATATCACTGTTATTATGGGGCACTGTGGATATCACTGTTATTATGGGGGCACTGTGGATATCACTGTTATTATGGGAACACTGTGGATATCACTGTTATTATGGGGGCACTGTGGATATCACTGTTATTATGGGGCCACTGTGGATATCACTGTTATTATGGGGCCACTGTGGATATCACTGTTATTATGGAGCACTGTGGATATCACTGTTATTATGGGGGCACTGTGGATATCACTGTTATTATGGAGGCACTGTGGATGTTGCTGTTATTATCGGAGCACTGTGGATATCACTGTTATTATGGGGGCACTGTGGATATCACTGTTATTATGGAGCACTGTGGATATCACTGTTATTATGGGAGCACTTTGGATATCACTGTTATGGAGGCACTGTGGATATCACAGTTATTATGGAGGCAATGTGGATATCACTGTTATTATGGGGGCACTGTGGATGTCACTGTTATTATGGGGCACTGTGGATGTCACTGTTATTATGGGAGCACTGTGGATATCACTGTTATTATGGGGGCACTGTGGATGTCACTGTTATTATGGGGGCACTGTGGATATCACTGTTATTATGGGAGCACTGTGGATATCACTGTTATTATGGGAGCACTGTGGATATCACTGTTATTATGGGGCACTGTGGATATCACTGTTATTATAGGGGCACTGTGGATATCACTGTTATTATGGGGGCACTGTGGATGTCACTGTTATTATGGGGGCACTGTGGATATCACTGTTATTATGGGGACACTGTGGATGTCACTGTTATTATGGGGCACTGTGGATATCACTGTTATTATGGGGGCACTGTGGATATCACTGTTATTATGGGGGCACTGTGGATATCACTGTTATTATGGGAGCACTGTGGATATCACTGTTATTATGGGGACACTGTGGATATCACTGTTATTATGGGACACTGTGGATATCACTGTTATTATGGGGGCACTGTGGATATTGCTGTTATTATGGGGACACTGTGGATATCACTGTTATTATGGGGACACTGTGGATATCACTGTTATTATGGGACACTGTGGATATCACTGTTATTATGGGGGCACTGTGGATATTGCTGTTATTATGGGGACACTGTGGATATCACTTATTATGGGGGCACTGTGGATATCACTGTTATTATGGGGCACTGTGGATATCACTGTTATTATGGAGGCACTGTGGATATCACTGTTATTATGGGGACACTGTGGATATCACTGTTATTATGGGGGCACTGTGGATATCACTGTTATTATGGGGGCACTGTGGATATCACTGTTATTATGGGAGCACTGTGGATATCACTATTATGGGGGCACTGTGAATGTCACTATTATGGGGGCACTGTGGATATCACTGTTATTATGGGGGCACTGTGGATATCACTGTTATTATGGGGGCACTGTGGATATCACTGTTATTATGAGAGCACTGTGGATATCACTGTTATTATGGGGGCACTGTGGATATCACTGTTATTATGGGGGCACTGTGGATGTCACTGTTATTATGGGGGCACTGTGGATGTCACTGTTATTATGGGGGCACTGTGGATGTCACTGTTATTTTGGGGACACTGTGGATGTCACTGTTATTATGGGGGCACTGTGGATGTCACTGTTATTATGGGGGCACTGTGGATATCACTGTTATTATGGGGGCACTGTGGATGTCACTGTTATTATGGGGGCACTGTGGATATCACTGTTATTATGGGGGCACTGTGGATGTCACTGTTATTATGGGGGCACTGTGGATGTCACTGTTATTATGGGGCACTGTGGATATCACTGTTATTACGGGGGCACTGTGGATATCACTGTTATTACGGGAGCACTGTGGATGTCGATGTTATTACGGGGGCACTGTGGATGTCGCTGTTATTACGGGGGCACTGTGGATATCACTGTTATTATGGGGGCACTGTGAATATCACTGTTACTATGGGAGCACTGTGGATATCACTGTTATTATGGAGGCACTGTGGATATCGCTGTTATTATGGGGACACTGTGGATGTCACTGTTATTATGGGGACACTGTATGTCACTGTTATTATGGGGGCACTGTGGATATCACTGTTATTATGGGGGCACTGTGGATATCACTGTTATTATGGGGACACTGTGGATGTCACTGTTATTATGGGGGCACTGTGGATATCACTGTTATTATGGGAGCACTGTGAATGTCACTGTTATGGGAGCACTGTGGATGTCACTGTTATTATGGGGGCACTGTGGATATCACTGTTATTATAGGGGCACTGTGGATGTCACTGTTATTATGGGGCACTGTGGATATCACTGTTATTATGGGGCACTGTGGATATCACTGTTATTATGGGAGCACTGTGGATATCACTGTTATTATGGGAACACTGTGGATATCACTGTTATTATGGGGGCACTGTGGATATCACTGTTATTATGGGGCCACTGTGGATATCACTGTTATTATGGAGCACTGTGGATATCACTGTTATTATGGGGGCACTGTGGATATCACTGTTATTATGGAGGCACTGTGGATGTTGCTGTTATTATCGGAGCACTGTGGATATCACTGTTATTATGGGGGCACTGTGGATATCACTGTTATTATGGAGCACTGTGGATATCACTGTTATTATGGGAGCACTTTGGATATCACTGTTATGGGGGCACTGTGGATATCACAGTTATTATGGAGGCAATGTGGATATCACTGTTATTATGGGGGCACTGTGGATGTCACTGTTATTATGGGGCACTGTGGATGTCACTGTTATTATGGGAGCACTGTGGATATCACTGTTATTATGGGGGCACTGTGGATGTCACTGTTATTATGGGGGCACTGTGGATATCACTGTTATTATGGGAGCACTGTGGATATCACTGTTATTATGGGAGCACTGTGGATATCACTGTTATTATGGGGCACTGTGGATATCACTGTTATTATAGGGGCACTGTGGATATCACTGTTATTATGGGGGCACTGTGGATGTCACTGTTATTATGGGGGCACTGTGGATATCACTGTTATTATGGGAGCACTGTGGATATCACTGTTATTATGGGAGCAGAGTGGATATCACTGTTATTATTGGGCACTGTGGATATCACTGTTATTATAGGGGCACTGTGGATATCACTGTTATTATGGGGGCACTGTGTATGTCACTGTTATTATGGGAGCACTGTGGATATCACTGTTATTATGGGAATACTGTGGATATCACTGTTATTATGGGAGCACTGTGGATATCACTGTTATTATGGGGCACTGTGGATATCACTGTTATTATGGGGGCACTGTGGATGTCACTGTTATTATGGGGGCACTGTGGATATCACTGTTATTATGGGAGCACTGTGGATGTCACTGTTATTATGGGGGCACTGTGGATGTCACTGTTATTATAGGGGCACTGTGGATGTCACTGTTATTATGGGGCACTGTGGATGTCACTGTTATTATGGGGGCACTGTGGATGTCACTGTTATTATGGGAGCACTGTGGATATCACTGTTATTATGGGGCACTGTGGATATCACTGTTATTATAGGGGCACTGTGGATATCACTGTTATGGGGCACTGTGGATATCACTGTTATTATGGGGGCACTGTGGATATCACTGTTATTATGGGGGCACTGTGGATGTCACTGTTATTATGGGGGCACTGTGGATATCACTGTTATTATGGGGGCACTGTGGATATCACTGTTATTATGGGGCACTGTGGATATCACTGTTATTATGGGGGCACTGTGGATATCACTGTTATTATGGGGGCACTGTGGATATCACTGTTATTATGGTGCACTGTGGATATCACTGTTATTATGGGGACACTGTGGATATCACTGTTATTATGGGACACTGTGGATATCACTGTTATTATGGGGACACTGTGGATATCGCTGTTATTATGGGGACACTGTGGATGTCGCTGTTATTATGGGGCACTGTGGATATCACTGTTATTATGGGGGCACTGTGGATATCACTGTTATTATGGGGGCACTGTGGATATCACTGTTATTATGGGGCACTGTGGATATCACTGTTATTATGGAGGCACTGTGGATATCACTGTTATTATGGGGACACTGTGGATATCACTGTTATTATGGAGGCACTGTGGATATCACTGTTATTATGGGGGCACTGTGGATATCACTGTTATTATGGGGGCACTGTGGATATCACTGTTATTATGGAGGCACTGTGGATGTCACTGTTATTATGGGGGCACTGTGGATGTCACTGTTATTATGGGGGCACTGTGGATATCACTGTTATTATGGGAGTACTGTGGATATCACTATTATGGGGGCACTGTGAATGTCACTATTATGGGGGCACGGTGGATATCACTGTTATTATGGGGGCACTGTGGATATCACTGTTATTATGGGGGCACTGTGGATATCACTGTTATTATGAGAGCACTGTGGATATCACTGTTATTATGGGGGCACTGTGGATGTCACTGTTATTATGGGGGCACTGTGGATATCACTGTTATTATGGGGGCACTGTGGATGTCACTGTTATTATGGGGGCACTGTGGATGTCACTGTTATTATGGGGGCACTGTGGATGTCACTGTTATTATGGGGACACTGTGGATGTCACTGTTATTATGGGGGCACTGTGGATGTCACTGTTATTATGGGGGCACTGTGGATGTCACTGTTATTATGGGGGCACTGTGGATATCACTGTTATTATGGGGGCACTCTGGATATCACTGTTATTATGGGGGCACTGTGGATGTCACTGTTATTATGGGGGCACTGTGGATATCACTGTTATTATGGGAGCACTGTGAATGTCACTGTTATTATGGGGCACTGTGGATATCACTGTTATTATGGGGGCACTGTGGATATCACTGTTATTATGGGGCACTGTGGATATCACTGTTATTATGGGAGCACTGTGGATATCACTGTTATTATGGGGGCACTGTGGATGTTGCTGTTATTATGGGAGCACTGTGGATATCACTGTTATTATGGGGGCACTGTGGATGTTGCTGTTATTATGGGAGCACTGTGGATATCACTGTTATTATGGGGGCACTGTGGATATCACTGTTATTATGGAGCACTGTGGATATCACTGTTATTATGGGAGCACTTTGGATATCACTGTTATTATGGGGGCACTGTGGATATCACAGTTATTATGGAGGCAATGTGGATATCACTGTTATTATGGGGGCACTGTGGATGTCACTGGTATTATGGGGCACTGTGGATGTCACTGTTATTATGGGAGCACTGTGGATATCACTGTTATTATGGGGGCACTGTGGATGTCACTGTTATTATGGGGGCACTGTGGATATCACTGTTATTATGGGAGCACTCTGGATATCACTGTTATTATGGGGGCACTTTGGATATCACTGTTATTATGGGGGCACTGTGGATATCACTGTTATTATGGGGCACTGTGGATATCACTGTTATTATGGGGCACTGTGGATGTCACTGTTATTATGGGGCACTGTGGATATCACTGTTATTATGGGGCACTGTGGATATCACTGTTATTATGGGGGCACTGTGGATATCACTGTTATTATGGGAACACTGTGGATATCACTGTTATTATGGGGGCACTGTGGATATCACTGTTATTATGGGGCCACTGTGGATATCACTGTTATTATGGAGCACTGTGGATATCACTGTTATTATGGGAGCACTTTGGATATCACTGTTATTATGGGGGCACTGTGGATATCACAGTTATTATGGAGGCAATGTGGATATCACTGTTATTATGGGGGCACTGTGGATGTCACTGGTATTATGGGGCACTGTGGATGTCACTGTTATTATGGGAGCACTGTGGATATCACTGTTATTATGGGGGCACTGTGGATGTCACTGTTATTATGGGGGCACTGTGGATATCACTGTTATTATGGGAGCACTCTGGATATCACTGTTATTATGGGGGCACTTTGGATATCACTGTTATTATGGGGGCACTGTGGATATCACTGTTATTATGGGGCACTGTGGATATCACTGTTATTATGGGGCACTGTGGATGTCACTGTTATTATGGGGCACTGTGGATATCACTGTTATTATGGGGCACTGTGGATATCACTGTTATTATGGGGGCACTGTGGATATCACTGTTATTATGGGAACACTGTGGATATCACTGTTATTATGGGGGCACTGTGGATATCACTGTTATTATGGGGCCACTGTGGATATCACTGTTATTATGGGGCCACTGTGGATATCACTGTTATTATGGAGCACTGTGGATATCACTGTTATTATGGGGGCACTGTGGATATCACTGTTATTATGGAGGCACTGTGGATGTTGCTGTTATTATCGGAGCACTGTGGATATCACTGTTATTATGGGGGCACTGTGGATATCACTGTTATTATGGAGCACTGTGGATATCACTGTTATTATGGGAGCACTTTGGATATCACTGTTATGGAGGCACTGTGGATATCACAGTTATTATGGAGGCAATGTGGATATCACTGTTATTATGGGGGCACTGTGGATGTCACTGTTATTATGGGGCACTGTGGATGTCACTGTTATTATGGGAGCACTGTGGATATCACTGTTATTATGGGGGCACTGTGGATGTCACTGTTATTATGGGGGCACTGTGGATATCACTGTTATTATGGGAGCACTGTGGATATCACTGTTATTATGGGAGCACTGTGGATATCACTGTTATTATGGGGCACTGTGGATATCACTGTTATTATAGGGGCACTGTGGATATCACTGTTATTATGGGGGCACTGTGGATGTCACTGTTATTATGGGGGCACTGTGGATATCACTGTTATTATGGGAGCACTGTGGATATCACTGTTATTATGGGAGCAGTGTGGATATCACTGTTATTATGGGGCACTGTGGATATCACTGTTATTATAGGGGCACTGTGGATATCACTGTTATTATGGGGACACTGTGGATATCACTGTTATTATGGGGGCACTGTGGATGTCACTGTTATTATGGGGCACTGTGGATATCACTGTTATTATGGGGGCACTGTGGATGTCACTGTTATTATGGGAGCACTGTGGATATCACTGTTATTATGGGAATACTGTGGATATCACTGTTATTATGGGAGCACTGTGGATATCACTGTTATTATGGGGCACTGTGGATATCACTGTTATTATGGGGGCACTGTGGATGTCACTGTTATTATGGGGGCACTGTGGATATCACTGTTATTATGGGAGCACTGTGGATGTCACTGTTATTATGGGGGCACTGTGGATGTCACTGTTATTATAGGGGCACTGTGGATGTCACTGTTATTATGGGGCACTGTGGATGTCACTGTTATTATGGGGCACTGTGGATATCACTGTTATTATAGGGGCACTGTGGATATCACTGTTATGGGGCACTGTGGATATCACTGTTATTATGGGGGCACTGTGGATATCACTGTTATTATGGGGGCACTGTGGATGTCACTGTTATTATGGGGGCACTGTGGATATCACTGTTATTATGGGGGCACTGTGGATATCACTGTTATTATGGGGCACTGTGGATATCACTGTTATTATGGGGGCACTGTGGATATCACTGTTATTATGGGGGCACTGTGGATATCACTGTTATTATGGTGCACTGTGGATATCACTGTTATTATGGGGACACTGTGGATATCACTGTTATTATGGGACACTGTGGATATCGCTGTTATTATGGGGGCACTGTGGATATCGCTGTTATTATGGGGACACTGTGGATGTCGCTGTTATTATGGGGCACTGGGGATATCACTGTTATTATGGGGGCACTGTGGATATCACTGTTATTATGGGGGCACTGTGGATATCACTGTTATTATGGGGCACTGTGGATATCACTGTTATTATGGAGGCACTGTGGATATCACTGTTATTATGGGGACACTGTGGATATCACTGTTATTATGGAGGCACTGTGGATATCACTGTTATTATGGGGGCACTGTGGATATCACTGTTATTATGGGGGCACTGTGGATATCACTGTTATTATGGAGGCACTGTGGATGTCACTGTTATTATGGGGGCACTGTGGATGTCACTGTTATTATGGGGGCACTGTGGATATCACTGTTATTATGGGAGTACTGTGGATATCACTATTATGGGGGCACTGTGAATGTCACTATTATGGGGGCACGGTGGATATCACTGTTATTATGGGGGCACTGTGGATATCACTGTTATTATGGGGGCACTGTGGATATCACTGTTATTATGAGAGCACTGTGGATATCACTGTTATTATGGGGGCACTGTGGATGTCACTGTTATTATGGGGGCACTGTGGATATCACTGTTATTATGGGGGCACTGTGGATGTCACTGTTATTATGGGGGCACTGTGGATGTCACTGTTATTATGGGGGCACTGTGGATGTCACTGTTATTATGGGGGCACTGTGGATATCACTGTTATTATGGAGGCACTGTGGATGTCACTGTTATTATGGGGGCACTGTGGATGTCACTGTTATTATGGGGGCACTGTGGATATCACTGTTATTATGGGAGTACTGTGGATATCACTATTATGGGGGCACTGTGAATGTCACTATTATGGGGGCACGGTGGATATCACTGTTATTATGGGGGCACTGTGGATATCACTGTTATTATGGGGGCACTGTGGATATCACTGTTATTATGAGAGCACTGTGGATATCACTGTTATTATGGGGGCACTGTGGATGTCACTGTTATTATGGGGGCACTGTGGATATCACTGTTATTATGGGGGCACTGTGGATGTCACTGTTATTATGGGGGCACTGTGGATGTCACTGTTATTATGGGGGCACTGTGGATGTCACTGTTATTATGGGGACACTGTGGATGTCACTGTTATTATGGGGGCACTGTGGATGTCACTGTTATTATGGGGGCACTGTGGATGTCACTGTTATTATGGGGGCACTGTGGATATCACTGTTATTATGGGGGCACTCTGGATATCACTGTTATTATGGGGGCACTGTGGATGTCACTGTTATTATGGGAGCACTGTGGATATCACTGTTATTATGGGGGCACTCTGGATATCACTGTTATTATGGGGGCACTCTGGATATCACTGTTATTATGGGGGCACTCTGGATATCACTGTTATTATGGGGGCACTGTGAATGTCACTGTTATTATGGGGCACTGTGGATGTCACTGTTATTATAGGGGCACTGTGGATGTCACTGTTATTATGGGGCACTGTGGATATCACTGTTATTATGGGGGCACTGTGGATATCACTGTTATTATGGGGGCACTCTGGATATCACTGTTATTATGGGGGCACTCTGGATATCACTGTTATTATGGGGGCACTGTGAATGTCACTGTTATTATGGGGCACTGTGGATGTCACTGTTATTATAGGGGCACTGTGGATGTCACTGTTATTATGGGGCACTGTGGATATCACTGTTATTATGGAGGCACTGTGGATATCACTGTTATTATGGGAGCACTGTGGATATCACTGTTATTATGGAGGCACTGTGGATATCACTGTTATTATGGGGCACTGTGGATATCACTGTTATTATGGGAGCACTGTGGATATCACTGTTATTATGGGGGCACTGTGGATGTTGCTGTTATTATGGGAGCACTGTGGATATCACTGTTATTATGGGGGCACTGTGGATGTTGCTGTTATTATGGGAGCACTGTGGATATCACTGTTATTATGGGGGCACTGTGGATATCACTGTTATTATGGAGCACTGTGGATATCACTGTTATTATGGGAGCACTTTGGATATCACTGTTATTATGGGGGCACTGTGGATATCACAGTTATTATGGAGGCAATGTGGATATCACTGTTATTATGGGGGCACTGTGGATGTCACTGGTATTATGGGGCACTGTGGATGTCACTGTTATTATGGGAGCACTGTGGATATCACTGTTATTATGGGGGCACTGTGGATGTCACTGTTATTATGGGGGCACTGTGGATATCACTGTTATTATGGGAGCACTCTGGATATCACTGTTATTATGGGAGCACTGTGGATATCACTGTTATTATGGGGCACTGTGGATGTCACTGTTATTATGGGGCACTGTGGATATCACTGTTATTATGGGACACTGTGGATATCACTGTTATTATGGGGGCACTGTGGATATCACTGTTATTATGGGAACACTGTGGATATCACTGTTATTATGGGGGCACTGTGGATATCACTGTTATTATGGGGCCACTGTGGATATCACTATTATGGAGCACTGTGGATATCACTGTTATTATGGGGGCACTGTGGATATCACTGTTATTATGGAGGCACTGTGGATGTTGCTGTTATTATCGGAGCACTGTGGATATCACTGTTATTATGGGGGCACTGTGGATATCACTGTTATTATGGAGCACTGTGGATATCACTGTTATTATGGGAGCACTTTGGATATCACTGTTATGGGGGCACTGTGGATATCACAGTTATTATGGAGGCAATGTGGATATCACTGTTATTATGGGGGCACTGTGGATGTCACTGTTATTATGGGGCACTGTGGATGTCACTGTTATTATGGGAGCACTGTGGATATCACTGTTATTATGGGGGCACTGTGGATGTCACTGTTATTATGGGGGCACTGTGGATATCACTGTTATTATGGGAGCACTGTGGATATCACTGTTATTATGGGAGCACTGTGGATATCACTGTTATTATGGGGCACTGTGGATATCACTGTTATTATAGGGGCACTGTGGATATCACTGTTATTATGGGGGCACTGTGGATGTCACTGTTATTATGGGGGCACTGTGGATATCACTGTTATTATGGGAGCACTGTGGATATCACTGTTATTATGGGAGCAGTGTGGATATCACTGTTATTATGGGGCACTGTGGATATCACTGTTATTATAGGGGCACTGTGGATATCACTGTTATTATGGGGACACTGTGGATATCACTGTTATTATGGGGGCACTGTGGATGTCACTGTTATTATGGGGCACTGTGGATATCACTGTTATTATGGGGGCACTGTGGATGTCACTGTTATTATGGGAGCACTGTGGATATCACTGTTATTATGGGAATACTGTGGATATCACTGTTATTATGGGAGCACTGTGGATATCACTGTTATTATGGGGCACTGTGGATATCACTGTTATTATGGGGGCACTGTGGATGTCACTGTTATTATGGTGCACTGTGGATATCACTGTTATTATGGGAGCACTGTGGATGTCACTGTTATTATGGGGGCACTGTGGATGTCACTGTTATTATAGGGGCACTGTGGATGTCACTGTTATTATGGGGCACTGTGGATGTCACTGTTATTATGGGGGCACTGTGGATGTCACTGTTATTATGGGAGCACTGTGGATATCACTGTTATTATGGGGCACTGTGGATATCACTGTTATTATAGGGGCACTGTGGATATCACTGTTATGGGGCACTGTGGATATCACTGTTATTATGGGGGCACTGTGGATATCACTGTTATTATGGGGGCACTGTGGATGTCACTGTTATTATGGGGGCACTGTGGATATCACTGTTATTATGGGGGCACTGTGGATATCACTGTTATTATGGGGCACTGTGGATATCACTGTTATTATGGGGGCACTGTGGATATCACTGTTATTATGGGGGCACTGTGGATATCACTGTTATTATGGTGCACTGTGGATATCACTGTTATTATGGGGACACTGTGGATATCACTGTTATTATGGGACACTGTGGATATCACTGTTATTATGGGGGCACTGTGGATATCGCTGTTATTATGGGGACACTGTGGATGTCGCTGTTATTATGGGGCACTGTGGATATCACTGTTATTATGGGGGCACTGTGGATATCACTGTTATTATGGGGGCATGTGGATATCACTGTTATTATGGAGGCACTGTGGATATCACTGTTATTATGGGGACACTGTGGATATCACTGTTATTATGGAGGCACTGTGGATATCACTGTTATTATGGGGGCACTGTGGATATCACTGTTATTATGGGGGCACTGTGGATATCACTGTTATTATGGAGGCACTGTGGATGTCACTGTTATTATGGGGGCACTGTGGATGTCACTGTTATTATGGGGGCACTGTGGATATCACTGTTATTATGGGAGTACTGTGGATATCACTATTATGGGGGCACTGTGAATGTCACTATTATGGGGGCACGGTGGATATCACTGTTATTATGGGGGCACTGTGGATATCACTGTTATTATGGGGGCACTGTGGATATCACTGTTATTATGAGAGCACTGTGGATATCACTGTTATTATGGGGGCACTGTGGATGTCACTGTTATTATGGGGGCACTGTGGATATCACTGTTATTATGGGGGCACTGTGGATGTCACTGTTATTATGGGGGCACTGTGGATGTCACTGTTATTATGGGGGCACTGTGGATGTCACTGTTATTATGGGGACACTGTGGATGTCACTGTTATTATGGGGGCACTGTGGATGTCACTGTTATTATGGGGGCACTGTGGATGTCACTGTTATTATGGGGGCACTGTGGATATCACTGTTATTATGGGGGCACTCTGGATATCACTGTTATTATGGGGGCACTGTGGATGTCACTGTTATTATGGGGGCACTGTGGATATCACTGTTATTATGGGAGCACTGTGAATGTCACTGTTATTATGGGGCACTGTGGATGTCACTGTTATTATAGGGGCACTGTGGATGTCACTGTTATTATGGGGCACTGTGGATGTCACTGTTATTATGGGGGCACTGTGGATATCACTGTTATTATGGGAGCACTGTGGATATCACTGTTATTATGGGAGCACTGTGGATATCACTGTTATTATGGGGGCACTGTGGATGTTGCTGTTATTATGGGAGCACTGTGGATATCACTGTTATTATGGGGGCACTGTGGATATCACTGTTATTATGGAGCACTGTGGATATCACTGTTATTATGGGAGCACTTTGGATATCACTGTTATTATGGGGGCACTGTGGATATCACAGTTATTATGGAGGCAATGTGGATATCACTGTTATTATGGGGGCACTGTGGATGTCACTGTTATTATGGGGCACTGTGGATGTCACTGTTATTATGGGAGCACTGTGGATATCACTGTTATTATGGGGGCACTGTGGATGTCACTGTTATTATGGGGGCACTGTGGATATCACTGTTATTATGGGAGCACTCTGGATATCACTGTTATTATGGGAGCACTGTGGATATCACTGTTATTATGGGGCACTGTGGATATCACTGTTATTATAGGGGCACTGTGGATGTCACTGTTATTATGGGGCACTGTGGATATCACTGTTATTATGGGGGCACTGTGGATGTCACTGTTATTATGGGAGCACTGTGGATATCACTGTTATTATGGGGCTGTGGATATCACTGTTATTATAGGGGCACTGTGGATGTCACTCTTATTATGGGGCACTGTGGATATCACTGTTATTATGGGGCACTGTGGATATCACTGTTATTATGGGGGCACTGTGGATGTCACTGTTATTATGGGGGCACTGTGGATATCACTGTTATTATGGGAGCACTGTGGATGTCACTGTTATTATGGGGGCTCTGTGGATGTCACTGTTATTATAGGGGCACTGTGGATATCACTGTTATTATGGGGCACTGTGGATGTCACTGTTATTATGGGGGCACTGTGGATGTCACTGTTATTATGGGAGCACTGTGGATATCACTGTTATTATGGGGCACTGTGGATATCACTGTTATTATAGGGGCACTGTGGATGTCACTGTTATTATGGGGCACTGTGGATATCACTGTTATTATGGGGCACTGTGGATATCACTGTTATTATGGGAGCACTGTGGATATCACTGTTATTATGGGGCACTGTGGATATCACGGTTATTATAGGGGCACTGTGGATATCACTGTTATTATGGGGCACTGTGGATATCACTGTTATTATGGGGACACTGTGGATATCACTGTTATTATGGAGGCACTGTGGATATCACTGTTATTATGGAGGCACTGTGGATATCACTGTTATTATGGGGGCACTGTGGATATCACTGTTATTATGGGAGCACTGTAGATATCACTGTTATTATGGGGGCACTGTGGATGTCACTGTTATTATGGGGGCACTGTGGATATCACTGTTATTATGGGAGCACTGTGGATATCACTGTTATTATGGGAACACTGTGGATATCACTGTTATTATGGGGGCACTGTGGATGTCGCTGTTATTATGGGAGCACTGTGGATATCACTGTTATTATGGGGGCACTGTGGATATCACTGTTATTATGGAGCACTGTGGATATCACTGTTATTATGGGAGCACTTTGGATATCACTGTTATTATGGGGGCACTGTGGATATCACAGTTATTATGGAGGCAATGTGGATATCACTGTTATTATGGGGGCACTGTGGATGTCACTGTTATTATGGAGCACTTTGGATATCACTGTTATTATGGGGGCACTGTGGATATCACAGTTATTATGGAGGCAATGTGGATATCACTGTTATTATGGGGGCACTGTGGATGTCACTGTTATTATGGGGCACTGTGGATGTCACTGTTATTATGGGAGCACTATGGATATCACTGTTATTATGGGGGCACTGTGGATG
Organism: Phyllobates terribilis; assembly: GCF_046119375.1. Classification (NCBI taxonomy): domain Eukaryota; kingdom Metazoa; phylum Chordata; class Amphibia; order Anura; family Dendrobatidae; genus Phyllobates; species Phyllobates terribilis. The sequence goes on from NW_027362767.1 coordinate 145,360,417, forward strand.
TCACTGTTATTATGGGGGCACTGTGGATATCACTGTTATTATGGGAGCACTCTGGATATCACTGTTATTATGGGAGCACTGTGGATATCACTGTTATTATGGGGCACTGTGGATATCACTGTTATTATAGGGGCACTGTGGATGTCACTGTTATTATGGGGCACTGTGGATATCACTGTTATTATGGGGGCACTGTGGATGTCACTGTTATTATGGGAGCACTGTGGATATCACTGTTATTATGGGGCTGTGGATATCACTGTTATTATAGGGGCACTGTGGATGTCACTCTTATTATGGGGCACTGTGGATATCACTGTTATTATGGGGCACTGTGGATATCACTGTTATTATGGGGGCACTGTGGATGTCACTGTTATTATGGGGGCACTGTGGATATCACTGTTATTATGGGAGCACTGTGGATGTCACTGTTATTATGGGGGCTCTGTGGATGTCACTGTTATTATAGGGGCACTGTGGATATCACTGTTATTATGGGGCACTGTGGATGTCACTGTTATTATGGGGGCACTGTGGATGTCACTGTTATTATGGGAGCACTGTGGATATCACTGTTATTATGGGGCACTGTGGATATCACTGTTATTATAGGGGCACTGTGGATGTCACTGTTATTATGGGGCACTGTGGATATCACTGTTATTATGGGGCACTGTGGATATCACTGTTATTATGGGAGCACTGTGGATATCACTGTTATTATGGGGCACTGTGGATATCACGGTTATTATAGGGGCACTGTGGATATCACTGTTATTATGGGGCACTGTGGATATCACTGTTATTATGGGGACACTGTGGATATCACTGTTATTATGGAGGCACTGTGGATATCACTGTTATTATGGAGGCACTGTGGATATCACTGTTATTATGGGGGCACTGTGGATATCACTGTTATTATGGGAGCACTGTAGATATCACTGTTATTATGGGGGCACTGTGGATGTCACTGTTATTATGGGGGCACTGTGGATATCACTGTTATTATGGGAGCACTGTGGATATCACTGTTATTATGGGAACACTGTGGATATCACTGTTATTATGGGGGCACTGTGGATGTCGCTGTTATTATGGGAGCACTGTGGATATCGCTGTTATTATGGGGGCACTGTGGATATCACTGTTATTATGGAGCACTGTGGATATCACTGTTATTATGGGAGCACTTTGGATATCACTGTTATTATGGGGGCACTGTGGATATCACAGTTATTATGGAGGCAATGTGGATATCACTGTTATTATGGGGGCACTGTGGATGTCACTGTTATTATGGGGCACTGTGGATGTCACTGTTATTATGGGAGCACTGTGGATATCACTGTTATTATGGGGGCACTGTGGATGTCACTGTTATTATGGGGGCACTGTGGATATCACTGTTATTATGGGAGCACTGTGGATATCACTGTTATTATGGGAGCACTGTGGATATCACTGTTATTATGGGGCACTGTGGATATCACTGTTATTATAGGGGCACTGTGGATGTCACTGTTATTATGGGGCACTGTGGATATCACTGTTATTATGGGGGCACTGCGGATATCACTGTTATTATGGGGGCACTGTGGATATCACTTTTATTATGGGGGCACTGTGGATATCACTGTTATTATGGGGGCACTGTGGATATCACTGTTATTATGGGGGCACTGTGGATGTCACTGTTATTATGGGGGCACTGTGGATGTCACTGTTATTATGGGGCACTGTGGATGTCACTGTTATTATGGGAGCACTGTGGATGTCACTGTTATTATGGAGGCACTGTGGTTGTCACTGTTATTATGGGGGCACTGTGGATGTCACTGTTATTATGGGGGCACTGTGGATATCACTGTTATTATGGGAGCACTGTGGATGTCACTGTTATTATGGGGGCACTGTGGATGTCAGTGTTATTATGGGGCACTGTGGATATCACTGTTATTATGGGGGCACTGTGGATATCACTGTTATTATGGGGGCACTGTTGATATCACTGTTATTATGGGGCAATGTGGATATCACTGTTATTATGGAGCACTGTGGATGTCACTGTTATTATGGGGACACTGTGGATGTCACTGTTATTATGGGGACACTGTGGATGTTACTGTTATTATGGGGCACTGTGGATATCACTGTTATTATGGGGGCACTGTGGATGTCACTATTATTATGGGAGCACTGTGGATATCATTGTTATTATGGGAGCACTGTGGATATCACTGTTATTATGGGGGCACTGTGGATGTCACTGTTATTATGGGAGCACTGTGGATATCGCTGTTATTATGGGGGCACTGTGGATATCACTGTTATTATGGGGGCACTGTGGATATCACTGTTATTATGGGGGCACTGTGGATATCACTGTTATTATGGGGGCACTGTGGATATCACTGTTATTATGGGGGCACTGTGGATGTCACTGTTATTATGGGGGCACTGTGGATATCATTGTTATTATGGGAGCACTGTGGATATCACTGTTATTATGGGGGCACTGTGGATGTCACTGTTATTATGGGAGCACTGTGGATATCGCTGTTATTATGGGGGCACTGTGGATATCACTGTTATTATGGGGGCACTGTGGATATCGCTGTTATTATGGGGGCACTGTGGATATCGCTGTTATTATGGGAGCACTGTGGATATCACTGTTTTTATGGGGGCACTGTGGATATCGCTGTTATTATGGGGGCACTGTGGATATCACTGTTATTATGGGGGCACTGTGGATGTCACTGTTATTATGGGAGCACTGTGGATATCGCTGTTATTATGGGGGCACTGTGGATATCGCTGTTATTATGGGAGCACTGTGGATATCACTATTATTATGGGGGCACTGTGGATATCGCTGTTATTATGGGGGCACTGTGGATATCGCTGTTATTATGGGGGCACTGTGGATATCGCTGTTATTATGGGAGCACTGTGGATATCATTGTTATTATGGGAGCACTGTGGATATCGCTGTTATTATGGGGGCACTGTGGATATCGCTGTTATTATGGGAGCACTGTGGATATCGCTGTTATTATGGGGGCACTGTGGATATCGCTGTTATTATGGGGGCACTGTGGATATCGCTGTTATTATGGGGGCATTGTGGATATCGCTGTTATTATGGGGGCACTGTGGATATCGCTGTTATTATGGGGGCACTGTGGATATCGCTGTTATTATGGGAGCACTGTGGATGTCGCTGTTATTATGGGGGCACTGTGGATAGCACTGTTATTATGGGGGCACTGTGGATATCACTGTTATTATGGGAGCACTGAGGATGTCACTGTTATTATGGGGACACTGTGGATATCACTGTTATTATGGAGGCACTGTGGATATCACTGTTATTATGGGGACACTGTGGATATCACTGTTATTATGGAGGCACTGTGGATGTCACTGTTATTATGGGAGCACTGTGGATATAATTGTTATTATGGGAGCACTGTGGATATCACTGTTATTATGGGGGCACTGTGGATGTCACTGTTATTATGGGAGCACTGTGGATATCGCTGTTATTATGGGGGCACTGTGGATATCACTGTTATTATGGGGGCACTGTGGATATCACTGTTATTATGGGGGCACTGTGGATATCACTGTTATTATGAGGGCACTGTGGATGTCACTGTTATTATGGGAGCACTGTGGATATCGCTGTTATTATGGGGGCACTGTGGATATCATTGTTATTATGGGAGCACTGTGGATATCACTGTTATTATGGGGGCACTGTGGATGTCACTGTTATTATGGGAGCACTGTGGATATCGCTGTTATTATGGGGGCACTGTGGATATCACTGTTATTATGGGGGCACTGTGGATATCGCTGTTATTATGGGGGCACTGTGGATATCGCTGTTATTATGGGAGCACTGTGGATATCACTGTTATTATGGGGGCACTGTGGATATCGCTGTTATTATGGGGGCACTGTGGATATCACTGTTATTATGGGGGCACTGTGGATGTCACTGTTATTATGGGAGCACTGTGGATATCACTGTTATTATGGGGGCACTGTGGATATCGCTGTTATTATGGGGGCACTGTGGATATCACTGTTATTATGGGGGCACTGTGGATATCACTGTTATTATGGGAGCACTGTGGATATCGCTGTTATTATGGGGGCACTGTGGATATCGCTGTTATTATGGGAGCACTGTGGATATCACTGTTATTATGGGGGCACTGTGGATATCGCTGTTATTATGGGGGCACTGTGGATATCACTGTTATTATGGGGGCACTGTGGATATCGCTGTTATTATGGGAGCACTGTGGATATCATTGTTATTATGGGAGCACTGTGGATATCGCTGTTATTATGGGGGCACTGTGGATATCGCTGTTATTATGGGAGCACTGTGGATATCGCTGTTATTATGGGGGCACTGTGGATATCGCTGTTATTATGGGGGCACTGTGGATATCGCTGTTATTATGGGGGCATTGTGGATATCGCTGTTATTATGGGGGCACTGTGGATATCGCTGTTATTATGGGGGCACTGTGGATATCGCTGTTATTATGGGAGCACTGTGGATGTCACTGTTATTATGGGGGCACTGTGGATATCACTGTTATTATGGGGGCACTGTGGATATCACTGTTATTATGGGAGCACTGTGGATGTCACTGTTATTATGGGGGCACTGTGGATGTCACTGTTATTATGGGGGCACTGTGGATGTCACTGTTATTATGGGGGCACTGTGGATATCACTGTTATTATGGGGGCACTGTGGATGTAATTGTTATTATGGGAGCACTGTGGATATCGCTGTTATTATGGGACACTGTGGATATCACTGTTATTATGGGGACACTGTGGATGTCACTGTTATTATGGGGGCACTGTGGATGTCACTGTTATTATGGGGGCACTGTGGAGGTCACTGTTATTATGGGGGCACTGTGGATGTCACTGTTATTATGGGAGCACTGTGGATATCACTGTTATTATGGGGGCACTGTGGATATCACTGTTATTATGGGACACTGTGGATATCACTGTTATTATGGGGGCACTGTGGATGTCACTGTTATTATGGGGGCACTGTGGATGTCACTGTTATTATGGGGGCACTGTGGATGTCACTGTTATTATGGGGGCACTGTGGATGTCACTGTTATTATGGGGACACTGGATGTCACTGTTATTATGGGTGCACTGTGGATATCACTGTTATTATGGAGGCACTGTGGATATCACTGTTATTATGGGGCACTGTGGATATCACTGTTATTATGGGGGCACTGTGGATATCACTGTTATTATGGGGCACTGTGGATATCACTGTTATTATGGGGGCACTGTGGATATCACTGTTATTATGGGAGCACTGTGGATATCACTGTTATTATGGGGGCACTGTGGATATCACTGTTATTATAGAGGCACTGTGGATATCACTGTTATTATGGGGGCACTGTGGATATCGCTGTTATTATGGGGGCACTGTGGATATCACTGTTATTATGGGGACACTGTGGATGTCACTGTTATTATGGGGCACTGTGGATGTCACTGTTATTATGGGGGCACTGTGGATGTCACTGTTATTATGGGGGCACTGTGGATGTCACTGTTATTATGGGAGCACTGTGGATATCACTGTTCTTATGGGGGCACTGTGGATATCACTGTTATTATGGGAGCACTGTGGATATCACTTTTATTATGGGAGCACTGTGGATATCACTGTTATTATGGGAGCACTGTGGATATCACTGTTATTATGGGGGCACTGTAGATGTCACTGTTATTATGGGGGCACTGTAGATGTCACTGTTATTATGGGGACACTGTGGATGTCACTGTTATTATGGGGGCACTGTGGATATCACTGTTATTATGGGGACACTGTGGATATCACTGTTATTATGGGAGCACTGTGGATATCACTTTTATTATGGGAGCACTGTGGATATCACTGTTATTATGGGAGCACTGTGGATATCACTTTTATTATGGGAGCACTGTGGATATGGCTGTTATTATGGGGACACTGTGGATGTCACTGATATTATGGGGGCATTGTGGATATCACTGTTATTATGGGGGCATTGTGGATATCACTGTTATTATGGGGGCACTGTGGATGTCACTGTTATTATGGGAGCACTGTGGATATCACTGTTCTTATGGGGGCACTGTGGATATCACTGTTATTATGGGGGCACTGTGGATGTCACTGTTATGGGAGCACTGTGGATATCACTGTTATTATGGGGCACTGTGGATATCACTGTTATTATAGGGGCACTGTGGATGTCACTGTTATTATGGGGCACTGTGGATGTCACTGTTATTATGGGGCACTGTGGATGTCACTGTTATTATGGGGCACTGTGGATATCACTGTTATTATGGGAGCACTGTGGATATCACTGTTATTATGGGGCACTGTGGATATCACGGTTATTATAGGGGCACTGTGGATATCACTGTTATTATGGGGCACTGTGGATATCACTGTTATTATGGGGACACTGTGGATATCACTGTTATTATGGGGGCACTGTGGATATCACTGTTATTATGGGGCACTGTGGATATCACTGTTATTATGGGAGCACTGTGGATATCACTGTTATTATGGGGCACTGTGGATATCACGGTTATTATAGGGGCACTGTGGATATCACTGTTATTATGGGGCACTGTGGATATCACTGTTATTATGGGGACACTGTGGATATCACTGTTATTATGGGGGCACTGTGGATATCACTGTTATTATGGGGGCACTGTGGATGTCACAATTATGGGGGCACTGCGGATATCACTGTTATTATGGGGGCACTGCGGATATCCCTGTTATTATGGGGGCACTGTGGATATCACTGTTATTATGGGGGCACTGTGGATATCACTGTTATTATGGGAGCACTGTGGATGTCACTGTTATTATGGGTGCACTGTGGATATCCCTGTTATTATGGGGGCACTGCGGATATCACTGTTATTATGGGGGCACTGTGGATATCACTGTTATTATGGGGGCACTGTGGATATCACTGTTATTATGAGAGCACTGTGGATATCACTGTTATTATGGGGGCACTGTGGATGTCACTGTTATTATGGGGGCACTGTGGATGTCACTGTTATTATGGGGGCACTGTGGATGTCACTGTTATTATGGGGCACTGTGGATGTCACTGTTATTATGGGAGCACTGTAGATATCACTGTTATTATGGGGGCACTGTGGATGTCACTGTTATTATGGGGGCACTGTGGATATCACTGTTATTATGGAGGCACTGTGGATATCACTGTTATTATGGAGGCACTGTGGATATCACTGTTATTATGGAGGCACTGTGGATATCACTGTTATTATGGAGGCACTGTGGATATCACTGTTATTATGGGGGCACTGTGGATATCACTGTTATTATGGGGGCACTGTGGATATCACTGTTATTATGGAGGCACTGTGGAAGTCACTGTTATTATGGGGGCACTGTGGATGTCACTGTTATTATGGGGGCACTGTGGATATCACTGTTATTATGGGAGCACTGTGGATATCACTGTTATTATGGGGGCACTGCGGATGTCACTATTATGGGGGCACTGCGGATATCACTGTTATTATGGGGGCACTGCGGATATCACTGTTATTATGGGGGCACTGTGGATATCACTGTTATTATGGGGCACTGTGGATATCACTGTTATTATGGGGGCACTGTGGATATCACTGTTATTATGGGGGCACTGTGGATGTCACTGTTATTATGGGGGCACTGTGGATGTCACTGTTATTATGGGGCACTGTGGATGTCACTGTTATTATGGGAGCACTGTAGATATCACTGTTATTATGGGGGCACTGTGGATATCACTGTTATTATGGAGGCACTGTGGTTGTCACTGTTATTATGGGGGCACTGTGGATGTCACTGTTATTATGGGAGCACTGTGGATGTCACTGTTATTATGGGGGCACTGTGGATGTCAGTGTTATTATGGGGCACTGTGGATATCACTGTTATTATGGGGGCACTGTGGATATCACTGTTATTATGGGGGCACTGTGGATATCACTGTTATTATGGGGCACTGTGGATATCACTGTTATTATGGAGCACTGTGGATGTCACTGTTATTATGGGGACACTGTGGATGTCACTGTTATTATGGGAGCACTGTGGATATCACTGTTATTATGGGGGCACTGTGGATGTCACTGTTATTATGGGGACACTGTGGATGTCACTGTTATTATGGGGACACTGTGGATGTCACTGTTATTATGGAGGCACTGTGGATGTCATTGTTATTATGGGAGCACTGTGGATATCACTGTTATTATGGGGGCACTGTGGATGTCACTGTTATTATGGGAGCACTGTGGATATCGCTGTTATTATGGGGGCACTGTGGATATCGCTGTTATTATGGGAGCACTGTGGATATCGCTGTTATTATGGGGGCACTGTGGATATCGCTGTTATTATGGGGGCACTGTGGATATCGCTGTTATTATGGGGGCACTGTGGATATCGCTGTTATTATGGGAGCACTGTGGATATCATTGTTATTATGGGAGCACTGTGGATATCGCTGTTATTATGGGGACACTGTGGATATCGCTGTTATTATGGGAGCACTGTGGATATCGCTGTTATTATGGGGGCACTGTGGATATCGCTGTTATTATGGGGGCACTGTGGATATCGCTGTTATTATGGGGGCATTGAGGATATCGCTTTTATTATGGGAGCACTGTGGATATCGCTGTTATTATGGGGGCACTGTGGATATCGCTGTTATTATGGGGGCACTGTGGATATCGCTGTTATTATGGGAGCACTGTGGATGTTGCTGTTATTATGGGGGCACTGTGGATATCGCTGTTATTATGGGAGCACTGTGGATATCACTGTTATTATGGGAGCACTGTGGATATCACTGTTATTATGGGGCACTGTGGATATCACTGTTATTATGGGAGCACTGTGGATATCACTTTTATTATGGGAGCACTGTGGATATCACTGTTATTATGGAGCACTGTGGATATCACTGTTATTATGGGAGCACTGTGAATATCACTGTTATTATGGAGCACTGTGGATATCACTGTTATTATGGGAGCACTGTGGATATCACTGTTATTATGGGGGCACTGTGGATATCACTGTTATTATGGGAGCACTGTGGATATCACTGTTATTATGGGGCACTGTGGATATCACTGTTATTATGGGAGCACTGTGGATGTTACTGTTATTATGGGGGCACTGTGGATATCACTGTTATTATGGGAGCACTGTGGATATCACTGTTATTATGGGGGCACTGTGGTTATCACTGTTATTATGGGAGCACTGTGGATATCAATGCTATTATGGGAGCACTGTGGATGTCACGGTTATTATGGGGGCACTGTGGATATCACTGTTATTATGGGGGCACTGTGGATATCACTGTTATTATGGGAGCACTGTGGATATCACTGTTATTATGGGGCACTGTGGATATCACTGTTATTATGGGGCACTGTGGATGTCACTGTTATTATGGGGGCACTGTGGATATCACTGTTATTATGGGAGCACTGTGGATATCACTGTTATTATGGGGGCACTGTGGATATCACTGTTATTATGGGGGCACTGTGGATGTCACTGTTATTATGGGGGCACTGTGGATGTCACTGTTATTATGAGGCACTGTGGATATCACTGTTATTATGGGGGCACTGTGGATATCACTGTTATTATGGGGGCACTGTGGATATCACTGTTATTATGGGATCACTGTGGATATCACTGTTATTATGGGAGCACTGTGGATGTCACTGTTATTATGGAGGCACTGTGGATGTCACTGTTATTATGGGGGCACTGTGGATGTCACTGTTATTATGGAGGCACTGTGGATATCGCTGTTATTATGGGGGCACTGTGGATGTCACTGTCATTATGGGGGCACTGTGGATATCACTGTTATTATGGGGGCACTGTGGATGTCACTGTTATTATGGGGGCACTGTGGATGTCACTGTTATTATTGGGGGCACTGTGGATGTCACTGTTATTATGGGGGCACTGTGGATGTCACTGTTATTATGGGGGCACTGTGGATATCACTGTTATTATGGGGACACTGTGGATGTCACTGTTATTATGGGTGCGCTGTGGATATCACTGTTATTATGGAGGCACTGTGGATATCGCTGTTATTATGGGGGCACTGTGGATGTCGCTGTTATTATGGGGGCACTGTGGATGTCACTGTTATTATGAGGCACTGTGGATATCACTGTTATTATGGGGGCACTGTGGATATCACTGTTATTATGGGGGCACTGTGGATATCACTGTTATTATGGGGCACTGTGGATATCACTGTTATTATGGGAGCACTGTGGATGTCACTGTTATTATGGGGGCACTGTGGATATCACTGTTATTATGGGGCACTGTGGATATCACTTATTATGGGAGCACTGTGGATATCACTGTTATTATGGGAGCACTGTGGATATCACTGTTATTATGGGGCACTGTGGATATCACTGTTATTATGGGAGCACTGTGGATATCACTTTTATTATGGGAGCACTGTGGATATCACTGTTATTATGGGAGCACTGTGAATATCACTGTTATTATGAAGCACTGTGGATATCACTGTTATTATGGAGCACTGTGGATATCACTGTTATTATGGGAGCACTGTGGATATCACTGTTATTATGGGGGCACTGTGGATATCACTGTTATTATGGGAGCACTGCGGATATCACTGTTATTATGAGAGCACTGTGGATATCACTGTTATTATGGGGCACTGTGGATATCACTGTTATTATGGGAGCACTGTGGATGTCACTGTTATTATGGGGGCACTGTGGATATCACTGTTATTATGGGAGCACTGTGGATATCACTGTTATTATGGGGGCACTGTGGTTATCACTGTTATTATGGAAGCACTGTGGATATCAATGTTATTATGGGAGCACTGTGGATGTCACGGTTATTATGGGGGCACTGTGGATATCACTGTTATTATGGGGGCACTGTGGATATCACTGTTATTATGGGGGCACTGTGGATAACACTGTTATTATGGGGGCACTGTGGATATCACTGTTATTATGGGGCACTGTGGATATCACTGTTATTATGGGGCACTGTGGATGTCACTGTTATTATGGGGGCACTGTGGATATCACTGTTATTATGGGAGCACTGTGGATATCACTGTTATTATGGGGGCACTGTGGATATCACTATTATGGGGGCACTGTGGATTTCACTGTTATTATGGGGGCACTGTGGATGTCACTGTTATGAGGCACTGTGGATATCACTGTTATTATGGGGGCACTGTGGATATCACTGTTATTATGGGGGCACTGTGGATATCACTGTTATTATGGGGGCACTGTGGATATCACTGTTATTATGGGGGCACTGTGGATATCACTGTTATTATGGAGGCACTGTGGATGTCACTGTTATTATGGAGGCACTGTGGATGTCACTGTTATTATGGGGGCACTGTGGATGTCACTGTTATTATGGAGGCACTGTGGATAACGCTGTTATTATGGGGGCACTGTGGATGTCACTGTTATTATGGGGGCACTGTGGATATCACTGTTATTATGGGGGCACTGTGGATGTCACTGTTATTATGGGGGCACTGTGGATGTCACTCTTATTATTGGGGGCACTGTGGATGTCACTGTTATTATGGGGGCACTGTGGATGTCACTGTTATTATGGGTGCGCTGTGGATATCACTGTTATTATGGAGGCACTGTGGATATCGCTGTTATTATGGGGGCACTGTGGATGTCACTGTTATTATGGGGGCACTGTGGATGTCACTGTTATTATTGGGGGCACTGTGGATGTCACTGTTATTATGGGGGCACTGTGGATGTCACTGTTATTATGGGGGCACTGTGGATATCACTGTTATTATGGGGACACTGTGGATGTCACTGTTATTATGGGGGCACTGTGGATGTCACTGTTATTATGGGAGCACTGTGGATATCACTGTTATTATGGGGCACTGTGGATATCACTGTTATTATAGGGGCACTGTGGATGTCACTGTTATTATGGGGCACTGTGGATATCACTGTTATTATGGGGCACTGTGGATATCACTGTTATTATGGGGGCACTGTGGATGTCACTGTTATTATGGGGGCACTGTGGATATCACTGTTATTATGGGAGCACTGTGGATGTCACTGTTATTATGGGGGCACTGTGGATGTCACTGTTATTATGGGGCACTGTGGATGTCACTGTTATTATGGGGGCACTGTGGATATCGCTGTTATTATGGAGGCACTGTGGATATCGCTGTTATTATGGGGGCACTGTGGATGTCACTGTTATTATGGAGGCACTGTCGATATCAGTGTTATTGTGTGGGCACTGTGGATATCACTGTTATTATGGGGGCACTGTGGATGTCACTGTTATTATGGGGGCACTGTGGATATCACTGTTATTATGGGAGCACTGTGGATATCACTGTTATTATGGGAGCACTGTGGATGTCACTGTTATTATGGGGGCACTGTGGATGTCACTGTTATTATGGGGCACTGTGGATGTCACTGTTATTATGGGGGCACTGTGGATGTCACTGTTATGGGAGCACTGTGGATATCACTGTTATTATGGGGCACTGTGGATATCACTGTTATTATAGGGGCACTGTGGATGTCACTGTTATTATGGGGCACTGTGGATATCACTGTTATTATGGGGCACTGTGGATATCACTGTTATTATGGGGGCACTGTGGATGTCACTGTTATTATGGGGGCACTGTGGATATCACTGTTATTATGGGAGCACTGTGGATGTCACTGTTATTATGGGGCACTGTGGATGTCACTGTTATTATGGGGGCACTGTGGATATCGCTGTTATTATGGAGGCACTGTGGATATCGCTGTTATTATGGGGGCACTGTGGATGTCACTGTTATTATGGAGGCACTGTCGATATCAGTGTTATTGTGTGGGCACTGTGGATATCACTGTTATTATGGGGGCACTGTGGATGTCACTGTTATTATGGGGGCACTGTGGATATCACTGTTATTATGGGAGCACTGTGGATATCACTGTTATTATGGGAGCACTGTGGATGTCACTGTTATTATGGGGGCACTGTGGATGTCACTGTTATTATGGGGCACTGTGGATGTCACTGTTATTATGGGAGCACTGTGGATATCACTGTTATTATGAGAGCACTGTGGATGTCACTGTTATTATGGGAGCACTGTGGATATCACTGTTATTATGGGGGCACTGTGGATGTCACTGTTATGGGAGCACTGTGGATATCACTGTTATTATGGGGCACTGTGGATATCACTGTTATTATAGGGGCACTGTGGATGTCACTGTTATTATGGGGCACTGTGGATACCACTGTTATTATGGGGCACTGTGGATATCACTGTTATTATGGGAGCACTGTGGATATCACTGTTATTATGGGGCACTGTGGATATCACGGTTATTATAGAGGCACTGTGGATATCACTGTTATTATGGGGGCACTGTGGATATAACTGTTATTATGGGGGCACTGTGGATATCACTGTTATTATGGAGGCACTGTGGATGTCACTGTTATTATGGGGGCACTGTGGATGTCACTGTTATTATGCGGGCACTGTGGATATCACTGTTATTATGGGAGCACTGTGGATATCACTGTTATTATGGGGGCACTGTGGATGTCACTATTATGGGGGCACTGCGGATATCACTGTTATTATGGGGGCACTGCGGATATCCCTGTTATTATGGGGGCACTGCGGATATCACTGTTATTATGGGGGCACTGTGGATATCACTGTTATTATGGGGGCACTGTGGATATCACTGTTATTATGAGAGCACTGTGGATATCACTGTTATTATGGGGGCACTGTGGATGTCACTGTTATTATGGGGGCACTGTGGATGTCACTGTTATTATGGGGGCACTGTGGATGTCACTGTTATTATGGGGCACTGTGGATGTCACTGTTATTATGGGAGCACTGTAGATATCACTGTTATTATGGGGGCACTGTGGATGTCACTGTTATTATGGGGGCACTGTGGATATCACTGTTATTTTGGAGGCACTGTGGATATCACTGTTATTATGGGGGCACTGTGGATATCACTGTTATTATGGGGGCACTGTGGATATCACTGTTATTTTGGAGGCACTGTGGATGTCACTGTTATTATGGGGGCACTGTGGATGTCACTGTTATTATGGGGGCACTGCAGATATCACTGTTATTATGGGGGCACTGCGGATGTCACTATTATGGGGGCACTGCGGATATCACTGTTATTATGGGGGCACTGCGGATATCACTGTTATTATGGGGGCACTGCGGATATCACTGTTATTATGGGGGCACTGTGGATATCACTGTTATTATGGGGCACTGTGGATATCACTGTTATTATGGGGGCACTGTGGATATCACTGTTATTATGGGGGCACTGTGGATGTCACTGTTATTATGGGGGCACTGTGGATGTCACTGTTATTATGGGGGCACTGTGGATGTCACTGTTATTATGGGGCACTGTGGATGTCACTGTTATTATGGGAGCACTGTAGATATCACTGTTATTATGGGGGCACTGTGGATATCACTGTTATTATGGTGGCACTGTGGATATCACTGTTATTATGGAGGCACTGTGGTTGTCACTGTTATTATGGGGGCACTGTGGATGTCACTTATTATGGGGGCACTGTGGATATCACTGTTATTATGGGAGCACTGTGGATGTCACTGTTATTATGGGGGCACTGTGGATATCACTGTTATTATGGAGGCACTGTGGTTGTCACTGTTATTATGGGGGCACTGTGGATGTCACTTATTATGGGGGCACTGTGGATATCACTGTTATTATGGGAGCACTGTGGATGTCACTGTTATTATGGGGGCACTGTGGATGTCAGTGTTATTATGGGGCACTGTGGATATCACTGTTATTATGGGGGCACTGTGGATATCACTGTTATTATGGGGGCACTGTGGATATCACTGTTATTATGGGGGCACTGTGGATATCACTGTTATTATGGAGCACTGTGGATGTCACTGTTATTATGGGGACACTGTGGATGTCACTGTTATTATGGGGACACTGTGGATGTCACTGTTATTATGGGGCACTGTGGATGTCACTGTTATTATGGGAGCACTGTGGATATCATTGTTATTATGGGAGCACTGTGGATATCACTGTTATTATGGGGGCACTGTGGATATCACTGTTATTATGGGAGCACTGTGGATATCGCTGTTATTATGGGGGCACTGTGGATATCACTGTTACTATGGGGGCACTGTGGATATCGCTGTTATTATGGGAGCACTGTGGATATCGCTGTTATTATGGGAGCACTGTGGATATCGCTGTTATTATGGGGGCACTGTGGATATCGCTGTTATTATGGGGGCACTGTGGATATCGCTGTTATTATGGGAGCACGGTGGATATCATTGTTATTATGGGAGCACTGTGGATATCGCTGTTATTATGGGGGCACTGTGGATATCGCTGTTATTATGGGAGCACTGTGGATATCGCTGTTATTATGGGGGCACTGTGGATATCACTGTTATTATGGGGGCACTGTGGATATCACTGTTATTATGGGAGCACTGTGGATATCGCTGTTATTATGGGAGCACTGTGGATATCGCTGTTATTATGGGGCACTGTGGATATCACTGTTATTATGGGAGCACTGTGGATGTCACTGTTATTATGGGGGCACTGTGGATATCACTGTTATTATGGGAGCACTGTGGATATCACTGTTATTATGGGGGCACTGTGGTTATCACTGTTATTATGGGGGCACTGTGGATATCACTGTTATTATGGGAGCACTGTGGATGTCACGGTTATTATGGGGGCACTGTGGATATCACTGTTATTATGGGGGCACTGTGGATATCACTGTTTTTATGGGGCACTGTGGATATCACTGTTATTATGGGGCACTGTGGATGTCACTGTTATTATGGGGGCACTGTGGATGTCACTGTTATTATGGGGGCACTGTGGATGTCACTGTTATTATGGGAGCACTGTGGATATCACTGTTATTATGGGGGCACTGTGGATATCACTGTTATTATGGGGGCACTGTGGATGTCACTGTTATTATGGGGGCACTGTGGATGTCACTGTTATTATGAGGCACTGTGGATATCACTGTTATTATGGGGGCACTGTGGATATCACTGGTATTATGGGGGCACTGTGGATATCACTGTTATTATGGGGGCACTGTGGATATCACTGTTATTATGGGAGCACTGTGGATGTCACTGTTATTATGGAGGCACTGTGGATGTCACTGTTATTATGGGGGCACTGTGGATGTCACTGTTATTATGGAGGCACTGTGGATATCGCTGTTATTATGGGGGCACTGTGGATGTCACTGTTATTATGTGGGCACTGTGGATGTCACTGTTATTATGGGGGCACTGTGGATGTCACTGTTATTATGGGGGCACTGTGGTTGTCACTGTTATCATTGGGGGCACTGTGGATGTCACTGTTATTATGGGGGCACTGTGGATGTCACTGTTATTATGGGGGCACTGTGGATATCACTGTTATTATGGGGACACTGTGGATGTCACTGTTATTATGGGTGCACTGTGGATATCACTGTTATTATGGAGGCACTGTGGATATCACTGTTATTATGGGGGCACTGTGGATATCACTGTTATTATGGGGGCACTGTGGATATCACTGTTATTATGGAGGCACTGGGGATGTCACTGTTATTATGGGGGCACTGTGGATATCACTGTTATTATGGGGGCACTGTGGATATCACTGTTATTATGGAGGCACTGGGGATATCGCTGTTATTATGGGGGCACTGTGGATATCACTGTTATTATGGGGGCACTGTGGATATCACTGTTATTATGGGGGCACTGTGGATATCACTGTTATTATGGAGGCACTGGGGATATCGCTGTTATTATGGGGGCACTGTGGATATCACTGTTATTATGGGGGCACTGTGGATATCACTGTTATTATGGGTGCACTGTGGATGTCACTGTTATTATGGGGGCACTGTGGATATCACTGTTATTATGGGGACACTGTGGATGTCACTGTTATTATGGGGGTACTGTGGATATCACTGATGAATAAAAATTATAATTACATAGGTGTGCAAAATTTGGGTTTCTGAACATTTTTTCAAATCCAATGACTGTTTCTTATGTTTTCTTTTGCCTTCTGTTTTTAACCATCACGTATGGATTTTGCACAAAATGAGCGTGAAATTACGTACAAGCGAAATTAACAGGAAAAATGTTTATTGTAGGCCAAAATGTACACAATATTATATATTAAAATGTATTGACTAATCATTCTGCAACTTTATTGGAAATGAATTCTTGCTCCTTTTCTCTTCGAAGCTTCTCTTGATACCTCTCTCTTATACAAGGCTGTGGATCTTCTCTGTGAAGCATCCAGCAGTAGTTCCCCATCAAGTAAGGCTGTGCTGGGCCCTGCCATAGAAGGGAGGCCGACATGACAGGGTTGGGGCGGGAAGTGTAGTGTAGAGTTGGTTGAGGGTTATGGATAGGGTTAAATTTAGTAGGAGAGGTTATCAGGTTTACCAGTTGGGGAAGAAGGGATAACAGAGGAGGGGAGAACAGGGAAGGGGTATATAATCGAATATCCAGGAAGTGGGCAGCCATCTTAGACACATCCTGAAGGAGAAGAGGAATCTCATACACATTACCTGCGTTCCCTAATGTCCAGGATGGAGTCCATGGAAGCCGCCCTACACCAGCTGAGAAGTGTTGCCGGACTGATGGGTGAAGATTGGCTGCAGGCCTCCGCCCAGAGCCTGCTCCAGGGGGTTGGAGGTGGACAATCCCAGTCTCCTCCAGAGATCTGCCAGCCGCGGAGGACTAGGCCTCTGGCGCGCCTAAGTCCAGAGATAACCCCCCGGGCCTGGCGCCGCATGAAGAGCCCCTCTAGGGACCCTTCAGGTCGGGTTGTGGCCCGGCCTGCTGCCTCCCGCCATTCCTGGCCTGGGAGGAATCCGGTACAGCGGCGGGGCCTACAGTGGGGGGAGGCGCCGGCCTCCCCTTTGATGTTGAACCCTGCAGAGGTGTCCAACTAGGAGCGGTGGCTCCCCAGGGCACCGTGGGACCCACCCGGCGGAGAACACGTGGTAGCGTGTGCGCGAGATCCCAGGAGTGGAGGCCACAGCCCGCGGCCTTTCAGCAGCAGCAGTTGAGCGGGCAGCGTCTTACTGGCCCGCCCCCCTCAGTCATGCCACGGCTGCGCTGGGCTCCCCGGCTGTCACGCTAGGAGTGGGAAAGACTTAGTGCAACACAAAGGGAAAGGGAGCTCAAACACTAGGGAAAGGGGGAAGTAGAGACCTCCTAGTCTGATCTGGCGTCACCCTGTCTCAACTAGCGTTCCTATATTGCCTCTTCAGCAATCGCCGCACGAGTGCCTCGTCCTACTCTCCCTGGTGTATGGCTACGGCTAGGGATGGGAGGAGATGAGCACTAGTCAACCTCCGCTAAACTCTATAGACAAAACGGGGAAAACGGCTTAGCTTTAGATGAACTCCAAATAAGCACACGGCCTCAAGCTCCAGAGAGGATGAATTACTGCTCCTGCTAAGCTTCACAAGTAGAAATGAGTATAACCGGTGACTCCCTCTCACACACAACAGGTATATATACACCCAGGCCAGAGAGCTAATTAGCAAGGGAGAGGTAGCCGCTCGGTCTTAAAGACAGCCTCTTATCTAAGGAGCTGTTTGCAATGCCCAACGTAGAAATCTCCTGAAACCCACTGCAGGGCGACAGTCTATCACCTCTGACACACCCGTGACACTGGCAGCTGCACGGAACCAGGATCCCTTCGGGCAGCAGCCGGCTGGCCCTGTGCATGGTGAAAGTGAAGGCCCCGCCCCCAGCTTTTACTTACCTGCTCCCTCAGGCCAAAGGACACACAAGCAGCAGTCGGCTGGCCCCGCCCCCAGCACCAGTATTCACTTCACAGCTCCCCCAGTTAATGTAACACACGGGCAGCAGCTGGTTGGCTCCGCCCACAATAAGTGCGCTGGCTCGCCCCCTCAATATGGTCCCCAGCTATGTTGCATCAACACCATCATTAGGTGTCATTCAGCCGGCAGTCGGCTGGCCCTGCCCACAACGCTACGTTTTCTGGTGTAATCGCATCGAGCCCCCCTCCAAGCAGCAGGGGCTCTGCTAGAGTCCACAGAAGCCCCTCCGCAGGACCGGATGTGGAAGGACCCCGTCAGGCTTCCGGATCTGCAGCTGCTGGAGACACAGCAGCCAGGTGAGATTAACCAAAATTTTCCTTTCAGCCCTCCGCCACTTGTCCCTGAGAACAGTGGGTTAGGGCGGTTTTCCGAAAGGGTTGGCGGAGGCATGGGTTTAGTAGCGGAGGGTTTACGGAATTTAGTAGCGGCCTTGGGTGCAGGGGGGACACGAGGAACGGGAGCACTGGCAGTGGCATGGATGGGAACATTAGGTTCAGTATTGGGGAGCAGGACACCTTGCACGTCAGCAGGGGTATCAGGTTCAGTGGTGGCAGGGGAAGGTGCCGCAGGCGATGGGTCAGAAGTTCCAACGCAGTCTGTGGTAGAAAAAGAACCTGGAAGATTCTGTCAGGATTGATGATTCCGCAAAGGGGGAAGTATATGTGTGCTTTAAGGGGCCGCTGGGGGCTCATTTGAAGCAAGAGATAAGAGAGAAGGGTAACCGCCCCAAACAGAGTGGGTCAGGGGAGTCATTCATTTCCAGTGAGCAACGGGGGTTCGGGTCAGTCAGGGCACTCGGTGGCCATGCAACGAGGACTGTGCTTCATTTTCAATGATGGAGTCTGCAAGTTTGGCACAAAGTGCAAATTCAAGCACGAATGCTCATCTTGCAGGGGGTTTGGAGGGGCCATAGTGCGTCAAAATGTTTTAGGAGAGGAAAACAAAAACATAGATCTGAAAAAAGGAGTGATGCCAGTGTGGCTAGCAGAGATGCAGCATTTTCTAAATAGGTACCCTGATAGGGTGTCAGCTAATTTGTTAGAGCCGGGTTTTCATGATGGTTTTAAGATACCGTTCGTTGACTTTAAGGTTAAATTTTCCACAAAAAAATTAAAATCTGCTATAGAATTCCCTGAGGTAGTGCCAGAAAAATGTAAAAAAGATAGTTTCTTTAGTTAGAATGGATGGGCCATTTTCAGAAGTTCCCCTTGGTAATCTTAGAGTTTCACCTTTAGGGATGTACCAAAGAAGGAACATAGCAAGTTCCGGTTAATTGATTACCTATCTTTTCCAAGGGGTTCCTCGTCTAATGACGGCATAGATCCAAAACTATGTTCGGTAGTCTACACTTCTTTTGATACAGCGGTTGAGTGGGTTCGGTCTTTCGGCAAGGGGGCACTGTTGGCAAAAACCGACATTGAGGCAGCTTTTAGGCTGTTACCTGTTCACCCAGGTAGTATGCATTTGCTGGGTTGTTTTTGGGAGGGAAGTTATTTTGTTGATAGGTGTTTGCTAATGGGGTGCTCCTTGTCCTGTGCATATTTTGAATCTTTCAGCACCTTTTTGGAATGGGTAGTGAAAAACGTGTCTGGCATTAAATCTTGCACGCACTACCTGGACGATTTTTTGTTCACTGGCCCATAGGGATCGTTTGAATATTCATTGTTGTTGCATACCATGAAAAATATAGCCCGAAAATTTGGAGTTTCTTTGGCAGAAGAAAAAACTGAAGGCCGGTTACAGTTTTGATTTTTTTGGGCATTGTTATCGATACGGGGGCTATGGAGTGTAGGTTACCCCAGGAGAAGTTAGTGGATCTTATGGCGGAGGTGCGGAGAGGTAAACAATTACGTAAGGTAACGTTGAAAGAACTGCAATCATTACTGGACTAATTGAATTTCGCATGCCACATTATGCCAATAGGCAGAGTGTTTTGTTGGAGGCTGGCGATGGCAACAGCGGGGGTAAGAGCCCCGCATTATGTTATCAGGTTGAAGAAGAAGTTAAGGGAGCATCTACAAGTGTGGGAGGAATTCTTAGGATATTACAACGGGATTTCTTTGTGGATGGAGACGATCGTAGGGGCGGATGAGCTGGATACGTTTTTGGATGTGGATGTACATAATGGTTTTGGAATTTATTGTCAGAGGAGTTGGGTTGTCGGTAAATGGCCTAAAAAATGGAAAGCACTTGGTCTAGTCAAAAATTTGTCATTGCTCGGACTGGTCTCCATTATAGTGTCTTTAGCATTGTGGGGGAACAGGTTCAGGAACAAAAAGGTAAAATTCGGCCATGATAATATGGGAGTGGTGTCTGCGGTTAATCTGCTATCCGCCTCATCTCCTCAGGTGGTTGGGGTGCTACAACATCTTGTTTTGTTATGTTTATCTTTAAACGCATGTGTGATGGCGGAATTTGATCTAGGAGGTAAAAATCCAATTGTTCATGCTATTTCTCATTCACAGTGGAAGCGTTTTCGGGAATTGGCACCCCTGGCGGACGCGACGGGCTTGTCGTGCCCCGCAGAACTGTGGAATCTGCCATTCGGGCGGCTGGAGAACTGATAACCTCATCTTTGTCAGGTGGAACTTGGTCGGCTTATTCTCATGTTTGGAAAATTTGGGAGGATTGGAAGGTAGCTCTAGGCGAGGTAGTTTGTGAGGAAGGTATTTTATTGCTCCTAGTGAGTCATTGTCGGGAAGGATGGTCGGTGTTGAGGATAAATAGGTTGATAGCCGTGTTAGCGTTTGGTTTTAAGGTTAGAGGCTTTAAGGACGTGACAAAATCCTTCTTAGTAGTTCAGACGCTAAGAGGTTGGAAAACGTTGGATAGGAGACGTCCAGTTTCATACAATTTGTTGCTACTTTTGGGGAGACGAGCGGAGGTGGTTTACAAGTCTCTTTGGGAAAGTTGCTTATTCAAACTAGCATTTTCTTTGGCCTTTTTTGCAGCTTTACGATTAGGGGAGCTTGTGAGCGCCTCCAGAAAAAATAAGGGAGGTCTATTAAATAAGGATGTATACCTTTTTGTGGACATGATTGAACTGGTCATTCGTTCTTCAAAAACAGATCAAGCTGGGAAAGGCTGTAAGGTGGTGGTCTTTGGGGTTCCGGGTTCCGCAATGTGCCTGGTAAAGTGTTTGAGGGAATTCAGGGCAGCCAGAGTTAGGGCGGATGCTCCTTTATTGGTACATGTGGACGGGTCATTTCTGTCCAGATTTCAATCTGTAGCCATCTTTAAACGCTGTCTGGAGTCTGGGGGTGTGTCACCAGTGGATTATAGTGGTCATTCCTTCCGAATAGGGGCGGCTACCGAAGCCACGAGGAACAGGCTCAGTGATGATATAATGAAGCATATTGGTAGGTGGGAATCGTCAAGATTTAGGTCTTATATACATCCCGCCCATTTGTGAGTTATTGTGATTTTATATATATAAAAAAAAGGAAGTCGTTTTATTTTTTGTGTTTGATTTTCCTTACAGACGCAGGGCACAACTACTATGGATTATGGGCCATTCCTTTGTGTTCTGGGCAGCGCTGCGGGCCTCGGTTCAGCCAGATAGCTGGGAATTGTGAGGGAGGAGGCCATAACCAGGTGGATTGGTAATCGGGGCATGGTATGGACCCAATTTCTCCCAGAGTTCCTGTTATGATCGGCAACAAGTAGTAAGGAAAGATAGGGGAAAGCTGTCCCTACAGTAAGACTAGGCTGAATCCCTACGCTGTAGCGGGATGACTGTTCCTAGCGAACAGACCCGCCTTAGTCCTCGGCTAGTCTGAACGAAGACCTATAGCATAAGGGGAGGGGTCCCTAAAAGAACTAAGGACTGGGACAAAAATGGGACACCTCCTAAACAGAGAAGTTGTTGCAGAACACAAAAAGACTAACTGACAAAAAGGTACTAGAGGTCCCCGAAGGACCAAGCGAACTGACAGAAAAAGGCACAGAAGCACCTGGCTAGAGAAACAGTCAAACACTGAAGTCCAGCACAGCCAAAAGGGCGGAGCGGGAATATAAAAGCAGATGGTCACGTGACCGCAAAACACAAGATGGAAAAAGCAAACAGGAGGGTTCTAACAGCACCCCCACTTTTATGAGGATCCTCTGGATCCTCCAGGCCCAGGCCTATCCGGAAACCTCTTGTGGAAAGCTTTAACAAGCCTAGGAGCAGAGACATCATCCGTCCTTACCCAGGAGTTGTCTTCGGGACCGAAACCCTTCCAAGAGACAAGATACTGTAATCTCCCTCTATGCCATCTAGAATTCAAGATACGAGAAATTTCATATTCGCCGTCTTCCACCACAGGAGGAACTGTGACAGTGGCGTCCCTATCAGATACATCAGCCTTTTTCAACAAGGAAACATGAAACACAGGATTAATCTTCCAGGAAGTAGGGACATCCAACCTAACAGCAGACGGGTTAACAACCTGAAGCACTTTAAATGGACCCACAAACTTAAGACCCAGTTTTTTAGAGGGAATCCTCAACCGCAGGTTCTTTGAGGACAACAAAGAAAAAATGCGGAGGACACTACTATATCAATAAATATGGATCAACCCACCACATACAGTTGTATAATGAATACACAAAAAGAGAGAAATGCAGAGGGCACTACTATATCAATAAATATGGTTCAACCCACCACATACAGTTATATAATGAATACACAAAAAGAGAGACAACCAAACCATGTCACCCACAGTAAACAAAACCTCCTTACGTTTCCTGTCAAAATACTTCTTGGACTTCTTGTTAGCCTCTTGAAGGTTGCAACGTACATTAGTCCAAACTCTCTCCAAATCACCGGAAAAATTCTCCTCCTCCAGCACCGCCGACCCCAATTTGGAGAACGAACCAAAAGACGGATGTCTCCCAGTACAACAAAAAAAAGGAGAACACCCAGCAGAGGAGGATGTATGATTGTTAAGAGCAAATTCTGCGAGAGGCAGAAACTCAGACCACCCCTCTTGATTGTCCGCCACAAAACAACGCAAAAACTGTTCAACATCCTGGTTCTTTCTTTCAGTCTGTCCATTAGACTCAGGATGATAACCAGACGAAAATGACAAATGGACTCCCAACCTGTCACAAAAAGCACGCCAACAGCGAGCCACAAACTGAGGTCCTCTATCAGAAACAATATCCGTGGGAACGCCATGTAGCTTGACAATCTCCTTAACAAACGTCTTAGCGAGTGTCTTGGCGCAGGGCAACTAAATGAATGGAACCAAATGACACATCTTACTAAAACGGTCCACGACCACCCAGGTGACAGTAAAACCCTCGGACACAGGAAGATCAGTAATTAAATCCATTGTGAGATGCGTTCAAGGCGCACTAGGAACTTCCAGAGGGCAAAACAATCCTGCAGCAGGAGTATGAAGCCTTTGACCTAGCACACACAGTACATTGACGCACCCACTTGATGACTTCCTTCTGCCATCCAGGCCACCAAAAACTGCGACTGATAAGTCTCTTAGTTTCCGAAATTCCTGGATGACCTGCCAACCGAGACTCATGATACTCCACGAACAAATCTCTCCTAAAGGCCCTAGGCACGAACAACCACAACCTCCCATGGGGAGTGTTAGATGGAGCATCATCTTGAGCTTTCAGAATACCATTTTCCAAAACGGAGTCCAATGCCGCCACCACAACTCTTTTCTGTAAAATGCTCTCCTCTTCCTCGGCACCGACCGTAGGAGAGAAGCTGCGAGATAAAAGATCGGCTTTAACATTCTTAGTACCAGGGATATAGGTAACAGAAAAATGAAACCAAGAAAAAAAAAAGTGCCCACCTAGCTTGACGAGCATTCAAGCGCTTGGCAGCATCCAGATAGATCAAATTCTTATTATCTGTGAAAACCTGAATAGGAAATCTAGCGCCTTCCAAAAAATGACGCCAATGTTCAAACGCGAGTTTAATAGCCAGCAAGTCCCAATTTCCAACAACATAATTCAGTTCGGTTTCCGAAATTTTTTTCGAAAAGAAGGCACACGGATGTACTCCATCCTTGTTCTCCTGAGACAAAACTGCTCCAACCCCCACCGATGAAGCATCGACCTCAACCAAAAAAGGCTTGGTCTCATCAGGCTGCATAAGGAAAGGGGCAGAACTGAACCTCTCTTTGAGATACTCAAACGCTTCAATGGCCTCAGTAGTCCACTGGACCGTATTCGCATCTTTCCTGGTGAGATCGGTCAGAGGCTTAACAATTATAGAAAAATTCTTAATGAATTTCCTGTAATAATTGGCAAAACCAAAAATCTCTGTATAGATTTCAAACCAATAGGCCTAGGCCATTCCTGCACAGCCTGAACCTTCACCGGGTCCATCTCAAAGCGCTCGCTGGAGACAATGTAGCCCAAAATACTAATTTTCTGCACAGTGAACTCACATTTCCCCAGCTTAGCAAAGAGTGAATTATCACTCAATAACTGCAAAACTTCACGTACGCTCCGCCAATGAGACTCCAGATCTGGTGAATAAATCAAAATGTCATCCAAATACACAACCACATTCTTACCAATCAAAGGTCTCAGGATGTCATTAATAAGGTTCTGAAAAAATGCAGGTGCATTGGTAAGACCAAAAGGCATCACCAGATTCTCAAAATGACCTACCGGAGAGTTAAAAGCAGTTTTCCATTCATCACCCTCCTTCACTCGTAACAAATTGTATGCCCCCCAGAGATCAATTTTAGAGAACCACTTGGCCCCCACTAACTGGTTAAACAAGTAAGGAATTAACGGCAATGGGTAGGAATTGCGTACAGTAATCTTATTAATTTGACGAAAATCAAAACATGGACGTAAACCGCCGTCCTTTTTTTTAACAAAGAAAAATCCAACTGCCACAGGCGACTTAGAAGGTCTAATGTGACCAGCAGCCAGGCTAGTCTGTATGTATTCCTCCAAGGCCTTTCTTTCAGGAATAGTCAGATTAAGCAAGCGACTCTTGGGAAGAGTAGCTCCAGGAACAAACTCAATGGCGCAATCATAGTCCCTATGAGGAGGTAAAACTTGCGACTTCTCCTCTGAAAAAACCCTCCAAAAATCTTGAATAGGTACAGGTAATTCCCTTTTTTCCACAGCCGCAATGCGACCATTACAACATTTATCATAGCACTTCGGACTCCAAGACTTAATCACATTAGTAGACCAGTCCAGTAAAGGATTGTGCAGTTTTAACCAAGGCAAACCTAAAACGACCGGAGAGGGTAAATTATCTAAAACAACCAAGTCCAAAATTTCTTGGTGAACTCCATTGATAGTGAGGGGAAATGCAGCAACCTTGTGAGTAATACATTTCAAGGGAGTGTTATCAATTGCCTTCACAAAAATAGGTGATGGCAAAGGTTTGGATTTCAATTTAAGATTTTCCAAAAAACCCTTTATCAATCACATTAAGTGTTGAACCACAATCCACAAATACCTGAAATTCAGTCAAATTTTCCTGCAAAGTAGTACTCCCAGAAAGAAATACTCCTGCAGAGCGTAAACAAGCAATATGGGCGTAACTGACCTTTTTTTTTTTCTTTACTTAAACGACGCTCACAATACTTAATCAAATGGTCAGCTTTACCACAATAAAGACACAATCCCTCAGCGAACCTCCGGTCTCTTTCCTGAGAGCGGAGTGACATCGCCCCAACCTCCATCGGTTCTCCGCCGTCAGAGCTAATTTTCTGGGGACTAAGACCTGACATTACAGGAGTCTTTACCTCATTCACCCTGGACCTCAGTCTCCTGTCCACACGAACAGCTAATTGCATGGCATCCTGCAGAGTCTCAGGTGCAGGGAATGCAATTTAGCAGATTCTTAACCCTTTCACTCAGACCAGCAAAAAATAAACATTTCAGCGCAGGATCATTCCATTTGACTTCTGAAGCCCATCTCCTGAAGTGTGTGCAATAATTTTCAACATCACCTGACCCCTGATTCAAACGCCTGAGTTCTGCCTCAACAGATGAGATTATATCAGGATCATCATATAATAGCCCCATAGCAGAAAAAAATTATTCTACAGACCTTAAACACGGATCATTAGGCTGGAGAGAAAAGGCCCACCCCTGTGGTTCATTGCGCAAAAGTGACATAATAAAACCAATGCGCTGTGATTCATTCCCAGAGGACCTTGGTCTCAAACGAAAATATAACAAACAAGCATTTTTAAAGGAAAAAAAATCTGCTGTTTACCATAAAGAACATCAGGCAGTCCTACCTTGGGTTCCACAAAATGCGCTCCAGAACAGATACTCACGTGTTGCTGTAGCTCGGCCACCTCCAGAGACAATCCCTGCAAGCGTTGAGCCAAATTCTGGTCGGAAACCATACTGATCCCTGAAATTCTTTCCATTTCGTTTTTTGGGCTGGACTTACTGTTATGATCTGCAACAAGTACTAAGGAAAGATAGGGGAAAGCTATCCCTACAGTAAGACTAAGCTGAATCCCTACGATGTAGCGGGCTGAGTGTTCCTAGCGAACAGCCCCGCCTTAGTCCTCGGCTAGTCTGAACGAAGACCTATAGCATAAGGGGAGGGGTCCCTAAAAGAACTAAGGACTGGGACAAAAAAGGGACACCTCCTAAACAGAGAAGTTGTTGTGGAACACAAAAAGAAAAACGGACAAAATGGTACTAGAGGTCCCAGAAGGACCAAGCGAACTGAGAGAGAAAGGCACAGAAACACCTGGCTAGAGAAACAAACACTGAAGTCCAGCACAGCCAAAAGGGCAGAGCTGGAATATAAAGGCAGATGGTCACGTGACCGCAAAACACAAGATGGAAAAAACAAACATGAGGGTTCTAACAGTTCCACCGGTTCGTGAGGTTGGATACCGTGCCGGATATCCTATTATTATGTCGGGGGCAATGATTTGGGAAGGAGGCCTTTAAGAGAACTAATAAAGGATATTAAGTTCAAACTATTAAGGTTATGGGCAATGTTTCCCAAGGTGATCACAGTGTGGTCGGATATTATCCCTAGGAAAGTGTGGCGGGGGGACAGGATCAACAAGGCAAGGATCAAGGTTAATAGAGCAGTGGGCCGGTTTATGGCCAGGAATGGTGCAGTGGCGGTGCGGCATACGGAATTCAAAACGGGTGAATTTTGGAGGCAGGATGGATTGCACCTTAACGCCGTGGGTCTAGACTAGTGTTGATCGAGCACTAAAATGCTCGGGTGCTCGAAGCTCGGGCTGAGCTCACCGTGATACTCGGGTGCTCGACCCGAGCAGCGAGCCCAATGTTAGTCTATGGGAGACCCGAGCATTTTTGTGGCGGCACCCCGGGCAGTCTGTAGAAAGCCTAAAAAGTGTCCAAAACGATAGTGACAGTGCTCAAATGACATGGGGATCGCCCCAGGAAGCATTTCTGACCCCCAGGTCACTGCTGTCAACAACGTGGTCAGAGGTATTAAGCCACTTTTACGGGCTCACAATAAAACGTTCAAAAACGAAACAAACTGTTTTCCTGTGAAATATGTTAAGGAACATCCTTTCCAGGGTAAAGACTTGTGTATAAGGTAAAATAAATAGCCAAAAACAAAAATACTCCTCCACACCTTGGGCTATGTTCACAAGTAGCATTTTTTATTCGTTTTTGCACTTTTGTATTACTTTCAACCGTGACAAATGCATTCACCGGGAAATGTCATTTTAGCATTTTACAACCTTATCTGGCCATGTGCTGTGTGACACATGCATATAGTGCTGAAAAGACATGGGAACAGCACGGGGAAGATCCCTGGAAGCATCTCTGACACCCAGGTCACTGCCTAAAAGTGTGCCCATCAGAAGTGATCCTTGCCGCATCAGAAGATGCAGACTTGCAACTATCCCCATGCAAGTCCTTGTCTATCTGGGATGGATATTAGTCCTCAGAAGGACTGTGTTTGATTTTGCAGGCTTTAGAGACCCTACACTACCTATTTCGCAGTATAAATCTCTCCCTAGCTCAGCAGCACTCTCCCTACACTGTCTGATCCGGAGCGACTGTGTCCAAGATGGCGGCGCCCGGTTTTAAATACTTGAGGTGACGCTGTGCGGCCAGCCAATCACTGTAATGCCCACAACCAACATGGCTGCGGCATTACAGTGACTGGCTGGCAATTCCTGCATGTTCATTGGCTCTGTAAAGAGCGCCAAACATGCAGGGCGGAGACCCGAGCTCCTGCCCGAGTAACCCGAAAATACCCGGTGCTCGCCGAACATCCCGAGTAGTGAGATGCTCGGGCGAGTACCGAGCAGTGTCGAACATGCTCACTCAACACTTGTCTAGACATGTGGTGTCTAGTTATTCAAGAGGGCATTGAGCTTGGGTTAAGGTTGTGGAGTGACACAAATGTTTGAGGGGTACAAAACATTTGTGTTGGTGGCAAAAGGAGGGGAGGGTCCTCTAAGTTGGTGGACGTGGTTAGTGGTGGATTGGTGGAGGGGGACCCACAGGGTTCTGGACCCCCCAAGTGGAATCTTGTAAGTGGTGGCAGTTAGTGGAACCCCTGTGTTTAAGGGGGTGGAAGCCTGGAAAGGCACGTCGGTGGTGGTCCATGTTAAGAATGCCAGGTTGGTTAACAGCAGCCTATGAGTTGGTTATTAACGGCAAGAGGTTAAATATTCAGCCTGAGCAGTTGGTTATTTACATACTGCCTGTCACAGTTTAGGGGTTTCAAGAACCATCCTCCTAGTTTAATCTGTTATACTTGTTGTATTGTTATAATAAAGGCTGCTGTGGCCATTAAAATCCACCCTGGTGTAATGTGTTTATTAAGGGAAAAAGGGGGTGGAAAGGGGAAGAGTTTGTTAGAGAGGGGAAGGGGGGAACACTCATGACTCGCCTATACCCTTTGTCATGTTCACATTCCATCTACCTTGATTTCGTCGTTCCATCTCCTTGATATCCTGATGAAATCTTTCTTCTTTCTCTTTGCTAACAGCAACAAGATTATCAGGAAAGTAGTCCAAATACGAATGTAAAAAATGTAACTTCAAATTCATCAGATGACCCAAAGCTTTGATACTTTTCAGCAAGTTCTCCACAATGGACTTAAATTTTGGATCTTTGTTGTGAAGTAGAAATTTCTTCACAACTTCTTTAAAAGAATCCCAAGTTCTTTTCTCAACAACTTTTACTTTTGTTTCGAACACGTCGTCCATCATGAGTTTTCGAATATCTGGACCCACAGAAATACCTTCCTTCCTTCAGTTTTCTTCTGACAGTCCCTGAAACTTGGTGCACAGGTGCTTAAAAGTCTCTTCTTTCGGTAGAGCTTTCACAAGTTGCTTCATCAGTCCAAGCTTAATGTGGAGTGCTGGCAGGAGAAAATTAGTGGAATTAACTAAACTTTTTGCAACTATGTTCTTGAGTCCAGGTTGCAAGGATGTTCTCTTAGGCCAACTTTTGGTCTCTAGCTTTGAGTCCTATCCTGGCAGTCCCATTCACACAAAATGCATGGGTACTTCGTGTATCCTCCTTGCTGCCCAAGCTTACGTGCTGCCATTGTGCAGTAGCACAGCTTTAAGACTTATTTTTGGATAAATCAATAAAGAGTCTCCACTCGCTCACATTGTACTCAATGTTACATTTTTCCATCAGCTCAGGAACATCACTGCAATACACTAGAGCACCGTCTTAAAAGTATGGAAGGAATTCCTTTTCTCTGCTTCTGTACCACGAAAAACAGGTACCAGGAGCTAGCAGGTTCTTTTCCTTTAGTCTAGAGCCTAAAAGTTCTGCAGAATGTTTAGGAAGGTCCAAGTCCCTGTAGCGCCGGTGTCCCTGTGTGCCTCCGCTGCCCTCTCCCGGTAGGGATGCGCTCTCACTCACCACTCCAGCAGGCCGCCCGTTTCCGATCCTTGCGTGAGGGCCTGCGCACTCCTGGCACTTCTCCAGGCAGTGCACTTAGGGCGCGCATGAGCACGTCCTTGGTCTCTTAAAGGGACAGTGGGCACTCTCTTATTGAGTTCCCAAGCAATAGCTGGGAGACAGTTACTACTTAAGGCACCTACACCTGTTGGGAGGTGCCTGAGCAACATTCTAGTTAGTATGTTTCTAGCCTGCCTGTTGTTCGGTCCCCTTTGTCTGATATTGTTCCAGTGTTTGCTAAACTGCATCCTGTCTATTGTGAGCCGCACAGTGTGTACCATTTCCAAGGGGGCCGTCCTGTCTGCTATCCAGAGCCGCACAGTCTGTATCTGTTCCAAGTGGCCATCCTGCCCTGTCTTGGACTCTCTCTCTGAAGTATAGTCTCTGACCTTTGGGGTCAGCTGCTTCTGCAGGACACTGCACTGGAGTGGTACCTGGCAGCTACTTGCCGCACAAGCCTGACCTCACCATCAGAGGCTCCAGTGAACACCAGGTAGCTGCTTGGTTACGCCTCTCCAGGGTAAGCCCGATTCGTAGCGCGGTGAGTCCACTATCCACTAGCATTAGTCTCTGACTAAATAATTTAGTTTGAGCTGTGGCTCTTTGGGACTAGCGTGAAAGTCTTCATCAGAATCCTGCTCTTGATGTTCTGAATCTTCTGAATCAGGTGTATTTTCAAGTTTCTCCGGAGGCGAAGGGATAGTCATTTCTGGACACAGGTACAGGACGGATCACTGATGGGAGGTCCGGGTATATAAATTCCTTTCTATTTTTAAGGTTGAATCTCTCCATTCAAAAGTAGCAGTCATCACTTTGATTTTGCGGTTCCCTCCAGATCATAGGCACGCCAAAACGAAAGCTCTTTCTTCCCTTTAGACCACTGTCTTAGTTCTTCTACACAAACAGAACACCCTACATGTGGAGTCCACGACTTGTCCCGATCACCTAGTTTTACACCAGCGTACGCATAGTACACTTTTCTAACAAAGTGCGTAATGTTCCTTCGTTGTTTCTTCACTACAAAACAACCGCAAATGTAGCAAAGGTTGTCAGGTGAATTACGACACCCCCTTGTAGCCATATCAATCACGTTGTTGGAAACAGAAGCTTCATGCACCACAACCACTAAATACTGACAGGAAAAGTGGAAAGCAGCGCACCACCACACTCTTATCAACTCTGTCTAAAAGAAAATCTGCCTTTGCTCCCCATAGCAACCAATCACAGCGCAGCTTTCAGTTCTTATGCTGCTGAGATAAAATGAAAGCTGTGCTCTGATTGGTTACTATGGACACCACCACACTGTTATGAACTGTGACTAAAGAAAAATTTGTGTTTACTGCCCATAACAACCAATCACAGTGCAGCTTTCATTTCTTATACTGCTGAGGTAAAATGAAAGCTATGCTGTGATTGGACGCTATGGACACCACCACACTCTTTGGAAGCTGGTTTAAGAAAATGTTCCCTATAAGGGGTCAAAGTATGGCGCAAGAAAAAGCCCACCGAGTCAGTGTTTGTGAGAAAACTGTACGTGATGGAATTTTTCCAATATTTTTATTTTATATTTTTACTGCGTTCAGCGATGGAAAGTCTATAAACATCGCCTCTTACTTTTCAAACTCTTTTACCGTTTCCGACCTGCGTTATCTCGCAGTAACTTTAGTGGTCTGTTATTGTGTTTGATGAATTTGTCTAGTTTGGGATCTGATGATTATAGGGATCTGGTCTGGATTAAAGGGGTCCAGGATTCAAACACAGTAAATAGGTCCTGAGATTGCGATGGTGGACAGCCCCCTCCTCCATACTGTCGTCACTATGGGGTCCTTATATTGACAATACACAAGGAATTTCAGGGTAAAAAAATTAGAAGCCCCGCCCAATGACAAGCCACACCCAAACAGACCACACCCCTAAACTGACACACCCTTTTAATCCCCTCCCTGTTAAAGCTGAAGTGTCTCAAAAAAAATTGTTAAAATGATAACAGGGGATGGTGAATCTGGGAAAGCTGGGAGCCATAGTAATACATCACAGTATCTCGCAGAATAATGGCGCACTTGGGATAAAAATGGGCAAAAAAAAAATGTTCCCTGACTGCGGCGTGGAAAAACAGGTGACAAATTGAGCCTTTTTCTGGGGCGATCACGTGCGGCGGTGATTGTCACACATATCACGTAGACTTAATGCAAAGCATATATAAAAGCTGCCGCCGCCGCACACAGGCATGAGTAATCCCCCTGACAGTTCATGGCATAAAGGGCAAACACATGGAAATCAATCCCATCATCCCGCACTCTTCCCATCAGCATATATTAATGGGACCAGTAAATACAGCAAATTAATTACACAGCCGGGAAAAACACACAGGCGAAACCTTAAAGGGACGTCCACCCGCATCTCAAGCAATAAGACCCTTAAAGGGATATTTCAGATTTTCCAGCTAATAAACGATAATTTATCCAATATAATATCCATTTAATTACTTGACAGAGGAGGACAAACCAAGGACAGTATATTCTGAGGGTTAATAGGCTGTGGGCTCTTTAATTTGCTGATAAAATGGAAAATAAATCTATAATGTCCAGCACCTCCGCTGTATATTGGGCAAATGCTGCCCCCATATGGACATTACTACCATTTCTTCATTAATGTAACCACAAGAGGGGAAAAGTCACCACCTACCACCCCATATAATCTCCACACTGCTCTACTGAAATACTCTGTGCTCCTGGGGATCTTGCCCCTTTTATGGGCTCTTTGACTGAGAATTCCAACTAGATATATGTGATATGTACAGCATCAAGGAAAAGGAGGCAGTAATAGGAAAATGTCCTTTCATTTAGTATCCCTTTAGGATTTAAAATGCTTCCAAGGTTATTGTTTCTTTCAGAACTAAGAGATCTTTTTATAGCTTAGTGTTCCTTTAAGAGCTCAGATGTTTCTTGAGTTTTCTGTCAATTTAAGAGGTAAGATTTCTTTTAATTTAGTGTTGCTTTAAGAAGATACTCCAGTAATGTAGTGTGTTTAAAAAAATGTCCCCCAGTGTACCGTCCGTTTAAGAATTGAAATGCTTCTCATTGAAAAGCCAATTGACCAGTAAATGTCCTTCAGTTTACTGTCCATTTAAAACGTAAGCTATTGTTAGAACTCTCCTGTTAGGTTTTTTCTATTTTGCTGGTCACATGACCTTTTTGCCTATTTAATCCTGCTCCGCCCTTCTGGCCATGCTGGACTTCATTGTAATTTATACTCTTAAACTAGCCAGGTGCTTTGTAACCTTTCTCAGTCAGTTTAGCTAGGTCTTTTGACCTTTATGTTCTATGTTGTGTGTTTGTCTTTTTACTGCTACAATTTCTGCTAGGAGGTGTCCATCTTTCTCCCAGTCCCTAGTTCTTGTAGGGATCCCTCCCTCACATCTATAGGTCTTCGTTCAGACTAGCTGAGGACTTTAGCGGGTCTGATCGTAGGATCAGGTTCCCCGTTACATCGTAGGGATCTAGCTTAGTTCTATTGTAGGGACAGATCTCCTGTCTTTCCTTAGTGCTTGTAGCAGATCATAACAGTAAGTCCAGCCGTAAAATATCTCTAAGGAAAGACCTCCAGTTTCCATCATGGTGTCGGTTCAGGATTTGGCACAACGCCTGCAGGGACTCTCTCTGGAGGTGGCCGAGCTCCAACAACACGTGAGTAGCTGTTCTGGAGCGCATTTTATGGAGCCAAAGGTACGATTGCCTGATTTATTTTTTGGTGAACAAGATTTTTTTCCTTTAAAAATGCTTGTTTATTGTATTTTCGTTTGAGACCCAGATCCTCTGGGGATGAATCACAGCGCATAGGGTTCATAATGTCACTTTTGCGCAAAGAACCTCAGGGATGGGCCTTTTCTCTCCAACCTAGTGATCCGTGCTTTAGATCAGTGGATAGTTTTTTTTCTGCTTTGGGGTTGTTGTATGATGATCCTGATCGTGTCTCATCAGCGGAGACGGAATTGAGACTTTTGAGACAGGGATCAGGTAATGTGGAAAATTATTGTACTCACTTCCGTCGGTGGTCTGCTCAGGTGGGGTGGAACGATTCAGCTCTGAAAAGTTTGTTTCTTGCTGGGCTAGGTGAAAGGGTTAAAGATCTGCTCATTGCTTATCCTACACCTGGGAACTTGCAGGAGGCAATGCAATTATCTATACGGGTGGACAGGAGACTGCGTGCAAGGGTTAATGAGAGTAAATCCTTTGCCATGTCAGCTCCTAGTCTTGAGAGGGTCTGTACTGACATTGGAGAGCCGATGGAGATTGGGGCGATGTCACCCCGCTCTCAGGAAAAAGACCACAGGTTTTCTGAAGGTTTGTGCTTTTATTGTGGAAAATCTGACCACTTTATTAAGAACTGTGTGCTTCGTATGAACAAAGAAAAAAAAAAGGTCAGTTACGCCCGTATTGCCTGTTTAAATTCTAAGGGGGTATTTCTTTCTGGAAGCACCTCAGTCCAGGAGGAATTGATTGAATTTCGGGTATTTGTGGATTGTGGTTCTACACTCAATGTGATTGACAAGGGATTTTTGGAAAAACTTAAATTAAAACCCAAACCTTTGTCATCCCCTATTGCCGTGGTTTCTGTCGATGGCTCTCCCTTGAAATGTGTTACTCACAAGGTTTATGAATTTCCCCTCACTATTAATGGTATTCACCAAGAAAATTTGGATTTGGTAGTATTAAATAATTTGCCTTCTCCAGTAATTTTGGGGTTACCCTGGTTAAAATTGCACAATCCTGTACTGGATTGGTCTACTAATGAAATTAAGTCCTGGAGCCCTAAGTGTTATGACAAATGTAACGGGCGCATTGCTGCTGTGGATAAAGGGGAGTTACCTGTACCTATTCAGGATTTTTGGAAAGTTTTTTCTGAGGAGGAGTCTCAAATTTTGCCTCCCCATAGAGACTATGATTGTACCATTGAATTTGTCCCTGGAGCGACTCTTCCTAAAAGTCGTTTATTTAATCTTACTATTCCTGAGAGAAAGGCTTTGGAGGAATACATACAGACAAGCTTGGCCGCCGGTCACATTAGGCCTTCCAAGTCTCCTGTGGCTGTTGGATTTTTTTTTGTTAAAAAAAAGGACGGCGGTTTACGTCCATGTCTGGACTTTCGCGAGATTAATAAAATTACTGTACGTAATCCCTACCCACTGCCATTGATTCCTGATTTGTTTAACCAGTTAGTGGGGGCCAAGTGGTTCTCTAAAATTGATCTCCGGGGGGCATACAATTTGTTGCGCATGAAGGAGGGTGATGAATGGAAGACTGCTTTTAACACTCCTGTGGGTCATTTTGAGAATCTGGTTATGCCTTTTGGTCTTACCAATGCACCAGCATTTTTTCAGAATCTTATTAATGACATCCTTAGACCTTTGATCGGCAAAAATGTGGTTGTGTATTTGGATGACATTTTGATTTATTCGCCGGATCTGGAGTCTCATTGGCGGAGCGTACGTGAGGTATTACAGTTATTAATTGACAATTCGCTTTTTGCTAAGCTGGAGAAATGTGAGTTTGCTGTACAGAGAATTAGTTTTTTGGGCTACATTATCTCCAGCGAGGGCTTTGAGATGGACCCGGTGAAAGTTCAAGCTGTGCAGGAATGGCCTAGGCCTATTGGTTTGAAATCGATACAGAGGTTTTGGGGTTTCGCCAATTATTACAGAAAATTAATTAAAAATTTTTCTATTATTGTTAAGCCGCTGACCGATCTCACCAGGAAAGGTGCTAATACGGTTCAGTGGACTTCTGAGGCCATTGAAGCTTTTGTGTTTCTAAAGGAGAGGTTCAGCTCTGCTCCCATCCTTATGCAGCCTGATGTGACTGAGCCGTTTTTGGTTGAGGTTGATGCTTCTTCTGTGGGGGTCGGTGCGGTGTTGTCTCAGAAAAACAAGGATGGAGTACATCCCTGTGCCTTTTTTTCAAAAATTTTTCTGAGACTGAACTTAATTACGATATTGGTAATCGGGAATTGCTGGCTATTAAACTCGCATTTGAACACTGGCATCATCTCTTGGAAGGTGCAGAATTTCCCATTCAGGTTTTCACTGATCATAAAAATCTGATCTATCTTGATGCTGCCAAGCGCTTGAATGCCCGTCAGGCTAGGTGGGCACTTTTTTTTTGCGGTTTAATTTTTCCGTTACTTACATCCCGGGTACCAAGAATGTTAAAGCGGATGCGTTGTCTCGCAGCTTTTCTCCCATGGTCGGTGCTGAGGAGGAGGAGAGCATTTTACAAGAAGGTGTTGTGATTGCTGCATTGGACTCCGTTTTGGAAGATGAGATTCTTAAAGCACAGGAGAATGCCCCTTCTAACACTCCCCATGGGAGGTTGTTTGTGCCTAGGACCTTTAGGAGAGATTTGTTTGTTGAGTGTCATGAGTCTCGGTTGGCAGGTCATCCAGGAATTTCTGAGATCAAGAGACTTGTGGGTCGCAGTTTTTGGTGGCCTGGATAGCAGAAGGAAGTCATTAAGTGGGTGCGTCAATGTACTGTGTGTGCTAGGTCAAAGGCTTCACATACTCCTGCTGCGGGGTTGCTTTGCCCTCTGGAGGTTCCTAGTGCACCTTGGACACATCTGGCTATGGACTTTATTACTGACCTTCCTGCCTCTGAGGGTTTCACGGTCATCTGGGTGGTCGTGGACCGTTTTAGCAAGATGTGTCACTTGGTTCCCTTCATCAAACTGCCCTGCGCTAAGACACTCGCTAAGGCCTTTGTCAAGGAAATTGTCAGACTCCATGGTGTTCCTACTGACATTGTTTCGGATAGGGGACCTCAGTTTGTGGCTCGCTTTTGGCATGCCTTTTGTGACAGGTTGGGAGTTCATTTGTCGTTTTCATCCGGATATCATCCTGAGTCTAATGGCCAGACAGAAAGGAAGAATCAGGATGTTGAGCAATTCTTGCGTTGTTTTGTGGCAGACAATCAAGAGAGGTGGTCTGAGTTTCTGCCGCTTGCTGAATTTGCTCTTAACAACCATACATCCTCTTCTGCTGGTTGTTCGCCTTTTTCTTGTTGTTCTGGGAGACATCCGTCTTTTGGGTCATTTTCCAAATTGGTATCGGCTGTGCCTGAGGAGGAAAGTTTTTCCGGTGATTTGGAGAGAGTTTGGACGGATGTGCGTGGTAATCTTCAGGAGGCTAACAAAAGATCTAAGAGGTACTTTGACAGGAAACGTCAAAAGGTTTTGTTTACGGTTGGTGACATGGTTTGGTTGTCCTCTAAGAATCTGCGGTTGAGGATTCCTTCTAAAAAATTGGGTCCCAAGTTTGTAGGGCCCTTTAAGGTACTTCAGGTAGTTAACCAATCTGCTGTTAGGCTGGAGGTTCCTACCTCCTGGAAGATTAATCCGGTGTTTCATGTTTCTCTATTGAGAAAAGCTGATGTATCAGATAGAGACACCTCTGCCACTGTTCCTCCGGTGGTGGAGAACGGGGAATATGAAATTTCTCGCATCCTTAATTCTAGACGGTATAGAGGGAGTTTGCAGTATCTTGTCGCTTGGAAGGGTTTCGGTCCCGAGGATAACTCATGGGTGAGGGCGGATGATGTTTCTGCTTCCAGACTTGTCAGAGCGTTTCACAAGAGGTTTCCTGATAAGCCCGGGCACTTAGAACTCTCCTGTTAGTTTTTTTCTAGTTTGCTGGTCACATGACCGTTTTTGCCTATTTAATCCTGTTCCGCCCTTCTGGTCTTGCTGGACTTCATTGTAATTTCTACTCTTAAGCTAGCCAGGTGCTTTGTTACCTTTCTCAGTCAGTTTAGCTAGGTCTTTTGACCTCTATGTTCTATGTTGTTTGTTTGTCTTTTACTGCTACAATTTCTGCTAGGAGGTGTCCATCTTTCTCCCAGTCCCTAGTTCTTGTAGGGATGCCTCCTTCACATCTATAGGTCTTCGTTCAGACTAGCTGAGGACTTTAGCGGGTCTGATCGCAGGATCAGGTTCCCCGTTACATCGTAGGGATCTAGCTTAGTTCTATTGTAGGGACAGATCTCCTGTCTTTCCTTAGTGCTTGTAGCCTATCATAACAGCTATCCCTTAGTTTATGGTCCCTTTAAAACATTATTTTATGTCTTCTAGTTGACTGCCCCTTTAAGAAGTCAGGCATCTTCTAATTGAACGTCCCTTTTAAGAAGTAAAAAGATTCATACTTGACTATCCCTTTAAGAAGTCAGGCTAGTTGAATGTCCCTTTAAGAAGTAAGAAGACTCATACTTGACTGTCCCTTTAAGAAGTCAGGCTAGTTAAATGTCCCTTTAACAAGTAAGATGACTCAGTTGACTGTCCCTTTAATAAGTCAGGCATCTCCTAGTTGAATGTCCCTTTAAAAAGCAAGAAGACTCATAGTTGATTGTTCCTCTATGAAGTCAGGTATTTTCTAGTTGAACATCCCTTTAACAAGTAAAAAGACTCATAGGTGACTCCCCCTTTAAGAAGTCAGATATCTTCTAGTAAGAAGGCTCATAGTTGAGATTGTCCCTTTAAGAAGTAAATGTCCTTCAGGTTACTGTCCATTTATGAAGTAAGCTGTCACTTAGTTTATGATCCCTTTAAGACATTATTTTTTTCCCTTTAAGATAATGTCTTCTAAATTACTGTCCCTTTAAGAAGACTCATAGTTGACTGCCCCTTTATTAAATTAGGCATCTTCTAATTGAACATCCCTTTAAGAAATAAGACTTATAGTTGACTGCCCATCTAAGAAGTTGTGCATCTTCTAATTGAACATCCCTTTAAGAAGTAAGAAGACTCATACTTGACTGTCCCTTTAAGAAGTCAGGCTAGTCGAATATGACGCGCCCCCTGGGCCGTGGGGTACTTGGTGCCGGGCCGGTCGTTGCTAGGGGAGATGTCACAGTGGCGGTGACCCGGTCCGTGACCCAGGGCGGTCAACAAAAGGGGATTATTTACAGGGGATTTATGTACAAAGTTTGTGACTCCACCTGTGGTATGTTAAAGGGAGCCGCCGCTGCGGAGCAGGTCCTCTGGAGCTGATGTTACTGCAGCAGGGATGGTGTGGCTCTCCACAGCTAGAGCTTAGCTCCAGGGCAGTCAATAGTGATGTTATAGGTGATGCTGGGCGTTGTAGTGCAGGGGTGATGGCGCAGATAATAATCACAGAGACAGTGGGGTGCAGTCTTTGAGTTTAGTCACAGATATTAAGTTACAGGTTCCGGACTACAACCTCCCACGTCGCGCTGCGTTTGCCAGGCAGGGGTTCAGAAATCCCTCAGGTAATTCAAGAGTGCCTGACAGGACCCCTTTCTGTGTGCCTTTCTCAGTCGTCTTCCTGCGCTGGCTCTCGCCCTCCTGCCCTGCGCCTCGCAACCAGTGTCCCAATTCGGTAGCCTCGGGTCTTGTCGGGCGACCTGCAGTCCCCTGGACCCTATGTGGCCACCTTTTCGGCGATATAGTTACGGATGTGGCCACTGCACCTTGCAAGTACAGCAGCCTCCGGTTCCTAGCTGAGCCTTGTAGTTCTCCACTAGTTTAGGGGCCAGTCCCCTCTACGGCTCGATCCCTCCACCGCCTGGCAGATTCGGGCGTACGGGTGGCCTCCAGCACTTCCCGTACCCCTGGGATCCCTTCTGTTCCTGGAGCCTTTCTCCTGCTCCCTCTCCTCTCTCAGTCCTGGGCCTCTCGGGCTAGGCCCGCCTCTCGAGCAGAGCTCCTGCAGAGCCTCTGCTCCTTTCACTTCTCCTTCTCTGACTGGCTTGTCTTTCTAAGATGGTTCCCTCTTTTATATCACTCCCTCACCAGTGCTCACCTGATCTACGTCCTCCACCCACACCCACTACATGGTTCCCCCTCACTAGGTTCCCCTCCATTCCAGCCAGGGACCAGGGACTGTGCTCTCCCATAGGAGCAATCTCGCCCTGCCCCCACTGAAGTGGACGTGTTGGATGCAGGTGTTAGGGTCCCGGGCAGCACTCTATTCTTACCTGAGAGTGGGATACCACACCTCTGGGTGAGATGCAGTACCTCTGTGGCGACTGAACCCGCAGGGGCGGGTTAAATGCCCCTATAACAAGTAAGAAGACTCACAGTTGACTGTCCCTTTAAGAAGTCAGGCATCTTCTAGTTGAACATCCCTTTAAGAAGTAAGAAGACTGATAGTTGATTGTCCCTTTAAGAAGTCAGGCATCTTCTAGTTGAACGTCCCTTTAAGAAGTAAGAAAACTGATAGTTGACTGTCCCTTTAAGAAGTCAGGCATCTTCTAGTTGAACATCCCTTTAAGAAGTAAGAAGACTCATAGTTGACTGTCCCTTTAAGAAGTCAGGCATTTTCTAGTTGAACATCCCTTTAAGAAGTAAGAAGACTGATAGTTGATTGTCCCTTTAAGAAGTCAGGCATCTTCTAGTTGAACGTCCCTTTAAGAAGTAAGAAAACTGATAGTTGACTGTCCCTTTAAGAAGTCAGGCATCTTCTAGTTGAACGTCCCTTTAAGAAGACTCATAGTTGACCGTCCCGGTTAGAAGCAAGGCATCTTCTAGTTAACTGTCCCTTTAAGCAGACAGCTGAGCATTGTGGTGGGTGATGAGACCCTTGAAGTTCTTCCTGCAGAGATGAGACGCTTTCATCGGCCGCGGTGTGTCGGTGGTGGTGACCTCCCGGGTCAACAACCATTTCTGCATTCTAATTTCTCGGCAGGAGATGACAGCAGCTGCCATCAGACGCGCGTTGTGGAGACCCCTCCCGAGAGCGCCACCAGTCTGTGATGTCCGATCTGAAAGTCTAATGAAAGGCCCCCGATCCTGTCTGTCCTTACACCGCCGACACTTCAGGGGATCTACGGGACTTTGAGTAGCGGAGCGACAACTAATATGGCGGCCACTACAGCGCCACCGAGACCCCATAACATTAAAGATGTACCGTTAGGCTCATTTGTGAATCTGGGAAAGCTGGCACTTGCCTCCAGTCGTCCTCTCTTCACTTTAGTTTTTTTCACTTTATCTTTCCAGGTGTCATAACTTTTTTATTTTTAGGTGGGGGCTTGTTTTTCATTTTTGGTGATTTTATTACTACCATTTTGGTCTCCGTATGACTTTCTGATCTCTTTTTTATTACATGTTATAAATGAGATGAAGTAGCCATAACATTCCCCCATTTCCAATCGCTTAAATGCCACTGCCACAACTGACTGCAGCATCTAAGGCAGTGGTGGCGAAGCTATGGCACGCGTGCCAGAGGGGGCACACAGAGCCCTCCCGGTGGGCACACGCGCTATTTCCTCAGCACTGCCATCATTCTCCTCAGTCCGCGCACCGTCCACCTCTCACAAGATCCACGGCCTGATGGGAGCCAGGCACGCGGCCTGAGGAGAGTGGCCGCAGCGCTAGTGAAGTGCTGAGAAGGGTGAGGAGATGGCGCACGTGCCCACAGGTAGGACTATAATATGTGAAGTCCAGATCAGCATGGAACGGGCAGAGGTGAGTAGTTATTATTATTCTTTTAATCTGGGGCCATTATACGGCGTGGAGCACCATGTGGGGCCCATTACACGGTGTGGAGCGCCGCGTGGGGCCCA
The DNA here is from genome assembly GCF_046119375.1 of Phyllobates terribilis. Lineage (NCBI taxonomy): Eukaryota > Metazoa > Chordata > Amphibia > Anura > Dendrobatidae > Phyllobates > Phyllobates terribilis. The sequence continues at coordinate 145,403,010 of NW_027362767.1, forward strand.
TTGCACTGCGTGGAGCGCTGTGTAGGGCCCATTGTGCTACGTGGAGCGCTGTGTGGGGGCCATTGCGCTGCATGGAGCGCTGTGTGGGGCCCATTGCGCTGCGTGGAGCGCTGTGTGGGGCCCATTGCGCTCCGTGGAGCGCTGTGTGGGGCCCATTGAGTCGCATGCAGCGGTTCGTGCATTTCTAGGAATGGTGGGATACTATCAGTGGTGTATCCCAAATTTCGCTATGACAGCCGCACCTTTGACCGACCTTCTTAAGGGCACCAAGACGTCAATAGCCAAATGGTCTCTTGAAGCAGAGATGGCGTTCCAAAAGTTGAACTCAGGGCTACAGGACTTCACCTTTGGTGGAACACAAGCCTGGCAAGCTGCATGGCAATGCAGATGCCCTGTCTAGACTTCCCTGTTTGGTGACTGAAGGTGCCAAAACCATCGACTTTGGGCAGAGGTGGGATATGTGACAAAGTCACTGGCAAAGTACTGGAGGGGAGATATGTAGCACTGAAGTTGTTACTTTCAGTAATATAAACCTAGGAAAAATGATCTAGCACACAAATTGCTGAGGGGTTAATCAGCCATGTTTAGTGCTAGGATGATTGAACAGCTGTAAAGAGGGAGGAGTCCAGAGCATAAATGCCTTGGTTTATAGAGCATTTGGGGTGGGGTGGGTCTGGAGGTGAAAGCTCTGGAGCTGTATTGTCATGTGAAGGAAAGCTAAACCTTGGGTTGTTTGTTTTTGGAGCGGGCGGTTTCCCGTAGCAACAAGGACTGTGCCATACGTTATGCTTTCTTTTTCCTGTTAGGCGAGGAAGACCGTTTTTGTTTCGCTAACATTGCCGTGGTTTATGCAGTGCTCTTAATAAACCAGCAGAAGGTTTAAAGAGACAGTGTTCCTGTGCCTACCTCTATGTGCAGCCGAGTAAACCGATCTACCACAGTTGGTGCTAGAAGTGCGGACAAGATCCACAGGAAGCAAGTGTGACTGCTGTGGACAGACTGCATGTCCTGGGTGAAGGCGGAACAGTGGTCAGGTACTCTTAATAAACCAACGGAAGGTTTAAAAGAGACAGTGTTCCTGTGCCTACCTGTATGTGCAGCTGAGTGAGCCGCTCTACCACACCCTCCATAACTTTAGACCAAGTTCAATCCCTTCTTGGATTGCCAAAGACCAAACATCCAAGCCTATTGCATTCAAATGCACACCATCACGTCTCCAAAATTCCCCCTCGCCAGATTCAAGTACAGCATGACGGACAGCCACCGCACCATTCCTTGTCATAAACTTGGCCACTGCTCTGTTGACCTTGAGTCTTCCCTTATTAACACTAGAAGCAGAACGGGCCCTACACCAAAATTTCCTCGGAACAATATTCGACCACACTGTAACCACGTTCGGGAACATCGCCCATAACCTTAACAGATGAAACTTAATATCTTTGATAAGCTCACGAAAAGGCCTCTTGCCCAGATCGTTGCCCCACACGTGAAGCACTAACAAATCAGGGGCCCTGTCCAACCTGACAAAACGATGAAACTCCCAAAGAGTTTGCCACCACACCATACCACGAGTTACAATCCACCGCACCAGTGCTTCCTCTCTTGCTAACCCAAGTTGACGCCCGGTAGGATGCACAGACGCCCGAAGAGCTACCCAAAAAACGAGTGACCCATGATCCACATCAAAAGAGGGGCTGCACCTGTGAAAATACAATAACGTTATTGCCAATAAGAGCAATAACCGAAACACTATGCCAAAATCACTTAACACTATGCCCCCATGTAACCTCATAACCTTGGGCCAGAGGTCCTACCTCATAGCTGGGCGGGCTGAACATAGGAATGAAACCCCACAAATTCCCACCTCCCCAAACATTTAATAACCTCATCACGTAAACCACTTCTGGCAGCCTCTGTCGCAGCCCCTATCCTGAACGAATGACCACAATAACAGGACGTACCCACTCCACCAGACGCATCATCTTTAAAAGACTGACAAAAATTGATAACCAGTTAAAAAAGACCCATCTGCATGAATCAAAAGGGGGGAATTAAAAGGACCACGCCCAGCCCAAAATTCCCATAAGCAACGTATCAGACACATAGGGGACCCTGGGACTTTAAAAATGGCTACTCTGAACCTCTTATTGTACTTACATTTTTTTATATATGTATGATACGGTTTGTATTTTTGTAGATTGCCCCCACATGTCTCTTCTCACATGTATTATTAGTGTCTATATTCATGTACCCACCTATGTTGTATACAACTACTTACCAATGTTTTTTTTACGCTGCGTTTTCAACATTTTTCACCTTTTTGGATGGCGCTCGTGACATCACTTTTGATATATTATTTATCACTGTTGTTATTATTTTTGTATTTTTAAAAACTTTTTTTTAAACCTTTTACTGTATTTAATAGTCCCCTTAAGGACTTGAAGTTACGAGCGTCTGATCGCTTGTGCATGAGCGCTACTATGTATACAGAAAATCATGATCTATGAACGCCAGCTACCGGCAAGATTTCATAGGAGAATCGTCATGACAGGACGGGGGGTTTTCAGCAGACCCCCGGCTGTCATGGCAACCTATTTTTTTATTTTTTTTTTATGCAGCATAATCTACCTAATATTGTGTAAGTTTCCTTCGTTCTGCCAAAACAGCTTTGACCCATTGAGTCATGGACTCCATAAGACGTCTGAACAGTGGCATCTGCTAACAAGACATTAGCAGCAAATCTTTTACGTCCTGTTAGTGCCACATCACATATCCAGACGCATAGGACCCACAGGGCTCCCTGATCATTTTACCCAAAGTGCCCATCATGCTACCAATCACGATACCCCTAGACCAGAGGTCCCCAACCTTTTTTGCACCAGGGACCGGCTTTAAGCAAGACCAGTTTTCCATGGCCCGGTGGGGGTGGGGGCGGGGCTTTGGTCATATGGGGGTGGGGTTATGGAGGGGTGGAGCTGTATGGGGAGGATGCTGGCGGGACCTCGGTGTACAGCGCTGCTAAGTAGCAGCATTGTACATTGAGCGTCAGTGTATACAGCGCTGCTGCTTAGCAGCGCTACACACTGAACACCGGTACCGGGAGCCGCGTCACTGAAGCCAGTCTGCTGCCCCAGCACGCCCCACATAACATGTTCTGCCGGGGACGTGTCAGTGAGGAGAGCCTGCCGCCCCACCCCGTCAGGAACACACCATGCTGTGCAGGAGGGCCGCGTCACTAAGACCCGCCCCGTGACGTACAACACGTACCATGCTGTGCTGTGGAGGGCTGTGTCACTAAGACCCGCCCGACGCCCCACCCCGTCCTGCATAATGTTCTCTGCCGGGAGCTGCGAGCTGTCACGGCTATGGCAGAAAACATTATAAATCCACACAGAGCGAGCTCTGACCAGGCGCAGGGCCGCGGAGCTAGCTGTCAGCGGCAGGGCCGGCTCCAGGTTTTTCTGGGCCCCGGGCGAAAGAGTCTCAGTGGGCCCCTTTAACACATACCACGATTCATGATGCAGAGATACGGCGGAGAAATATATATATATAGTACAATGCAAAGATTTCACTTCATGAGTGATATCTATTGTAAATTCTACAATAGCTCAGAAACCGGTGAATCGCTCCACACAGAATAGTGGCCCCCATATAAGGCTCCATACGGAATACTGGCCCCCATATAAGACCCCATACGGAATACTGGCTCCCATATAAGGCTCCATACAGAATACTGGCCCCCATATAACGCTCCATACAGGATACCGGTCCCCATATAATGCATGCAGGCTGCTACCCCCCACATAATGCCCCATACAGGCTGTCCCCCCCTTATAATGCTCCATGCAGGCTGTTACCCCCCACATAATGCCCCATACAGGCCCCTCCCTTTTAATGCTCCATGCAGGCTGTTACCCCCACATAATGCCCCATACAGGCTGCCCCCCCCCCCTTATAATGCTCCATGCAGGCTGTTCCCCCCCACATAATGCCCCATACAGGCCCCCCCCTTTTAATGCTCCATGCAGGCTGTTACCCCCCACATAATGCCCCATACAGGCTGCCCCCCCTCTTTATAATGCCCCATGCAGGCTGTCACCCCTCCTCTTTATACTGCCCCATGCAGGCTGTCACCCCTCCTCTTTATACTGCCCCATGCAGGCTGTCACCCCCCCTCTTTATAATGCCCCATGCAGGCTGTCACCCCTCCTCTTTATAATGCTCCATGCAGGCTGTCACCCCTCCTCTTTATACTGCCCCATGCAGGCTGTCACCCCTCCTCTTTATACTGCCCCATGCAGGATGTCCCCCCCCTCTCTTTATAATGCCCCGTGCAGGCTGTTCCCCACCTTATAATGCCCCATGCAGGCTGGTCCCCACCTTATAATGCCCCATGCAGGCTGTCACCCCTCCTCATTATAATGCCCCAAGCAGGAATCCCCCCCTCTTTATAATGCCCCATGCAGGCTGGTCCCCACCTTATAATGCCCCATGCAGGCTGTCACCCCTCCTCATTATAATGCCCCAAGCAGGAATCCCCCCCTCTTTATAATGCCCCATGCAGGCTGTTCCCCACCTTATAATGCCCCATGCAGGCTGTCACCCCTCCTCTTTATAATGCCCCAAGCAGGATGCCCCCCCTCCCCTCTTTATAATGCCCCATGCCTCCATACATTAAAAAAAAAAAAAAAAAAAAATACTCACCTCCCTTCTCCTCACCTGCTACCTGCTGCCCGCCGCTCGCTGCTCGGCTCCGAACTCCAGCGTTGTCGTTTCTTCCCGCTCAGCGCTCCCTGTGACGGCTCAGGGGAGGGCGCGGTGTAAAGACGTCACCGCGCCCTCTGACCTGAGACGTCACAGGGAGCGCAGAGCAGGAAGACAGCTGATCTGCGGAGGCACGGGGAGAGGTAAGTATCGGGCTGCCGGGGCCCTGAGCAAGCGGCGGAGAAGGGCGGGTGCTGACACCGCTCTCCTCCGCCCATAGCCCAGCGGGGTGCGCGACCGCCAGTGGGCCCCTCTGCCTGCTCAGAGCCCCGGCATTTGCCCGGGTGCTGACGCCGGCCCTGGTCAGCGGCGCCGCGGACCGGCTGAAAAACCCCAACGGCCCGGTCCTGGTCCGCGGACCGGCGGTTGGGGACCTCTGCCCTAGACGACATCAGCCAAATTGCCCCACACAGTACTGGCCACAGTGGATCATGGCATTACCAGGCACAGTGCTGCGTCCACATACTGCCCTGCCGGGACCTTACTCTCCTGCTGCATCCTGACTAATAGACGCAGCAGAACATTGCAGGTTTATAGAAGAAAAATAATCTAATAGTGCAAAAGATACGGTAATTTTTTTCTTAAACAAACAGTGACCAAGAAGTTTTGGTCAGTGACCTCTCACTAAAGGGATGAAGCTGAAGGGTTAATCACTAGTGTTGATCGAGCACTAAAATGCTCGGGTGCTCGAAGCTCGGGCCGAGCTCACCGTGATACTCGAGTGCTCGACCCAACCAACGAGCCCAATGTTAGTCTATGGGAGACCCCAGCATTTTTGCGGCGGCACCCCCGGCAGTCTGTAGAAAGCCTAAAAAGTGCCCAAAACGATAGTGACAGTGCTCAAATGACATGGGGACAGCATGGGCATCGCCCCAGGAAGCATTTCTGACCCCCAGGTCACTGCTGTCAACAACGTGGTCAGAGGTATTAAGCCACTTTTACGAGCTCACAATAAAACGTTCAAAAACGAAACTGAAACGGTTTTCCTGTGAAATATGTTAAGGAATTTCTTTTACAGGGTAAAGACTTGTGTATAAGGTAAAATAAATAAACAAAAACAAAAATACTCCTCCACACCTTGGGCTATGTTCACAAGTAGCATTTTTTATGCGTTTTTGCACTTTTGTATTGCTTTCAACCGTGACAAATGCATTCACCAGGAAATGTAATTTTAACATTTTACAACCTTATCTGGCCATGTGCTGTGTGACACATGCATACAGTGCTGAAAAGACATGGGAACAGCATGGGGAAGACCCCTGGAAGCATCTCTGACACCCAGGTCACTGCCTAAAAGTGTGCCCATCAGAAGTGATCCTTGCCGCATCAGAAGATGCAGACTTGCAACTATCCCCGTGCAAGTCCTTGTCCCAGGGCAGTGTTCAATTGTACCTCCCCCATTTCTTGCAATGCAAGCGCAAGTATGCAGCCTGCCACCCACCCACCCCCAGACTGCAATACCATACTGCTTGCTTGCTTGCACTTGAAATTGGGCCTTTTAGGCATGTAGAGGCGGAATCTGGCCACCACGTCATGGCTGCGTCGGCGGACTGGTATCCATACTCCGTCCCCAGCCGCCCGGCGCCCAGGTGTCCACGCTTGGTCCCCAGCCGCCAGGGGGCGGCCGGGTGTCCATACTTGGTCCCCAGCCGCCCCGTGGTCGGGTGCCCACACACGGTCCCCAGGCGCCTGGGGGCGGCCGGGTGTCCATAAACGGTCCCCAGCCACCCCTATTTGTCCTGGTGCGCCTTATACACAAGCGCGCATACCAAAACATTACCTGTGCCCTCCCCAGTGCATTTAGTGGGAAGGACAGCCTAACCACAAACACGTGGACAAGTGAATGTGGCCAGGGATGGTCCATCTCACTGACGCCTTCACACTGGGTTAATATTGTGGAAGCCGGGACACAGTTGGACACTGGGATGCAACACGTCCTCCAGACATAGAGGATTGCGGGTCCTGGGTCAATCAGGTTTCAACACAAAGTTCAGAAGGTAGACAGCAGCAGTGGTCGGCCTCCTACACAACGAGTAAATTATTCATGATCATGAGGCCATCCACCTCCTTAGCTTTCTGTTCCTTGGAATGCAAGCGCATGTATGTAGTAGCAGCTAGGCCTGAGGTGGTCAGCGTTTTGGCACATATTCTACCTCCTTCGAGGATTGCTGGATGTTTTCCTGCTACTATCCCAGTTCTATGACTCCCATTAAAACAAAGCTTCAGGTGATGAATGATGGATGAGGTGGTGGCAAAGGAGAAAGAGCAGGAGGAACAGGGACCATTCACATCAATATCAGGCCAGTCAACCACACATGTCTTGTAGGATATGTTTCTGTACCAAAAGGAGCGGTTCGGCTACACAGTTATAGGGCATACAGTGAATGCAATGCCTACCAAAAATTTCGAGGCATTCCAATGCCCCTTGGAAGTGACATGGAGGTCAGAGGGCCTTAAGTAAACCGTTTTTTCCATTTATAGCAACTGGGTCTCCTGTACACTGTTGGCCTAAGCAGTGAATGGAAGGCTTTCCAAAAATTATGAGGAACGGCAATGCCCCTTGAAAGAGACGTGGATTACAGCGTACTAAAAACCTTCTACCCATTATTGGGGAGTGGGTCTCCCTTAGTGTTCGCCTATGCATTGAAAAGCAAAAGCTGACTAAAATTAGGAGGAAATGCAATGCCTGTTGGAAGAGTCGTGGAGGTTAGAGGTAATTAAAAACAACATTTCAAACCCCTTGGAAGAGCTGTGGAGTTCAGAGTGGTTTAACAAGACGGTTTTAATGCCCCTTGGAAGAGACGTGGAGGTCACAGTAGCTTAACAAGATGGTTTTAATGCCCCTTGGAAGAGACGTGGAGTTCAGAGTGGTTTAACAAGACGGTTTTAATGCCCCTTGGAAGAGACGTGGAGTTCAGAGTGGTTTAACAAGACGGTTTTAATGCCCCTTGGAAGAGTGGTTGAGGTCGCAGTGGAATAAAAAAACAATATCAATGCCCCTTGGAAGAGACGTGGAGTTCAGAGTGATTTAAGAAGACGGTTTTAATGCCCCTTGGAAGTGACGTGGAGGTCACAGTAGCTTAACAAGACGGTTTTAATGTCCCTTGGAAGAGACGTGGAGTTCAGAGTGGTTTAACAAGACAGTTTTAATGCCCCTTGGAAGAGACTTGGAGGTCACAGTAGCTTAACAAGACGGTTTTAATGCCCCTTGGAAGAGACGTGGAGTTCAGAGTGGTTCAACAAGACGGTTTTAATGCCCCTTGGAGAGTGTTGGAGGTCCCAGTGGAATAAAAAGACAATATCAATGCCCCTTGGAAAAGTGGTGGAGGTCCCAGTGGAATAAAAAGACAATATCAATGACCCTTGGAAGAGATGTGGAGGTCACAGTAGCTTAACAAGACGATTTTAATGCCCCTTACAAGAGCCATGCAGTACAGCATATTAACAACATTATTCCCATTATTGGGGAGTGGGTCTCCCATAGTCTTTGCCTATGCCTTCCAAGCAAAAGCTGCCAAAAATTAGGACGTAGGAACTTGCAATGCCCCTTACAAGAGCCTTGCAGTACAGCATATTAAAAACATTATTCCCATTATTGGGGAGTGGGTCTCCCATAGTCTTTGCCTATGCCTTCCAAGCAAAAGCTGCCAAAAATTAGGACGGAGGAATTTGCAATGCCCCTTACAAGAGCCATGCAGTACAGCATATTAAAAACATTATTCCCATTATTGGGGAGTGGGTCTCCCATAGTCTTTGCCTATGCCTTCCAAGCAAAAGCTGCCAAAAATTAGGACGGAGGAACTTGCAATGCCCCTTACAAGAGCCATGCAGTACAGCATATTAAAAACATTATTCCCATTATTGGGGAGTGGGTCTCCCATAGTCTTTCCCTATGCCTTCCAAGCAAAAGCTGCCAAAAATTAGGACGGAGGAACTTGCAATGCTGGCAACACAGACCACGGTCACCCTGGTGGTATAGTGGTGGTGGAGGCTGAGGATAAGGAGAAGAGCAAAAAACAGCCGAAATGAGGAAGCGTATACCCATGTGTGGGTGTGAAGCGGTGCATGGGAATACACCTCCCGAAATAACACAGTGGATTTGACTTTATGTTACTCTGCTTTCATTTGGTGGTGATGAGAAGTCTGGCCCAATCCAGCCCTTGTTCATTTTGATAAGGGTCAGCTTGTCAGCATTGTCAGTTGACAGGCGAGTACGCTTATCAGTTATAATTCCCCCAGCGGCACTAAAAACACGCTCCGATAACACGCTAGCGGCAGGGCAGGCCAGGACCTCCAAGACGTACAGAGCGAGTTCATTCCAAGTGACCAGCTTGGATACCCAATAATTAAAAGGCACAGAGGAATCACGGAGGACGCTGGTACGGTCAGCAAGGTACTCCCTCACCATCTTTTGAAACTTTCCACTCCTTGTGAGAGTACCCCGCGCCTCTGGGCCTGTAAGCTGGGCGGGTCTCAGTAAACTGTCCCAGAACGTTGACAGTGATCCCCTGCCTCTGCTGGATTGCAGTTGCGTCTCTCTCGCCTGTATACCTTGGTTGGGCAACGAACTGTGACCTCTGCCGTTAGCGTGTTCAGATGGGAATTTTTTTTAACAGTTCTGCAGCAAGGGCCTTCTGGTACTGCCCCATTTTTGTACACCTCTCCACCTCAGGAATAAGAGAGTGAAAATTCTCCTTGTAGCAGGGGTCTAAAAGTGTCACCAACCAGTAATGACTATCACCCAACATTTTGACAACGCGAGGGTCACGGTTAAGGCAGTGTAACATAAAGTCAACCATACGTGCCAGACTGGTAACGGTCAAGACTTCCGTGTCCTCACCAAAATGACGACTGACCATGCTCTCCTCCTCCTCCCCCCTGTCCTCAGGCCACCCACACTGAACCGACGGTATGACAGTTGTACAGGTACTACCGTCTACACCGCATTATACCAGCTCCTGTTCTTCCTCTTCCTCCTCTCCCTCATTGTCCCCCAATGCACGTTCGGATGAGATGAGGCTGGGCTGTGTGTAATCGCCTGCTACGGCTTCTTGATCCATCTCATCATACTCTGGCTGCAATGCCTCCTCTTTAATTCTCTGCAGAGAGCGTTGCAAAAGACAGACAAGTGGGATGCTGACGCTAATGATGGCGTCACCGCCACTCACCATCTTGGTGGACTCCTCAAAGTTTGTCAGGATGGTACATATGTCAGACATCCAGGTCCACTCCTGAGGTCTTATGTGTGGAGTCTGCATGCAGAGAAGAACGCAGCACAACTGGACCGGGGTGCACGAGTAGGATCCAAGACCGTAATATCAATAGTAAAATCTCGGCACACCAATGGTTAGAATTTTACTGATTTTATTTAGAGCAGTCCACATTAACGTTTCGGTCCGGTTGTTGGACCTTCATCAGTGTACTGCAGGTGAGAAAGATTAACAAAAAAGGTTGTCGCTTTTACAAATGACAATTAAAATGCAAGTGTAACAATATAGGTCAAAATGTGCCTAGATAAGTTATTACATTAACAGACTCTGTAGAAGGATGATTGATCAACAATATCAAAGCTGCATAATATATAATTGATACACACTTACTGAGTGTGGAGAGGAGGAAGGGGAAAAAAAAGGAAGGAATGAGAGACGCTGTGTTCCTAGTAGGGAACCTGTGGGTATAAAGAACATTGGTGGTTTCAATGAGACAGCCTAATCAGCTGAAGTCGCTGTGCTGGTCAAAATACCTGGTAGATCATGGTATACCTGAGCGCTGATAAGAGTAGGTGTGAAGGCAAGCGATATCCACCGCTAATGACCGGCATGGTGCTGTGAGGAACGCCCGTGATTGGTTGAAGTGCGTTCCAACGCACTATCCTGTCGGGTGACACGCACGCACAAGCGCATGCGCGCACTTCAACCAATCACGGGCGTTCCCCGAAGTCGCTAACGTCACTTCCGGTGATGCCACCGGAAATGGTCAAACGTCAATCAAACTCTTGGCTTCCGATTGGCTACCGCTTGCTCCTAAACCCGCCCACCCTCCAGATACATGCAGCGCGCTTCCTCACAGCACCATGCCGGTCATTAGCGGTGGATATCGCATGCCTTCACACCTACTCTTATCAGCGCTCAGGTATACCATGATCTACCAGGTATTTTGACCAGCACAGCGACTTCAGCTGATTAGGCTGTCTCATTGAAACCACCAATGTTCTTTATACCCACAGGTTCCCTACTAGGAACACAGCGTCTCTCATTCCTTCCTTTTTTTTCCCCTTCCTCCTCTCCACACTCAGTAAGTGTGTATCAATTATATATTATGCAGCTTTGATATTGTTGATCAATCATCCTTCTACAGAGTCTGTTAATGTAATAACTTATCTAGGCACATTTTGACCTATATTGTTACACTTGCATTTTAATTGTCATTTGTAAAAGCGACAACCTTTTTTGTTAATCTTTCTCACCTGCAGTACACTGATGAAGGTCCAACAACCGGACCGAAACGTTAATGTGGACTGCTCTAAATAAAATCAGTAAAATTCTAACCATTGGTGTGCCGAGATTTTACTATTGATATTATGTGTGGAGTCTGACCTGAATATCGACGGCCTTGTTGCAGCTGGTACTTCACAACTGCTCTCTTCTGCTCACAAATCCTTTGCAACATGTGGAGGGTAGAGTTCAAACGTGTGGGGACATCACACACCAGTCGGTGTGCCAGAAGCTGCAAACGCTGCTGCAACACAGCAAGGGCGGCGGAAGATGTAGCCGACTTCCGAAAATGAGCTGACAGGCGGCGTACTTTGATGAGCAGATCTGGCAACTCGGGGTACGATTAAAGAAACCCATGAGCCAGGCATGGTACGTGTGTGATCTCGCCTCGCCTCAGAGCCGTCACCAGGTTACGGCCATTGTCACACACGACCATGCTTGGATGTAGGTTCAGCGGTCTCAGCCACAGATCTGCCTGCTCTTTCACAGCTGTCCACAACCCACAAGCAGTGTGAGGTTTATCACCTAAGCTTATGAGTTTCAGCACAGCCTGTTGCCGCTTGACTGAGGCAGTACTGCATTGCTTCCAGCTTGTAACTGATATGGTGATATCTGAGATGGAGGCTGAACATGAGGAGGAGGATGATGCGCAGGAGCTGTACACTGTGGGGGCAACTCTGACTGACATAGGGCCCGCAATCCTCGGTGTGGGGAGGATGTGTTCCGTCCCAAGGTCCGACTGGGTCCCGGCTTCCACTATGTTTACCCAGTGTGCAGTCAGGGAGATGTACCGTCCCTGGCCACAAGCACTTGTCCACGTGTCCGTTGTCAGGTGGACTCTCCCAGTAACTGCGTTGTTGAGGGCACGGAAGATGTTTTGGGACACGTGCTTGTGTAGTACGGGGATGGCACACCGGGCAAAATAGTATCGGCTGGGGACCGAGTACCGAGGGACCGCCACCTCCATAAGGTTGCAGAAGGATTCCGTCTCCACCAGCCTAAAAGGCAGCATTTCCAACGCAAGCAGTCGTGAAATGTGCGAATTTAGGACTGTGGCCTGTGGGGCGTTGGCTGTGAATTTGCGCTTTCGTTCAAAGGTCTGGGATATGGACAATTGAACGCTGCGGTGGGACGTGGACGTGGACGTTGATGCTGTTTCTTGAGAAACTGCCATAACAAGTGAAGACTGAGAGGAGGGGGCATCTTTGCATGCAGTATGGACAGGGGATTGCCTTGCACGCACAACAGGGGGTTCTCTTACATGCACAACAGCGGAAGAAGCAGTGGTGACACCCGCTGACACTGGTCGTGGACCCTGGGGTTCGCCACACAATGTCGGGTGCTTTGCTGACATGTGCCTGATCATGCTGGTGGTGGTCAGGCTGGTAGTTTCGTCACCCCTGCTGATGCTGGCCTGGCAGGTGGTACAAATGGCCTTTTTGGGGTTATCAGCAGAGTATTTTAAAAAATTCCAGACTCTGGAAGACCTACCGGTTGTACTGGCAACGTCCCTCGTGTTGGTGTTATGGGGAACGGCTGCCCGCCTTCTGTCTGCGGCCACCACACTGCTTCTTCCTGCCTGTTGGGGTACTCTGCCTCCCTCCCCCTGTGTGCTGCTGGCCTCGCTCTGCGTGTCCTCCTGCCACGTTGGGTCAGTGACTAGATCATCCACCACCTCCTCCTCTCCCACTTCCGCACCACGGTCCTCCTCCTCACTTCATGCAATTGTGTCTCGTCATCGTCCACCTTTTGTGACAAATTGCCAGCGTCGACTTCCTGTGGCCGTGGCTGTTCAAATATTTGGCCATCGCTACATGGGATCTCCTCTTCCACCACTTCAAGCGTATCAGGCGAGGGGCCCAAATATGGAAATGGACCAGTGAACAGCTCTTCAGAGTGTCCAAGTGTGGGATCAGTTGCTGTCTGACGACACTCGGCATGATGTGAGGAAGGAGCATCAGGGTGAGGAGGAGTATGCGGTCGAGACTCACGGCTACTAAGATTTGACCGTGTGGAAGACAGACCGGAGGTGGTGGTGCCCAGGTGACTGGAAGTATTATCTGCTATCCAATTAATAACCTGTTCACACTGATCAGTTGGCAATAGTGGTGTGGTTGTATGCTTCCCTAGTAATTCGGTCAAGAACTGGGAGCGAGAAGATGTGGCTGTTGGTTGTGGCACATTTTCACCTTGGCCACGGCCCCGTCCTCTGCACGCACCATCACCAGAACGTCCACTTCCACGTCTCTTGCCACGCGCCTCCCCATTGTAAATGAAGTAAAATAGCTTACACTCGCACTATCAATGGAAAAAGGGTAATAAAAAGGAGATTAGAACCGTGGAAGAGGAAAACCACAGTTCTATTTCTCTGGCTTACACTAGAATCTTTTAAACAGATATATTTGTGTCTGAACAGTCAGCGAGACACTCAAACTGCTTTTTTTATGGAAAAAAGACAAAAAAGTGGATAATACAGAGATTTGAACCCTGGAACTGCAAAACCACAGTTCTAGTTATCTGGCCGAAACCAGACTCTTTTAAACAGATATATTTGTGTCTGAACACTCACAGACACACTCAATTATTTTTTTTTGTGGGGGGGGGGGGGGGGGTACCAAAAGGTTAATAAGACGGGTATCTGTACAGTCTGACTGAGGGAAAAAGAAAAAAAAAGAGGATTTAGATGAGAAAAAAATGATTTTTCCTGGCCCCTGACACCTGGGCTAAGTCTAGCAATGTGAGAAGCTGCACACAGGACTGTAATGCAGCGTTTGTTGGTATAACCACTGTGTCTCCTATACAGCCTGCCTGCCTGCCTGATATCTGGGATGGATATTAGTCCTCAGAAGGACTGTTTGTTTGATTTGGCAGGCTTTAGAGAACCTACACTACCTATTTCACAGTATAAATCTCTCCCTAGCTCAGCAGCGCTCTCCCTACACTGTCTGATCCGGAGCGACTGTGTCCAAGATGGCGGCGCCCGCTTTTAAATACTCGAGGTGACGCTGTGCGGCCAGCCAATCACTGTAATGCCCACAACCAATATGGCTGCGGCATTACAGTGACTGGCTGGCAATCCCTGCATGTTCATTGGCTCTGTAAAGAGCGCCAAACATGCAGGGCGGAGACCCGAGCTCCCGCCCGAGTAACCCGGAAATGCTCTGTGCTCGCCGAACATCCCGAGTAGTGAGATGCTCGGGCGAGTACCGAGCAGTGTCGAGCATGCTCGCTCAACACTATTAATCACCATCCAATAATCAGATTGAGTTATTGGGGGGGGGAATTATTACTTTTCTTGTACTGATCCTGAGTTACAGCCTGTATTGGGGGTCCCAAACAAGTGGCTCGTGGCGGTCTGCTCAGGTGAGTGCGGCTCTCAGCTGCATTGTCATCCCCAGGAGGGCACTCATGGCCATTATTACTTTATTGGGGTACTTGATAAAAAAATTCTGGTAATTATTTATTTTTAAGGGTGCACTTAAAGGGATTGTTTACTTCTGGGCAATCCCTACTTAAATAGCTGCAAAAAGTAAAAAAAAAATATGCCCACCTCCCTGTCTGGTGACACTCCTCCCATCTCCCCGAGGTGTAATGCTGCTGATTGGCTGCAGCCTTCTCTCTTCTGCAAGAAGAAAGCTGCAGCCGATCAGCAGTCATGTAAAATGATGAGACTGTGGAGAGATTAAAGGAGCGTTGCGGGTCTGAGAGGTATCTAGATTTTTTTGTAAATCACAGTTAAGATGTTGTTCAGCAGTGCACAACCCCTTTAAGGGGAATTATTTTTAAAGGGGCTCTTTTTTCAAACTTTATCAAAACAGAATGACTGTATAAATAAAGGAAAAGTCTCAAATACTAAGCCATCCAGTATCCCACCCCAACCACCCTCCAGGAGAGAGGTGGGTGGGGGAGGAACTTTAGATCTTCAGAATAAATAATTAAAGGAATGATTGTTCCTTGAAACATACTAGCCTATATCTGTTGTGACAAAGTCGCTGGCAGAATACTGGAGGGGAGATATGTTTTACTGAGGCTATTAGCTTCAGTGATGTGAAACGTGGAAGTCTTCTCCTGCATAGTAGGTGCAGAGAGGGTTAATCAGCCATTTAAAAGGGCATGTTTTATAGGTGAATGACCATAGTGCGGGCGGGAGGTCATTCACCATATCTCTACCCCAGGGACTTTAAATAGCCAGCCTTTTCACTCAGGTGATGTTCAGGGTATGGGGAGCCTAGCTCCTGAGAGAGAGGAGCTTGTGTTTTGTGCTAACCTGGACCGTGAGCTATTGTTAACCCTGAGTGGCTGGACTCCGGCCGATATACGGACTGTGCTGTATCTTTTATTTTGCTTTGCCGTTTATGCCAAATGGGCTGTGTTTACTTTATGAACTCTAGGTTGGTTTATGACATTTTTAATAAACCAATTTGTACCTTAAAGAGACAGTGTTCCGTGTCCACCTCAGTGTACAGCCGTGGAAGCCGTTCTACCACACTGGAAACATTTCCTTTTTTATTATTTGGTCCATTTTATACTTTTTGTTTAACCAATTTAAACCAATCCTTTATTTTTAGAGGAGAGCAGATTCCTTGCAATAACCAAATTACCATTAACGAAAGGTTTATTTTAACTCCCTTCACTACTGAACAATCCCATTAAAGGGCTTTATTATTTTTTTTAAGCAGGCACCGAAGTGGTTTTATTACTTTAAAAGTGTCACTGAGCCCATTACTAATTCATATGGTGGCACTTCCGATATTTCCAGCGTTTGTTCCCGGAGGATAATGCAATGTGTGACTGGGAATCTTACATTTCCTTCTCTGATATTGCATTTCTGGCTGCAGTGGAAGATTATAACCGGTCACCACAGCCTTATCGGTCGGACATGGTGGACCTGGAGAGTGAATGATGGACAGGAGACTAGTCAGGAATATGGAGAATGATCGTCTATATTCATCGTCGTGACTGTGTGATATAATAATCCTGGAGAAGAACGACACCGGAACCGCTTCTAGTTACAAATTATTTATTATCAATAGGCAGTGAACCAATAATAATAATAATAATAATAATAATAATAATAATAATAATAATGCTGTTATATATAATAAATTACTTGCAATTCATCAAATTAAATAAAATTAATCAAAAAGATTCTCCAGGATTGGAAAAATATGGTTGTGTGCTGATCTGTGCATTCAGTTTTAAGTGGCGTTCACATGTTGAAGATTTTTGTAAAATCCGCAACATAAATTGTGAGACACTAAAATGCTGAGTTTCATGTGAGTAAAATCCGCACCAAATATGCAAGGTGTGAACTCTGCCCAATAGATCTGAACTGTTTTATTTAAAAACAAATTCATCAGACAACCAAGTTTCTACAATACTGAACAACCCCTTGAGTATGTGTTTGGAGTGTGGGAAGAAACCGGAGAAGCCGGGCTATAGTCTTTGTCTTTTCTTGCGACGTCTGTCTTTACTTCGTCTTGGGATTTCGTCTTCATCGCGTCTTGGGATTTCGTCTTCATCTCGTCTTGGGATTGACAGTGGCACTTAACATGTTAACAGTCGTGGCTGGATCGGCTGTTAGGGGCACATGACTGCTGATCAAATCAGCGGTCATGTGCCGGGAAGGATGCAGGCTCAGCGCCGGAGCCCGCATCAAAGGGAGGGAGGCGACCTATACGTCTAAGGACATAAAAGGGTTAATTAAATTTATGCTAAAAGATTATGAATGGAAAGGCTAAAAAACGCCTGGAAGATGCCTGGGTGTCTTTTTTTGAGCGCAAAATGCCGATAAAAAGTCACCAAAAAAACTGGAAAAACAAAAGCTAAAAACGCCGGCAAAAAACGTCAAAGCAATTCAGGTAACGAACATAAATTGCTCAGATTTACAAGACACAGAGAAAAGGCCAGAAATAAGGGGTTAACGAAGCATCTTCCACTTTAAAATGGATGTTTTTGACCGAAGTAAAAAGACACAATGTGATCATACACTTACTCTTGCCTTTTCTTCATCTTGTGATGTCTCGAATCTTCCGGTGCCTCCTCAGACGTCGGAAGGTGAATTACTCGATGTTTGTGGTTTCGCTCGTATAAAGCTATTAAGGGAACTGAAATCAGAGAATTTTTATTAGGAGACATGAATGATGGAAAAATAGTGCTATTCACATCAAAAACTCCCAAATCTAGAGGAATCAAAAAGGTGATAATGATTTGGGACATTACATCCCCTGGGGGGTCTCCAATTATTTAAAACATAAGTCTTCAACCTTCCAAAGTTTCCTTCATCATTATTCTCGCCAGTGAAGACTCTAATGGTGCCATATTGTTCCTGACCATATCTAAGACGCCTTGCTGATATATCCCTGTAGCACCCGCCTACCCCCAATATCAGCCCCCCTGATCTGCAGCTCTCATCACTTACTATACATGTACACTGTTTTTTTTCCATTGAAATTGATGGGAAGCTTATTAAAATCAGATTGGAAGAGGCGCTGCACCAAAATCTATAACCGTGCCCTAGGAATACTGCTGGAGAAGCCGCCATACACACCTGCTGCAGTCCTCCTCCTGCTTTGTGAGCTTCATACGAGATAGGAAAGGTCCAACAATTGATGCGTCTGAAAGAAAAGATTCTGTATTACTGGATGTTCAGGAACCTCAGGATCCACTAAATCCAAACTTATAGGAAAACAAGATCTTAAAGACATCACAGATTCAGTCATGAAAGAAGTGAAGGGTGCGGAAAGATGGAGGAGGAACGATCCTTCAAATGAGCGAGATTGGCAATGTCCAGTGTCCGGACTCTGACCATGAACTCTACAGAGATTATTCTGCTCCTCACATGATACTTTCTAGAATCCAGTACAAGAGTTTCCCTGTTTTGGAGCGTTGGAGATGTTGGATCCTGTGATTCTGGAAGAAGTTCAGATATTTCTCCACTAGATCCTTGGGCTTCTCCAGTTCTACAGTATGTGAGCTCTCTATAGTAGATGGCGGTGGTGTAGATGTCCTACTTACCTGGTGGATTCGATGGGAGCCGGGCATGCAACCTGATGGGAGCCGGCCCACAGCCTGAGGAGAGTGCTAGTGAAGTGCTGAGAAGGGTGAGGAGATGGCGCACGTGCCCACAGGTAGGACTGTAATATGTGAAGTCCAGATCAACGTTGGAATGGGCAGAGGTGAGTAGTTATTATTATTTTAATCTGGGGCCATTACAAGGCGTGGAGCATTGTGTGGGGCCCATTGCACTGTACGGAGCACTATGTGGGGCCATTATACTGTATGGAGGACTATGTGGGTCCCATTATTCTGTATGGAGGACTATGTGGGGCCATTATACTGTATGGGGGACTATGCGGGGCCCATTATTCTGTATGGAGCACTATGTGGAACAATTATACTATATGAAGGACTATGTGGGGCCATTATACTGTATGGAGGTCTATGTGGGGCCATTATTTGTATGGAGCACTATGTGGGGCCCATTATACTGTATAGAGGACTGTGTGGGGCCATTATTCTGTATGGAGGACTATGTAGGGCCATTATTCTGTATGGAGCACTATGTGGTGCCCATTATACTGTATGGAGAACTATGTGGGGCCCATTATACTGTATAGAGGACTGTGTGGGGCCATTATACTGTATGGAACACTATGTGGGGCTATTATACTGTATGGAGCACAATGTGGGGCCCATTATTCTGTATGGAGCACTATGTGGGGCCATTATTCTGTATGGAGCACTTTTTGTGGCCATTATTCTGTTTAGAGTACTATGTGGGGCCCATTATTCTGTATGGAGGACTATGTGTTACCATTATACTCTATGGAGGACTATGTGGGGCCCATTATACTGTATGGAGGACTTTGTGGGGACCATTATACTGTATGGAGGACTATGAGGGGCCATTATTCTGTATGGAGGACTATGTGGGCCCATTATTCTGTATGGAGGTCTATGTGGGACCATTATACTGTATGGAGGACTGTGTGAGGCCATTATACTGTATGGAACACTATTTGGGGCCATTATACTGTATGGAGCACTATGTGGGTCACATTATTCAGTATGGAGCACTATGTGGGGTCCATTATACTGTATGGAGCACTATGTGGGGCCATTATACTGTATGGAGGACTATGTGTGTCACATTATTCTGTATGGAGCACAATGTGGGGCCATTATACTGTATGGAGGACTATGTGCGGCCCATTATTCTGTATGGAGCACTATGTGGGGCCATTATTCTGTATGGAGGACTATGTTGGGCTCATTATACTGTATGGAGCACTATGTGAGGTCATTATCCTGTATGGAGCTCTATGTGGGGCCCATTATCCTGTATGGAGGACTATGTGGGGCCATTATCCTGTATGGAGGACTATGTGGGGCCGTTATACTGTATGGGGGACTATGTGGTGCCCATTATACTGTATGGAGGACTATGTGGAACAATTATACTATATGAAGGACTATGTGGGGCCATTATACTGTATGGAGGTCTATGTGGGGCCATTATTTGTATGGAGCACTATGTGGGGCCCATTATACTGTATAGAGGACTGTGTGGGGCCATTATTCTGTATGGAGGACTATGTAGGGCCATTATTCTGTATGGAGCACTATGTGGTGCCCATTATACTGTATGGAGAACTATGTGGGGCCCATTATACTGTATAGAGGACTGTGTGGGGCCATTATACTGTATGGAACACTATGTGGGGCTATTATACTGTATGGAGCACAATGTGGGGCCCATTATTCTGTATGGAGCACTATGTGGGGCAATTATTCTGTATGGAGCACTTTTTGTGGCCATTATTCTGTTTAGAGTACTATGTGGGGCCCATTATTCTGTATGGAGGACTATGTGTTACCATTATACTCTATGGAGGACTATGTGGGGCCCATTATACTGTATGGAGGACTTTGTGGGGACCATTATACTGTATGGAGGACTATGAGGGGCCATTATTCTGTATGGAGGACTATGTGGGCCCGTTATTCTGTATGGAGGTCTATGTGGGACCATTATACTGTATGGAGGACTGTGTGAGGCCATTATACTGTATGGAACACTATTTGGGGCCATTATACTGTATGGAGCACTATGTGGGTCACATTATTCAGTATGGAGCACTATGTGGGGTCCATTATACTGTATGGAGCACTATGTGGGGCCATTATACTGTATGGAGGACTATGTGTGTCACATTATTCTGTATGGAGCACAATGTGGGGCCATTATACTGTATGGAGGACTATGTGCGGCCCATTATTCTGTATGGAGCACTATGTGGGGCCATTATTCTGTATGGAGGACTATGTTGGGCTCATTATACTGTATGGAGCACTATGTGAGGTCATTATCCTGTATGGAGCTCTATGTGGGGCCCATTATCCTGTATGGAGGACTATGTGGGGCCATTATCCTGTATGGAGGACTATGTGGGGCCGTTATACTGTATGGGGGACTATGTGGTGCCCATTATACTGTATGGAGGACTAGGTGGGGCCATTATACTGTATGGGGAACTATGTGGGGCCCATTATACTGTATGGGGGACTATGTGGGGCCCATTATACTGTCTGGAGGACTATGTGCAGCCCATTATACTGTATGGAGGATTATCTGGGGCCATTATACTGTATGGAGCACTATGTGGGGCCAATATACTGTATGGAGGACTATGTGGGACCATTATACTGTATGGAGCACAATGTGGGGCCATTATACTGTATGGAGGACTATGTGAGGCCATTATACTGTATGGAGCTCTATGTGGAGCCCATTATACTGTATGGAGGACTATGTTGGGCCCATTATACTGTATGGAGCACTATGTGGGGCCCATTATACTTTATGGAGGACTATGTTGGGCCCATTATACTGTATGGAGGACTATGTGGGGCCATTATACTGTATGGAGCACTATGTGGGGCCCATTATACTGTATGGAGGACTATGTTGGGCCCATTATACTTTATGGAGCACTATGTGAGGCCCATTATACTGTATGGAGCACTATGTGGGGCCCATTATACTGTATGGAGCACTATGTGGGGCCCATTATACTTTATGGAGGACTATGTGTGTCACATTATTCTGTATGGAGCACTATGTGGGGCCATTATTCTGTATGGAGGACTATGTGGGTCCCATTATTCTGCATGGAGCACTTTATAGAGGACTATGTTGGGCCCATTATACTGTATGGAGCACTATGTGGGGCCATTATCCTGTATGGAGGACTATGTGGGGCAATTATCCTGTATGGAGGACTATGTGGGGCCATTATACTGTATGGGGGACTATGTGGTGCCCATTATACTGTATGGACCACTATGTGGGGCCATTATACTGTATGGGGGACTATGTGGGGCTCATTATACTGTATGGGGGACTATGTGGGGGCCATTATACTGTATGGAGGACTATGTGGGGCCCATTATACTGTATGGAGGATTATGTGGGGCCATTATACTGTATGGAGGATTATGTGGAACCATTATACTGTATGGGGGACTATGTGGGGCCATTATACTGTATGGTGGACTATGTGGGTCCCATTATTCTGCATGGAGCACTTTATAGAGGACTATGTTGGGCCCATTATACTGTATGGAGCACTATGTGGGGCCATTATCCTGTATGGAGGACTATGTGGGGCAATTATCCTGTATGGAGGACTATGTGGGGCCATTATACTGTATGGGGGACTATGTGGTGCCCATTATACTGTATGGACCACTATGTGGGGCCATTATACTGTATGGGGGACTATGTGGGGCTCATTATACTGTATTGGGGACTATGTGGGGGCCATTATACTGTATGGAGGACTATGTGGGGGCCATTATACTGTATGGAGGACTATGTGGGGCCCATTATACTGTATGGAGGATTATGTGGGGCCATTATACTGTATGGAGGATTATGTGGAACCATTATACTGTATGGGGGACTATGTGGGGCCATTATACTGTATGGTGGACTATGTGGGACCATTATACTGCATGGAGCACTATGTGGGGCCATTATACTGTATGGAGGACTATGTGTGTCACAGTATTCTGTATGGAGCACAATGTGGGGCTATTATACTGTATGGAGGACTATGTGGGGCCATTATACTGTATGGAGGACTATGTTGGGCGCATTATACTGTATGGAGCACTATGTGGGGCCCATTATACTTTATGAGGACTATGTTGGGCCCATTATACTGTATGGAGGACTATGTGGGGCCATTAAACTGTATGGAGCACTATGTGGGGCCCATTATACTGTATGGAGGACTATGTTGGGCCCATTATACTGTATGGAACACTATGTGGGGCCCATTATACTGTATGGAGCACTATGTGGGGCCCATTATACTGTATGGAGCACTATGTGGGGCCCATTGTACTGTATGGAGGACTATGTGGGGTCCATTATACTGTATGGAGCACTATGTGGGGCCATTATACTGTATGGAGGACTATGTGTGTCACATTATTCTGTATGGAGCACAATGTGGGGCCATTATACTGTATGGAGGACTATGTGCGGCCCATTATTCTGTATGGAGCACTATGTGGGGCCATTATACTGTATGGGGGACTATGTGGGGCCCATTATACTGTATGGGGGACTATGTGGGGGCCATTATACTGTATGGAGGACTATGTGGGGCCCATTATACTGTATGGAGGATTATGTGGGGCCATTATACTGTATGGAGGATTATGTGGAACCATTATACTGTATGGGGGACTATGTGGGGCCATTATACTGTATGGTGGACTATGTGGGACCATTATACTGCATGGAGCACTATGTGGGGCCATTATACTGTATGGAGGACTATGTGTGTCACAGTATTCTGTATGGAGCACAATGTGGGGCTATTATACTGTATGGAGGACTATGTGGGGCCATTATACTGTATGGAGGAC
This sequence comes from Phyllobates terribilis, assembly GCF_046119375.1. NCBI lineage: Eukaryota > Metazoa > Chordata > Amphibia > Anura > Dendrobatidae > Phyllobates > Phyllobates terribilis. Next base: position 145,426,211 of record NW_027362767.1, read on the forward strand.
TATGTTGGGCGCATTATACTGTATGGAGCACTATGTGGGGCCCATTATACTTTATGGAGGACTATGTTGGGCCCATTATACTGTATGGAGGACTATGTGGGGCCATTATACTGTATGGAGCACTATGTGGGGCCCATTATACTGTATGGAGGACTATGTTGGGCCCATTATACTGTATGGAACACTATGTGGGGCCCATTATACTGTATGGAGCACTATGTGGGGCCCATTATACTGTATGGAGCACTATGTGGGGCCCATTGTACTGTATGGAGGACTATGTGGGGTCCATTATACTGTATGGAGCACTATGTGGGGCCATTATACTGTATGGAGGACTATGTGTGTCACATTATTTTGTATGGAGCACAATGTGGGGCCATTATACTGTATGGAGGACTATGTGCGGCCCATTATTCTGCATGGAGCACTTTATAGAGGACTATGTTGGGCCCATTATACTGTATGGAGCACTATGTGAGGCCATTATCCTGTATGGAGGACTATGTGGGGCCATTATCCTGTATGGAGGACTATGTGGGGCCATTATACTGTATGGGGGACTATGTGGTGCCCATTATACTTATGGACCACTATGTGGGGCCATTATACAGTATGGGGGACTATGTGGGGCCCATTATACTGTATGGGGGACTATGTGGGGGCCATTATACTATATGGAGGACTATGTGGGGCCCATTATACTGTATGGAGGATTATGTGGGGCCATTATACTGTATGGAGGATTATGTGGAACCATTATACTGTATGGTGGACTATGTGGGACCATTATACTGTATGGGGGACTATGTGGGGCCATTATACTGTATGGTGGACTATGTGGGACCATTATACTGCATGGAGCACAATGTGGGGCTATTATACTGTATGGAGGACTATGTGGGGCCATTATACTGTATGGAGCACTATGTGGGGCCCATTATACTGCATGGAGGACTATGTGGGGCCCATTATACTGTATGGAGCACTATGTGAGGCCATTACACTGTATGGAGCACTATGTGGGGCCCATTATACTGTATGGAGGACTATGTTGGGCCCATTATACTGTATGGAGGAGTATGTGAGGCCATTATACTGTATGGAGCACTATGTGGGGCCCATTATACTGTATGGAGGACTATGTTGGGCACATTATACTGTTTGGAGCACTATGTGGGGCCCATTATACTTTATGGAGGACTATGTTGGGCCCATTATACTGTATGGAGGACTATATGGGGCCATTATACTGTATGGAGCACTATGTTGGGCCCATTATACTGTATGGAGGACTATGTTGGGCCCATTATACTGTATGGAACACTATGTGGGGCCCATTATACTGTATGGAGCACTATGTGGGGCCCATTATACTTTATGGAGCACTATGTGGGGCCCATTATACTGTATGGAGGACTATGTTGGGCCCATTATACTGTATGGAGGACTATGTGGGGCCATTATACTGTATGGAGCACTATGTGGGGCCCATTTTACTGTATGGAGGACTATGTGGGGCCCATTATACTGTATGGAGGACTATGTTGGGCCCATTATACTGTATGGAGCACTATGTGGGGCCCATTATTCTTTATGGAGGACTATGTGGGGACATTATCCTGTATGGAGAACTATGTGGGGCCATTATACTGTATAGGGGAATATGTGGTGCCCATTATACTGTATGGAGGGCTATATGGGGCCATTATACTGTATGGAGGACTATGTGGGGCCCATTATACTGTATGGAGGACTATGTGGGGCCATTATACTATATGGAGGATTATGTGGGGCCCATTATACTGTATGGAGGACTATGTGGGTCCCATTGTACTGTGTGGAGGGCTATGTGGGCCCATTATACTGTATGGAGGACTATGTGGGGCCCATTATAGTGTATGGAGGACAATGTGGGGTCATTATTGTGTATGGAGGACTAAGTGGGGCCATTATACGGTATTGGTGTTCGATGTGGGGCCCATTATTCTGTATGGAGGACGATGTGGGGCCATTATTCTGTATGGAGGACTATGTGGTGCCCATTATACTTTATGGAGGACTATGTGGGGCCCATTATACTGTATGGAGGACTGTGTGGGGCCCATTATACTGTATGGAGGACTATGTGGGGCCCATTATTCTGTATGGAGGACTATGTGGGTCCCATTATACTGTGTGGAGGGCTATGTGGGGCCCATTGTACTGTGTGGAGGGCTATGTGGGGCCATTATACTGTATGGAGGACTATGTGGCGCCCATTATTCTGTATGGAGGACTATGTGGGGCCCATTATTCTGTATGGAGGACTATATGGGGCGATTATACTCTATGGAGGACTATATGGGGCCATTATACTGTGTGGAGGACTATATGAGGCCATTATACTATGTGGAGGGCTGTGTGGGGATTACAGTTGGAGAATCATACTGGGATGGGGTCACTGTTCTTTGTTGGGGGGATTGAGGGAGGGGGGTACAGTAGGGTCATTATACTGTGCGTGTGGAGGAATTCACTGTGGGGGTATCGTACTGTGTTTGGGGACAGTTTTGTTGGCATCATACTTCTATCTGTATTATTCTAAGTTTCTTTTATCCTTTGTTATTACATATTTAAATTGGGCCATATGCTTTTTACTGCTTTTACATAACATTATATTATTCCTCTATAATTCCAAAAGTGAATTGTTTTATTTGATAAGGAAAGACGTCCTCAATTGTAGACATTTTTTTTTTAATAAATATCAAGGTTGGCCCGCGACTTTGTCCAAGCTTTTAACTTTGGCCCTCTGTGTATTTCAGTTTGACATCACTTGGTTAAAGGTTTATTCTCATCATGATAAAGGGTTACAATTGCAAAGAGGCTGTAAAAACTAACAACTTTGCAATGTCACTTTTGATTAAAAATCCTCTGCAATCGTTGGCTGGTATCTGAGGCTTGGAGTGCAGCGCTTACAAGCTCTCTGCTATAGACTCTATAGCGAGCTAATGTACGAGTTGTTTTTCTAAACTAAAACCTCAGTATTCAGGTTAAATTGCCGTGTTGGCACTTTGTGATAAATAAATGGGTTTTGGATTGCAGTTTGGGCATTCGGTCTCCAAAAGGTTCACCGTCACTGATCTAAGGGGTTAAACAGCAGAGAAGGACGAGAGCAGCTCCACGGTGCGTACCTGTACGGCACATACTGCACAATGACATCTGGCAGACAGGGCCCCCGACACTAGTATTACAGCTGTTATATCAACTACCCAGCTATCCCCTGACCAGCACAGACAGGAGTCTGAGAAAGTTGTATTGCGGTATTATTACATGGGCACTATATTGTACAGTGAGGGGAGGTATTAGTTTTGGCACTGTTATTTAGGTAATTTTATATGTTCATCGTATTGTGGTTTTCCTTGGCACTCCGTCATACAGTGTATGATGGTCCTATTTGGCTAGTAAATACAGAAGCTCTGTTAGGTAATGCTATTTGATCATTGCAGTATGGCAGTACTACATGGGTACTGCTCCTGCTCTTGTCAGCCTCCCCCTGCCCCTGTCAGCCTCCCCCTGCCCCTGTCAGCCTCCCCCTGCCCCTGTCAGCCTCCTCCTGCCCCTGTCAGCCTCCCCCTGCCCCTGTCAGCCTCCTCCTGCCCCTGTCAGCCTCCCCCTGCCCCTGTCAGCCTCCCCCTGCCCCTGTCAGCCTCCTCCTGCCCCTGTCAGCCTCCCCCTGCCCCTGTCAGCCTCCTCCTGCCCCTGTCAGCCTCCCCCTGCCCCTGTCAGCCTCCTCCTGCCCCTGTCAGCCTCCCCCTGCCCCTGTCAGCCTCCTCCTGCCCCTGTCAGCCTCCTCCTGCCCCTGTCAGCAGTCCCAGCAGAGGAGAGGCAGGGAGGTGTCTCCTGGGACAGGGCTGCTGTGAGCAGAAGCTGCAGCTCATAGTGTGGACATCTTTATTCCCTCCAACATAAAGCAATGTGTGAATGTGAGGTGTGTGCTGTCTGTGAGATATTTGTATGTGTTTATATGAATGTTTGTTGTCCCGCATACATGTGCTGTGTGTAATATGTGTATCTGCTGAGCATTTGTTGTGCAGAGTGTGCCGTATACATGTGTGTGTGTATAGTGTGCCTTGTACATGTGTGTGTGTGTATAGTGTGCCTTGTACATGTGTGTGTGTGTATAGTGTGCCTTGTACATGTGTGTGTGTGTATAGTGTGCCTTGTACATGTGTGTATAGTGTGCCTTGTACATGTGTGTGTGTGTATAGTGTGCCTTGTACATGTGTGTGTATAGTGTGCCTTGTACATGTGTGTGTATAGTGTGCCTTGTACATGTGTGTGTGTGTATAGTGTGCCTTGTACATGTGTGTATAGTGTGCCTTGTACATGTGTGTATAGTGTGCCTTGTACATGTGTGTGTGTATAGTGTGCCTTGTACATGTGTGTGTATAGTGTGCCTTGTACATGTGTGTGTGTGTATATTGCCTTGTACATGTGTGTATAGTGTGCCTTGTACATGTGTGTGTATAGTGTGCCTTGTACATGTGTGTGTGTGTATAGTGTGCCTTGTACATGTGTGTATAGTGTGCCTTGTACATGTGTGTGTGTGTATAGTGTGCCTTGTACATGTGTGTGTGTGTATAGTGTGCCTTGTACATGTGTGTGTATAGTATGCCTTGTACATGTGTGTGTGTGTATAGTGTGCCTTGTACATGTGTGTATAGTGTGCCTTGTACATGTGTGTATAGTGTGCCTTGTACATGTGTGTGTGTATAGTGTGCCTTGTACATGTGTGTGTATAGTGTGCCTTGTACATGTGTGTGTATAGTGTGCCTTGTACATGTGTGTGTGTGTATATTGCCTTGTACATGTGTGTATAGTGTGCCTTGTACATGTGTGTGTGTGTGTATAGTGTGCCTTGTACATGTGTGTGTATAGTGTGCCTTGTACATGTGTGTGTATAGTGTGCCTTGTACATGTGTGTGTGTGTGTATATTGCCTTGTACATGTGTGTATAGTGTGCCTTGTACATGTGTGTGTGTGTATAGTGTGCCTTGTACATGTGTGTATAGTGTGCCTTGTACATGTGTGTATAGTGTGCCTTGTACATGTGTGTGTGTGTATAGTGTGCCTTGTACATGTGTGTGTGTGTATAGTGTGCCTTGTACATGTGTGTGTATAGTATGCCTTGTACATGTGTGTGTGTGTATAGTGTGCCTTGTACATGTGTGTATAGTGTGCCTTGTACATGTGTGTATAGTGTGCCTTGTACATGTGTGTGTGTATAGTGTGCCTTGTACATGTGTGTGTATAGTGTGCCTTGTACATGTGTGTGTATAGTGTGCCTTGTACATGTGTGTGTGTGTATATTGCCTTGTACATGTGTGTATAGTGTGCCTTGTACATGTGTGTGTGTGTGTATAGTGTGCCTTGTACATGTGTGTGTATAGTGTGCCTTGTACATGTGTGTGTATAGTGTGCCTTGTACATGTGTGTGTGTGTGTATATTGCCTTGTACATGTGTGTATAGTGTGCCTTGTACATGTGTGTATAGTGTACCTTGTACATGTGTGTATAATGTGCCTTGTACGTGTGTGTGTGTATAGTGTGCCTTGTACATGTGTGTGTTGTGTGTATAGTGTGCCTTGTACATGTGTGTGTTGTGTGTATAGTGTGTGTTTTGTAGATATGTGTGTATAGTGTGTGCGGTGTACATGTGTGTGTGTGTATAGTGTGCCTTGTACATGTGTGTGTGTGTGTGTATAGTGTGCCTTGTACATGTGTATGTTGTGTGTATAGTGTGTGCGGTGTACATGTGTGTGTTGTGTGTATAGTGTGTGCGGTGTACATGTGTGTGTGTTATATATTTGATTGCACTATTCTATCTTGTATATATGATAATAGTATATGTAGATGGTGGGGTGTAGACACACAGTGGCAGTATGTGACACACAGTGGGGGTGTGGGGGTGTGTGGGTGCGAGATCCACGGCTGCACAGACGAGACTTCATAGGTGTAAACGTGTCAGCAATCGTCCAATGAACGAGCAGAATGCGGCCTGTGCTTCCTGTGATTGGAAATCTCCTTGTTCTCGGCAGCACATGGCCGGTGTAACCTGCAGATGTGCTGCTGATGACATGATGTGTATGGGGACAGACTGGTCTACTAGTGATTGTTCTGTCCCCATTATTCTTCCTCATCCGGTGTAGAGAGGCTGTGATGAAAGCCGGCCGGTGGGTGCAGCTCTCTGGCGCCCCCTTACCTCTCAGGTCAGTCAAGGTACTGCACCTAGAGAAAGTAGTGCCAGGTAGCTGCAACCAGCGCAGGGAACACGGTAGTGTGTTATCCCTTCAACGTCACTAAACCGTAACGTCACTACACAGCACAACTCGCTAGCGCCCTCTTAGCCTCAGGTCAGTCAAGGAACTGCACCTAGGATAAGCGTTCGCTAGGGAGACTGTCCTGTAACCTACTGGGTATCGGGGCCCTCTGTAGTGAGGGCGGTATATATATCTTCCTTGGCCGCGCCAGGAATATATATATCTGAACCTCCGACCGTCACTACCAGCCTTCCCCAATCCCCAGTTGGTATGCTGCCACCAGTCCCTATTTTAGATATACGCCCAGTCCGTGAATGGGCCTATATCGGGTCAGGAACCAACCCTGGGTAGCGTTTTTGGCTTGAGCCGAGCTCACACGGACGTGCGTTCGTTATGCAGAATAAAAGGCAGGCCCACAATTACTTGAGGTAATTGATTATAATAATACACTAGATACACGATATACAACTAAATATACACAGGTATAAGGTCAGGCTAAACTATACAACAATGGAATACAACACACAGAATCACCACAGCATATCAGTTACCGGTTTCTTGATGTTCTTGTGACGCAGGGAGAGGATTCTGCGATCGCAGGCACGGTTCTTTGTTACAGGCTGAGGCCTACCACCGCATGGTCAAACTGCTCCTCCCCTTGGTGGCCTCAGCTGGTGCTCAGATGTTCAGCACCCCACTCTTGGGTCAAGACTGACTTGTCTCTTGTCTGTCCTGCTATCTTACCTGCCCCGTCCCGCCCACTGCTGGTGAGGTTAGCTGGCTCAGTCTCCACCCTCAGGTCTAACTTCGATCAGAAGCCCAAATTCTATGGAACCCAATAACTTCTTCTGGGATGGTCTCATGATACCCCCAGGGGTTCCCATGGATTCGGGCCGCCGTAACCGACCTTTTGATATCAATTATGATACCATACGGTCGTCAGGAATGGCTCCGCGCTATATCTTGGCTTCCAGAGCACGTACAAACGTCTACCGCGGAGGCTTGTGTGCGCAATGGCTCCGGGACGCCGTGATATTTTTTTATTGGCCCATCCCACGCAACATGCGTGTACTATTCATGTTTCTATATCTTATGCCTCCATGCTTGTGACAGACAAAGAAACTAGTCCTATGGGACAAATGGTCAGGTACAGATAGACGAAGCACCCCCCCCTGCTGGCTGTGTTTCCTCTCGAAGTCTTTGAAGCTCCTAGCATTCAAGTGTTAAGTAGGCTTCTTATCTTACAGGAGCCTGGATGGGGGGAAACTATCTAGTTGACGTTTTAACAGAAGGTCCCAAGGGTGGGGGCTGCTGAAGTGTGGCCATCCCTGGATATGATTTATCATTACCAAGATGGCGGCTACAGGTTCATCACACCTCCCCCTATACGAGGGCGCGAGGGGGTAGCACATTCCTGTGTTCCCCCGTGCGTCCTTCTGCACCCTCCCCTTGCCGGGATAACCCGTCAGCGTTACCGTGGTCACGGCCTCTTCTGTGGCGAATGGAGAAGTGGTACTGCTGGAGAGCGAGGCTCCAGCGTAGCAACCTGCCATTCGACCCAGAGACCGTGTGTAACCAGCTGAGGGGGTTGTGGTCCGTCTCCACGGTGAAATGGCTCCCGTACAAGTAGGGCTGCAGACGCTGCAGGGCCCATACAATTGCCAGGCATTCTTTTTCCACCGTGGAGTAAGCCACCTCCCGGGGCAGTAGCTTCCTGCTCAGGTACAAGACAGGATGTTCCTGGCCTGTCGTGTTGACCTGACTTAGCACAGCACCGAGGCCAAAGTCACTGGCGTCGGTCTGTACCACAAACGGCCGGTCGAAGTCGGCAGCTTGCAGTACAGGGGAGCTACTTAGGGCGGCCTTGAGTGCCCCGAAAGCTGTCTCGCAGGCGACTGTCCAGTCGACTGCGACGGGCAGCTTCTTCTTGGTGAGGTCCGTCAGGGGCTTGGCCAGGGTGCTATAGTGTGGGACGAACCTCCTATAGTACCCGGCGGTCCCCAAGAAGGACATCACCTGCTTTTTGGTCCTAGGAGTGGGCCAGGATGCGATGGCATCCACTTTCCCCGGTTCTGGCTTCAGAACCCCCCCGCCTACCCGGTGACCCAGGTAGAGGACCTCACTCATGCCCAGCTGGCACTTTTCCGGCTTGATGGTCAAGCCTGCCCGGTGGATCCGACCGAGCACCTGCCGCAGGTGCTCTAGGTGATCCTCCCAAGTGGGACTGAAGACTGCAATATCGTCCAAGTACGCAGCCGCGTACCCTTCAAGTCCCTCAAGCAGCGTATTGACCATCCGCTGAAAAGTGGCAGGGGCATTCTTCATGCCGAATGGCATCACTGTGGACTCGTACAGTCCAAAAGGGGTGATAAAGGCAGAGCGTTCCCTTGCCGCGGGGGTCAGAGGAATCTGCCAGTACCCCCGGCTCAGATCCATGATGGTCAGGTACTTAGCCCCGGCCATCCGATCGAGCAGGTCATCGATGCGTGGTATGGGGAACGCATCGGTGGCCGTTACAGCGTTGAGCCCCCGGTAGTCCACGCAGAACCGTGTAGTTCGGTCCTTCTTTGGTACGAGGACTACAGGCGAGGCCCACGCGCTGCTGGATGCCTGGATCACCCCCAGCTTCAGCATCTCGTCTATCTCTTGGCGCATGTTTCCCTGCACCTCGAAAGAGACCCGATATGCTGAACGCCGGATCGGCGGGTGATCGCCAGTGTCCACGTCGTGGACAGCCATCTCAGTCCTTCCGGGCAGGCTGCTGAACAGCCCCCGGAAGGGGTGCAGGGTGGTCCCCAGCTGGGACCGTTGGTCCTCCGTGAGCTGGTGGCCAACCCCCGCATCCTCGATGGACCCACCCGCCTTGGCTTGGGTGAGCAGATCCAGGAGGGTTTCTACCTCTCCTTCCTCGGGAAGGTTGCACACTGGGTGGGCAGTCGCTTCCCGCTCATGATGAGCCTTCATCATGTTCACGTGGAAGGCCTTCCTCCTTCCACGGGCGTGATCCAGGGTGACCAGATAGGTGACGGCATTGAGTTTCTGGTGCACGAAGTAGGGACCTTCCCAGGCTGCCTGAAGCTTGTTCTGTGGTACGGGGACCAGTACCCACACCTTTTGACCCACCTGGTAGGTCCTCTCACAAGCATTCTGGTCGTACCACCGCTTCTGGTCGGCCTGGGCCTGGGCCATATTGTCCTGCACCAGCTTTGCCAAGGCCATCATCCTGTCCCGGTGGCGCACGACATACTCGATGACCGACACCTCGGGGGTGGCCAAATCCCCTTCCCATGCTTCCTTCACCAGAGCCAGGGGGCCCCGTACCCGTCGCCCGTACAGGAGCTCAAAGGGGGAGAACCCCGTTGAGGCCTGCGGAACCTCCCGGTAAGCAAATAGGAGGTGTGGGAGGTAACGCTCCCAGTCTCTCCCGTGGGAGTCGACCAACATCTTAAGCATCTGCTTTAAGGTGCCATTGAACCGCTCACACAGGCCATTAGTCTGTGGGTGATACGGGCTGGCCACCAGATGTTGCACCTGCATTTGCTTACAGAGGGACTCCATCAGCCGCGACATGAGCTGGGTCCCTCGGTCGGTGAGCATTTCTTGGGGGAAACCCACTCTGGAGAAGATCTCCAGTAAGGCGGTAGCCACCTTGTCGGCCCGAATGGACGACAAAGCTACCGCTTCCGGGTACCGGGTGGCATAGTCCACTACCGTGAGTATGAAGCATTTCCCGGAGTGGCTGGGAGTGGACAGAGGTCCAATAAGATCCACAGCGACCCTCGAGAAAGGCTCTTCGATGATTGGCAGAGTTACCAGTGGGGCTTTGGGGCGCGGCCCCGCCTTCCCCACCCTCTGACAGGTGTCACACGAACGGCAGTAGGCACCCACCGCGGCTCCCATCCCAGGCCAGTAGAAATGCTGAGCTATCCTGGCCTTGGTTTTAGCGATCCCTAGGTGTCCGGCCATCGGAATCTCGTGTGCGATCCGCAACAATTCCGCCCTGAACGGATAGGGTACCACTAACTGTCGGTCCCTGGGCCACGCCTCCGGTGAACCCTGCTGGACCGTTACCCGGTACAGCCGTCCCTGGTCCCAGACCACACGCTCGCAGTCTGACTCCATGGGAGGCTGTGCCGCCTGTTCCTTGAGAGCTTTCAGGCTGTCGTCTGCTTCCAACGCAGCCTGAAATTCCTGACTTGATGTGGCCAGAATCGACGAAACTGCCACATCCTCCGTCAGCCCCTCCGGGCATGTCACCTGGCCGCTGTCTGACCCGGCAGACACTTGGTCAGAAGTGGGGAAGCCGTCGGACCTCTGCAAGGCTCCTTGGGCTCCGGCGCTCCCACTCCTGGTGACAGCGGCTATGACCGCTGTGACCGTGGGTAGTGCCCGCTTCCCCTCTGTTTCTGACCAAGCCGCCCGATCAGGCAGGCTTCCTAGGCCTTTGGACATCTCGGATGTAGGGAACTCCTGCCCTGGGGTCTTACCTGGCGGCTCCTCTCTTGGGACACCCCCACCCCCCATGGCCTGTTCCTCCCCCTGCAGTGGGCCTATACTCAGCAGCCTGGATACCCCTGGGAGCCCTACACTGCCGGTAGCTGCCCCCCTCTCCATCCCTGAGCTTCCCTCTACAGAATCCTGCCCGCCCCCTCCCTCACCGGAGGACAAGAGGTCACGGCACGCCGGCTGAGCACCTCTGCGGGCATCCCCACACTCCCCACCTGCTTTCACTAACCCTGTTTGTGTTGTGTCTGTGCAGGTGTTACCCTCAGGTTTCACTCCCTCCTCCTCAGCAGGACACACACTACATACAACATGGTTGGCATTAGCAGCAGACAAATCAATACACTCTTGGGGGGCCGAACTTGGGGGTTCAGAGGGTACATACTGCGATACTAGACGCCCCAAGTCGGTCCCTAATAAAACATTTGCGGGAATATTTGGCGTTACTCCCACCTCCCGCATCCCCCTTCCGGCACCCCAGTCCAAATACACCATGGCAACGGGAAGTGCCGGCTCCACGCCTCCAACCCCGGAGACGGAAAGAGTCTTTCCTGGTACCAAGTCCTGGGGGGACACCACCTCAGGCCGTACCAGTGTTCGTTCAGCGCCCGTGTCCCGCAGTCCCATGACCGCAGAACGGCCTATGGTGACGGGTTGGATGTTGTCCAGGGACCTACCACCACCCCCTCCCACACACAAAACATTGGGCGCTCTCTGGGACTGGGATGGGGTCTTTTGGCGCTGGGGACACTCAGCCCTAAAGTGTCCTGGTTTGTTGCATAGATGACAACGTCTTACGTCTGGTCCTTGCCTGGAGAGGGCAACAGGGGGATACACCCCTTGTGTTCTAGGGGCCGGGGAAACAGGGGCATGACTGGGCTTACCCCCTCTCCAGGTGCTGCTGGCAGACTTCTTCAGCTCAGGCGCCCTGTTATTGGCATACTCGTCTGCCAGGGCGGCTGTAGCAGAAGCCCCTGTTGGTTTTCGGTCACGGAGGAACTGTCGGAGGTCCTCTGGGCAGTTCCACAAGAACTGCTCCGTGACGAACAGTTCCTGGACCTCCTGGCGGGTAGTAAGCGCTAGACCCGAGGTCCAGTGCTCTGCGGCTCTCAACAGCGCCCGCATATGATCGGTCCAGGTGTCCTTGGGGCCACGCAGCAGGCTCCGGAACTTCTGGCGGTACGACTCGGGAGTGAGGTTGTACTGCCGGATCAGGGCCCGCTTGATGCAGTCGTAGTTCTGTACCTCCCCGGCAGGTAAGTCCCCCAAGGCATCCAGGGACTTACCCCTCAAACGGGGGGTCAGGTATCTGGCCCACTGATCCCGGGCCAGATGGTGCTGAAGACAGGTCCGTTCAAATGCCACCAGAAAGGAGTCCAGGTCCCCATCCTTCTCCAGTAGAGGGAAGTCCTCAGCTCGGACTTTGGACGACTTGGTCTCCTGATGGGTTGGTTGCTCTAGCGGAAGCCCCCGCTGGGCCAGGTCCAGTTGGTGCTGGCGCTCCGCAGCTCGCTCTGCACGCTCCGCAACCTCCCGGCGCTCTGCAGCTTCACGCTCCGCAGCCTCCCGGCGCTCTGCAGCTTCACGCTCCGCAGCCTCCCGGCGCTCTGCAGCTTCACGCTCCGCAGCCCGCTCCGCAGCCCGCTCCGCAGCCCGCTCTGCACGCTCCTCCTCCGCTGCCTTCTCTGATGCTGCCAGGAGGGTTTTGTAGACGGCATCGCCATGAGACTGGAGACTTGCCATAGCCGCTTGTAAAAGGGCTTGTGATCTGGACAGGCTGGGCTGGGTAGGTGGTGGGCAGCCCACTGCGGGACCGTATACTGGGGACTGGCTCCCTGAGGTGCCCGGGCTGGACTCCTCCTCGCCATGAGTAACAATGTCCTCCCCTCCTGCCACACGGACCGTAGCATTAGCCTCTTGCAGGGTCTTGCTCCTGGTGCCGTCTGCCATCTTGGTAACCGACACCGCTGCAACCCTGAGTTTGCACACACCTTGTTATACTTTTAGCCTGACCGTCTAACGTTGGGCTGACCTTAAGACTCCAGCAGTGGAAGTTACCACTGGCAGTCTTTAGTGCCTGGGAGTAGGGGTCCCACAACACTATTATTCTGCAATCCCACCGCTCTGCCACCAATGTGATGAAAGCCGGCCGGTGGGTGCAGCTCTCTGGCGCCCCCTTACCTCTCAGGTCAGTCAAGGTACTGCACCTAGAGAAAGTAGTGCCAGGTAGCTGCAACCAGCGCAGGGAACACGGTAGTGTGTTATCCCTTCAACGTCACTAAACCGTAACGTCACTACACAGCACAACTCGCTAGCGCCCTCTTAGCCTCAGGTCAGTCAAGGAACTGCACCTAGGATAAGCGTTCGCTAGGGAGACTGTCCTGTAACCTACTGGGTATCGGGGCCCTCTGTAGTGAGGGCGGTATATATATCTTCCTTGGCCGCGCCAGGAATATATATATCTGAACCTCCGACCGTCACTACCAGCCTTCCCCAATCCCCAGTTGGTATGCTGCCACCAGTCCCTATTTTAGATATACGCCCAGTCCGTGAATGGGCCTATATCGGGTCAGGAACCAACCCTGGGTAGCGTTTTTGGCTTGAGCCGAGCTCACACGGACGTGCGTTCGTTATGCAGAATAAAAGGCAGGCCCACAATTACTTGAGGTAATTGATTATAATAATACACTAGATACACGATATACAACTAAATATACACAGGTATAAGGTCAGGCTAAACTATACAACAATGGAATACAACACACAGAATCACCACAGCATATCAGTTACCGGTTTCTTGATGTTCTTGTGACGCAGGGAGAGGATTCTGCGATCGCAGGCACGGTTCTTTGTTACAGGCTGAGGCCTACCACCGCATGGTCAAACTGCTCCTCCCCTTGGTGGCCTCAGCTGGTGCTCAGATGTTCAGCACACCACTCTTGGGTCAAGACTGACTTGTCTCTTGTCTGTCCTGCTATCTTACCTGCCCCGTCCCGCCCACTGCTGGTGAGGTCAGCTGGCTCAGTCTCCACCCTCAGGTCTAACTTCGATCAGAAGCCCAAATTCTATGGAACCCAATAACTTCTTCTGGGATGGTCTCATGATACCCCCAGGGGTTCCCATGGATTCGGGCCGCCGTAACCGACCTTTTGATATCAATTATGATACCATACGGTCCTCAGGAATGGCTCCGCGCTATATCTTGGCTTCCAGAGCACGTACAAACGTCTACCGCGGAGGCTTGTGTGCGCAATGGCTCCGGGACGCCGTGATATTTTTTTATTGGCCCATCCCACGCAACATGCGTGTACTATTCATGTTTCTATATCTTATGCCTCCATGCTTGTGACAGACAAAGAAACTAGTCCTATGGGACAAATGGTCAGGTACAGATAGACGAAGCACCCCCCCCTGCTGGCTGTGTTTCCTCTCGAAGTCTTTGAAGCTCCTAGCATTCAAGTGTTAAGTAGGCTTCTTATCTTACAGGAGCCTGGATGGGGGGAAACTATCTAGTTGACGTTTTAACAGAAGGTCCCAAGGGTGGGGGCTGCTGAAGTGTGGCCATCCCTGGATATGATTTATCATTACCAAGATGGCGGCTACAGGTTCATCACAGAGGCCGGGAATCAAGCACCGAACGACGTCCATATTGTGGATGGCTCATTTAATGGTCTGATCTCAGCACATATAACTGCACCGCAAGGTTTCTGTGTGATGGGCCAATATGGCAGCATTTAGGGCCACACATTAAACTTTTGCCTAAAACCGTCCCCGAGTGTATGCTGGTATGATGTGGGTACTATATACCGCAGCTGTTGCTGGCATCCTCTGTGTGGGCACATGGTGGGCAGTGATTGTTTCGCTTATGGTGGGGGAGGGTAATATGACGGCGCTCGCTCACTGTGCACACGCAACTATCCTCCTGCATCATGACAGATGAAGACGGATTGAGCTGTTATTGGAGCGACTGATATAAGGGTTAATAATTTATCGCCATCCTGTGTATGAATGATGGCTTATATTACACAAGGTTTCAGAATAAATATTTTAATGGTTTGGTGGATTAAACCCCGGCACTGGCCGCGTAAATAAGAGTTTCCACGAAGATTGCTGACGGATCCAAATGTGATGGAGGGACTATTTGCATGAAGGCACAAGGCAGGTGTATAGCAGGGGCAAAAGGGCCCCCTCCCAGAACTGTATGTCCCATGAGTGCCGTATACCGCTCCCCTGAAGCCAATCACTACATCAGAACACTCTGCCCCCTATGGGGTTATTTAACCACTTTATGATGGCATTATCTTGGTACCATATAGCAGTTTTATTTATGTGATGTTATGTGTTCACTCTAGGGCACTATTACATAGGCACTGTTGTATTGTTGTTTGCTGGTGTATGGCGGTATTATTTGAGTACTTTACACTATAGCTATATTATTTGGGTAATGGTTATGTGTTTGCTCTACAGCACTATTATATTGCCATTATTTGGCACTGTATGGTGGTATTATTGGAATACTACAGGTGCATCTCACTAAATTAGAATACTTTATAACAGCTTGAAAAATGATTTTAAAATCCAAAATGTTCTCCTACTGAAATGTATGTTCAGTAAATGCCCTCAATACTTGGTCGGTCTCCTTTTGCATCAATTACTGCATCAATGTGGCAATGTGGCATGGAGGCGATCAGCCTGTGGCACTGCTGAGGTGTTATGGAAGCCCAGGTGGCTTTGATAGCAGCCTTCAGCTCGTCTGCATTGCTGGGTCTGGTGTCTCTCATCTTCCTCGTGACAATACCCCATAGATTCTCTATAATAGATTCTCTATGGGGTTAAGGTCAGGCGAGTTTGCTGCCAATCAAGCACAGTGATATTGTTGTGTGTAAACCAGGTATTGGTACTTTTGGCAGTGTGGACAGGGGCCAAGTCCTGCTGGAGAATGACATTTCCATCTCCAAAAAGCTTGTCGGCAGAGGGAAGCATGAAGTGCTCTAAAGTGTCCTGGTAGACGGCTACGCTGACTTTGGTCTTGATAAAACACAGTGGACCTACACCAGCAGATGACATGGCTCCCCAAACCATCACTGATTGTGGAAACTTCACACGAGACCTCCAGCAGCTTGGATTGTGGCCTCTCCACTCTTCCTACAGACTCTGGGACCTTGTGGAGTGTGTCAATGACTGCCTTCTGGACATCTGTCAAGTCAGCAGTCTTCCCCATGATTGTGGAGCCTACTGAAACAGACTAAGGGACCTTTTTAAACGCTTAAGAAGCCTCCGCAGGTGTTTTTTGTTAATTATTTCAATTTACTGAGATAATAACCTTTGTGTTTTCATTGGCTGTAAGCCATAATCATCAACATTAACAGAAATAAACACGTGAAATAGATCACTCTGTTTGTAATGACTCTATATAATAAATGAGCTTCACTTTTTGTATTGAAGAACTGAAATAAATTACCGTAACTTTTTATGATATTTTAATTTAGTGAGATGCACCTGTACATAGTAGATCAGTATTTGGTGATGGCATGTGTTCACTGTATTCACACTACAGCATTATTATTTGTCAGCGTATGGCAGTTTTTAAGTACTATATAGTATAGCTCCCTTTTTTCAGTGATGTTCTGTGTTTACTTTATAACACTTTTATATGGGTATTATTATTTGGCAGTGTATGGTAGTATTATTTATGTACTATATATCTCTGTTATTTTACAGAATAATATACATTCATTGGATGGAACTATTATTTGGCAGTGTATGGTGGTGCTAGATTTTTCTGTTAATTGTCCACTTTATGGCAGCATTATATAGACACTGTTGTTATTTGGCACTGTATGGCGACATTATTTTCACACAGCTATGTTACTTTCAGGATAGGGCAGAGTATTATTGATCTGCAAGGTATGGTGGTGGTATACTCTCCAATCTCCGGCTTTAAAAATGGGCTGTGTCTACCTCGGGGTGTAAAATAATGAGATCTATTAGTAGTGTTTCACACCCTTTAAGTAGATATTGGGGTCTATTGGGCATTAAACTTCACTGCCGAAATTTAAGAAAAGCTAATTTTTATGACTCTATACTGATACGGGGGCTGACGAGATACTAATTTTGGTAGTTGGGAAAGATAAATAAGGAGTGGAACAATTGGACGTGTCCCCAACTGGGATGCAGAGCTGTAGACTAACAGACTGTGGGACCGTCAGAGAGGTCTTCAGTGAAGGTGACCGCAGATGAAAGGAGGAAGAGCTACTCGTGAAAAAGCTGGCTCGCATAAGGAGAGGGGCGGCTTAAACAGGCAAGACCAAGGAGCAGCCAAGGTCGGCTTGGATGAAGTCTCTGAGCTCCATGAACAAAAAGGAGTGGTGCTGAAGTGCTTGATTAAACGTCCCCATTGGGGACTCTTCCACCATTTTCACCTCTACAACATACCCGAACCATTCGTCACTCTACAGTCTACTCTGCCACCAATGGAAATTTTCCGTTCCATGAGTCATGGTCAAACACAAGACTATAAGAACTTTCTCCATTTCTGTCACACAGAAAAACAGATAAATGAAGTTTCTAAAAGAAAAAAAAAAGGCACTTTAAAAGATCGATAAATATTCTCAGTACCACGTATCATCTCCGCTTACCAGTAATGAGGAGAAAATGCTAAATCAGAAAGAACAAACAATTCTGGCCTAAAGCCCGACCGGGAGCATCCGAGGACAAAGCACTATCGATAACGAAGGGGGCATGGATGGGTTAATGCTTCATTGCATTAAGTGCAGAGGCTGCCCCCTTATGTGTCTTGTATCTGCCTCATGTATCTCCAGGTCGTCCTCTATTCCTCTACGTGTTCTCACTTCAAAGAGCAGCTCGGCACATGCGACTCCACCCATTCCAAGTCTTTAGGTGAGGGAGCGAGAGTCGAGAAATCATTTTAATTAGAGGCTGAAATGACAAAGGAGCTCTGTCTGGGATGTCGCCATCTGCCCGGCAACAGCTGATAATTAATTTTTATTTGATCTAAAAAAAAATGCAGCAAATGGGGTTTTCGTGCCCGAAACCGTAAACAACTTATTTGCAGAATTAGTTAGTAACTGTACGCGGTGATTTAAGGCTGGAGCCACCGCACTCCGCTCCAGGGCTCATTTATCTCCTGGCAAAGTTGTGCCGTAACTTTTCCAAAAATGCCGTCGTTCTAATGCAGCGCTGCAGAAATCAGGCACAGAGAGATCTCATTAGTATGGAGAATATGCGACCATCTGTAGGATACTGACTCGAGATTAGAAGAACTTGCGACCCAAACAGATCTAAGTTCCAAATTTTCTCATCTACCCCTTGATCTTTAATTAAAAAGGTCCAGTCATCAACCACTGGCTCAAGTTTTCAAAATAAACTCCAGCTTTCAACTGAAAGCTCAAGAAGACCTCATCCACATAGTCCAGCGCTCAAACCCCAACCACGCAATAGGTCCTCACCAAAAAATTCAACCAATAGCTCCTGGTTTTAATTATCATTTCACAATGAAAAACTCCAAAAGTCCTCAACTCCATTTACTGACCAACCGCGCTGGTCTTCAACTCTAAGCTGAAGTCCTCAAGCACCAGCTCTAGTCCTCAACCACAAACTACAATTCTCAACAACAAAAAAACCTGCATCAATGAAAAGTTCCTGTTTTTATTCATCAGTCTTCTATGAAAAACTTTAGTTTTCAATCAAATGTTCTGATACTAACCAATCAGGTTAGGTACTCAACATAAAACTCCACTTGATTATGATTATCAGCTGTAGTCTTAAACTGAAAACTCAAGTCTTCATCCACCAGCTTCTGTCCTCAGTAACAATTCTGAGCAAAAATAAAATAAAAACACTGTAGTTGACCAAAAGGTCCTGTTTTTAATCAACAGTGCTCAACCAAAAGTTATTGATCCTCATCTATTAGCTCAGGTCCTCAACAGAAAACTCAAGCCCTAGATCATCAACTTTGGTCTTCAACTGAAAGCTTAAGT
The DNA here is from genome assembly GCF_046119375.1 of Phyllobates terribilis. Taxonomy (NCBI): domain Eukaryota; kingdom Metazoa; phylum Chordata; class Amphibia; order Anura; family Dendrobatidae; genus Phyllobates; species Phyllobates terribilis. Next base: position 145,445,013 of record NW_027362767.1, read on the forward strand.
CTTCATCCACCAGCACCAGTTCTCAATGACTAACTATCTTCCCCAGGAAAACCCTGTATTCAACCAAAAGTTCCAGTTTTTAATCACCAGTCTACAATGAAAAGCTCTGGTTCTCAAATATTCTGATTCTCATCTATCATTTCAGGTCGTCAATAGAAAATTGTACTCTTCAACCAACTGTTTTGATCATTAATTGAAAGCTGAAGTCTTCACCCTCAAGCTTTAGTCCTGAACAACCAGCTCCAGATCTCAATTACTTCAATTCTCACCAGAAACCCTGTTTCCAACCAAATGCTACAGGCTTCAATCCATAATCCTTAATTATATAAAAAAAACATTGGACAATAACTTTTTTCATCTATCAGCTCAGATCCATAACAGGAAACTCCAGTTCTCAACTGACCACTAATCCAAATAAAAATTTTGGTCCTCAAACACCAGTTCAAGTCTTAAAGGTCTCCTTCTGAAAAACAGCTTCAGTCCTCAACAAAAAGTTCTCATCCATATCCACCATCTCACATCCTCAGTTGCAAACTCAAATCATGACCCATGAGTGCTAGTCTTAAAACCATTAGTCCTCAGTTACCATATCTCCAGTCCTTAACCATCAACTCTGGTCTTAAACAAACATTGGTCCTCATTCACAAGTTCCCTATGCTCAAGAAAATCATAAATACATTTCCACATTTCACAACAAACAGCTTCAGTCATTAACAACAAGCTTAAATCATTATCCAAATGTTCAGATCATCATCCACTACTGGTTCATGAAATGGTAATCCCCAACCCATGTGCAGTTGTATTCAACAAACATCTCTCTTATAACTTGTTATTGAGGACTCTGAGCTCCATGACCTTTGCTTATGTCCTGAAAAACATCTCCAATCATCAATGACCAACTCCTGTCTTCTACAAATGTCTTTAGTCGTCTTCCACACAGATCCATTCTTAGGCCATAGCCCCACTATCAGTATTTGCTCAGTATTTGGTCAGAATTTTTTCAGGAGTGGTAGCCAAAACCAGGTGAGGAACAATCAGAGAAAAGGTGTAATGGAAACATGTGCACCAATTCCGCATTTATCACCCACTCCTGGTTTAGGCTGCCACTCCTGAGAAAACATGCTGACCGAATACTGACCAAATACTGATAGTGGGGCCGTAGACTCGGACAAAAAAAAGCTCCAGTCCTTATCCAACAGTTCCTGGCCTCAAGAAATAACCCTCAACTAATACTCCTAATTCTCAATAAACCACTTTGGTCCTCAACGACAAGCTCTAGTGTCTTCAGCCAAATTTTCCGATCATCCAAAACCTAAGGAAATACCAATCCTCACTAGTGATGAGCGAGCACTAAAATGCTCAGGTGCTCGAAGCTCGGGTCGAGCACATTGGAATACTCGGGTACTTGACCCGAGCAACGAGCCCAATGTAAGTCTATGGGAAACTCGAGCATTTTGCTGGCGGTCCCCCCCCCGGCGGTCTGCAGAAGGTCAAAAATTGCCCAAATCGAGGGGAACAGTGCTCAATTAAACGTCAGGCAGAATATATAGGCAGACAGGCAGGCAGGTTATATAGGAGGGTGCATGAAAAACATAGCAGGGCACTGGGAACACACTAGTACCCTCCGATTTTCATGCACCCATCACTTTAAAAAAGCTGGCTGGCAATTCATCAGCGGCATACACCAGTACCCGACAATTTAGAACAGAAAGAATAGAGCATCACACATAGATTAGATAGATAGAAACATGTCAGTCACATATATAATAAGTACAGTGACAGTGTTGGTTACTGTTCTTGTCATTTAGTGTTAAAATGAAGGATTTATTAAAAAAAAAATTGCTGTGGGGTTCCCCGTAATTTTAGTCTCTAGCGGAGGTTAAGCAGACAGCTGGGGCAGATGTTTGAAGCCTGGGAAGGGGGTAATACCCACTGAGCTTCCCAGGCTACTAATATCAGCCCCCGGCTGAATACCTAGCCTTTACTAGCTATTAAAATGGGGGACCCAAAAAAAAATGACGTGGGGTCCCCCATATTTTAATAGCTAGCAAAGGCTAGGCAGACAGCTGGGGGCTGATATTAATAGCCCAGGAAGGGTGCCATGAATATTGGCCCCCTCCCAGGCTAGAAACACCAGCCATCAGCCGCCCCAGAAATGGTGCATCCATAGGATGCGCCAATTCTGGCACTTAGCCTCGCTCTTCCCACTGCCCTGTAGCGGTGGCAGTGGGGTAATAGGGCTGGGGTTGATGTTAGCTTATAATGCCAGCTGACATCAAGCCCAGGTTAGTAATGGAGAGGCGTCTATAAGACACCCCCATTACTAACCCCATAGTGAAAGTTAAAAATAAATACAAAACACCCAGAATAAAGTCCTTTAATTGAAATAAAGACACAATTCTTTAATGTTCTAAATTAAACTCTACTTACCGTATCGCCCATTCCAGCTGAAGCCAACGATCTCCTGCAATAAAAGTAAAATAATAAACCAACCTCATCCTTACCTTTCCATGGTTCCCAGGACGGCTTCAGCTCTGCTACATTGACATGACAGGCTGGAGCGCAGCAGAACACTGCCATCCAGCTTGCCATGCCGCAGACACTGAGAAGCTCCTCAGTGAAGCTCCTCAGTGTCTGGCTGTGACGGCATCCAGATGAGCCAAGTTCATGTCCAATGAACTCAGCTCACCTCATGCACATCACTGACAGCGTGGGAGAATTCTCCTGCGCATGTGGTGCCGACAAATGACGTCACCGCTTGAGCAGGAGAATTCTCCCACGCTGGGACAGCATTGAGATGGCAGGCTGGATGGTAGCAGAACGCTGCCATCCAGCATGCCATCCTTCAGAGACACTGCGAAGCGCAAGCAATGTCTCTGAAGGATGACAAGCTGGATGGCAGCGTTCTGCTACCATCCAGCCTGCCATCTCAATGCCATCCCAGCGTGGGAGAATTCTCCTGCTCAAGCGGTGACATAATTTGCCGGCACCGCATGCGCAGGAGAATTCTCCCACGCTGTCAGTGACGTGCATGAGGTGAGCTGAGTTCATTGGACATGAACTCGGCTCATCTGGATGCCGTCACAGCCAGACACTGAGGAGCTTCTCAGTGTCTGCAGCATGGCAAGCTGGATGGCAGCGTTCTGCTGCGATCCAGCCTGTCATGTCAATGTAGCAGAGCTGAAGCCATCCTGGGAACCATGGAAAGGTAAGGATGAGGTTGGTTTATTATTTTACTTTTATTGCAGAAGACATTGGCTTCAGCTGGAATGGGCGTGACAGTAAGTAGAGTTTAATTTAGAACATTAAAGAATTGTGTGTTTATTTCAATTAAAGGACTTTATTCTAGGTGTTTGTGTTTTTTTTTTTTACTTTCACTATGGGGTTAGTAATGGGGGTGTCTTATAGACGCCTCTCCATTACTAACCTTGGCTTGATGTCAGCTGGCATTATAAGCTGACATCAACCCCAGCCCTATTACCCCACTGCCACCGCTACAGGGCAGTGGGAAGAGCGAGGCTAAGTGCCAGAATTGGCGCATCCTATGGATGCGCCATTTCTGGGGCGGCTGACGGCTGGTGTTTCTAGCCTGCGAGGGGGCCAATATTCATGGCACCCTTCCTGGGCTATTAATATCAGCCCCCAGCTGTCTGCCTAGCCTTTGCTAGCTATTAAAATAAGGGGGACCCCACGTCATTTTTTGGTGGGGGTCCCCCATTTTAATAGCTAGTAAAGGCTAGGTATTCAGCTGGGGGCTGATATTAGTAGCCTGGGAAGCTCCGTGGGTATTACCCCCTTCCCAGGCTTCAAACATCTGCCCCAGCTGTCTGCTTAACCTCTGCTAGAGCCTAAAATTACAGGGAACCGCACGCCAATTTTTTTTTAAATAAATCCTTTATTTTAACACTAAATGACAAGTACAGTAATCAACACTGTCACTGTACTTCATATATATGTGACTGACATGTTTCTATCTATCTAATCTATGTGTGATGCTCTATTCTTTCTGTTCTAAATTGTCGGGTACCGGTGTATGCCGCTGATGAATTGCTGGCTTTTCATGTTTCACTGTGAGCACTGTTCCCATCGATTTGGGTAATCACTGTAATGCCACAACCACCATGGCTGTGACATTACAGTGAGTGGCAGACAATCCCTGCATGATTGGTGCTCTAAATAGCGCCAAGCATGCAGGATGGGGACCCGAGCTCCCGCCCGAGCATCTCGAAAGTACTCGGAGAGCTCCAAGCATCTCGAGTACTGAGATGCTCGGGCGAGTACCGAGCATGCTCGCTCATCACTAATCCTCACCCATTAGCACTTGTCTTCAACAGCCAACTCTGGAGTCAAACAAAATTATGTCCTCATTAACAATTTAGTCTTGAACATTTGCTTTAGTTGTGAATCACAGGAATTGACTTTGGTTGTAAGCCACCAACTCCAGTCTTCCAACATCTAATTGACAAGAAAATCTCCAATCCTCATCCACCAGTTCCTGTCCTCAAGAAAAAGTCCTTGACTAATATTCCTATTTCTCAATAAACTGCTTTAGTCCTTAACGACAAGCCCTGGTCCTTTACTAATGGTTTGGATCTTAGAACATGAGCTCAAGAAACATCGGTCTCCACCTGTCACGCAAGGAGTAGGAAAAACTAAGTGCAACACGAAGAGAAGAGGGGAAGGGAGCCCCTATCGTCCCTATATTGGTTCCTCACCAATCGCTGCACAGGAACCTAAGCCATGTATTTCCCAAGAGCATGGCCCTGAATAGGGAAGAGGGGGATGAGCACTAGTCAGTCCTTACTAACATCTAAAGACAACAAGGGAGACAAAGACGGGGGAAAGTAACTTCGCTTGAGTCGACTTCAGAGAGATTACACCACACATCTTCCTAGCACCTGAAAGGAAGTAAGCCAACTTCAATAGCTCCAAACCTTCACAAGGGAACATGTGAATATCACAAGCACCTCCTTGTAGCAAACAGAAAGTATTTAAACACCCAGGCCTGGGTGTCAGTTAGCAGGAGGGAGGTAGCCGCGGAGTCCTAGAGTGAGACATATCTAAGAAGGTGTCTGTAATGCCAAACTAAGATCTTCTGCAACCAACTGCAGGGCGACTATCGGACACACCATTGACAGTACCCCTCCCCTTCTACGAGTGGCCTCCAGACACTCAGGACCAGGTTTCCCAGGATAAGAGGTGTGGAATGAACGAACCAACCTGGGAACTTTCACCTCTGATGCTGAAACCCACATCCTCTCTTCTGGACCATAACCCTTCCAGTGCACCAAGTATTGTAGGAAACAACGTTGGAGACGAGAATCTACAATCCTCGAAATCTGAAACTCCAGATTAACATCAACCATTATTGGGGGCGGCGGTAGGGGTGAGAGCTCAAGAGGTTCCACATATTTCTTGAGTAAGGACCTGTGGAAAACATTGTGGACCTTAAGGGCCTGAGGAAGCTCAAGACGAAACGCTCCTGGCTTAATGACAGCGGTTATTTTATAGGGATCAATAGACCTAGGTCCCAGCTTCCAAGAAGGGACTTTCAACTTGATATTCCTGGTAGACAACCACACAAAGTCATTCACAGTCAGGTCCGGACCTGGCTAGCGTTTTCTGTCAGCCATACATTTATACCGGTTTCCCATGATCTTTAAATTACTCAGAACCCCTCCGCCACACCGAGGAGAGCGACGAAGCAAAACGTTCCTCAGGAGCTCTCCAAGCTTCTCCCCCACTAAAGTTACCAAACTGTGGATGGTAACTGTATGCACCAAAGAACGGTGACCTGCCAGTCCATTCTTGACGATGATTATTAAAGCCAAAGTCTGCCATCGGTAAGTAGGATGCCCAATCCTCCTGATTTTCGGAGACAAAACACCTGAGGGTAGGTCTCCAAATTTTGATTGACGCACTCGGTCTGTCCATTTGACTGAAGGCGGAAGGCAGAGGAAAAGGACAGCTGCACCCCCAGTCGAGAACAGAATGCTTTTCAGAACTTGGAAACAAACTGGGTCCCCCGATCTGACCCAACATCGGAGGGAACCCCGTGAAGCTTCACAATCTCATTTATGAACACCTGAGCAAGCATCTTGGCATTTGGAAGTTCCAGTAATGCGACAAACCATTTTACAACCACCAAAACCACAATTTTGCCTGCAGAAACCAGTAGGTCAGTAATAAAATCCATGGACAAGTGTGTCCATGGCCTGCTAGGGATAGGTAGCGGAAGAAGAGTACCAGACAGACGGGTATGCGAAACCTTAGAACGTGCGCAAATACTACAAGCAGATATGTGTTCAATCACATCCCGATGCAACCATGGCCGCCAAAAACGATGAGAGAGGAGGTTCGTGGTTGCCTTACCACCTGGATGACCAGCAAGCACAGAGTTGTGATGTTCCTTAATTACTTTGCGGCACAGATTAGATGGTACAAATAACCTTCCTGAAGGGCAAGAGGCAGGAGCGTCCCCCTGAGCCTCCAACACCTCACCCTCCAGTTCAGGATATAGTGCTGAAATGACTACCCCTTTCTGTAATATCGGGGCAGGGTTCTCATGGTCACCACCACCAGGGAATCTCCGGGACAAAGCATCAGCCTTGACATTTTTGACCCCTGGACGAAAAGTGACAACAAAATTGAACCTAGTAAAAAACAGGGACCATCTGGCTTGCCTAGGGTTGAGACGTTTAGCTGACTGTAGATATGACAGGTTCTTATGGTCAGTAATAACAGTAATAGGATGGACAGCCCCCTCCAACCAATGTCGCCATTCTTCGAATGCCAATTTGATCGCCAAAAGTTCCCTATTTACTCACGTTATAATTTCTCCCAGCCGAAGACAATTTTTTAGAAAAGAAAGCGCATGGACGCCATTTACCAGGGCACAGACCCTGAGACAACACAGCCCCAACCCCCACATCCAACACATCAACTTCCACAATAAAGGGTTGGTAAATATCAGGTTGACTGAGTATAGGTGTCGTGGCAAAATAATTCTTTAAGGAAGAAAAAGCCTGGAGGGAGGCATCCGACCATTTGGAAAAATCAGACCCCTTCCTAGTCATGTCAGTAAGGGGTTTCACGATTACTGAGTAATTTTGGATGAATTTCCGGTAAAAATTAGTAAAGCCCAGAAAACGTTGTAGAGCCTTCAGGTTCTCGGGACGGTCCCAATTAAGGACTGCGCGGATCTTCTCCAGATCCATCCGAAAACCCGAAGATGACAACAAGTACCCCAAAAACTGCACCTCGCATTTTTCTAGTTTGGCATATAGTTTGTTATCCCTTAGTATCTGGAGTACCTGTTTAACATGTCCCCGGATGTGTCTCCAAATCAGGTGAGTAAACCAAAATGTCGTCCAGATAGACCACCACAAACCTCCCCACCAAATGATGGAAAATATAATTTATGAAATGCTGGAACACAGCTGGTGCATTGGTCAAACCAAAAGGCATAACCAGACTCTCGAAATGCCCTTCGGGGGTATTGAATGCTGTTTTCCATTTATCCCCTCTCTGATTCTAACCAGATTGCAGGCTCGCCTTAAATCCAACTTGGAGAATACCTTAGCTCCCACAACCTGGCTGAACAAATCTGAAATCAGAGTAAGAGGGTATGGATCTCGGATGGTAATTTGATTTAATTCCCGGAAATCTAAACAGGGACATAGACCGCCATCTTTTTTCTTCACAAAGAAGAACCCTGCTGCCACGGGCAAAGATGAGGGTCTGATGTGTCCCTTCTCCAGACTTTCCGCAATGAAATCCTTCATGGCTTGTCTCTCAGGGCCAGAAAGATTATACAGTCTGGTCTTCGGTAGTTTAGCTAAGGGGCTCAGGTTAATAGGATTGTCATATGCACGATGAGAAGGCAAATCCTGACACCCCCCTCTCAGAAAAAACGTCCTCAAAGCAAGACAGAAAAGCAGATAATATTTTCGTAGAGACAGTAGCAAGGGAAATATCTAAACAGTTCTCATGGCAGTAATCTCCCCATTCAATGATCTCTCTGGCTTGCCAATCCGCCAACAAATTATGTTTCACCAACCAGGGAAAACCAAAAACAATTGTGGTGGAAAGACCGTCCAGGACATAGCAAGGGATTAATTCACAATGAACCGACCCCACCCCCAGTTTTACATTATGTACAATCTGAGTTAATGCTTTCTGTGCAAGTGGCGCTGAGTCGATGGCGAAGATGGGAATAGGCTTAGCTAAAGTACAGCAAGCAAGACTATGAGTTTTCACAAACTCAGCATCAACCATGCTGAATCCGGCTCCACTGTCAACAAACACAGAAATTGTCTCGGTTTTGCTCTTTAGCACCACCTCTGTTGTCAGGACAAACCGGGAACTACAGGTTGGCGATAAATGCAGCCCTTGCTTATCCAACTCCAGGCTGCCAAGGGTTAATCGAGTTTCCTTTTGCTTAGGAATTGAAGGACAGACCCCAATAAAATTTCCCTTTTTCCCACAAAAAAATACACCTTTTTTCTTGCAAATTTCCAGGGAAATGTATGATGCAGAGGCACCCCCTAACTGCATGGGTTCCTCCACCTCTCCCAGTACTGGTTCACCGCCAGACCGCTCCTCCGGCAGAGGTACATAACCCCAACAAGAAGGCCTCAGAGAAGGCCTCACCCGCCTATCCCGAAGGCATCTATCAATATGTATAGCCAATGACATGGCAGCCTCCAAGGACTGAGGGGTTTCATATACTGCCAAAGCATCTTTCAACTTTTCAGTAAGGCCCTCACAAAATTGACTTCTAAGGGCTGAGTCATTCCATTTAGAATCCATTGCCCATCTACAGAATTCTGAACTGTACGTCTTCACTGACCGATTCCCCTGCTGAAGGCGACGTAGCGTAGACTCAGACAAGGCAACTCAGTCAGAGTCATAATAGATGAGAGCCAGAGCCCCAAAAACCCCTCCAGACTGGAGACTAACCAAATCCTGCGGTAAAGAAAGAGTCCACGACTGAGGATCACCCTGCAGTGAGATCACAATTCCAACTCGTTGCTCCTCCATTCCAGAGTAGTAAGGACGAAGTTTTAAGTACAGTTTACAGGTCTCCTTGAACACAAAAAACTTGTCCCTACCTCCTGAAAATCTGTCCGGGGGGGCAACCTTAGGTTCAGGCTGGAGAGGCCTACCTGCAGAGATCCCCACAGTACCGACCTGTAGCCGCCGATGCTGTTGCTGAACCTCACAGCGGAGGTCATTCACCACCAGAGACAGACTGTGCAGCCGCTCTGCAAGCTCTGCAACTGAATCCATACTAAGCGAGAAAGGAAAGAAAAAAAAAAAACACACAAACCCAAGTGTCAGGTTTTTTTTCTCTAAATGTGCACTGCAGGTGATAATGTCATGCAAGATGTGGGAAAGACTAAGTGCATCACGAAGGGAAGAGGGGAAGGGAGCCCAGACACTAGGGAAAGGGGGATTGGACACCTCCTAGGTTGATCTGATAGCACCCTGTCTCTCTTATCGTCCCAATATAAGTTCCTCACGAATCACCGCACAGGAGCCTAAACCCTGTATTTCCCTAGAGCTTGGCCCTGGATAGGGAAGGTGGGGATGAGCACTAGTCAGTCCTCACTAACATCTAAAGACAACAAAGGAGATACACTCAGGGGAAAGTAACTTGGCTTGAGTCTACTTCAGAGAAATTACACCACACTTCCTATTAGCACATAGGAAGTAAGAAGACTGCAATAGCTCCAAGCCTTCACAAGGGAACATGTGAATATCACCGGCACCTCCCTGTAGCAAACAAAGTATTTAAAGGGAACCTGTCATGTCACTTCTATAAGTTAAACTGTCCCCAGGTCCATGTTAGTGATGCAATGTGCATCACTAACATGCTTTTTCTATGGAAATAAGTGCTGTACTCACTTGTTAAAATCACTTTATACACTTATAATCTTACTTCCTCGTTCAGTCATAGGGGTGTTCCTTTCTGTATTTAGTCATCCTGGTCGCCGCCCACTCAATTCGAATCTTTATTCCATGCTTGCGCACTTTCAATCTGTTCTCCTGTGTTCTGTCTTTTTCCCATTGCGCAAGCGCAGGTAATTTGTAATATGCTTGTTCATTGTGAATGGGGTCCCCGCGCATGCGTGTGACGCACGGCTCTCCCGCACATGCGCACAGTCAGGGAAGCTGTGAACTCAACACAGTTTCACTGTGCACACACTGGGAACAAGCACGTAAGATTATAGGTATATAAAGTGATTTTAGCAAGTGAGTATAGCAGTGTTTTGCATGGGAACAGCATGTTAGTAATGCACATTGCATCACTAACATGGACCTGGGGACAGTTTAACTTATAGAAGTGACATGACAGGTTCCCTTTAAACACCCAGGCCTGGGTGTCGATTAGCAGGAGGGAGGTAGCCGCTGGGTCCTAGAGTGAGACAGATCTAAGAAGGTGTCTGTAATGCCAAACAAAAATCTTGTGCAACCAACTGCAGGTTGACTGTGTCCCATCTGACACACCCGTGTCACCACCGATGATTACTTGACCAACTCTAATCTTAAACAAAACGCTTCACAAGTTCCTCAGCAAAATCTTCAGTCCTGAAACACCAGCTCAGTTCTTATTGACCAAAACAGGTTCATCACAGTAAACTTCAGGTCAAACTTGTGAGTTTTTACTACAATGAGTTCTGATTCCTAACCACTCTCGTCCTCAGCCTAAACAATTGTCATCAACTGTGACTACTAGTCCTCAACCAAAAACTCTCGGCCTCATTCCTTAACCTCTGTTCCTCAACCAAAAGCTCTGGTCCTTGATCATATTTTCCATTTCTAAACCATTAGTTCTGGTGTAACCTTTTGATTTAAACTTCATGGTAAAGATCTGGTACTTAACCATATACACAAGTTCTCAACCCCCAGTGTGGTCCTAGAGCAGTTACAATGTGGAGCTGCTATATTATACACATAATAAATGACATACAACGCATATATTATATAGAAATCAACAGCGGGGAGCAGTGTGACGAGCGCACATATGCTGCACACTATTTATATCAGAGTTCTCCTTCCTCCCTTATGTCACCAGATTATGGAGGCGACTGTGATTTTTCTGAGCAAATTGTGTTGAGAAACTTGAAGGACTAAGATTTTTCAGCAAAATGAATAAAGAACAAGAAGTTCTCAATACTTTGTTTTTGCTTTTATCTTAAGATGGAGCAGAACGACATCCATAGCATGAGCTGTGAGAGTTCAGCTCTAAGGCCACGGCCCCACTATCAGTATTTGGTCAGTATTTTTTCTCAGGAGAGGGAGACAAACAATCAGAGAAAATGTAACAGAAACAAGTCATCAATTCTGCATTTATCACCCACTCCTGGGAAAAAATACTGACCGAATACTGACCAAATACAGATAGTGGGGCCGTGGCCTTAATATGCATAACTGTTAATGCAACTCTTGAGTATAATACAGGATCAGTAATGTAATGTATGTACACAGTGACTGCACCAGCAGAATAGTGAGTGCAGCTCTGGAGTATATTACAGGATGTAACTCAGGATCAGTACAGGATCAGTAATGTAATGTATGTACACAGTGACTGCACCAGCAGAATAGTGAGTGCAGCTCTGGAGTATAATACAGCAGAGGTCCCCAACCGCCGGTCCGCGGAACAGGACCGGGCCGTTGGGGTTTTTCAGCCGGTCCGCGGGGAGAGGGGGCCCCTCCAGCCTCCAGCAGGGCCGCCATCAGGGCATGACTGCCTTGACTCCAGTATGGGGCCCGGCCGGTAGGAGCCCCCTCGGAGCCCCCCTCTTGTGCGTCTCTCTCCTCATGGGGCCACCGGCCGCATGCTAAGCGCCGGGTCCGGGACATCTTAGCACTGCGCTGCTGCGGCAGCACCTTCATGATTCCCCTGACTTCCGGTCATGTGACGGCGCCGTCACATGGCCGGAAGTCAGGAGAACCTGGTGTCAGCGATTTGGACGAGCGCCAGGATTCTGCAGGGATCGCATGGGGGTAAGTATAACAAGTTTTATTTTTTTTTAAATACAATTAACTAGGAGTGGGGGGAATGGGAGATGCACATGGGGGGGGGAGAGATGAGAGATGCACATGGGGGAGGGGAGAGATGAGAGATCCACATGGGGGGGAGGGGAGAGATGAGAGATGCACATGGGGGAGGGGAGAGATGAGAGATCCACATGGGGGGGAGGGGAGAGATGAGAGATGCACATGGGGGAGGGGAGAGATGAGAGATCCACATGGGGGGGAGGGTAGAGATGAGAGATGCACATGGGGGAGGGGAGAGATGAGAGATCCACATGGGGGGGAGGGGAGAGATGAGAGATCCACATGGGGGGGAGGGGAGAGATGAGAGATCCACATGGGGGGGAGGGGAGAGATGAGAGATCCACATGGGGGGGAGGGTAGAGATGAGAGATGCACATGGGGGAGGGGAGAGATGAGAGATGCACATGGGAGGGAGGGGAGAGATGAGAGATGCACATGGGGGGAGGGGAGAGATGAGAGATGCACATGGGAGGGAGGGGAGAGATGAGAGATGCACATGGGAGGGAGGGGAGAGATGAGAGATGCACGGGGGGGTGAGAGATGCACGGGGGGGTGAGAGATGCACGGGGGGGTGAGAGATGCACGGGGGGTGGATGAGAGATGCACGGGGGGGTGAGAGATGCACGGGGGGGGTGAGAGATGCACGGGGGGATGGGAGATGCACGGGGGGGTGGATGAGAGATGCACGGGGGGGTGAGAGATGCACGGGGGGGTGAGAGATGCACGGGGGGGTGAGAGATGCACGGGGGGATGAGAGATGCACGGGGGGTGGATGAGAGATGCACGGGGGGATGAGAGATGCACGGGGGGATGAGAGATGCACGGAGGGGGATGAGAGATGCACGGAGGGGGATGAGAGATGCACGGAGGGGGATGAGAGATGCACGGAGGGGGATGAGAGATGCACGGAGGGGGATGAGAGATGCACGGAGGGGATGAGAGATGCACGGGGGGTGGATGAGAGATGCACGGGGGGTGGATGAGAGATGCACGGGGGGTGGATGAGAGATGCACGGGGGGTGGATGAGAGATGCACGGGGGGTGGATGAGAGATGCACGGGGGGTGGATGAGAGATGCACGGGGGGGATGAGAGATGCACGGAGGGGATGAGAGATGCACGGAGGGGATGAGAGATGCACGGAGGGGATGAGAGATGCACGGAGGGGATGAGAGATGCACGGGGGGTGGATGAGAGATGCACGGAGGGGATGAGAGATGCACGGGGGGTGGATGAGAGATGCACGGAGGGGGATGAGAGATGCACGGGGGGTGGATGAGAGATGCACGGGGGGTGGATGAGAGATGCACGGAGGGGGGTGAGAGATGCACGGAGGGGGATGAGAGATGCACGGGGGTGAGCTGCACATGGGGGGATGAGAGATGCACGGAGGGGGATGAGAGATGCACGGAGGGGGATGAGAGATGCACGGAGGGGGATGAGAGATGCACGGAGGGGGATGAGAGATGCACGGAGGGGGATGAGAGATGCACGGAGGGGGATGAGAGATGCACGGAGGGGGATGAGAGATGCACGGAGGGGGATGAGAGATGCACGGGGGGCATGAGAGATGCACGGGGGGGGTGAGAGATGCACGGAGGGGGATGAGAGATGCACGGAGGGGGATGAGAGATGCACGGGGGGTGGATGAGAGATGCACGGAGGGGGATGAGAAGATGCACGGAGGGGGATGAGAGATGCACGGGGGGTGGATGAGAGATGCACGGGGGGTGGATGAGAGATGCACGGAGGGGGATGAGAGATGCACGGGGGGTGGATGAGAGATGCACGGGGGGTGGATGAGAGATGCACGGAGGGGGATGAGAGATGCACGAGGGGTGGATGAGAGATGCACGGAGGGGGATGAGAAGATGCACGGAGGGGGATGAGAGATGCACGGGGGGTGGATGAGAGATGCACGGAGGGGGATGAGAGATGCACGGGGGTGAGCTGCACATGGGGGGGTGAGAGATGCACATGGGGGGGTTATGTTTACATAACTTTGTTGCCTTATGAAGGGCGGGGGGGCCCCCAAAAATTTCTTGCACAGGGGCCCACTACAGTCTGTGTCCGCCCCTGGGATGAAGTAAATGCAGCTGAACAGCAGCTGTCAGGACAGCTGCCCTGTCCTGCTGCAGGGCGTGATGGGGCCTCAGTGATGCGGCTCCTGGCACAGCACATTATGTGGGGCTCCTGGCATAGCTCCTGGCGGGGACCTGGTCTACACTATATGATAAGTATGCACTAAACTCCAAATCCCTCCATTACCCCGCCCCCATATGACCAAAGCCCTGCCCACCCCACCCCCTCCTTGCTGGGCCATGGAAAAATGATCTTGCTTCAAGCCGGTCCCTGGTGCAAAAAAGGTTGGGGACCACTGTAATACAGGATGTAACTCAGGATCAGTACAGGATAAGCAATGTAATGTATGTACACAGTGACTGCCCCAGCAGAATAGTGAGTGCAGCTCTGGAGTATAATACAGGATGTAACTCAGGATCAGTAATGTAATGTATGTACACAGTGACTGCACCAGCAGAATAGTGAGTGCAGCTCTGGAGTATAATACAGGATGTAACTCAGGATCAGTAATGTAATGTATGTACACAGTGACTGCACCAGCAGAATAGTGAGTGCAGCTCTGGGGTATAATACAGGATGTAACTCAGGATCAGTAATGTAATGTATGTACACAGTGATTGTACCAGCAGAATAGTGAGTGCAGCCCTGGAGTATAATACAGGATGTAACTCAGGATCAGTACAGGATCAGTAATGTAATGTATGTACACAGTGACTGCACCAGCAGAATAGTGAGTGCAGCTCTGGAGTATAATACAGGATGTAACTCAGGATCAGTAATGTAATGTATGTACACAGTGATTGTACCAGCAGAATAGTGAGTGCAGCCCTGGAGTATAATACAGGATGTAACTCAGGATCAGTACAGGATCTGTAATGTAATGTATGTACACAGTGACTGCACCAGCAGAATAGTGAGTGCAGCTCTGGGGTATAATACAGGATGTAACTCAGGATCAGTACAGGATCAGTAATGTAATGTATGTACACAGTGACTGCACCAGCAGAATAATGAGTGCAGCTCTGGAGGATAATACAGGATGTAACTCAGGATCAGTACAGGATCAGTAATGTAATGTATGTACACAGTGACTGCACCAGCAGAATAGTGAGTGCAGCTCTGGGGTATAATACAGGATGTAACTCAGGATCAGTACAGGATAAGCAATGTAATGTATGTACACAGTGACTGCCCCAGCAGAATAGTGAGTGCAGCTCTGGAGTATAATACAGGATGTAACTCAGGATCAGTAATGTAATGTATGTATACAGTGACTGCACCAGCAGAATAGTGAGTGCAGCTCTGGAGTATAATACAGGATGTAACTCAGGATCAATACAGGATCAGTAATGTAATGTATGTACACAGTGACTGCACCAGCAGAATAATGAGTGCAGCTCTGGAGGATAATACAGGATGTAACTCAGGATCAGTACAGGATAAGCAATGTAATGTATGTACACAGTGACTGCCCCAGCAGAATAGTGAGTGCAGCTCTGGAGTATAATACAGGATGTAACTCAGGATCAGTAATGTAATGTATGTACACAGTGACTGCACCAGCAGAATAGTGAGTGCAGCTCTGGAGTATAATACAGGATGTAACTCAGGATCAGTAATGTAATGTATGTACACAGTGATTGTACCAGCAGAATAGTGAGTGCAGCCCTGGAGTATAATACAGGATGTAACTCAGGATCAGTACAGGATCAGTAATGTAATGTATGTACACAGTGACTGCACCAGCAGAATAGTGAGTGCAGCTCTGGAGTATAATACAGGATGTAACTCAGGATCAGTACAGGATCAGTAATGTAATGTATGTACACAGTGACTGCACCAGCAGAATAATGAGTGCAGCTCTGGAGGATAATACAGGATGTAACTCAGGATCAGTACAGGATCAGTAATGTAATGTATGTACACAGTGACTGCACCAGCAGAATAGTGAGTGCAGCTCTGGGGTATAATACAGGATGTAACTCAGGATCAGTACAGGATAAGCAATGTAATGTATGTACACAGTGACTGCCCCAGCAGAATAGTGAGTGCAGCTCTGGAGTATAATACAGGATGTAACTCAGGATCAGTAATGTAATGTATGTACACAGTGACTGCACCAGCAGAATAGTGAGTGCAGCTCTGGAGTATAATACAGGATGTAACTCAGGATCAGTAATGTAATGTATGTACACAGTGATTGTACCAGCAGAATAGTGAGTGCAGCCCTGGAGTATAATACAGGATGTAACTCAGGATCAGTACAGGATCAGTAATGTAATGTATGTACACAGTGACTGCACCAGCAGAATAGTGAGTGCAGCTCTGGAGTATAATACAGGATGTAACTCAGGATCAGTAATGTAATGTATGTACACAGTGATTGTACCAGCAGAATAGTGAGTGCAGCCCTGGAGTATAATACAGGATGTAACTCAGGATCAGTACAGGATCAGTAATGTAATGTATGTACACAGTGACTGCACCAGCAGAATAGTGAGTGCAGCTCTGGAGTATAATACAGGATGTAACTCAGGATCAGTACAGGATCAGTAATGTAATGTATGTACACAGTGACTGCACCAGCAGAATAGTGAGTGCAGCTCTGGGGTATAATACAGGATGTAACTCAGGATCAGTACAGGATAAGCAATGTAATGTATGTACACAGTGACTGCCCCAGCAGAATAGTGAGTGCAGCTCTGGAGTATAATACAGGATGTAACTCAGGATCAGTAATGTAATGTATGTATACAGTGACTGCACCAGCAGAATAGTGAGTGCAGCTCTGGAGTATAATACAGGATGTAACTCAGGATCAATACAGGATCAGTAATGTAATGTATGTACACAGTGACTGCACCAGCAGAATAATGAGTGCAGCTCTGGAGGATAATACAGGATGTAACTCAGGATCAGTACAGGATAAGCAATGTAATGTATGTACACAGTGACTGCCCCAGCAGAATAGTGAGTGCAGCTCTGGAGTATAATACAGGATGTAACTCAGGATCAGTAATGTAATGTATGTACACAGTGACTGCACCAGCAGAATAGTGAGTGCAGCTCTGGAGTATAATACAGGATGTAACTCAGGATCAGTAATGTAATGTATGTACACAGTGATTGTACCAGCAGAATAGTGAGTGCAGCCCTGGAGTATAATACAGGATGTAACTCAGGATCAGTACAGGATCAGTAATGTAATGTATGTACACAGTGACTGCACCAGCAGAATAGTGAGTGCAGCTCTGGAGTATAATACAGGATGTAACTCAGGATCAGTACAGGATCAGTAATGTAATGTATGTACACAGTGACTGCACCAGCAGAATAATGAGTGCAGCTCTGGAGGATAATACAGGATGTAACTCAGGATCAGTACAGGATCAGTAATGTAATGTATGTACACAGTGACTGCACCAGCAGAATAGTGAGTGCAGCTCTGGGGTATAATACAGGATGTAACTCAGGATCAGTACAGGATAAGCAATGTAATGTATGTACACAGTGACTGCCCCAGCAGAATAGTGAGTGCAGCTCTGGAGTATAATACAGGATGTAACTCAGGATCAGTAATGTAATGTATGTATACAGTGACTGCACCAGCAGAATAGTGAGTGCAGCTCTGGAGTATAATACAGGATGTAACTCAGGATCAATACAGGATCAGTAATGTAATGTATGTACACAGTGACTGCACCAGCAGAATAATGAGTGCAGCTCTGGAGGATAATACAGGATGTAACTCAGGATCAGTACAGGATCAGTAATGTAATGTATGTACACAGTGACTGCACCAGCAGAATAGTGAGTGCAGCTCTGGGGTATAATACAGGATGTAACTCAGGATCAGTACAGGATCAGTAATGTAATGTATGTACACAGCGACTGCACCAGCAGAATAGTGAGTGCAGCTCTGGAGTATAATACAGGATGTAACTCAGGATCAGTACAGGATAAGCAATGTAATGTATGTACACAGTGACTGCACAAGCAGAATAGTGAGTGCAGCTCTGGAGTATAATACAGGATGTAACTCAGGATCAGTAATGTAATGTATGTACACAGTGACTGCACAAGCAGAATAGTGAGTGCAGCTCTGGAGTATAATACAGGATGTAACTCAGGATCAGTACAGGATAAGCAATGTAATGTATGTACACAGTGACTGCACAAGCAGAATAGTGAGTGCAGCTCTGGAGTATAATACAGGATGTAACTCAGGATCAGTAATGTAATGTATGTACACAGTGACTCCACCAGCAGAATAGTGAGTGCAGCTCTGGAGTATAATACAGGATGTAACTCAGGATCAGTACAGGATCAGTAATGTAATGTATGTACACAGTGACTGCACCAGCAGAATAGTGAGTGCAGCTCTGGAGTATAATACAGGATGTAACTCAGGATCAGTACAGGATAAGCAATGTAATGTATGTACACAGTGACTGCCCCAGCAGAATAGTGAGTGCAGCTCTGGAGTATAATAAAGGATGTAACTCAGGATCAGTAATGTAATGTATGTACACAGTGATTGTACCAGCAGAATAGTGAGTGCAGCCCTGGAGTATAATACAGGATGTAACTCAGGATCAGTACAGGATCAGTAATGTAATGTATGTACACAGTGACTGCACCAGCAGAATAGTGAGTGCAGCTATGGAGTATAATACAGGATGTAACTCAGGATCAGTACAGGATCAGTAATGTAATGTATGTACACAGTGACTGCACCAGCAGAATAATGAGTGCAGCTCTGGAGGATAATACAGGATGTAACTCAGGATCAGTACAGGATCAGTAATGTAATGTATGTACACAGTGACTGCACCAGCAGAATAGTGAGTGCAGCTCTGGGGTATAATACAGGATGTAACTCAGGATCAGTACAGGATAAGCAATGTAATGTATGTACACAGTGACTGCCCCAGCAGAATAGTGAGTGCAGCTCTGGAGTATAATACAGGATGTAACTCAGGATCAGTAATGTAATGTATGTATACAGTGACTGCACCAGCAGAATAGTGAGTGCAGCTCTGGAGTATAATACAGGATGTAACTCAGGATCAATACAGGATCAGTAATGTAATGTATGTACACAGTGACTGCACCAGCAGAATAATGAGTGCAGCTCTGGAGGATAATACAGGATGTAACTCAGGATCAGTACAGGATAAGCAATGTAATGTATGTACACAGTGACTGCCCCAGCAGAATAGTGAGTGCAGCTCTGGAGTATAATACAGGATGTAACTCAGGATCAGTAATGTAATGTATGTACACAGTGACTGCACCAGCAGAATAGTGAGTGCAGCTCTGGAGTATAATACAGGATGTAACTCAGGATCAGTAATGTAATGTATGTACACAGTGATTGTACCAGCAGAATAGTGAGTGCAGCCCTGGAGTATAATACAGGATGTAACTCAGGATCAGTACAGGATCAGTAATGTAATGTATGTACACAGTGACTGCACCAGCAGAATAGTGAGTGCAGCTCTGGAGTATAATACAGGATGTAACTCAGGATCAGTACAGGATCAGTAATGTAATGTATGTACACAGTGACTGCACCAGCAGAATAATGAGTGCAGCTCTGGAGGATAATACAGGATGTAACTCAGGATCAGTACAGGATCAGTAATGTAATGTATGTACACAGTGACTGCACCAGCAGAATAGTGAGTGCAGCTCTGGGGTATAATACAGGATGTAACTCAGGATCAGTACAGGATAAGCAATGTAATGTATGTACACAGTGACTGCCCCAGCAGAATAGTGAGTGCAGCTCTGGAGTATAATACAGGATGTAACTCAGGATCAGTAATGTAATGTATGTACACAGTGACTGCACCAGCAGAATAGTGAGTGCAGCTCTGGAGTATAATACAGGATGTAACTCAGGATCAGTAATGTAATGTATGTACACAGTGATTGTACCAGCAGAATAGTGAGTGCAGCCCTGGAGTATAATACAGGATGTAACTCAGGATCAGTACAGGATCAGTAATGTAATGTATGTACACAGTGACTGCACCAGCAGAATAGTGAGTGCAGCTCTGGAGTATAATACAGGATGTAACTCAGGATCAGTAATGTAATGTATGTACACAGTGATTGTACCAGCAGAATAGTGAGTGCAGCCCTGGAGTATAATACAGGATGTAACTCAGGATCAGTACAGGATCAGTAATGTAATGTATGTACACAGTGACTGCACCAGCAGAATAGTGAGTGCAGCTCTGGAGTATAATACAGGATGTAACTCAGGATCAGTACAGGATCAGTAATGTAATGTATGTACACAGTGACTGCACCAGCAGAATAATGAGTGCAGCTCTGGAGGATAATACAGGATGTAACTCAGGATCAGTACAGGATCAGTAATGTAATGTATGTACACAGTGACTGCACCAGCAGAATAGTGAGTGCAGCTCTGGGGTATAATACAGGATGTAACTCAGGATCAGTACAGGATAAGCAATGTAATGTATGTACACAGTGACTGCCCCAGCAGAATAGTGAGTGCAGCTCTGGAGTATAATACAGGATGTAACTCAGGATCAGTAATGTAATGTATGTATACAGTGACTGCACCAGCAGAATAGTGAGTGCAGCTCTGGAGTATAATACAGGATGTAACTCAGGATCAATACAGGATCAGTAATGTAATGTATGTACACAGTGACTGCACCAGCAGAATAATGAGTGCAGCTCTGGAGGATAATACAGGATGTAACTCAGGATCAGTACAGGATAAGCAATGTAATGTATGTACACAGTGACTGCCCCAGCAGAATAGTGAGTGCAGCTCTGGAGTATAATACAGGATGTAACTCAGGATCAGTAATGTAATGTATGTACACAGTGACTGCACCAGCAGAATAGTGAGTGCAGCTCTGGAGTATAATACAGGATGTAACTCAGGATCAGTAATGTAATGTATGTACACAGTGATTGTACCAGCAGAATAGTGAGTGCAGCCCTGGAGTATAATACAGGATGTAACTCAGGATCAGTACAGGATCAGTAATGTAATGTATGTACACAGTGACTGCACCAGCAGAATAGTGAGTGCAGCTCTGGAGTATAATACAGGATGTAACTCAGGATCAGTACAGGATCAGTAATGTAATGTATGTACACAGTGACTGCACCAGCAGAATAATGAGTGCAGCTCTGGAGGATAATACAGGATGTAACTCAGGATCAGTACAGGATCAGTAATGTAATGTATGTACACAGTGACTGCACCAGCAGAATAGTGAGTGCAGCTCTGGGGTATAATACAGGATGTAACTCAGGATCAGTACAGGATAAGCAATGTAATGTATGTACACAGTGACTGCCCCAGCAGAATAGTGAGTGCAGCTCTGGAGTATAATACAGGATGTAACTCAGGATCAGTAATGTAATGTATGTATACAGTGACTGCACCAGCAGAATAGTGAGTGCAGCTCTGGAGTATAATACAGGATGTAACTCAGGATCAATACAGGATCAGTAATGTAATGTATGTACACAGTGACTGCACCAGCAGAATAATGAGTGCAGCTCTGGAGGATAATACAGGATGTAACTCAGGATCAGTACAGGATCAGTAATGTAATGTATGTACACAGTGACTGCACCAGCAGAATAGTGAGTGCAGCTCTGGGGTATAATACAGGATGTAACTCAGGATCAGTACAGGATCAGTAATGTAATGTATGTACACAGCGACTGCACCAGCAGAATAGTGAGTGCAGCTCTGGAGTATAATACAGGATGTAACTCAGGATCAGTACAGGATAAGCAATGTAATGTATGTACACAGTGACTGCACAAGCAGAATAGTGAGTGCAGCTCTGGAGTATAATACAGGATGTAACTCAGGATCAGTAATGTAATGTATGTACACAGTGACTGCACAAGCAGAATAGTGAGTGCAGCTCTGGAGTATAATACAGGATGTAACTCAGGATCAGTACAGGATAAGCAATGTAATGTATGTACACAGTGACTGCACAAGCAGAATAGTGAGTGCAGCTCTGGAGTATAATACAGGATGTAACTCAGGATCAGTAATGTAATGTATGTACACAGTGACTCCACCAGCAGAATAGTGAGTGCAGCTCTGGAGTATAATACAGGATGTAACTCAGGATCAGTACAGGATCAGTAATGTAATGTATGTACACAGTGACTGCACCAGCAGAATAGTGAGTGCAGCTCTGGAGTATAATACAGGATGTAACTCAGGATCAGTACAGGATAAGCAATGTAATGTATGTATACAGTGACTGCCCCAGCAGAATAGTGAGTGCAGCTCTGGAGTATAATACAGGATGTAACTCAGGATCAGTAATGTAATGTATGTATACAGTGACTGCACCAGCAGGATAGTGAGTGCAGCTCTGGAGTATAATACAGGATGTAACTCAGGATCAGTACAGGATCAGTAATGTAATGTATGTACACAGTGACTGCACCAGCAGAATAATGAGTGCAGCTCTGGAGGATAATACAGGATGTAACTCAGGATCAGTAATGTAATGTATGTACACAGTGACTCCACCAGCAGAATAGTGAGTGCAGCTCTGGAGTATAATACAGGATGTAACTCAGGATCAGTACAGGATCAGTAATGTAATGTATGTACACAGTGACTGCACCAGCAGAATAGTGAGTGCAGCTCTGGAGTATAAAACAGGATGTAACTCAGGATCAGTACAGGATAAGCAATGTAATGTATGTACACAGTGACTGCCCCAGCAGAATAGTGAGTGCAGCTCTGGGGTATAATACAGGATGTAACTCAGGATCAGTAATGTAATGTATGTACACAGTGACTGCACCAGCAGAATAGTGAGCGCAGCTCTGGAGTATAATACAGGATGTAACTCAGGATCAGTACATGATCAGTAATGTAATGTATGTGTGACGCACATCTGCGCTTGGTATCACAGATCCTGGAAGAGTGCATTGATGGATTCCTCCACAAGAGGCCCCCATAAACATTCACACATCTCCACCTTCCACCTCAGACCACCAGAGGGAGCCCGTTAGGGAGATAAATAGGGAAGGTGGAGCCAGGCAATTCAGTTCCTGCAGAAGATGAGCCAAAGAGAGGTCAGTCTGCAGTGGAGCTCAGTGATTCAGCAGTTCCTCTTGAGAGTTCAGCAAGTACAGGTCTGAATACAGAGTCGAGCTCAGCTCAGTTGTAGTTCAGTTAGCGCTTTACGTGTGCCGGCGCCATAAGATCGGTGAAGCGCGGCAAGCTGCCGTTAGTGTGTATAGCCTAGTGAGGGCCCGAGTAGGCCGAAGGCGAGTGGAGAGTTCGTACATAGGGGGCAGAGGAGCTTAACTGGCTCACCCCGAAGAAGTAACCGGACACCGGGTCCGAGCTTACCGGGATCTCTATGACCCAGTAAGGCATAACCGGAATCCCTGGAGAACTACAAGTCCCAGGATCGCTAAAGTGCTGATACGTAACAGAGCCAGGAGACACATAGGCCCGTAACCCGAAAGCGTGCACTCCAAGAGAAGGCCCAACCACAACGTCAGCCAGCGCAGGACAGAGACAAAGTTAGACCTAGCTCCAGGCAGGTCAGAAACTTACTACGCAGAGGCAAGAAACAGGAGGCCCTACACCCACTCATTGGGGAGGATCCTGATATGCACCCTTCACCCTACAGTGCTCCGGGACGTGCCTGAATTTCCCACAGTAAAAGGTACTGAAGTGACTATCGTGTCTGTCCCTGTTCTTGCTCTGACCCGGCTGGGTCTCGCCTGCCCTGCATTCCCCTTTCCGTACGCTGCCCTGAGACCTAGCTCCACCTGTGGGGAGCTATACCATCGAGCTGCCTTATCACCGGCCTTAGTGGACTGCGCAGCGCTGGTGATTCTCACCAGAAGCCACAAGTGGCGTCACAAACTTTTATAAAATTAACAAATATCCACCCTTTCAAAGAGTGACCCCAGGGTACGGGCCCGGGAGCCGACCACCGCGACATCCCCAAGGCCAGGCAAAGGCCCGGGTGCCGAGTCATCCCCATCCCCTGGGGTAGTCATATGTACACAGTGACTGCACCAGCAGAATAGTGAGTGCAGCTCTGGAGTATAATACAGGATGTAACTCAGGATCAGTAATGTAATGTATGTACACAGTGACTGCACCAGCAGAATAATGAGTGCAGCTCTGGAGTATAACACAGGATGTAACTCAGGATCAGTAATGTAATTTATGTACACAGTGACTACACCAGCAGAATAATGAGTGCAGCTCTGGAGTATAATACAGGATGTAACTCAGGATCAGTAATGTAATGTATGTACACAGTGACTGCACCAGCAGAATAGTGAGCGCAGCTCTGGAGTATAATACAGGATGTAACTCAGGATCAGTAATGTAATGTATGTACACAGTGACTGCACCAGCAGAATAGTGAGTGCAGCTCTGGAGTATAATACAGGATGTAACTCAGGATTAGTAATGTATGTACACAGTGACTGCACCAGCAGAATAGTGAGTGCAGCTCTGGAGTATAATACAGGATGTAACTGAAGATCAGTACAGGATCAGTAATGTAATCTATGTACACAGTGACTGCACCTGCAGAATAAGGAGTGCAGCTCTGGAGTATAACACAGGATGTAACTCAGGATCAGTAATGTAATTTATGTACACAGTGACTACACCGGCAGAATAATGAGTGCAGCTCCGGAGTATAATACAGGATGTAACTCAGGATCAGTACAGGATCAGTAATGTAATGTATGTACACAGTGACTGCACCAGCAGAATAGTGAGCGCAGCTCTGGAGTATAATACAGGATGTAACACAGGATCAGTAATGTAATGTATGTACACAGTGACTGCACCAGCAGAATAGTGAGTGCAGCTCTGGAGTATAATACAGGATGTAACTCAGGATCAGTACAGGATCAGTAATGTAATGTAATGTATGTACACAGTGACTGCACCAGCAGAATAGTGAGTGCAGCTCTGGAGTATAATACAGGATGTAACTCAGGATCAGTACAGGATCAGTAATGTAATGTATGTACACAGTGACTGCACCAGCAGAATAGTGAGCGCAGCTCTGGAGTATAATACAGGATGTAACTCAGGATCAGTAATGTAATGTATGTACACAGTGACTGCACCAGCAGAATAGTGAGCGCAGCTCTGGAGTATAATACAGGATGTAACACAGGATCAGTAATGTAATGTATGTACACAGTGACTGCACCAGCAGAATAATGAGTGCAGCTCTGGAGTATAATACAGGATGTAACTCAGGATCAGTACAGGATCAGTAATGTAATGTATGTACACAGTGACTGCACCAGCAGAATAGTGAGTGCAGCTCTGGAGTATAATACAGGATGTAACTCAGGATCAGTACAGGATCAGTAATGTAATGTATGTACACAGTGACTGCACCAGCAGAATAGTGAGCGCAGCTCTGGAGTATAATACAGGATGTAACTCAGGATCAGTAATGTAATGTATGTACACAGTGACTGCACCAGCAGAATAGTGAGCGCAGCTCTGGAGTATAATACAGGATGTAACTCAGGATCAGTAATGTAATGTATTGTGGCAAGACGACTCGCTCGGCTCTCCTGGAGGCAGACTCAGGACACACGTTCCCAGGTTTCCTTTCTGCTGGTTTATTATCAGCCATAAACTCATGCAGGTTTCGCAGGAAAAACAAACATGACCCCTCTGGGTTATGGAAAAAAAACAAAAACAAAGTATAACTCAGTCCATAGATGAGCCAGAACCTCTGCCCACTATGCTGGTGGAAGTCTCTCCCGATCAGCCACCCTCTCAAAAACAGTCAGAAATGCTTCTACATCATCCCCAGGGGTCATCTTCTGCATGGCCCGCCTTACCGCCTTCCTGACGTAAGAATCATCAGTCGTCCCTGAGGGTGGGGCGGTCGCCCTGCTCTGGATGGCGTCCGCCAAAAGCTGTATCTGCTGTTGCGCCTCCTGCTGGTGCTGCTGTTGCGACTTTTGCTGCAACTGGATCTGCTGAAGCAACAGTTTGGTCGTCTCCTGGTGCTGCTGCTGCATGCTCTGCTGGGCCTGCTGCATACTCTGCTGGGCCTGCTGCATACTCTGCTGGCTCTGTAGGTGTTGCTGCAGCATGCTCTGCTGGGCCTGGACCAGGTGCTTAACGAGCTCCTCCATGCTGCTGGACTTCTCTGGCTGGCTGGCAGCCTTCACCCAGAACATCCACCGGTCTTTGTGTCCAGGTACACGTGTTCCTGGAATCCTGCATGCACTCTCACACCACCTGTGGCAAGACGACTCGCTCGGCTCTCCTGGAGGCAGACTCAGGACACACGTTCCCAGGTTTCCTTTCTGCTGGTTTATTATCAGCCATAAACTCATGCAGGTTTCGCAGGAAAAACAAACATGACCGCTCTGGGTTATGGAAAAAAAAACAAAACAAAGTATAACTCAGTCCATAGATGAGCGGGTTCCGCCCGCTCTCGGTAGCATAAACTGCACTGCTAAAGTCCTTGTGAAAAGCTCTGCAGCTTCCACAATACTGTCTGAAGACTTCCCTCTCCAGACCACACTACACAGGAAAAAAAACAGGACTGAGCTTTTACACATTGCTCAGCCACACCTTGAGGGGAGGTAGGGGGAATGGCGTCCCGTCCTCTTTGCCATTCCCATAAAACCGCACACCCTTTAACAGAGTAAATCTACCAGCATATAACACGCTGGCAGAAAAATAAAGTAGGTCTTAGTTCACACAGGAGAGCATCCTGAGTGACACATACCTCCCCTCACATATAAAACCAGTGACACTGTCACAGTATGTACACAGTGACTGCACCAGCAGAATAGTGAGTGCAGCTCTGGAGTATAATACAGGATGCAACTCAGGATCAGTACAGGATCAGTAATGTAATGTATGTACTAAGTGACTGCACCAGCAGAATAGTGAGTTCAGCTCTGGAGTATAATACAGGATGTAACTCAGGATCAGTACAGGATCAGTAATGTAATGTATGTACACAGTGACTGCACACCAGCAGAATAGTGAGTGCAGCTCTGGGGTATAATACAGGATGTAACTCAGGATCAGTACAAGATCAGTAATGTAATGTATGTACACAGTGACTGCACCAGCAGAATAGTGAGTGCAGCTCTGGAGTATAATACAGGATGTAACTCAGGATTAGTAATGTATGTACACAGTGACTGCACCAGCAGAATAGTGAGTGCAGCTCTGGAGTATAATACAGGATGTAACTGAAGATCAGTACAGGATCAGTAATGTAATGTATGTACACAGTGACTCCACCAGGAGAACAGTGAGTGCAGCTCTGGAGTATAATACAGAATGTAACTCAGGATCAGTAATGTAATGTATGTACACAGTGACTGCACCAGCAGAATAGTGAGTGCAGCTCTGGAGTATAATACAGGATGTAACTCAGGATCAGTACAGGACCAGTAATGTAATGTATGTACACAGTGACTCCACCAGAAGAATAGTGAGTGCAGCTCTGAAGTATAATACAGGATGTAACTCAGGATCAGTAATGTAATGTATACACACAGTGACTGCACCAGCAGAATAGTGAGTGCAGCTCAGCGGCTGCTCAGTGTGGTGATTACGGGTGTGGTGGCTGCAGATCCTGCTGTGTGCTCCTGATCTCTCTGAGAGCAAACACCTCTCCACCTGGGGACCTGCTCTCTCTCCTACCCAGGGAGGGAGCGGGTTTCTGGGATGAGTGATGGAGCCAAGTCCCAGGCTTCTGCTTCCCGAACCAGGCCGGCGGGGGGCAGGAGAAACCAGCAACCGACCTGCACATCGGAGGACTCGGGGGTGAGACGCTCCACCAGGAGTCGCAGCAATGTGGTTCCTACTCCCCCCGGGATTGTGGAGACTCCCAAAAGCCGCAAGGCTTCCAGCATGGAGGTAAAGCCTGAAAGCGGCGTGCATGATGGCGCTCCTTCCGGAGGAAAGCTGAGTGCTCACGGAGGTGAGGCCGACCTCACTGAGGGAGGTTGGGCGCTGCAGGGACCCCGGGAGTCTGTGTCCACCTATGCCTCCCGGGTCATGATCCACCTCCGTGAGTATGAAGATGCAAGTAAGCTGGTCAGGAGACTTCGGGAGGAGCTGCGCTGCACAAGCGCAAAAGCTGCGTGGGCCTCCAAACAGAGGAAGGCAAAACTCCAGGCTGAAGTAAAGAGGCTGACCATTGAGATTCACCTGCTGGAACTAAGGAAAGCCACCATCAGGGAGCAGAGTGGTCCATTCAAGGAAAAGCTGATTAATGAAGACCGCTACAGAGAAATGGCTGATACCAGAGAGCAAAGGCAGATGGGGCTGCAGCCTGAGAGCCAGGTGGATGATGAGAGTGATGATGACCAGCAGGAAGCCCCACCTGGCAGCCTGCAAAGTCACCCGCAGGCCACGTGCAGCGAGCTCCCTGCAGGACAGTCGGCAATGGCATCCGGTCGTAGTTCTGCCGCCTCTGGGGAGGACAGTGACAGCAGCGGCCAGGGAGGGGCACTAATGGCCGAGATAAAGCTCCTGGAGTCCCCAGTGTGCCTCCAAAACTTCCATCTTGGTGACAATCTACCAGAAGAGGCACCTGGGGGCCACAAAAAGGCTAAGAAGACCAAGCCAAAGCTGCAGGAAGCAGTAAGCTATGTCTATGCCCCCCTCCCTGTACCCCCTGAGTCGGCAGCAGACTCAGCTCGCTGTATAAGCCCCGTTGCCCAGCCCAGCCCGGGTTCTGCTGTGGATCCGGTGCAAAGGCGCGGGGATATTGCACAGCGCGGTAGTGAAGCGCAGAGCTCCGTCTCTGCTTGTAGTAGCGGGGACGCAGCAGGAGGTGCATCAGCCGAGAGGCTGGACAGTGAGGGCGCCCCGGCGGCGGGCATTCCGTCAGGCCACGATGCTGTGGTGCGCTCCTCAGTGGGAGGGGGGAGCGGCCCGGTGTCGGGGGCAGCTCCGGTAGCCTTGGCGCCTCTGAATGCTGTTGCCGCTGATCACTTAGTTGAGGAGCGGCGGCAGTGTGAGGGGGCTGTCAGGGCTGAGCGTTCCAGTCCTCCCACCAAAGTGCTATTCTGTGTTGGCGCCGCTGGTCAGGAAGATCCTGATGCTAAAGATCAGCGGCGCCTCACAGCGGCTAAAGATCAGCGGCGCATCACTACAAATTCAAAACAGCGGAAATTAACCAACTGATGATGTGGAGGGCACACTTAAGACCTGGGGTGAGGTCGCCTCCAGTTCTATGGAGGTGACTGAGCCCCTTGTGCCTGATGATGCTGAGGTCAAAATGTCATCCACCATTGTTACTGGTCCAGCAGGAATGAAAGTGGTGGTGGATGTGAATGAGGCCAATTTATTGTCTAGTGGTGTGGTTGCTGGTTTGGTGGAGGGTGAGATGGAGGTGGGTAATAGTGATGCTGTTGGGGCTGATGTGGTCACTGGTCCGGTTGCCCACCCAGGGGTGGCAACGCCTGTCCAGAGTTATGCCAGTGTCACCTCCAGGGCAAATAGGGCATCCTCCTCATCTCCTGGCTTTGGGGACGGCATGTTGCAATGGCACCTTCTGGAGGCTCTAAAGAAGGGGGGAGAGATCACTAATGGTAGAGGGTCAAGAGGTTGATCTATCCTTCTGGATAGAGAGGCATGGCCTCGGGGCCTTCAGAGGGCAAAAAGGGGGGGGATACAGTGTGGTCCCTCCCAACAGCCGGGCCAGGCAGTGTGCGTAGGAATGTGGTCCGTCTTCAGTGGAGGGGCAGTGATGCATGTCCTCCAAGGTCTAAAGTTGTGGAGCTCCTGCTGAGGATGGTCTTCCAGGCGATTGACATCTATGCCTTGATACATCCCTATTCCACGCCTGAGTTTGATGTCAGCTTTGTTCGGCCGGAGGGGCTTGAGCTCTTCTGGACGAATTATGAGTTGGCAAAAAATGAGCCCGGCTTGCGAGACTTTGCCGTTCAGGCAGTGTCCTGCCAAAACCAGATCAAGAAAGTGACCGTGATAACTCGTAACGAGTCGCTTTCTTGTTATGACATCATGACGTGGCTTGGTCGGTATGGAGAGGTGGTGGAGATGCCAAAAAAAAACCGCGACGAGTTTGGTATCTGGTCAGGGGCCTGGACGTTTATGGTAAAACTTAAGCGTTCAGGTGGTACGGTTGCCCACATTCCATCATCTGCCTTCCTGGGTAGGGATCGTATCCTGGTCTTTTACCAGGGGCAACCGAAGGTCTGTCACAGGTGCGGCGACCCCACACACTTCAGTGCAAACTGCACTGTGCAGAAATGTGCTTTGTGTGGGGGTGTCGGCCATCTTGCTGCCTCTTGTATGGAGATTAGGAGCCACGTGTGTGGTGAGTTAGGTCTCCCATTCAGCCGTTGTCCTCGCTCCTTCGCTAATGCAGTCGAGACCCCGGTGGGAGAAAGCCGTGAGGCCGATTCTGCTGGGGAGGGGACTAGCAGGGGTGGGGGAGCTGAGGGGCCAGGGAAGAAAAGCAATAAAAAGACACCTGCCCAGTTGAGGCGTCTAAACAAGCGCAGACAGGAGAGGGAGCGGGGCGAGCCCCAGGCTACTGGGGCAGCCCCTGTCCTAGATGCCAGTCTTGCTGCTGAGGCCCCGAGGGATGATGAGTTGGATGAGGAGGTCAGGAGTATCCACAGGGAGGAAACCACCTCTGCCTCAGAATCCTCCCATTATGAAAGTATGGATGAAGATAATAAGCGGTGGCTAGAGGACAAGCGTAAGCTCGGCACAAAAAAGAAGAGAAAGAAGGGAGGTAAAACATCTTCTCCGGCTCTGACCAAGGTACCTAAGGAAGGTAAAACGGACTCCCCTCTAGTTGGTCTTTCTAACCGGTTCCAAGCCCTTGATAACATCTCTTCCTCTGAAGAGGAGGCTGATGGTGAGGTTACGGCTTCGGCGGAGCTTACAGGGGGCGCCGAGTCTCCTTCTCCTGGGGATGCAAGGTCCTTGGGGGAGGGACTGGCCCAGAGTCTGGAGATGAGGAAGAAAAAAAAAGGAAATATGTGGGAATGGACACCTCTGTGTCATTAAAGAGGGGGAAGGATGCCTCGTCTAAAGCAGAGGATAAGGGGATTGGGAAGAAGAAAGCCATCTAACTCAATCACCAATGATGGCGGTACCCACTCCGTTGACGCTGGCGTCCATTAATGTCGCCAGCATTAAGTCAAATATGGCTAGATTTGCAGCTTTTGATTTTCTCAGCCGGGTTGAAGCTGACATTTTCTTTTAGCACGAGACCAGGCTGCCAAATATGGCAGAGGTGTTGATAGCTAAGAGGGAGTGAAGACTCGGGCCCTCCTATTTGTCTCTTGCGGCTGAGCCGTATAGCGGAGTGGCGGTCCTTTTTTCCGCACCGGTAGAATGCCCACGGGTTATTGAGTTAGAAATGGGGAGGTGCCTGATATTAGATGTCCTCATGAAGGGACAAGAGCTCCGGCTCATTAACATCTATGGTCCCCAATCTAAGTGGGACCGGAAGTGTCTCTTTATGAGGATCAAGCCCTACCTTTTTACAAGTCGGCAGGTCGTCTTTGTAGGGGACTTCAATACTGTCACGAGGCCCCGGGATAGAGGAGGTTCCAGAGACAAGCTGACTTATGATAGCGTCGCCCTTAATAGTATAGCTAGTGAGGCTCGCCTGGTGGATGTCCACATCCGGCACATCGCAGGCCACGAGGGGTTCACCTATCATAGAGGTAACTGTAGGTCCAGGATAGACAGGTTTTATTTAAAGGAGGAAGCCGTCACTTCAGCAGCATCTGTTGTCGAGGTGGAGTTCTCCGATCACTGTTTGATTTTGTTTTCTCTGAATGTTACAGAGACCGAGTTAAATCTGTGTAGATCTAAGCAGATACGTCCCTATATATTGAGACTTAGTTAAGGGGCAGCATTTATGCGGGGGCATTTATGCATATAGCATTTATGCATACTTAATCGAAGTGCCATAATTTATCAAAGTGCCCTGGCAGTTAGAAAATGGCAGTTGGACAGAGCAGGAGACAGGTAAGACATGCAAGACAATTAAACAAACTTGCTTCCAGGTCATCTTTTTGGCAAACAGTATTCACCATTTGTATCTGTGCCATTTATACTCTGGTTGCTACAATCATCCACATTCACCGTTCTCCCACAAATGCGGCACACTTCACCATATTAACCCCTCTCTCCTCTCTTCTCCTATGTACAGCTGTCATGCTCTCTTCACAATGTTATACCACACAGATCCATTCATTCCCACCAAACAACGCAGGAAACGCTCTCACAAATCACTCAATCATCTGCTCACTCTCTGTATCTTCCTTCTATTAGTCGCAGGTGATATTTCTCCCAACCCAGGGCCCTACAGTAATAATAACACTAACTCTTTCCCTGTTACATTCAGAAACCCTGCTAATCTCATTAATATTCCCTACATATCTTCTGTCTCATTCAACTGTGCCCTTTGGAATGCACGCTCAGCATGTAATAAACTCTCTTACATCCATGACTTTTTCCTCTCTAATTCCCTCAACCTTCTGGCTCTCACTGAAACCTGGATCCAGCAGTTGGACACCACCGCCGCTGCAGCTCTCTCCTATGGTGGCCTACGTTTCTCTCATACTCCGCGACCTGACAACAGATCAGGTGGAGGTGTTGGTCTGCTTCTTTCAACAAAATGTACTTTTCAGGTTATCCCCCCTGTACCTTCCCTTATCTTCCCGTCCTTTGAGGCCCACACAGTCAGACTCTACTGGCTCTTCGCCCTGCGAGTGGCGGTTGTCTATCGCCCTCCAGGTCCCCCCCGTCAATTCCTGGATCACTTTGCTGCCTGGCTTCTAAATTTTCTATCCTGCGACATCCCCACGATAATCATGGGAGACTTTAACATCCCAATTGGCGATCCTCTTTCCCCATCTGCCACGCATCTTTTATCACTAACCTCCTCCTTCGGCCTTTCACAGCTTGTTAATTCTCCTACACATGAGGACGGGAACACATTGGACCTGATCTTCTCCCGGCTTTGCTCAGTACATGACTTTACTAACTCTCCCCTTCCACTCTCTGACCATAATCTTCTTTCATTCTCTGTCAAGAACTGTGACTCTACTCAAGACACTCCCGCCGTCCACACTTATAGAAATTTACGCGCCATTAACACCCAGAAATTTATAAAAAGATTGCAATCATTGGCCCCAATCTCCTCCCTCTCATGTCCCGACTCTGCATTGAAGCATTATAACAAAATAATGCTATGCGCCCTGGATGAAGCCGCACCTCCTACACAAAGAAAAATTCGGCATAGACGGCGACAACCCTGGCACACGCCTCAAACACGTCTTCTCCAGAGGTACTCCAGGTGCGCCGAAGATTTCCTCCATTATAAATTTATGCTGAAAACATATAACTCTGCCCTTCACCTCTCCAAACAAACCTACTTTAACAACCTCATAATCTCACTTTCCAATAATCTTAAACGACTCTTTGACACGTTTCATTCTCTCCTCAAACAACACAGGCCCCGACCACCGACCTCAGCGCTGACGATCTGGCCAATTATTTCAAAGAAAAAATTGACCATATCAGACAGGAAATTTTCTCCCAATCCCCAAATGTTATGCATGCTCTCCCCCGCCACATTGTATCTTGCTCATTTTCTGACTTCGAACCAGTCACGGAAGATGAAGTGATCAGGCTCCTTGCATCTTCTCGCCCTACCACCTGCACCAGTGACCCTATTCCCTCACATCTCCTTCAGTCCCTTGCTCCAGCTGTCACCACTCACCTAACTAAAATTTTCAACCTTTCCCTCTCATCTGGTATCTTTCCCTCTTCTTTTAAACACGCCAGCATACAACCATTACTTAAAATACCATCCATCGACCAGAACTGCACGGCCAACTACAGACCTGTTTCCAATCTTCCCTTTATCTCTAAACTCCTGGAACGCTTGGTTCATTCCCGTCTAATCCGCTATCTCTCAGACAACTCTCTTCTTGACCCTTTACAATCTGGTTTCCGCTCTTTACATTCTACTGAAACTGCCCTCACTAAAGTCTCTAATGATCTACTAACAGCTAAATCTAATGGTCACTACTCCCTGCTGATTCTCCTGGATCTCTCTGCAGCATTCGACACTGTGGATCACCAGCTCCTCCTCACTATGCTCCGCACTATTGAGACCCCCCGGATGGGAAGAGGCTTTTGGAGGCTCAATTCGTCTCTCTTGGAAGAAGCGGAGATAAGACAGTCCTTTCAGGATTTTCTTCAGAGCCAGGTACCCTTACTGGATCTTTGGAGTAGTAAAGTCAGAGTGGTGGGAGATGTTTAAGAAAAGGGTGGCGAGATTCTTCCGCCAGCTCTCGAGCCTCAGGAGCCTGGACAGGTACCGCCTGTATCAGGGCCTGAGGAGGAAACTCGAGCATCTTGTCTCAACTGGAGGTAGCCGCGAGGAGATCTCCAGGGTGAAATCTTTGCTAATGAGGTGTCAGTATGATAAACACGCATCTTTGGTTTTTGAGAGGGATTATGGGAAGTACCGCTCGCCCGACCCTTACAGGAACTGCAAGATGTCAGTGAATAGTAAAGTTGTTACAGGACTGGTTTACACTGCGGGGTCCCTGAAAAGTTCCAGATCAGGGATCCTGGAGGTCGTCAGATCCTTCTACTCGCATCTCTTAGGGAAGAGGGATCTGGATTGGGATGAGATGTTGGCTTTTCTGGCTGAAGCAGTCCCCAAACCCCTCTCTTGGCGTTTTGACAGAGATGATCAGGGAAGAGGAAGTTAAGTTGACGATTGAAGGGCTTGCCCTAAAGAAATCTCCCGGTCCAGATGGCTTAACATCTGAATTCTATAAGACCTTTAAGGACGCCTTGGTTGCCCTCTTGACTGAGGTATTCAATGAGTGTCTTTACTCGGGCATGCTGTCATTGGACCAGGCAAAAGCGTTTGATCGGGTTAATCATGAGTACCTCTGGTCTGTCCTTCTGAGGTATGGCCTGCCGGGGGGGGGGATTTGTTGATGGGCTTAAGACCTTGTACGCTGGGTCATAGAGTTTCCCGCATGTGAAAGGTTGGATTGGCAGCGCTTTTGAGGTTGGATGTGGAGTTCACCAGGGTTGTCCCTTGAGCCCACTGCTGTACTTGTTTGCAATTGACCCACTTCTTAGGAGGGTGGAGCGTGGACCGTTGGCTGGGATCGGGATGGACCGGGCAGCACCGGAAGCCACTCAGAGTGGTGGCGTATGCCGATGACATCACCATTTTTGTTTCCTCTGATGGGGAGGCTGAATGGCTGATGTCAGAGGTAAATCGCTACTCGGAGGCATCCGGGTCTAAGATCAACTGGGATAAGTGTGAGAGTCTCTGGCTGGGAGGAGGAGATCCTGGTTTTCATCTCCCGGACACCCTTCCAGGACCCAAAGTCAATGCAAAAGTTCTTGGCACCGAATTTGGCCAGGGGGATTACCCCAAACAAAATTGGGACAGCAGGCTAGAGATCGCCACTCAGAAGGTGAACCAATGGAAGGGTTGGTCTTTGACCCTAAGGGAAAGGGTAAACCTGATCAAAACTTACCTGCTCCCTTTGCTGATCTATCTGGGCAGTGTGTGCATCTTGCCGGAGCCTCTCTGGACTCGGGTCTACAGTTTGTTCTTCCAACTGTTATGGGGGAATAGACTGAACCTGGTCAAGAGGGAGGTTACTTACCGTACGAGGAGACTAGGAGGGTTGGGTATGGTCAACCCTGTGGTATTCCTTGTGAATACCTTTATTAAGATCAATATTGCAAACCTCTGGAAATAGAGGGCTCCTCCGTGGGTATTCTCCTGTAGGGGATGGTTTCAGCCTTTTTTCCAGGAATGGGAGACAGGAGGGCAAGTGAAGGATCTACGCACACCGCATGGACATCTCCCGGCTTACGCTACCGTGATTCTGAAGGTAATTCGCCGGTGGGGTCTGGGAATGTGGGAGGTCAGGACTCTGCCAAGGAAGCTCCTTGACAAAAGGGTTCTGTTGACCCATTTTCAGAGGCCTCTGGCGCTCAGGGATTGCCCAAGTCGGGATCTTGGGGTGGGTCTGCATCTTTTGAATTCTATCAGGATCCCCTCGAAGTTTTGGGACTTGGCTTGGCGCTGCTTCCAAGGGAAATTGTGTGTGAGGGACAATCTGAAGTGTAGGAGCTCTGAGGACAGGAACTGTCTTCGGGAGCATTGTGGTACCATGCTAGAAATCATGTACCACTTCCTGCTTCGTTGTCCCTTTAACACAGAGGTGTACAACAGGGTGGGCGCCTCCATTGGCTGGCCCCGGCTGACCGGTCTCTCTTATGCGGAATGGGCCTATGGAGCATTCGGGGACCTGGGTGGTCGGGACCGCTGCATCTTATTTCTAGTTAGCGCAGTGGTTAGGTATCACACGTGGAACGCACGGTGCTTAGTGTCGACGCAACGGAAAATCCTCCCAGTGGACGATGTGTTTAGGACCATACTCGGTGACCTGGTGAAGGTGCGTTCTCTGGAGTATGAGAGACTGGGTACACGAAGGGCCGCTCTCCTCTGGAGGGGCTTTACTTTTAGTGTGCCCTAGTCTGGTCGTCTCCTCTCCTGGTGGTGGGCTGCTGCTGACACCATAGATTTTTGTTTTGTTTTGATCAGTAGACAGTGATGTAGGGCTGCAGGCACCGAACTTGGGCTTTGTCAGTTGTGGTTATTGTATTGTTTGTTATTGTATTGTTTGTTTCTGTATATCTTGTATATAAGGATATGGATTTGGGTGTAGGTGTTAGGTTGGGTGGTGGGAAAAGGGGGGAGGTGGGTTCATCTTGTGGGGCTTTGGGACACTGGTTATTTGGGGGAAAAACTAGCACAGCCTGATCTGGCCTATGGACGTTGGACATGGACTGAGGCATGAGACGCAGGACCAGCTCTCAGGTCAGTGTCGGGGTTGGGACTGGTGGGCTTGAGTGTGGGGTGCTTAGTTTAGTCTTGTATATATTTGTATAGATAGTATTTATTTTATATTATTTATAAAAAATAAATAAATAAAAAAAATTTATATATTAGTTTGTATATATTTTTGTTGGCTATTGTTTATTTTACTCATTATATTATTATTATTTTCTTTGGTAACCGGACCAGAAGTCTGTAATAGGAGTAGTTATTATTGTGTATATATGTATAATATGTGTGTGAGGAGAGAGAGAGCGGCTGGACCAGTTCATTACATTGTTTATTTTGTGGTTATTAATTTTGTTATGTTTCTGTTATTATTATTGTTATGTTTTTCATTTTTACAATGAAAGATCTACAGGATGTAACTCAGGATAAGTAATGTAATGTATGTACACAGTGACTGCACCAGCAGAATAGTGAGTGCAGCTCTGGAGTATAATACAGGATGTAACTCAGGATCAGTAATGTAATGTATGTACACAGTGACTGCACCAGCAGAATAGTGAGTGCAGCTCTGGAGTATAATACAGGATGTAACTCAGGATCAGTAATGTAATGTATGTACACAGTGATTGTACCAGCAGAATAGTGAGTGCAGCTCTGGAGTATAATACAGGATATAACTCAGGATCAGTACAGGATCAGTAATGTAATATATGTACACAGTGACTGCACAAGCAGACTAGTGAGTGCAGCTCTGGGGTATAATACAGGATGTAACTCAGGATCAGTACAAGAGAAGTAATGTAATGTATGTACACAGTGACTGCACCAGCAGACTAGTGAGTGCAGCTCTGGGGTATAATACAGGATGTAACTCAGGATCAGTAATGTAATGTATGTACACAGTGACTGCACCAGCAGAATAGTGAGTGCAGCTCTGGGGTATAATACAGGATGTAACTCAGGATCAGTAATGTAATGTATGTACACAGTGACTGCACCAGCAGAATAGTGAGTGCAGCTCTGGAGTATAATACAGGATGTAACTCAGGATCAGTAATGTAATGTATGTACACAGTGACTGCACCAGCAGAATAGTGAGTGCAGCTCTGGGGTATAATACAGGATGTAACTCAGGATCAGTACAGGATCAGTAATGTAATGTATGTACACAGTGACTGCACCAGCAGAATAGTGAGTGCAGCTCTGGAGTATAATACAGGATGTAACTCAGGATCAGTACAGGATCAGTAATGTAATGTATGTACACAGTGACTCCACCAGCAGAATAGTGAGTGTAGCTCTGGAGTATAATACAGGATGTAACTCAGGATCAGTAATGTAATGTATGTACACAGTGACTGTACCAGCAAAATAGTGAGCGCAGCTCTGTTGTATAATACAGGATGTAACTCAGGATCAGTAATGTAATGTATGTACACAGTGACTGCACCAGCAGAATAGTGAGTGCAGCTCTGGAGTATAATACAGGAGGTAACTCAGGATCAGTAATGTAATGTATGTACACAGTGACTGCACCAGCAGAATAGTGAGTGCAGCTCTGGAGTATAATACAAGATGTAACTCAGGATCAGTAATGTACTGTATGTACACAGTGACTCCACCAGCAGAATAGTGAGTGCAGCTCTGGAGTATAATACAGGATGTAACTCAGGATCAGTGCAGGATCAGTAATGTAATGTATGTACACAGTGACTGCACCAGCAGAATAGTGAGTGCAGCTCTGGAGAATAATACAGGATGTAACTCAGGATCAGTGCAGGATCAGTAATGTAATGTATGTACACAGTGACTGCACCAGCAGAATAGTGAGTGCAGCTCTGGGGTATAAT
Source organism: Phyllobates terribilis (assembly GCF_046119375.1). Classification (NCBI taxonomy): domain Eukaryota; kingdom Metazoa; phylum Chordata; class Amphibia; order Anura; family Dendrobatidae; genus Phyllobates; species Phyllobates terribilis. The sequence continues at coordinate 145,483,923 of NW_027362767.1, forward strand.
ACAGGATGTAACTCAGGATCAGTAATGTAATGTATGTACACAGTGACTGCACCAGCAGAATAGTGAGTGCAGCTCTGGGGTATAATACAGGATGTAACTCAGGATCAGTAATGTAATGTATGTACACAATGACTGCGCCAGCAGAATAGTGAGTGCAGCTCTGGAGTATAATACAGGATGTAACTCAGGATCAGTAATGTAATGTATGTACACAGTGACTGTACCAGCAGAATAGTGAGTGCAGCTCTGGAGTATAATACATGATGTAACTCAGGATCAGTACAGGATCAGTAATGTAATGTATGTACACAGTGACTGCACCAGCAGAATAGTGAGTGCAGCTCTGGGGTATAATACAGGATGTAGCTCAGGATCAGTACAGGATCAGTAATGTAATGTATGTACACAGTGACTGCACCAGCAGAATAGTGAGTGCAGCTCTGGAGTATAATACAGGATGTAACTCAGGATCAGTAATGTAATGTATGTACACAATGACTGCGCCAGCAGAATAGTGAGTGCAGCTCTGGAGTATAATACAGGATGTAACTCAGGATCAGTAATGTAATGTATGTACACAATGACTGCGCCAGCAGAATAGTGAGTGCAGCTCTGGAGTATAATACAGGAGGTAACTCAGGATCAGTAATGTAATGTATGTACCCAGTGACTGCACCAGCAGAATAGTGAGTGCAGCTCTGGGGTATAATACAGGATGTAACTCAGGATCAGTAATGTAATGTATGTACACAATGACTGCGCCAGCAGAATAGTGAGTGCAGCTCTGGAGTATAATACAGGAGGTAACTCAGGATCAGTAATGTAATGTATGTACACAGTGACTGCACCAGCAGAATAGTGAGTGCAGCTCTGGAGTATAATACAGGATGTAACTCAGGATCAGTGCAGGATCAGTAATGTAATGTATGTACACAGTGACTGCACCAGCAGAATAGTGAGTGCAGCTCTGGAGTATAATACAGGATGTAACTCAGGATCAGTGCAGGATCAGTAATGTAATGTATGTACACAGTGACTGCACCAGCAGAATAGTGAGTGCAGCTCTGGGGTATAATACAGGATGTAACTCAGGATCAGTAATGTAATGTATGTACACAGTGACTGCACCAGCAGAATAGTGAGTGCAGCTCTGGGGTATAATACAGGATGTAACTCAGGATCAGTCATGTAATGTATGTACATAGTGACTGCACCAGCAGAATAGTGAGTGCAGCTCTGGAGTAAAATACAGGATGTAACTCAGGATCAGTACAGGATCAGTAATGTAATGTATGTACACAGTGACTGCACCAGCAGAATAGTGAGTGCAGCTCTGGAGTATAATACAGGATGTAACTCAGGATCAGTACAGGATCAGTAATGTAATGTATGTACACAGTGACTGTACCAGCAGAATAGTGAGTGCAGCTCTGGAGTATAATACATGATGTAACTCAGGATCAGTACAGGATCAGTAATGTAATGTAATGTATGTACACAGTGACTGCACCAGCAGAATAGTGAGTGCAGCTCTGGGGTATAATACAGGATGTAACTCAGGATCAGTAATGTAATGTATGTACACAGTGACTGCACCAGCAGAATAGTGAGCGCAGCTCTGGAGTATAATACAGGATGTAACTCAGGATCAGTAATGTAATGTATGTACACAGTGACTGCACCAGCAGAATAGTGAGTGCAGCTCTGGAGTATAATACAGGATGTAACTCAGGATCAGTACAGGATCAGTAATGTAATGTATGTACACAGTGACTGCACCAGCAGAATAGTGAGTGCAGCTCTGGAGTATAATACAGGATGTAACTCAGGATCAGTACAGGATCAGTAATGTAATGTATGTACACAGTGACTGCACCAGCAGAATAGTGAGTGCAGCTCTGGAGTATAATACAGGATGTAACTCAGGATCAGTACAGGATCAGTAATGTAATGTATGTACACAGTGACTGCACCAGCAGAATAGTGAGTGCAGCTCTGGAGTATAATACAGGAGGTAACTCAGGATCAGTAATGTAATGTATGTACACAGTGACTGCACAAGCAGAATAGTGAGTGCAGCTCTGGAGTATAATACAGGATGTAACTCAGGATCAGTACAAGAGAAGTAATGTAATGTATGTACACAGTGACTGCACAGCAGAATAGTGAGTGCAGCTCTGGGGTATAATACAGGATGTAACTCAGGATCAGTAATGTAATGTATGTACACAGTGACTGCACCAGCAGAATAGTGAGTGCAGCTCTGGAGTATAATACAGGAGGTAACTCATGATCAGTAATGTAATGTATGTACACAGTGACTGCACCAGCAGAATAGTGAGTGCAGCTCTGGAGTATAATACAGGATGTAACTCAGGATCAGTGCAGGATTAGTAATGTAATGTATGTACACAGTGACTGCACCAGCAGAATAGTGAGTGCAGCTCTGGGGTATAATACAGGATGTAACTCAGGATCAGTAATGTAATGTATGTACACAGTGACTGCACCAGCAGAATAGTGAGTGCAGCTCTGGGGTATAATACAGGATGTAACTCAGGATCAGTCATGTAATGTATGTACATAGTGACTGCACCAGCAGAATAGTGAGTGCAGCTCTGGAGTATAATACAGGATGTAACTCAGGATCAGTACAGGATCAGTAATGTAATATATGTACACAGTGACTGCACCAGCAGAATAGTGAGTGCAGCTCTGGGGTATAATACAGGATGTAACTCAGGATCAGTACAAGAGAAATAATGTAATGTATGTACACAGTGACTGCACCAGCAGAATAGTGAGTGCAGCTCTGGGATATAATACAGGATGTAACTCAGGATCAGTAATGTAATGTATGTACACAGTGACTGCACAGCAGAATAGTGAGTGCAGCTCTGGGGTATAATACAGGATGTAACTCAGGATCAGTAATGTAATGTATGTACAGTGACTGTACCAGCAGAATAGTGAGTGCAGCTCTGGAGTATAATACAGGATGTAACTCAAGATCAGTAATGGAATGTATGTACACAGTGACTGCACCAGCAGCATAGTGAGTGCAGCTCTGGAGTATTATACAGGATGTAACTCAGGATCAGTAATGTAATGTATGTACACATTGACTGCACCAGCAGAATAGTGAGTGCAGCTCTGGAGTATAATACAGGATGTAACTCAGGATCAGTACTGTAATGTATGTACCCAGTGACTGCACCAGCAGAATAGTGAGTGCAGCTCTGGAGTATAATACAGGAGGTAACTCAGGATCAGTAATGTAATGTATGTACCCAGTGACTGCACCAGCAGAATAGTGAGTGCAGCTCTGGGGTATAATACAGGATGTAACTCAGGATCAGTAATGTAATGTATGTACACAATGACTGCGCCAGCAGAATAGTGAGTGCAGCTCTGGAGTATAATACAGGAGGTAACTCAGGATCAGTAATGTAATGTATGTACCCAGTGACTGCACCAGCAGAATAGTGAGTGCAGCTCTGGGGTATAATACAGGATGTAACTCAGGATCAGTGCAGGATCAGTAATGTAATGTATGTACACAGTGACTGCACCAGCAGAATAGTGAGTGCAGCTCTGGAGTATAATACAGGATATAACTCAGGATCAGTACAGGATCAGTAATGTAATGTATGTACACAGTGACTGCACAAGCAGACTAGCGAGTGCAGCTCTGGGGTATAATACAGGATGTAACTCAGGATCAGTACAAGAGAAGTAATGTAATGTATGTACACAGTGACTGCACAGCAGAATAGTGAGTGCAGCTCTGGGGTATAATACAGGATGTAACTCAGGATCAGTAATGTAATGTATGTACCCAGTGACTGCACCAGCAGAATAGTGAGTGCAGCTCTGGGGTATAATACAGGATGTAACTCAGGATCAGTACAGGATCAGTAATGTAATGTATGTACACAGTGACTGCACCAGCAGAATAGTGAGTGCAGCTCTGTTGTATAATACAGGATGTAACTCAGGATCAGTACAGGATCAGTAATGTATGTACACAGTGACTGTACCAGCAGAATAGTGAGCGCAGCTCTGTTGTATAATACAGGATGTAACTCAGGATCAGTACAGGATCAGTAATGTAATGTATGTACACAGCGACTGCACCAGCAGAATAGTGAGTGCAGCTCTGGGGTATAATACAGGATGTAACTCAGGATCAGTAATGTAATGTATGTATACAGTGACTGCACCAGCAGAATAGTGAGTGCAGCTCTGGGGTATAATACAGGATGTAACTCAGGATCAGTCATGTAATGTATGTACATAGTGACTGCACCAGCAGAATAGTGAGTGCAGCTCTGGAGTATAATACAGGATGTAACTCAGGATCAGTACAGGATCAGTAATGTAATGTATGTACACAGTGACTGCACCAGCAGAATAGTGAGTGCAGCTCTGGGGTATAATACAGGATGTAACTCAGGATCAGTACAAGAGAAATAATGTAATGTATGTACACAGTGACTGCACCAGCAGAATAGTGAGTGCAGCTCTGGGATATAATACAGGATGTAACTCAGGATCAGTAATGTAATGTATGTACACAGTGACTGCACAGCAGAATAGTGAGTGCAGCTCTGGGGTATAATACAGGATGTAACTCAGGATCAGTAATGTAATGTATGTACAGTGACTGCACCAGCAGAATAGTGAGTGCAGCTCTGGAGTATAATACAGGATGTAACTCAGGATCAGTACAGGATCAGTAATGTAATGTATGTACACAGTGACTGCACCAGCAGAATAGTGAGTGCAGCTCTGGGGTATAATACAGGATGTAACTCAGGATCAGCACAAGAGAAATAATGTAATGTATGTACACAGTGACTGCACCAGCAGAATAGTGAGTGCAGCTCTGGGATATAATACAGGATGTAACTCAGGATCAGTAATGTAATGTATGTACACAGTGACTGCACAGCAGAATAGTGAGTGCAGCTCTGGGGTATAATACAGGATGTAACTCAGGATCAGTACAGGATCAGTAATGTAATGTATGTACACAGTGACTGCACCAGCAGAATAGTGAGTGCAGCTCTGGAGTATAATACAGGATGTAACTCAGGATCAGTAATGTAATGTATGTACAGTGACTGCACCAGCAGAATAGTGAGTGCAGCTCTGGAGTATAATACAGGATGTAACTCAGGATCAGTACAGGATCAGTAATGTAATGTATGTACACAGTGACTGCACCAGCAGAATAGTGAGTGCAGCTCTGGGGTATAATACAGGATGTAACTCAGGATCAGTACAGGATCAGTAATGTAATGTATGTACACAGTGACTGTACCAGCAGAATAGTGAGTGCAGCTCTGGAGTATAATACATGATGTAACTCAGGATCAGTATAGGATCAGTAATGTAATGTATGTACACAGTGACTGCACCAGCAGAATAGTGAGTGCAGCTCTGGGGTATAATACAGGATGTAACTCAGGATCAGTACAGGATCAGTAATGTAATGTATGTACACAGTGACTGTACCAGCAGAATAGTGAGTGCAGCTCTGGAGTATAATACATGATGTAACTCAGGATCAGTACAGGATCAGTAATGTAATGTATGTACACAGTGACTGCACCAGCAGAATAGTGAGTGCAGCTCTGGGGTATAATACAGGATGTAACTCAGGATCAGTCATGTAATGTATGTACATAGTGACTGCACCAGCAGAATAGTGAGTGCAGCTCTGGAGTAAAATACAGGATGTAACTCAGGATCAGTACAGGATCAGTAATGTAATGTATGTACACAGTGACTGCACCAGCAGAATAGTGAGTGCAGCTCTGGAGTATAATACAGGATGTAACTCAGGATCAGTACAGGATCAGTAATGTAATGTATGTACACAGTGACTGTACCAGCAGAATAGTGAGTGCAGCTCTAGAGTATAATACATGATGTAACTCAGGATCAGTACAGGATCAGTAATGTAATGTATGTACACAATGACTGCACCAGCAGAATAGTGAGTGCAGCTCTGGGGTATAATACAGGATGTAACTTAGGATCAGTACAGGATCAGTAATGTAATGTATGTACACAGTGACTGCACCAGCCGAATAGTGAGTGCAGCTCTGGAGTATAATACAGGATGTAACTCCGGATCAGTAATGTAATGTATGTACACAATGACTGCACCAGCAGAATAGTGAGTGCAGCTCTGGGGTATAATACAGGATGTAACTCAGGATCAGTAATGTAATGTATGTACACAGTGACTGCACCAGCAGAATAGTGAGCGCAGCTCTGGAGTATAATACAGGATGTAACTCAGAATCAGTAATGTAATGTATATACACAGTGACTGCACCAGCAGAATAGTGAGTGCAGCTCTGGGATATAATACAGGATGTAACTCAGGATCAGTACTGTAATGTATGTACACAGTGACTGCACCAGCAGAATAGTGAATGCAGCTCTGGAGTATAATACAGGATGTAACTCAGGATCAGTACAGGATCAGTAATGTAATGTATGTACACAGTGACTGCACCAGCAGACTAGTGAGTGCAGCTCTGGGGTATAATACAGGATGTAACTCAGGATCAGTACAAGAGAAGTAATGTAATGTATGTACACAGTGACAACACCAGCAGAATAGTGAGTGCAGCTCTGGAGTATAATACAGGATGTAACTCAGGATCAGTACAGGATCAGTAATGTAATGTATGTACACAGTGACTGCACCAGCAGAATAGTGAGTGCAGCTCTGGAGTATAATACAGGAGGTAACTCAGGATCAGTAATGTAATGTATGTACACAGTGACTGCACAAGCAGAATAGTGAGTGCAGCTCTGGAGTATAATACAGGATGTAACTCAGGATCAGCACAAGAGAAGTAATGTAATGTATGTACACAGTGACTGCACAGCAGAATAGTGAGTGCAGCTCTGGGGTATAATACAGGATGTAACTCAGGATCAGTAATGTAATGTATGTACCCAGTGACTGCACCAGCAGAATAGTGAGTGCAGCTCTGGGTTATAATACAGGATGTAACTTCGGATCAGTAATGTAATGTATGTACACAGTGACTGCACCAGCAGAATAGTGAGTGCAGCTTTGGAGTATAATACAGGAGGTAACTCAGGATCAGTGCAGGATCAGTAATGTAATGTATGTACACAGTGACTGCACCAGCAGAATAGTGAGTGCAGCTCTGGGGTATAATACAGGATGTAACTCAGGATCAGTAATGTAATGTATGTACACAGTGACTTCACCAGCAGAATAGTGAGTGCAGCTCTGGGGTATAATACAGGATGTAACTCAGGATCAGTAATGTAATGTATGTACACAGTGACTGCACCAGCAGAATAGTGAGTGCAGCTCTGGGGTATAATACAGGATGTAACTCAGGATCAGTCATGTAATGTATGTACATAGTGACTGCACCAGCAGAATAGTGAGTGCAGCTCTGGAGTATAATACAGGATGTAACTCAGGATCAGTACAGGATCAGTAATGTAATGTATGTACACAGTGACTGCACCAGCAGAATAGTGAGTGCAGCTCTGGAGTATAATACAGGATGTAACTCAGGATCAGTACAGGATCAGTAATGTAATGTATGTACACAGTGACTGTACCAGCAGAATAGTGAGTGCAGCTCTGGAGTATAATACATGATGTAACTCAGGATCAGTACAGGATCAGTAATGTAATGTATGTACACAATGACTGCACCAGCAGAATAGTGAGTGCAGCTCTGGGGTATAATACAGGATGTAACTTAGGATCAGTAATGTAATGTATGTACACAGTGACTGCACCAGCCGAATAGTGAGTGCAGCTCTGGAGTATAATACAGGATGTAACTCAGGATCAGTAATGTAATGTATGTACATAATGACTGCACCAGCAGAATAGTGAGTGCAGCTCTGGGGTATAATACAGGATGTAACTCAGGATCAGTAATGTAATGTATGTACACAGTGACTGCACCAGCAGAATAGTGAGCGCAGCTCTGGAGTATAATACAGGATGTAACACAGGATCAGTAATGTAATGTATATACACAGTGACTGCACCAGCAGAATAGTGAGTGCAGCTCTGGGGTATAATACAGGATGTAACTCAGGATCAGTACAGGATCAGTAATGTAATGTATGTACACAGTGACTGCACCAGCAGAATAGTGAGTGCAGCTCTGGAGTATAATACAGGATGTAACTCAGGATCAGTACAGGATCAGTAATGTAATGTATGTACACAGTGACTCCACCAGCAGAATAGTGAGTGCAGCTCTGGAGTATAATACAGGAGGTAACTCAGGATCAGTAATGTAATGTATGTACACAGTGACTGCACAAGCAGAATAGTGAGTGCAGCTCTGGAGTATAATACAGGATGTAACTCAGGATCAGCACAAGAGAAGTAATGTAATGTATGTACACAGTGACTGCACAGCAGAATAGTGAGTGCAGCTCTGGGGTATAATACAGGATGTAACTCAGGATCAGTAATGTAATGTATGTACCCAGTGACTGCACCAGCAGAATAGTGAGTGCAGCTCTGGGTTATAATACAGGATGTAACTTCGGATCAGTAATGTAATGTATGTACACAGTGACTGCACCAGCAGAATAGTGAGTGCAGCTCTGGAGTATAATACAGGAGGTAACTCAGGATCAGTGCAGGATCAGTAATGTAATGTATGTACACAGTGACTGCACCAGCAGAATAGTGAGTGCAGCTCTGGAGTATAATACAGGATGTAACTCAGGATCAGTGCAGGATCAGTAATGTAATGTATGTACACAGTGACTGCACCAGCAGAATAGTGAGTGCAGCTCTGGGGTATAATACAGGATGTAACTCAGGATCAGTAATGTAATGTATGTACACAGTGACTGCACCAGCAGAATAGTGAGTGAAGCTCTGGGGTATAATACAGGATGTAACTCAGGATCAGTCATGTAATGTATGTACATAGTGACTGCACCAGCAGAATAGTGAGTGCAGCTCTGGAGTATAATACAGGATGTAACTCAGGATCAGTACAGGATCAGTAATGTAATGTATGTACACAGTGACTGCACCAGCAGAATAGTGAGTGCAGCTCTGGGGTATAATACAGGATGTAACTCAGGATCAGTACAAGAGAAATAATGTAATGTATGTACACAGTGACTGCACCAGCAGAATAGTGAGTGCAGCTCTGGGATATAATACAGGATGTAACTCAGGATCAGTAATGTAATGTATGTACAGTGACTGCACCAGCAGAATAGTGAGTGCAGCTCTGGAGTATAATATAGGATGTAACTCAGGATCAGTACAGGATGAGTAATGTAATGTATGTACACAGTGACTGCACCAGCAGAATAGTGAGTGCAGCTCTGGAGTATAATACAGGATGTAACTCAGGATCAGTAATGTAATGTATGTACACAGTGACTGCACAGCAGAATAGTGAGTGCAGCACTGGGGTATAATACAGGATGTAACTCAGGATCAGTAATGTAATGTATGTACACAGTGACTGCACAGCAGAATAGTGAGTGCAGCTCTGGGGTATAATACAGGATGTAACTCAGGATGAGTACAGGATCAGTAATGTAATGTATGTACACAGTGACTGCACCAGCAGAATAGTGAGTGCAGCTCTGGAGTATAATACAGGATGTAACTCAGGATCAGTAATGTAATGTATGTACAGTGACTGCACCAGCAGAATAGTGAGTGCAGCTCTGGAGTATAATACAGGATGTAACTCAGGATCAGTACAGGATCAGTAATGTAATGTATGTACACAGTGACTGCACCAGCAGAATAGTGAGTGCAGCTCTGGGGTATAATACAGGATGTAACTCAGGATCAGTAATGTAATGTATGTACACAGTGACTGCACCAGCAGAATAGTGAGTGCAGCTCTGGGGTATAATACAGGATGTAACTCAGGATCAGTCATGTAATGTATGTACACAGTGACTGCACCAGCAGAATAGTGAGTGCAGCTCTGGAGTATAATACAGGATGTAACTCAGGATCAGTACAGGATCAGTAATGTAATGTATGTACACAGTGACTGTACCAGCAGAATAGTGAGTGCAGCTCTGGAGTATAATACATGATGTAACTCAGGATCAGTACAGGATCAGTAATGTAATGTATGTACACAGTGACTGCACCAGCAGAATAGTGAGTGCAGCTCTGGGGTATAATACAGGATGTAACTCAGGATCAGTACAGGATCAGTAATGTAATGTATGTACACAGTGACTGCGCCAGCCGAATAGTGAGTGCAGCTCTGGAGTATAATACAGGATGTAACTCAGGATCAGTACAGGATCAGTAATGTAATGTATGTACACAATGACTGCACCAGCAGAATAGTGAGTGCAGCTCTGGGGTATAATACAGGATGTAACTCAGGATCAGTAATGTAATGTATGTACACAGTGACTGCACCAGCAGAATAGTGAGCGCAGCTCTGGAGTATAATACAGGATGTAACTCAGGATCAGTAATGTAATGTATATACACAGTGACTGCACCAGCAGAATAGTGAGTGCAGCTCTGGGGTATAATACAGGATGTAACTCAGGATCAGTACAGGATCAGTAATGTATTGTATGTACACAGTGACTGCACCAGCAGAATAGTGAGTGCAGCTCTGGAGTATAATACAGGATGTAACTCAGGATCAGTGCAGGATCAGTAATGTAATGTATGTACACAGTGACTGCACCAGCAGAATAGTGAGTGCAGCTCTGGGGTATAATACAGGATGTAACTCAGGATCAGTACAGGATCAGTAATGTAATGTATGTACACAGTGACTGCACCAGCAGAATAGTGAGTGCAGCTCTGGGGTATAATACAGGATGTAACTCAGGATTAGTAATGTAATGTATGTACACAGTGCCTGCACCAGCAGAATAGTGAGTGCAGCTCTGGGGTATAATACAGAATGTAACTCAGGATCAGTCATGTAATGTATGTACACAGTGACTGCACCAGCAGAATAGTGGGTGCAGCTCTGGAGTATAATACAGGATGTAACTCAGGATCAGTACAGGATCAGTATTGTAATGGATGTACACAGTGACTGTACCAGCAGAATAGTGAGTGCAGCTCTGGAGTATAATACATAATGTAACTCAGGATCAGTACAGGATCAGTAATGTAATGTATGTACACAGTGACTGCACCAGCAGAATAGTGAGTGCAGCTCTGGGGTATAATACAGGATGTAAGTCAGGATCAGTAATGTAATGTATGTACACAGTGACTGCGCCAGCCGAATAGTGAGTGCAGCTCTGGAGTATAATAAAGGATGTAACTCAGGATCAGTACAGGATCAGTAATGTAATGTATGTACACAATGACTGCACCAGCAGAATAGTTAGTGCAGCTCTGGGGTATAATACAGGATGTAACTCAGGATCAGTAATGTAATGTATGTACACAGTGACTGCACCAGCAGAATAGTGAGCGCAGCTCTGGAGTATAATACAGGATGTAACTCAGGATCAGTAATGTAATGAATATACACAGTGACTGCACCAGCAGAATAGTGAGTGCAGCTCTGGGGTATAATACAGGATGTAACTCAGGATCAGTACAGGATCAGTAATGTAATGTATGTACACAGTGACTGCACCAGCAGAATAGTGAGTGCAGCTCTGGAGTATAATACAGGATGTAACTCAGGATCAGTACAGGATCAGTAATGTAATGTATGTACACAGTGACTGCACCAGCAGACTAGTGAGTGCAGCTCTGGGGTATAATACAGGATGTAACTCAGGATCAGTACAAGAGAAGTAATGTAATGTATGTACACAGTGACTGCACCAGCAGAATAGTGAGTGCAGCTCTGGGGTATAATACAGGACGTAACTCAGGATCAGTCATGTAATGTATGTACATAGTGACTGCACCAGCAGAATAGTGAGTGCAGCTCTGGAGTATAATACAGGATGTAACTCAGGATCAGTAATGTAATGTATGTACACAGTGACTGCACAGCAGAATAGTGAGTGCAGCTCTGGGGTATAATACAGGATGTAACTCAGGATCAGTAATGTAATGTATGTACAGTGACTGCACCAGCAGAATAGTGAGTGCAGCTCTGGAGTATAATACAGTATGTAACTCAGGATCAGTACAGGATCAGTAATGTAATGTATGTACATAGTGACTGCACCAGCAGAATAGTGAGTGCAGCTCTGGAGTATAATACACGGTGTAACTCAGGATCTGTAATGTAATGTATGTACACAGTGACTGCACCAGCAGAATAGTGAGTGCAGCTCTGGAGTATAATATAGGATGTAACTCAGGATCAGTAATGTAATGTATGTACACAGTGACTGCACCAGCAGAATAGTGAGTGCAGCTCTGGAGTATAATACAGGATGTAACTCAGGATCAGTACAGGATCAGTAATGTAATGTATGTACACAGTGACTGCACCAGCAGAATAGTGAGTGAAGCTCTGGAGTTTAATACAGGATGTAACTCAGGATCAGTACAGGATCAGTATTGTAATGTATGTACACAGTGACTGCACCAGCAGAATAGTGAGTGCAGCTCTGGAGTATAATACAGGATGTAACTCAGGATCAGTGCAGGATCAGTAATGTAATGTATGTACACAGTGACTGCACCAGCAGAATAGTGAGTGCAGCTCTGGGGTATAATACAGGATGCAACTCAGGATCAGTAATGTAATGTATGTACACAGTGACTGCACCAGCAGAATAGTAAGTGCAGCTCTGGGGTATAATACAGGATGTAACTCAGGATCAGTAATGTAATGTATGTACACAGTGACTGCACCAGCAGAATAGTGAGTGCAGCTCTGGAGTATAATACAGGATGTAACTCAGGATCAGTGCAGGATCAGTAATGTAATGTATGTACACAGCGACTGCACCAGCAGAATAGTGAGTGCAGCTCTGGAGTATAATACAGGATGTAACTCAGGATCAGTAATGTAATGTATGTACACAGTGAAAGCACCAGCAGAATAGTGAGTGCAGCTCTGGAGTATAATACAGGATGTAACTCAGGATCAGTACAGGACTAGTAATGTAATGTATGTACACAGTGACTCCACCAGCAGAATAGTGAGTGCAGCTCTGGAGTATAATACAGGAGGTAACTCAGGATCAGTACAGGATCAGTAATGTAATGTATGTACACAGTGACTGCACCAGCAGAATAGTGAGTGCAGCTCTGGAGTATAATACAGGATGTAACTCAGGATCAGTAATGTAATGTATGTACACAGTGACTGCACCAGCAGAATAGTGAGTGCAGCTCTGGGGTATAATACAGAATGTAACTCAGGATCAGTCATGTAATGTATGTACACAGTGACTGCACCAGCAGAATAGTGAGTGCAGCTCTGGAGTATAATACAGGATGTAACTCAGGATCAGTACAGGATCAGTATTGTAATGTATGTACACAGTGACTGTACCAGCAGAATAGTGAGTGCAGCTCTGGAGTATAATACAGGATGTAACTCAGGATCAGTACAGGATCAGTAATGTAATGTATGTACACAGTGACTGCACCAGCAGAATAGTGAGTGCAGCTCTGGGGTATAGTACAGGATGTAACTCAGGATCAGTACAGGATCAGTAATGTAATGTATGTACACAGTGACTGCGCCAGCCGAATAGTGAGTGCAGCTCTGGAGTATAATACAGAATGTAACTCAGGATCAGTACAGGATCAGTAATGTAATGTATGTACACAATGACTGCACCAGCAGAATAGTGAGTGCAGCTCTGGGGTATAATACAGGATGTAACTCAGGATCAGTAATGTAATGTATGTACACAGTGACTGCACCAGCAGAATAGTGAGTGCAGCTCTGGAGTATAATACAGGATGTAACTCAGGATCAGTAATGTAATGAATATACACAGTGACTGCACCAGCAGAATAGTGAGTGCAGCTCTGGAGTATAATACAGGATGTAACTCAGGATCAGTACAGGATCAGTAATGTAATGTATGTACACAGTGACTGATCCAGCAGAATAGTGAGTGCAGCTCTGGAGTATAATACAGGATGTAACTCAGGATCAGTGCAGGATCAGTAATGTAATGTATGTACACAGTGACTGCACCAGCAGAATAGTGAGTGCAGCTCTGGGGTATAATACAGGATGCAACTCAGGATCAGTAATGTAATGTATGTACACAGTGACTGCACCAGCAGAATAGTGAGTGCAGCTCTGGGGTATAATACAGGATGTAACTCAGGATCAGTAATGTAATGTATGTACACAGTGACTGCACCAGCAGAATAGTGAGTGCAGCTCTGGAGTATAATACAGGATGTAACTCAGGATCAGTGCAGGATCAGTAATGTAATGTATGTACACAGCGACTGCACCAGCAGAATAGTGAGTGCAGCTCTGGAGTATAATACAGGATGTAACTCAGGATCAGTAATGTAATGTATGTACACAGTGAAAGCACCAGCAGAATAGTGAGTGCAGCTCTGGAGTATAATACAGGATGTAACTCAGGATCAGTACAGGACTAGTAATGTAATGTATGTACACAGTGACTCCACCAGCAGAATAGTGAGTGCAGCTCTGGAGTATAATACAGGAGGTAACTCAGGATCAGTACAGGATCAGTAATGTAATGTATGTACACAGTGACTGCACCAGCAGAATAGTGAGTGCAGCTCTGGAGTATAATACAGGATGTAACTCAGGATCAGTAATGTAATGTATGTACACAGTGACTGCACCAGCAGAATAGTGAGTGCAGCTCTGGGGTATAATACAGAATGTAACTCAGGATCAGTCATGTAATGTATGTACACAGTGACTGCACCAGCAGAATAGTGAGTGCAGCTCTGGAGTATAATACAGGATGTAACTCAGGATCAGTACAGGATCAGTATTGTAATGTATGTACACAGTGACTGTACCAGCAGAATAGTGAGTGCAGCTCTGGAGTATAATACAGGATGTAACTCAGGATCAGTACAGGATCAGTAATGTAATGTATGTACACAGTGACTGCACCAGCAGAATAGTGAGTGCAGCTCTGGGGTATAGTACAGGATGTAACTCAGGATCAGTACAGGATCAGTAATGTAATGTATGTACACAGTGACTGCGCCAGCCGAATAGTGAGTGCAGCTCTGGAGTATAATACAGAATGTAACTCAGGATCAGTACAGGATCAGTAATGTAATGTATGTACACAATGACTGCACCAGCAGAATAGTGAGTGTAGCTCTGGGGTATAATACAGGATGTAACTCAGGATCAGTAATGTAATGTATGTACACAGTGACTGCACCAGCAGAATAGTGAGTGCAGCTCTGGAGTATAATACAGGATGTAACTCAGGATCAGTAATGTAATGAATATACACAGTGACTGCACCAGCAGAATAGTGAGTGCAGCTCTGGAGTATAATACAGGATGTAACTCAGGATCAGTACAGGATCAGTAATGTAATGTATGTACACAGTGACTGATCCAGCAGAATAGTGAGTGCAGCTCTGGAGTATAATACAGGATGTAACTCAGGATCAGTGCAGGATCAGTAATGTAATGTATGTACACAGTGACTGCACCAGCAGAATAGTGAGTGCAGCTCTGGGGTATAATACAGGATGCAACTCAGGATCAGTAATGTAATGTATGTACACAGTGACTGCACCAGCAGAATAGTGAGTGCAGCTCTGGGGTATAATACAGGATGTAACTCAGGATCAGTAATGTAATGTATGTACACAGTGACTGCACCAGCAGAATAGTGAGTGCAGCTCTGGAGTATAATACAGGATGTAACTCAGGATCAGTGCAGGATCAGTAATGTAATGTATGTACACAGCGACTGCACCAGCAGAATAGTGAGTGCAGCTCTGGAGTATAATACAGGATGTAACTCAGGATCAGTAATGTAATGTATGTACACAGTGAAAGCACCAGCAGAATAGTGAGTGCAGCTCTGGAGTATAATACAGGATGTAACTCAGGATCAGTACAGGACTAGTAATGTAATGTATGTACACAGTGACTCCACCAGCAGAATAGTGAGTGCAGCTCTGGAGTATAATACAGGAGGTAACTCAGGATCAGTACAGGATCAGTAATGTAATGTATGTACACAGTGACTGCACCAGCAGAATAGTGAGTGCAGCTCTGGAGTATAATACAGGATGTAACTCAGGATCAGTAATGTAATGTATGTACACAGTGACTGCACCAGCAGAATAGTGAGTGCAGCTCTGGGGTATAATACAGAATGTAACTCAGGATCAGTCATGTAATGTATGTACACAGTGACTGCACCAGCAGAATAGTGAGTGCAGCTCTGGAGTATAATACAGGATGTAACTCAGGATCAGTACAGGATCAGTATTGTAATGTATGTACACAGTGACTGTACCAGCAGAATAGTGAGTGCAGCTCTGGAGTATAATACAGGATGTAACTCAGGATCAGTACAGGATCAGTAATGTAATGTATGTACACAGTGACTGCACCAGCAGAATAGTGAGTGCAGCTCTGGGGTATAGTACAGGATGTAACTCAGGATCAGTACAGGATCAGTAATGTAATGTATGTACACAGTGACTGCGCCAGCCGAATAGTGAGTGCAGCTCTGGAGTATAATACAGAATGTAACTCAGGATCAGTACAGGATCAGTAATGTAATGTATGTACACAATGACTGCACCAGCAGAATAGTGAGTGCAGCTCTGGGGTATAATACAGGATGTAACTCAGGATCAGTAATGTAATGTATGTACACAGTGACTGCACCAGCAGAATAGTGAGTGCAGCTCTGGAGTATAATACAGGATGTAACTCAGGATCAGTAATGTAATGAATATACACAGTGACTGCACCAGCAGAATAGTGAGTGCAGCTCTGGAGTATAATACAGGATGTAACTCAGGATCAGTACAGGATCAGTAATGTAATGTATGTACACAGTGACTGATCCAGCAGAATAGTGAGTGCAGCTCTGGAGTATAATACAGGATGTAACTCAGGATCAGTGCAGGATCAGTAATGTAATGTATGTACACAGTGACTGCACCAGCAGAATAGTGAGTGCAGCTCTGGGGTATAATACAGGATGCAACTCAGGATCAGTAATGTAATGTATGTACACAGTGACTGCACCAGCAGAATAGTGAGTGCAGCTCTGGGGTATAATACAGGATGTAACTCAGGATCAGTAATGTAATGTATGTACACAGTGACTGCACCAGCAGAATAGTGAGTGCAGCTCTGGAGTATAATACAGGATGTAACTCAGGATCAGTGCAGGATCAGTAATGTAATGTATGTACACAGCGACTGCACCAGCAGAATAGTGAGTGCAGCTCTGGAGTATAATACAGGATGTAACTCAGGATCAGTAATGTAATGTATGTACACAGTGAAAGCACCAGCAGAATAGTGAGTGCAGCTCTGGAGTATAATACAGGATGTAACTCAGGATCAGTACAGGACTAGTAATGTAATGTATGTACACAGTGACTCCACCAGCAGAATAGTGAGTGCAGCTCTGGAGTATAATACAGGAGGTAACTCAGGATCAGTACAGGATCAGTAATGTAATGTATGTACACAGTGACTGCACCAGCAGAATAGTGAGTGCAGCTCTGGAGTATAATACAGGATGTAACTCAGGATCAGTAATGTAATGTATGTACACAGTGACTGCACCAGCAGAATAGTGAGTGCAGCTCTGGGGTATAATACAGAATGTAACTCAGGATCAGTCATGTAATGTATGTACACAGTGACTGCACCAGCAGAATAGTGAGTGCAGCTCTGGAGTATAATACAGGATGTAACTCAGGATCAGTACAGGATCAGTATTGTAATGTATGTACACAGTGACTGTACCAGCAGAATAGTGAGTGCAGCTCTGGAGTATAATACAGGATGTAACTCAGGATCAGTACAGGATCAGTAATGTAATGTATGTACACAGTGACTGCACCAGCAGAATAGTGAGTGCAGCTCTGGGGTATAGTACAGGATGTAACTCAGGATCAGTACAGGATCAGTAATGTAATGTATGTACACAGTGACTGCGCCAGCCGAATAGTGAGTGCAGCTCTGGAGTATAATACAGAATGTAACTCAGGATCAGTACAGGATCAGTAATGTAATGTATGTACACAATGACTGCACCAGCAGAATAGTGAGTGCAGCTCTGGGGTATAATACAGGATGTAACTCAGGATCAGTAATGTAATGTATGTACACAGTGACTGCACCAGCAGAATAGTGAGTGCAGCTCTGGAGTATAATACAGGATGTAACTCAGGATCAGTAATGTAATGAATATACACAGTGACTGCACCAGCAGAATAGTGAGTGCAGCTCTGGAGTATAATACAGGATGTAACTCAGGATCAGTACAGGATCAGTAATGTAATGTATGTACACAGTGACTGATCCAGCAGAATAGTGAGTGCAGCTCTGGAGTATAATACAGGATGTAACTCAGGATCAGTGCAGGATCAGTAATGTAATGTATGTACACAGTGACTGCACCAGCAGAATAGTGAGTGCAGCTCTGGGGTATAATACAGGATGCAACTCAGGATCAGTAATGTAATGTATGTACACAGTGACTGCACCAGCAGAATAGTGAGTGCAGCTCTGGGGTATAATACAGGATGTAACTCAGGATCAGTAATGTAATGTATGTACACAGTGACTGCACCAGCAGAATAGTGAGTGCAGCTCTGGAGTATAATACAGGATGTAACTCAGGATCAGTGCAGGATCAGTAATGTAATGTATGTACACAGCGACTGCACCAGCAGAATAGTGAGTGCAGCTCTGGAGTATAATACAGGATGTAACTCAGGATCAGTAATGTAATGTATGTACACAGTGAAAGCACCAGCAGAATAGTGAGTGCAGCTCTGGAGTATAATACAGGATGTAACTCAGGATCAGTACAGGACTAGTAATGTAATGTATGTACACAGTGACTCCACCAGCAGAATAGTGAGTGCAGCTCTGGAGTATAATACAGGAGGTAACTCAGGATCAGTACAGGATCAGTAATGTAATGTATGTACACAGTGACTGCACCAGCAGAATAGTGAGTGCAGCTCTGGAGTATAATACAGGATGTAACTCAGGATCAGTAATGTAATGTATGTACACAGTGACTGCACCAGCAGAATAGTGAGTGCAGCTCTGGGGTATAATACAGAATGTAACTCAGGATCAGTCATGTAATGTATGTACACAGTGACTGCACCAGCAGAATAGTGAGTGCAGCTCTGGAGTATAATACAGGATGTAACTCAGGATCAGTACAGGATCAGTATTGTAATGTATGTACACAGTGACTGTACCAGCAGAATAGTGAGTGCAGCTCTGGAGTATAATACAGGATGTAACTCAGGATCAGTACAGGATCAGTAATGTAATGTATGTACACAGTGACTGCACCAGCAGAATAGTGAGTGCAGCTCTGGGGTATAGTACAGGATGTAACTCAGGATCAGTACAGGATCAGTAATGTAATGTATGTACACAGTGACTGCGCCAGCCGAATAGTGAGTGCAGCTCTGGAGTATAATACAGAATGTAACTCAGGATCAGTACAGGATCAGTAATGTAATGTATGTACACAATGACTGCACCAGCAGAATAGTGAGTGCAGCTCTGGGGTATAATACAGGATGTAACTCAGGATCAGTAATGTAATGTATGTACACAGTGACTGCACCAGCAGAATAGTGAGTGCAGCTCTGGAGTATAATACAGGATGTAACTCAGGATCAGTAATGTAATGAATATACACAGTGACTGCACCAGCAGAATAGTGAGTGCAGCTCTGGAGTATAATACAGGATGTAACTCAGGATCAGTACAGGATCAGTAATGTAATGTATGTACACAGTGACTGATCCAGCAGAATAGTGAGTGCAGCTCTGGAGTATAATACAGGATGTAACTCAGGATCAGTGCAGGATCAGTAATGTAATGTATGTACACAGTGACTGCACCAGCAGAATAGTGAGTGCAGCTCTGGGGTATAATACAGGATGCAACTCAGGATCAGTAATGTAATGTATGTACACAGTGACTGCACCAGCAGAATAGTGAGTGCAGCTCTGGGGTATAATACAGGATGTAACTCAGGATCAGTAATGTAATATACAGTGCCTACAAGTAGTATTCAACCCCCTGCAGATTTAGCTGGTTTGATAAGATGCAAATAAGTTAGAGCCTTCAAACTGCAAACGAGAGTAGGTTTTATGAACAGAAGCATAAATCTTACAAACCAAAAAGTTATGTTGCTCAGTTGAATTTTATTAAATTTTAAACATAAAAGTGTGGGTCAATTATTATACAACCCCTATGTTTAATATTTTGTGGAATAACCCTTGTTTGCAATTACAGCTAATAATCGTCTTTTATAAGACCTGATCAGGCCGGCACAGGTCTGTGGAGTTATCTTGGCCCACTCCTCCATGCAGATCTTCTCCAAGTTATCTAGGTTCTTTGGGTGTCTCATGTGGACTTTATTCTTGAGCTCCTTCCACAAGTTTTCAATTGGGTTAAGGTCAGGAGACTGACTAGGCCACTCCAACACCTTTACTTTTTCCCTATTGAACCAGGCCTTGGTTTTCTTGGCTGTGTGCTTTGAGTCGTTGTCTTGTTGGAAGATGAAATTACGACCCATCTTAAGATCCTTGATGGAGGAGCGGAGGTTCTTGGCCAAAATCTCCAGGTAGGCCGTGCTATCCATCTTCCCATGGATGCGGACCAGATGGCCAGGCCCCTTGGCAGAGAAACAGCCCCACAGCATGATGCTGCCACCACCATGCTTGACTGTAGGGATGGTATTCTTGGGGTCGTATGCAGTGCCATCCAGTCTCCAAACGTCACGTGTGTGGTTGGCACCAAAGATCTCGATCTTGGTCTCATCAGACCATAGAACCTTGAACCAGTCTGTCTCAGAGTCCTCCAAGTGATCATGAGCAAACTGTAGACGAGCCTTGACATGACGCTTTGAAAGTAAAGGTACCTTACGGGCTCGTCTGGAACGGAGACCATTGCGGTGGAGTACGTTACTTATGGTATTGACTGAAACCAATGTCCCCACTGCCATGAGATCTTCCCGGAGCTCCTTCCTTGTTGTCCTTGGGTTAGCCTTGACTCTTCGGACAAGCCTGGCGTCGGCACGGGAGGACACTTTCAAAGGCTGTCTTGGCCGTGGAAGACTAACAGTAGTTCCCCATAAGCCTTCCACTTACGGATGATGCTCCCAACAGTGGAGACAGGTAGGCCCAACTCCTTGGAAAGGGTTTTGTACCCCTTGCCAGCCTTGTGACCCTTCACGATCTTGTCTCTGATGGCCTTGGAATGCTCCTTTGTCTTTCCCATGTTGACCATGTCTGAGTGCTGTTCACAAGTTTGGGGAGGGTCTTAAATAGTCAGAAAAAGCTGGCAAAAGAGATCTTTAATCCACACATGTGAAGCTCATTATTCTTGGTGCCTGAACTACTTCTTAATACTTTAGGGGGACCAAACAGAATTCTTGTGGTTTGAGGGGTTGAATAATAAATGACACTCTGAATTAACTTTTAACGTTTTTAAAAAAAAAAAAAAAAATTTGCTGCAGTGCATTTCCCACTTCCAGGCTGATCTACAGTACAAATGTCACAATGCCAAGTTAATTCCGCATGTGTCAACCAGCTAAATCTGCAGGGGGTTGAATACTACTTGTAGGCACTGTATGTACACAGTGACTGCACCAGCAGAATAGTGAGTGCAGCTCTGGAGTATAATACAGGATGTAACTCAGGATCAGTAATGTAATGTATGTGCACAGTGATTGTACCAGCAGAATAGTGAGTGCAGCTCTGGAGTATAATACAGGATGTAACTCAGGATCAGTACAGGATTAGTAATGTAATGTATGTACACAGTGACTGCACCAGCAGAATAGTGAGTACAGCTCTGGAGTATAATACAGGATGTAACTCAGGATCAGTATAGGATTAGTAATGTAATGTATGTACACAGTGACTGCACCAGCAGAATAGTGAGTGCAGCTCTGGAGTATAATACAGGATGTAACTCAGGATCAGTACAGGATCAGTAATGTAATGCATGTACACAGTGACTGCACCAGCAGAATAGTGAGTGCAGCTCTGGAGTATAATACAGGATGTAACTCCGGATCAGTAATGTAATGTATGTACACAGTGACTGCACCAGCAGAATAGTGAGTGCAGCTCTCGGGTATAATACAGGATGTAACTCCGGATCAGTAATGTAATGTATGTATACAGTGACTGCACCAGCAGAATAGTGAGTGCAGCTCTGGAGTATAATACAGGATGTCAGTCAGGATCAGTGCAGGATCAGTAATGTAATGTATGTACACAGTGACTGCACCAGCAGAATAGTGAGTGCAGCTCTGGGGTATAATACAGGATGCAACTCAGGATCAGTAATGTAATGTATGTACACAGTGACTGCACCAGCAGAATAGTGAGTGCAGCTCTGGGGTATAATACAGGATGTAACTCAGGATCAGTAATGTAATGTATGCACACAGTGACTGCACCAGCAGAATAGTGAGTGCAGCTCTGGATTATAATACAGGATGTAACTCAGGATCAGTAATGTAATGTATGTACACAGTGACTGCACCAGCAGAATAGTGAGTACAGCTCTGGATTATAATACATGATGTAACTCAGGATCAGTATAGGATCAGTAATGTAATGTATGTACACAGTGACTGCACCAGCAGAATAGTGAGTGCAGCTCTGGAGTATAATACAGGATGTAACTCAGGATCAGTAATGTAATGTATGTACACAGTGACAGCACCAGCAGAATAGTGAGTGCAGCTCTGGAGTATAATACAGGATGTAACTCAGGATCAGTAATGTAATGTATGTACACAGTGACAGCACCAGCAGAATAGTGAGTGCAGCTCTGGAGTATAATACAGGATGTAACTCAGGATCAGTAATGTAATGTATGTACACAGTGACTGCACCAGCAGAATAGTGAGTGCAGCTCTGGAGTATAATACAGGATGTAACTCAGGATCAGTAATGTAATGTATGTACACAGTGACAGCACCAGCAGAATAGTGAGTGCAGCTCTGGAGTATAATACAGGATGTAACTCAGGATCAGTAATGTAATGTATGTACATAGTGACAGCACCAGCAGAATAGTGAGTACAGCTCTAGAGTATAATACAGGATGTAACTTGATCTTGT
The DNA here is from genome assembly GCF_046119375.1 of Phyllobates terribilis. Lineage (NCBI taxonomy): Eukaryota > Metazoa > Chordata > Amphibia > Anura > Dendrobatidae > Phyllobates > Phyllobates terribilis. Next base: position 145,507,197 of record NW_027362767.1, read on the forward strand.
AAAGTAGAATAATTCTATATGTCAAATGGAATGCAAATATGGACACTCCCTTTAAGAACCCCTTTGTAGCAGTGTCAGTTGCATCATCCATTACTGTAGAATTAACATTAAAGACTTTCTTCCACCAACGCGATCAGGAGAAAGTACAAAACGTGAGCCCCAAGGGATGTAAGACGTGAATACAACAGCTCACAGCATCTTGCATGTAGCATCTTTAATTAATAGGATTCTGTGATCCGGAGCCGCTGTGTCACGCTTCTACATGGAGCCATAACCGGCCGCGTATACAACATGCACTAAAATAGAAGTGATGATGAAGGCAACAGAAGCTTAAGAGGCCGCACCGCTAATCTCTATTTCTAGGGAAACTGAGAAACATTATAAAAATATTACATCCCCCAACAGGACCCCTCCGGAGTCTCCATCACTGGCTATTTTCTAGATTTCTTCATTTGTTTTGTTTTTTTGTGGATTCTTTCAGTATCTTCTAAAACACAAAACTCTGACAACACGTCCGAGTGCAAAGCTGGAGTAATAGACTCAGCCGTGTGAAAGTGTTTCCCCCTTCCTGGTTTCTTATTCTTTTGCATGTTTGTCACTTAAATGTTTCAGATCACAAAAAAAATGTAAATATTAGATAAAGACAACACAAGTAACCACAAAATGCAGTTTTTAAATGAAGGTCTCTATTATTAACTCTTTCGCAACCTTGGGTTTTGTCGCTTTTGCTTTTTCGTTTTTTGCTCCCCTTGTTCCCAGAGCCATAGTGTTTTTATTTTTTGGTCAATATGGCCGTGTGAGGGCTTATTTTTTGCGGGACGAGTTGTACTTTTCAACGCCATTACTAGTTTTACCATATAGTGTACGGAAAAACGAGAAAAAAATTCCAAGTGCGGTGAAATTGCAAAAAAAGTGCAATACCACAGTTGTTTTTTATTTATTTTTTTTTACCACGTTCACAGAATGCTAAAACTGACCTGCCATTCTTATTCTCCAGGTCATTACGAGTTCGTAGACACCAAACATGTATAGGTTCTTTTTTATGTAAGTGGTGAAAAAAAATTCCAAAATTTGGTAAAAAAAAAAAATAGCGCCATTTTCCGAGACCCGTAGCGTCTCCATTTTTCGGGATCTGGGGCCGGGTGAGGGCTTATTTTTTGCGCGCCTGGCTTTCGTTTTTATTGATAACATTTTGGGGTAGATCGGATGTTTTGATCGCCCTTTATTGCATTTTATTGCAATTTTGCGGCGACCAAAAAACTTAATTCTGGCGTTTAGAATTTTTTTCTCGTTACGCCATTTACCGATGGGATTAATTGTGTTTTTATATTGATAGATCGGGCGATTCTGAACGCGGCGATACCAAATATGTCTATGCAAGGGTTTTTTATTATTATTTTATTTTGAATGGGGCGAAAGGGGGGTGATTTAAACTTTTATATTTTTGTAATTTTTTTAAAATATTTTTAAAAACTTTTTTTTTTCCACTTTTTGCTTGCTTCTATAGTCTCCATAGGAGACTAGAAGCAGCAGTTGTCTGATCGGCTCTGCTACATACAGGGGATCAGCAGATCCCTTGTATGCAGCAGAAATGGTCCTGTGCTATGAGCGCCGACCACTAGGTGGCGCTCATAGCGACCAGCTCATGACAACCGCAGGCGTCTGCTGCAGACCCTGGGTTGTCATGCCCGCCCATCGGTGACCCGTGATCACGTGACGGGGATCACCGATGGGCGGGGCTTAGGACGCACTTCCCGGAAGTGCGCGTTAAATGCCGCTGTCGGAGATTGACAGCGGCATTTAACAAGTTAACAGCTGCGGGTGGATCGCGATTCCACCTGCGGCTGTTGCGGGCACATGTCAGCTGTAATAATCAGCTGACATGTGCTCGGTTCAGTGCGGGCTCACCGGCGGAGCCCCCGCTGAACCGGGGGATTACAGCCTGTGCGTACTAATACGGCACAGGCTGTAAAGGGGTTAAGGGAAAAAGAAATCCAAACCTACAGGGTCCTGTGTGATAGTGATTGCCCCCCTTCCCCCGCCTTAGAACATGAATTAACTGTGGTTAATCACATATTTGGGAAGCTGAGTTCAATTTCCCCAGCCACACACAGCGCACTGAGACTCTGGGTACAAGATAATGACACTGACACTCGGGGTACAGGATAATGACGCCGACACTCGGGGTACAGGATAATGACGCCGACACTCGGGTACAGGATAATGACGCCGACACTCGGGTACAGGATAATGACACTCGGGGTACAGGACAATGATGCTAACACTGGGGGTACAGGATAATGACACTCGGGGTACAGGATAATGACGCTGACACTCGGGTACAGGATAATGACACTCGGGGTACAGGACAATGATGCTAACACTGGGGGTACAGGATAATGACACTGGGGGTACAGGATAATGACACTGACACTCAGGTACAGGATAATGATGCTGACTGGGGGTGCAGGATAATGACACTGACACTCGGGGTACAGGATAATGATACTGACACTGGGGGTACAGGATAATGACACTGGGGGTACAGGATAATGATGCTGACACACGTGGTACAGGATAATGATGCTGACTGGGGGTGCAGGATAATGACACTGACACTCGGGGTACAGGATAATGACACTGACACTGGGGGTACAGGATAATGACACTGGGGGTACAGGATAATGATGCTGACACATGTGGTACAGGATAATGACCCTGACACACGTGGTACAGGATAATGACACTGACACTCGGGGTACAGGATAATGACACTGACACTCGGGGTACAGGATAATGACACTGGTACTTGGGTACAGGATAATGACAATGACACTCGGGGTACAGGATAATGACACTCGGGGTACAGGATAATGATGCTGACACTGGGGGTACAGGATAATGACACTGACACTCGGGGTACAGGATAATGATGCTGACACTGGGGGTACAGGATAATGACGCTGGGGGTACAGGATAATATGACACTGACACTCGGGGTACAGGATAATGATGCTGACACTCGGGGTACAGGATAATGACACTGACACTCGGGGTACAGGATAATGATGCTGACACTCGGGGTACAGGATAATGACACTGATACTCGGGGTACAGGATAATGATGCTGACACTCGGGGTACAGGATAATGATGCTGACACTCGGGGTACAGGATAATGACACTGACACTGGGGGTACAGGGTAATAACGCTGAGGGTTCAGGATAATGACACTGACACTCGGGGTACAGGATAATGACACTGACACTGGGGGTACAGGATAATGACACTCGGGGTACAGGATAATGACACTGACACTGGGGGTACAGGATAATGACGCTGGGGGTACAGGATAATGACGCTGGTACTTGGGTACAGGATAATATGACACTGACACTCGGGGTACAGGATAATGATGACCAATGAAATCTTTGGTTCTGGTTATTGGGCGATCCTGGCATCTTGGAAGGACAGGATCTTTCTCTTCCGCCAGGAAAGAGTTAAGCACTGCTGCCAGTATTGGCGCCCGGTGCCCCACTGCGCGTCCTCTCTCAGCAACAGATGTTGGTGGAGTCTCGTCTAATACCTGTTCAGCTCTTAATGAGGCAGGGCCGCTGTCACAATTACACATGCAGATAATTTCACCGCTTGTACGACAAGCACCGGCTCTGGCCTCGGATATAAATACTCTCCTCAAAAGTGAGATATGATCAACGTCGCATAGAGGTTCAACCACCAGGATCAATCACCGAGGCTTCTAGTCATCAGTACACAGAAAGATCCTCACACCCTGGTCTAAAGCCTTGGTTGTCCATAGAGAAGAAGCGGCTCCATATCACAAATTATAATAAGTCCCCTTGTGCCAAAACATGGCTTCCATTCCTGGTCATGTCCCTCTTCCGTCAGTTGGGGGTGTGGAGGTTGGTGGTCCTCCATGGTCTAGTTACACATGTTTGAAGCTTGGCGACTATAGGATATTAGATTATTCTGAGTTGGACTCCTCATCCATCCAACTTAAGTATGTGACCCACTGAAAACCTTTGCCTCAAGAAGGGTGGTCCAACACTTAAAAAAAAAGCGGATGGTGACTACAATAAATCTTAAGAGCATAAAATGTTTCCTGAGTGCAATTTAGATAACTGATTGAGTAGACCTCTAGTTTTCAAGAGATATTTACCCAAAATGAACAGGAGTTGTGCTGTCATCAAACCCATTTATCCTAATGGATATGAGGACAACCTCGCTCTTCAATGGTTAAGCATCCAAAACTAGAGAGAGACTTGTGCTGGTTTCCACCCTCTTGTACTGAGGGAACTTCAGGAGAATCTGACCTTCAACAAACATGCAACTAAAACCAGCAGATTCTGGGCTGATATTCACCCCCTTATGCTAAGGGACAAGGGGATAGCCTGGTTCTTCATCAGACATGCACCTAAAACTAAAGGAAGATCAACATAGTTTTACCAAAATATATGCACTCAAGACTATCAGTAGTTGTCTTGTCAACCACCCCTTATCCTAAGGAACATAGGAATTACTGCGTTCATTCCCTTGTGCTAAAGTACAAGAGGTCAACCTGGTTCTTCAACAGACATGCATACCAAAAATATCAGGGGTTGTCATTCATCCCCGTGTGCTAACGGACATGAGGACAAACTGGCTATTAAACAGACAAGCATCCAAAATTAACAGGATTTGTACTGACATTCATTCCCTTATGCTTAGGGACAAGGTATCAAGAGTTGTGTTGTCATCCACCCCATTGTGCTAAGGGACATGAGGTCAACTTGGTTCATCAAGATACAATTGCCCTAAACTAACAGGAGTTCTGCTTCATCCACCCATGAAAAAGGATGTAACGGGCACAGATATGAGCTGAAAAACACATTACTTATTTTGTACTGATCCTGCTTTAAATCCTGTATTATACTCCAGAGCTGCACTCACTATTCTGCTGGTGTAGTCACTGTGCACATACATTACATTACTGATCCTGTACTGATCCTGAGTTACATCCTATATTATACTCCAGAGCTGCACTCACTATTCCTTGCAGTCACCGTGTACATACATTACATTACTGATCCTGAGTTACATCCTGTCTTGTACTCCAGAGCTGTACTCACTATTCTGCTGGTGTAGTCACTGTGCACATACATTACAGTACTGATCCTGAGTTACATCCTATATTATACTCCAGAGCTGCACTCACTATTCTGCTGGTGCAGTTACTGTGTACATACATTACATTACTGATCCTGAGTTACATCCTGTATTATACTCCAGAGCTGCACTCACTATTCTGCTGGTGCAGTCACTGTGTGCATACATTACATTACTGATCCTGTACTGATCCTGAGTTACATCCTGTATTATACTCCAGAGCTGCACTCACTATTCTGCTGGTGCAGTCACTGTGTGCATACATTACACTACTGATCTTGAGTTACATCCTGTATTATACTCCAGAGCTGCACTCACTATTCTGCTGGTGGAGTCACTGTGTACATACATTACATTACTGATCCTGTACTGATCCTGAGTTATATCCTGTATTATAATCCAGAGCTGCGCTTACTATTCTGCTGGTGCAGTCACTGTGTACATACATTACATTACTGATCCTGAGTTACCTCCTGTATTATACTCCAGAGCTGCACTCACTATTCTGCTTGTGCAGTCACAGTGTACATACATTACATTACTGATCCTGTACTGATCCTGAATTACATTCTGTGTTATACTCCAGAGCTGCACTCACTATTCTGCTGGTGCAGTCATTGTGTACATGTGTCACCCTGGCCTGGATGCCACAAGTGTAATAAAGCTGTGTCTGAGAGCAAGGGGGAGGTTCTCTGGTCAGGGGAACATTAGCATGCAATGCCTCCTGTCTCAGGCCAGTAGGGGGAGCTGGCTGCCCCTATAAAAGCTGGTACTGGGGGCAGGGTTAGGGGGAACTGGACAACCTGTGTCTGAAGAAAGAGGTGTCCGAGAGCAGGGACAGAAAGTTGTATTGCACCTAAGAGGAAGTGTGGCAGGAGGAGAGCCACAAGCCAGAGACAAGAGGCGCAGTGAGCCTGTCTTGGCAGATAAAGGACTTAATTTACCAGACTTTGGTGTCTGAGGCTGGGAGGATTCTACATCCTCCAGCAGATAACCAGTTCGCAGGGGACTGTACATTCCTTGGCCTAAGAAGCCTGGAGGCCCTGCCACAACCGAAGGGACCAGCACAGCCGTACCAGGCCGGGAGCAGAAAGGAACCCACGTTGCAGACCATACAGGCGAGAATACACGGAGAGCTCGGAAACGTGGGCTGTTACCCTATAACGAGGAGATAGCCAGAAGGAGCGCAGAAAGCACGGTAGGCCTACACCCTCACCCTGACCAGGGCCAATTTCCCCATTGCTCTCAGACATCCAGGTCCCCTCATAGCCGGGACTGTTTGTGGGTCAGTTCATCTGTTTTAGTAAAGACCCTGGACTGCAACCTGTTGTCTGTGTGCTCCTTGCTCCTCCAGCACTATCAGCACTGGGACTCTCACTACCATCACTCCCACCATCCACTACACTGACCTGGGGCTGCACTCTTCCCGTGGGGAGTCACACCACCTCAGCTGCATACACCATCAGCCCCAGTGGTCTGCCCTGCAGCGCCGGTTCCTAATGACCGCAAATCCACGGGTGGCGTAGTCGGACATAATCAACAGCGCATAACGGACTACCACTGGCCTGACCACCCTGAGCCACGGAACTGGGTTGCCACTACTACTCCCATCGTTCCCCTACTGCCCGGATCAGAGTGCCCCGCGGCCCAGGGAGCGAGTCAGTTTTGGCGTAGTAGGCAGGATTGCAACCAACCCGCCACAAACGGGTATTGCGTGCCTAGAAAAGACTTTGCACTTACCTGAAAAGAGGTTTCCCGCCATCCGGAGCCGTTTCCCGCCATTTCCAGCCGTCTCCCGCCATCTTCCATCGGTTCCCGCCATCTTCAGCCGTTTCCCCGCCATCGGACGCCATCGTCAAGACGCCGCGCGGGAAGAAGAGGGGCGTGGACGCCCAAACCGCGCGAGACCCGAAGCTCCGCCCCACGCACCGACGCTGCGCAAGGTCCTGGAAGGGGGAGAGAGCGACGCTGACGTCATCAGGACACGACGCAAGGTCCTAGTCCAGAGCAGCAGCAGCGGAGCCGCGGCCTACAGAAGAGGATCGTCGGAAGGTAGGCCACGCTTAACTAGGGGGGAGGAAGATTTCGGATACAGAGGCGCCCACTACCACCAACGCAGCTGCAGCAGTGGTGATGCCATTTTCCCTGCCCTACATCCCTGGAGCGGCCTGGTTGCCTAAGTACTCAGGGGAGCCCCATGCCCTAACTGACTTTAAGGAAAGGCTGTACAGTTTGTTCCACGTTTACCCCCTGACAGAGGAACAGAAGGTCAGCATATTGACTGGGCAGTTAACTGGCGCAGCCCAGAGGGAGGTAAAATCATGGCCCACTGAGGAGAAAAGGACTGTGAAGGGTATTCTGGCCCGGCTGTGGGGTACCTTTGACACACGTACCTCCGCTGAGATTAAAATGAGGTTCTATGGATGTAAGCAGCGGGCACAGGACAGCATCAGAGACTATGCCCTAAATTTGCAGGATATATAAAAAGAAAGCGCAGCAGCACTCCATTATGGCCAAGATACATAAAGACAATAAAACCATTTAATTTAAACTGTGTTATTACTCAATAAGCTTTACTTACAAAAAACGGAGGTTCTTAGCGCATAAATTGGCCAATTCATGTGTGCCCATCAACCGCTGCAAGGTGACCTCCCATCTGATGGGTACTACTCTGCCTACATGCCTCTCTTGGGCTACAAGCCTATAACTCTGGACAGAACATGTCACTTCTGGGCTAAAACACCTACAATTTAAATGGGCTGGTAGAATAGAATATACATCACCTGCTGGTTAAATGGGGGGAGTGCAAGGTCAAACAGGAGGCAGTTCCCACCTCCTATAGTAATATGTCAAAAAAACTGACCAGCACATCCCAAATGTCACCTTGCAGCGGTTGATGGGCACACATGAATTGGCCAATTTATGCGCTAAGAACCTCCATTTTTTGTAAGTAAAGCTTATTGAGTAATAACACAGTTTAAATTAAATGGTTTTATTGTCTTTATGTATCTTGGCCATAATGGAGTGCTGCTGCGCTTTCTTTTTATATATCTTATGCAGTTTCTGCAGCTTGCACCTGTTCACATTTGGGATGTGCTGGTCAGTTTTTTTGACATATTACTATAGGAGGTGGGAACTGCCTCCTGTTTGACCTTGCACTCCCCCCATTTAACCAGCAGGTGATGTATATTCTATTCTACCAGCCCATTTAAATTGTAGGTGTTTTAGCCCAGAAGTGACATGTTCTGTCCAGAGTTATAGGCTTGTAGCCCAAGAGAGGCATGTAGGCAGAGTAGTACCCATCAGATGGGAGGTCACCTTGCAGCGGTTGATGGGCACACATGAATTGGCCAATTTATGCGCTAAGAACCTCCATTTTTTGTAAGTAAAGCTTAGTGAGTAATAACACAGTTTAAATTAAATGGTTTTATTGTCTTTATGTATCTTGGCCATAATGGAGTGCTGCTGCGCTTTCTTTTTATATATCTTATGCAGTTTCTGCAGCTTGCACCTGTTCACATTTGGGATGTGCTGGTCAGTTTTTTTGACTAAATTTGCAGGAAGCCTTGAGGGCCATCAAACAAGCTGACCCTGGCAGTGTGCAGGAAACGGATAAACTGCTAACAGAACAATTCATAGAAGGTCTGCTGTCTAGCGCCCACAGGACCCAGCTGCGCCTCATGTTCTTTCAGAACCCTGACCTGACCTTTGCCCAATTCAAGGACAGGGCCATAAGGGTGCTCCGTGAATCCGCAACAAGTGGTTCTATAGGCGGCGCCCTCCTCTATGGACTCCGTGGGGGCTGATGCACAGGCCCTGAACCAAGCCCCGTCGAAAGATCTGCACCACCAAGTCCAGGAGCTGACCAGGAGCGTCGCGGCGTTGACCAGGACCGTCCAGGCGTTACAAGTGGACCCGTCAAGACCCATCGAGCTGGCTTCAAGTCCGGAGGATGTCCCGTGGCGTCGACAGAGGAGGATCCCGTCGTTCCGAGGGAGGCCCACAGACCGCTACGCAGAGGATGGACAGCCCATTTGCCGTCGATGCAACCAGCCCGGACACATTTCCAGGTACTGTAATTTAAACGGGTCCAACCTGGGGCAGAGGGCCAACCCCCAGGCATAAGATCACCAGGCCCTTACAATTGGCGTGATAAGTACGTTGGGGGGCGCCCGGTTTTACCCGTGGTGCTGGACGGTATCCCCATGAGCGCCTTGCTGGATACCGGGTCGCAAGTAACCACTATCCCTTATGTACTTTTTAAGCAGTATTGGACTGATGCTGATATCACACGGTATCCAGACAGTAACTTGAGCATCATCGCCAGTAATGGCTTACCCGTGCCGCAGATGGGGTTCAAGGAGATGACCATTAAAATTGGTAAAGTTGAACTGCCGGCACAGGGAGTAATTATTGTGGACACTGACCGTCGTGAAAGTCTCCCTAAAATAACTGTGGGTACTAACGTGATTGAAAATTGTCTTTCAGAGGTAATTGTAATTCTACAACAGGTGGCGGTGAATGCTAGTTCCAGCCAACAGAGGGTCCTCAACAAGGAGATAAAAGCCCTGATGAGACAGCAGCAGGTAGAACTGTCTGGTGGTGAGATCGGTAGCGTAAGAATGAGTGACCCATTCCCCATTTCCATGCCTCCCAAAAGTGAAATGATGATCTGGTGTCGGACTGCAATCGGGTTGAGAGGTAGAGACTACCAAGCCATGGTAGAACCCGTGTACTCAGACAGCAGGCCCACCATTTTGACAGCCAGGGGGGTGGTTGATGTCCGTCATGGGAGGGTGCCCGTCCGCATCCTCAACATTGGGGAGAGGGAAGTACACTTACCCAGGTACGCTACACTCGCCAAACTGTTTGTTGTCGAACACAAAGCTATCAGGGCCGTGGAACCCTTGCCTCCATCTCCTCAGGCGGAGGGAAATGGCTCCCAGAAACAAAAGGAGGACTGGTGCCAGAAACTCCATGTGGGTGCTGACTCCACTCCCCTGCACCAAAAACAAGGAGTCTACCGGGTGGTACAGGAGTACGAGAGAATTTTCAGTAAGCATCCGCTAGACTTCGGCAGAGTAAAAGGGATAGAACACCATATCCCCACGGGGAGCCACCCACCAATAAAAGAGAGACACAGGCCTGTACCCCCTGCACATTATCAGAATGCCAAGGGTATGCTGCGGGAAATGAAAGAAGCTGGGGTCATTAGAGACAGCTGTAGCCCCTGGGCAGCCCCCCTGGTTCTGGTAAAAAAGAAAGACGGCACCATGAGAATGTGCGTGGACTATAGACAAATCAACCGTATCACCCACAAAGATGCATATCCGCTGCCTAGAATAGAGGAGTCTTTAGCCGCACTAAAATCAGCTAACTTCTTTTCTACTTTGGACCTTACTAGCGGGTACTGGCAGGTTCCTGTGGCAGAGGCTGACAAGGAGAAGACCGCCTTCACCACCCCGATGGGACTGTGTGAGTTCAACTGTATGCCCTTCGGGCTCTGCAACGCACCAGGGATCTTCCAGAGGCTGATGGAATGCTGTCTAGGGCACTGAAACTTCGAGACGGTCCTCCTTTACCTGGACGACGTGATCGTCTATTCGAAGACTTACGAGGACCATCTAAAGCACCTGGCCGAGGTGTTCGAAGCCCTGGCAGGCTATGGCCTGAAGGTGAAACCATCGAAGTGTCACCTGCTGAAACCAAAGGTCCAGTACCTAGGGCACGTGGTAAGTGCGGAAGGAGTAGCCCCCGACCCTGACAAGGTCACGGCAATCAAGAGCTGGCCAAGCTCCTCGAACATCAAGGAAGTGAGGCAATTCCTCGGGTTGGTAGGCTACTACCGAAGGTTCATCCCCGGGTTCACTAAGATGGCAGCTCCTATGCAGGACCTCCTGATAGGACAGTCTAAGTCCAGAAGTTAAAAGCCACCCTTCAAGTGGGATCAACCGGAAGAGGAGTCCTTCCGCCAGTTGAAGATGGCCCTCACAGGAGATGAGATCCTGGCCTACCCTGATTATGGCCAGCCTTTTATCCTTCACACGGACGCCAGTAATGTGGGACTGGGAGCCGTACTGTCCCAAAACCAACAGGGCAGAAAAAGGGTGATTGCGTACGCCTGCCGGAAGCTGAGGCCCACCGAGAGGAACCCGGAGAATTACAGCTCCTTCAAGCTAGAATTCTTGGCGGTGGTGTGGGCCGTAACGGAACGCTTCAAGCATTACCTGGCCTCCGCAAAGTTCACGGTGTACACGGACAACAACCCGTTAACACACCTAGACAATGCAAGACTTGGTGCCCTGGAACAGCGGTGGATGGCCCGTCTCTCCAATTATGACTTCGTGATCAAGTACCGGGCAGGCAAAACCAATGCCAACGCTGACGCCCTATCGAGAATGCCTCACTTACCTGAAGGTGACGAAGACCCAAAAAAGCTGGAGGAGGTAGAACTCCCCGCGCTTCACCGGTATGGAGCCGCTCAATACTCCCACCGCGTGAAGGAGGAGGATCTAACAACCGTGATGATCAATCCCCTACCTCACCACAGCTGGGCCGAGACCCAAGATAGTGACCCTGCCATCCGCCTAGTGAAAGATCTGCTGACCCAGGAAGACGCCCGCATGGATCCGGATGCTCCAGAGGAAGCCAAGCAGCTATGGAAAGAGAAGCGCAAGCTGTTCCTCTACGAAGGCAAGCTGTGCAGAAGGATTGTCAACCACCGGACGCACGAGCTGACCTGGCAAGTCGTGGTTCCAAGGCGGGATGCAGCTATGGTCCTGGGGGCTTACCATGACAGAGCGGGGCACTTCGGTTGGAAGAAACTGGAGTTCCTGCTAAGAGGACGGTTCTTTTGGGTCGGCATGAGAGGGGCTGTAGAGAAGTGGTGCAGAGACTGTGGCCCTTGTCACCTAAGGAGGAAGGACCAGCCAGAAGACACCCTTGAGGCCCATCGTCACCACGCAGCCTCTTGAGCTGGTAGCTCTGGACCACGTCAAATTGGCTTCAAGCCGGTCAGGATACATCTACGCCCTGACAATCGTGGACCACTATTTCCGTTTTCTAGTGGTGGTCCCGGTGAAAGATTTGACAGCCCAAACGGCGGCCAGAGCCTTCCAGCAATACTTCTGCCTTCCACACGGGTATCCGGAACAGGTCCTGACGGACCAGGGTCCAGCGTTCGAGGCTGAAATCTTCCAAGAGTTCTGCAACCTCTATGGCTGTAAGAAGATTCGGACAACGCCTTACCACCCACAAACCAACGGGATGTGTGAGAAAATGAACAACATGGTCATTGATCTCCTAAAGACGTTGCCCCTGGAGGAAAGCAGCCTGTGGCCAGAAAAACTGCCGGATCTGATAGACTTATACAATCATATCCCGGTGAATGCTACAAACTGCATCCCGGCTTACCTGATGCGAGCCAGACCAGGTAAGCTGCCCGTAGATCTGGAGATGGGAGTCCTAACACCTGAGGACACCTCCCCGGATGCGGACTGGGATACAGAAAGGCAACTGCAGTACAAGAAGGTACAGGAGAGTGTGGAGAAGAGCCTGGCCCAGGTGAGAGAGAGGCAAGAAAAACTCTTCAACCAACACGCCCCTGCTGGTCCCTTAGAACCTGGTGAGCAGGTCCTGAAGCGGAAGAGAAGGCTACATAAGTTGGACGACCAGTGGGAAAGGGAACCCTACACCGTACCACGACAACCCGAAGGTGTGTGTGATCACCAAGGACGGAGGAGAAACCACTAGTACCGTCTCCAGAGACCACCTAAAAAGGTGCCCCGAGCAACTCCGTAGTGCAGAAGAGGATCAAAGTGACCTTGAACCCGCAGAGGACAAGGAAGAAATGATCAGCACCGTTCTCGGAGAGTTCCCTCAGTCCTGGACTCGAATAAACGATGCAATAGTGGTACCCGTCCTGCATTTCCTGCAACCGACTGAGCAACAACCTGCACCAGAGCCGGAAGGTGAAGAGGAGCAAGCAGTTCCAGAGGCAGAAGAGCCTGTCCCAGCAGCCCAGGAGAGTCAACCCTCTGCTGACAGTGAGCCTGCCATGCCTGCGGTAAGCCAAAGGACAAGCAGACAGCTGCCTGCCCTACCTGTACACCCAGCTGGTAGCTGTGCCCCTAACGCTAGTGGGGAAAGCCAGGTTGGTCCACCACCAGACAGTGGGCTACGTAGATCAACCAGGAGCACAAAGGGGCAGATACCCGCTCGCTGGAAAATATAGAGCGCACTAAAATTGTAAATAACCCTGTTGCCAAATGTTGAATTGTTTGCCAAGTTACATGCTTGTTTGGTAATTCTGTGTTTCAGTTTCTTGCAGCTACCGTAAGGACTCACAGGTTATGGACTTTTTATAACCAGGACCTTGTATGGACTGCGTTCGGAGCCTAACCCAGGAATGAACTAAGACTGTGAAGGACTTGGGGTAGGACAGACCCCCACCTGGTTAAGGCTCCCCGTTGTGCTAGTGATATGGACACCCGGTCACAGACCACACTGTGACCTTAAGAACTCAATCTGTGCGTCGTCTGTCTGTTAATGTTTTATGGTCATGCATATAATCCTTGTTTATTGTTTAGTCCCGGAGTACTAAATTCTACTAGGGGGGAATGTGTCACCCTGGCCTGGATGCCACAAGTGTACTAAAGCTGTGTCTGAGAGCAAGGGGGAGGTTTTCTAGTCAGGGGAACATTAGCATGCAATGCCTCCTGTCTCAGGCCAGTAGGGGGAGCAGGCTGCCCCTATAAAAGCTGGTACTGGGGGCAGGGTTAGAGAGAACTGGACAACCTGTGTCTGAAGAAAGAGGTGTCCGAGAGCAGGGACAGAAAGTTGTATTGCACCTAAGAGGAAGTGTGGCAGGAGGAGAGCCACAAGCCAGAGACAAGAGGCGAAGTGAGCCTGTCTTGGCAGATAAAGGACTTAATTTACCAGACTTTGGTGTCTGAGGCTGGGAGGATTCCACATCCTACAGCAGATAACCAGTCCGCAAGTGACTGTATATTCCTTGGCCTAAGAAGCCTGGAGGCTCTGCCACAACAGAAGGGACCAGCACAGCCGTACCAGGCCGGGAGCAGAAAGGAACCCACGTTGCAGACCATACATGCGAGAATACACGGAGAGCTCGGAAACGTGGGCTGTTACCCTATAAGGAGGAGATAGCCAGAAGGAGCGCAGAAAGCACGGTAGGCCTACACCCTCACCCTGACCAGGGCCAATTTCCCCATTGCTCTCAGACATCCAGGTCCCCTTCTAGCCGGGACTGTTTGTGGGTCAGTTCATCTGTTTTAGTAAAGACCCTGGACTGCAACCTGTTGTTTGTGTGCTCCTTGCTCCTCCAGCACTATCAGCACTGGGACTCTCACTACCATCACTCCCACCATCCACTACACTGCCCTGGGGCCGCACTCTTCCCGTGGGGAGTCACACCATCCCAGCTGCATACATCATCAGCCCCAGCGGTCTGCCTTGCAGCGGCGGTTCCGAATAACCGCAAATCCACGGGTGGCGTAGTCGGACGTTAACAACAGCACGTAGCAGACTACCACTGGCCTGACCACCCTGAGCCACGGAACCGGGTTGCCACTACTACCCCCATCGTTCCCCTATTGCCCGGATCCGAGTGCCCCACGGCCCAGGGGGCGAGTCATACATACATTACATTACTGATCCTGTACTGATCCTGAGCTACATCCTGTATTATAGTCCAGAGCTGCACTCACTATTCTGCTGGTGCAGTCACTGTGTACATACATTACATTACTGATCCTGTACTGATCCTGAGTTACATCCTGTATTATACTCCAGAGCTGCACTCACTATTCTGCTGGTGCAGTCACTGTGTACATACATTGCATTACTGATCCTGTACTGATCCTGAGTTACATCCTGTATTATACTCCAGAGCTGCACTCACTATTCTGCTGGTACAGTCACTGTGTACATACATTACATTACTTATCCTGAGTTACATCCTGTAGATCTTTTATTATAAAAATGAAAAACATAACAATAATAATAACAGAAACATAAAATTAATAACCAGAAAATAAACAATGTAATGAAACTGGTCCAGCCGCTCTCTCTCTCCTCACACACATATTATACATATATACACAATAATAACTACCTACACCATGACATCTGGTCCGGCTACCAAACAAATAATAACAATATAATAAACAATAACCGACAAATTATATACAAACTAATATATACATTCTTTTTTTTTTTTTTTTAAATAAATAAAATAAAATAAATACTAACTATACAAATATATACAAGACAAAACAAAACCCCCCACACTCGAGCCCACCAGTCCCTCCCCGGCACTGACCTGAGAGCTGGTCCTGCGCCTCATGCCTCAGTCCAACGTCCATAGGCCAGATCAGGCTGTGCCAGTTTTTCACCCAAATAACCAGTGTCCCACAAGATGAACCCACCTCCCCCCTTTTCCCTCCACCCAACCTAACACCTACACCCAAACCCATATATACAATATATACAGAAACAAACAATACAATAACCACAACTGACAAAGCCCAAGTTCGGCGCCTGCAGCCCTACATCACTGTCTACTTATCAATAAAACAAAAATCTATGGTGTCAGCAGCAGCCCACCACCAGGAGAGGAGACGACCAGACTAGGGCACACTAAAAGAAAAGCCCCTCCAGAGGAGAGCGGCCCTCCGTGTACCCAGTCTCTCATACTCCAGAGAACGCACCTTCACCAGGTCACCGAGTATGGTCCTAAACACATCGTCCACTGGGAGGATTTTCCGCTGCATCGATACTAAGCACCGTGCATTCCACGTGTGATACCTAACCACTGCGCTAACTAGAAATAAGGTGCAGCGGTCCCGACCACCCAGGTCCCCGAATGCTCCATAGGCCCATTCCGCATAAGAGAGACCGGCCAGCCGGGGCCAGCCAATGGAGGCGCCCACCCTGTTGTACACCTCTGTGTTAAAGGGACAACGAAGCAGGAAGTGGTCCATGCTTTCAAGCATGGTACCACAATGCTCCCGAGGACAGTTCCTGTCCTCAGAGCTCCTACACTTCAGATTGTCCTTCACACACAGTTTCCCATGGAAGCAGCGCCAAGCCAAGTCCCAAACCTTCGAGGGGATCCTGATAGAATTCAAAAGATGCAGACCCACCCCAAGATCCCGACTTGGGCAATCCCTGAGCGCCAGAGGCCTCTGAAAATGGGTCAACAGAACCCTTTTGTCAAGGAGCTTCCTTGGCAGAGTCCTGACCTCCCACATTCCCAGACCCCACCGGCGAATTACCTTCAGAACCACGGTAGCGTAAGCCGGGAGATGTCCATGCGGTGTGCGGAGATCCTTCACTTGCCCTCCTGTCTCCCATTCCCGGAAGAAAGGCTGAAACCATCCCTTACAGGAGAATACCCACGGAGGAGCCCTCTCTTTCCAGAGGTTTGCAATATTGATCTTAATGAAGGTATTCACAAGGAATACCACAGGGTTGACCATACCCAACCCTCCTAGTCTCCTCGTACAGTAAGTAACCTCCCTCTTGACCAGGTCTAGTCTATTCCCCCATAACAGTTGAAAGAACAAACTGTAGACCCGAGTCCAGAGAGGCTCCGGCAAGATGCACACACTGCCCAGATAGATCAGCAAAGGGAGCAGGTAAGTTTTGATCAGGTTTACCCTTTCCCTTAGGGTCAAAGACCAACCCTTCCATTGGTTCACCTTCTGAGTGGCGATCTCTAGCCTGCTGTCCCAATTTTGTTTGGGGTAATCCCCCTGGCCAAATTCGATGCCAAGAACTTTTGCAGAGACTTTGGGTTCTGGAAGGGTGTCCGGGAGATCAAAACCAGGATCTCCTCCTCCCAGCCAGAGACTCTCACACTTATCCCGGCTGATCTTAGACCCGGATGCCTCCGAGTAGCGATTTACCTCTGACATCAGCCATTCTGCCTCCCCATCAGAGGAAACAAAAACGGTGACGTCATCGGCATACGCCACCACTCTCAGAGTGGCTTCCGGTGCTGCCCGGTCCATCCCGATCCCAGCCAACGGTCCACGCTCCACCCTCCTAAGAAGTGGGTCAATCGCAAACACGTACAGTAGCGGGCTCAAGGGACAACCCTGGCGAACACCACACTCAACCTCAAAAGAGCTGCCAATCCAACCGTTCACAAGCGGGAAACTCTCTGCCCCAGAGTACAAGGTCTTAAGCCAATCAACAAACCCCCCCGGCAGGCCATACCTCAGAAGGACAGACCAGAGGTACTCATGATTAACCCGATCAAACGCTTTTGCCTGGTCCAATGACAGCATGTACCCCTTCCAGGGCCAGCCCTACCCTGCTCCACCGCCTCTCGGACACAGAGTACAGCACTAATTGTACTGCGGCCCGGAACAGAGCAATGCTGGGCCCCCGAAAGGAGCTGGGGTGCAAATTTCACCAGCCGATTAAACAGCACCTTTGCCAAAACCTTCCTGTCTGCATTGAGAAGCGCTATGGGACGCCAATTCTCAATGCAAGATGGGTCCTTACCCTTTGACAAGATGATCAGGGCAGACCTCCTCATTGACTTTGGCAGAGTGCCCGAGGAAAGACACTCATTGAATACCTCAGTCAAGAGGGGAACCAAGGCGTCCTTAAAGGTCTTATAGAATTCAGATGTTAAGCCATCCGGACCGGGAGATTTCTTCAGGGCAAGCCCTTCAATCGCCAGCTTAACTTCCTCTTCCCTGATCATCTCTGTCAAAACGCCAAGAGAGGGGTCTACCCCTGGTTCGGGGACGGCTTCAGCCAGAAAAGCCGACATCTCATCCCAATCCAGATCCCTCTTCCCCAAGAGGTGCGAGTAGAAGGATCTGACGACCTCCAGGATCCCTGATCTGGATCTTTTCAGGGACCCCGCAGTGTCAACCAGTCCTGTAACAACTTTACTATTCACTGACATCTTGCAGTTTCTATAAGGGTCGGGCGAGCGGTACTTCCCGTAATCCCTCTCAAAAACCAAAGATGCGTGTCTATCATACTGACACCTCATTAGCAAAGATTTCACTCTGGAGATCTCCTCGCGGCTACCTCCAGTTGAGACAAGATGCTCGAGTTTCCTCCTCAGGCCCTGATACAGGCGATACATGTCCAGGCTCCTGAGGCTCGAGAGCTGGCGGAAGAATCTCGCCACCCTTTTCTTGAACATCTCCGACCACTCAGACTTACTACTACAAAGATCCAGTAAGGGTACCTGGCTCTGAAGAAAATCCTCAAAGGACTGTCTTCTCTCCGCTTCTTCCAAGAGAGACGAATTGAGCCTCCAAAAGCCTCTTCCCATCCGGGGGGTCTCTGTAACATTCAGAGAAAACAAAATCAAACAGTGATCGTAGAACTCCACCTCGACAACAGATACTGCTGAAGAGACGGCTTCCTCCTTTAAATAAAACCTGTCTATCCTGGACCTACAGTTAACTCTATGACAGGTGAACCCCTCGTGTGCCAGGTGTGGACATCCACCAGGCGAGCCTCACTAGCTATACTACTAAGGGCGACGCTATCATAAATCAGCTTGTCTCTGGAACCTCCTCTATCCCAGGGCTCGTGACAGTGTTGAAGTCCCCTCCAAAGACGACCGGCCGACTCTTAAAAAGGTAGGGCTTGATCCTCAAAGAGACACGTCCGGTCCCACTTACATTGGGGACCATAGATGTTAATGAGCCGGAGCTCTTGTCCCTTCATGAGGACATCTAATATCAGTCACCTCCCCATTTCTAACTCAATAACCCGTCGGCATTCTACCGGTGCGGTAAAAAGGACCACCACTCCGCTATACGGCTCTGCCGCAAGAGACCAATAGGAGGGCCCGAGTCTCCACTCCCTCTTAGCTATAAACACCTCTGCCATATTTGGCAGCCTGGTTTCTTGCAAAAAGAAAATGTCAGCTTCAACCCAGCTGAGAAAATCAAAAGCTGCAAATCAAGCCATATTTGACTTAATGCTGGCGACATTAATGGATGCCAGTGTCAACAGAGTGGGTACCGCCATCATTCGTGATTGAGTTAGATGGCTTTCTTCTTCCCACTCCCCTTATCCTCTGCCTCAGACAAGGAATTCTTCCCCCTCTTTAATGATACAGAGGTGTCCATTCCCACATTTTCCCTTCTTTTTTCATCCTAGTCTCTGGATTCTGGGCCAGTCCCTCCCCCCAAGGACCTTGCATCCGCAGGCGAAGGAGACTCAGCGCCTCCTGTAAGCTCCACTGAAGCCGGAACCTCACCCTCAGCCTCCTCTTCAGAGGAAGAGATGTTCTCAAGGGCTTGGAACCGGTTAGAAAGACCAACTAGAGGGGAGTCAGTTTTACCTTCCTTAGGTACCTTGGTCAGAGCCGGAGAAGATGTTTTATCTCCCTTCTTTCTCTTCTTTTTGGTGCCGAGCTTACGCTTGTCCTATAACCACCGCTTATTATCCTCATCCATACTTTCATAATGGGAGGATTCTGTGGCAGAGGCGGTTTCCTCCCTGTGGAGCCTCCTGACCTCCTCATACAACTCATCATCCCTTGGGGCCTCAGCAGCAACACTGGCATTCAGAACTGGGGCCGCCCCAGTAGGCCGGGGCTCGCCCCGCTCCCGCTCCTGTCTGCATTTTTCTAGACGCCTCAGCCTGGCAGGCGTCTTTTTATTGCTTTTCTTCCCTGGCCCCTCAGCTCCCTCACCCCTGCTAATCCCCCTCCCCAGCAGAATCGACCTCATGGGTTTCTCCCACCGGGGTCTCGACTGCATTAGCGAAGGAGCGAGGACAAAGGCTGAATGGGTGACCTAACTCACCACACAGGTGGCACCTAATCTCCACACAAGATGCAGCAAGATGGCCGACACCCCCACACAATGCAGATTTCAGCACAGTGCAGTTTGCACTGAAGTGTGTGGGGTCGTCGCACCTGTGACAGAGCTTCGGTTGCCCCTGGTAGAAGACCAGGATACGATTCCTACCCAGGAAGGCAGATGATGGAATGTGGGCAACCGTACCACCTGAAAGCTTAAGTTTTACCATAAACGTCCAGGCCCCTGACCAGATACCAAACTCGTCGCGGATTTTCTTTGGCATCTCCACCACCTCTCCATACCGACCAAGCCACGTCATGATGTCATAACAAGAAAGCGACTCGTTACGAGTTATCACGGTCACTTTCTTGATTTGGCTTTGGCGAGACACTGCCTGAACGGCAAAGTCTCGCCAGCCGGGCTCATTTTTTGCCAACTCATAATTCGTCCAGAAGTGCTCAAGCCCCTCCAGCCGAACAAAGCTGACATCAAACTCAGGCGTGGAATAGGGATGTATCAAGGCATAGATGTCAATCGCCTTGAAGACCATCCTCAGCAGGAGCTCCACAACTTTAGACCTTGGAGGACATGCATCACTGCCCCTCCACCGAAGACGGACCACATTCCTACGCACACTGCCTGGCCCGGCTGTTGGGAGGGACCACAATGTATACCCCCCTTTTTGCTCTCGGAAGGACCCGAGGCCATGCCTCTCTATCCAGAAGGATAGATCAACCTCTCGACCCTCTACCATTAGTGATCTCTCCCCCTCCTTTAGAGCCTCCAGAAGGCGCCGTTGCAGCATGCTGTCCCCAAAGCCCGGAGACGAGGAGGATGCCGTATTTGCCCCGGAAGTGACACTGGCATAACTCTGGACAGGCGTTGCCACCACCGGGGGGCCAACCGTACCAGTGACTACATCAGCCCCAACAGCATCACCATTACTCACCTCCATCTCACACCCCACACCACTAGACAATGAATTGGCCTCACACCCACCACCACCATTCATTCCTGCTGGACCAGTAACAATAGTGGATGACATTTTGACCTCAGCATTATCGGGCACAAGGGGCTCAGTCACCTCCATAGAACTGGAGGCGACCTCAACCCTGGTCTTATGTGCGCCCTCCACATCAGTCAGTAATTTCCGCTGTTTTGCATTTGTAGTGATGCGCCGCTGATCTTTAGCATCTGGATCTTCCGGACCAGCGGCGCCAACACAAATAACACTTTGGTGGAGGACTGGAACTCTCAGCCCCGACAGCCCCCTCACACTGCCGCCGCTCCTCAACTAAGTGATCAGGGGTAACAGCATTCAGAGGCGCGAGGCTACCGGAGCTGCCCCCGACACCGGGCTGCTCCCCCCTCCCACTGAGAAGCGCACCAAAGCATCGTGGCCTGACTGAACGCCCGCCGCCTCTCGTCCAGCCTCACTGTCCAGCCTCTCGGCTGATGCACCTCCTGCTACGTCCCCACTACTACAAGCAGAGACGGAGCTCTGCGCCTCACTACCGCGCTCTGCAATCTCCCCGCGCCTTTGCACCGGATCCACAGCAGAACCCGGGCTGGGCAACGGGGCTTATACAGCGAGCTGAGCCTGCCGCCGACTCAGGGGGTACAGGGAGGGGGGCATATACATAGCTTACCGCTTCCTGCAGCTTTGGCTTGTTCTTCTTAGCCTTTTTCTGTCCCCCAGGTGCCTCTCCTGGTAGATTGTCACCAAGATGGAAGTTGTGGAGGCACACTGGGGACTCCAGGAGCTTTATCTCGGCCATTAGTGCCCCTCCCTGGCCGCTGCTGTCACTGTCCTCCCCAGAGCCGGCAGAACTGCGACCGGATGTCATTATTGTCTGTCCTGCAGGGAGCTCGCTGCACGTGGCCTGCGGGTGACTTTGCAGGCTGCCAGGGGCGGCTTTCTGCTGGTCATCACTTTCATAATCCACCTGGCTCTCAGGCTGCAGCCCCATCTGCCTTTTCTCTCTGTTATCAGCCATTTCTCTGAATCGGTTTTCATTATCAGTTTTTCCTTAAAAGGACCACTCTGCTCTCTGATGACAGCTTTCCTTAGTTCAAGTACATTCATTTCAGTTGTGAGCCTCTTTACCTCCACCTGGAACTTTGTCTTCCTTGGTTTGGAGGCCCCCGCAGCTTTGGCGCTGGTGCAGCACAGCTCCTCCCGAAGCCTCCTGACGAACTTACTCGCATCTTCATACTCAAGGAGGCGGCTCATGATCCGGGAGGCATAGGTGGACACAGACTCCCAGGGACTTTGGATCGCCCAACCTTCCTCAGTGAGGTCGTCCTCACCTCCGTGAGCACTCAGCTTTCCTCCGGAAGGAGAGCCATCATGCACGCTGTCAGGCTTACCCTCCATGCTGGAAACCTTGCGGCTTCTAGGAGCCCCCACAAACCCAGGGTGAGTAGGAGCCATATTGCTGCGACTCCTGCTGGAGCATCTCACCCCCGAGTCCTCCGATGTGCAGGCCAGTTGCTGGTTTCTCCTGCTCCCCGCCGGCCTGGTTCGGGAAGCAGAAGCCTGGGACTTGGCTCAATTACTCATCCCAGGAAACCCACTCCCTCACTGAGTAGGAGAGAGCAGATTCCCAGGTGGAGAGGTCTTGCTTCTCAGGAGCTTGGGAGCACACAGCAGGATCTGCAAACACCACACCCACAATCAGCACAGTGAGCAATAGCTGATCAGAGCTGTACTCACTATTCTGCTGGTGCAGTCACTGTGTACATACATTACTAATCCTGTATTATACTCCAGAGCAGCACTCACTATTCTGCTGGTGCAGTCACTGTACATATATTACATTATTTATCCTGTACTGATGCGGATGTTGGTGGCCCTATGTGTTGGACTGGGAAAGGGAGCACACAGAAGTTATAGGTCCCATACCCAAACAGTCACTAGGGGGAGTCACTGCATATGAATTAATACAACTAGAATTAGGTCAATGGGAACTGTATGCTACTTGAATGCAGTGAGCGCCCCTTGGTGGTGTCATTATGCAGCTGCTTTGACAATATGTTGATATTTGAGCTCACTGACGAGGAGGTGCTGCAGCAGCTGCATTACAGATAATAATACAATCTGATATTGCACAACTGGACATGGACGGTGTAAATCAGATCCTGCCATGCACTTCCTTGGCACAGGACCCGCTGTTCTCCAGCACAATATGTTTTATTACTAGTAGCCTCATAAGCACTGAATGGGGCAGCCGAGTGTCGCTCGTGGGAAAAGCAATTTTTCCTAACACTTACAATAAAATGCTTTTAACGAGCCTTTAATTAACTTTTAACAATGTGTATGTGGCAAGGTGATTCCGTTCTGAAATATTCTCTCTTTCCCGTCTGACGTCGCTATTGATATTCTGCTAACCTGCCGCTGATGCATTCACATTGAATGAACCTTGGACCCGCGGTGACAGCGAGGGACAATGAGCTGAGGAATCGGGAACATTCATCTGTTACGATTTAGGAGGGACGTGTACTCATGGAATTTCCTGCAGATATATTTCCGGAAATCTAGAAAAACAATTGTACTCTAACTCCGATTACAGATAGAACCTGACAGAACGAAGATAGAGGCCCACTTCATTATAGAGCCATTATTCACTAGATGTAGGCACTATAGAGTGGTAGAAAGAGTGTCTACTGCTCTGCACTACATACAGAGCCTGAATATGGTAGCACATGAATTGTGCCCCTGCATACAAGCCTTACATCACCAAGCACAATGCCAAGCCTTACACCACCAAGCACAATGCCAAGCGTTACATGGACTAGTGTGAAGCACTATGCCACCAATGAACTATGGAGCTTCATGGCGTGGGTTTTTAGAGAAGATCATCTACATACAAGCCTTACTTCACCAAAAATTCCCAAATACCATTCCAAAATCTTGTAGAAATTCTTCCCAGAAGAATGGAAGCAGCTTATGGATGTAGAATAGAAGATCCGAAAAGCTCGGACGTATAACGTGGAGGTGGCACATGCTTTACTCCATATCATGTGCTATATATGACAGTACAATATGGTGCCACGTTGAGTGTCTTTAATTTTGTGATATCAAGCATGACTCTAGAACTCATGGGACATCTTCTAAACGGTGTTCAAAAATTACGAAAAATAAGAACAAGTACCTAAAAGTCATAACATTGACACTTTAGTCAATGCTGAAGACCAAATCCATGCTCTCCAAATTCTGTAGATCGTAATGACCAGTCCCATACTGGGTAGGATGGCCAAGAAAATTTTTTGACATTTTCCTTAGCTAATATTTATGCATCTCATCTCATCAGTTTTG
Organism: Phyllobates terribilis; assembly: GCF_046119375.1. NCBI lineage: Eukaryota > Metazoa > Chordata > Amphibia > Anura > Dendrobatidae > Phyllobates > Phyllobates terribilis. The sequence goes on from NW_027362767.1 coordinate 145,531,488, forward strand.
TACTGGAGCTCAGTCCTCCACAAGCCTCCAGCAGCCGCTATTCATAAAAGAGGACGTGTGGAGGCAAATTTGTGTTTTCTGACAACAGCAGAATATGGATAGGACAGAAAGCAGCGAGATTCTATCAGACGCGACCTCTTTGCCCACAGTAAAGGAAACAAATCTTCATACATGAACACGAGAACAGCTCATCCATAGGAAAAAAGTGACAAGAAAACAGCGCGTTCTTCATCATGAACAGGACGAACACCTCCATATTCCGTATATGACCTCAGTGTGTGATAAGTGGCTGCTCCAGAAAGACATCAAAATAACGCATTTGTTTTCCCGCCGACTGGATGGAAGATTTATGCAATAGCAGGAGCCGCCGTGGAAAGAGATGAGGAGAACATTTTTCGAAATAGATGTTATAAGAAATAGCAAAGTTGCAAGATTTCATGGTTCTCATTGAAGAATTTCAGATCTCGATCTTTAAGTTTTAGTCATAAAGTCAATAGAAGTGATGGAAGCCTCCCCAACGTCAAGGTCAGTTTGTAATGGCCATGACCAGCACATCCCATCATGTCCATACCAACATGCTGATGCTGGGTGACAATATCAACCATGAAGACCTAGTGCACAAAGTCTTCACCTTTGAGGGCTTGAAAGAGGTGTCAACACCTTCGACCTGTGTCTTTATGGGATGTAAAGGAGGAATTGTAATCAAACATTATCAAAGTCGTCTACATCAAGAGTCTTCACCAGCTCTCCATGATGTCTACACTAACAAGATGCTGATGTTGACAATATCAACCATGGACTTGTGGCACAAAGTATTCTCCTTTGAGAGCTTTGCCGATGTGTCAACAGCTCTAGGATAGAAAGGAGCAATTGCCATCATAAAAATGAACAAAGCACCCCACATCAAGAGCGGTTTGTCGTAGTCATCAGCTCCAAAGAGGTCCATACCAGGATGCTGACTTTGGGTGAAAATATCAACCATGGACTCTTCTCCTTTGAGGGTTTTGGAGAGAAGGCTTGTCTTCTGCTTGGAGTAGAAAGGGGCATTGCCCATTTTGCTTTCCAGATATCCATACCTTGGGTCCTATCTCTTTTCGGTGGAAAAACTCATAAGAAAGCAAATTTTCAGCTCACATTTAATGAAAATAATGAAATGTCCATGAGTGCCTTCCCTTTGTGTACGAATCCAGGTAGGCTAAAAAGGCATCTCCATTTGATATTAATAACTGGCTCCATAACTTTCCTATAGCAATGACAGACTTTTGTGTAAAGGGAAAATTCTTGTAGTTGATCGCAGAGACATGCGTCACTCTGACGTCTTCCCGGCTTAATCTCCATCTTTTTATCAACCGAGTGATCTTTTCCCCTTTCTTTCAAGGACTGTTTCCCCTCTTGTTTAACAGAATTATGCTCTACAGGAGCCCGGCAAATCACCACTAATTGTATTTATCAGCACTTACACCAACAGAGCGGTAGGAAAGTTAGGAGTGGACTTAATTAAAGCCTAACGTAGACAGGACATCCTCACCTTGCCAGCAGGGCTCGAGTGAAATCAGAAAGCAGTAGGGATGGGGAACAATACAAGAAGAGAGCATGTAAATGGACCAGAAGCAATTAATTGGTTTACTCCGGTTCCATCAAAGACCCCCAAGTTGGCGGCATTGTCAAAAGAAGCGTAGAGCCCCAATTCTCCAGGAGGTTTACTTCAATGCAAAAAAATACTAGATGAGATGGTGTTTTGTGAATAAAAAGAAGAAAGCATCAATGATTAGAAATATCTCACGGTCTGCAGACACGGTCGTATCTATACAACCTTCTAGCGCATTTCGCAGACAATATAATAAAGGGACCTATTTTTCTTAAGAGTAAATTTAGAATCTGTATTTCCACAAATTAAATTTTAATACAATTGCTTGTCCAACATAGTGGAACCCATCATACTTGGAAGGAACAAGAGACCATCTTTGCATAATAACTATCAGGATACTGCTTTACCATATTTTGTGGAGCATCCAACACAACGTTCCTTTGGAAGAACCACAATTTTAACATACATCTCAAAAGAAGTTGGAGTCCTGGTGTCTTCATTCCAGAAATTTTATTGGGGTATCCTCAAATGTTCTTCTAAATGAATATAGAATAACTCATGTAAGTGGTTCATCATGTCTTTGTGGATCCCGAACACTCTTCTTTGACCTTCAAATTGCTGTGCCATAACTGACCCAAAGAGAAGAGACCACATTGAAGTGTCTCCACCACCAATTTCTCCTAACAAGATTTTCTGTAAAGGATTTCTGGTTCTACCTCATATTTTGTACTTCGGACATCAAGGACCAACCCGCTAGAAGATTTGGGAATGGAATTTTGGGTTGTCTTTTAAGGTTTCACATTAGGATCTCTTTAGACATCCAGTAATATAGATGGAAAGTAGAATGAATGAAATAAACAGAGGTATCCATATTGCAGGCAGGATGAAAGTGAAGAACGACCAGGAGCTCTACCGTGTAGATATATCATTGCAAACTATGAAAATAGATAAAGGAATTTTTTGAAGGAAGCTCAACTTCTAGAGTGGGTAACTAGGCACAACTCTGAACACTAGAAATATAAGAAGAAAATGTTTAATCGGCACTGTGAGCTCCTCACTTCAGGCAAACTTCAAAAACAGGTGCATTAATCCAATTGGAGATCCATAACAATCCACTTGACGATCCACATAAGATTCCCGGATCAGGTGTCCAGCACAAATGCAGCGGTGCTCAGCTCAAAGATGGAGCATGAAGAAGGTGTATGTTCACGAGAAACGGCATTGGCTGATCGGTGATCTGTCTACCGGATGGAGCTTTCACTTACTTTCTGCTGTCAGCATCGAGTGCCGCTTATTTTCTTTTGCTATTACGTCTCTGAACATTAATGAACGATTATAAAAAGAACCAGAGACAGTGTCCCTTAAAAAAATTGGAATATCTTTTGTTATCTTTTAGCTAATTATACCATCGGTACACCGGGTGCTCCCTACAGCTACTTGGAACAAATGCCCTTGAGCACTTTCTCATTAACCGTCATGCACTTGTATTTTTGGCTACAGAGACCTACACCTGAAGGATCACTTACGCCAAATTGATAAAACCAACTCTCCAGTTCGGCTGTGTCACCTTGACTGTTTGTCTCCCAACTTGGCTTCCCTTCTCAGTTCATGCGTTACCTTATATTCACTGGGCGCAGGCACTCTTCTGTCCCACATACTTCATTCAACCCCCTCTTATGGCATGGCAAACTTTTGCCCCGGGAACCTATTCCTCTTCAGTAGAGCTTCCTAGCACAGGCCACACTGGAGCGACGGTCCATTTTGGAGACTCCATACTCAAGGGAGAGCAAACTGGGGAAAAGAATAGGTGACAATAGAATGTTCCCATCATGATATCATAATCTTGGCCCGATAGATTGGGGCGAAGTCGAGCGCCTCTTCTCTGCTGCTTCTTTTTTCAACACTACGATTTCAATCTTCCCAAAATATTTTGTTTCTTTCATTTTGGAATAGTCAAAGATATAAAAGCTATTCTTGTGAAAACCTCTTGTACCTTTGCTTCTGGATGATGTAACACTTGAGATTTGGAGATTTCAATATGAACCATGAAGTGTTGACTGATGCTATCGCCATTCTTTCCATCTCTCTCCATAACCCGCAGATGCTTCTCCATCCATCAATATTTTATTTGTGTAGAGTGGGGCCCATGCATCTCCAGTTTTCATTAGATTGATATATGAAAAATGGTAGCGCGGCTCGGCCGGGATTTATTAACTTTAGGAGATATATTGAGGTTGAGTTTGAAGTTTTTTTTCTTCCATGCATGAAGATGGCAGCAAAAGGTGAGTAATGAGTGGATGTTTTGTGCTTCCTCCCAATTGTCAGGCTGTTGACAGAGATTTGTTCACCTCCATTTCTTGTAGGACAAAACTTCTTATTCTTGCCATCTTCAGATATACACTGACGAGCAAAAGGGTAACAATGTTTTGAACTTTTGACTTTCAGATTAATATCTCACCATCCACTACTGCTTCGAACGTGAGACTACAATCATTTCATAGACAATCATCTTGGCTATCTCATGCATAAATTTGACTTGAAACTATTTAGCATAGGATTATCATAAGGATTCAGGCAGAGTTGAAAGCCGAAGGTGGATTCACAAAACACTGACAAAATAATAAAAATTAAAATTTAGATTTTTAGGAGCACAACAGTAACAATGCAGTGACATGACAAGAATCTGCATGACTAATCATATGCTGAATAGTTATAAGTCAAATTTATGTATGAGATAGCCGAGATGATTGTCTATAAAATGATGGGAGTCTCACATTAGAAGCAGTAGTGGATGGTGAGATATGGAGCCTGAAAGGCAAAAGTTCAGAACATTGTTACCCTTTTGCTCCACTTTGGGAAAAAAACCCTAAATTGCAGTAAAAAAAAAGATCTTCAGGGGTTTGGTCCTTCTGAAGAACAGGCCAAAATACACAGAAGATAAGGAAACTAAAGGTCCATCTTGATGTTCTTCATACTGGATGTTTTTCTCAAAGGCGAAAACCCCTTTCGAAGCGATTTCACTATAGATATTCTTAACCAATTTTCCAGTGTGACATGAGGCTTCAAAACAAACTTAACTTATAGAGGGTAACTGAGGATTCATTTTGTGCTCACATAGTGTTACACTTTCTTCAGAATGGTTTTGTTTCTTCATCCAAAAAAAGCTTAGACCAACGTAAAAACATGAGATCTCTTGTGAAAATATTTAATGACAGTGTTACGACTCTCACCAGGGAAGTTGGCAAACGCATTGGTTTGGTGCAAAGTCTACGAGAAGATATTGATTTTCCTAGTCAGATTCTCAAGCAGTGGTCCCCAAAGTAGTCACTAGGTCAGAAATTAAGCTGGTGGTCATCACTAGGTAAGGGGCAATCTAGAGGGAAAAAAGACACAAAATCAAAAGATGTGACATGGTCAAAGCTGTGTGCGGAGAGCAGAGTCATTGGAGCACCACAATAGACATAGCAAGACACTTCTCATCAGAAGCCAAGAATGGAGAGTTAATGAGTCTATACAATTTAGCTTCTGTCATGCTAATGCAGGCACCGAATGCACCAGTTATATCAATTAGTGCCTTGTGAGTCAATATTTTACAATTAATGAGTTACACTGATTGATGTCTCCATTCTCGAAAAATGGCTGCTCCACAATCGGCCTTACCTCAATGCTTTTCTCAATAAATAATCGGGAGATTGAGTGCCCATGGAAAAAGTGCAATGGGAAGAGGTCGTAAATCTTTTCCAAAGGGAATTAGCTCTGTTCAAAGTGACTATTGTTGATGGATGCTGTGTGTCATAATGTGTGTCGCTTCGACAGCAGAAGAAAAAATTCCACATCGATGGAATGATCTATCAATGGTGGTACACTAGATAATGGACATTCATCGGAGGTAGGATGTTGGCTTGACCGAAACATCCAAGGAATGCTCTACACATTCAGTAACCATTGAATACTGAACCCAAACAGGACTGACTATGGCAAAGAGGACTTTAATGAAGACAGAATGCTACAACTAGAGAATGGTGAAAAAGAAATCAGCTGGACTTTCGGTAACAATAGAAGCTTTACTGGAACTCAACAGGTCATGCGATTACTATAGAACACTGAACTGAAATCAGACAGTGTAATGTAAAGCTGAAATGTAACCAGACATTCAACAACTATTCAATGTTGAAGTAGACCTCAACAGGAGGCTGTACAGATAAAAGTCTATGTGCTATATATACTACCTATTAAGTTCAACGGCAGCTAGAACTTTAGGTCCACGATGAACTGTAAGGTCATTCCATGGCACATGTACTGTCTTCTAGTCTTTCTCGTAGACCTTGACGATCTTGAGGCAAGAATCTCGGCACAAGGATATCTCCTTTTCTCATCCAGGATATAAGAGGAAGTCAGAACCATCCACATCAAATCATCTCTCCTTCTCTGATCTGCTGTTCAGTCCCTTCATCCATATATTGGGACCAGGTCAAGTTCTTTCAACCTCAAATATAACAGGCCTTTATAATTTACTGGTGGCCCCCAATATGCTATGGGCTCATGTGGGAAAGTGGATTCACTAAGCCATAGGTCAGGGTGAGCAATACGGAGCGAAGGTTATGACACATTGAGAAGAACAAGGACGTACATGCTTTCGTGACAGGGACAAAAGAAACAGCAGTGAGAAACTGGCAAATTGAATACTTCCTGGTAAAGATGATACATTTTGTTGCAGCAGTGCTTGTAGTGTGAACAACACCAGAGAAGAGTTCTTTATACAGCAGACGAATGGTTAATCAGCAGGTCTGAACTAGCAAGTAAATGTAGTTAGTCGAGTGACAAAAAAAGGAGTTTTCTGAAGAGATGATTGCCAGCTGATAAAAATGGTTAAGAAAATTCCAAAGCTTGCTGTAACTTCAGTTTACTTAATACTCAGACAGACACAGCTGTCTGAGTTGGCCTGAGTGATGATGTCACATAACCTTGCTGAGCTACTTAAGAAAAACCTGAAGCCACCAAAGAAGGGAGAAGGACCTGGTCCTGGAGCCGAGATAGATAACACAATGTATGAAAACCATATGAAAAGGTCATGGTCATCTCAATATTGTCATAAGTATCAGAGCTAAATTTAGGCTAGATAATAGAGAAGGTAAGGTTTAGTGGCCGGCCATCATCCTTATCCATTCACCTGGAAGATTCAGGAGGCTGCAGGAAAAATGGAAAATCTCCCGGAAAGGAAGAGTCTTCAAACCTTGTAGAATCCAGCTATTCCAGAAGGTTTCTTGTGCTTCTTAGAGAGGTTGCAAAGAGGGTGTGGATGGGATAGAGAATAAGGTAAGAGAGCTGTGAAAGAGGCTTAGCCTTAAAAAAAAAATCAGTGTGAATATACAGATGAGTCTGAGTTTTGTCATATCCCAGATGCCAATCATAAAGTTGGTAAGTATGCAACAGGTTTCTTTGACCGGTCTACTAGGAACCTCCACCGTCTCCCAGGTCAAAGATTCAGTTTGCTACCCTAAACCTATATTTTATAACCTTGACCAAAGCAGAGGGGCCTGTTGGCACGAACCACCCGTGATATGCATCTCACCATGCTTGGTTGGACTGCACCACATTTTAAGTAAATCACTTCTAAGCCTCAGATTTGTATCCAGATTTTTTTATATCCAGCGCACATCCCTCTTTCCTCTGAGATACAGGGATGAATAAATCTCTTGAGTAATTTGGGCGCAGTCCAGCTCACATAATCATCATCCTAAAACAGAGTTTTGTGAGTGTCGTCATTACTGGCATATTGATCGTCCTCATCAAGCCAGGTTTCTGCGCACGTTCCCATGGTTTACTGTGATTATCTCCCTCTTGAAGGAGAATAGCGCCCCCTGACTACCTCCCACGTCAACGACAGCAAGTGACAGCCGGAAACAGAACTTTTATTATTTTATGAATAATACACAAGTGTGACCCCGGTCTGTGGAGCTGCAGAGCTGAGATTTCCCCAGAGATTTAATGGAAATACTGACATATTACAAAGCAAGAGTCTCTACAGCCCCAGGGAGCTGCACTTCACGTCCAAGTGTGGAGGACATTAAAAAGAGCAAGACATTTGTATCCATCTTCTCAGCAAGAAGACTGAAAGGAAGTGTTTGCATTATCCCCAGAAACGTCAATAATAAATCTTACTTATATGGCGGTATTCACAGTATATAGATAGCAGCAATATTATAGTAGTTATATTCTTGTACATAGCAGTATTATAGTAGTTATATTCTTGTACATAGAGAGCAGTATTATAGTAGTTATATTCTTGTACATAGGGAGCAGTATTATAGTAGTTATATTCTTGTACATAGGAGCAGTATTATAGTAGTTATATTCTTGTACATAGGGAGCAGTATTATAGTAGTTATATTCTTGTACATAGGAGCAGTATTATAGTAGTTATATTCTTGTACATAGGGGGCAGTATTATAGTAGTTATATTCTTGTACATAGAGAGCAGTATTATAGTAGTTATATTCTTGTACATAGGGAGCAGTATTATAGTAGATATATTCTTGTACATAGGACCAGTATTATAGTAGTTATATTCTTGTACATAGGGGCAGTATTATAGTAGTTATATTCTTGTACATAGGAGCAGTATTATAGTAGTTATATTCTTGTACATAGGAGCAGTATTATAGTAGTTATATTCTTGTACATAGGGGGCAGTATTATAGTAGTTATATTCTTGTACATAGGGGCAGTATTATAGTAGTTATATTCTTGTATATAGGAGCAGTATTATAGTAGTTATATTCTTGTATATAGGAGCAGTATTATAGTAGTTATATTCTTGTACATAGGAGCATTATTATAGTAGTTATATTCTTGTACATAGGAGCAGTATTATAGTAGTTATATTCTTGTACATAGGAGCAGTATTATAGAAGTTATATTCTTATACATAGGGAGCAGTATTATAGTAGTTATATTCTTGTACATAGGGGGCAGTATTATAGTAGTTATATTCTTGTACATAGGGGGCAGTATTATAGTAGTTATATTCCTGTACATAGGGGGCAGTATTATAGTAGTTATATTCCTGTACATAGGAGCAGTATTATAGTAGTTATATTCTTGTACATAGGAGACAGTATTATAGCAGTTATATTCTTGTACATAGGAGCAGTATTATAGTAGTTATATTCCTGTACATAGGGGGCAGTATTATAGTAGTTATATTCTTGCACATAGGAGCAGTATTATAGTAGTTATATTCTTGTACATAGGGGCAGTATTATAGTAGTTATATTGTTGTACATAGTGGCAGTATTATAGTAGTTATATTGTTGTACATCGTGGCAGTATTATAGTAGTTGTAGCATCGGCGTCTCTGCCCCTTGCTAGGCAGAGACGCCGTCCCTCTCACCTCCCCGCTCCTGGCGCGGCGTCCTCCAGCGCTTCTCTCCTCTCTGCTTCCGGCACGCGCTCCTTTCCCGGCAGTGTGCTTAGGGCGCGCTCCCCCTCTCTTAAAGGGACCGCGCGCGCCGTCCTAAGGAGTCCCCGGCCAATTGCCGGAGGACCTCCCATATATAAGGCACCTCCTCCAAAATGGAGGTGCCCGAGCAAAGTTGTTTGCACTGTGTCTGATCTGTGCTTCAGCCCTCAGGTCCCGCTGGTAGCCTGACTTCTCGCCCTGCCTGCCAGCCTGTTATCTGCCCGTTACCTGCCGAGCCTGCCAGTCTGCTCACCTGGAGCGCTCACCTGTTACCTGCCTGTTACCTGCCTTGTCTATCTGTCCGCTCACCTGGGAGCATCCGCCTGCCTTGTCTGTCAGACCGCTCACCTGGGAGCGCCCACCAGTTACCTGCCAGTTACCTGCCTCGTCTGTCTGCCCACTCACCTGGGAGCACCCGCCTGTTACCTGCTGTGTCCGTCTGCCCGCTCACCTGGGAGCGCCCACCTGTTACCTGCCAGTGACCTGCCTCGTCTGTCTGCCGGCCCACCTGGGAGAGCCCACCAGTTACCTGCCAGTTACCCGCCTCGTCTGTCTGCCCACTCACCTGGGAGCACCTGCCTGTTTCCTGCCAGCCTGCCTGGAGACCCTGCCGTCACTTGCTGTGACCACCTTCCTGGTAAACCTAAAGACTGCTACTTGCCCTGCTTTCTCGAACTGTGACCACCTGTCTGCTACCATAGACTTCCGCCTGCTTGCCGTGTCCATCTGTCATACCGGTCCGTTCCAGCCATCTGACCCGTGGGAGCCACCTGCTTTCTTACAAGGTCGTCCCCAGAGTAGCACCTGGTCCCTCAGCCCGGATCCTCCCTGGTCACGGTGTCGTTAGCTGCCGTACGACCAGGGTCGGTTCGGGTGGATACTTAGTCACGCCCCTCTGGGTCCCTCCTTGCACCTCGGCACAGAGGTTCCACCACTCGGACCCGTAACAGTAGTTATATACTTGTACATAGGGGGCAGTAATATAGTAGTTATATTCTTGTACATAGGGAGCAGTATTATAGTAGTTATATTCTTGTACATAGGGAGCAGTATTATAGTAGTTATATTCTTGTACATAGGGGCAGTATTATAGTGGCTATATTCTTGTATATAGGGGCAGTATTATAGTAGTTATATTCTTTTACACAGGGGGCAGTATTATAACAGCTATATTCTTGTGCATAGGGGCAGTATTATAACAGCTATATTCTTGTACATAGGGAGCAGTATTATAGTAGTTATATACTTGTACATAGGAGCAGTATTATAGTAGTTATATTCTTGTACATTGGGGCAGTATTGTAGCAGTTATATTCTTGTACATAGGGGCAGTATTATAGTAGTTATATTGTTGTACATGGGAGCAGTATTATAGTAGTCATATTCTTGTACATAGGGAGCAGTATTATAGTAGTTATATTCTTGTACATAGGGGCAGTATTATAGTAGTTATATTGTTGTACATAGGGGCAGTATTATAGTAGTTATATTGTTGTACATAGGGAGCAGTATTATAGTAGTTATATTGTTGTACATAGGAGCAGTATTATAGTAGTTATATTCTTGTACATAGGGGGCAGTATTATAGTAGTTATATTCTTGTACATAGGGGCAGTATTATAGTAGTTATATTCTTGTACATAGGAGCAGTATTATAGTAGTTATATTCTTGTACATAGGGGGCAGAATTATAGTAGTTATATTCTTGTACATAGGGGCAGTATTATAGTAGTTATATTCTTGTACATAGGGGCAGTATTATAGTAGTTATATTCTTGTACATAGGGGGCAGTATTATAGTAGTTATATTCTTGTACATAGGAGCAGTATTATAGTAGTTATATTCTTGTACATAGGGGCAGTATTATAGTAGTTATATTCTTGCACATAGGAGCAGTATTATAGTAGTTATATTCTTGTACATAGGGGGCAGTATTATAGTAGTTATATTCTTGTACATAGGGGCAGTATTATAGTAGTTATATTCTTGTACATGGGGCAGTATTATAGTAGTTATATTCTTGTACATAGGGGCAGTATTATAGTAGTTATATTCTTGTACATAGGAGCAGTATTATAGTAGTTATATTCTTGTACATAGGGGGCAGTATTATAGTAGTTATATTCTTGTACATAGGGGACAGTATTATAGTAGTTATATTCTTGTACATAGGAGCAGTATTATAGTAGTTATATTCTTGTACATAGGGGGGAGTATTATAGTAGTTATATTCTTGTACATAGGGGACAGTATTATAGTAGTTATATTCTTGTACATAGGAGCAGTATTATAGTAGTTATATTCTTGTACATAGGGGGCAGTATTATAGTAGTTATATTCTTGTACATAGGAGCAGTATTATAGTAGTTATATTCTTGTACATAGGCAGCAGTATTATAATAGTTATATTCTTGTACATAGGCGTAGTATTATAGTAGTTATATTCTTGTACATAGGGAGCAGTATTATAGTAGTTATATTCTTGTACATAGGGGGCAGTATTATAGTAGTTATATTCTTGTACATAGGAGCAGTATTATAGTAGTTATATTCTTGTACATAGGAGCAGTATTATAGTAGTTATATTCTTGTACATAGGAGCAGTATTATAGTAGTTATATTCTTGTACATAGGAGCAGTATTATAGTAGTTATATTCTTGTACATAGGGAGCAGTATTATAGTAGTTATATTCTTGTACATAGGGGGCAGTATTATAGTAGTTATATTCTTGCACATAGGAGCAGTATTATAGTAGTTATATTCTTGTACATAGGGGCAGTATTATAGTAGTTATATTGTTGTACATAGTGGCAGTATTATAGTAGTTATATTGTTGTACATCGTGGCAGTATTATAGTAGTTGTAGCATCGGCGTCTCTGCCCCTTGCTAGGCAGAGACGCCGTCCCTCTCACCTCCCCGCTCCTGGCGCGGCGTCCTCCAGCGCTTCTCTCCTCTCTGCTTCCGGCACGCGCGCCTTTCCCGGCAGTGTGCTTAGGGCACGCTCCCCCTCTCTTAAAGGGACCGCGCGCGCCGTCCTAAGGAGTCCCCGGCCAATTGCCGGAGGACCTCCCATATATAAGGCACCTCCTCCAAAATGGAGGTGCCCGAGCAAAGTTGTTTGCACTGTGTCTGATCTGTGCTTCAGCCCTCAGGTCCCGCTGGTAGCCTGACTTCTCGTCCTGCCTGCCAGCCTGTTATCTGCCCGTTACCTGCCGAGCCTGCCAGTCTGCTCACCTGTTACCTGCCTGTTACCTGCCTTGGCTATCTGTCCGCTCACCTGGGAGCATCCGCCTGCCTTGTCTGTCTGCCCGCTCACCTGGGAGCGCCCACCAGTTACCTGCCAGTTACCTGCCTCGTCTGTCTGCCCACTCACCTGGGAGCACCCGCCTGTTACCTGCTGTGTCCGTCTGCCCGCTCACCTGGGAGCGCCCACCTGTTACCTGCCAGTGACCTGCCTCGTCTGTCTGCCGGCCCACCTGGGAGAGCCCACCAGTTACCTGCCAGTTACCCGCCTCGTCTGTCTGCCCACTCACCTGGGAGCACCTGCCTGTTTCCTGCCAGCCTGCCTGGAGACCCTGCCGTCACTTGCTGTGACCACCTTCCTGGTAAACCTAAAGACTGCTACTTGCCCTGCTTTCTCGAACTGTGACCACCTGTCTGCTACCATAGACTTCCGCCTGCTTGCCGTGTCCATCTGTCATACCGGTCCGTTCCAGCCATCTGACCCGTGGGAGCCACCTGCTTTCTTACAAGGTCGTCCCCAGAGTAGCACCTGGTCCCTCAGCCCGGATCCTCCCTGGTCACGGTGTCGTTAGCTGCCGTACGACCAGGGTCGGTTCGGGTGGATACTTAGTCACGCCCCTCTGGGTCCCTCCTTGCACCTCGGCACAGAGGTTCCACCACTCGGACCCGTAACAGTAGTTATATACTTGTACATAGGGGGCAGTAATATAGTAGTTATATTCTTGTACATAGGGAGCAGTATTATAGTAGTTATATTCTTGTACATAGGGAGCAGTATTATAGTAGTTATATTCTTGTACATAGGGGCAGTATTATAGTGGTTATATTCTTGTATATAGGGGCAGTATTATAGTAGTTATATTCTTTTACACAGGGGGCAGTATTATAACAGCTATATTCTTGTGCATAGGGGGCAGTATTATAACAGCTATATTCTTGTACATAGGGAGCAGTATTATAGTAGTTATATACTTGTACATAGGAGCAGTATTATACTAGTTATATTCTTGTACATTGGGGCAGTATTGTAGCAGTTATATTCTTGTACATAGGGGCAGTATTATAGTAGTTATATTGTTGTACATAGGAGCAGTATTATAGTAGTCATATTCTTGTACATAGGGAGCAGTATTATAGTAGTTATATTCTTGTACATAGGGGCAGTATTATAGTAGTTATATTGTTGTACATAGGGGCAGTATTATAGTAGTTATATTGTTGTACATAGGGAGCAGTATTATAGTAGTTATATTGTTGTACATAGGAGCAGTATTATAGTAGTTATATTCTTGTACATGGGGGCAGTATTATAGTAGTTATATTCTTGTACATAGGGGCAGTATTATAGTAGTTATATTCTTGTACATAGGAGCAGTATTATAGTAGTTATATTCTTGTACATAGGGGGCAGAATTATAGTAGTTATATTCTTGTACATAGGGGCAGTATTATAGTAGTTATATTCTTGTACATAGGGGCAGTATTATAGTAGTTATATTCTTGCACATAGGAGCAGTATTATAGTAGTTATATTCTTGTACATAGGGGGCAGTATTATAGTAGTTATATTCTTGTACATAGGAGCAGTATTATAGTAGTTATATTCTTGTACATAGGGGCAGTATTATAGTAGTTATATTCTTGCACATAGGAGCAGTATTATAGTAGTTATATTCTTGTACATAGGGGGCAGTATTATAGTAGTTATATTCTTGTACATGGGGCAGTATTATAGTAGTTATATTCTTGTACATGGGGCAGTATTATAGTAGTTATATTCTTGCACATAGGAGCAGTATTATAGTAGTTATATTCTTGTACATAGGGGGCAGTATTATAGTAGTTATATTCTTGTACATGGGGCAGTATTATAGTAGTTATATTCTTGTACATGGGGCAGTATTATAGTAGTTATATTCTTGTACATAGGGGCAGTATTATAGTAGTTATATTCTTGTACATAGGAGCAGTATTATAGTAGTTATATTCTTGTACATAGGGGGCAGTATTATAGTAGTTATATTCTTGTACATAGGGGACAGTATTATAGTAGTTATATTCTTGTACATAGGAGCAGTATTATAGTAGTTATATTCTTGTACATAGGGGGGAGTATTATAGTAGTTATATTCTTGTACATAGGGGACAGTATTATAGTAGTTATATTCTTGTACATAGGAGCAGTATTATAGTAGTTATATTCTTGTACATAGGGGGCAGTATTATAGTAGTTATATTCTTGTACATAGGAGCAGTATTATAGTAGTTATATTCTTGTACATAGGCAGCAGTATTATAATAATTATATTCTTGTACATAGGCGTAGTATTATAGTAGTTATATTCTTGTACATAGGGAGCAGTATTATAGTAGTTATATTCTTGTACATAGGGGGCAGTATTATAGTAGTTATATTCTTGTACATAGGGGCAGTATTATAGTAGTTATATTCTTGTATATAGGAGCAGTATTATAGTAGTTATATTCTTGTATATAGGAGCAGTATTATAGTAGTTATATTCTTGTACATAGGAGCAGTATTATAGTAGTTATATTCTTGTACATAGGAGCAGTATTATAGTAGTTATATTCTTGTACATAGGGAGCAGTATTATAGTAGTTATATTCTTGTACATAGGGGGCAGTATTATAGTAGTTATATTCTTGTACATAGGGGGCAGTATTATAGTAGTTATATTCTTGCACATAGGAGCAGTATTATAGTAGTTATATTCTTGTACATAGGGGCAGTATTATAGTAGTTATATTGTTGTACATAGTGGCAGTATTATAGTAGTTATATTGTTGTACATAGTGGCAGTATTATAGTAGTTGTAGCATCGGCGTCTCTGCCCCTTGCTAGGCAGAGACGCCGTCCCTCTCACCTCCCCGCTCCTGGCGCGGCGTCCTCCAGCGCTTCTCTCCTCTCTGCTTCCGGCACGCGCTCCTTTTCTGGCAGTGTGCTTAGGGCGCGCTCCCCCTCTCTTAAAGGGACCGCGCGCGCCGTCCTAAGGAGTCCCCGGCCAATTGCCGGAGGACCTCCCATATATAAGGCACCTCCTCCAAAATGGAGGTGCCCGAGCAAAGTTGTTTGCACTGTGTCTGATCTGTGCTTCAGCCCTCAGGTCCCGCTGGTAGCCTGACTTCTCGTCCTGCCTGCCAGCCTGTTATCTGCCCGTTACCTGCCGAGCCTGCCAGTCTGCTCACCTGGAGCGCTCACCTGTTACCTGCCTGTTACCTGCCTTGGCTATCTGTCCGCTCACCTGGGAGCATCCGCCTGCCTTGTCTGTCAGACCGCTCACCTGGGAGCGCCCACCAGTTACCTGCCAGTTACCTGCCTCGTCTGTCTGCCCACTCACCTGGGAGCACCCGCCTGTTACCTGCTGTGTCCGTCTGCCCGCTCACCTGGGAGCGCCCACCTGTTACCTGCCAGTGACCTGCCTCGTCTGTCTGCCGGCCCACCTGGGAGAGCCCACCAGTTACCTGCCAGTTACCCGCCTCGTCTGTCTGCCCACTCACCTGGGAGCACCTGCCTGTTTCCTGCCAGCCTGCCTGGAGACCCTGCCGTCACTTGCTGTGACCACCTTCCTGGTAAACCTAAAGACTGCTACTTGCCCTGCTTTCTCGAACTGTGACCACCTGTCTGCTACCATAGACTTCCGCCTGCTTGCCGTGTCCATCTGTCATACCGGTCCGTTCCAGCCATCTGACCCGTGGGAGCCACCTGCTTTCTTACAAGGTCGTCCCCAGAGTAGCACCTGGTCCCTCAGCCCGGATCCTCCCTGGTCACGGTGTCGTTAGCTGCCGTACGACCAGGGTCGGTTCGGGTGGATACTTAGTCACGCCCCTCTGGGTCCCTCCTTGCACCTCGGCACAGAGGTTCCACCACTCGGACCCGTAACAGTAGTTATATACTTGTACATAGGGGGCAGTAATATAGTAGTTATATTCTTGTACATAGGGAGCAGTATTATAGTAGTTATATTCTTGTACATAGGGGCAGTATTATAGTGGTTATATTCTTGTATATAGGGGCAGTATTATAGTAGTTATATTCTTTTACACAGGGGGCAGTATTATAACAGCTATATTCTTGTGCATAGGGGGCAGTATTATAGTAGTTATATTCTTGTACATAGGGAGCAGTATTATAGTAGTTATATACTTGTACATAGGAGCAGTATTATACTAGTTATATTCTTGTACATTGGGGCAGTATTGTAGCAGTTATATTCTTGTACATAGGGGCAGTATTATAGTAGTTATATTGTTGTACATAGGAGCAGTATTATAGTAGTCATATTCTTGTACATAGGGAGCAGTATTATAGTAGTTATATTCTTGTACATAGGGGCAGTATTATAGTAGTTATATTGTTGTACATAGGGGCAGTATTATAGTAGTTATATTCTTGTACATAGGGAGCAGTATTATAGTAGTTATATTCTTGTACATAGGAGCAGTATTATAGTAGTTATATTCTTGTACATAGGGGCAGTATTATAGTAGTTATATTCTTGTACATAGGGGCAGTATTATAGTAGTTATATTCTTGTACATAGGAGCAGTATTATAGTAGTTATATTCTTGTACATAGGGGCAGTATTATAGTAGTTATATTCTTGTACATAGGAGCAGTATTATAGTAGTTATATTCTTGTACATAGGGGCAGTATTATAGTAGTTATATTCTTGTACATAGGGGGCAGTATTATAGTATATTCTTGTACATAGGGGCAGTATTATAGTAGTTATATTCTTGTACATAGGGGCAGTATTATAGTAGTTATATTCTTGTACATAGGGACAGTATTATAGTAGTTATATTCTTGTACATAGGAGCAGTATTATAGTAGTTATATTCTTGTACATAGGGGGCAGTATTATAGTAGTTATATTCTTGTACATAGGAGCAGTATTATAGTAGTTATATTCTTGTACATAGGGGGCAGTATTATAGTAGTTATATTCTTGTACATAGGGGCAGTATTATAGTAGTTATATTCTTGTACATAGGGGGCAGTATTATAGTAGTTATATTCTTGTACATAGGGGGCAGTATTATAGTAGTTATATTCTTGTACATAGGGGGCAGTATTATAGTAGTTATATTCTTGTACATAGGAGCAGTATTATAGTAGTTATATTCTTGTACATAGGGGGCAGTATTATAGTAGTTATATTCTTGTACATAGGGGGCAGTATTATAGTAGTTATATTCTTGTACATAGGGGCAGTATTATAGTAGTTATATTCTTGTACATAGGAGCAGTATTATAGTAGTTATATTCTTGTACATAGGGGCAGTATTATAGTAGTTATATTCTTGTACATAGGAGCAGTATTATAGTAGTTATATTCTTGTACATAGGGGCAGTATTATAGTAGTTATATTCTTGTACATAGGAGGCTGTATTGTAGTAGTTATATTCTTGTACATAGGAGCAGTATTATAGTAGTTATATTCTTGTACATAGGGGGCAGTATCATAGTAGTTATATTCTTGTACATAGGGGGCAGTATTATAGTAGTTATATTCTTGTACATAGGGGCAGTATTATAGTAGTTATATTCTTGTACATAGGAGCAGTATTATAGTAGTTATATTCTTGTACATAGGGGCAGTATTATAGTAGTTATATTCTTGTACATAGTGGCAGTATTATAGTAGCTATATTTCCTGATAATAGGAAATTATACATGTTATGTACCGCACACGATTATGTATTTAGGCTGCAGGTCTTGTGTCCTGGTTTGTTACTTTGCATTCTATGGAGACGGTAACATTTGCTATTCGCTTTGTTCCTGGTAATGTCTGTGTCAGTGTTTTCAGGTGGAAATACCTCCTCCCATTCCCTTTCATCTGTTGTATTTTGAAGATCAGACGTTTGGCCATGATGCCCGTGGACAATTAATCTATTTGATTATTTGATTCTAAAACCATCTCCAGAAGTACATAATTGGGGAAAAAAAAAATCCTATAAATTCTGCAGAACAGAATAAATTGTACAAGGTAATAACTTTTGTTCTGGTAGTTACAGAGTACGATAGTGTTAGGAGAAGCAGTGGAAATTGCTCTGTGTTTGGATTTTTCTGGGTTTTATAACTGTAAGGTGAAACTGTGTCTCAATGCTAAAATTTTGACAAGGATAAACATAGACAATATCGGCCCAGAATAAGTGTCCCACATGCTGTATATAGTGTAGTGCCGGCGTCTCTGCCTCCTGCCTGGCAGAGACGCCAACCCCCTCACCGCCGCAGCACCGGCCAGGTGTCTACCGCGCCGGCGCTAGTCTCCCACGCTGGCCGTGTCCGGGGTGCGTGCACTGTGCGCAGATCCCCGGGCACTGTTCTTAGGGCGCGCGCGCGCACTGTCCTAAGACGTGCCCGGCCAGTGGCCGGAGGACAGGTTATATATAAGGCACCTCCCCCAATATGGAGGTGCCTGTGCAACGTGTTAGTTTGGTCTCCTAACCTTTCTGTCAGTTCTCAGGTCCCCGTGCTGCTCGCCAGCCTGTCAGCCAGCCGTGCCCGCCAGCCTGTCAGCCAGTCGTGCCCACCAGCTTGTTTACCAGCCATGCCCGCCAGCCTATTAGCCGTGCCCACCAGCCTGTCCACCCGCCGTGCTTGTCTGTCTGCCTACTACCGAGTCTGCCGTGCCAGTCTACGCCTGTCGTCAGTCCCATTGGAGTCGCCTGTTCTCACATGAGGTCGGTCCCAGAGTGGCACCTGGTCCACCCGCTCGGTCCTTCCTTGGTTCACTGAGTTGACTGAGCTGCCATGTAGCCAGGGTCGGTCTGGGTTGGTCCTTAGTCACGCCCCTCTGGTCCCTCCTTGTACCACGGCACAGCGGTTCCACCATCCGGATCCATAACATATAGACAATTGTAGCTGCGTGCAGCCTCCATTAGATGGAGCACAAAAGTGCAGTGTATACAAGGTTTTTTTACTTCCCATTTTCTTGTCTCTCTTTCTCACTCTACATTTCTTTCTCATTCCTTCCATCTTTCTCTCTTGAATTTTGCTCCAAAAATGGCTACCACAGACCGGGTTTGCACTGGCTACTCTGACTCAGGTCCCAGAGGTTACCTGGCCTTCACCCTTTAAACCCCTGTACAGAGATACAGGGACCTGAGGTTGAGTCTTCAGAGCAGTTGCTGGCCAGTGGTGCAGGCTGACGAGAATGGTCCATTCATCGGATCGATACTAGGAAGGAAGTCAATGGACAAAATTGGAACCAGAAGAATTGTCAGAAAACGGGTAAATGGTAAATGCAGGAGCTAAACAACAGGGGTTAACCAGATATAGTATTCACTAATTGGCTTTGGATAACAGGACTTCAGGAGATTAAACAGCCTGCAGCCCCGACCAATCAAAACAGCAAAGAGTCAGCACTAACAGAAGTTAACTCCCAAACTTCTCGCCTGGAGCTGGAGAACAAGTCTCAGAAAACACAAAACGAGTGTTCTGGTCCTCATTAAAAGCGCAGCACCACCCAAAAGGCAACCGCCGACAGAGATAAGACAATTTTATTCTTTCAGTCTCTCATTGTGTTCCTCATGTTCTCTTTCGGTCTCTAATTGTCCCTCACATTTTCTCCATCTTACTCTAATGTTTTGTCCTCTGTATCTACCTCTTTCTCACTTTCTAGATTTTTTTTGTCTCACTATCTTCCCATTTCACTTTTTGTCTTTCACATTTAGTGCGCAAGTCAGACATTGGTATAAATCGCACCCAGATCGGGACGCAGTGCACGGACTGGCCGGCGGCTCTCCCGACCCGAGGGTGACAGCTGTATAGAAATACTTGAAGCTGTCATGCTCGAGTCTGGAGAGCCGCCGGCCAGTCCGTGCACTGCATTCCGATCTCGTTTTGATTTATACGGCCGTCTGACTGCGCCCTAACTCTGTCTATCTTTTTCAAATCCTCTCTTGTTCTCTCCCTCCATTTCTTCTTGTTTGTTCTCTTTTTCTGTTTCTCTCCTTTCATTCCTCTGTATCTTCATCTCTGTATTTCTCCATCTCACTCTTTCTTTCTCTCTCACAATCTCTTTCTCTCTCTCAATCTTTCTCTTTCTCTCTCTCAATCTCTTTCTCTCTTTTTCCTTCTCTCTCTCAATCGTTCTCGCTTCCTCTGTTTCTTTCTCTCTCTTCCTGTTTCTTTTTCTTCATCTTTTTCTCTTCCTATTTCTCTCTCTTCCTGTTTCTCTCTCTCTCTTCCTGTTTCTCTCTCTTCATCTCTTTCTCTCTCTCAATCTCTCTTCCTCTGTTTCTTTCTCTTTCTCTCTCTCAATCTCTATCTCTCTCTCCCTCTGTTTCTTTCTCTCTCACAATCTCTCTCTCTTCCTCTGTTTCTTTCTCTCACAATCTTTCTCTCTTCCTCTTTCTTTCTCTCTCACAATCTCTCTCTCTCTCTATCTCTTTCCCTCCCTCCATTTCTCTTTCTCTCTTTTCCTCTGTTTCTCTCTCATAATTTCTTTCCCTCCCTTCCTGTTTCTCTCAATCTCTTTCTCTCTCTTCCTGTTTCTTTGTCTCTCACAATCTCTTTCCTTCCCTTCCTGTTTCTCTTTCTCGCTCTCCATAACTCGTTTTTCCTCCCCTTATTTCCGTTTCTTTTTCTCTGTTTACTGTCTCTATTCCTCTCTTTATCTGTCACTTTCTATTCCCATTTTTTTCGCCATCTCTCCATATAATTTTGTCTCTATACCTTCCTATCTCCTTCTCGCTCCCCCTTTTTTTGTCTTCTCTACTCACCCTAATTGCTCATCCCTGTTTCTCTCACTTTCTTTTTCCCTTTTATCCATCTTCCCTTTCCCTCTTCTAATTATACTACCATGTTGTCTTTACCCCCAATCTGTTTCTTATATCGCTATAACTTTCTCTTTATTTCTCTTTCTCATTCTTTCTTCCAGTCTCTTTTTCTCATTCTTCTATGTTGTCTCACTATTATCCCCCCACTGTCCCTCCATCCTTCTCTTCTCTGCCCCCTCTCAATAGAGGTGAGACCATCTGCTGTGGAAGACCTGACAGACTGCCGGAGACAGATGGATTCACAATGTTCAACGTCTTTATCCTCCCAATTTCATATTTAAAAGTAAATTCAAATCAGATGAATGAATGCAATGATCTACATCAGATTAATTCACCTTCCCTCCATCACCCGACATTACTCCCCTTCCGTCACCCGACATTACTCCCCTTCCGTCACCCGACATTACTCCCCTTCCGTCACCCGACATTACTCTACTCCCCTTCGTCTCCAGACATTACTCCCCTTCTGTCACCAGACATTACTCCCCTTCGCCTCCAGACATTACTCTACTCCCCTTCGTCTCCAGACATTACACCCCTCCGCCTCCAGACATTACTCTACTCCCCTTCGTCTCCAGACATTACTCTACTCCCCTTCGTCTCCAGACATTACTCTACTCCCCTTCGTCTCCAGACATTACTCCCCTCCGCCTCCAGACATTACTCTACTCCCCTTCGTCTCCAGACATTACTCTACTCCCCTTCGTCTCCAGACATTACTCTACTCCCCTTCGTCTCCAGACATTACTCTACTCCCCTCCGCCTCCAGACATTACTCTACTTCCCTTCGTCTCCAGACATTACTCTACTCCCCTTCGTCTCCAGACATTACTCTACTCCCCTTCGTCTCCAGACATTACTCTACTCCCCTTCTGTCACCAGACATTACTCTACTCCCCTTCGTCTCCAGACATTACTCTACTCCCCTTCGTCTCCAGACATTACTCTACTCCCCTTCGCCTCCAGACATTACTCTACTCCCCTTCGTCTCCAGACATTACTCTACTCCCCTTCGTCTCCAGACATTACTCCCCTTCTGTCACCAGACATTACTCTACTCCCCTTCGTCTCCAGACATTACTCTACTCCCCTTCGTCTCCAGACATTACTCTACTCCCCTTCGCCTCCAGACATTACTCTACTCCCCTTCGTCTCCAGACATTACTCTACTCCCCTTCGTCTCCAGACATTACTCTACTCCCCTTCGTCTCCAGACATTACTCTACTCCCCTTCGTCTCCAGACATTACTCTACTCCCCTTCGTCTCCAGACATTACTCTACTCCCCTTCGTCTCCAGACATTACTCCCCTTCTGTCACCAGACATTACTCCCCTCCGCCTCCAGACATTACTCTACTCCCCTTCGTCTCCAGACATTACTCTACTCCCCTTCGTCTCCAGACATTACTCTACTCCCCTTCGCCTCCAGACATTACTCTACTCCCCTTCGTCTCCAGACATTACTCTACTCCCCTTCGTCTCCAGACATTACTCCCCTTCGTCTCCAGACATTACTCCCCTCCGCCTCCAGACATTACTCTACTCCCCTTCGTCTCCAGACATTACTCTACTCCCCTTCGTCTCCAGACATTACTCCCCTTCTGTCACCAGACATTACTCCCCTCCGCCTCCAGACATTACTCTACTCCCCTTCGTCTCCAGACATTACTCTACTCCCCTTCGTCTCCAGACATTACTCCCCTCCGCCTCCAGACATTACTCTACTCCCCTTCGTCTCCAGACATTACTCTACTCCCCTTCGTCTCCAGACATTACTCTACTCCCCTTCGTCTCCAGACATTACTCTACTCCCCTTCGTCTCCAGACATTACTCTACTCCCCTTCGTCTCCAGACATTACTCTACTCCCCTTCGTCTCCAGACATTACTCTACTCCCCTTCGTCTCCAGACATTACTCTACTCCCCTTCGTCTCCAGACATTACTCTACTCCCCTTCGTCTCCAGACATTACTCCCCTTCTGTCACCAGACATTACTCCCCTCCGCCTCCAGACATTACTCTACTCCCCTTCGTCTCCAGACATTACTCTACTCCCCTTCGTCTCCAGACATTACTCTACTCCCCTTCGTCTCCAGACATTACTCTACTCCCCTTCGCCTCCAGACATTACTCTACTCCCCTTCGCCTCCAGACATTACTCTACTCCCCTTCGTCTCCAGACATTACTCTACTCCCCTTCGTCTCCAGACATTACTCTACTCCCCTTCGTCTCCAGACATTACTCCCCTCCGCCTCCAGACATTACTCTACTCCCCTTCGTCTCCAGACATTACTCTACTCCCCTTCGTCTCCAGACATTACTCTACTCCCCTTCGTCTCCAGACATTACTCCCCTTCTGTCACCAGACATTACTCCCCTCCGCCTCCAGACATTACTCTACTCCCCTTTGTCTCCAGACATTACTCTACTCCCCTTCGTCTCCAGACATTACTCCCCTCCGCCTCCAGACATTACTCTACTCCCCTTCGTCTCCAGACATTACTCTACTCCCCTTCGTCTCCAGACATTACTCTACTCCCCTTCGTCTCCAGACATTACTCCCCTCCGCCTCCAGACATTACTCTACTCCCCTTCGTCTCCAGACATTACTCTACTCCCCTCCGCCTCCAGACATTACTCTACTCCCCTTCGTCTCCAGACATTACTCTACTCCCCTTCGTCTCCAGACATTACTCTACTCCCCTTCGTCTCCAGACATTACTCCCCTTCTGTCACCAGACATTACTACCCTCCGCCTCCAGACATTACTCTACTCCCCTTCGTCTCCAGACATTACTCTACTCCCCTTCGTCTCCAGACATTACTCTACTCCCCTTCGTCTCCAGACATTACTCTACTCCCCTTCGCCTCCAGACATTACTCTACTCCCCTTCGTCTCCAGACATTACTCTACTCCCCTTCGTCTCCAGACATTACTCTACTCCCCTTCGTCTCCAGACATTACTCTACTCCCCTTCGTCTCCAGACATTACTCTACTCCCCTTCGTCTCCAGACATTACTCTACTCCCCTTCGTCTCCAGACATTACTCTACTCCCCTTCGTCTCCAGACATTACTCCCCTTCTGTCACCAGACATTACTCCCCTCCGCCTCCAGACATTACTCTACTCCCCTTCGTCTCCAGACATTACTCTACCCCCTTCGTCTCCAGACATTACTCTACTCCCCTTCGCCTCCAGACATTACTCTACTCCCCTTCGCCTCCAGACATTACTCTACTCCCCTTCGTCTCCAGACATTACTCTACTCCCCTTCGTCTCCAGACATTACTCTACTCCCCTTCGTCTCCAGACATTACTCCCCTCCGCCTCCAGACATTACTCTACTCCCCTTCGTCTCCAGACATTACTCTACTCCCCTTCGTCTCCAGACATTACTCTACTCCCCTTCGTCTCCAGACATTACTCCCCTTCTGTCACCAGACATTACTCCCCTCCGCCTCCAGACATTACTCTACTCCCCTTCGCCTCCAGACATTACTCCCCTCCGCCTCCAGACATTACTCTACTCCCCTTCGTCTCCAGACATTACTCTACTCCCCTTCGTCTCCAGACATTACTCTACTCCCCTTCGTCTCCAGACATTACTCCCCTCCGCCTCCAGACATTACTCTACTCCCCTTCGTCTCCAGACATTACTCTACTCCCCTTCGCCTCCATACATTACTCCCCTTCTGTCACCAGACATTACTCCCCTCCGCCTCCAGACATTACTCTACTCCCCTTCGTCTCCAGACATTACTCTACTCCCCTCCGCCTCCAGACATTACTCTACTCCCCTTCGTCTCCAGACATTACTCTACTCCCCTTCGTCTCCAGACATTACTCTACTCCCCTTCGTCTCCAGACATTACTCTACTCCCCTTCGTCTCCAGACATTACTCTACTCCCCTTCGCCTCCAGACATTACTCCCCTTCATCACCCAACATTACTCCCCTCCATCATATATTATATATATATATATTGTAACATTACTCCACCTATTATGTGCAATATAAAAGGAGATGCTGGAGGCAGAGGACTCTTTATCTTCCGTGCTGTATTTGTATCTTTTACTACAGTTTTTTTTTCTTTCAATAGATTTTTATTTATTTATTTTTTCAAAAAAAGAAAAAGAAAAAACAAAAAAAATTATTTTTTTAACCACAATAACAAACTGTGCATGTGGCTTATCACTTCTGTCGTCTTTTAAGTATATCTTCTCTTAATATTTTACTATACTTAAGACATATTATTTAGTGTAATGGGAGAGATAGGCAGGGGAAGGGAAAGAAAGACAACAGCAAATTTTATTAAGGAGGGGAGATTAGAAGGGTAAATGGGTACATCCAAATCTAGAATAAAAACAGGAGTTAATGCTGTATAGTCCATTTTCTCCCCCCAAAATCTGTTTAAACCGGTAAAAACATTCTATTACCTATTAACTAAAGAACATACATTTATACCGACTTTATATCCACGATATATTAACTTCTAATTAGGTTTCTAAAAATTCTACATTTAATAAAACAAACTCTTGTGATCCAAGCCTATATTTCTTTTGCAATTGTTAATTCTCCTATTGCAAAGGAGGGATCCTTGTCAGCCACCCAAGGATTTTTTTTCCCCTCTTTTCTTTTTGTGATTAGAGGAGACTAGGTGAATGGTGGTGTGAATTCTTTATTCCAGGGGGCCCAATTTTTTAATTATATGGAAAATCCATTGTGTCTTATGGCGTGATTGAATTCATACACATTATGTGTAGCTATTCTTTCTATAATGTCCTCTATTTTTGGAGGATCTTTCCTTTTCCAATGCGATGCAATTAAAACTACAGTGAAGACCTGCTGCAATTCTTAAGAGACTCTCTAGATGGCGCTCTTTAATAATGCAATTCCCTCTATGTTTAAAACTTTAAGTTTTTTCTTTTTTTTTTTCCCCCCATTTTATTTTCGTTTCCTCCCAATCCCTTTTCCAGCATCTGCTCGTCATCTCTGGTCTGTAATAGCGATAACTGCTGTCAATAATTATCAGGAATCTGCATTATAAGGGAGAAATCTGTATTCTGTCTCATACTGCCATCTACTGGTCGGAGCAGGAACTTCCATTCTTGGAGCAGAGGTGCCATCAAACCATGGAAAAACTATTTGCACTGGTTTTGCACCACGATGATGTAATAGACAGCAAAACACAGTTTGGTGTTTTCAGTGAGACATTATGAAAAATTAAAAAACATCTACTGCCACCAAGCGGTGATCCTGAAATGGTGAAAAGAAGATAAACCTGCAGAAAGCTTTATGATATAAGGATTAAAAGGATTTTTTTTTCGTGGGCATAAAAATCTTACAGTACACAGAACGTCGTCGATATATACGGAAATGAGAGCGGGGAAGGAAAAGCGTTAGGGAGGGGACGCGGTGTTACTCAATCATGGTTAACCACATTTATCTGCAGTTTCCTATTCACTAATATCTTCACACATAAACAGCAGCGACCGTCATACTGACACCCCAATATACCGTCACCATGGCCGGAAGCAGGAGTATGTGGGAGAAAATCACATAACATGAGAAGACCGGCCCTCACCTTCGCAGAATTTGTAGATTTTATTCCATCTTCAGAAAACGAACGCGCTATGCTTTTCTGTTCGAAAAAGGCCCGTACTCAAGCCGAAACACGGAACAGGTCTTCATAGGTTCATTCAAATGTTATGTCATCCCTAGAGACGAGCACCGCGGACTGAGTGTCGACTGGAATTGATGTTTATTGAGAGAAAATCACAGTGACTGATCCTTCTACCAAACCATTAACCAGACAAGAGCATGACTACCCAAGTCTCCAACAGACCCCAAAGTATCTGTCAAGATTTTCCTGTTTGTGCTACCAGCTCTGCTCAGTAATAATATAATACTGCCCCTATGTACAAGAGTATGACTACTATAATACTGCCCCTATGTACAAGAATATAACTACTATAATACTGCCCCTATGTACAAGAATATAACTACTATAATACTGCCCCCTATGTACAAGAATATAACTACTATAATACTGCCCCTATGTACAAGAATATAACTACTATAGTACTGCCCCCTATGTACAAGAATATAACTACTATAATACTGCTCCTATGTACAAGAATATAACTACTATAATACTGCTCCTATGTACAAGAGTATAACTACTATAATACTGCCCCTATGTACAAGAATATAACTACTATAATACTGCCCCTATGTACAAGAATATAACTACTATAATACTGCTCCTATATACAAGAATATATCTACTATAATACTGTCCCCTATGTACAAGAATATAACTACTATAATACAGCTCCTATGTACAAAACTATAAATACTATAATACTGCTCCCTATGTACAAGAATATAACTACTATAATACTGCCCCTATGTACAAGAATATAACTACTATAATACTGCCCCCTATGTACAAGAATATAACTACTATAATACTGCTCCCTATGTACAAGAATATAACTACTATAATACTGCCCCTATGTACAAGAATATAACTACTATAATACTGCTCCTATGTACAAGACTATAACTACTATAATACTGTTCCCTATGTACAAGAATATAACTACTATAATACTGCCCCCTATGTACAAGAATATAACTACTATAATACTGCCCCCTATGTACAGGAATATAACTACTATAATACTGCTCCTATGTACAGGAATATAACTACTATAATACTGCCCCCTATGTACAGGAATATAACTACTATAATACAGCCCCTATGTACAAGAATATAACTACTATAATACTGCCCCCTATGTACAAGAATATAACTACTATAATACTGCCCCCTATGTACAAGAATATAACTACTATAATACTGCCCCTATGTACAAGAATATAACTACTATAATACTGCCCCTATGTACAAGAGTATGACTACTATAATACTGCTCCTATGTACAAGACTATAACTACTATAATACTGCTCCTATGTACAAGAGTATAACTACTATAATACTGCCTCCTATGTACAAGAATATAACTACTATAATACTGCCCCCTATGTACAAGAATATAACTACTATAATACTGCTCCCTATGTACAAGAATATAACTACTATAATACTGTCTCCTATGTACAAGAATATAACTACTATAATACTGCTCCTATGTACAAGACTATAACTACTATAATACTGCTCCTATGTACAAGAGTATAACTACTATAATACTGCCTCCTATGTACAAGAATATAACTACTATAACACTGCCCCTATGTACAAGAATATAACTACTATAATACTGCTCCTATGTACAAGACTATAACTACTATAATACTGCTCCCTATGTACAAGAATATAACTACTATAATACTGCCCCTATGTACAAGAATATAACTACTATAATACTGCTCCTATGTACAAGACTATAACTACTATAATACTGCTCCCTATGTACAAGAATATAACTACTATAATACTGCCCCCTATGTACAAGAATATAACTACTATAATACTGCCCCCTATGTACAGGAATATAACTACTATAATACTGCTCCTATGTACAGGAATATAACTACTATAATACTGCCCCCTATGTACAGGAATATAACTACTATAATACAGCGCCTATGTACAAGAATATAACTACTATAATACTGCCCCCTATGTACAAGAATATAACTACTATAATACTGCCCCCTATGTACAAGAATATAACTACTATAATACTGCTCCTATGTATAGGAATATAACTACTATAATTCTGCTCCTATGTACAAGACTATAACTACTATAAAACAGCCCCTATGTACAAGAATATAACTACTATAATACTGCCCCCTATGTACAAGAATATAACTACTATAATACTGCCCCCTATGTACAAGAATATAACTACTATAATACAGCCCCTATGTACAGGAATATAACTACTATAATTCTGCTCCTATGTACAAGACTATAACTACTATAATACTGCTCCTATGTACAAGAATATAACTACTATAATACAGCCCCTATGTACAAGAATATAACTACTATAATACTGCCCCCTATGTACAAGAATATAACTACTATAATACTGCCCCCTATGTACAAGTATATAACTACTATATTACTGCTCCTATGTACAAGAATATAACTACTATAATACTGCCCCCTATGTACAAGAATATAACCACTATAATACTGCTCCCTATGTACAAGACTATAACTACTATAATACTGCTCCCTATGTACAAGAATATTACTATAATACTGCTCCCTATGTACAAGAATATAACTACTACAATACTGCTCCCTATGCACAATATAACTACTATAATACTGCCCCCTATGTACAAGAATATAACTACTATAATACTGCCCCCTATGTACAAGAATATAACTACTATAATACAGCCCCTATGTACAGGAATATAACTACCATAATACTGCCCCCTATGTACAAGAATATAACTACTATAATACTGCCCCCTATGTACAAGTATATAACTACTATATTACTGCTCCTATGTACAAGAATATAACTACTATAATACTGCCCCCTATGTACAAGAATATAACTACTATAATACTGCTCCCTATGTACAAGAATATAACTACTACAATACTGCTCCCTATGCACAATATAACTACTATAATACTGCTCCTATGTCCAAGAATATACCTACTAAAATACTGCCCCCATAGGTACAAGAATATAACTACTATAATACTGCTCCTATGTACAAAAATATAACTACTATAATACTGCACCCTATGTACAAGTATATAACTACTATAATACTGCCTCATGTACAAGAATATAACTACTATAATACTGCCCCATGTACAAGAATATAACTACTATAATACTGCCCCCTATGTACAAGAATATAACTACTATAATACTGCCCCCTATGTACAAGAATATAACTACTATAATACTGCCCCCTATGTACAAGAATATAACTACTAAAATACTGCCCCCTATGTACAAGAATATAACTACTATAATACTGCCCCCTATGTACAAAAATATAACTACTATAATACTGCTCCCTATGTACAAGAATATTACTATAATACTGCTCCCTATGTACAAGAATATAACTACTACAATACTGCTCCCTATGTACAATATAACTACTATAATACTGCCCCCTATGTGCAAAAATATAACTACTATAATACTGCTCCCTATGTACAAGAATATAACTACTATAATACTGTCTCCTATGTACAAGAATATAACTACTATAATACTGCCTCCTATGTACAAGTATATAACTACTATAATACTGCTCCTATGTACAAGAATATAACTACTATAATACTGCTCCTATGTACAAGAATTTAACTACTATAATACTGCTCCTATGTAAAAGAATATAACTACTATAATACTGCCCCCTATGTACAAGAATATAACTACTATAATACTGCTCCTATGTACAAGAGTATGACTACTATAATACTGCTCCTATGTACAAGACTATAACTATTATAATACAGCCCCTATGTACAAGAATATAACTACTATAATACTGCCCCCTATGTACAAGAATATAACTACTATAATACTGGCCCTATGTACAAAAATATAGCTACTATAATACTGCTCCTATGTACAGGAATATAACTACTATAATTCTGCTCCTATGTACAAGACTATAACTACTATAATACAGCCCCTATGTACAAGAATATAACTACTATAATACTGCCCCCTATGTACAAGAATATGACTACTATAATACTGCCCCCTATGTACAGGAATATAACTACTATAATACTGCTCCTATGTACAGGAATATAACTACTATAATACTGCCCCCTATGTACAGAAATAGAACTACTATAATACAGCCCCTATGTACAAGAATATAACTACTATAATACTGCCCCCTATGTACAAGAATATAACTACTATAATACTGCCCCCTATGTACAAGAATATAACTACTATAATACTGCTCCTATGTACAGGAATATAACTACTATAATTCTGCTCCTATGTACAAGACTATAACTACTATAATACAGCCCCTATGTACAAGAATATAACTACTATAATACTGCCCCCTATGTACAAGAATATAACTACTATAATACTGCCCCCTATGTACAAGAATAAAACTACTATAATACAGCCCCTATGTACAGGAATATAACTACTATAATTCTGCTCCTATGTACAAGACTATAACTACTATAATACTGCTCCTATGTACAAGAATATAACTACTATAATACAGCCCCTATGTACAAGAATATAACTACTATAATACTGCCCCCTATGTACAAGAATACAACTACTATAATACTGCCCCCTATGTACAAGTATATAACTACTATATTACTGCTCCTATGTACAAGAATATAACTACTATAAAACTGCCCCCTATGTACAAGAATATAACTACTATAATACTGCTCCCTATGTACAAGAATATTACTATAATACTGCTCCCTATGTACAAGAATATAACTACAATACTGCTCCCTTTGCATGATATAACTACTATAATACTGCCCCCTATGTACAAGAATATAACTACTATAATACTGCCCCCTATGTACAAGAATATAACTACTATAATACAGCCCCTATGTACAGGAATATAACTACTATAATTCTGCTCCTATGTACAAGACTATAACTACTATAATACTGCTCCTATGTACAAGAATATAACTACTATAATACAGCCCCTATGTACAAGAATATAACTACTATAATACTGCCCCCTATGTACAAGAATATAACTACTATAATACTGCCCCCTATGTACAAGTATATAACTACTATATTACTGCTCCTATGTACAAGAATATAACTACTATAATACTGCCCCCTATGTACAAGAATATAACTACTATAATACTGCCCCCTATGTACAAGAATATTACTATAATACTGCTCCCTATGTACAAGAATATAACTACTACAATACTGCTCCCTATGCACAAAATAACTACTATAATACTGCTCCTATGTCGAAGAATATAACTACTATAATACTGCCCTGTATGTACAAGAATATAACTACTAAAATACTGCCCTCCTAGGTACAAGAATATATCTACTATAATACTGCTCCTATGTACAAAAATATAACTACTATAATACTGCTCCTATGTACAAGAATATAACTACTATAATACTGCACCCTATGTACAAGTATATAACTACTATAATACTGCCCCATGTACAAGAATATAACTACTATAATACTGCTCCTATGTACAGGAATATAACTACTATAATACTGCCCCCTATGTACAAGAATATAACTACTATAATACTGCCCCCTATGTACAAGAATATAACTACTACAATACTGCTCCCTATGTGCAAAAATATAACTACTATAATACTGCTCCTATGTACAAGAACATAACTACTATAATACTGCTCCCTATGTACAAGAATATAACTAGTATAATACTGTCTCCTATGTACAAGAATATAACTACTATAATACTGCCTCCTATGTACAAGTATATAACTACTATAATACTGCTCCTATGTACAAGAATATAACTACTATAATACTGCTCCTATGTACAAGAATTTAACTAGTATAATACTGCTCCTATGTACAAGAATATAACTACTATAATACTGCTCCCTATGTACAAGAATATAACTACTATAATACTGCCCCCTATGTACAAGAATATGACTACTATAATACTGCCCCCTATGTACAGGAATATAACTACTATAATACTGCTCCTATGTACAGGAATATAACTACTATAATACTGCCCCCTATGTACAGAAATAGAACTACTATAATACAGCCCCTATGTACAAGAATATAACTACTATAATACTGCCCCCTATGTACAAGAATATAACTACTATAATACTGCCCCCTATGTACAAGAATATAACTACTATAATACTGCTCCTATGTACAGGAATATAACTACTATAATTCTGCTCCTATGTACAAGACTATAACTACTATAATACAGCCCCTATGTACAAGAATATAACTACTATAATACTGCCCCCTATGTACAAGAATATAACTACTATAATACTGCCCCCTATGTACAAGAATAAAACTACTATAATACAGCCCCTATGTACAGGAATATAACTACTATAATTCTGCTCCTATGTACAAGACTATAACTACTATAATACTGCTCCTATGTACAAGAATATAACTACTATAATACAGCCCCTATGTACAAGAATATAACTACTATAATACTGCCCCCTATGTACAAGAATACAACTACTATAATACTGCCCCCTATGTACAAGTATATAACTACTATATTACTGCTCCTATGTACAAGAATATAACTACTATAAAACTGCCCCCTATGTACAAGAATATAACTACTATAATACTGCTCCCTATGTACAAGAATATTACTATAATACTGCTCCCTATGTACAAGAATATAACTACAATACTGCTCCCTTTGCATGATATAACTACTATAATACTGCCCCCTATGTACAAGAATATAACTACTATAATACTGCCCCCTATGTACAAGAATATAACTACTATAATACAGCCCCTATGTACAGGAATATAACTACTATAATTCTGCTCCTATGTACAAGACTATAACTACTATAATACTGCTCCTATGTACAAGAATATAACTACTATAATACAGCCCCTATGTACAAGAATATAACTACTATAATACTGCCCCCTATGTACAAGAATATAACTACTATAATACTGCCCCCTATGTACAAGTATATAACTACTATATTACTGCTCCTATGTACAAGAATATAACTACTATAATACTGCCCCCTATGTACAAGAATATAACTACTATAATACTGCCCCCTATGTACAAGAATATTACTATAATACTGCTCCCTATGTACAAGAATATAACTACTACAATACTGCTCCCTATGCACAAAATAACTACTATAATACTGCTCCTATGTCGAAGAATATAACTACTATAATACTGCCCTGTATGTACAAGAATATAACTACTAAAATACTGCCCTCCTAGGTACAAGAATATATCTACTATAATACTGCTCCTATGTACAAAAATATAACTACTATAATACTGCTCCTATGTACAAGAATATAACTACTATAATACTGCCCCATGTACAAGAATATAACTACTATAATACTGCCCCATGTACAAGAATATAACTACTATAATACTGCCCCCTATGTACAAGAATATAACTACTATAATACTGCCCCCTATGTACAAGAATATAACTACTATAATACTGCCCCCTATGTACAAGAATATAACTACTATAACACTGCCCCCTATGTACAAGAATATAACTACTATAATACTGCCCCCTATGTACAAGAATATAACTACTACAATACTGCTCCCTATGTACAAGAATATTACTATAATACTGCTCCCTATGTACAAGAATATAACTACTACAATACTGCTCCCTATGTGCAAAAATATAACTACTATAATACTGCTCCTATGTACAAGAACATAACTACTATAATACTGCTCCCTATGTACAAGAATATAACTACTATAATACTGTCTCCTATGTACAAGAATATAACTACTATAATACTGCCTCCTATGTACAAGTATATAACTACTATAATACTGCTCCTATGTACAAGAATATAACTACTATAATACTGCTCCTATGTACAAGAATTTAACTAGTATAATACTGCTCCTATGTACAAGAATATAACTACTATAATACTGCTCCCTATGTACAAGAATATAACTACTATAATACTGTCTCCTATGTACAAGAATATAACTACTATAATACTGCCTCCTATGTACAAGTATATAACTACTATAATACTGCTCCTATGTACAAGAATATAACTACTATAATACTGCCTCCTATGCACAAGTATATAACTACTATAATACTGCTCCTATGTAGAAGAATATAACTACTATAATACTGCTCCAATGTACAAGAATTTAACTACTATAATACTGCTCCTATGTACAAGAATATAACTACTATAATACTGCCCCCTATGTACAAGAATATAACTACTATAATACTGCTCCTATGTACAAGAATATAACTACTATAATACTGCCCCCTATGTACAAGAATATAACTACTATAATACTGCCCCAATGTACAAGAATAACTGCTATAATAGTGTCCCCTATGTACAAGAATATAACTACTATAATGCTGCCTCTATATACAAGAATATAACTACTATAATACTGCTCCTATGTACAAGAATATAACTACTATAATATTGCCCCTATATACAAGAATATAACTACTATAATACTGCTCCTATGTACAAGAATATAACTACTATAATACTGCCCCTATATACAAGAATATAACTACTATAATACTGCTCCCTATGTACAAGAATATTACTATAATACTGCTCCCTATGTACAAGAATATAACTACTACAATACTGCTCCCTATGTACAATATAACTACTATAATACTGCCCCCTATGTGCAAAAATATAACTACTATAATACTGCTCCTATGTACAAGAACATAACTACTATAATACTGCTCCCTATGTACAAGAATATAACTACTATAATACTGTCTCCTATGTACAAGAATATAACTACTAAAATACTGCCTCCTATGTACAAGTATATAACTACTAAAATACTGCTCCTATGTACAAGAATATAACTACTATAATACTGCTCCTATGTACAAGAATTTAACTACTATAATACTGCTCCTATGTACAAGAATATAACTACTATAATACTGCTCCCTATGTACAAGAATATAACTACTATAATACTGTCTCCTATGTACAAGAATATAACTACTATAATACTGCCTCCTATGTACAAGTATATAACTACTATAATACTGCTCCTATGTACAAGAATATAACTACTATAATACTGCCTCCTATGTACAATTATATAACTACTATAATACTGCTCCTATGTACAAGAATATAACTACTATAATACTGCTCCTATGTACAAGAATTTAACTACTATAATACTGCTCCTATGTACAAGAATATAACTACTATAATACTGCTCCCTATGTACAAGAATATAACTACTATAATACTGTCTCCTATGTACAAGAATATAACTACTATAATACTGCCTCCTATGTACAAGTATATAACTACTATAATACTGCTCCTATGTACAAGAATATAACTACTATAATACTGCTCCTATGTACAAGAATTTAACTACTATAATACTGCTCCTATGTACAAGAATATAACTACTATAATACTGCCCCCTATGTACAAGAATATAACTACTATAATACTGCTCCTATGTACAAGAATATAACTACTATAATACTGCCCCCTATGTACAAGAATATAACTACTATAATACTGCCCCAATGTACAAGAATAACTGCTATAATAGTGTCCCCTATGTACAAGAATATAACTACTATAATGCTGCCTCTATGTACAAGAATATAACTACTATAATACTGCTCCTATGTACAAGACTATAACTACTATAATACTGCCCCTATGTACAGGAATATAACTACTATAATACTACCCCTATGTACAAGAATATAACTACTATAATACTGCCCCCTATGTACAAGAATATAACTACTATAATACTGCCCCCTATGTACAAGAATATAACTACTATAATACTGCCCAGTATGTACAAGAATATATCTACTATAATACTGCCCTGTATGTACAAGAATATAACTACTATACTACTGCCCCTATGTACAAGAATATAACTACTATACTACTGCCCCTATGTACAAGAATATAACTACTATAATACTGCCCCCTATGTACAAGAATATAACTACTATAATACTGCCCCTATGTACAGGAATATAACTACTATAATACTGCTCCTATGTACAAGAATTTAACTACTATAATACTGCTCCTATGTACAAGAATATAACTACTATAATACTGCTCCCTATGTACAAGAATATAACTACTATAATACTGTCTCCTATGTACAAGAATATAACTACTATAATACTGCCTCCTATGTACAAGTATATA
Source organism: Phyllobates terribilis (assembly GCF_046119375.1). NCBI lineage: Eukaryota > Metazoa > Chordata > Amphibia > Anura > Dendrobatidae > Phyllobates > Phyllobates terribilis. The sequence goes on from NW_027362767.1 coordinate 145,568,562, forward strand.
ACTACTATAATACTGCTCCTATGTACAAGAATATAACTACTATAATACTGCCTCCTATGTACAAGTATATAACTACTATAATACTGCTCCTATGTACAAGAATATAACTACTATAATACTGCTCCTATGTACAAGAATTTAACTACTATAATACTGCTCCTATGTACAAGAATATAACTACTATAATACTGCTCCCTATGTACAAGAATATAACTACTATAATACTGTCTCCTATGTACAAGAATATAACTACTATAATACTGCCTCCTATGTACAAGTATATAACTACTATAATACTGCTCCTATGTACAAGAATATAACTACTATAATACTGCTCCTATGTACAAGAATTTAACTACTATAATACTGCTCCTATGTACAAGAATATAACTACTATAATACTGCCCCCTATGTACAAGAATATAACTACTATAATACTGCTCCTATGTACAAGAATATAACTACTATAATACTGCCCCCTATGTACAAGAATATAACTACTATAATACTGCCCCAATGTACAAGAATAACTGCTATAATAGTGTCCCCTATGTACAAGAATATAACTACTATAATGCTGCCTCTATGTACAAGAATATAACTACTATAATACTGCTCCTATGTACAAGAATATAACTACTATAATACTGCCCCTATATACAAGAATATAACTACTATAATACTGCTCCTATGTACAAGAATATAACTACTATAATACTGCCCCCTATGTACAAGAATATAACTACTATAATACTGCTCCTATGTGCAAGAATATAACTACTATAATACTGCCCCCTATGTACAAGAATATAACTACTATAATACTGCTCCTATGTACAAGACTATAACTACTATAATACTGCCCCTATGTACAGGAATATAACTACTATAATACTACCCCTATGTACAAGAATATAACTACTATAATACTGCCCCCTATGTACAAGAATATAACTACTATAATACTGCCCCCTATGTACAAGAATATAACTACTATAATACTGCCTAGTATGTACAAGAATATATCTACTATAATACTGCCCTGTATGTACAAGAATATAACTACTATACTACTGCCCCTATGTACAAGAATATAACTACTATAATACTGCCCCCTATGTACAAGAATATAACTACTATAATACTGCCCCTATGTACAGGAATATAACTACTATAATACTGTTCCTATGTACAAGAATATATCTACTATAATACTGCCCCCTATGTACAAGAATACAACTACTATAATACTGCCCCCTATGTACAAGAATATAACTACTATAATACTGCTCCTATGTACAAGAATATAACTACTATAATACCGCCCCCTATGTACAAGAATATAACTACTATAATACTGCTCCTATGTACAAGAATATAACTACTATAATACTGCTCCTATGTACAAGACTATAACTACTATAATACTGCCCCTATGTACAGGAATATAACTACTATAATACTACCCCTATGTACAAGAATATAACTACTATAATACTGCCCCTATGTACAAGAATATAATTACTATAATACTGCCCCCTATGTACAAGAGTATAACTACAATAATACTGCCCAGTATGTACAAGAATATAACTACTATAATACTGCCCTGTATGTACAAGAATATAACTACTATACTACTGCCCCTATGTACAAGAATATAACTACTATAATACTGCCCCCTATGTACAAGAATATAACTACTATAATACTGCCCCCTATGTACAAGAATATAACTACTACAATACTGCTCCCTATGTACAAGAATATTACTATAATACTGCTCCCTATGTACAAGAATATAACTACTACAATACTGCTCCCTATGTACAATATAACTACTATAATACTGCCCCCTATGTGCAAAAATATAACTACTATAATACTGCTCCCTATGTACAAGAATATAACTACTATAATACTGTCTCCTATGTACAAGAATATAACTACTATAATACTGCCTCCTATGTACAAGTATATAACTACTATAATACTGCTCCTATGTACAAGAATATAACTACTATAATACTGCTCCTATGTACAAGAATTTAACTAGTATAATACTGCTCCTATGTACAAGAATATAACTACTATAATACTGCTCCCTATGTACAAGAATATAACTACTATAATACTGCCTCCTATGTACAAGTATATAACTACTATAATACTGCTCCTATGTACAAGAATATAACTACTATAATACTGCCTCCTATGTACAAGTATATAACTACTATAATACTGCTCCTATGTAGAAGAATATAACTACTATAATACTGCTCCTATGTACAAGAATTTAACTACTATAATACTGCTCCTATGTACAAGAATATAACTACTATAATACTGCCCCCTATGTACAAGAATATAACTACTATAATACTGCTCCTATGTACAAGAATATAACTACTATAATACTGCCCCCTATGTACAAGAATATAACTACTATAATACTGCCCCAATGTACAAGAATAACTGCTATAATAGTGTCCCCTATGTACAAGAATATAACTACTATAATGCTGCCTCTATATACAAGAATATAACTACTATAATACTGTTCCTATGTACAAGAATATAACTACTATAATACTGCCCCTATATACAAGAATATAACTACTATAATACTGCTCCTATGTACAAGAATATAACTACTATAATACTGCCCCTATATACAAGAATATAACTACTATAATACTGCTCCTATGTACAAGAATATAACTACTACAATACTGCTCCCTATGTACAAGAATATTACTATAATACTGCTCCCTATGTACAAGAATATAACTACTACAATACTGCTCCCTATGTACAATATAACTACTATAATACTGCCCCCTATGTGCAAAAATATAACTACTATAATACTGCCCCTATGTACAAGAATATAACTACTATAATACTGCTCCTATGTACAAGAACATAACTACTATAATACTGCTCCGTATGTACAAGAATATAACTACTATAATACTGTCTCCTATGTACAAGAATATAACTACTATAATACTGCCTCCTATGTACAAGTATATAACTACTATAATACTGCTCCTATGTACAAGAATATAACTACTATAATACTGCTCCTATGTACAAGAATTTAACTACTATAATACTGCTCCTATGTACAAGAATTTAACTACTATAATACTGCTCCTATGTACAAGAATATAACTACTATAATACTGTTCCCTATGTACAAGAATATAACTACTATAATACTGTCTCCTATGTACAAGAATATAACTACTATAATACTGCCTCCTATGTACAAGTATATAACTACTATAATACTGCTCCTATGTACAAGAATATAACTACTATAATACTGCCTCCTATGTACAAGTATATAACTACTATAATACTGCTCCTATGTACAAGAATATAACTACTATAATACTGCTCCTATGTACAAGAATTTAACTACTATAATACTGCTCCTATGTACAAGAATATAACTACTATAATACTGCTCCCTATGTACAAGAATATAACTACTATAATACTGTCTCCTATGTACAACAATATAACTACTATAATACTGCCTCCTATGTACAAGTATATAACTACTATAATACTGCTCCTATGTACAAGAATATAACTACTATAATACTGCTCCTATGTACAAGAATTTAACTACTATAATACTGCTCCTATGTACAAGAATATAACTACTATAATACTGCCCCCTATGTACAAGAATATAACTACTATAATACTGCTCCTATGTACAAGAATATAACTACTATAATACTGCCCCCTATGTACAAGAATATAACTACTATAATACTGCCCCAATGTACAAGAATAACTGCTATAATAGTGTCCCCTATGTACAAGAATATAACTACTATAATGCTGCCTCTATGTACAAGAATATAACTACTATAATACTGCTCCTATGTACAAGAATATAACTACTATAATACTGCCCAGTATGTACAAGAATATAACTACTATAATACTGCCCTGTATGTACAAGAATATAACTACTATACTACTGCCCCTATGTACAAGAATATAACTACTATAATACTGCCCCCTATGTACAAGAATATAACTACTATAATACTGCCCCTATGTACAAGAATATAACTACTATAATACTGTCTCCTATGTACAAGAATATAACTACTATAATACTGCCTCCTATGTACAAGTATATAACTACTATAATACTGCTCCTATGTACAAGAATATAACTACTATAATACTGCTCCTATGTACAAGAATTTAACTAGTATAATACTGCTCCTATGTACAAGAATATAACTACTATAATACTGCTCCCTATGTACAAGAATATAACTACTATAATACTGCCTCCTATGTACAAGTATATAACTACTATAATACTGCTCCTATGTACAAGAATATAACTACTATAATACTGCCTCCTATGTACAAGTATATAACTACTATAATACTGCTCCTATGTAGAAGAATATAACTACTATAATACTGCTCCTATGTACAAGAATTTAACTACTATAATACTGCTCCTATGTACAAGAATATAACTACTATAATACTGCCCCCTATGTACAAGAATATAACTACTATAATACTGCTCCTATGTACAAGAATATAACTACTATAATACTGCCCCCTATGTACAAGAATATAACTACTATAATACTGCCCCAATGTACAAGAATAACTGCTATAATAGTGTCCCCTATGTACAAGAATATAACTACTATAATGCTGCCTCTATATACAAGAATATAACTACTATAATACTGTTCCTATGTACAAGAATATAACTACTATAATACTGCCCCTATATACAAGAATATAACTACTATAATACTGCTCCTATGTACAAGAATATAACTACTACAATACTGCTCCCTATGTACAAGAATATTACTATAATACTGCTCCCTATGTACAAGAATATAACTACTACAATACTGCTCCCTATGTACAATATAACTACTATAATACTGCCCCCTATGTGCAAAAATATAACTACTATAATACTGCCCCTATGTACAAGAATATAACTACTATAATACTGCTCCTATGTACAAGAACATAACTACTATAATACTGCTCCGTATGTACAAGAATATAACTACTATAATACTGTCTCCTATGTACAAGAATATAACTACTATAATACTGCCTCCTATGTACAAGTATATAACTACTATAATACTGCTCCTATGTACAAGAATATAACTACTATAATACTGCTCCTATGTACAAGAATTTAACTACTATAATACTGCTCCTATGTACAAGAATATAACTACTATAATACTGTTCCCTATGTACAAGAATATAACTACTATAATACTGTCTCCTATGTACAAGAATATAACTACTATAATACTGCCTCCTATGTACAAGTATATAACTACTATAATACTGCTCCTATGTACAAGAATATAACTACTATAATACTGCCTCCTATGTACAAGTATATAACTACTATAATACTGCTCCTATGTACAAGAATATAACTACTATAATACTGCTCCTATGTACAAGAATTTAACTACTATAATACTGCTCCTATGTACAAGAATATAACTACTATAATACTGCTCCCTATGTACAAGAATATAACTACTATAATACTGTCTCCTATGTACAACAATATAACTACTATAATACTGCCTCCTATGTACAAGTATATAACTACTATAATACTGCTCCTATGTACAAGAATATAACTACTATAATACTGCTCCTATGTACAAGAATTTAACTACTATAATACTGCTCCTATGTACAAGAATATAACTACTATAATACTGCCCCCTATGTACAAGAATATAACTACTATAATACTGCTCCTATGTACAAGAATATAACTACTATAATACTGCCCCCTATGTACAAGAATATAACTACTATAATACTGCCCCAATGTACAAGAATAACTGCTATAATAGTGTCCCCTATGTACAAGAATATAACTACTATAATGCTGCCTCTATGTACAAGAATATAACTACTATAATACTGCTCCTATGTACAAGAATATAACTACTATAATACTGCCCAGTATGTACAAGAATATAACTACTATAATACTGCCCTGTATGTACAAGAATATAACTACTATACTACTGCCCCTATGTACAAGAATATAACTACTATAATACTGCCCCCTATGTACAAGAATATAACTACTATAATACTGCCCCTATGTACAGGAATATAACTACTATAATACTGTTCCTATGTACAAGAATATATCTACTATAATACTGCCCCCTATGTACAAGAATACAACTACTATAATACTGCCCCCTATGTACAAGAATATAACTACTATAATACTGCTCCTATGTACAAGAATATAACTACTATAATACCGCCCCCTATGTACAAGAATATAACTACTATAACACTGCTCCTATGTACAAGAATATAACTACTATAATACTGCCCCCTATATACAAGAATATAACTACTATAATACTGCCCTTATGTACAAGAATATAACTACTATAATACTGCTCCTATGTACAAGAATATAACTACTATAATACTGCTCCTATGTACAAGAATATAACTACAATAATATTGCCCCCTATGTACAAGAATATAACTACTATAATACTGCTCCTATGTGCAAGAATATAACTACTATAATACTGCCCCCTATGTACAAGAATATAACTACTATAATACTGCTCCTATGTACAAGACTATAACTACTATAATACTGCCCCTATGTACAGGAATATAACTACTATAATACTACCCCTATGTACAAGAATATAACTACTATAATACTGCCCCTATGTACAAGAATATAATTACTATAATACTGCCCCCTATGTACAAGAATATAACTACAATAATACTGCCCAGTATGTACAAGAATATAACTACTATAATACTGCCCTGTATGTACAAGAATATAACTACTATACTACTGCCCCTATGTACAAGAATATAACTACTATAATACTGCCCCCTATGTACAAGAATATAACTACTATAATACTGCCCCTATGTACAGGAATATAACTACTATAATACTGTTCCTATGTACAGGAATATATCTACTATAATACTGCTCCTATGTACAAGAATATAACTACTATAACACTGCCCCCTATGTACAAGAATATTACTACTATAATACTGCTCCCTTTGTACAAGAATATAACTACTATAATACTGCTTATATGCACAAGAATATAACTACTATAATACTGCCCCTATGTACAAGAATATAACTACTATAATACTGCCCCTATGTACAAGAATATAACTACTATAATACTGCCCCTATGTACAAGAATATAACTACTATAATACTGCCCTGTATGTACAAGAATATAACTACTATAATACTGCCCCTATGTACAAGAATATAACTACTATAATACTGCCCCTATGTACAAGAATATAACTACTATAATACTGCTCCCTATGTACAAGAATTTAACTATTATAATACTGCCCCCTATGTACAAGAATATAACTACTATAATACTGCCCCTGTATATAAGAATATAACTACTATAATACTGCCCCTATGTACAAGAATATAACTACTATAATACTGCTCCTATGTACAAGAATATAACTACTATAATACTGCTCCTATGTACAAGAATATAACTACTATAATGATCTTTTTATTTAAAACTGACAACCAAATATTACAGAATAATTACATTAAAATCACAAAATAATAAATATTAAAGAAAATAAATGCTGTGTTGTTACATCACTTACACAATAATATTAGATAACATTGATAAATTCCGCCACATGAATGTTCCTTCAGTTCACATTACCTGAGTTAATCTTTATGTCCTTCTTATACACTGACTTGAGACTTTCCAGGATCTTATACCTGACAGTATCACAGGACAGGACCTCCTTATTGATGAGCAGGCAGCACCGTGCACACCACAGATGATAGATGGTCACCACATTTATTACATATAGTGAGCTTCGGTTATACGCCCTGAGCTCAGGCTGGAAGTCTCCGTACAGCAGCTGACCATACGACTGTCCCACCAGGTGCGGTAACTTTAGGGACAAGGACACACACTCCCATACCTGCATACTGAAGGGACACTCTAGAAGCAGATGCTCCATAGTCTCCTGTATACGGGGGCACTCCTCTAGGACAGGATCTGTCTGATACATTCCTGCACTTTAGGTTATCTCTGACGTACATCTTACCATGGAGCCCCAGCCACGCCACATCTCTCATATGAGTGGGAATTCTGGGATCTAGTACGTTTTTTGCAGCCTGTTTTACATCTAGACTTGGGGCGCCCCTCAATTGAACATGGACACTAAAGTGAGATGACAGCACGTTCTTATACAGCTCCTTCCTACTGAGCTGCCTGACGTCCTCATACAGGATCCTCCATCTAATAACCTTACTTATTACATGGACACCATACCAAGAAACATTATTCTTTAGTCGGCCTGAGATTCTCTTGATGGGGTCCCCTACCGACCACACGGACACAAACTGCTGGATCTGGCTCTTAAACAAACAAGACCATGGCGTCTTCTCTGAATTCTTACAAAATGAAAAATTCTTCATAAGAAACGTGAGATTAAAGAAGAGCTCAGGACAGGGCATGGAGAGACCACCCTCCTTATGGGGGAGATAGACAATGTTTCTCCTGACCACATTCACTCTGTTACCCCACAAGAAGTGAAAGAAGACATTGGTAAGTCTGGGGAGTAACGCATCGGGCACCGGGAACACCACACTGATATAGAGGAAGAGCGGGAGCAGGAAGGTCTTCAGCAGGCGGACCTTCTCCAGATACGTCAGCTTCCAGTGTCTCCAGCTCTGCATCTTCTGCTCACACACCACCAGCTTCTCCTCCCAGTTCACCTTCCCATCATCTACAGCTCCAAACACTACTCCCAAAATCTTTATCTGACCCTGAACTGTTCTGAAGGGCACAGAGAAGACATCACTGTCACCCCCCAACCACAACGCCTCGCTCTTCTCCATGTTCACAGAGGAGTTAGACACATTGGAGAAGGCTGTCATCTCCTGCTGTAGAGCCGTACAGTCTTCTCTAGAAGACACCACCACCGACACGTCATCCGCATGGGCGCAGAACTTTACATCCTCCACTGTACTCTGCAGGTGACACCTCAGCCCTGTGAAACCTCTATGATCCTGCACTTTTCTGAGGAAAGGATCCAGACTAAAGACATACAACAATGGGCTGAGTGGACAGCCCTGCCTCACCCCTGACATGATCCTGAAGGGCTCAGCCAAGTGACCATTAATCAGTGGCAGGCTTACAGCCTCCTTATACACAACCTGCAGCCACTGCACAAACCGCATCGGGAGGCCACAGTGTAACAACACCTGGTACAGGTAGTCATGATGGACTCTATCAAAGGCTTTACTCTGGTCTAAGCCCACAATATACGCCCCCACATTGTGCTGCTTAATGTACGTCATAGCTTCTCTCACCAGCAGCAATGAGTCCTCTATCGTCCGACCCTTCACACCACACGTCTGGTTGGCGATGATCAGCTCACCCGCCACCTCACTCAGCCGATAATACAAGATCTTGGCCAGGATTTTATAGTCAGTGTTTAGCAAAGACAGTGGACGCCAGTTCTTTACATCTTTTAGATTTCCCTTCTTTGCTAAGAGAATCAGAACAGATCTATACTGGGACTGTAGAGGCTTCCCTGCAGAGAGGCAATCATTATAGACCTGCACCAGGTCCGGAGCCAACAAGTCCCTGAACTCTTTGTAAAACTCGCTGGTCAGGCCGTCCAGTCCTGGGCTCTTGTTGGCCTTTAAGGAGTCAATGCTCCTCTTCACCTCATCCTCAGTTATGGGATCGGCCATACTATCTGCCTGCACCAGGTCTAACGTTGGTAGGGACACCCCCTTCAGATAAGCTTTAATGTCATCCTTATTAATATGAGCCCCTTTATACAGATCTCTATAATAATCCCCAATGATCCTGTGGACTTTCTCCGGCTCTGACTGCTCCACCCCATTCTCTTCTAACAAGCCAGTGATCAGCTTCTTACTAACCCTGTTCTTACAGGCAATAAAGGGATCTGGGTTATGGATGCCCCAACTATCAAACTGTCCCTCCGCCTTGAGAGACTTGAGGCGATCGTACTGCAGCTCCCTCATCTGCTGCTTTATATGGCTGACGCTCCGTCCATCCACCTCCTCACCACCATTCATCCTGCTGTATAGCCGGCTGAGGTGCAGTCTCAGGGCTGTGTATCTCATATAATCCATATTACTACGTCTCCTGGCTGCTCGTATAATAAACTGCTTGATGTCACTCTTCATGATCTCCCACCACTCAGCTGTGTCATCACACATACACTGGGTGGTCCTACGTTCATTATAGAATGTGGTAAAGGCCTCTCTGAACCGAGGATCTTGGACCACAGAGCTGTTCACCTTCCAGTAACCCTTTCCACAGACCACAGCTTGGGCCAAATCCAGCGTCACACTCACCATACAATGGTCCGAATACTCCAGGGGGCTGATCCTGTACTGAGAGCATCTCACCTCCCTCTTTATATACACCCGGTCTATCCTACTGGCATTACCACCCTTATGGTAAGTGTACGTCTTACTGGTATGATGAGACCCATAGGGGTCTACTAGGTGGGCCTGCTGGACTATATTATTAAGGAATGTCTCATCATATCTTAGTTGCTTATGACTGCTGGATCTGTCCACATTACAGGACACATTATTAAAGTCCCCACACAATATAAATACTTTAGATGTAAAGCAATATGGTTTCATGTGGTCAAATAGTTCCCTCCGCTCTTTCCTGGTCTGCGGAGCATAAATGTTTATCGCTCTATAATGGATGGAGTCCAATGTAAAGTCCAGCATCAGACAGCGACCCGGACAGATCTCCAGGACTCTGTCCACCTGGACATTCATGGTATTAAAGAGGACCCCCACACCGTCATTTCTCTCCAGACCGAAGGACCAGTATGACGGCCCAAGTCTCCAGTCTCTCTTGGCTGCATACACATGAGCATTGCTCTTCAAATACGTCTCCTGCAAGAAGAAGACGTCAGATCTCTCGTCAGACAAACGCTGGTAAATCGCCTGCCGCCGGCTCCCAGTCCTCACACTGTTCACATTAATGGAGTTTATTCTCAGCCGCATCCTGATCACTTAGACTTTTTGGTCTTCTTCCTCCTTCCACTGCTGTCACCTGTAGTGCCCCATCTCTTTGTGGACACGGGAGGGTCAGGATCCCCCTCATCAGAGACGTTTTCGAGGACGCATGAAGGACTTTGCTCCATTTGTGACTCTTCATCTTGGTCTTCTCCCAGCACATTGTAACGTCCAGGACTTATCGCCAGCACTGGAGGCTCAGAGGTTTTCTGTACTGTTGTGACTTTTCTGGTGGGATCCACAGATGTATTTTTTCTTTTTACGGTCACAAAGCCTTCCTCATCCACACTGGACAGTGTACCTCAGACTCTGGAGCAGGTTCACTGATACTGTGACTTCTGTCCTCATCCATACCAGCTTCTGGGACATCAGAACCTCTGGTGACATCTTCCTGAATAACTTCTGAGGAGGTCTGGCCATTATATTTATAGTGTTCTGCATGCCGGCAGTCCCGGAACGTATGCCCTGGTTCTGAGCACAGATTACAGATGACGGCTCTCGTGCATTTGTCCTTTGTATGACCTGACTGTCCACATAATGAGCATGTGATATGAGAGCAGTTTATGGCGAGATGCCAGCCTCCACATCTATGGCACAGACGTGGCTGACCAGGGTAGTAGCAGATCCCCCTCTCTGAGCCCAGGTAGAAGGAGTGCGGCAGGTGTCTGGTCACACCGCTCTCTTGTATCAGCTGGATTTTCAGTGTATATCCTCCATTCCATATCTGCTCCTCATCATAGATCTTGTCAGGATGACTTCTCACTATGCACTGCCGGTTCAGCCAGTGCTGCAGATCCGCCACAGCCACCACCTCAGACTGGAACAGGACAGTGGCCGTTATCTCCTGCGGCTTAGACAGCTGGATACAATGGAGGTGATCCCAGATCTCATCTTCTCTGATGTCATTATAGATGTTCCAGAACAAATCCAGATCGCACTGGAGCTTAAAGCTGATGTCATAGATCCTGCTGGATGGGATATGGATCAGAGCGTAGACCTCAGACGCATTGAACTTCATGAAGTCTTTTAGGAGAACTTTCCCAATGTAAATTCTGGATGGGATGTTCTCCTCTGGTCCTGTGTATTTTATCCTGACTGCGTTTCTCCTCTGAGGCGGGGGGTTCACTGGTCTGGTGACATTAGAGAACAGTCTCCTGAACTGATGGTTAGCAGATGGGTCAGTGCCGGAGCTTTCACCAGCCGCAGATGGGTCAATGCAGGAGCTTTCACCAGCCGCAGGTGGATCAGTGCTGGAGATCTCCACCGCTGCTGGAGGATTAGTGCTGGAGCTCTCCCTAGCTCCATGATTACTGACACCTGACTGTGCTGCAACAACACCCAGATCTACTACTGATGGTTGCACAGTGTTGTCTCTATTCACTGACATGGAGGGTTGAGAGCCCATTACCACTGCAGTGTGGTCTCCATCCGCTGACATACATGACATAGAGTCCATCACCACTGATTGCTGCACAGTATTATCTCCAGTCACTGACATGGATGGTTCAGAGTCCATTATAATATTTGTATTATCTGTTGCAGAGAGACATTCACTAGCACCAGTGAGCAGGGTCTCACTCACAGCGCTGAGGGGGGTCTCACTCACAGTATCAGTACAGGGTGCACTTTCTTTCTCACTCTCAGCAGCTGAGCTCACTTCATTGCTGCATACAGAGGTCACTGCAGTTAACCCCTCGTTTGCTGGCACACTTTCCTCTGCAGCACTTTCTGGTGTCTCGGACCCCCCACATTGTGCCCCTGATATCAGCGCTGCACTTCTCACTGGGCTTCCTTGCTCCACAATGCTGTACACAGTTTTATATTTAATGTCTTTATTCCCTATGAAGCGTTTTCTGCTCACAGTCTGCGCTCCGGATTCTTTTTTTTTTCTCTTTAGCCCAAGTCTCCTTTCTGGGCACAGAGATTAAACCTTTCTCCAGTTTTTCTTTCCTGATCACCAGCTCTCGGCTGCAATCATCCAGACACTCGCACTTCATCAGTTTTACCTTAGGATCAGTCTCTTTCTTAATTTCTTCTTTTAGTTTGCTGATATGCAATTCCAGCTTAAATATACTTTGCCTTGTAACTTTACCACTTAATCCAGCAACATTACAAGCAGGTTTAGAAGACTCACCAGCCACCATCTCCAGCTTCCCATTACCATCAGGTGCAGGCTGCAGGCCAGACTCCAGACCAGGGGCTTTCCCTGGATCATCAGCCCAGCTCCCCTCCCCTCCATCTGGGTCAGAAGCCATGCCTCCGTCTTGCTGAGAGCTCACAAACACACGTCTATCCTCTCCTATGGACAAGAATAGAACTACTATAATACTGCCCCCTATGTACAAGAATATAACTACTATAATACTGCCCCTATGTACAAGAATATAACTACTATAATACTGCCCCCTATGTACAAGAATATAACTACTATAATACTGCCCCTATGTACAAGAATATAACTACTATAATACTGCCCCTATGTACAAGAATATAACTACTATAATACTGCTCCTATGTACAAGAATATAACTACTATAATACTGCCCCTATGTACAAGAATATAACTACTATAATACTGCCCCCTATGTACAAGAATACAACTACTATAATACTGCCCCTATGTACAAGAATATAACTACTATAATACTGCTCCCTATGTACAAGAATATAACTACTATAATACTGCCCCCTATGTACAAGAATATAACTACTATAATACTGCTCCCTATGTACAAGAATATAACTACTATAATACTGCCCCTATGTACAAGAATATAACTACTATAATACTGCCCCCTATGTACAAGAATACAACTACTATAATACTGCCCCTATGTACAAGAATATAACTACTATAATACTGCTTCCTATGTACAAGAATATAACTACTATAATACTGCCCCCTATGTACAAGAATATAACTACTATAATACTGCTCCCTATGTACAAGAATATAACTACTATAATACTGCTCCCTATGTACAAGTATATAACTACTATAATACTGCTCCTATGTACAAGAATATAACTACTATAATACTGCCCCCTATGTACAAGAATATAACTACTATAATACTGCCCCTATGTACAAGAATATAACTACTATAATACTGCCCCCTATGTACAAGAATATAACTACTATAATACTGCCCCTATGTACAAGAATATAACTACTATAATACTGCTCCTATGTACAAGAATATAACTACTATAATACTGCCCCCTATGTACAAGAATATAACTACTATAATACTGCTCCCTACGTACAAGTATATAACTACTATAATACTGCTCCTATGTACAAGAATATAACTACTATAATACTGCCCCCTATGTACAAGAATATAACTACTATAATACTGCTCCTATGTACAAGAATATAACTACTATAATACTGCTCCCTATGTACAAGAATATAACTACTATAATACTGCCCCTATGTACAAGAATATAACTACTATAATACTGCCCCCTATGTACAAGAATACAACTACTATAATACTGCCCCTATGTACAAGAATATAACTACTATAATACTGCCCCCTATGTACAAGAATATAACTACTATAATACTGCTCCCTATGTACAAGAATATAACTACTATAATACTGCCCCCTATGTACAAGAATATAACTACTATAATACTGCTCCCTATGTACAAGAATATAACTACTATAATACTGCTCCCTATGTACAAGTATATAACTACTATAATACTGCTCCTATGTACAAGAATATAACTACTATAATACTGCCCCCTATGTACAAGAATATAACTACTATAATACTGCCCCTATGTACAAGAATATAACTACTATAATACTGCTCCTATGTACAAGAATATAACTACTATAATACTGCCCCCTATGTACAAGAATATAACTACTATAATACTGCTCCCTATGTACAAGTATATAACTACTATAATACTGCTCCTATGTACAAGAATATAACTACTATAATACTGCCCCCTATGTACAAGAATATAACTACTATAATACTGCTCCCTATGTACAAGAATATACCTACTATAATACTGCCCCCTATGTACAAGAATATAACTACTATAATACTGCTCCCTATGTACAAGTATATAACTACTATAATACTGCTCCTATGTACAAGAATATAACTACTATAATACTGCTCCTATGTACAAGAATATAACTACTATAATACTGCTCTTATGTACAAGAATATAACTACTATAATACTGCACCCTATGTACAAGAATATAACTACTATAATACTGCCCCATGTACAAGAATGTAACTACTATAATACTGCCCCATGTACAAGAATATAACTACTATAATACTGCCCCCTATGTACAAGAATATAACTACTATAATACTGCCCCCTATGTACAAGAATATAACTACTATAATACTGCCCCCTATGTACAAGAATATAACTACTACAATACTGCTCCCTATGTACAAGAATATTACTATAATACTGCTCCCTATGTACAAGAATATAACTACTACAATACTGCTCCCTATGTACAATATAACTACTATAATACTGCCCCCTATGTGCAAAAATATAACTACTATAATACTGCTCCCTATGTACAAGAATATAACTACTATAATACTGCCTCCTATGTACAAGACTATAACTACTATAATACTGCCTCCTATGTACAAGACTATAACTACTATAATACTGCCCCTATGTACAAGAATATAACTACTATAATACTGTCCCCTATGTACAAGAATATAACTACTATAATACTGCCCCTATGTACAAGAATATAACTACTATAATACTGCCCCCTATGTATAAGAATATAACTACTATAATACTGCTCCTATGTAGAAGAATATAACTACTATAATACTGCCCCCTATGTATAAGAATATAACTACTATAATACTGCCCCTATGTACAAGAATATAACTACTATAATACTGCCCCCTATGTACAAGAATATAACTACTAGAATACTGCCCCTATGTACAAGAATATAACTACTATAATACTGTCCCCTATGTACAAGAATATAACTACTATAATACTCCCCCTATGTACAAGAATATAACTACTATAATACTGCTCCTATGTACAAGAATATAACTACTATAATACTGCCCCTATGTACAAGAATATAACTACTATAATACTCCCCCTATGTACAAGAATATAACTACTATAATACTGCTCCTATGTACAAGAATATAACTACTATAATACTGCCCCTATGTACAAGAATATAACTACCATAATACTGCCCCCTATGTACAAGAATATAACTACTATAATACTGCTCCTATGTACAAGAATATAACTACTATAATACTGCCCCTATGTACAAGAATATAACTACTATAATACTGCCCCCTATGTACAAGAATATAACTACCATAATACTGCCCCCTATGTACAAGAATATAACTACTATAATACTGCTCCTATGTACAAGAATATAACTACTATAATACTGTCCCTATGTACAAGAATATAACTACTATAATACTGCCCCCTATGTACAAGAATATAACTACTATAATACTGCTCCTATGTACAAGAATATAACTACTATAATACTGTCCCTATGTACAAGAATATAACTACTATAATACTGCCCCCTATGTACAACAATATAACTACTATAATACTGCCCCCTATGTACAAGAATATAACTACTATAACACTGTCTCCTATGTACAAGAATATAACTACTATAATACTGCTCCTATGTACAAGAATATAACTACTATAATACTGCCCCTATGTACAAGAATATAACTACTATAATACTGCCCCTATGTACAAGAATATAACTACTATAATACTGCCCCCTATGTACAAGAATATAACTACTATAATACTGCCCCTATGTACAAGAATATAACTACTATAATACTGCCCCCTATGTACAAGAATATAACTACTATAATACTGCTCCTATGTACAAGAATATAACTGCTATAATACTGCCCCCTATGTACAAGAATATAACTACTATAATACTGCTCCTATGTACAAGACTATAACTACTATAATGATCTTTTTATTTAAAACTGACAACCAAATATTACAGAATAATTACATTAAAATCACAAAATAATAAATATTAAAGAAAATAAATGCTGTGTTGTTACATCACTTACACAATAACATTAGATAACATTTATAAATCCCGCAACATGAAATGTTCCTCCAGTTCATATTACCTGAGTTAATCTTTATATCCTTCTTATACACTGACTTGAGACTTTCCAGGATCTTATACCTGACAGTATCAGGCTATGTGCCCACGATGCAGAAATGCTGCATATTTTTCCCGCTTCTCCCTGGCAGGAAAAACGCATGTGGATTGTACATGTGGATTGTACATGTGGATTGTACATGCGGATTGTACATGCGTTTTTCCTGCCAGGTAGAAGAGTTTGTCAAGCGTTTTTGCAGCATTTCTGCATGCGGGTTATCAAGCACTTTTCCAAGCGATTTTAGCATCCTTTGGAAAGTGCTTGACAACTTGTTCACACTATATAAATCCATGCAACCGGCATGGATTTATATAGAGTGACCAAGTAATCGTTAAAAAAAAAAAAAAGAATAAGAATGGTAAAAAATAAAAAAATAAAAGATTATACTTGCCTTCTGATGGCCCCCGGTCTCCTTCTCCGCTCCATCCGGTCTCCTTCTCCGCTCCATCCGGTCTCCCCGGTGTCTCGCGGTGGTGTAATGGACCTGTGATGACATCATTGAGTCATGTGGCAGGTCACGCGACCGCCGACGTCAGAGGTCGCGTGACCTGTCACATGTCTCAATTACGTCATGTCATGCCCTCACACCACCGTGTTGCCGCCCAACATATCGCATGCATCGCTGAGGAGGCCGGGAGACATCGGAAGGTAAGTATAATCTTTATTTTTTATTTTAAATTCTTTTTTTTTTTTTTTTACAGGTTCTATGGTACCCGGATCCGGATGAGAGTCTCCTCTACTCCAGACCTGGGTACCAGCCGCACATTCAACCGTGTGATATCTGCATGTACAGATGCAGTGATGCGGATGTCACGAGGTCTAATGCAAGTCAATGGCGGCGATTACGCTGCATGTCTGCAAAATTAATGGACATGCTGCGTATTGTTCCGCAATGATAATCCGCAGCGGAAATTTCCGCAGTATGTGCAGAGCACATGCGAATTATCATTGGGGACCATGGGGCACGTATTACCAAGCGTTTAAGCGTTTTCGCTGCGGAAATTCCACGGAAAAAAACGCTTGAAAAACACATAGTGGGCACGCAGACTCACAGGACTGGACCTCCTTATTGATGAGCAGGCAGCACCGTGCACACCACAGATGATAGATGGTCACCACATTTATTACATACAGGGAGCTTCTGTTACACGCCCTGAGCTCAGGCTGGAAGTCTCTGTACAGCAGCTGACCATACGACTGTCCCACCAGGTGCGGTAACTTTAGGGACAAGGACACACACTCCCATACCTGCATACTAAAAGGACACTCTAGAAGCAGATGCTCCATGGTCTCCTGTATATGGGGACACTCTTCTCTAGGACAGGATCTGTCTGATACATTCCTGCACTTTAGGTTGTCTCTAACGTACATCTTACCATGGAGCCCCAGCCACGCCACATCTCTCATATGAGGGGGAACTCTGGGATCTAGTACACTTTTTGCAGCCTGTTTTACATCTACACTTGGGGCGCCCCCCGGTTGTACATGGACACTAAAGTGAGATGACAGAACGTTCTTATAAAGCTCCTTCCTACTGGGCTGATTGACGTCATCATACAGGATCCTCCATCTAATGAACTTACTTATTATATGGACACCATACCAAGAAACATTATTCTTTAGTTGTCCAGAGATTCTCTTGATGGGGTCCCCTACCGACCACACGGACACAAACTGCTGGATCCGGCCCTTAAACAAACAAGACTATGGAGTCTTCTCTGAATTCTTACAAAATGAAAAATTCTTCATAAGAAACATGAGATTAAAGAAGAGCTCAGGACAGGGCATGGAGAGACCACCCTCCTTATGGGGGAGATAGACAATGTTTCTCCTGACCACATTCACTCTGTTACCCCACAAGAAGTGAAAGAAGACATTGGTAAGTCTGGGGAGTAACGCATCGGGCACCGGGAACACCACACTGATATAGAGGAAGAGCGGGAGCAGGAAGGTCTTCAGCAGGCGGATATTCTCCAGATACGTCAGCTTCCAGTGTCTCCAGCCCTGCACCTTCTGCTCACACACCACCAGATTCTCCTCCCAGTTCACCTTCCCATCATCTACAGCTCCAAACACTACTCCCAAAATCTTTATCTGACCCTGAACTGTTCTGAAGGGCACAGAGAAGACATCACTGTCACCCCCCAACCACAACGCCTCGCTTTTCTCCATGTTCACAGAGGAGTTAGACACATTGGAGAAGGCTGTGACCTCCTGCTGTAGAGCCGCACAGTCATCTCTAGACAACACCACCACCGACAAGTCATCCGCATAGGTGCAGAACTTTACATCCTCCACTGTACTCTGCAGGTGACACCTTAACCCTGTAAAATCTCTATGATCCTGCACTTTTCTGAGGAAAGGATCCAGACTAAAGACATACAACAATGGGCTGAGAGGACAGCCCTGCCTCACCCCTGACATGATCCTGAAGGGCTCAGCCAAGTGACCATTAATCAGTGGCAGGCTTACAGCCTCCTTATACACAACCTGCAGCCACTGCACAAACCGCACCGGGAGGCCATAGTGTAACAACACCTGGTACAGGTAGTCATGATGGACTCTATCAAAGGCTTTACTCTGGTCTAAGCCCACAATATACGCCCCCACATTGTGCTGCTTAATGTACGTCACAGCTTCTCTCACCAGCAGCAATGAGTCCTCTATCGTCCGACCCGTCACACCACACGTGTGGTTGGCGATGATCAGCTCACCCGCCACCTCACTCAGCCGATAATACAAGATCTTGGCCAGGATTTTATAATCAGTGTTTGGCAAAGACAGTGGACGCCAGTTCTTTATATCTTTTAGATTTCCCTTCTTTGCCAGGAGAACCAGAACAGATCTATACTGGGACTGTAGGAGCTTTCCTGCAGAGAGGCAATCATTATAGACCAGCACCAGGTCCGGAGCCAATAAGTCCCTGAACTCTCTATAAAACTCGCTGGTCAGGCCGTCCAGCCCTGGGCTCTTGTTGGCCTTTATGGAGTCAATGCTCCTCTTCACTTCCTCCTCAGTTATGGGATCGGCCATACTATCTGCCTGCACCAGGTCTAACATTGGTAGGGATGCCCCCTTCAGATAAGCTTTACTGTTATCCTTATTAATATGAGCCCCTTTATACAGATCTCTATAATAATCCCCAATGATCCTGTGGACTTTCTCCGGCTCTGACTGCTCCACCCCATTGTCATCTAACAAGCCAGTGATCAGTTTCTTACTAACCCTGTTCTTACAGGCAATAAAGGGATCTGGGTTATGGACGCCCCAACTATCAAACTGTCCCTCCGCCTTGAGAGACTTGTGGCGATCGTACTGCAGCTCCCTCATCCGCTGCTTTATGTGGCTGATGCTCTGTCCATCCACCTCCTCACCACCATTCATCCTGCTGTATAGCCGGCTGAGGTGCAGTCTCAGAACTGTTTATCTCATATACTCCATATTACTACGTCTCCTGGCTGTTCGTATATTAAACTGCTTGATGTCACTCTTCATGATCTCCCACCACTCAGCTGTGTCATCACAGATACATTGAGTGGTCCTACGTTCATTATAGAATGTGGTGAAGGCCTCTCTGAACCGTGGATCTTAGACTACAGTGCTGTTCACCTTCCAGTAACCCTTTCCACAGACCACAGCTTGGGCCAGATCCAGCGTCACACTCACCATACAATGGTCCGAATACTCCAGGGGGCTGATCCTGTACTGAGAGCATCTAACCGCCCTCTTTATATACACCCGGTCTATCCTGTTGGCATTACCACCCTTATGGTAAGTGTACGTCTTACTGGTATGAGGAGACCCATAGGGGTCTACTAGGTGGCCTTCTGGACTATATTATTAAGGAACGTCTCATCATATCTTAGTTTCTTATGACTGCTGGATCTGTCCGCATTACAGGACACATTATTAAAGTCCCCACACAATATAAATACTTTAGATGTAAAGAAATATGGTTTCATGTGATCAAATAGTTCCCTCCGCTCTTTCCTGGTCTGCGGAGCATAAATGTTTATCGCTCTATAATGGATGGAGTCCAATGTAAAGTCCAGCATCAGACAGCGGCCCGGACAGATCTCCAGGACTCTGTCCACTTGGACATTAATGGTATTAAAACGGATCCCCACACCGTCATTTCTCTCCAGACCGAAGGACCAGTATGACGGCCCTAGTCTCCAGTCTCTCTTGGTTGCATACACATGAGAATTACACTTCAGATACGTCTCCTGTAAGAAGAAGACGTCAGATCTCTCGTCAGACAAACGCTGGTAAATCGCCTGCCGCCGGCTCCCAGTCCTCACACTATTCAAATTAATGGAGCTTATTCTCAGCCGCATCCTGATCACTTAGACTTTCTGGTCTTCTTCCTCCTTCCACTGCTGTCACCTGCAGTGCCCCATCTCTTCGTGGACATGGGAGAGTCAGGATCCTCCTCAGAGACATTTTCCAGGACGCATGAAGGACTTTGCTCCATTTGTGGCTCTTCTTCTTGGTCGTCTTCTCCCAGCACATTGTAACGTCCAGGACTTATCACCATTACTGGAAGCTCAGAGGTTTACTGTACTGTTGTGACTTTTTTGGTGGGATCCACAGGTGCATTTTTTTCTTTTTACGGTCACAAAGCCTTCCTCATCCACACTGGACAGTGCAGGCGGACTAACTGCTTCCACAGATGTACTGGGCTGATGCTTGGTTGGTTAGGTGACAGGCTTTCTGGACACCTTAGGCCTCTCTTTAACAACTAGCATTTTAGTCCCTACTTTAGTGGCTGATCGAAGCTTAGGTCTTATTATAGTTACTGATGGCGGTTTAGGTCTTTCTTTAGTGGCTGGTGGGCCTTTAGGTGGTTCTTCAGTGGCTGGTGGTCCTAGTAGTGCAGAATCTGTTAATACATGAGACTCTGGAGCAGGTTCACTGATACCGTCACTTCTATCCTCATCCATACCGGCTTCTGGGACAACATCAGAACCTCTGGTGACATCTTCCTGAATAACTCCTGAGGAGGTCTGGCCATTATATTTATTATGTCCTGCATGCCGGCAATCCCGGAACGTATGCCCTGGTTCTGAGCACAGATTACAGATGACGGGTCTCGTGCATTTGTCCTTTGTATGACCGAACTGTCCACATAATGAGCATGTGATACGAGAGCAGTTTATGGCTAGGTGCCGGCCCCCACATCTATGGCACAGACGTGGCTGACCAGGGTAGTAGCATATGTGTCTGGTCACACCACTCTCTTGTATAAGCTGAAGTTTCACCATATAGCCTCCATTCCATATCTGCTCCTCATCATAGAGCTTGTCGGGATGACCTTACTATGCACTGCCGGTTCAGCCAGTGCTGCAGATCCACCACCGCCACCACCTCAGACTGGAACAGGACAGTGGCCGTTATCTCCTGCGGCTTAGACAGCTGGATACAATGCAGATGATCCCAGATCTTATCTTCTCTGGTGTCATTATAAATATTCCAGAACAAATTCAGATCACACTGGAACTATAGATCCTGCTGCATGGGATATGGATCAGAGCATAGACCTCAGACGCATTGAACTTCATGAACTCTTTCAGGAGAACTTTCCCAATGTAAATTCTGGATGGGATGTTCTCCTCTGGTCCTGTGGGGAGGGGGAATTCACTGGTCTGGTGACATTGGAGAACAGTCTCCTGAACTGATGGTCAGCAGATGGGTCAGTGCTGGAGCTTTCCCCAGCCGCAGGTGGATCAGTGCTGGAGCTCTCCACTGCTGCAGGAGGATCAGTGCTGGAGATCTCCCTGGCTCCATGATTACTGACACCTGACTGTGCTGTAACAACGCCCAGATCTACTACTGATTGTTACACAGTATTGTCTCTATTCACTGACATGGATGGTTGAGAGTCCATTACTACTGCAATGTGGTATCCATTCATTGACATACATGACAGAGTCCATCATCACTGACTGTTGCACAATATTGTCTCCATAAAGGCTATGTGCCCACGATGCAGAATTGAAGCAGAAAATTTCTGCAGCGTTTCTGCATGTTCTTGGCAGTAAAAACGCTTGCGGATTTGACTTGCGTTTTTCAAATGCATTGTGACCTCAAATCTGCATGCGGAAACGCACAAATAATGGACATGCTGCGGAAAATTCTGCAGCATGTGCACAGAACCTGCAGATTTTCATTGGGGATCATGGGGCACGGATTACCAAGTGTTTTTCAAGCGTTTACGCTGCGGAAATTCTGCATCAAAAACGCATAGTGGGCACACTGACATGGAGGGTTCCGAGTCCATTATAACGTTTGTACTATCTGCTGTATCTGTTGCAGACAGACATTCACTTGCAGCACTGAGGGGGGTCTCACAGTATCAGTACAGGGGGCACTTTCTCACTCTCAGGAGCTGTGTGAACTTCATTGCTGCATACAGAGGTCACTGCAGTTAACCCCTCGTTTGCTGGCACACTTTCCTCTGCAGGATTTTCTGGTGTCTTGGACCCCTCACATTGTGCCCCTGATATCAGCGCTGCACTTCTCACTGGGCTTCCTTGCTCCACAATGCTGTACACAGTTTTATATTTAATGTCTTTATTCCCTATGAAGCGTTTTCTGCTCACAGTCTGGGCTCTGGATTCTTTCTTTCTCTCTTTAGCCCAAGTCTCCTTTCTGGGCACAGAGTTTAAACCTTTCTCCAGTTTTTCTTTCCTGATCACCAGCTCTCGGCTGCAATAATCCGGACACTCGCACTTCATCAGTTTTATCTTAAGATCAGTCTCTTTCTAAATTTCTTCTTTTAGTTTGCTGATTTGGAATTCCAGCAAAAATATACATTGCCTTGTAACTTTACCACTTAATCCAGCAACATTACAAGCAGGTTTAGAAGACTCACCAGCCACCATCTCCCTCTTCCCATTACCATCAGGTGCAGGCTGCAGGCCAGACTCCAGACCAGGGGCTTTCCCTGGATCATCAGCCCAGCTCCCCTCCCCTCCACCTGGGTCAGAAGCCATGCCTCCGCCCTGCTGAGAGCTCTCAAGCACACGTCTATCCTCTCCTATGGACAAGAATAGAACTACTATAATACTGCCCCCTATGTACAAGAATATAACTACTATAATACTGCTCCTATGTACAAGAATATAACTACTATAATACTGCCCCCTATGTATAAGAATATAACTACTATAATACTGTCCCTATGTACAAGAATATAACTACTATAATACTGCCCCTATGTACAAGAATATAACTACTATAATACTGCTCCTATGTACAAGAATATAACTACTATAATACTGCTCCTATGTACAAGAATATAACTACTATAATACTGCCGCTATATACAAGAATATAACTACTATAATACCGCTCCTATGTACAAGAATATACCTACTATAATACTGCTCCTATGTACAAGAATATAACCACTATAATACTGCCCCCTATGTACAAGAATATAACTACTATAATACTGCTCCTATGTACAAGAATATAACTACTATAATACTGCTCCTATGTACAAGAATATAACTACTATAATACTGCCGCTATATACAAGAATATAACTACTATAATACTGCTCCTATGTACAAGAATATAACTACTATAATACTGCTCTCTATGTACAAGAATATAACTACTATAATACCGCTCCTATGTACAAGAATATAACTACTATGATACTGCTCCCTATGTACAAGAATATAACTACTATAATACTGCCCCCTATGTACAAGAATACAGTGGTTACGGAAAGTATTCAGACCTTTACATTTTTCACTTTGTTTCATTGCAGCCATTTAATAAATTCTAAAAAGTTCATTTTTTTTCTCATTAAAGTACACTCTGCACCCCATCTTGGCTGAAAAAAAACAGAAATGTAGAAATTTTTGCAAATTTAAAAAAAAAGAAAAACAGAAATATCACATGGTCATAATTATTCAGACCCTTTGTTCAGACACTCATATTTAAGTCACATACTGTCCATTTCCTTGTGATCCTCCTTGAGATGGTTCTACTCCTTCATTGGAGTCCAGCTGTGTTTCATTAAACTGATAGGACTTGATTTGGAAAGGCACACACCTGTCTAAATAAGACCTCACAGTGCATGTCAGACCAAATGAGAATCATGAGCTCAAAAGGAACTGCCCAAGGTGCTCAGAGACAGAATTGTGGCAAGGCAGAGATCTGGCCAAGGTTACAAAAGAATTTCTGCATTACTCAAGGTTCCTAAGAGCACAGTGGCCTCCATAATCCTTAAATGGAAGAAGTTTGGGACCACCAGAAGTCTTCCTAGACCTGGCTGTCCAGCCAAACTGAGCAATCATGGGAGAAGAGGCTTGGTGAAAGAGGTAAAGAAGAACCCCAAGATCACTGTGGCTGAGCTCCAGAGATGCAGTAGGGAGATGGGAGAAAGTTTCACAAAGTCAAATATCAAATATCACTGCAGCCCTCCACCAGTCGGGCCTTTATGGCAGAGTGGCCCGATGGAAGCCTCTCCTCAGTGCAAGACATATAAAAGCCCGCAAAGAGTTTGCTCAAAAACACATGAAGGACTCCCAGACTATGAGAAATAAGATTCTCTGGTCTGATGAGACGAAGATAGAACTTTTTAGTGATAATTCTAAGCAGTATGTGTGGAGAAAACCAGGCACTGCTCATCACCTGCTCAATACAATCCCAACAGTGAAACATGGTGGTGGCAGCATCATGCTATGGGGGTGTTTTTCAGCTGCAGGGACAGGACGACTGATTGCAATTGGAGCAAACATGAATGCGGCCAAGTACAGAGATATCCTGTATGAGAACATCTTCCAGAGTGCTCTGGACCTCAGACTTGGTCGAAGGTTCACCTTCCAACAAGACAATTACCCTAAGCACACAGCTAAAATAACAAAGGAGTGACTTCAGAACAACTCTGTGACCATTCTTGACTGGCCCAGCCAGAGCCCTGACCTAAACCCAATTGAGCATCTCTGGAGAGACCTGAAAATGGCTGTCCACCAACGTTCACCATCCAACCTGACGGAACTGGAGAGGATCTGCAAGGAAAAATGGCAGAGGATCCCCAAATCCAGGTGTGAAAAACTTGTTGCATAATTCCCAAGAAGACTCATGGCTGTACTAGCTCAAAAGGGGGCTTCTACTCAATACTGAGCAAAGGGTCTGAATACTTATGACCATGTGATTTCAGTTTTTCTTTTTTAATAAATTTGAAAAAATTTCAACTTTTCTGTTTTTATTCAGTCAAGATGGGGTACAGAGTGTACTTTAATGAGAAAAAAAATGAACTGTTTAGAATTTACCAAATGGCTGCAATGAAACAAAGAGTGAAAAATTTAAAGGAGTCTGAATACTTTCCACACCCACTCTGGAAGAGGTTTTCATCCAGGCTCTCTCTCTACTTGGCCGCATTCATGTTTCCTTCAATTGCAACCAGTCGTCCTGTCCCTGCAGCTGAAAAACACCCCCATAGCATGATGCTGCCACCACCATGTTTCACTGTTGGGATTGTATTGGGCAGGTGATGAGCAGTGCCTGGTTTTCTCCACACATACCGCTTAGAATTATCACCAAAAAGTTCTATCTTCGTCTCATCAGACCAGAGAATCTTATTTCTCATAGTCTGGGAGTCCTTCATGTGTTGATAGCTCGCAGAGCAAGGAATTTGAAAGATAATCTCTGCCGGAGTCACTATACGCGCCCCTCAGTGAGATTGAAAGGAGGGGGTAAGATTTTTGGCACGTACCCTTGTGGGGGCTGTAATATTTGTCAATACACTGCAGCACGAGATGGTATCACTTTGCCTATTCCCCCTTACCAGATCAGGCCTAAATCTTACTTTAATTGCAGATCAAGGAACCTGGTCTATGCTCTGATTTGTGGTTGTCCAAAAATATATGTCGGACAAACGACACAAGAACTTAGGAAAAGGATCCAACAACACATTTCAAATATCTCAACAGCAAAGAGGGACCGGGATAAGGACAAACCAATAACATCTGTGGCGGTGCACTACTTGGATGTTCACAATGGCCGAGTGACTAACTTACAGGTAATTGGACTGGAACAAATACAAACCAATATAAGGGGGGGGGGGGGGGGGGACTGCACTAATACCCTTTTAAGATGTGAATCCAAATGGATCTACAATCTATAAAGCCTGGCCCCTTTGGGCCTGAATGAGGAATTATTATTTACTGGTTTTTACAAACAGCTTTGAATATAGGGTTCTATATACCTTACTCACTGCCACCCGTGTTTCTTGCAGGATGCACTTGCTTAGAAATAAGGATTGGTGTCGAATTTGCCTGAAGAGGCTGGGACACCAAGCTAGTATGTGGTCCAACAATAGGAAATCAGAAGAATGAAAGTCATCTACAATACTTTAGTTTGGGACCTGCTCTGTTTTTTGGCCCGAAAATAAGTTAATCACATTAGACTCCGGGACTACAGTGGAAAATTCTCTTTTGGGACTCTTTATCATCGTTCTTTTCAATCCATTACAATAACTCTTACATGTTTCCTTGCCCATGTCTATGCGTTGCATCTGTGGTGGTCAATGTTCTACAGCCGGTCCTACTACAACCTTGCCATTAGACTGATAGGGTTTTGGTGCCTGACATGCTTAAGGCTCATAGACCAACCACCCTCTCCTGTTTCCTGTACGTCATTGGCACACCTGGTTGGTGTCAAATAAAATCAACGTACTGGTCTACAGTTTCAAAAGACTTCAATGTATAAAAGGGAAACATATGATGGGATGTGGTTCGTCGCAGTGGTCTCAAGATAGTGATTGCAGTTGGAACACGGTATTACAGTGGCACATAGTTGCAACCCTCGTAGCAGGCAGATGCTTGCGAGGATGCTTCTTTCAAAAGTCTGTATTTAAACCATAGCCTGGACTTCTCATGCCGGTGCCCCAGTAGTCACCTAATATCCATGCCTCTTACGATGGCGCTTGATGGTTATCATGGTGGACCGGCCACCAAACAGCATTTGTGTAGAGCATTGGTATATTATGAAATACCTAAATGTCTCTCAAATCTCCTATATGGTATATATAGTATGGAATAAACTTAATATAGTGTAGGCCATCGTTAGCCTTTATGGACAGCATGATGTCCGCTACACCCAGGCCTGTATATACTAGTTATATCTTTAAGAAGGATGCATGGTTTTGACTGATT
Source organism: Phyllobates terribilis (assembly GCF_046119375.1). NCBI lineage: Eukaryota > Metazoa > Chordata > Amphibia > Anura > Dendrobatidae > Phyllobates > Phyllobates terribilis. Next base: position 145,597,100 of record NW_027362767.1, read on the forward strand.
TTTTTGTAATACCGGTATCCATCTAACATGGCAGTTATGGGGTGCCTGCGGGGATACTCGCAGACCCTATGACTTATTATGTGTATTTTCTGATAAGATTTGGGGGACCCATATGCTCTCAATTTATGCGAATATACCGTAGATCAGAAAGCCATGTGTAGTGTTCCTTTTTGGGAAGATTTTGAGATTTAGGAATCTCATTTGGAAGATTGGCAAGGTGCATCCGGATCAGTTTGCTCATTCCTGGTGGTACCTCCATATGGTGCATGAGTAACACCAAATACTTTAGGGGGATACCCTTCAAGAGAATTATATTCTACTCTCTTAATTGAAATACAATGTATTCAGACTGTAACATTGATTAATCGTGCCTTTTTTCTAGCATGAGATCCGTCTTTGTGCGCCCTCCGCACCCCCTGCACTTAACATTGAGCTAGCAATACTATGTGTGATCGGTGACCTGCTGCGCATGCGTGGTGACTATGACCGGCTAACAGCGGCTTCCTTGGTTACGAATATCACTAAGCTGCTACAGGAAGCATACATTGCGCTTGCGTTGTTGTGACTACTTCCGGCAAAATGGACGACGAAGCTACTTCCGAATGCGCGCGCCTCCACGCGCCTCCCGACGATCAGCTGATTACCGGGTAATTGATTTGACAGGCTGTACTTATACATAGACACAGGGTCACTCATCTCACAGACCCCTGACGAAGCCACCGTGCGTGGCAACACGCGTTGGGTACTCAGTACCCCTCTACACCTTTTGGCCATATTGGCTCCCCTACCTCTGTGACTTACCTCTGTGCCGAGTGCAGGCTGGGTTTGTACGGTGCACCGTAGCACCTTTGATATTAACACCTTTACTTAGTGACTCCCTCTAACAGGCAGGGTTGATTCTCTCCCAGTCTGTCTAGGGCATTTGAGGCTAGATTTAGCACAGGCTGATCCACCTCCGCTTATATTTTGGGTCTCTAGGTTCAGTACAACTGCTTACCTGTATATCATTTATTCAATTGTATGTTTTTTTCATTAGGGACAACGGCATTTTATATAACTGTTCCCCATATCTACATTCTCTATCTATTTATTATTATATTTTTGATCTGTAATCCGGGCCAGTGCAATACTGACCATCACAGAGGTTCTGTATGGGGGTGGTTTATATGCATATTACTTTATTTGTACAATCATGTATGTTTAATTGGGTGTAATCATGAAAGGTTTTGCCAGTAGAGGGGTCTAACAGGTGTGGATGGTTCCACTACCTTTTTTAATGGTGTTTTAAAGAATTTGGAGTGTTTATTATATATGTGTCGAGTTTACTTGAAATAAAATTTTGGTAATTTGTATTTATCATTTGAATCCATGATTATTACTAGTGGTGATCACCGCGGTATTGCATGTCTTCTTTCTCTTCTCCATGTGTATGGCTTTTTGATGACATGCTGCAGGTAGATCTCGATTATTGGATGGTGCCCTCCTAATATGTTAGTAGAATATAACTACTATAATACTGCCTCCTATATACAAGAATATAACTACTATAATACTGCCCCCTATGTACAAGAATATAACTACTATAATACTGCCCCCTATGTACAAGAATATAACTACTATAATACTGCCCCTATGTACAAGAATATAACTACTATAACACTGCCCCTATGTACAAGAATATAACTACTATAATACTGCCCCCTATGTACAAGAATATAACTACTATAATACTGCCCCCTATGTACAAGAATATAACTACTATAATACTGCCCCTATGTACAAGAATATAACTACTATAATACAGCCCCTATGTGCAAGAATATAACTACTATAATACGGCCCCTATGGACAAGAATATAACTACTATAATACTGCCTCCTATATACAAGAATATAACTACTATAATACTGCCTCCTATATACAAGAATATAACTACTATAATACTGCCCCCTATGTACAAGAATATAACTACTATAATACTGCCCCCTATGTACAAGCAGGGTCGGTCTGGGCTGGCGGGATACCGGGAAATTTCCCGGTGGGCCCCGCCCCCTGCTGCAGAGTAGAGGGGGGAGAAGAGAACAAAAAAAAATCCTGCGGTTTTAAGGGGCACGGGCCCTTTAAAAGCGCAGGCACAGTGTATGCAGGGAGGCGCGCACGCAGCGTTCATTACCTGAACCACCGCGGCGCACGTCCCAGTGAAGCAGCTGAAGCTGCGTGTCTCCATTCGCCGGCCGGCTTATGACGTCATCGTCATGCGCCTGCTGTGAAGGAGGCGCGCAACTCAGGAGAAGGAGGACACCGCACGGGATCGCAGGAAGGTAAGAGGTGTGTGTGTGTGTGTGTGTGTGTGTGTGTGTGTGTGTGTGTGTAATGGTCTGGACACACAAGGGGGGGCCCAGCTGGACAGACCCACAAGGGGGGGCCTGGCTGGACAGACACACAAGGGGGGGCCAAGTTGGACAGACACACAAGGGGGGGGGGCCCAGCTGGACAGACACACAAGGGGGGGCCCAGCTGGACAGACACACAAGGGGGGGCCCAGCTGGACAGACACACAAGGGGGGGCCCAGCTGGACAGACACACAAGGGGGGGCCCAGCTGGACAGACACACAAGGGGGGGCCCAGCTGGACAGACACACAAGGGGGGGCCCAGCTGGACAGACACACAAGGGGGGCCCAGCTGGACAGACACACAAGGGGGGGCCAAGTTGGACAGACACACAAGGGGGGGCCAAGTTGGACAGACACACAAGGGGGGGGCCCAGCTGGACAGACACACAAGGGGGGGCCCAGCTGGACAGACACACAAGGGGGGGCCCAGCTGGACAGACACACAAGGGGGGGCCCAGCTGGACAGACACACAAGGGGGGGCCCAGCTGGACAGACACACAAGGGGGGGCCCAGCTGGACAGACACACAAGGGGGGGCCCAGCTGGACAGACACACAAGGGGGGGCCCAGCTGGACAGACACACAAGGGGGGCCCAGCTGGACAGACACACAAGGGGGGGCCCAGCTGGACAGACACACAAGGGGGGGCCCAGCTGGACAGACACACAAGGGGGGGCCCAGCTGGACAGACACACGAGGGGGGGCCCAGCTGGACACACGAGGGGGGGCCCAGCTGGACACACGAGGGGGGGCCCAGCTGGACACACGAGGGGGGAACCCTGGCTGGACACGCAAGGGGGGGAGCCTTGGCTGGACACGCAAGGGGGGGAGCCTTGGCTGGACACGCAAGGGGGGAGCCCTGGCTGGACACGCAAGGGAGGGGAGCCCTGGCTGGACACACAAGGGAGGGGAGCCCTGGCTGGACACACAAGGGGGAACCAAGGTGGACCCAGGCAAAGGGGGGTGGGCAGGATGGGTATATGGGGGGCAGGCTGGACACATGGAGGCCAGGATGGATATATGGGGGGCAGGATGGATATATGGGGGGGCAAGATGGATATATGGGGGGGGCAGGATGGATATATGGGGGGGCAAGATGGATATATGGAGGCCAGGATGGATATATGGGGGAGGGGGGGCAGGCTGAACACATGGAGGCCAGGATGGATATATGGGGGGGGACAGGCTGGACACATGGGGGGCTAGGATGAATATGTGGGGGGGGCGGGCTCGATACACATGGGCTAGCATAAATATATGGAGGGGCATGCTGGATATATGGGGGGTGTCAGGATGGATATATGCAGGGGGTAAGGGCAGTATGGATATATGAGGGGAGAGGCTGGACACATGGAGGCCAGGATGAATATGTAGAGGGCAGGCTGGACACATGGAGGATATATGGGGGGGACATATGGGGGCGCAGGCTGGAAACATGGAGGCAAGGATGGATATGTGGGGGGGCAGACTGGCACATGGGGGGGCTAGGATGGGTCTATGGGAGGGGGCAGGCTCGATACACATGTGCTAGGATAAATATATGGAGGGGCACACTAGACAAATGGTGGCCAGAAGGGACATATGGGGGTGCCTGGCTAGACAAGGGACTTAATTACTGTTTGGGAGCCAGATTGAGGAACATACTTTATTAGTTTATGGTGGCCAGTGGGGAACATTATTACTTTAGATTCCAATTATTATTACATTATTACTTCTGTAATATAATTTACTTTTTAGGAAATTGTTTTCCATGGGATGGGACAAAAGAGAGGTCCTGTTACTGTGCAGGACGGCACTATGTTGCTTTTTTTCTTCAACTGGTGTAGTGTAGAGGTCGGGGGGGGGTGAAAGTGGGAATATTCTCTAGAAGAGATCAGTTATTAATAACTGTGTGTTATTTTCTGCAGAGATGATTCCTGGCTGGAAGAAGTGATGGCTGTCTGTGCCAGATGAAGAAGAAAAGCGAAGATGAAGGACTTCACCTAGAGACATCACTGGTGAGTCAGTGTATTACATGTACACTTACACTACACACGTGGTCAAAATTGTTGGTACCCCTCGTTTAATGAAAGAAAAACCCACAATGGTCACAGAAATAACTTCAATCTGATAAATTACAAATTTTTGAAAATGAAGAGATGAAAGTCAGACATTGATTTTCTGCTTCCACAGAATTTAAAAAAAAATTAACCTCATGAAATCGGCCTGGACAGAAATGATGGTTCTTCTTAACTTAATATTTTGTTGAACCTTTTGAGGCAATCACTGCAATCAAACGATTCCTGTAACTGTCAATGAGACTTCTGCGCCTCTCGACAGGTATTTTGGCCGACTCCTCATGAGCAAACTGCTCCAGTTGTCTCGTGTTTGAAGGTTGCCTTTTCCAGAATGTTTCAGCTCTTTCCAAAGATGCTCCATAGGATTTAGGTCAGGGCTCATAGAAGCCACTTCAGAATAGTCCAATGTTTTCCTCTTAGCCATTCTTGGGTGTTTTTAGCTGTGTGTTTTGGGTCATTATCCTGTTGCTAGACCTGCGACTGAGACCAAGCTTTCTGACACTGGGCAGTACATTTCTCTCTAGAATCCCTTGATAGTCTTGAGATTTCATTGTACCCTGCACAGATTCAAGACACCCTGTGCCAGGTGCAGCAAAGCAGCCCCAGAACATAACAGAGCCTCCACCATGTTTCACAGTAGGAACAGTGTTCTTTTCTTGATATGCTTCATTTTTCCATCTGTGAACATAGAGCTGATGTGCCTTGCCAAAAACTTCAATTTTTGTCTCATCTGTCCATAGTACATTCTCCCAGAAGCTTTGTGGCTTGTCAACATGTAGTTTGGCAAATTCCAGTCTGGCTTTTTTACTATTTTTTTTTTTCAACAATGGTGTTCTCCTTGGTCGTCTTACATGAAGTTCACTTTGGATCAAACAACGGTGGATAGTACGATCTGACACTGATGTTCCTTGAGCTTGAAGTTCACCTTTAATCTCTTTAGAAGTTATTCTGGGCTCTTTTGTTACCATTCATATTATCCGTCTCTTTGATTTGTCATCAAGCAGAAAAGCAATGTCTGACTTTCATTTGTTCATTTTCATAGATTTTTAATTTATTATTACTTTTGTCAGATTCAAGTTATTTCTGTGACCATTGTGGGTTTTTCTTTCATTAAACGAGGGGTACCAACAATTCTGACCACGTGTGTATATAGTATATACAGAACTCCTGTGTATGTCACTGGTGATCACTATATTATGTATACACTATATACAGAGCTTCTGTGTATAATGTCACTTGTGACCACTGTATTACCTGTGCAATATATACAGAGCTCCTGTGTATAATGTCACTGGTGACCACTGTATTACCTGTACACTATATACAGAGCTCCTGTGTATAATGTCACTGGTGACCACTGTATTATCTGTACACTATATACAGAGCTCCTGTGTATAATGTCACTGGTGACCACTGTATTACCTGTACACTATATACAGAGCTCCTGTGTATAATGTCACTGGTGACCACTGTAATACCTGTACACTAAATACAGAGCTCCAGTGTATAATGTCACTGGTGATCACTGTATTACCTGTACACTGACACTCTATACAGAGCTCCTGTGTATAATGTCACTGGTGAACCCTGTATTACCTGTACACTGTACACTATATACAGAGCTCCTGTGTATAATGTCACTGGTGATCCCTGTATTACCTGTACACTGACACTATATACAGAGCTCCTGTGTATAATGTCACTGGTGATCCCTGTATTACCTGTATACTGACACTATATACAGAGCTCCTGTGTATAATGTCACTGGTGGTAATAACAGTGTTGTTAGTATTGTGGTTTGTATTCATGATCAGTATTGTAGTATTTGGTCACTTTGGGGTGGTAATATGTGGTCTGGTCATGGTGTGGCCGTATTTGTTCCTTGTATGTAGTATTATTCGGTCACTATGTGGTGGTAATATGTGATCTAGTCATGGTGTGGCGATATTTGTCTCTTTTGTATGTGGTATTATTGGTGTTGATATAGTGGATTGTGTTGTGTATGGCAGTCATTTTGTTCTTGCTGATATTAACTAGGAAAAGATTTTTTTCCATTAGGCCACAGCCCCACCATCAGTATTCGGTCAGTATTTTTTCTCAGGAGTAGCTGCCAAAACCAGGAGTGGGTGATAAATACAGAATTGGTGACTTGTTTCTATTATACCTTTTCTCTGATTGTTCCTCACCTGGTTTTGGCTCCCACTCCTGAGAAAAATTACTGACCAAATACTGATAGTGGGGCCGCAGCCTTAGAGATTAAATACTTGGACCAGAGCGGCAGAGATGCACTTACAGGGGTTCTCTGGTGAAAACAAGTAATCACCTCTCCACAGGATCAGTGATGATATTGATTGGTGGGGGTCTGACTGCTGGGACACAATCGGCAGAATGTGGAGCTTTTCTCCCCATTAGACTGGAGCGGCATGTGAGATGCGACCACTGATCCATTCATTCCCTCAGTGACTGTGAGCGCTGCTCTTTTTTGGAAGCTGCATTTTAAAATGGGGATAAGTGTCCTGTCAGGGATGAAACTTCCCCATTCTTCTGATAGGCGCCTTTTCCAATGTTCGGACCCAAACGATCAATAAGTGATCACCGATCCTGTGAATCCCATGGATCAGTGATAACTTGTTTTAACCAAAGAAGCCCTTTAATGCAAACTACCGTAATTGTACATCCCAGTTATAGTGGTGCACAGTAGATGTGCAGGAGCCGCCAGTCAATGCTCCACTATAACAGGGATAGCGGATAACAGATATTTGCATATGGCTGTAGGTGGGCCCCTAGAGTCAGTTCTCCCTGTGGGCCCCAGACACCCCAGTCCGACCCTGTGTACAAGAATAGAACTACTATAATACTGCCCCTATGTACAAGAATATAACTACTATAATACTGCTCCTATGTACAAGAATATAACTACTATAATACTGCCCCCTATGTACAAGAATATAATTACTATAATACTGCCTCCTATGTACAAGACTATAACTACTATAATACTGCCCCTATGTACAAGAATATAACTACTATAATACTACCCCCTATGTACAAGAATATAACTACTATAATACTGCTCCTATGTACAAGAATATATCTACTATAATACTGCTCCCTATGTACAAGAATATAACTACTATAATACTGCTCCTTTGTACAAGAATATAACTACTATAATACTGCCCCTATGTACAATGATATAACTACTATAATACTGCTCCTATGTACAAGAATATAACTACTATAATACTGCTCCTACGTACAAGAATATAACTACTATAATACTGCCCCCTATGTACAAGAATATAACTACTATAATACGGTCCTCTATGTACAAGAATATAACTACTATAATACTGCTCCTACGTACAAGAATATAACTACTATAATACTGCCCCCTATGTACAATAATATAACTACTATAATACTGCCCCTATGTACAAGAATATAACTACTATAATACTGCCCCTATGTACAAGAATATAACTACAATAATACTGTCCCCTATGTACAAGAATATAACTACTATAATACTGCTCCTACGTACAAGAATATAACTACTATAATACTGCCCCCTATGTACAAGAATATAACTACTATAATACTGTCCTCTATGTACAAGAATATAACTACTATAATACTGCCCCTATGTACAAGAATATAGCTACTATAATACTGCCCCCTATGTACAATAATATAACTACTATTATACTGCCCCTATGTACAAGAATATAACTACTATAATACTGCCCCCTATGTACAAGAATATAACTACAATAATACTGCTCCTATGTACAAGAATATAACTACTATAATAGTGCTCCTATGTACAAGAATATAACTACTATAATACTGCTGCTATGTACAAGAATATAACTACTATAATACTGCCCCTTGCACCTAATAAATTATATGATGTTACTGTAAGCTATGTTGTTGTGGTTAGATGTATAAGTAGGCATTGATTTTTATTTTTTATGTGGGGGAGGGGTGACTTGATGGAGCAGATATTTAGCATTTCCTTTTACTGTCCATGGTACTAGGTTTCGCCTCTATCTGCAATCTGGAGAGACATCAGGAGACATTAGTAGTCTCTTATGAAATTGGAGAAGACGGATGGGTGACCTCTAGAAGTTGAAGTTGTGCAGTAGGGGACTCTGAGGGAGATGTTTATCTTGGCGGAGCGCTCGCTGTATAACGGTTTATATTACGGATTACACTATTTATAGACTCAATTCAGGCTACTTTTGTTCTGTGCCCGAGTTTTGTCTTCAAAGTTGATGTGACTTCGAAATTCATTTTTTGCTTCACATTCCTGTCTCTGATGTTGAAATTTGGCTTCTTAGCTTTATGACCCATAGTGTAGCTTTGGATATATTTCTAGACCAGTTAAGCATGATATACCTTATGGGAGGTGACCTCCACGGGATAGCATGGCCAGAAGGCATCGGGCTGCAGAACTACTAGACACCCAGGACTATGACACTAATCAAGCAGACACTGGGGAGTGTGGCACAAACAAGTCCTATTTAAAGTATCTAAAATGCACACAAGCCCCAATCTTTTACTAATTTGACCATTATGGCTGGACTAGCTAACAACTGATACTCTGGAAACAATGGAGTTTGTAAACTACATTTATATACAAAACACAAAAGAAAAACATGTGAAAAGTTAAAAAAAAAAATATACAAATCAATAAACAAACAAGAAATGTCACATCTGGTGTATTATATAAAGTTTGTAAATTTATAGACTATAACTACTATAATACTGCTCCTATGTACAAGAATATAACTACTATAATACTGCCCCCATGTGCAAGAATATAACTACTATAATACTGCCCCCTATGTACAAGAATATAACTACTATATTACTGCTCCTATGTACAAGAATATAACTACTATAATACTGCCCCCATGTGCAAGAATATAACTACTATAATACTGCCCCCTATGTACAAGACTATAACTACTATAATACTGTCTCCCGACGTACAAGACTATAACTACTATAATACTGCTCCTATGTACAAGAATATAACTACTATAATACTGCCCCCTATGTACAAGAATATAACTACTATAATACTGCCCCCTATGTCCAAGAATATAACTACTATAATACTGCCCCCTATGTCCAAGAATATAACTACTATAATACTGTCCCCTATGTACAAGAATATAACTACTATAATACTGCCCTCTATGTACAAGGATATAACTACTATAATACTGCTCCCTATGTACAAGAATATAACTACTATAATACTGCCCCTATATACAAGAATATAACTACTATAATACTGCCCCTATGTACAAGAATATAACTACTATAATACTGCTCCCTATATACAAGAATATAACTACTATAATACTGCTCCCTATGTACAAGAATATAACTACTATAATACTGCCCTCTATGTACAAGAATATAACTACTATAATACTGCTCCTATGTACAAGAATATAACTGCTATAATACTGCCCTCTATGTACAATAATATAACTAATATAATACTGCTCCTATATACAAGATTATAACTACTATAATACTGCTCGCTATGTACAAGAATATAACTACTATAATACTGCCTCCTATATACAATAATATATCTACTATAATATTGCTCCCCATGTACAAGAATGAGCGGAGATGGAAAAGGTCCCACTGCAATGAGCACTTCATTGTGTCCAAACAGTCCCACTACCTTCAAGTCCATACTTACTGCAGCAAAACAAATGTGACACCCCAGGGGTCTGGTTGCCACAGTAATAGAGATATTATGTCTGAGAGCAAGTGGGAGGTTTCTCTGGTCAGGATCCCTAAACATGCAACACGGTCCGCCCAGACCTGGGAGGGGAGGAATCTGCCCTTTTAAACTGGGTCTGGGGCGGGATTAGAGCAGACAGAGACAGAGTCAGAGTGGAGCTACAGACAGTTCCAGACACAGGGAAAGCAAGAACAGGAGCTCTGTAGGAGCAGTAGCTGAAGTCCAGGGGCTGGAGCTGAGCAGAGTTCGCCCTGGACGAAGACACTAAAACCGGACACAGGAGTCCGAGGCTGTGGGGACTGATATACACCCAGCAGCAGAAACCAGCCGGCAGGGGATTCCAGGTCCTCTGGCCATAGAAGCCCGGAGGCCCAGTCACAGAGAAGGGACCAGCGCCGCCATCCAGGAGCAGAGGCTAACAGAAGGCCCCAAGTCACCAGCCATACGGGTGAGCACCACACGGTATACTCAGGGACGTGGGCTACTTGTAACCGCTGACAGCAAGGTAGCCAGGAAGAGTGCAGATAAACGGGGAGGCCTACAACTCCACCTGGCCAGGGGAACTCCTGCTTGCTCGCAGACTGACCAGGCCCCTTATACTAGACAGTACTCCCGGGAGGGTCTGCCTTGTACCATCAGTAAAGACCCTGAACTGCACCTCACGTCTCAGTGATTCCTTGCCGCTCCTGCACCATTAGCACTGGGACCCTCAGACCATCACTCCCATCATCTTCCACATTAGCTGCCCTGAGGCAATACTTCTCCCGTGGGGAGTCATCCCATACTCGGCTGCGCACACAACATCAGCCTCAGCGGTCTGCAGCGCAGCGGCGGTCCCTACTGACCGCAATCCACGGGTGGCGTAGTCGGACACTTATTACAATACAAATAGACTGCCACTGGTTTGACCACCCTGGGCACGGACCGGGTCACCGCCACACGGAGACTACAACCCCCAGCATTCTACAACAGGCCCGGTTCTGGGTTCCCCTGCACAGCACAGGCCCAGGGGGTGCGTCAACTTTGGCGTAGTCGGCAGGATTTCGTGCCCGCAACCACCGGGTACTGCGTGCCTGAAAAAGAGACTTTTATACTTACCTGTGGTGAAGTTTCCCGCCGTCCGGAGTAGTTTCCCGCCATCCGGAGCCAATTCCCGCCATCAGACGCCATCTTGGACCGTTTCCCGCCGTCTTCTGCCTTCTTCCCGCCATCCGCAGCTGCTTCCCGCCTTCGGACGCCATCTTCGGGACGCCGCACAGGAAGAAGAGGGGCGTGGACGCCGAAAGCGCGCGGGATCCGAAGCTCCGCCCCACACAGTGACGCTGCGCAAGGTCCTGGAAGGGAGGAAGAGCGACGCTGACGTCATCGGAGCGCGACGCCAGGTCCTCAACTTCGACGATCGACTGCAGAGCCGCGGCCTACGGAAGAAGAGCATCACAAGGTAGGCCACGGTCCACTAGGGGGGAGGAGGATGCTGGATACCGAGGGGAGCTCCACTGCCACAGCCACCGCCAGCGCAACCGCTGCAGCAGTCATGCCATTCACCATGCCCTATATCCCGGGGGCAGCCTGGCTACCCCAGTACTCAGGGGAGTCACATACCCTAAATGACTTTAGAGAAAGACTGGATAGCCTCTTCCAGGTGTACCCCCTCACAGAAGAGCAAAAAGTGAGCATCCTGGTGGCCCAATTAATCGGGGCAGCCCAAAGGGAGGTAAAGTCCTGGCCACCTGGGAGGAAGAGGACTGTCAGAGAGATACTAGCCCGGCTGAAAGACACATTTGACACCCGCACCTCAGCCGAAATAAAGCTCCGATTTTACGGGTGCAAACAGCGGGCACATGAGAGTATAAGAGACTATGCTTTAAACCTACAAGAGGCCCTGAGAGCCATTAAGCAGGCAGACCCTGACAGCGTGGGAAATGAAGATAAGCTGTTGACTGAACAATTTATTGAGGGTCTACTGTGCATTGCCCACCGAACCCAGTTGCGGGCAATGGCCTTACAGGACCCTGACCTGGACTTTGCACAGTTCAAGGACAGAGCCATCCGGGTGCTCCGAGAACCGGCACCAGGTGGCGCTGTGACCCACAGGCGCCCTACTATCACTTACCACCAGGAGACGGCGCCCTTGTCTGCAGGGCCTGTGGGAGCTGATGCGCAGCCTTTAAACAGTGACCCGACTACAGACCTGCACCATCAGGTCCAAGAGCTGACTAAGAGCGTTGCCGCGCTAACCAGAACTGTGCAGTCTTTACAGGTCTCTTCTCCAGGAAAGATCCAGCTGGCATCCGGACCGGAGGACGTCCCGTGGCGCCGACTGAGGAGGACCCCACCGGTCAGAGGAAGACCCAGCGACAGATACAACGAGGACGGACGACCCATCTGCCGCCGCTGCAATCAACCCGGACATGTGGCAAGGTACTGTCATTTAAACGGGCACAACCTGGGGTAGAGGGCCAACCCCCAGGCATAAGACCATCAGGCCCATCAAACTGGCATGATAAATACGTAGGGGGACGTCCAATCTTGCCTGTGGTACTGGATGGCATTCCTATGAGTGCCCTACTAGACACTGGGTCACAGGTGACCACCATCCCGTACGTGCTCTTTAAACAGTACTGGAATGACTCGGACATAACCCGCTACCCAGATGACGACCTGAGTATCATCGCCAGCAATGGTCAGCCCGTGCCGCAGGTGGGATTCAAAGAGGTGACCATTAAGATCGGTAAAGTCGAACTGGCGGCACAAGGACTGATAATAGTGGACATAGACCGTCATGAGAGTCACCCTACAATAACCTTGGGAACTAATGTGATTGAAAATTGTCTTGCAGAGGTGATTCTCATTTTACAGCAGGTTGCCAAGAACGCCAGTTCCGGCCAGCAGTGTGTGCTCCAAAAAGAGATCCGGGCACTGATGAAGCGGCAACAGGTGGAACTATCTGGTGGTGAGATAGGTAGCGTGAGAATGTGTGACCCGTTCCCTATTGCCATGCCCCCAAAAAGTGAGATGATGATTTGGTGCCGGGCAGCTATTGGTCTAAGGGGTAGAGACTACCAAGCAATGGTAGAACCCGTCTACTCAGACAGTAGGCCCACCATTTTGACAGCACGGGGGGTGGTCGATGTACGCCATGGGAGGGTGCCCGTTCGCATCATAAATATCGGGGAGAGAGAAGTACACCTGCCCCGGTATGCCACGCTAGCCAAATTGTTCACCATAAACCAGAATTCTGTACAGGCCGTGGAACCCTTGCCTCCATCTCAACCAGAGGAAGGTAACGGCTCTAAGAAACCAATGGAGGACTGATGTCAGCAACTGCATTTGGGTACTGACTCCACTCCCTCACACTAGAAACAGGGAGTCTATCGGGTGGTTCGAGAGTACGAGAGAGTGTTTAGCAAACACCCGCTAGACTTCGGGCGAGTAAAGGGGGTAGAACACCACATCCCCACGGGAGACCATCCTCCCATAAAGGAGAGATACCGACCCGTACCCCTGGCACACTACCAACACGCCAAGGGGATGCTTAGAGACATGAAGGAGGCTGGGGTAATCAGGGACAGCTGTAGCCCCTGGGCAGCTCCACTAGTCTTAGTGAAAAAGAAAGACAACACCATGAGAATGTGTGTAGACTACAGGAAGGTCAACCGTATCACACACAAAGATGCGTACCCGTTACCAAGGATAGAAGAGTCCTTAGCTGCATTAAAATCTGCTAACTTCTTCTCTACTTTGGATCTCACTAGCGGGTACTGGCAGGTTCCTGTAGCAGAGGCGGACCGGGAGAAGACCGCATTCACCACCCCGATGGGTCTCAGTGAATTTAACTGTATGCCGTTCGGGCTCTGCAACGCACCAGGAACCTTCCAACGGTTGATGGAATGCTGTCTGGGACACCGGAACTTCGAGACGGTCCTGTTATACCTGGACGATGTCATCGTCTATTCCAAGACTTACGAGGACCACCTGAAACACCTGGCAGAAGTCTTTGAAGCTCTGGCAAACTACGGCCTAAAGGTGAAACCCTCCAAGTGTCACCTCCTGAAACCAAAGGTGCAGTACCTGGGACACGTGGTGAGTGCTGACGGAGTGGCTCCCGACCCTGATAAGATCACCGTAATTAAGGACTGGCCAAGACCCTCCAGCATAAAGGAAGTGCGGCAGTTCCTCGGGTTGGTAGGCTACTACCGAAGATTCATTCCCGGTTTCACCAAAATGGCAGCCCCTATGCAGGACCTCCTGATAGGTCAATCTCGGAAAGCCAAAAACCAGAAGCCGCCCTTCAGGTGGGAAAAGCTGGAAGAGGAGTCCTTCTGCCAGCTGAAGATGGCCCTCACGGGGGATGAAATCCTGGCATATCCAGACTACAGCCAGCCCTTTATCCTCCACACGGACGCAAGCAACATCGGGCTAGGAGCCGTACTGTCCCAGATCCAGCAAGGGAAAGAACGGGTAATCGCTTACGCCAGCCGAAAGCTACGGCCCACGGAGAGGAACCCTGAGAATTATAGCTCATTCAAGCTGGAGTTCCTGGCAGTAGTGTGGGCAGTGACCGAACGTTTCAAGCATTACCTTGCCTCCTCCAAATTCACCGTGTACACGGATAACAACCCGTTGACACACCTGGACACTGCAAGGCTCGGTGCCCTGGAACAGAGATGGATGGCCCGCCTGTCCAATTTTGAATTCACCATCAAATACCGGGCAGGACGCTCAAATGCCAACGCGGATGCCCTGTCTAGAATGCCGAACTTACCGGACGTAGGGGAAGATCCAGAAGATCTGGAAGAAGTTGAGCTCCCTGCGTTCCACCGTCATGGGATTACCCTGTATTCCCACCGTGTGAAGGACAGGCGCTCCGTGACGTTTAATCCCTTGCCCCACTACAACTGGGCGGAGATGCAAGACAGTGATCCCGCAGTCCATTTGGTGAAGGAAATGCTGACCCAGGCCGATGCCAGTCTTGACCCAGACGCTCCGGAGGAGACCAAGCAACTGTGGAAGGAGAAAAGTAAGCTGTTCCTCTACAGGGAGAAGCTGTGCCGGAGAATGGTTAACTCTCGAACACGAGTTGACCTGGCAGGTAGTGGTCCCAAGACGAGACGCAGCTATGGTTCTGGAGGCATACCACAACGGAGCAGGACACTTCGGATGGAAGAAGCTGGAGTTCTTGTTGCGTGAACGGTTCTACTGGGTAGGCATGAGAGGAGCCATCGAGAGGTGGTGCAGAGACTGTGGCCCGTGCCACCTGAGAAGAAAAGACCGTGCCAGCCAGAAGACTCCCGTGCAGCCCATCATCACCAGACAGCCACTGGAACTAGTAGCCCTGGACCATGTGAAACTGGCTCCAAGCAGATCCGGGTATGTCTACGCCCTCACAATCGTGGATCATTACTCCCGGTTCCTGGTGGTGGTCCCGGTCAAGGACTTAACGGCTCAAACAGCAGCTAGAGCCTTCCAGCAGCACTTCTGCCGTCCACACGGGTACCCGGACCAAGTGCTGACAGACCAAGGACCAGCCTTTGAAGCGGAGGTCTTCCAGGAGTTCTGCAACCTGTATGGCTGCAAGAAGATAAGAACAACGCCCTATCACCCTCAAACCAATGGACTCTGCGAGAAGATGAACCAGGTGGTGATAGATCTGCTAAAAACATTGCCCCTGGAAGAACGCAGTCTGTGGCCTGAGAAACTGCCCGATCTGGTGGACCTGTATAACCACATCCCTGTAGGTTCCACCAACTGTACCCCGGCTTACCTAATGAGAGCAAGACCTGGTAAGCTGCCTATTGACCTGGATATGGGAGTCCTGACGCCTGAGGACACCTCGCCAGAGGCAGACTGGGATACAGAACGGCAGCAGCAGTATCGGAAAGTACAGGAGAGCGTCGAGCGAAGTCTGTCTCAAGCTAGAGAAAGGCAAGAGAAGGCTTATAACCAGTATGCTCCCGCTGTTCCCCTGGTACCTGGAGAGCAGGTCTTGAAGAGGAAGAGGCGGCTCCACAAGTTGGACGACCAGTGGGAGAAGGACCCGTACACCGTACTGCCATCAAGCCATGAGAACCCAAAAATCTGCGTAATCAGTAAGGATGGAGGAGAAACCACAGCCATTGTCTCCAGAGACCACCTGAAGAAGTGTCCCGAGCAGCTGCAAAGCCCTGAAGAAGATCAAGAAAACCCTCAACCCGCAGAGGAAAGGGAAGAAATGATCAGTACCGTACTCGGAGACTTCCCCCGGTCTTGGACACAAGTAAACGGCGCTGTCGTGGTACCCGTCCTCACCTTTCTCCAGCCAGCCCCGCAAGTGCCTACAGAGGAACCGGTAGAGCTGGAAGAGCAGCCGGCCCAAGAGGCAGAAGAGTCCACACCAGCAGTACAGGAGGATCAACCCTCTGCTAGTAGTGAGCCTGCCGTGCCCCTAGTGAGCCAAAGAGTGCGCAGAAAGCTGCCCAGCTTGCCCATAACACCTCCTACACCCTGTAGTGCAGAACCAGTTAGTGAGCTCCGTAGGTCCACTAGAGTCACTAGAGGTCAGATGCCCGCTCGCTGGAGAATCTAAACCAATGCACTGTAAAGTTGACTGTTTATTGAAAAATGTTTATGGTTTATGTTTGTTGCCTGTTACTAATTATGTTTCTCAGTTACCCTGCAGATTTATTTGGACTAACAGGTTATGGACACTGGATAACCGGAACAGTTTTGTAGATAGTTGCACCTTGGTGCCTCTTGTGAAGACGGCCGCGGAAGAGAAAACCTGTCTGGCGTGGCCTCCTTGCGGCCCAAAGTAGTTAGTATACCCTTGCAGCCACGCCCAAGGACAACGCAAGGGGTTTGCTTTGGACAGGTCCCCTATTCTGTGCCAAGACTTCGCCTTGTTGGGTGACATGGACACCCCCTTTGTTTCATAAACTTCACATTGGGTGATATGGACACCCGGTCACGGAAACGCCGTGACCTCTACAGACTAAAGTTTCTTGTGAATATGTTGTCTTGTTATTGTTATACCTTGTATTTATGTTTCTTTAAAAAGTGTGTTTAGTCCCGGAGTACTAAAATTTACTAGAGGGGAATGTGACACCCCAGGGGTCTGGTTGCCACAGTAATAGAGATATTATGTCTGAGAGCAAGTGGGAGGTTTCTCTGGTCAGGATCCCTAAACATGCAACACGGTCCGCCCAGACCTGGGAGGGGAGGAATCTGCCCTTTTAAACTGGGTCTGGGGCGGGATTAGAGCAGACAGAGACAGAGTCAGAGTGGAGCTACAGACAGTTCCAGACACAGGGAAAGCAAGAACAGGAGCTCTGTAGGAGCAGTAGCTGAAGTCCAGGGGCTGGAGCTGAGCAGAGTTCGCCCTGGACGAAGACACTAAAACCGGACACAGGAGTCTGAGGCTGTGGGGACTGATATACACCCAGCAGCAGAAACCAGCCGGCAGGGGATTCCAGGTCCTCTGGCCATAGAAGCCCGGAGGCTCAGTCACAGAGAAGGGACCAGCGCCGCCATCCAGGAGCGGAGGCTAACAGAAGGCCCCAAGTCACCAGCCATACGGGTGAGCACCACACGGTATACTCAGGGACGTGGGCTACTTGTAACCGCTGACAGCAAGGTAGCCAGGAAGAGTGCAGATAAGCGGGGAGGCCTACAACTCCACCTGGCCAGGGGAACTCCTGCTTGCTCGCAGACTGACCAGGCCCCTTATACTAGCCAGTACTCCCGGGAGGGTCTGCCTTGTACCATCAGTAAAGACCCTGAACTGCACCTCACGTCTCTGTGATTCCTTGCCGCTCCTGCACCATTAGCACTGGGACCCTCAGACCATCACTCCCATCATCTTCCACATTAGCTGCCCTGAGGCAATACTTCTCCCGTGGGGAGTCATCCCATACTCGGCTGCGCACACAACATCAGCCTCAGTGGTCTGCAGCGCAGCGGCGGTCCCTACTGACCGCAATCCACGGGTGGCGTAGTCGGACACTTATTACAATACAAATAGACTGCCACTGGTTTGACCACCCACGGCACGGACCGGGTCACCGCCACACGGAGACTACAACCCCCAGCATTCTACAACAGGCCCGGTTCCGGGTTCCCCTGCACAGCACAGGCCCAGGGGGCGCGTCTCAAACATACTTCTCATCTCTCATATCCTCTCTGCCTCACAACCCTAAACAGCTATTCACTTTCAATTCTCTCCTCCGTCCCCCAGCACCTCCTCCCTCTCCTCTCAGCCGAAGACTTTGCCTCATTCTTCAAACGGAAGATTGACACACTCAGACAAAGCTTATGCCTAAAGTCCCCACAGCCCCTCCTCATATCTACTCAATCCTCCTCCTCCAAAACCAGCTTATCCACCATTACTGAAGATCAACTTTCCTTTTTACTCTCAAAGTCACACCTCACCACTAGTGTTGATCGAGCACTAAAATGCTCGGGTGCTCGAAGCTCGGGCCGAGCTCGCCGTGATACTCGGGTGCTCGAAGCTCGGGCCGAGCTCGCCGTGATACTCGGGTGCTCGACCCGAGCAACGAGCCCAATGTTAGTCTATGGGAGACCCGAGCATTTTTGCGGTGGCACCCCCGGCAGTCTTTTAAAAGCCTAACAAGTGCCCAAAACGATAGTGACAGTGCTCAAATGACATGGGGACAGCATGGGGATCGCCCCAGGAAGCATTTCTGACCACCAGGTCACTGCTGTCAACAACGTGGTCAGAGGTATTAAGCCACTTTTACCGGCTCACATTAAAAAGTTCAAAAACGAAACTGAAACTTTTTTCCTGTGAAATATGTTAAGGAATTTCTTTTACAGGGTAAAGACTTGTGTATAAGGTAAAATAAATAACCAAAAACAAAAATACTCCTCCACACCTTGGGCTATGTTCACAAGTAGCATTTTTTATGCGTTTTTGCACTTTTGTATTGCTTTCAACTGTGACAAATGCATTCACCAGGAAATGTCATTTTAACATTTTACAATCTTATCTGGCTATGTGCTGTGTGACACATGCATACAGTGCTGAAAAGACATGAGAACAGCATGGGGAAGACCCCTGGAAGCATCTCTGACACCCAGGTCAATGCCTAAAAGTGTGCCCATCAGAAGTGATCCTTGCCGCATCAGAAGATGCAGACTTGCAACTATCCCCGTGCAAGTTCTACTCCCAGGGCAGTGTTCAATTGTACCTCCCCCATTCCTTGCAATACAAGCGCAAGTATGCAGCCTGCCACCCACGCATCCCCAGGCTGCAATACTATACTGCTTGCTTGCTTGCACTTGAAATTGGGCCTTTTAGGCATGTGGAGGCGGAATCTGGCCACCACGTCATGGCTGCGTTGGCGGCCTGGAATCCATACTCAGTCCCCAGCCGCCCGGGTGTCCATGCTCTGTCCCCAGCCGCCCCGCGGCCGAGTGTCCACACACGGTTCCCAGCCGCCTGGGGGCAGCCGGGTGTCCATAAACGGTCCCCAGCCGCCCATATTTCTCCTTGGAACATCCCCCCACACACTTTTCTTAGCCCGGCCTGCTTTAGGGCAGCATTGGACGAGCCCACCAGAGAACCAGACTCCTCCGGTGGGCCCTGGCTTCTCCATCAGGGGAGTTGAGAGTGCCAAGGTGAGGAGCATAATGATGATGACAGAAGTTAGCATCTGCTTTGTTTTCTTTTAATGCAAGTGTAAGTATGCAGCCTGCCACCCACCCACCCCCAGACTGCAATGCCATACTGCTAGCTTGCACTTGAAATGAGGCCTTTTAGTTTGGAGGAGGCCGAAGCTGGCCACTACCTCATGGCTGCTTCGGCAGCAAAGTATCCATACTCAGTCCCCAGCCGCCCCTATTTGTCCTGGTGTGCCTTATACATAAGATTAAGCGCGTATACCAAAACATTACCTGTGCCCTCCCCAGTGCATTTAGTGGGAAGGAGAGCCTATTCCGCTGTAGTGTGTGCATGCCAAACCCCTGTTCATGGTACATGCGAAGATGCCTCCCACCCTGCACCTGTCATTGCAGACTTGCAACTATCCCCGTTCAAGTCCTTGTCCCAGGGCAGTGTTCAATTGTACCTCTCCCATTCCTTGCAATGCAAGCGCAAGTATGCAGCCTGCCACCCACCCACCCCCAGGCTGAAATACCATACTGCTTGCTTGCTTGCACTTTAAATTGGGCCTTTTAGGCATGTGGAGGCGAAATCTGGCCACCATGCCATGGCTGCGTCGGCGGCCTGGTATCCATACTCAGTGCCCAGCCGCCCGGTGGCCGGATGTCCCCGCTTGCTCCCCAGCCTCCAGGGGGCAGCCGGGTGTCCATACTCGGTCCCCAGCCACCCCTATTTGTCCCGGTAACCTTTCCCACACTTTTCTTAGAGTGGCCTGCTTTAGGGCCGCATTGGCTGAGCCCACCAGACAACCAGACTCCTCCGGTGGGCCCTGGCTTCTCCATCAGGGGAGTTGAGAGTGCCAAGGTGAGGAGCATGATGAGGATGATAGAAGTTAGCATCTGCTTTGTTTTGTTGGAATGCAAGCGCATGTATGTAGTAGCGGCTAGGCCTGAGGTGGTCAGCGTTTTGGCGCATATCCTACCTCCTCCGAGGATTGCTGGATGTTTTCCTGCTACTATCCCAGTTCTATGACTCCCGTTAAAACAAAGCTTCAGGTGATGAATGATGGATGAGGTGGTGGCAAAGGAGAAAGAGCAGGAGGAACAGGGACCATTCACATCAATATCAGGCCAGTCAACCACATCTGTCTTGTAGGATATGTTTCTGTAACAAAAGGAGCGGTTCGGCTACACAGTTATAGGGCATACAGAGAGTGCAATGCCTACCAAAAATTTCGAGGCACTCCAATGCCCCTTGGAAATGACATGGAGGTCAGAGGGCGTTAACTAAACCTTTTTTTCCATTTATAGCAACTGGGTCTCCTGTGCACTGTTGGCCTAAGCAGTGAATGGAAGGCTTTCCAAAAATTATGAAGAACTGCAATGCCCCTTACAAGAGCCATGCAGTACAGCAGATTACAAACATAAGTCCCATTATTGGGGAGTGGGTCTCCCATAGGATTTGCTTATGTCTTCCAAGCAAAAGCTTCCGAAAAATAGGACGGAGCAACTTGCAATGCCTCTTACAAGAGCCATGCAGTACAGCATATTACAAACATAAGTCCCATTATTGGGGAGTGGGTCTCCCATAGGATTTGTTTATGCCTTCCAAGCAAAAGCGTCCAAAAATTAGGACAGAGCAACTTGCAATGCCCCTTACAAGAGCCATGCAGTACAGCATATTACAAGCATAAGTCCCATTATTGGGGAGTGGGTCTCCCATAGTATTTGCTTATGCCTTCCAAGCAAAAGCTTCCAAAAATTAGGACGGAGCAACTTGCAATGCCCCTTACAAGAACCATGCAGTACAGCATATTACAAACATAAGTCCCATTATTGGGGAGTGGGTCTCCCATAGGATTTGCTTATGCCATCCAAGCAAAAGCTTCCAAAAATTAGGACGGAGCAACTTGCAATGCCCCTTACAAGAGCCATGCAGTACAGCATATTACAAACATAATTCCCATTATTGGGGAGTGGGTCTCCCATAGGATTTGCTTATGCCTTCCAAGCAAAAGCTTCCAAAAATTAGGACAGAGCAACTTGCAATGCCCCTTACAAGAACCATGCAGTACAGCATATTACAAACATAAGTCCCATTATTGGGGAGTGGGTCTCCCATAGGATTTGCTTATGCCTTCCAAGCAAAAGCTGACAAAAATAAGGACGGAAGAGCTTGCAATGCTGGCACCCTGGTGGTATAGTGGTGGTGGAGGCTGAGGATAAGGAGAAGAACATAAAACAGCCGAAATGAGGAAGCGTATACCCATGTGTGGGTGTGAAGCGGTGCATGTGAATACACCTTCCGAAATAACACAGTGGATTTGACTTTATGTTACTCTGCTGTCATTTGGTGGTGATGAGAAGTCTGGCCCAATCCAGCCCTTGTTCATTTTGATAAGGGTCAGCTTGTCAGCATTGTCAGTTGACAGGCGAGTGCGCTTATCAGTTATAATTCCCCCAGCGGCACTAAAAACACGCTCCGATAACACGCTAGCGGCAGGGCAGGCCAGGACCTCCAAGGCGTACAGAGCGAGTTCATTCCAAGTGTCCAGCTTGGATACCCAATAATTAAAAGGCACAGAGGAATCACGGAGGACGCTGGTACGGTCGGCAAGGTACTCCCTCACCATCTTTTGAAACTTTCCACTCCTTGTGAGAGTACCCCGCGCCTCAGGGCCTGTAAGCTGGGCGGGTGTCAGAAATCTGTCCCAGAACATTGACAGTGTTCCCCTGCCTCGGCTGGATTGGAGTTGCATCTCTCTCGCCTGTACGCCTTGGTTGGGCAACGAACTGTGACCTCTGCCGCTAGCGTGTTCAGATGGGAATTTTTTTAAGAGTTCTGCAGCAAGGGCCTTCTGGTACTGCCCCATGTTTGTAGACCTCTTCACCTCAGGAATAAGAGAGTGAAAGTTCTCCTTGTAGCGGGGGTCTAAAAGTGTCACCAACCAGTAATGACTGTCACCCAACATTTTGACAACGCGAGGGTCACGGTTAAGGCAGCGTAGCATAAAGTCAGCCATGCGTGCCAGACTGGTAACGGGCAAGACTTCCGTGTCCTCACCAAGATGACAACTGACCATGCTCTCCTCCTCCTCCTCCCCCCTGTCCTCAGGCCACCCACGCTGAACCGACGGTATGACACTTGTACAGGTACTACCGTCTACAGCGCATGATAGCAGCTCCTGTTCTTCCTCCCCCTCCTCCTCCTCATTGTCCCAATGCACGTTGGGATGAGATGAGGCTGGGCTTTGTGTAATCGCCCACTACAGCTTCTTGATCCATCTCATCGTACTCTGGCTGCAATGCCTCCTCTTTAATTCTCTGCAGAGAGCGTTGCAAAAGACAGACAAGTGGGATCCTGACACTAATGATGGCGTCATCGCCACTCACCATCTTGGTGGCCTCCTCAAAGTTTGTCAGGATGGTACATATGTCAGACATCCAGGTCCACTCCTGAGGTCTTATGTGTGGAGTCTGACCTGAATATCGACGGCCTTGTTGCATCTGGTACTCCACAACTGCTCTCTTCTGCTCACAAATCCTATGCAACATGTGGGGACATCACACACCAGTCGGTGTGCCGGAAGCTGCAAACGCTGCTGCAACACAGCAAGGGCGGCGGAAGCTGTAGCCGACTTGTGAAAATGAGCTGACAGGCGGCGCACTTTCACGAGCAGATCTGGCAACTCGGGGTACGATTTAAGAAACCGCTGAACCACGAGGTTAAGCACATGAGCCAGGCATGGTACGTGTGTGATCTCACCTCGCCTCAGAGCCGCCACCAGGTTACGGCCATTGTCAGACACGACCATGTCGGGATGTAGGTTCAGCGGTCTCAGCCACAGATCTGCCTGCTCTTTCACAGCTGTCCACAACTCACAAGCAGTGTGAGGTTTATCACCTAAGCTTATGAGTTTCAGCACAGCCTGTTGCCGCTTGGCGGAGGCAGTACTGCAGTGCTTCCAGCTTGTAACTGATGTGGTGATATCTGAGATGGAGGCTGAACATGAGGAGGAGGAGGGTGATGCGCAGGAGCAATACACTGTGGGGGCAACTATGACTGACATAGGGCCCGCAATCCTCGGTGTGGGGAGGACGTGTTCCGTCCCAAGGTCCGACTGGGTCCCGGCTTCCACTATGTTTACCCAGTGTGCCGTCAGAGAGATGTACCGTCCCTGGCCACAAGCACTTGTCCATGTGTCCGTTGTCAGGTGGACTCTCCCAGTAACTGCGTTGTTGAGGGCACGGCAGATGCTTTGGGACACGTGCTTGTGTAGTGCGGGGATGGCACACCGGGCAAAATAGTGTCAGCTGGGGACCGAGTACCGAGGGACGGCCACCGCTATAAGATTGCGGAAGGATTCCGTCTCCACCAGCTTAAAAGGCAGCATTTCCAACGCAAGCAGTCGTGAAATGTGCAAATTTAGGACTGTGGCCTGTGGGGCGTTAGCTGCGAATTTCCGCTTTCGTTCAAAGGTCTGGGATATGGACAATTGAACGCTGCGGTGGGACGTGGACGTTGATGCTGTTTCTTGAGAAACTGCCATAACAAGTGAAGACAGAGGAGGGGGCATCTTTACATGCAGTATGGACAGGGGATTGCCTTGCATACACAACAGGGGGTTCTATTGCACGCACAACAGTGGAAGAAGCAGTGGTGACACCCGCTGACACTGGTCGTGGACCTTGGGTTTCGCCCCACAAAGTCGGGTGCTTTGCTGCCATGTGCCTGATCATGCTGGTGGTGGTCAGGCGGGTAGTTTTGTCACCCCTGCTGATGCTGGCATGGCAGGTGGAACATATGGCCTTTTTGGGGTTATCAGCAGAGTCTTTAACCCCTTAACAACATCTGACGTACTAATACGCGTCTGTGCCCTGGGTCTTAAGAGCCAGACCCGTATTAGTACGTCATCGAGATCGCGCGCGCACACAGGCTGTGCGGGCGCGATCGCCGCCGGGTGTCAGCTGATTGTCACAGCTGACAGCCGGTACTATGTGCAGGGAGCGGTCCTGCACCGCTCCCAGCACATTAACCCCTGCGATGCTGCGATCGAAGTCGATCGAAGTCGATCGCGGCATTGCGGGGGCAAGGGGAGGTGATCGCCGATACTCACCTCCTCTTCCGGCTTCCAGCGCAGTCTGCAAAGGCTTCCCGGGTGTTGCCATGACGACCCGATGTCGTCATGACAACATCCGGGTCACCAGACAGCAGGAAGATTGTTTGGACATGCGCAGTGCATCTCCAAACAATCTTCACACTGTGCACCGCTGAAAGCCTGTATGGCATAGGGATGGTGCTGCATTCCTGTGCCATGCAGGCGATCAGAGAAAAAAAAGTGAAAGTCCCAGAGTGGGACAAAGTAATAAAGTGTATAAACGGTCTGAAAGTGAGAAAAAAAAAAAAAAAAATTGCAAAAATATAAAAAAATAAATAAAAAAAATAATCCACCAAAAATAAAAATATAATGTACCCATCAATAAATATTATTATAAAAAAAAAAAAAAAAAAAAAAAAACAACAATAAAAAAGTACACATATTTGGTATCGCCGCGTCCGGAACAACCTGACCTATAAATCTGTCCCACTAGTTAACCCCTTCAGTGAACACGGTAAAAAAAAAAAAAAAAAACGAAGCAAAAAACAATGCTTTATCACCGTACCGCCAAACAAAAAGTGGAATAACAGGCGATCAAAAAGACGCATATAAATAAAAATGGTACCGCTGAAAACGTCATCTCGTCCCGCAAAAAACAAGCCGCCATACAGCTCCATCAGCCGAAAAATAAAAAATTTATAGCTCTCAGAATAAAGCGATGCTAAAAAATATTTTTTTCTATAAAATAGCTTTTATTGTGTATAAGCGCCAAAACATAGAAAAATGATACAAATGTGGTACCGCTGTAAACGTACTGACCCGAAGAATAAAGCTACCTCATCAATTTTACCACACGCGGAACAGAATAAAAAATAAAAAAAAAAAACAATTCCTGAATTGTTGGTTTTTGTTTATTCTGCCTCCCAAAAATCGGAATAGAAAGCGATCAAAAAATGTCACGTGCCTGAAAATGGCACCAATAACAACATCAAGTCATCCCACAAAAAACGAGCCGTCACATGACTGTCTGCCAAAATCTGGAAAAATTATAGCTCTCAAAATATGGCGATGCAAAAACTAGATTTTGCAAAAAATGCGTCTTTTAGTGTGTGACAGCTGTCAGTCATAAAAACCCCATATGATTCTGGCATTCCTGTAATCACACCGACCTGAAGAATAAAGTCGTCTAATCACTTATACCGCACAAGGAACGGCGTCAAAAATAAACTCTTGGGTTAGGATTGGGCTAGGGTTAGGGCTGGGTTTGGGGCTAGGGTTGTGCTGGGGCTAGGGTTGTGCTGGGGCTAGGGCTGGGGTTGGGATTTTTTTCAAAAGTAAGAAAAAAAGATGACGATATGGCGACTAGTGTTGAGCGCAAGTGCTCGCTACTTTAGTTTGCATCGGGTGCTCTGGTATGCATTGAGTATCGTGGGTATTTGAGTGACATGCTCAAGTCTCTGCCCCATATGCTTCGCGGCCAAAAAAACTTTACGGGGATTGCCTGCCATGCACGAGCGATCCCCGCATGTTTTTTTTTGGGTGTCTAATAACCGTGAAACATGCGGAGCAGGGACTCGAGCATGTCACTTGAGCACACGCTGTACATGGTGCATACCTGAGTACCCGATGCAAACTCAAGTAGCGAGCACTTGCGCTCAAGAATAATGACAACTTATTCAATATGATGACCTAATGTAAACAAATTCTGTGCCGTACCTCTGGGTTCAAAATGTTCACTATACACCTTAATAAAATCCTTGAGGGGTATAGTTTCCAAAATGGGGACACTTGTGGGGGAGCTCCACTGTTTAGGCACATCACAGGCTCTCCAAACGTGACATGGTGTCCGCTAACGAATTGAATGGAAAATCGGCTCAAATTGTTAGCGGACGCCATGTTGCGTTTGGAGAGCCCCTGTGTGCCCAAACATTGGAGCTCCCCCACAAGTGACCCCATTTTGGAAACTAGACCCCCAAGGCACCTATCTAGATGCATAGTGAGCACTTGGAACCCCCAGGTGCTTCACAAATTGATTCGTAAAAATGAAAAAGTGAAAAAAAAAACACTTTTTCATTTTTATGAATCAATTCCAAACGCAACATGGTGTCCGCTAACAATTTGAGCCGACATTTTGTTAGCGGATATCATGTTGCATTTGGAGAGTCCCTGTGTGCCCAAACATTGGAGCTCCCCCACAAGTGACCCCATTTTGGAAACTAGACCCCCCAAGGCACCTATCTAGATGCATAGTGAGTACTTGGAACCCCAGGTGCTTCACAAATTGATTCATAAAAATGAAAAAGTGTTTTTTTTT
Organism: Phyllobates terribilis; assembly: GCF_046119375.1. Classification (NCBI taxonomy): domain Eukaryota; kingdom Metazoa; phylum Chordata; class Amphibia; order Anura; family Dendrobatidae; genus Phyllobates; species Phyllobates terribilis. Next base: position 145,624,335 of record NW_027362767.1, read on the forward strand.
TCAGTTTTTCATTTTTACGAATCAATTTGTGAAGCACCTGGGGGTTCCAAGTGCTCACTATGCATCTAGAAAGGTGCCTTGGGGGGTCTAGTTTCCAAAATGGGGTCACTTGTGGGGGAGCTCCAAAGTTTGGGCACAGAGGGGCTCTCCAAACGCAACGTGGTGTCCGCTAACAATTTGAGCCGATTTTCCATTCAATTTGTTAGCGGATACCATGTTGCATTTGGAGAGTCCCTGTGTGCCCAAACATTGGAGCTTCCCCACAAGTGACCCCATTTTGGAAACTAGACCCCCCAAGGCACCTTTCTAGATGCATAGTGAGCACTTGGAACCCCCAGGTGCTTCACAAATTGATTCGTAAAAATGAAAAAGTGTTTTTTTTTTCACTTTTTCATTTTTACGAATCAATTTGTGAAGCACCTGGGGGTTCCAAGTGCTCACTATGCATCTAGAAAAGTGCCTTGGGGGGGTCTAGTTTCCAAAATGGGGTCACTTGTGGGGGAGCTCCAAAGTTTGGGCACACAGGGGCTCTCCAAACACAACATGGCGTCCGCTAATTATTCAAGCAAATTTTACAATCAAAAAGTCAAATGGCGCTCCTTCCCTTCCGAGCCCTGCCGTGCGCCCAAACAGTGTTTTTTCCCCAAATATTGGGTATCTGCGTGCCCAGGGGAAATTGCACAACAAATTTTGGGGTCCATTTTTTCTTGTTACCCCTGTGAAAATAAAAAAAATTGGGTCTAAAGTAACATTTTTGTGAAAAAAGTTAAATGTTCATTTTTTTCTTCCACATTCAAAAAATTCCTGTGAAGCACTTGAAGGGTTAATAAAGTTCTTGAATGTGGTTTTGAGCACCTTGAGGGGTGCAGTTTTTAGAATGGTGTCACTTTTGGGTATTTTCTGTCATAAAGACCTCTCAAAGTGACTTCAAATGTGATGTGGTCCCTAAAAAAATGGTTTTGTAAATTTTGTTGGAAAAATGAGAAATCGCTGGTCAACTTTTAACCCTTATAGCTCCCTAACAAAAAAAAATTTTGGTTCCAAAATTGTGCTGATGTAAAGTAGACATGTGGGAAATGTTATTTTTTAACTCTCTTGTGTGACATATCTCTCTGATTTCAGGGCTTAAAAATTCAAATTTTGAAAATTGCAAAATTTTCGCCAAATTTCCGTTTTTTTCACAAATAAACGCAAGTGATATCGAAGAAATTTTTCCACAATCATGAAGTACAATATGTCACGAAAAAACAATCTCAGAATCAGGGGGATCCGTTGAAGGGTTCCAGAGTAATTACCTCAAAGTGACAGTGGTCAGAATTGTAAAAATTGGCCTGGTCATTAACATGCAAACCACCCTCGGGGCTTAAGGGGTTAAAAAAAATTCCAGACTCTGGAAGACCTACCGGTTGTACTGGCAACGTCTCTCGTGTTGGTGTTACAGGGAACTGTTGCCCGCCTTCTGTGTGCGGCCACCACACTGCTTCTTCCTCCCTGTTGGGGTACTCTGCCTCCCTCCCCCTGTGTGCTGCTGGTCTCGCTCTGCATGTCCTCCTGCCACGTTGGGTCAGTTACTAGATCATCCACCACCTCCTCCTCTCCCACTTCCGCACCACGGTCCTCCTCCTCACTTCGTGGCAATTGTGTCTCGTCATCATCCACCTCTTGTGACAAATTGCCAGCGTCGCCTTCCTGTGGCCGTGGCCGTGGCTGTTCAAATATTTGGCCATCGCTACATGGGATCTCCTCTTCCACCACTTCAAGAGGAGCAGGCGAGGGGCCCAAGTATGGAAATGGACCAGTGAACAGCTCTTCAGAGTGCCCAACTGTGGGATCAGTTGCTGTCTGACGACACTCGGCATGGTGGGAGGAAGGAGCATCAGGGTGAGGAGGAGTATGCGGTCGAGACTCACGGCTACTAAGACTTGACCGTGTGGAAGACATACCGGAGGTGGTGGTGCCCAGGTGACTGGAAGTATTATCTGCTATCCAATTAATAACCTGTTCACACTGATCAGTTGGCAATAGTGGTGTTGTTGTATGCTTCCCTAGTAATTCGGTCAAGAACTGGAAGCGAGAAGATGTGGCTGTTGGTTGTGGCACATTTTCACCTTGGCCACGGCCCCGTCCTCTGCACGAACCATCACCAGAACGTCCAGTTCCACATCCCTTGCCACGCGCCTTGCCCATTGTAAATGAAGTAAAATAGCTTACACTCGCACTATCAATGGCAAAAGGGTAATAAAAAATCCCTGATATCTGGGATGGATATTAGTCCTCAGAAGGACTGTTTGCTTGCTTTTGCAGGCTTTAGAGACCATACACTACCTATTTTGCAGTATAAATCTCTCCCTAGCTCAGCAGTACTCTCCCTACACTGTCTGATCCGGAGCGACTGTGTCCAAGATGGCGGCGCCCGGTTTTAAATACTCGAGGTGACGCTGTGCGGCCAGCCAATCACTGTAATGCCCACAACCAACATGGCTGCGGCATTACAGTGACTGGCTGGCAATTCCTGCATGTTCATTGGCTCTGTAAAGCGCGCCAAACATGCAGGGCAGAGACCCGAACTCCCGCCCGAGTAACCCGAAAATGCTCGGTGCTCGCCGAACGTCCCGAGTAATGAGATGCTCGGGTGAGTACCGAGCAGTGTCGAGCACGCTTATTACTACTACTACTACTACTGCTGCTACTGCTACTACAATACTGCCCCCTATGTACAAGAATATAATTACTATAATACTGCTCCCATTGTACAAGAGTATAACTACTATAATACTGCCCCTATGTACAAGAATATAACTACTATAATACTGCTCCCTATGTACAAGAATATAACTACTATAATATTGTCCCTATGTACAACAATATAATTACTATAATACTGCCCCCTATGTAGAATATAACTACTATAATACTGCCCCTATGTACAAGAATATAACTACTATAATACTGCCCCTATGTACAAGAATATAACTACTATAATATTGTCCCTATGTACAACAATATAATTACTATAATACTGCCCCCTATGTAGAATATAACTACTATAATACTGCCCCTATGTACAAGAATATAACTGCTGTAATACTGCTCCTATATACAAGAATATAACTATTCGTCTGTCCCCTATGGCTCTGAGTTTGGATCTGTTACTCTTTCCATCCTCTGCACTCTCCCGTAGTTTTACACGTCTTTCTGCTGATGTAGATCAGTCAGATATTATCGTAGTTATTCATAGTTAGATATCTGTGTCACTGGCAATAACGACTCTCTTCCTGTTAGCACAATCTGTAACCAAAATAAATTATTTACTATGTGCCTCAGGATAAGAGGGTCTTTGACCTCCAGAGCTGCGCTCATTGGATTGTTTAATTTTAGCTGTCATTCGAATGGAGATAAATATCTGGAGTTGGTTATGGGATATTTACTGTACTATAAGCCACAGATAGAGTCTGCTATACCGTAATATATAATGAGCACAAAGGAACAAGTAAGGTCCTGTTCACACCTTGTTTTTTGTTCACATTTATCGTATATGCCACAAAAAACTGTGAGGCTGTGCTGTACGTCTACCATGAAGGCATGAAGGTATGAAGGTACGCCTAGTCGCATCCATGGGGCTGCTGGTGGTAGTTCTCCTTTCACTGAAGGAAAAGGAAGAGAAATACATGCAATACTTGCACAATAATACCGCCATGCTGTGCCCAATAACAATTCCTTACACTGACTATGTAATGTGACTTCCCCAAAATGGTGTTATACATTTCAAGAGCAAGGTTATCATATAGTGAACACAGAAAAGTGCCATGTAGTGCCAACATTATTTTGCAATTTATTCCATAAATGATACCGCCATATAATTCTATACAGTGTATATGTAATTCTGTGGAAACCCCAAGATATTCATTTTCTAGGTAATATACCATATACTGAACACATTAAAATGCCATACTTTGGCCACATAACCTTAAAATGTAGTCCATAAATAATACAGCTATACAGTGCCAAATAGATCCATACAGTGTCTTTGAAATTCTGCGGGAAACCCAAAATATTGTCACTTATTTTCTGGATAATAGTGAATACATTGGTGAAATAAATATTTAATCTAGTCCCTAAATATTACCGCCATATTGTGCCAAATAGTAATTCAATACAGCATCTATATATTGTAGCTTTCAGAAAATGGTGTCTTACATTGCCCAGGTCATACTACCAAATAAAGAACACAAAGAAGTGTTATATTCTGCCCACATTGTCTTCTAATCTAATTAATAAATAATGCTACCATATAGTTCCAAATATTTCCATACTGTCTGTAATTCTGTGGGAATGCCAAAATAGTGTCATACATCTTCTAGGTAATACTACTATACACTACCCACTGTAAGGCGACGGTGTTCACACCGTGCAGTAACTGAGGCAGTGACTCAAGCGAGTCCAACATAAACAGCTTTTATTCAGCAACTCAGAAAACAGAAAAGTCCTCCGGTTCGCAGCCGGGTTAACAAGAGTCCTTAAACAACGGTTGCCGGGGACAACTGCCGCGCCATCAGAGCCTGACGGGTGCAGAGCCTTCCCAGGCGTGGGTTCAGCTACACACAGGCCCGCTAAGCTTTCCTGCTATGTTTCTTGCAGGTCCCAACACTGAACAATACTAATCCTTAGTGCAGGGTTTTAAAGGACCTGTGGCAAGAGCCACTGGAAAACCCGGGTTGAAGGGAGGAGGCCGCCCCACTGCCTTCCTGTAGCCTCCTCCAAGAAATGAAGGCCCTGCCGGGTTTTACTAATCTGCCCTAGCCAGATAGCCTGACCAGGTCAATGCTCACCTTCATTCCCGCATTGCAGCCGCAGGTGAGTTTGTGACTGCAATGCACTCCAATGGATTTAATAGGTCTCTGTACACATTCTGGGGGATATATAACGTCCCTCGTATACGATCCCGGTCACTGCCTCACATATCCCCCCCCTCTGTTCAAACTTGTGGGGTTGAACATTTGCCATCATACAGGGTGCCCGGGACAGGGCATCCGCGTTTGCTTGCGACTTCCCAGGGAGATGTTCTACAGAGAAGCTGAAATTTTGCAGTGACAGGAACCACCTGGTGACTCGCGCATTCCTCTCCTTGGCATTCCTCATCCATACCAAAGGTGAGTGGTCCGTCACCAAGCGGAACTGACGCCCGAGTAAATAATAACGTAGCGATTCCAAGGCCCACTTAATAGCCAAACACTCCTTCTCTACCACGCTATAGTTTTTCTCTGCTGGGACAAGTTTTCTACTCAAGTAGGTGACCGGATGCTCTTCACCATTCACTTTTTGTGACAATACCGCCCCTAGGCCTACCTCCGAGGCATCTGTCTGTACAAATGAAGGTTTCCTTGAAGTTGGGGCTGATGAGGACCGGCTGTCCACACAGGGCCAACATCATGGACTGAAAAGCTTCTTCTGCCTGAGGGTTCCACCGAACCATTACAGATTTTTTCCTTTCAAGAGATCGGTCAGGGCCGCCGTTCTCCCAGCAAAATTAGGTATAAACCGGCGGTAATACCCAAGGATGCCAAGGAACGCCCTGAACTGCTTTGTACTTGACGGTTTAGGCCAATTTTTTATGGCCTCAACTTTATTGATTTGGGGCTTGATAGCTCCTCGGCCACTCACATACCCCAAATATCGGGCTTCCTATAGCCCTATCGCACATTTTTTTGGGTTTGCTGTTAACCCCGCGGCTCTGAGAGAATCCAGCACTGCTTGTACATGGGATAGATGCGTATGCCAGTCGGTGCTAAAGATGATAATGTCATCTAGACGCGTACTCCTGATGAGGCTTGAGCACTATGTCCATCAACCTCTGGAATGTAGCCGGGGCCCCATGTAACCCGAAAGGTAAGACCACATAGTGATATAGACCCTCCGGAGTTATGAAGGCGGTCTTTTCCTTCACCAATTCAGTGAGAGGTACCTGCCAGTAACCCTTGGTGAGATCGAGCGTGGTAAAGTACTGGGCCTGCCCCAGTCTCTCAATCAGCTCATCCACCCTGGGCATTGGATAAAGGTCAAACTTTGACACTTCATTTAGTTTTCGGAAATCGTTACAGAAGTGTAACGATCCATCTGGTTTCGGAATCAGTACGATAGGGCTAGACCACTCACTCCATGATTCCTCGATGACGCCTAACTGGAGCATTTATTTTACCTCAGCTGTGATGGCTTGCCTCCGGGCTTCAGTACCCTGTACGGTCTCATTCACACCCTTATCCCAGGTTCGGTGACAATGTCATGTTGGAGAACCATAGTCCCACCCGGTAGCTCTGAGAACACGTCGGTATTCTGCTGCACCAGCGAGCGAGCCTCCCGTCGCTGCTGTTTAGGGAGAGCATCACTTATCCTGATCTCTCCCCCGGACGCATCCCTGGCTGAAGGTAGAGAACTCTGATGGCATGCCCCGAAGTGTAACTAAACACTCTCGATCTTTCCAAGGTTTTAGCAGGTTTACATGGTAAAGCTGCTCAGGTTTCCTCCTTCCGGGCTGATACACCCAGTAATTTACCTCCTCCACCTTTTCTCAAACCTCATATGGTCCTTGCCACTTGGCCATGAGCTTACTCTCGGCTGAGGGTACCAGTACTAACACCCGATTGCCCTTGCTAAAAGACCTGACTCTTTTATTATATGTGCGCCTCTCTGCTGCCTGGGCATCTAACAGATGTTCTTTCACGATGGGCATGACCGCCGCAAACTGGTCCTGCATACTAGCCACGTGTTCAATTATACTCCTATGTGTAGTTGGCTCTTGTTCCCACGTCTCTTTAGCTACGTCCAACAGACCCCTAGGGTGTCTGCCGTACAATAACTCAAAGGGAGAGAACCCTGTGGAAGCCTAGGGTACCTCACAGACAGCGAACATCAAATAGGGCAGTAACATGTTCCAATCTCTTCCGTCCTTAGAAACCACCTTTTTTAACATGGATTTGAGGGTTTTATTGAACCGTTCTACTAGCCCGTCGGTTTGAGGGTGGTACACCGAGGTGCGCAATTGTTTTGTTTTTAGCAGTTTGCATAGTTCCCTTGTCACTTTGGACATAAAAGGGGTCCCCTGATCCGTCAGGATCTCCTTAGGTAGTCCAAGACGACAGAACATGGCAAACAGCTCCCGTGCAATCAGTTTTGCAGAGATGTGGCGTAGCGGTATAGCCTCCGGGTACTGGGTGGCATAGTCGACGACCACCAGTATGTTGGATGCCACGAGCGGATTTTACAATGGGCCCTACCAAGTCCATTGCAATCCGTTCAAAAGGTACCTCTATCACTGGCAGGGGTACCAATGGGCTACGGAAACTTGCGATGGGTGTGGTCAACTGACATTCGGGGCAGTATTCACAGTACTTTTGGACCTCCGGGTAAATCCTCGGTCAAAAGAACCGCTGCAAGATACGCTCTTGCATCTTTTTAACCCCTAAGTGTCCACCCAGCAGGTGTGTGTGTGCCAACTCCAGAACCGCCCGACGTTACGACTGAGGTACCACTAACTGTTCCACGACCTCATCCCTGAATTTGTCTACCTTATAGAGAAACTCACCGTTGACTACCATGCGTGGAAATACAGTATCTGCACCGGGCTGTTGGGCTACGCCATTTACCTCTAACACCCTTTCCCGCGCCCAAGTCAGAGTGGGATCCTGTAGCTGAGCCGTCCCAAACGTGCCCCGGGACACTTCGATGGGGTCTCCTCGACCTCTCCTGCCAGCACCTCTAGGGGAAACCCATCGGGGTCACACTGTCCCTAGGTTGGACACCCCTACGGCAGGTTCCCCTGACTCGGGTTCATCGGGTACAGCGCCTGTAATAAATTTTACCGGGTGAGAGTGGATTTTATCTTTTCCAGAGTCCAGAACAGGGGCAAGTCTCTTCCCAACACAGTCCCATAGGGAAGAGTTTTTACCACCCTCACCACATGTTTTATGTCTCCACATGGCGTGGACAAAACTACCTCCGCAGCTGGGTACTCTCGGAGGTCCCCATGGATACACTGTCCATCCACTGGGGTTATCTCCTGCCACCAGCGACCCATGTACCAAAGTCACTAGGCTCCCCGAATCTAGGAGGGCCTCCGTGGGGTACCCATTAACCAGTACCTGGTACAGTTGGGGTTCACTGTCCGGGGCGGGGGGGGTCGGCGCTCGCAGTGCAGACAGTCTTGGCGTACATTGAGACCCGGCGGATAAACCCGCAGTCCATGTGTTCCGTAGTGGTTGCTAACTGCCCCCTGACATGTCCCAGCCCCTGACGCCGCCAGCACCTAATGGTGAAGGTACTGTTAGGTCTTATGTCTGTTTGGGAGGGAACTGGTCTCCTGACACTCTCATTCCGGGGTACCCCTTCAGCACGGGTACGGTGCTGACTGTCCTCAGCAGAGGGACGCGACCCCTTTACTGGTTCCTGGGTTGGCAGGGATCGACGTGACAGCCGCGAGGGGGCAGAGTCCCGGATAAAGTCCTGAGTGGCCGAGTAGCGCTCGATCAGGCTGACCACCTGGTCGAGGGTGCCGGGGCCCCTTTGCCCCTCCCAACTTTGGATAGCGGCTGGCAGAGTCCTCACCAGCCGGTCAACCACCACCCTCTCCACCATCTGGGCTGGAGACAAAGTCTCAGGCTGGAGCCACCTCTTTACCAGCTGCGGGAGGTCATAAGCCTGAGACTGGGCGGGGCGGGTCAGGTCTCCACATAGGCCCATGGAAAAACGTGCTGAGCCCTCATGTATGTATTGACCCCCAGTTGGGCAAGCATCTCACCTTTGAGCCTCTGGTAGTCCTGGGCGTCCTCCCGATTGAGGTCGAAGTAGGCCTTTTGGGTTTCGCCGACCAGAAATGGAGCCACCACTTCTGGCCACTGGCCGGCCGGTTTTCCCGCTCTGCTGCGCGCCCATAAATGGTCAGGAAGGCTTCCATATCGTCCTCCGGTCCCATCTTCCTCAACGCTGAGCAAACCTTGTCCCGGCCCCCGCAACGTTCTGGGGCTGGTGCTGTCGGTGTCTCCCGCAGGGCAGCAATCTGTTGCAGCAACAGTCCGTTTGTTTTTTGCTGCTGCTGGTACAGTAGCTGCTGCTGATTATGCTGCTGCTCCCGCTCCTGCTGTTGCCGCTGGGACTGTAGCTGCTGGGTGAGTACCAGCTGCTTTAACAGCTCCTCCATTTTGTCCACGGGGTTGGGCTGAAAGGTGGCCGGCCGGATTGTGGTCATGCAGCGGCCGGTGGGGTATGCCTCAGTCACATTCTCCACCAAGCTGTAAAGGCGGCGGTGTTCACACCATGCAGTAACTGAGGCAGTGACCCAGGCAAGTCCAACATAAACAGCTTTTATTCAGCAACTCACGGGTAACCAGAAAGTCCTCCGGTTCGCAGACCGGGTTAACATGAGCCCTTAAACAAAGGTTGCCGGGGGCAACGGCCACGCCGGGCCGCTCAGAGCCTGACAGGTGCAAAGCTTTCCCAGGCGTGGGTTCAGCTATACACAATCCTGCTGAGCTTACCTGCTGTGCTCCTAGCAGATCCCAACACTGAACACCACTAATCCTTAGTGCAGGGTTTTAAAGGACCTGTGGCAAGAGCCACTGGAAAACCCGGGTTGGAGGGAGGAGGCCGCCCCACTGCCTCCTGTGACCTCCTCCAAGAAATGAAGGCCCTGCCGGGTTTTACTAATCTGCCTTAGCCAGATAGCCTGACCAGGTCAATGCTCACCTTCATTCCTGCATTGCAGCCGCAGGTGTGTCTGTGACTGCAATGCACTCCAATGGGTTTAATAGGTCTCTGTACACATTCTGGGGGATATATAGCGTCCCTCGTATACGATCCCAGTCACTGCCTCACACTACATAATTTTGTAATCTAGTCCCTAAATAATACCGGCAAACTGTACCAAATAACTATTCTATACAGCTTGTGTAATACTGAGGGTTCATCAAAATGGTGTTTTACATTTCCTGGGTAATACTTTCATATAGTGAACATGTAAAAGTGTTAAACACTGCCCACATAGCCTTCTAATCTAGCCTATGAATAATACGACCATAATGTGCAAAATAATTCCAGCCTGTGATTCGGTAATATGAGTGCCCATAAGAGAGTTAAACATTTCCTGTGTAATACTACAATAAAGTAAGCACAATAAAGTGCCATATATTTCCTACACAACCTTGATGTTTAGTCCATAAATACTACCGCCATACAGTGTGAAATAATTCCATATAGAGTTTATGTAATATTATGATTACCCTCAAAAGAGTATCCTGGATTTCTGAGTAATAGAACCACATAGTGTACACATAAAAGTGCTAAACACTGCCCACATAACCTCCTCCCTAAATAATACCGCCATACAATGACAAAAAGTTGCATATAGTCATGTAATTACAAATGATGATGATAATAGTAATAACAATAATTTTATATATACAGTGTCAACATATTCCGCAGCACTACAATTAAAATTATATTTTGCATTGTGTGAAAATACTACCATATAGTGAAAACGCACAATACAGTTCTCTAAATATAGTCCAAAAATAATACTGCTATAGTGCGTCAAATAATAATTCCATACAGAGTTTATATAGTGCTATGATTACCCTCAAAAGAGTGTCATGCATTTTCTGTGTAATCCTACCACAAAGTGAACACAGAAATTCCATACAATGCCGGCATAATCTTGTAACCTACTCCATAAATAATACCGCCATACAATGACAAATAATTCAATACAGATTAATGTAATCATGTGAGTGCACAAAAATGATGCCTTGCATATAGTGAAATGTAAAATGTGGCCTTCTAATCTAGGCCATAAATAATACCGCCATATAGTGCTCAATTACTAGCTGATAACAGGAGATCAGCTCATAATAAAATGCTGGGCAGAAGGTTTATGGTCGGGAAGGAGTAGTAGAAACTCACAAATAGTGGAGGATACGGGCCGGTAGCCCTTTACATGTTTTGCAATTTGCTTTTTCTTTTTCTGGCCGCACCTAAAAGAAATGATCCAAAAAAAAAAAAAAACTGCAGTGAATGGATGAGGGTTGGGAAATATCCGTTCAGAGGACTCTGCTGATAGACTGAATGTTTGCTCTGCTGCGGACTAGAGAGTTGGCCGGACTGTGATATAGGCCCGAGACCCTGGGGTCATCACCGACACTTCCTGTAAACTGGGTGGGGTGTTCCAAGCCTCGTCTGGGTCGGACGACGCAGAATACAACTGGAGCCCTGAATGCACAACTATGGGGTGTGATCTGCAGAACTACGGCTAGAGAAAAGAATACTCGATGAGTCTCATGACCACCCTTACTTCTAGACTGAGACCCTCGGAGGGAGCCACCAGACAAGCCCCCGATAAAGGTAACAATCCTTGTAGTCCTAGACCTGTGGACCTAAATGGTGCTGTACAGTAGGGTTTGGATTGGTGACAATCAAAGAGGATCTCTCCTGTTGCTTTATCAGCACTACTGATTTTACCTGCAGTGACCCCAGAGGAAAAACATTGAATTACAAGTAGTCTACTGCAATCAGTCCTCCAGAGCTGTAAACTCAGGTGTAACCAATAGATGCGGGTATTCTGGGGCAGGACATCACTCCTGAAAGTTTTCATGACCTAGGTAGACATTATCTGACAGATGCAGGTCACGAAGAAGGGCGGAGGATCAACCTGGATCCTTAATGGTAGAGAGGATCCCGAAATGGAAAATGGTCCAGAGAGGATCTGGTGATGGCATCCATGTATCAGTCATTTGGCCTAGTGGTCAAATTATGGTGCAGGCACTAAGGTATCGAACTAAAGAGATATTCGTGAAGAACTGAAAAACAAGGTACATACCTCCCGACCTTCCCAGATCCAGTAATACAGTCCTGAATTTGGGGAGTTTTCCCTCTGTCTCTGGCGGTCAGGGGTATGTCCGCAAGACACAGATACAGTTGCATTTATTAGTGGAGAAAGGAGCTGACCGATCCCTGCTCCATCATTCTGTCAGGGTAGAGACAAATGAAGGACCTTCAGGGACCTACAGGCCATATGACATGGCCAGGAATGGACAGCAGAGACCAGCTCAGAAGCAGAGAATTGGGAAAGTGACAGCACACACACAGGTACGTTTGGGGGTCCTGAAAGGGGTATCATACTGTACAGGAAAACCAATGGGCTTCACTGGGAGAGATATTTGGGTACACATAAAGGACTGAAATACAATGTACATAGAGTATCTAGCTGGACAGTTCTGAATTTGGGGAGCTGTTCCTGGAGGTCGGGTTATTTCCTCAGGACATAGATACATATGAATCCAATAGTGGAGCAGGGAGCCGACATATGCCTGCTCCATCATTCTGACTTGGTAGAGACTAATGAAGGACCTACAGGGACCTTCAGGTCATGTGACATTCTCAGGACTGGGCAGCAGAGAAGCCGGAATGAGAGAGGACGTACAGACTAGCGAGATACTGTATGGGGAGAACTGTGGGGGCAAAGGATGGGAACCGCACTGTATGGGAAGAACTGTGGGAGCAATGGAAGGGAACTGCACTGTATGGGGAGAAGTGTGAGGGCAAAGGATGGGAACCGCACTGTATGGGAAGAACTGTGGGAGCAATGGAAGGGAACCGCACTGTATGGGGAGAAGTGTGAGGGCAAAGGATGGGAACCGCACTGTATGGGAAGAACTGTGGGAGCAATGGAAGGGAACCGCACTGTATGGGGAGAAGTGTGAGGGCAAAGGATGGGAACCGCACTGTATGGGAAGAACTGTGGGAGCAATGGAAGGGAACTGCACTGTATGGGGAGAAGTGTGAGGGCAAAGGATGGGAACCGCACTGTATGGGAAGAACTGTGGGAGCAATGGAAGGGGAATAGCACTGTATGGGGAGAAGTGTGGGGGCAAAGGATGGGAACCGCACTGTATGGGAAAAACTGTGGGAGCAATGGAAGGGGAACCGCACTTTATGGGGAGAAGTGTGGGGGCAAAGGATGGGAACCGCACTGTATGGGAAGAACTGTGGGGGCAAAGGAAGGGAACTGCACTGTATGGGGAGAACTGTGGGGGCAAAGGAAGGGAACCGCACTGTATGGGGAGAACTGTGGGGGAAAAGGATGGGAACCCCACTGTATGGGGAGAACTGTGGGGGCAGAGGATGGGAACCACACTGTATGGAGGGGAACCGCACTGTATGGGGAGAACTGTGGGGGCAAAGGATGGGAACCGCACTGTATGGGGAGAACTGTGGGGGCAGAGGATGGGAATCGCACTGTATGGAGGGGAACAGCACAGTATGGGGAGAACTGTGGGGGCAAAGGATGTGAACCGCACTGTATGGGGAGAACTGTGGGGGCAATGGAAGGGAACCGCACTGTATGGGGAGAACTGTGGGGGCAATGGAAGGGAACCGCACTGTATGGGGAGAACTGTGGGGGCAATGGAAGGGAACCGCACTGTATGGGGAGAACTGTGGGGGCAATGGAAGGGGAACCGCACTGTATGGGGAGAACTGTGGGGGCAATGGAAGGGGAACTGCACTGTATGGGGAGAACTGTGGGGGCAATGGAAGGGAACCACACTGTATGGGGAGAACTGTGGGAGCAATGGAGGGGAACCGCACTGTATGGGGAGAACTGTGGGGGCAATGGAGGGGAACCACACTGTATGGGGAGAACTGTGGGAGCAATGGAAGGGGACCGCACTGTATGGGGAGAACTGTGGGGGCAAAGGATGGGAACCGCACTGTATGGGGAGAACTGTGGGGGAAATGGAAGGGGACCGCACTGTATGGGGAGAACTGTGGGGGCAATGGAAGGGAACCGCACTGTATGGGGATAACTGTGGGAGCAATGGAAGGGGACCGCACTGTATGGGGAGAACTGTAGGGGCAATGGAAGGGAACCGCACTGTATGGGGATAACTGTGGGAGCAATGGAAGGGGACCGCACTGTATGGGGAGAACTGTGGGAGCAATGGAAGGGGACCGCACTGTATGGGGAGAACTGTGGGGGAAATGGAAGGGGACCGCACTGTATGTGAACGCTAATGCGCCTCAGGAACTATATTATAGGGAGGGTAGAGCCGGTTTATTTTTGGGCACAGTTGCCCTTAGATCTTTAGGTTGTGGTCTAAATATATTGGCGCTGACGGAAAGGGTTTCCATTGATTGCAGCGCATTAATTACGGTATTAATAACATCCCTCAGATGTGCATGCAGAAGCAGTGATGTTGTTGAGCCCCCGTAACAATAGCACGTGCGCCCCCGCCCTCTGCCACCACCGTACTTCCAGGCAAGCAGCAGAAGAGATTTGTCAGGGAGGAAGCCGAGCTGTGCGCGATGGTTTCCTGCCCTCTTCCGGTCTCGATCTCGCTGCGGGGAGGATGTGATACCGTACAGGGAGCTATTCACAGCGCTGCGCCGGAGGTGGCCGAGCGCGGGGCCGCTGAGGGTCTCCCGATGGTACAGACAATACCCCAGGTGGGGAGAACAAATGGCGATCACAAGGATCCTACAGCCACAAATAGGGACAATAATAAACAATAGGGCAGAAATAATGGTGAGAAAAAGGGAGGAGGTGAGAACTAAAGAGTGAGTGAGAACACCCACACCACGTCCACGAGATAAGGAGACAGCATGTGTGTATGGTACCGCAGGATAACTACACTGTACTCACAGTGCCCCCATAATAACAACGACATCCACAGTGCCCCCATAATAACAGTGATATCCACAGTGCCCCCATAATAACAGTGACATCCACAGTGCTCCCATAATAACACTGATATCCACAGTGCCCCCATAATAACAGTGATATCCACAGTGCCCCCATAATAACAGTGATATCCACAGTGCCCCCATAATAACAGTGATATCCACAGTGCTCCCATAATAACAGTGATATCCACAGTGCCCCATAATAACAGCGATATCCACAGTGCCCCATAATAACAGTGATATCCACAGTGCCCCATAATAACAGTGATATCCACAGTGCCCCCATAATAACAGTGATATCCACAGTGCCCCCATAATAACAGTGACATCCACAGTGCTCCCATAATAACACTGATATCCACAGTGCCCCCATAATAACAGTGACATCCACAGTGCCCCCATAATAACAGTGATATCCACAGTGCCCCCATAATAACAGTAATATCCACAGTGCTCCCATAATAACAGTGATATCTACAATGCCCCCATAATAACAGTGATATCCACAGTGCCCCATAATAACAGTGACATCCACAGTGCCCCCATAATAACAGTGATATCTACAGTGCCCCCATAATAACAGTGATATCAACAGTGCCCCATAATAACAGTGATATCCACAGTGCTCCCATAATAACAGTGATATGCACAGTGCTCCCATAATAACAGTGACATCCACAGTGCCCCCATAATAACAGTGATATCTACAGTGCCCCCATAATAACAGTGATATCAACAGTGCCCCATAATAACAGTGATATCCACAGTGCTCCCATAATAACAGTGATATCCACAGTGCTCCCATAATAACAGTGACATCCACAGTGCCCCCATAATAACAGTGATATCCACAGTGCCTCCATAATAACAGTGATATCCACAGTGCCCCCATAATAACAGCGATATCCACAGTGCCCCCATAATAACAGCGATATCCACAGTGCCCCCATAATAACAGTGATATCCACAGTGCCCCCATAATAACAGTGACATCCACAGTGCCTCCATAATAACAGTGATATCCACAGTGCCCCCATAATAACAGTGATATCCACAGTGCCCCATAATAACAGTGATATCCACAGTGCTCCCATAATAACAGTGACATCCACAGTGCCCCCATAATAACAGTGATATCCACAGTGCCCCCATAATAACAGTGATATCCACAGTGCCCCATAATAACAGTGATATCCACAGTGTCCCCATAATAACAGTGATATCCACAGTGCCCCCATAATAACACTGATATCCACAGTGTCCCCATAATAACAGCGATATCCACAGTGCCCCCATAATAACAGCGATATCCACAGTGTCCCCATAATAACAGTGATATCCACAGTGCCCCCATAATAACAGTGACATCCACAGTGCTCCCATAATAACAGTGACATCCACAGTGCTCCCATAATAACAGTGATATCCACAGTGCCCACATAATAACAGTGATATCCACAGTGCCCCATAATAACAGTGATATCCACAGTGCTCCCATAATAACAGTGATATCCACAGTGCTCCCATAATAACAGTGATATCCACAGTGCCCCCATAATAACAGTGATATCCACAGTGCCCCCATAATAACAGTGATATCCACAGTGCCCCCATAATAACAGTGACATCCACAGTGCTCCCATAATAACAGTGATATCCACAGTGCCCCCATAATAACAGTGATATCCACAGTGCCCCCATAATAACAGTGATATCCAAAGTGCCCCATAATAACAGCGATATCCACAGTGCTCCCATAATAACAGTGATATCCACAGTGCCCCCATAATAACAGTGACATCCACAGTGCTCCCATAATAACTGATATCCACAGTGCCCCCATAATAACAGTGACATCCACAGTGCCCCCATAATAAAAGTGACATCCACAGTGCCCCCATAATAACAGTGACATCCACAGTGCTCCCATAATAACTGATATCCACAGTGTCCCCATAAAAACAGTGATATCCACAGTGCCTCCATAATAAAAGTGACATCCACAGTGCCCCCATAATAACAGTGATATCCACAGTGCTCCCATAATAACAGTGATATCCACAGTGCTCCCATAATAACAGTGATATCCACAGTGTCCCCATAATAACAGTGATATCCACAGTGCTCCCATAATAACAGTGATATCCACAGTGCTCCCATAATAATAGTGACATCCACAGTGCCCCCATAATAACAGTGACATCCACAGTGCCCCCATAATAACAGTGACATCCACAGTGCTCCCATAATAACAGCGATATCCACAGTGCCCCCATAATAACAGCGATATCCACAGTGCCCCCATAATAACAGCGATATCCACAGTGTCCCCATAATAACAGTGATATCCACAGTGCTCCCATAATAACAGTGATATCCACAGTGCCCACATAATAACAGTGATATCCACAGTGCCCCATAATAACAGTGACATCCACAGTGCCCCATAATAACAGTGATATCCACAGTGCCCCATAATAACAGTGATATCCACAGTGCTCCCATAATAACAGTGATATCCACAGTGCTCCCATAATAACAGTGATATCCACAGTGCCCCCATAATAACAGTGATATCCACAGTGCCCCCATAATAACAGTGATATCCACAGTGCCCTCATAATAACAGTGATATCCACAGTGCCCCCATAATAACAGTGATATCCACAGTGCCTCCATAATAACAGTGACATCCACAGTGCTCCCATAATAACAGTGATATCCACAGTGCTCCCATAATAACAGTGATATCCACAGTGCCCCCATAATAACAGTGATATCCACAGTGCCCTCATAATAACAGTGATATCCAAAGTGCCCCCATAATAACAGTGATATCCACAGTGCCTCCATAATAACAGTGACATCCACAGTGCCCTCATAATAACAGTGATATCCACAGTGCCTCCATAATAACAGTGATATCCACAGTGCCCCCATAATAACAGTGATATCCACAGTGCCCCCATAATAACAGCGATATCCACAGTGCCCCCATAATAACAGCGATATCCACAGTGCCCCCATAATAACAGTGACATCCACAGTGCCTCCATAATAACAGTGATATCCACAGTGCCCCCATAATAACAGTGACATCCACAGTGCCCCATAATAACAGCGATATCCACAGTGCCCCATAATAACAGCGATATCCACAGTGTCCCCATAATAACAGCGATATCCACAGTGCCCCCATAATAACAGTGACATCCACAGTGCTCCCATAATAACTGATATCCACAGTGTCCCCATAAAAACAGTGATATCCACAGTGCCTCCATAATAACAGTGACATCCACAGTGCCCCCATAATAACAGTGACATCCACAGTGCCCCCATAATAACAGTGATATCCACAGTGCTCCCATAATAACTGATATCCACAGTGTCCCCATAATAACAGTGATATCCACAGTGCTCCCATAATAATAGTGACATCCACAGTGTCCCATAATAACAGTGATATCCACAGTGCCTCCATAATAACAGTGACATCCACAGTGCCCCCATAATAACAGTGATATCCACAGTGCTCCCATAATAACAGTGACATCCACAGTGCCCCCATAATAACAGTGATATCCACAGTGCTCCCATAATAACAGTGATATCCACAGTGCTCCCATAATAACTGATATCCACAGTGTCCCCATAATAACAGTGATATCCACAGTGCTCCCATAATAATAGTGACATCCACAGTGCTCCCATAATAACAGTGACATCCACAGTGCTCCCATAATAACTGATATCCACAGTGCCCCCATAATAACAGTGACATCCACAGTGCCCCCATAATAACAGTGACATCCACAGTGCCCTCATAATAACAGTGATATCCACAGTGCCTCCATAATAACAGTGATATCCACAGTGCCCCCATAATAACAGTGATATCCACAGTGCCCCCATAATAACAGTGATATCCACAGTGCCCCCATAATAACAGTGATATCCACAGTGCCCCCATAATAACAGCGATATCCACAGTGTCCCCATAATAACAGCGATATCCACAGTGCTCCCATAATAACAGTGATATCCACAGTGCCCACATAATAACAGTGATATCCACAGTGCCCCATAATAACAGTGACATCCACAGTGCCCCATAATAACAGTGATATCCACAGTGCCCCATAATAACAGTGATATCCACAGTGCTCCCATAATAACAGTGATATCCACAGTGCTCCCATAATAACAGTGATATCCACAGTGCCCCCATAATAACAGTGATATCCACAGTGCCCCCATAATAACAGTGATATCCACAGTGCCCTCATAATAACAGTGATATCCACAGTGCCCCCATAATAACAGTGATATCCACAGTGCCTCCATAATAACAGTGACATCCACAGTGCCCCCATAATAACAGTGATATCCACAGTGCTCCCATAATAACAGTGATATCCACAGTGCTCCCATAATAACAGTGATATCCACAGTGCCCCCATAATAACAGTGATATCCACAGTGCTCCCATAATAACAGTGATATCCACAGTGCTCCCATAATAACAGTGACATCCACAGTGCCCCATAATAACAGTGATATCCACAGTGCTCCCATAATAACAGTGATATCCACAGTGCCCCATAATAACAGTGATATCCACAGTGCTCCCATAATAACAGTGATATCCACAGTGCCCCATAATAACAGTGATATCCACAGTGCTCCCATAATAACAGTGATATCCACAGTGCTCCCATAATAACAGTGATATCCACAGTGCCCCATAATAACAGTGATATCCACAGTGCTCCCATAATAACAGTGACATCCACAGTGCCCCCATAATAACCGTGATATCCACAGTGCACCCATAATAACAGTGACATCCACAGTGCCCCCATAATAACAGTGATATCCACAGTGCCTCCATAATAACAGTGATATCCACAGTACACCCATAATAACAGTGATATCCACAGTGCCCCATAATAACAGTGATATCCACAGTGCCCCCATAATAACAGGGATATCCACAGTGCCCCATAATAACAGCGATACCCACAGTGCTCCCATAATAACACTGATATCCACAGTGCTCCCATAACAGTGATATCCACAGTGCCCCATAATAACAGTGATATCCATAGTGCCCCCATAATAACAGTGATATCCACAGTGCCCCCATAATAACAGTGATATCCACAGTGCCCCCATAATAACAGTGATATCCACAGTGCCCCCATAATAACAGTGACATCCACAGTGCCCCATAATAACAGTGATATCCACAGTGCCCCCATAATAACAGTGATATCCACAGTGCCCCCATAATAACAGCGACATCCACAGTGCCTCCATAATAACAGTGACATCCACAGTGCCCCCATAATAACAGTGATATCCACAGTGCTCCCATAATAACTGATATCCACAGTGTCCCCATAATAACAGCGATATCCACAGTGCCCCCATAATAACAGCGATATCCACAGTGCTCCCATAACAGTGATATCCACAGTGCCCCCATAATAACAGTGATATCCACAGTGCTCCCATAATAACAGTGATATCCACAGTGCCCCCATAATAACAGTGACATCCACAGTGCCTCCATAATAACAGTGATATCCACAGTGCCCCCATAATAACAGTGATATCCACAGTGCCCCCATAATAACAGCGACATCCACAGTGCCTCCATAATAACAGTGACATCCAGTGCCCCCATAATAACAGTGATATCCACAGTGCTCCCATAATAACTGATATCCACAGTGTCCCCATAATAACAGCGATATCCACAGTGCCCCCATAATAACAGCGATATCCACAGTGCTCCCATAACAGTGATATCCACAGTGCCCCCATAATAACAGTGATATCCACAGTGCCCCCATAATAACAGTGATATCCACAGTGCCCCCATAATAACAGTGACATCCACAGTGCCTCCATAATAACAGTGACATCCACAGTGCCCCCATAATAACAGTGACATCCACAGTGCCCCCATAATAACAGTGACATCCACAGTGCTCCCATAATAACTGATATCCACAGTGTCCCCATAATAACAGCGATATCCACAGTGCCCCCATAATAACAGCGATATCCACAGTGCTCCCATAATAACAGCGATATCCACAGTGCCCCCGTAATAACAGCGATATCCACAGTGCCCCCATAATAACTGATATCCACAGTGTCCCCATAATAACAGCGATATCCACAGTGCCCCCATAATAACAGCGATATCCACAGTGCTCCCATAACAGTGATATCCACAGTGCCCCCATAATAACAGTGATATCCACAGTGCCCCCATAATAACAGTGATATCCACAGTGCCCCCATAATAACAGTGACATCCACAGTGCCTCCATAATAACAGTGACATCCACAGTGCCCCCATAATAACAGTGACATCCACAGTGCCCCCATAATAACAGTGACATCCACAGTGCTCCCATAATAACTGATATCCACAGTGCCCCCATAATAACAGCGATATCCACAGTGCTCCCATAATAACAGCGATATCCACAGTGCCCCCATAATAACAGCGATATCCACAGTGCCCCCATAATAACAGCGATATCCACAGTGCCTCCATCATAACAGTGACATCCACAGTGCCCCCATAATAACAGTGATATCCACAGTGCCCCAATAATAACAGCGATATCCACAGTACCCCCATAATAACAGTGATATCCACAGTGCCCCCATAATAACAGTGATATCCACTGTACCCCCATAATAACAGTGATATCCACAGTGCCCCATAATAACAGTGATATCCACAGTGCCCCCATAATAACAGTGATATCCACAGTGCTCCCATAATAACACTGATATCCACAGTGACCCCATAATAACAGTGATATCCAGTGCTCCCATAATAACAGCGATATCCACAGTGCTCCCATCAGAACAGCGACATCCACAGTGCCTCCATCATAACAGCGACATCCACAGTACCCCCATAATAACAGCGACATCCACAGTGCCCCCATAATAACAGTGATATCCACAGTGCCCCCATAATAACAGTGATATCCACAGTGCCCCCATAATAACAGTGATATCCACAGTGCCCCATAATAACACTGATATCCACAGTGCCCCCATAATAACAGTGATATCCACAGTGCCCCCATAATAACAGTGATATCCACAGTGCCCCCATAATAACAGTGATATCCACAGTGCCCCCATAATAACAGTGATATCCACAGTGCCCCCATAATAACAGTGATATCCACAGTGCTCCCATAATAACAGTGACATCCACAGTGCCTCCATAATAACAGTGACATCCACAGTGCCCCCATAATAACACTAATATCCACAGTGCCCCCATAATAACAGTGATATCCACAGTGCCCCCATAATAACAGTGATATCCACAGTGCCCCATAATAACACTGATATCCACAGTGCCCCCATAATAACAGTGATATCCACAGTGCCTCCATAATAACAGTGATATCCACAGTGCCCCATAATAACAGTAACATCCACAGTGCCCCCATAATAACAGTGATATCCACAGTGCCCCCATAATAACAGTGATATCCACAGTGCCCCATAATAACAGTAACATCCACAGTGCCCCCATAATAAAAGTGATATCCACAGTGCCCCCATAATAACAGTGATATCCACAGTGCTCCCATAATAACAGTGATATCCACAGTGCCCCCATAATAACAGTGACATCCACAGTGCCCCCATAATAACAGTGACATCCACAGTGCCCCCATAATAACAGTGATATCCACAGTGCCCCCATAATAACAGTGATATCCACAGTGCCCCCATAATAACAGTGATATCCACAGTGCCCCCATAATAACAGTGATATCCACAGTGCCCCATAATAACACTGATATCCACAGTGCCCCCATAATAACAGTGATATCCACAGTGCCCCCATAATAACAGTGATATCCACAGTGCCCCCATAATAACAGTGATATCCACAGTGCCCCCATAATAACAGTGATATCCACAGTGCCCCCATAATAACAGTGATATCCACAGTGCTCCCATAATAACAGTGACATCCACAGTGCCTCCATAATAACAGTGACATCCACAGTGCCCCCATAATAACACTAATATCCACAGTGCCCCCATAATAACAGTGATATCCACAGTGCCCCCATAATAACAGTGATATCCACAGTGCCCCATAATAACACTGATATCCACAGTGCCCCCATAATAACAGTGATATCCACAGTGCCTCCATAATAACAGTGATATCCACAGTGCCCCATAATAACAGTAACATCCACAGTGCCCCCATAATAACAGTGATATCCACAGTGCCCCCATAATAACAGTGATATCCACAGTGCTCCCATAATAACAGTGATATCCACAGTGCCCCATAATAACAGTAACATCCACAGTGCCCCCATAATAAAAGTGATATCCACAGTGCCCCCATAATAACAGTGATATCCACAGTGCTCCCATAATAACAGTGATATCCACAGTGCCCCCATAATAACAGTGACATCCACAGTGCCCCCATAATAACAGTGACATCCACAGTGCCCCCATAATAACAGTGATATCCACAGTGCCCCCATAATAACAGTGATATCCACAGTGCCCCCATAATAACAGTGATATCCACAGTGCCCCCATAATAACAGTGATATCCACAGTGCTCCCATAATAACAGTGATATCCACAGTGCCCCCATAATAACAGTGATATCCACAGTGCCCCCATAATAACAGTGATATCCACAGTGCCCCCATAATAACAGTGATATCCACAGTGCCCCCATAATAACAGTGACATCCACAGTGCCCTCATAATAACAGTGACATCCACAGTGCCCCCATAATAACAGTGATATCCAGTTTCCCATAATAACAGTGATATCCAGTGTCCCCATAATAACAGTGATATCCACAGTGCCCCCATAATAACAGTGATATCCACAGTTTCCCATAATAACAGTGATATCCACAGTGCCCCCATAATAACAGTGACATCCACAGTTTCCCATAATAACAGTGACATCCACAGTGCCCCCATAATAACAGTGACATCCACAGTGCCCCCATAATAACAGTGACATCCACAGTGCCCCCATAATAACAGTGACATCCACAGTGTCCCCATAATAACAGTGACATCCACAGTGCCCCCATAATAACAGTGACATACACAGTGTCCCCATAATAACAGTGACATCCACAGTGCCACATAATAACAGTGACATCCACAGTGCCCCCATAATAACAGTGACATCCACAGTGCTACCATAATAACAGTGATATCCACAGTGCCAACATAATAACAGTGACATCCACAGTGCCCCCATAATAACAGTGACATCCACAGTGCCCCCATAATAACAGTGATATCCACAGTGCCAACATAATAACAGTGATATCCACAGTGCCCCATAATAACAGTGATATCCACAGTGCCTCCATAATAACAGTGATATCCACAGTGTCCCCATAATAACAGTGATATCCACAGTGCTCCCATAATAACAGTGACATCCACAGTGTCCCCATAAAAACAGTGATATCCACAGTGCTCCCATAATAACAGTGACATCCACAGTGCTCCCATAATAACAGTGATATCCACAGTGCCCCCATAATAACAGTGACATCCACAGTGCCACATAATAACAGTGACATCCACAGTGCTCCCATAATAACAGCGATATCCACAGTGCCTCCATAATAACAGCGATATCCATAGTGCCTCCATAATAACAGTGATATCCACAGTGCCCCCATAATAACAGTGATATCCACAGTGCTCCCATAATAACAGCGATATCCACAGTGCTCCCATAATAACAGCGACATCCACAGTGTCCCCATAATAACAGTGACATCCACAGTGCCCCATAATAACAGTGATATCCACAGTGGACCCATAATAACAGTGATATCCACAGTGCCCCCATAATAACAGTGATATCCAGAGTGCCCCATAATAACAGTGATATCCACAGTGCTCCCATAATAACAGCGACATCCACAGTGTCCCCATAATAACAGCGACATCCACAGTGTCCCCATAATAACAGTGATATCCACAGTGCCTCCATAATAACAGTGACATCCACAGTGCCCCCATAATAACAGCGACATCCAAAGTGCTCCCATAATAACAGCGACATCCAAAGTGCTCCCATAATAACAGCGACATCCACAGTGCCTCCATAATAACAGCGATATCCACAGTGCCTCCATAATAACAGTGACATCCACAGTGCCCCCATAATAACAGCGACATCCAAAGTGCTCCCATAATAACAGCGACATCCACAGTGCCTCCATAATAACAGCGACATCCATAGTGCCTCCATAATAACAGCGACATCCACAGTGCCCCCATAATAACAGCGACATCCACAGAGCCCCCATAATAACAGCGACATCCACAGTGCCCCCATAATAACAGCGACATCCACAGTGCCCCCATAATAACAGCGATATCCATAGTGCCTCCATAATAACAGTGATATCCTCAGTGCCACATAATAACAGTGATATCTACAGTGCCCCCATAATAACAGTGACATCCACAGTGTCCCCATAATAAGAGTGACATCCACAGTGCCCCCATAATAACAGTGATATCCACAGTGCCCCCATAATAACAGTGATATCCACAGTGCCCCCATAATAACAGTGACATCCACAGTGCCCCATAATAACAGTGATATCCACAGTGCCCCCATAATAACAGTGATATCCACAGTGCTCCCATAATAATAGTGATATCCACAGTGCCCCCATAATAACAGTGATATCCACAGTGCGCCCATAATAACAGTGACATCCACAGTGCTCCCATAATAACAGTGATATCCACAGTGCCTCCATAATAACAGCGATATCCACAGTGCCCCATAATAACAGTGATATCCACAGTGCTCCCATAATAACAGTGATATCCACAGTGCTCCCATAATAACAGTGATATCCACAGTGCCCCCATAATAACAGTGATATCCACAGTGCCCCCATAATAACAGTGATATCCACAGTGCCCTCATAACAGTGATATCCACACTGCTCCCATAATAACAGTGATATCCACAGTGCCCTCATAATAACAGTGATATCCACAGTGCCCCCATAATAACAGTGATATCCACAGTGCCCCCATAATAACAGTGATATCCACAGTGCCTCCATAATAACAGTGACATCCACAGTGCACCCATAATAACAGTGATATCCACAGTGCTCCCATAATAACAGTGATATCCACAGTGCTCCCATAATAACAGTGATATCCACAGTGCCCCCATAATAACAGTGATATCCACACTGCTCCCATAATAACAGTGACATCCACAGTGCCCCCATAATAACCGTGATATCCACAGTGCTCCCATAATAACAGTGATATCCACAGTGCTCCCATAATAATAGTGACATCCACAGTGCCCCCATAATAACAGCGATATCCATAGTGCCTCCATAATAACAGTGATATCCTCAGTGCCACATAATAACAGTGATATCTACAGTGCCCCCATAATAACAGTGACATCCACAGTGTCCCCATAATAAGAGTGACATCCACAGTGCCCCCATAATAACAGTGATATCCACAGTGCCCCCATAATAACAGTGACATCCACAGTGCCCCATAATAACAGTGATATCCACAGTGCCCCCATAATAACAGTGATATCCACAGTGCTCCCATAATAACAGTGATATCCACAGTGCCCCCATAATAACAGTGATATCCACAGTGCCCCCATAATAACAGTGATATCCACAGTGCGCCCATAATAACAGTGATATCCACAGTGCCCCCATAATAACAGTGACATCCACAGTGCTCCCATAATAACAGTGATATCCACAGTGCTCCCATAATAACAGTGATATCCACAGTGCCCCATAATAACAGTGATATCCACAGTGCTCCCATAATAACAGTGATATCCACAGTGCTCCCATAATAACAGTGATATCCACAGTGCCCCCATAATAACAGTGATATCCACAGTGCCTCCATAATAACAGTGACAACCACAGTGCCCCCATAATAACAGTGATATCCACAGAGCCCCATAATAACAGTGATATCCACAGTGCCCCCATAATAACAATGATATCCACAGTGCCCCCATAATAACAGTGATATCCACAGTGCCCCATAATAACAGTGACATCCACAGAGCCCCCATAATAACAGTGATATCCACAGTGCCCCCATAAAAACAGTGATATCCACACTGCCCCCATAATAACAGTGATATCCACAGTGCCTCCATAATAACAGTGATATCCACAGTGCCTCCATAATAACAGTGATATCCACAGTGCCCCCATAATAACAGTGATATCCACAGTGCCTCCATAATAACAGTGATATCCACAGTGCCTCCATAATAACAGTGATATCCACAGTGCCCCCATAATAACAGTGATATCCACAGTGCCCCATAATAACAGTGACATCCACAGTGCCCCATAATAACAGCGACATCCACAGTGCCCCCATAATAACAGCGATATCCACAGTGCCCCCATAATAACAGCGATATCCACAGTGCCCCCATAACAGCGATATCCACAGTGCCTCCATAATAACAGTGATATCCACAGTGCCCCCATAATAACAGTGATATCCACAGTGCTCCCATAATAACAGTGATATCCACAGTGCCCCATAATAACAGTGACATCCACAGTGCCTCCATAATAACAGTGATATCCACAGTGTCCCCATAATAACAGTGATATCCACAGTGCTCCCATAATAAGTGACATCCACAGTGCCCCCATAATAACAGTGACATCCACAGTGCCCCATAATAACAGTGACATCCACAGTGCCCCCATAATAACAGTGACATCCACAGTGCCCCATAATAACAGTGACATCCACAGTGCCCCCATAATAACAGTGACATCCACAGTGCCCCCATAATAACAGTGATATCCACAGTGCCCCATAATAACAGTGATATCCACAGTGCCCCATAATAACAGTGACATCCACAGTGCCCCCATAATAACAGTGATATCCACAGTGCCCCATAATAAGTGACATCCACAGTGCCCCCATAATAACAGTGATATCCACAGTGCTCCCATAATAACAGTGATATCCACAGTGCCCCCATAATAACAGTGATATCCACAGTGCGCCCATAATAACAGTGATATCCACAGTGCCCCCATAATAACAGTGACATCCACAGTGCTCCCATAATAACAGTGATATCCACAGTGCCTCCATAATAACAGCGATATCCACAGTGCCCCATAATAACAGTGATATCCACAGTGCTCCCATAATAACAGTGATATCCACAGTGCTCCCATAATAACAGTGATATCCACAGTGCCCCCATAATAACAGTGATATCCACAGTGCCCCCATAATAACAGTGATATCCACAGTGCCCTCATAACAGTGATATCCACACTGCTCCCATAATAACAGTGATATCCACAGTGCCCTCATAATAACAGTGATATCCACAGTGCCCCCATAATAACAGTGATATCCACAGTGCCCCCATAATAACAGTGATATCCACAGTGCCTCCATAATAACAGTGACATCCACAGTGCACCCATAATAACAGTGATATCCACAGTGCTCCCATAATAACAGTGATATCCACAGTGCTCCCATAATAACAGTGATATCCACAGTGCCCCCATAATAACAGTGATATCCACACTGCTCCCATAATAACAGTGACATCCACAGTGCCCCCATAATAACCGTGATATCCACAGTGCTCCCATAATAACAGTGATATCCACAGTGCTCCCATAATAATAGTGACATCCACAGTGCCCCCATAATAACAGCGATATCCATAGTGCCTCCATAATAACAGTGATATCCTCAGTGCCACATAATAACAGTGATATCTACAGTGGCCCCATAATAACAGTGACATCCACAGTGTCCCCATAATAAGAGTGACATCCACAGTGCCCCCATAATAACAGTGATATCCACAGTGCCCCCATAATAACAGTGACATCCACAGTGCCCCATAATAACAGTGATATCCACAGTGCCCCCATAATAACAGTGATATCCACAGTGCTCCCATAATAACAGTGATATCCACAGTGCCCCCATAATAACAGTGATATCCACAGTGCCCCCATAATAACAGTGATATCCACAGTGCGCCCATAATAACAGTGATATCCACAGTGCCCCCATAATAACAGTGACATCCACAGTGCTCCCATAATAACAGTGATATCCACAGTGCTCCCATAATAACAGTGATATCCACAGTGCCCCATAATAACAGTGATATCCACAGTGCT
The DNA here is from genome assembly GCF_046119375.1 of Phyllobates terribilis. Classification (NCBI taxonomy): domain Eukaryota; kingdom Metazoa; phylum Chordata; class Amphibia; order Anura; family Dendrobatidae; genus Phyllobates; species Phyllobates terribilis. Next base: position 145,653,347 of record NW_027362767.1, read on the forward strand.
CCCATAATAACAGTGATATCCACAGTGCTCCCATAATAACAGTGATATCCACAGTGCCCCCATAATAACAGTGATATCCACAGTGCCTCCATAATAACAGTGACAACCACAGTGCCCCCATAATAACAGTGATATCCACAGAGCCCCATAATAACAGTGATATCCACAGTGCCCCCATAATAACAATGATATCCACAGTGCCCCCATAATAACAGTGATATCCACAGTGCCCCATAATAACAGTGACATCCACAGAGCCCCCATAATAACAGTGATATCCACAGTGCCCCCATAAAAACAGTGATATCCACACTGCCCCCATAATAACAGTGATATCCACAGTGCCTCCATAATAACAGTGATATCCACAGTGCCTCCATAATAACAGTGATATCCACAGTGCCCCCATAATAACAGTGATATCCACAGTGCCTCCATAATAACAGTGATATCCACAGTGCCTCCATAATAACAGTGATATCCACAGTGCCCCCATAATAACAGTGATATCCACAGTGCCCCATAATAACAGTGACATCCACAGTGCCCCATAATAACAGCGACATCCACAGTGCCCCCATAATAACAGCGATATCCACAGTGCCCCCATAATAACAGCGATATCCACAGTGCCCCCATAACAGCGATATCCACAGTGCCTCCATAATAACAGTGATATCCACAGTGCCCCCATAATAACAGTGATATCCACAGTGCTCCCATAATAACAGTGATATCCACAGTGCCCCATAATAACAGTGACATCCACAGTGCCTCCATAATAACAGTGATATCCACAGTGTCCCCATAATAACAGTGATATCCACAGTGCTCCCATAATAAGTGACATCCACAGTGCCCCCATAATAACAGTGACATCCACAGTGCCCCATAATAACAGTGACATCCACAGTGCACCCATAATAACAGTGACATCCACAGTGCCCCATAATAACAGTGACATCCACAGTGCCCCCATAATAACAGTGACATCCACAGTGCCCCCATAATAACAGTGATATCCACAGTGCCCCATAATAACAGTGATATCCACAGTGCCCCATAATAACAGTGACATCCACAGTGCCCCCATAATAACAGTGATATCCACAGTGCCCCATAATAACAGTGACATCCACAGTGCCCCCATAATAACAGTGATATCCACAGTGCTCCCATAACAGTGATATCCACAGTGCCCCCATAATAACAGTGAGATCCACAGTGCTCCCATAATAACAGTGATAACCACAGTGCTCCCATAATAACAGTGATATCCACAGTGCCTCCATAATAACAGTGATATCCACAGTGCCTCCATAATAACAGTGATATCCACAGTGCCTCCATAATAACAGTGATATCCACAGAGCCCCATAATAACAGTGACATCCACAGTGCCCCCATAATAACAGTGATATCCACAGTGCCCCATAATAACAGTGATATCCACAGTGCCCCCATAATAACAGTGATATCCACAGTGCCCCCATAATAACAGTGATATCCACAGTGCCCCATAATAACAGTGACATCCACAGTGCCCCCATAATAACAGTGATATCCACAGTGCCCCCATAAAAACAGTGATATCCACACTGCCCCCATAATAACAGTGATATCCACAGTGCCTCCATAATAACAGTGATATCCACAGTGCCTCCATAATAACAGTGATATCCACAGTGCCCCCATAATAACAGTGATATCCACAGTGTCCCATAATAACAGTGACATCCACAGTGCCCCATAATAACAGCGACATCCACAGTGCCCCCATAATAACAGCGATATCCACAGTGCCCCCATAATAACAGCGATATCCACAGTGCCCCCATAATAACAGCGATATCCACAGTGCCCCCATAATAACAGTGATATCCACAGTGCCCCCATAACAGCGATATCCACAGTGCCTCCATAGTAACAGTGATATCCACAGTGCCCCCATAATAACAGTGATATCCACAGTGCCCCATAATAACAGTGATATCCACAGTGCCCCATAATAACAGTGACATCCACAGTGCCCCCATAATAACAGTGACATCCACAGTGCCCCCATAATAACAGTGATATCCACAGTGCCCCATAATAACAGTGATATCCACAGTGCCCCATAATAACAGTGACATCCACAGTGCCCCCACAATAACAGTGATATCCACAGTGCTCCCATAATAACAGTGATATCCACAGTGCTCCCATAATAACAGTGATATCCACAGTGCTCCCATAATAACAGTGAGATCCACAGTGCCCCCATAATAATAGTGAGATCCACAGTGCTCCCATAATAACAGTGATAACCACAGTGCTCCCATAATAACAGTGATATCCACAGTGCCTCCATAATAACAGTGATATCCACAGTGCCTCCATAATAACAGTGATATCCACAGTGCCTCCATAATAACAGTGACATCCACAGTGCCTCCATAATAACAGCGATATCAACAGTGCCCCCATAATAACAGTGACATCCACAGTGCCCCATAATAACAGTGATATCCACAGTGCCCCCATAATAACAGTGATATCCACAGTGCCCCCATAATAACAGTGATATCCACAGTGCCCCCATAATAACAGTGATATCCACAGTGCCCCCATAATAACAGTGACATCCACAGTGTCCCCATAATAACAGTGATATCCACAGTGCCCCCATAATAACAGTGATATCCACAGTGCTCCCATAATAACAGTGACATCCACAGTGCTCCCATAATAACAGTGACATCCACAGTGTCCCCATAATAACAGTGATATCCACAGTGCTCCCATAATAACAGTGATATCCACAGTGCCCCATAATAACAGTGATATCCACAGTGCTCCCATAATAACAGTGATATCCACAGTGCCTCCATAATAACAGTGATATCCACAGTGCCCCATAATAACAGTGATATCCACAGTGCCTCCATAATAACAGTGATATACACAGTGCCCCCATAATAACAGTGATATCCACAGTGCCCCATAATAACAGTGACATCCTCAGTGCCCCATAATAACAGCGACATCCACAGTGCCCCCATAATAACAGCGATATCCACAGTGCCCCCATAATAACAGCGATATCCAGTGCCCCCATAACAGCGATATCCACAGTGCCTCCATAATAACAGTGATATCCACAGAGCCCCATAATAACAGTGACATCCACAGTGCCCCCATAATAACAGTGATATCCACAGTGCCCCATAATAACAGTGATATCCACAGTGCCCCCATAATAACAGTGATATCCACAGTGCCCCATAATAACAGAGACATCCACAGTGCCCCATAACAGCGTCATCCACAGTGCCCCCATAATAACAGCGATATCCACAGTGCCCCCATAATAACAGTGATATCCACAGTGCCTCCATAATAACAGTGATATCCACAGTGCCTCCATAATAACAGTGATATCCACAGTGCCCCCATAATAACAGTGATATCCACAGTGCCCCATAATAACAGTGACATCCTCAGTGCCCCATAATAACAGCGACATCCACAGTGCCCCCATAATAACAGCGATATCCACAGTGCCCCCATAATAACAGCGATATCCACAGTGCCCCCATAACAGCGATATCCACAGTGCCTCCATAATAACAGTGATATCCACAGTGCCCCCATAATAACAGTGATATCCACAGTGCCCCATAATAACAGTGATATCCACAGTGCCTCCATAATAACAGTGACATCCACAGTGCCCCCATAATAACAGTGATATCCACAGTGCCCCCATAATAACATTGACATCCACAGTGCCCCATAATAACAGTGACATCCACAGTGCCCCCATAATAACAGTGACATACACAGTGCCCCCATAATAACAGTGATATCCACAGTGCCCTCATAATAACAGTGATATCCACAGTGCCCCCATAATAACAGTGATATCCACAGTGCCTCCATAATAACAGTGACATCCACAGTGCCCCCATAATAACAGTGATATCCACAGTGCTCCCATAATAACAGTGATATCCACAGTGCTCCCATAATAACAGTGATATCCACAGTGCCCCCATAATAACAGTGATATCCACACTGCTCCCATAATAATAGTGATATCCACAGTGCTCCCATAATAACAGTGACATCCACAGTGCCCCATAATAACAGTGACATCCACAGTGCCCCCATAATAACAGTGATATCCACAGTGCCCTCATAATAACAGTGATATCCACAGTGCCCCCATAATAACAGTGATATCCACAGTGCCTCCATAATAACAGTGACATCCACAGTGCCCCCATAATAACAGTGATATCCACAGTGCTCCCATAATAACAGTGATATCCACAGTGCTCCCATAATAACAGTGATATCCACAGTGCCCCCATAATAACAGTGATATCCACACTGCTCCCATAATAACAGTGATATCCACAGTGCTCCCATAATAACAGTGACATCCACAGTGCCCCATAATAACAGTGATATCCACAGTGCCCCATAATAACAGTGATATCCACAGTGCCCCCATAATAACAGTGACATCCACAGTGCCCCCATAATAACAGTGATATCCACAGTGCCCCATAATAACAGTGATATCCACAGTGCCCCCATAATAACAGTGACATCCACAGTGCTCCCATAATAACAGTGATATCCACAGTGCTCCCATAATAACAGTGATATCCACAGTGCTCCCATAATAACAGTGATATCCACAGTGCCCCCATAATAACAGTGATATCCACAGTGCTCCCATAATAACAGTGATATCCACAGTGCTCCCATAATAACAGTGATATCCACAGTGCCCCATAATAACAGTGACATCCACAGTGCCCCATAATAACAGTGATATCCACAGTGCTCCCATAATAACAGTGACATCCACAGTGCCCCCATAATAACCGTGATATCCACAGTGCACCCATAATAACAGTGACATCCACAGTGCCCCCATAATAACAGTGATATCCACAGTGCCCCCATAATAACCGTGATATCCACAGTGCACCCATAATAACAGTGACATCCACAGTGCCTCCATAATAACAGTGATATCCACAGTGCCCCCATAATAACAGTGATATCCACAGTGCCCCATAATAACAGTGATATCCACAGTGCCCCCATAATAACAGCGACATCCACAGTGCCCCCATAATAACAGCGATATCCACAGTGCCCCATAATAACACTGATATCCACAGTGCTCCCATAATAACACTGATATCCACAGTGCTCCCATAATAACAGTGATATCCACAGTGCCCCCATAATAACAGTGATATCCACAGTGCTCCCATAATAACAGTGATATCCACAGTGCCCCCATAATAACAGTGATATCCACAGTGCCCCCATAATAACAGTGATATCCACAGTGCCCCCATAATAACAGTGACATCCACAGTGCCCCATAATAACAGTGATATCCACAGTGCCCCCATAATAACAGTGATATCCACAGTGCCCCCATAATAACAGCGACATCCACAGTGCCTCCATAATAAGTGACATCCACAGTGCCCCCATAATAACAATGATATCCACAGTGCTCCCATAATAACTGATATCCACAGTGTCCCCATAATAAGAGCGATATCAACAGTGCCCCCATAATAACAGCGATATCCACAGTGCTCCCATAACAGTGATATCCACAGTGCCCCCATAATAACAGTGACATCCACAGTGCCTCCATAATAACAGTGACATCCACAGTGCCCCATAATAACAGTGACATCCACAGTGCTCCCATAATAACTGATATCCACAGTTTCCCCATAATAACAGCGATATCCACAGTGCGCCCATAATAACAGCAATATCCACAGTGCTCCCATAATAACAGCGATATCCACAGTGCCCCCATAATAACAGCGATATCCACAGTGCCCCCATAATAACAGCGATATCCACAGTGCCCCCATAATAACAGCGATATCCACAGTACCCCCATAATAACAGTGATATCCACAGTGCTCCCATAATAACAGTGATATCCACAGTGCCCCCATAATAACAGTGACATCCACAGTGCCCCATAATAACAGTGATATCCACAGTGCCCCCATAATAACAGTGATATCCACAGTGCCCCCATAATAACAGTGATATCCACAGTGCTCCCATAATAACAGCGATATCCACAGTGTCCCCATAATAACAGCGATATCCACAGTGCTCCCATAATAACAGTGATATCCACAGTGCCCACATAATAACAGTGATATCCACAGTGCCCCATAATAACAGTGACATCCACAGTGCCCCATAATAACAGTGATATCCACAGTGCCCCCATAATAACAGCGATATCCACAGTGCCCCCATAATAACAGCGATATCCACAGTGCTCCCATAACAGTGATATCCACAGTGCCCCCATAATAACAGTGACATCCACAGTGCCTCCATAATAACAGTGACATCCACAGTGCCCCATAATAACAGTGACATCCACAGTGCTCCCATAATAACTGATATCCACAGTTTCCCCATAATAACAGCGATATCCACAGTGCCCCCATAATAACAGCGATATCCACAGTGCTCCCATAATAACAGCGATATCCACAGTGCCCCCATAATAACAGCGATATCCACAGTGCCCCCATAATAACAGCGATATCCACAGTGCCCCCATAATAACAGCGATATCCACAGTACCCCCATAATAACAGTGATATCCACAGTGCTCCCATAATAACAGTGATATCCACAGTGCCCCCATAATAACAGTGACATCCACAGTGCCCCATAATAACAGTGATATCCACAGTGCCCCCATAATAACAGTGATATCCACAGTGCCCCCATAATAACAGCGATATCCACAGTGCTCCCATAATAACAGCGATATCCACAGTGTCCCCATAATAACAGCGATATCCACAGTGCTCCCATAATAACAGTGATATCCACAGTGCCCACATAATAACAGTGATATCCACAGTGCCCCATAATAACAGTGACATCCACAGTGCCCCATAATAACAGTGATATCCACAGTGCCCCATAATAACAGTGATATCCACAGTGCTCCCATAATAACAGTGATATCCACAGTGCTCCCATAATAACAGTGATATCCACAGTGCCCCCATAATAACAGTGATATCCACAGTGCCCTCATAATAACAGTGATATCCACAGTGCCCCATAATAACAGTGATATCCACAGTGCTCCCATAATAACAGTGATATCCACAGTGCTCCCATAATAACAGTGATATCCACAGTGCCCCATAATAACAGTGATATCCACAGTGCTCCCATAATAACAGTGACATCCACAGTGCCCCCATAATAACCGTGATATCCACAGTGCTCCCATAATAACAGTGACATCCACAGTGCCCCCATAATAACAGTGATATCCACAGTGCCTCCATAATAACAGTGATATCCACAGTGCCCCATAATAACAGTGATATCCACAGTGCCCCATAATAACAGTGATATCCACAGTGCCCACATAATAACAGTGATATCCACAGTGCCCCATAATAACAGTGACATCCACAGTGCCCCATAATAACAGTGATATCCACAGTGCCCCATAATAACAGTGATATCCACAGTGCTCCCATAATAACAGTGATATCCACAGTGCTCCCATAATAACAGTGATATCCACAGTGCCCCCATAATAACAGTGATATCCACAGTGCCCCCATAATAACAGTGATATCCACAGTGCCCTCATAATAACAGTGATATCCACAGTGCCCCATAATAACAGTGATATCCACAGTGCTCCCATAATAACAGTGATATCCACAGTGCTCCCATAATAACAGTGATATCCACAGTGCCCCATAATAACAGTGATATCCACAGTGCTCCCATAATAACAGTGACATCCACAGTGCCCCCATAATAACGTGATATCCACAGTGCACCCATAATAACAGTGACATCCACAGTGCCCCCATAATAACAGTGATATCCACAGTGCCTCCATAATAACAGTGATATCCACAGTGCCCCATAATAACAGTGATATCCACAGTGCCCCATAATAACAGTGATATCCACAGTGCCCCCATAATAACAGCGATATCCACAGTGCCCCATAATAACAGCGATACCCACAGTGCTCCCATAATAACACTGATATCCACAGTGCTCCCATAACAGTGATATCCACAGTGCCCCATAATAACAGTGATATCCATATTGCCCCCATAATAACAGTGATATCCACAGTGCCCCCATAATAACAGTGATATCCACAGTGCCCCCATAATAACAGTGATATCCACAGTGCCCCCATAATAACAGTGACATCCACAGTGCCCCATAATAACAGTGATATCCACAGTGCCCCCATAATAACAGTGATATCCACAGTGCCCCCATAATAACAGCGACATCCACAGTGCCTCCATAATAACAGTGACATCCACAGTGCCCCCATAATAACAGTGATATCCACAGTGCTCCCATAATAACTGATATCCACAGTGTCCCCATAATAACAGCGATATCCACAGTGCCCCCATAATAACAGCGATATCCACAGTGCTCCCATAACAGTGATATCCACAGTGCCCCCATAATAACAGTGATATCCACAGTGCTCCCATAATAACAGTGATATCCACAGTGCCCCCATAATAACAGTGACATCCACAGTGCCTCCATAATAACAGTGATATCCACAGTGCCCCCATAATAACAGTGATATCCACAGTGCCCCCATAATAACAGCGACATCCACAGTGCCTCCATAATAACAGTGACATCCACAGTGCCCCCATAATAACAGTGATATCCACAGTGCTCCCATAATAACTGATATCCACAGTGTCCCCATAATAACAGCGATATCCACAGTGCCCCCATAATAACAGCGATATCCACAGTGCTCCCATAACAGTGATATCCACAGTGCCCCCATAATAACAGTGATATCCACAGTGCCCCCATAATAACAGTGATATCCACAGTGCCCCCATAATAACAGTGACATCCACAGTGCCTCCATAATAACAGTGACATCCACAGTGCCCCCATAATAACAGTGACATCCACAGTGCCCCCATAATAACAGTGACATCCACAGTGCTCCCATAATAACTGATATCCACAGTGTCCCCATAATAACAGCGATATCCACAGTGCCCCCATAATAACAGCGATATCCACAGTGCTCCCATAATAACAGCGATATCCACAGTGCCCCCATAATAACAGCGATATCCACAGTGCCCCCATAATAACAGCGATATCCACAGTGCCTCCATCATAACAGTGACATCCACAGTGCCCCCATAATAACAGTGATATCCACAGTGCCCCAATAATAACAGCGATATCCACAGTACCCCCATAATAACAGTGATATCCACAGTGCTCCCATAATAACAGTGATATCCACAGTGCCCCCATAATAACAGTGATATCCACTGTACCCCCATAATAACAGTGATATCCACAGTGCCCCATAATAACAGTGATATCCACAGTGCCCCCATAATAACAGTGATATCCACAGTGCTCCCATAATAACACTGATATCCACAGTGCCCCCATAATAACAGTGATATCCACAGTGCTCCCATAATAACAGTGATATCCACAGTGCTCCCATCATAACAGCGACATCCACAGTGCCTCCATCATAACAGCGACATCCACAGTGCCCCCATAATAACAGCGACATCCACAGTGCCCCCATAATAACAGTGATATCCACAGTGCCCCCATAATAACAGTGATATCCACAGTGCCCCCATAATAACAGTGATATCCACAGTGCCCCATATTAACACCGATATCCACAGTGCCCACATAATAACAGTGATATCCACAGTGCCCCCATAATAACAGTGATATCCACAGTGCCCCCATAATAACAGTGATATCCACAGTGCCCCCATAATAACAGTGATATCCACAGTGCCCCCATAATAACAGTGATATCCACAGTGCCCCCATAATAACAGTGATATCCACAGTGCTCCCATAATAACAGTGACATCCACAGTGCCTCCATAATAACAGTGATATCCACAGAGCCCCCATAATAACACTGATATCCACAGTGCCCCCATAATAACAGTGATATCCACAGTGCTCCCATAATAACAGTGATATCCACAGTGCCCCATAATAACACTGATATCCACAGTGCCCCCATAATAACAGTGATATCCACAGTGCCTCCATAATAAAAGTGATATCCACAGTGCCCCATAATAACAGTAACATCCACAGTGCCCCCATAATAACAGTGATATCCACAGTGCCCCCATAATAACAGTGATATCCACAGTGCTCCCATAATAACAGTGATATCCACAGTGCCCCATAATAACAGTAACATCCACAGTGCCCCCATAATAAAAGTGATATCCACAGTGCCCCCATAATAACAGTGATATCCACAGTGCTCCCATAATAACAGTGATATCCACAGTGCCCCCATAATAACAGTGACATCCACAGTGCCCCCATAATAACAGTGATATCCACAGTGCCCCCATAATAACAGTGATATCCACAGTGCCCCCATAATAACAGTGATATCCACAGTGCCCCCATAATAACAGTGATATCCACAGTGCCCCCATAATAACAGTGATATCCACAGTGCCCCCATAATAACAGTGATATCCACAGTGCTCCCATAATAACAGTGATATCCACAGTGCCCCCATAATAACAGTGATATCCACAGTGCCCCCATAATAACAGTGATATCCACAGTGCCCCCATAATAACAGTGATATCCACAGTGCCCCCATAATAACAGTGACATCCACAGTGCCCTCATAATAACAGTGACATCCACAGTGCCCCCATAATAACAGTGATATCCAGTTTCCAATAATAACAGTGATATCCACAGTGTCCCCATAATAACAGTGATATCCACAGTGCCCCCATAATAACAGTGATATCCACAGTTTCCCATAATAACAGTGATATCCACAGTGCCCCCATAATAACAGTGACATCCACAGTTTCCCATAATAACAGTGACATCCACAGTGCCCCCATAATAACAGTGACATCCACAGTGCCCCCATAATAACAGTGACATCCACAGTGCCCCCATAATAACAGTGACATCCACAGTGTCCCCATAATAACAGTGACATCCACAGTGCCCCCATAATAACAGTGACATACACAGTGTCCCCATAATAACAGTGACATCCACAGTGCCACATAATAACAGTGACATCCACAGTGCCCCCATAATAACAGTGACATCCACAGTGCTACCATAATAACAGTGATATCCACAGTGCCCCCATAATAACAGTGACATCCACAGTGCCCCCATAATAACAGTGATATCCACAGTGCCAACATAATAACAGTGATATCCACAGTGCCAACATAATAACAGTGATATCCACAGTGCCTCCATAATAACAGTGATATCCACAGTGTCCCCATAATAACAGTGATATCCACAGTGCTCCCATAATAACAGTGACATCCACAGTGTCCCCATAATAACAGTGATATCCACAGTGCTCCCATAATAACAGTGACATCCACAGTGCTCCCATAATAACAGTGATATCCACAGTGCCCCCATAATAACAGTGACATCCACAGTGCCACATAATAACAGTGACATCCACAGTGCCCCCATAATAACAGTGACATCCACAGTGCCCCATAATAACAGTGATATCCACAGTGCTCCCATAATAACAGCGACATCCACAGTGTCCCCATAATAACAGTGATATCCACAGTGCCCCCATAATAACAGTGATATCCACAGTGCCCCCATAATAACAGTGATATCCACAGTGCCCCCATAATAACAGTGATATCCACAGTGCCCCATAATAACAGTGATATCCACAGTGCTCCCATAATAACAGCGACATCCACAGTGTCCCCATAATAACAGTGACATCCACAGTGTCCCCATAATAACAGTGATATCCACAGTGCCTCCATAATAACAGTGACATCCACAGTGCCCCCATAATAACAGCGACATCCAAAGTGCTCCCATAATAACAGCGACATCCACAGTGCCTCCATAATAACAGCGATATCCATAGTGCCTCCATAATAACAGTGACATCCACAGTGCCCCCATAATAACAGCGACATCCAAAGTGCTCCCATAATAACAGCGACATCCACAGTGCCTCCATAATAACAGCGATATCCATAGTGCCTCCATAATAACAGTGACATCCACAGTGCCCCCATAATAACAGCGACATCCACAGAGCCCCCATAATAACAGCGACATCCAAAGTGCCCCCATAATAACAGCGACATCCACAGTGCCCCCATAATAACAGCGATATCCATAGTGCCTCCATAATAACAGTGATATCCACAGTGCCACATAATAACAGTGATATCTACAGTGCCCCCATGATAACAGTGACATCCACAGTGTCCCCATAATAAGAGTGACATCCACAGTGCCCCCATAATAACAGTGATATCCACAGTGCCCCCATAATAACAGTGACATCCACAGTGCCCCATAATAACAGTGATATCCACAGTGCCCCCATAATAACAGTGATATCCACAGTGCTCCCATAATAACAGTGATATCCACAGTGCCCCCATAATAACAGTGATATCCACAGTGCCCCCATAATAACAGTGATATCCACAGTGCGCCCATAATAACAGTGATATCCACAGTGCTCCCATAATAACAGTGATATCCACAGTGCCCCATAATAACAGTGATATCCACAGTGCTCCCATAATAACAGTGATATCCACAGTGCTCCCATAATAACAGTGACATCCACAGTGCCCCATAATAACAGTGATATCCACAGTGCCCCCATAATAACAGTGACATCCACAGTGCCCCCATAATAACAGTGATATCCACAGTGCCCCATAATAACAGTGATATCCACAGTGCCCCATAATAACAGTGACATCCACAGTGCCCCCATAATAACAGTGATATCCACAGTGCTCCCATAATAACAGTGAGATCCACAGTGCCCCCATAATAACAGTGAGATCCACAGTGCTCCCATAATAACAGTGATAACCACAGTGCTCCCATAATAACAGTGATATCCACAGTGCCCCCATAATAACAGTGATATCCACAGTGCCTCCATAATAACAGTGACAACCACAGTGCCCCCATAATAACAGTGATATCCACAGAGCCCCATAATAACAGTGATATCCACAGTGCCCCCATAATAACAATGATATCCACAGTGCCCCCATAATAACAGTGATATCCACAGTGCCCCATAATAACAGTGACATCCACAGAGCCCCCATAATAACAGTGATATCCACAGTGCCCCCATAAAAACAGTGATATCCACACTGCCCCCATAATAACAGTGATATCCACAGTGCCTCCATAATAACAGTGATATCCACAGTGCCTCCATAATAACAGTGATATCCACAGTGCCCCCATAATAACAGTGATATCCACAGTGCCCCATAATAACAGTGACATCCACAGTGCCCCATAATAACAGCGACATCCACAGTGCCCCCATAATAACAGCGATATCCACAGTGCCCCCATAATAACAGCGATATCCACAGTACCCCCATAACAGCGATATCCACAGTGCCTCCATAATAACAGTGATATCCACAGTGCCCCCATAATAACAGTGATATCCACAGTGCTCCCATAATAACAGTGATATCCACAGTGCCCCATAATAACAGTGACATCCACAGTGCCTCCATAATAACAGTGATATCCACAGTGTCCCCATAATAACAGTGATATCCACAGTGCCCCCATAATAACAGTGACATCCACAGTGCCCCCATAATAACAGTGACATCCACAGTGCCCCATAATAACAGTGACATCCACAGTGCCCCCATAATAACAGTGACATCCACAGTGCCCCATAATAACAGTGACATCCACAGTGCCCCCATAATAACAGTGACATCCACAGTGCCCCCATAATAACAGTGATATCCACAGTGCCCCATAATAACAGTGATATCCACAGTGCCCCATAATAACAGTGACATCCACAGTGCCCCCATAATAACAGTGATATCCACAGTGCCCCATAATAACAGTGACATCCACAGTGCCCCCATAATAACAGTGATATCCACAGTGCTCCCATAATAACAGTGATATCCACAGTGCCCCCATAATAACAGTGAGATCCACAGTGCTCCCATAATAACAGTGATAACCACAGTGCTCCCATAATAACAGTGATATCCACAGTGCCTCCATAATAACAGTGATATCCACAGTGCCTCCATAATAACAGTGATATCCACAGTGCCTCCATAATAACAGTGATATCCAAAGAGCCCCATAATAACAGTGATATCCACAGTGCCCCATAATAACAGTGATATCCACAGTGCCCCCATAATAACAGTGATATCCACAGTGCCCCCATAATAACAGTGATATCCACAGTGCCCCATAATAACAGTGACATCCACAGTGCCCCCATAATAACAGTGATATCCACAGTGACCCCATAAAAACAGTGATATCCACACTGCCCCCATAATAACAGTGATATCCACAGTGCCTCCATAATAACAGTGATATCCACAGTGCCTCCATAATAACAGTGATATCCACAGTGCCCCCATAATAACAGTGATATCCACAGTGCCCCATAATAACAGTGACATCCACAGTGCCCCATAATAACAGCGACATCCACAGTGCCCCCATAATAACAGCGATATCCACAGTGCCCCCATAATAACAGCGATATCCACAGTGCCCCCATAACAGCGATATCCACAGTGCCTCCATAGTAACAGTGATATCCACAGTGCCCCCATAATAACAGTGATATCCACAGTGCCCCATAATAACAGTGATATCCACAGTGCCCCATAATAACAGTGATATCCACAGTGCCCCATAATAACAGTGATATCCACAGTGCTCCCATAATAACAGTGATATCCACAGTGCCCCCATAATAACAGTGAGATCCACAGTGCTCCCATAATAACAGTGATAACCACAGTGCTCCCATAATAACAGTGATATCCACAGTGCCTCCATAATAACAGTGATATCCACAGTGCCTCCATAATAACAGTGATATCCACAGTGCCTCCATAATAACAGTGATATCCACAGAGCCCCATAATAACAGTGACATCCACAGTGCCCCCATAATAACAGTGATATCCACAGTGCCCCATAATAACAGTGATATCCACAGTGCCCCCATAATAACAGTGATATCCACAGTGCCCCCATAATAACAGTGATATCCACAGTGCCCCATAATAACAGTGACATCCACAGTGCCCCCATAATAACAGTGATATCCACAGTGCCCCCATAAAAACAGTGATATCCACACTGCCCCCATAATAACAGTGATATCCACAGTGCCTCCATAATAACAGTGATATCCACAGTGCCTCCATAATAACAGTGATATCCACAGTGCCCCCATAATAACAGTGATATCCACAGTGCCCCATAATAACAGTGACATCCACAGTGCCCCATAATAACAGCGACATCCACAGTGCCCCCATAATAACAGCGATATCCACAGTGCCCCCATAATAACAGCGATATCCACAGTGCCCCCATAACAGCGATATCCACAGTGCCTCCATAGTAACAGTGATATCCACAGTGCCCCCATAATAACAGTGATATCCACAGTGCCCCATAATAACAGTGATATCCACAGTGCCCCATAATAACAGTGACATCCACAGTGCCCCCATAATAACAGTGACATCCACAGTGCCCCCATAATAACAGTGATATCCACAGTGCCCCATAATAACAGTGATATCCACAGTGCCCCATAATAACAGTGACATCCACAGTGCCCCCACAATAACAGTGATATCCACAGTGCTCCCATAATAACAGTGATATCCACAGTGCTCCCATAATAACAGTGATATCCACAGTGCTCCCATAATAACAGTGAGATCCACAGTGCCCCCATAATAACAGTGAGATCCACAGTGCTCCCATAATAACAGTGATAACCACAGTGCTCCCATAATAACAGTGATATCCACAGTGCCTCCATAATAACAGTGATATCCACAGTGCCTCCATAATAACAGTGATATCCACAGTGCCTCCATAATAACAGCGACATCCACAGTGCCTCCATAATAACAGCGATATCAACAGTGCCCCCATAATAACAGTGACATCCACAGTGCCCCATAATAACAGTGATATCCACAGTGCCCCCATAACAGTGATATCCACAGTGCCCCCATAATAACAGTGATATCCACAGTGCCCCCATAATAACAGTGATATCCACAGTGCCCCCATAATAACAGTGATATCCACAGTGCCCCCATAATAACAGTGACATCCACAGTGTCCCCATAATAACAGTGATATCCACACTGCCCCCATAATAACAGTGATATCCACAGTGCTCCCATAATAACAGTGACATCCACAGTGCTCCCATAATAACAGTGACATCCACAGTGTCCCCATAATAACAGTGATATCCACAGTGCTCCCATAATAACAGTGATATCCACAGTGCTCCCATAATAACAGTGATATCCACAGTGCCTCCATAATAACAGTGATATCCACAGTGCCCCATAATAACAGTGATATCCACAGTGCCTCCATAATAACAGTGATATACACAGTGCCCCCATAATAACAGTGATATCCACAGTGCCCCATAATAACAGTGACATCCTCAGTGCCCCATAATAACAGCGACATCCACAGTGCCCCCATAATAACAGCGATATCCACAGTGCCCCCATAATAACAGCGATATCCAGTGCCCCCATAACAGCGATATCCACAGTGCCTCCATAATAACAGTGATATCCACAGAGCCCCATAATAACAGTGACATCCACAGTGCCCCCATAATAACAGTGATATCCACAGTGCCCCATAATAACAGTGATATCCACAGTGCCCCCATAATAACAGTGATATCCACAGTGCCCCATAATAACAGAGACATCCATAGTGCCCCATAACAGCGTCATCCACAGTGCCCCCATAATAACAGCGATATCCACAGTGCCCCCATAATAACAGTGATATCCACAGTGCCTCCATAATAACAGTGATATCCACAGTGCCTCCATAATAACAGTGATATCCACAGTGCCCCCATAATAACAGTGATATCCACAGTGCCCCATAATAACAGTGACATCCTCAGTGCCCCATAATAACAGCGACATCCACAGTGCCCCCATAATAACAGCGATATCCACAGTGCGCCCATAATAACAGCGATATCCAGTGCCCCCATAACAGCGATATCCACAGTGCCTCCATAATAACAGCGATATCCACAGTGCCTCCATAATAACAGTGATATCCACAGAGCCCCATAATAACAGTGACATCCACAGTGCCCCCATAATAACAGCGATATCCACAGTGCCCCCATAATAACAGCGATATCCACAGTGCCCCCATAACAGCGATATCCACAGTGCCTCCATAATAACAGTGATATCCACAGTGCCCCCATAATAACAGTGATATCCACAGTGCCCCATAATAACAGTGATATCCACAGTGCCTCCATAATAACAGTGACATCCACAGTGCCCCCATAATAACAGTGATATCCACAGTGCCCCCATAATAACATTGACATCCACAGTGCCCCATAATAACAGTGACATCCACAGTGCCCCCATAATAACAGTGACATACACAGTGCCCCCATAATAACAGTGATATCCACAGTGCCCTCATAATAACAGTGATATCCACAGTGCCCCCATAATAACAGTGATATCCACAGTGCCTCCATAATAACAGTGACATCCACAGTGCCCCCATAATAACAGTGATATCCACAGTGCTCCCATAATAACAGTGATATCCACAGTGCTCCCATAATAACAGTGATATCCACAGTGCCCCCATAATAACAGTGATATCCACACTGCTCCCATAATAATAGTGATATCCACAGTGCTCCCATAATAACAGTGACATCCACAGTGCCCCATAATAACAGTGACATCCACAGTGCCCCCATAATAACAGTGATATCCACAGTGCCCTCATAATAACAGTGATATCCACAGTGCCCCCATAATAACAGTGATATCCACAGTGCCCCCATAATAACAGTGATATCCACAGTGCTCCCATAATAACAGTGATATCCACAGTGCTCCCATAATAACAGTGATATCCACAGTGCCCCCATAATAACAGTGATATCCACAGTGCTCCCATAATAACAGTGACATCCACAGTGCCCCATAATAACAGTGATATCCACAGTGCCCCATAATAAGTGATATCCACAGTGCCCCCATAATAACAGTGACATCCACAGTGCTCCCATAATAACAGTGATATCCACAGTGCCCCATAATAACAGTGATATCCACAGTGCTCCCATAATAACAGTGATATCCACAGTGCTCCCATAATAACAGTGATATCCACAGTGCCCCCATAATAACAGTGATATCCACAGTGCTCCCATAATAACAGTGATATCCACAGTGCTCCCATAATAACAGTGATATCCACAGTGCCCCATAATAACAGTGACATCCACAGTGCCCCATAATAACAGTGATATCCACAGTGCTCCCATAATAACAGTGACATCCACAGTGCCCCCATAATAACCGTGATATCCACAGTGCACCCATAATAACAGTGACATCCACAGTGCCCCCATAATAACAGTGATATCCACAGTGCCCCCATAATAACCGTGATATCCACAGTGCACCCATAATAACAGTGACATCCACAGTGCCTCCATAATAACAGTGATATCCACAGTGCCCCCATAATAACAGTGATATCCACAGTGCCCCATAATAACAGTGATATCCACAGTGCCCCCATAATAACAGCGACATCCACAGTGCCCCCATAATAACAGCGATATCCACAGTGCCCCATAATAACAGTGATATCCACAGTGCTCCCATAATAACACTGATATCCACAGTGCTCCCATAATAACAGTGATATCCACAGTGCCCCCATAATAACAGTGATATCCACAGTGCTCTCATAATAACAGTGATATCCACAGTGCCCCCATAATAACAGTGATATCCACAGTGCCCCCATAATAACAGTGATATCCACAGTGCCCCCATAATAACAGTGACATCCACAGTGCCCCATAATAACAGTGATATCCACAGTGCCCCCATAATAACAGTGATATCCACAGTGCCCCCATAATAACAGCGACATCCACAGTGCCTCCATAATAAGTGACATCCACAGTGCCCCCATAATAACAATGATATCCACAGTGCTCCCATAATAACTGATATCCACAGTGTCCCCATAATAAGAGCGATATCCACAGTGCCCCCATAATAACAGCGATATCCACAGTGCTCCCATAACAGTGATATCCACAGCGCCCCCATAATAACAGTGACATCCACAGTGCCTCCATAATAACAGTGACATCCACAGTGCCCCATAATAACAGTGACATCCACAGTGCTCCCATAATAACTGATATCCACAGTTTCCCCATAATAACAGCGATATCCACAGTGCCCCCATAATAACAGCGATATCCACAGTGCTCCCATAATAACAGCGATATCCACAGTGCCCCCATAATAACAGCGATATCCACAGTGCCCCCATAATAACAGCGATATCCACAGTGCCCCCATAATAACAGCGATATCCACAGTACCCCCATAATAACAGTGATATCCACAGTGCTCCCATAATAACAGTGATATCCACAGTGCCCCCATAATAACAGTGACATCCACAGTGCCCCATAATAACAGTGATATCCACAGTGCCCCCATAATAACAGTGATATCCACAGTGCTCCCATAATAACAGCGATATCCACAGTGCTCCCATAATAACAGTGATATCCACAGTGCCCACATAATAACAGTGATATCCACAGTGCCCCATAATAACAGTGACATCCACAGTGCCCCATAATAACAGCGATATCCACAGTGCTCCCATAATAACAGTGATATCCACAGTGCCCACATAATAACAGTGATATCCACAGTGCCCCATAATAACAGTGACATCCACAGTGCCCCATAATAACAGTGATATCCACAGTGCCCACATAATAACAGTGATATCCACAGTGCCCCATAATAACAGTGACATCCACAGTGCCCCATAATAACAGTGATATCCACAGTGCCCCCATAATAACAGCAATATCCACAGTGCCCCCATAATAACAGCGATATCCACAGTGCTCCCATAACAGTGATATCCACAGTGCCCCCATAATAACAGTGACATCCACAGTGCCTCCATAATAACAGTGACATCCACAGTGCCCCATAATAACAGTGACATCCACAGTGCTCCCATAATAACTGATATCCACAGTTTCCCCATAATAACAGCGATATCCACAGTGCCCCCATAATAACAGCGATATCCACAGTGCTCCCATAATAACAGCGATATCCACAGTGCCCCCATAATAACAGCGATATCCACAGTGCCCCCATAATAACAGCGATATCCACAGTGCCCCCATAATAACAGCGATATCCACAGTACCCCCATAATAACAGTGATATCCACAGTGCTCCCATAATAACAGTGATATCCACAGTGCCCCCATAATAACAGTGACATCCACAGTGCCCCATAATAACAGTGATATCCACAGTGCCCCCATAATAACAGTGATATCCACAGTGCCCCCATAATAACAGTGATATCCACAGTGCTCCCATAATAACAGCGATATCCACAGTGTCCCCATAATAACAGCGATATCCACAGTGCTCCCATAATAACAGTGATATCCACAGTGCCCACATAATAACAGTGATATCCACAGTGCCCCATAATAACAGTGACATCCACAGTGCCCCATAATAACAGTGATATCCACAGTGCCCCATAATAACAGTGATATCCACAGTGCTCCCATAATAACAGTGATATCCACAGTGCTCCCATAATAACAGTGATATCCACAGTGCCCCCATAATAACAGTGATATCCACAGTGCCCCCATAATAACAGTGATATCCACAGTGCCCTCATAATAACAGTGATATCCACAGTGCCCCCATAATAACAGTGATATCCACAGTGCCTCCATAATAACAGTGACATCCACAGTGCCCCCATAATAACAGTGATATCCACAGTGCTCCCATAATAACAGTGATATCCACAGTGCCCCCATAATAACAGTGATATCCACAGTGCTCCCATAATAACAGTGATATCCACAGTGCCCCCATAATAACAGTGATATCCACAGTGCTCCCATAATAACAGTGATATCCACAGTGCTCCCATAATAACAGTGACATCCACAGTGCCCCATAATAACAGTGATATCCACAGTGCTCCCATAATAACAGTGATATCCACAGTGCCCCATAATAACAGTGATATCCACAGTGCTCCCATAATAACAGTGATATCCACAGTGCCCCATAATAACAGTGATATCCACAGTGCTCCCATAATAACAGTGATATCCACAGTGCTCCCATAATAACAGTGATATCCACAGTGCCCCATAATAACAGTGATATCCACAGTGCTCCCATAATAACAGTGACATCCACAGTGCCCCCATAATAACCGTGATATCCACAGTGCACCCATAATAACAGTGACATCCACAGTGCCCCCATAATAACAGTGATATCCACAGTGCCTCCATAATAACAGTGATATCCACAGTGCACCCATAATAACAGTGATATCCACAGTGCCCCATAATAACAGTGATATCCACAGTGCTCCCATAATAACAGTGATATCCACAGTGCCCCCATAATAACAGTGATATCCACAGTGCTCCCATAATAACAGTGATATCCACAGTGCTCCATAATAACAGTGATATCCACAGTGCTCCCATAATAACAGTGATATCCACAGTGCCCCCATAATAACAGCGATATCCACAGTGCCCCATAATAACAGCGATACCCACAGTGCTCCCATAATAACACTGATATCCACAGTGCTCCCATAACAGTGATATCCACAGTGCCCCATAATAACAGTGATATCCATATTGCCCCCATAATAACAGTGATATCCACAGTGCCCCCATAATAACAGTGATATCCACAGTGCCCCCATAATAACAGTGATATCCACAGTGCCCCCATAATAACAGTGACATCCACAGTGCCCCATAATAACAGTGATATCCACAGTGCCCCCATAATAACAGTGATATCCACAGTGCCCCCATAATAACAGCGACATCCACAGTGCCTCCATAATAACAGTGACATCCACAGTGCCCCCATAATAACAGTGATATCCACAGTGCTCCCATAATAACTGATATCCACAGTGTCCCCATAATAACAGCGATATCCACAGTGCCCCCATAATAACAGCGATATCCACAGTGCTCCCATAACAGTGATATCCACAGTGCCCCCATAATAACAGTGATATCCACAGTGCTCCCATAATAACAGTGATATCCACAGTGCCCCCATAATAACAGTGACATCCACAGTGCCTCCATAATAACAGTGATATCCACAGTGCCCCCATAATAACAGTGATATCCACAGTGCCCCCATAATAACAGCGACATCCACAGTGCCTCCATAATAACAGTGACATCCACAGTGCCCCCATAATAACAGTGATATCCACAGTGCTCCCATAATAACTGATATCCACAGTGTCCCCATAATAACAGCGATATCCACAGTGCCCCCATAATAACAGCGATATCCACAGTGCTCCCATAACAGTGATATCCACAGTGCCCCCATAATAACAGTGATATCCACAGTGCCCCCATAATAACAGTGATATCCACAGTGCCCCCATAATAACAGTGACATCCACAGTGCCTCCATAATAACAGTGACATCCACAGTGCCCCCATAATAACAGTGACATCCACAGTGCCCCCATAATAACAGTGACATCCACAGTGCTCCCATAATAACTGATATCCACAGTGTCCCCATAATAACAGCGATATCCACAGTGCCCCCATAATAACAGCGATATCCACAGTGCTCCCATAATAACAGCGATATCCACAGTGCCCCCGTAATAACAGCGATATCCACAGTGCCCCCATAATAACTGATATCCACAGTGTCCCCATAATAACAGCGATATCCACAGTGCCCCCATAATAACAGCGATATCCACAGTGCTCCCATAACAGTGATATCCACAGTGCCCCCATAATAACAGTGATATCCACAGTGCCCCCATAATAACAGTGACATCCACAGTGCCTCCATAATAACAGTGACATCCACAGTGCCTCCATAATAACAGTGACATCCACAGTGCCCCCATAATAACAGTGACATCCACAGTGCCCCCATAATAACAGTGACATCCACAGTGCTCCCATAATAACTGATATCCACAGTGTCCCCATAATA
The DNA here is from genome assembly GCF_046119375.1 of Phyllobates terribilis. Lineage (NCBI taxonomy): Eukaryota > Metazoa > Chordata > Amphibia > Anura > Dendrobatidae > Phyllobates > Phyllobates terribilis. The sequence continues at coordinate 145,676,660 of NW_027362767.1, forward strand.
ACAGCGATATCCACAGTGCCCCCATAATAACAGCGATATCCACAGTGCTCCCATAATAACAGCGATATCCACAGTGCCCCCATAATAACAGCGATATCCACAGTGCCTCCATCATAACAGTGACATCCACAGTGCCCCCATAATAACAGTGATATCCACAGTGCCCCAATAATAACAGCGATATCCACAGTACCCCCATAATAACAGTGATATCCACAGTGCTCCCATAATAACAGTGATATCCACAGTGCCCCCATAATAACAGTGATATCCACTGTACCCCCATAATAACAGTGATATCCACAGTGCCCCATAATAACAGTGATATCCACAGTGCCCCCATAATAACAGTGATATCCACAGTGCTCCCATAATAACACTGATATCCACAGTGCCCCCATAATAACAGTGATATCCACAGTGCTCCCATAATAACAGTGATATCCACAGTGCTCCCATCATAACAGCGACATCCACAGTGCCTCCATCATAACAGCGACATCCACAGTGCCCCCATAATAACAGCGACATCCACAGTGCCCCCATAATAACAGTGATATCCACAGTGCCCCCATAATAACAGTGATATCCACAGTGCCCCCATAATAACAGTGATATCCACAGTGCCCCATAATAACACCGATATCCACAGTGCCCACATAATAACAGTGATATCCACAGTGCCCCCATAATAACAGTGATATCCACAGTGCCCCCATAATAACAGTGATATCCACAGTGCCCCCATAATAACAGTGATATCCACAGTGCCCCCATAATAACAGTGATATCCACAGTGCCCCCATAATAACAGTGATATCCACAGTGCTCCCATAATAACAGTGACATCCACAGTGCCTCCATAATAACAGTGATATCCACAGTGCCCCCATAATAACAGTGATATCCACAGTGCCCCCATAATAACAGTGATATCCACAGTGCCCCCATAATAACAGTGATATCCACAGTGCCCCATAATAACACTGATATCCACAGTGCCCCCATAATAACAGTGATATCCACAGTGCCTCCATAATAAAAGTGATATCCACAGTGCCCCATAATAACAGTAACATCCACAGTGCCCCCATAATAACAGTGATATCCACAGTGCCCCCATAATAACAGTGATATCCACAGTGCTCCCATAATAACAGTGATATCCACAGTGCCCCATAATAACAGTAACATCCACAGTGCCCCCATAATAAAAGTGATATCCACAGTGCCCCCATAATAACAGTGATATCCACAGTGCTCCCATAATAACAGTGACATCCACAGTGTCCCCATAACAGTGACATCCACAGTGCCACATAATAACAGTGACATCCACAGTGCCCCCATAATAACAGTGACATCCACAGTGCTACCATAATAACAGTGATATCCACAGTGCCAACATAATAACAGTGACATCCACAGTGCCCCCATAATAACAGTGACATCCACAGTGCCCCCATAATAACAGTGATATCCACAGTGCCCCCATAATAACAGTGATATCCACAGTGCCCCCATAATAACAGTGATATCCACAGTGCCCCCATAATAACAGTGACATCCACAGTGCCCTCATAATAACAGTGACATCCACAGTGCCCCCATAATAACAGTGATATCCAGTTTCCCATAATAACAGTGATATCCACAGTGTCCCCATAATAACAGTGATATCCACAGTGCCCCCATAATAACAGTGATATCCACAGTTTCCCATAATAACAGTGATATCCACAGTTTCCCATAATAACAGTGACATCCACAGTTTCCCATAATAACAGTGACATCCACAATGCCCCCATAATAACAGTGACATCCACAGTGCCCCCATAATAACAGTGACATCCACAGTGCCCCCATAATAACAGTGACATCCACAGTGTCCCCATAATAACAGTGACATCCACAGTGCCCCCATAATAACAGTGACATACACAGTGTCCCCATAATAACAGTGACATCCACAGTGCCACATAATAACAGTGACATCCACAGTGCCCCCATAATAACAGTGACATCCACAGTGCTACCATAATAACAGTGATATCCACAGTGCCAACATAATAACAGTGACATCCACAGTGCCCCCATAATAACAGTGACATCCACAGTGCCCCCATAATAACAGTGATATCCACAGTGCCAACATAATAACAGTGATATCCACAGTGCCCCATAATAACAGTGATATCCACAGTGCCTCCATAATAACAGTGATATCCACAGTGTCCCCAGAATAACAGTGATATCCACAGTGCTCCCATAATAACAGTGACATCCACAGTGTCCCCATAATAACAGTGATATCCACAGTGCTCCCATAATAACAGTGACATCCACAGTGCTCCCATAATAACAGTGATATCCACAGTGCCCCCATAATAACAGTGACATCCACAGTGCCACATAATAACAGTGACATCCACAGTGCTCCCATAATAACAGTGATATCCACAGTGCCTCCATAATAACAGCGATATCCATAGTGCCTCCATAATAACAGTGATATCCACAGTGCCCCCATAATAACAGTGATATCCACAGTGCTCCCATAATAACAGCGATATCCACAGTGCTCCCATAATAACAGCGACATCCACAGTGTCCCCATAATAACAGTGACATCCACAGTGCCCCATAATAACAGTGATATCCACAGTGGACCCATAATAACAGTGATATCCACAGTGCCCCCATAATAACAGTGATATCCACAGTGCCCCATAATAACAGTGATATCCACAGTGCTCCCATAATAACAGCGACATCCACAGTGTCCCCATAATAACAGTGACATCCAGTGTCCCCATAATAACAGTGATATCCACAGTGCCTCCATAATAACAGTGACATCCACAGTGCCCCCATAATAACAGCGACATCCAAAGTGCTCCCATAATAACAGCGACATCCACAGTGCCTCCATAATAACAGCGATATCCATAGTGCCTCCATAATAACAGTGACATCCACAGTGCCCCCATAATAACAGTGATATCCACAGTGCTCCCATAATAACAGTGACATCCACAGTGCCCCTATAATAACAGTGACATCCACAGTGCCCCATAATAACAGTGATATCCACAGTGCCCCCATAATAACAGTGACATCCACAGTGCCCCCATAATAACAGTGATATCCACAGTGCCCCATAATAACAGTGATATCCACAGTGCCCAATAATAACAGTGACATCCACAGTGCCCCCATAATAACAGTGATATCCACAGTGCTCCCATAATAACAGTGAGATCCACAGTGCCCCCATAATAACAGTGAGATCCACAGTGCTCCCATAATAACAGTGATAACCACAGTGCTCCCATAATAACAGTGATATCCACAGTGCCCCCATAATAACAGTGATATCCACAGTGCCTCCATAATAACAGTGACAACCACAGTGCCCCCATAATAACAGTGATATCCACAGAGCCCCATAATAACAGTGATATCCACAGTGCCCGCATAATAACAATGATATCCACAGTGCCCCCATAATAACAGTGATATCCACAGTGCCCCATAATAACAGTGACATCCACAGAGCCCCCATAATAACAGTGATATCCACAGTGCCCCCATAAAAACAGTGATATCCACACTGCCCCCATAATAACAGTGATATCCACAGTGCCTCCATAATAACAGTGATATCCACAGTGCCTCCATAATAACAGTGATATCCACAGTGCCCCCATAATAACAGTGATATCCACAGTGCCCCATAATAACAGTGACATCCACAGTGCCCCATAATAACAGCGACATCCACAGTGCCCCCATAATAACAGCGATATCCACAGTGCTCCCATAATAACAGTGATATCCACAGTGCTCCCATAATAACAGTGATATCCACAGTGCCCCATAATAACAGTGATATCCACAGTGCCCCATAATAACAGTGATATCCACAGTGCTCCCATAATAACAGTGACATCCACAGTGCCCCCATAATAACCGTGATATCCACAGTGCACCCATAATAACAGTGACATCCACAGTGCCCCCATAATAACAGTGATATCCACAGTGCCTCCATAATAACAGTGATATCCACAGTGCACCCATAATAACAGTGATATCCACAGTGCCCCATAATAACAGTGATATCCACAGTGCCCCCATAATAACAGCGACATCCACAGTGCCCCCATAATAACAGCGATATCCACAGTGCTCCCATAATAACACTGATATCCACAGTGCTCCCATAATAACACTGATATCCACAGTGCTCCCATAATAACAGTGATATCCACAGTGCCCCCATAATAACAGTGATATCCACAGTGCCCCCATAATAACAGTGATATCCACAGTGCCCGCATAATAACAGTGATATCCACAGTGCCCCCATAATAACAGTGATATCCACAGTGCCCCCATAATAACAGTGATATCCACAGTGCCCCCATAATAACAGCGACATCCACAGTGCCTCCATAATAAGTGACATCCACAGTGCCCCCATAATAACAGTGATATCCACAGTGCCCCCATAATAACAGCGACATCCACAGTGCCTCCATAATAAGTGACATCCACAGTGCCCCCATAATAACAGTGATATCCACAGTGCTCCCATAATAACTGATATCCAGTGTCCCCATAATAACAGCGATATCCACAGTGCCCCCATAATAACAGCGATATCCACAGTGCTCCCATAACAGTGATATCCACAGTGCCCCCATAATAACAGTGACATCCACAGTGCCTCCATAATAACAGTGACATCCACAGTGCTCCCATAATAACTGATATCCACAGTGTCCCCATAATAACAGCAATATCCACAGTGCCCCCATAATAACAGCGATATCCACAGTGCTCCCATAATAACAGCGATATCCACAGTGCCCCCATAATAACAGCGATATCCACAGTGCCCCCATAATAACAGCGATATCCACAGTGCCTCCATCATAACAGTGACATCCACAGTGCCCCCATAATAACAGCGATATCCACAGTGCACCAATAATAACAGCGATATCCACAGTACCCCCATAATAACAGTGATATCCACAGTGCTCCCATAATAACAGTGATATCCACAGTGCCCCCATAATAACAGTGACATCCACAGTGCCCCATAATAACAGTGATATCCACAGTGCCCCCATAATAACAGTGATATCCACAGTGCCCCCATAATAACAGTGATATCCACAGTGCCCCCATAATAACAGTGATATCCACAGTGCCCCCATAATAACAGTGATATCCACAGTGCCCCCATAATAACAGTGATATCCACAGTGCCCCATAATAACAGTGATATCCACAGTGCCCCATAATAACAGTGACATCCACAGTGCCCCCATAATAACAGTGATATCCACAGTGCTCCCATAATAACAGTGACATCCACAGTGCCCCCATAATAACAGTGACATCCACAGTGCCCCATAATAACAGTGATATCCACAGTGCCCCCATAATAACAGTGACATCCACAGTGCCCCCATAATAACAGTGATATCCACAGTGCCCCATAATAACAGTGATATCCACAGTGCCCCATAATAACAGTGACATCCACAGTGCCCCCATAATAACAGTGATATCCACAGTGCTCCCATAATAACAGTGAGATCCACAGTGCCCCCATAATAACAGTGAGATCCACAGTGCTCCCATAATAACAGTGATAACCACAGTGCTCCCATAATAACAGTGATATCCACAGTGCCCCCATAATAACAGTGATATCCACAGTGCCTCCATAATAACAGTGACAACCACAGTGCCCCCATAATAACAGTGATATCCACAGAGCCCCATAATAACAGTGATATCCACAGTGCCCGCATAATAACAATGATATCCACAGTGCCCCCATAATAACAGTGATATCCACAGTGCCCCATAATAACAGTGACATCCACAGAGCCCCCATAATAACAGTGATATCCACAGTGCCCCCATAAAAACAGTGATATCCACACTGCCCCCATAATAACAGTGATATCCACAGTGCCTCCATAATAACAGTGATATCCACAGTGCCTCCATAATAACAGTGATATCCACAGTGCCCCCATAATAACAGTGATATCCACAGTGCCCCATAATAACAGTGACATCCACAGTGCCCCATAATAACAGCGACATCCACAGTGCCCCCATAATAACAGCGATATCCACAGTGCCCCCATAATAACAGCGATATCCACAGTGCCCCCATAACAGCGATATCCACAGTGCCTCCATAATAACAGTGATATCCACAGTGCTCCCATAATAACAGTGACATCCACAGTGCCTCCATAATAACAGTGATATCCACAGTGTCCCCATAATAACAGTGATATCCACAGTGCTCCCATAATAAGTGACATCCACAGTGCCCCCATAATAACAGTGACATCCACAGTGCCCCATAATAACAGTGACATCCACAGTGCCCCCATAATAACAGTGACATCCACAGTGCCCCATAATAACAGTGACATCCACAGTGCCCCCATAATAACAGTGACATCCACAGTGCCCCCATAATAACAGTGATATCCACAGTGCCCCATAATAACAGTGATATCCACAGTGCCCCATAATAACAGTGACATCCACAGTGCCCCCATAATAACAGTGATATCCACAGTGCCCCATAATAACAGTGACATCCACAGTGCCCCCATAATAACAGTGATATCCACAGTGCTCCCATAATAACAGTGATATCCACAGTGCCCCCATAATAACAGTGAGATCCACAGTGCTCCCATAATAACAGTGATAACCACAGTGCTCCCATAATAACAGTGATATCCACAGTGCCTCCATAATAACAGTGATATCCACAGTGCCTCCATAGTAACAGTGATATCCACAGTGCCTCCATAATAACAGTGATATCCACAGAGCCCCATAATAACAGTGACATCCACAGTGCCCCCATAATAACAGTGATATCCACAGTGCCCCATAATAACAGTGATATCCACAGTGCCCCCATAATAACAGTGATATCCACAGTGCCCCCATAATAACAGTGATATCCACAGTGCCCCATAATAACAGTGACATCCACAGTGCCCCCATAATAACAGTGATATCCACAGTGCCCCCATAAAAACAGTGATATCCACACTGCCCCCATAATAACAGTGATATCCACAGTGCCTCCATAATAACAGTGATATCCACAGTGCCTCCATAATAACAGTGATATCCACAGTGCCCCCATAATAACAGTGATATCCACAGTGCCCCATAATAACAGCGACATCCACAGTGCCCCCATAATAACAGCGATATCCACAGTGCCCCCATAATAACAGCGACATCCACAGTGCCCCCATAATAACAGTGACATCCACAGTGCCCCATAATAACAGCGACATCCACAGTGCCCCCATAATAACAGCGATATCCACAGTGCCCCCATAATAACAGCGATATCCACAGTGCCCCCATAACAGCGATATCCACAGTGCCTCCATAGTAACAGTGATATCCACAGTGCCCCCATAATAACAGTGATATCCACAGTGCCCCATAATAACAGTGATATCCACAGTGCCCCATAATAACAGTGACATCCACAGTGCCCCCATAATAACAGTGACATCCACAGTGCCCACATAATAACAGTGATATCCACAGTGCCCCATAATAACAGTGATATCCACAGTGCCCCATAATAACAGTGACATCCACAGTGCCCCCACAATAACAGTGATATCCACAGTGCTCCCATAATAACAGTGATATCCACAGTGCTCCCATAATAACAGTGATATCCACACTGCCCCCATAATAACAGTGATATCCACAGTGCTCCCATAATAACAGTGAGATCCACAGTGCCCCCATAATAACAGTGAGATCCACAGTGCTCCCATAATAACAGTGATAACCACAGTGCTCCCATAATAACAGTGATATCCACAGTGCCTCCATAATAACAGTGATATCCACAGTGCCTCCATAATAACAGTGATATCCACAGTGCCTCCATAATAACAGTGACATCCACAGTGCCTCCATAATAACAGCGATATCAACAGTGCCCCCATAATAACAGTGACATCCACAGTGCCCCATAATAACAGTGATATCCACAGTGCCCCCATAATAACAGTGATATCCACAGTGCCCCCATAATAACAGTGATATCCACAGTGCCCCCATAATAACAGTGACATCCACAGTGTCCCCATAAAAACAGTGATATCCACAGTGCTCCCATAATAACAGTGACATCCACAGTGCTCCCATAATAACAGTGACATCCACAGTGCTCCCATAATAACAGTGATATCCACAGTGTCCCCATAATAACAGTGACATCCACAGTGCCCCCATAATAACAGTGACATCCACAGTGCTCCCATAATAACAGTGACATCCACAGTGCCCCATAATAACAGTGATATCCACAGTGCCCCATAATAACAGTGATATCCACAGTGCCCCCATAATAACAGTGACATCCACAGTGCTCCCATAATAACAGTGATATCCACAGTGCCCCATAATAACAGTGATATCCACAGTGCCCCCATAATAACAGTGACATCCACAGTGCTCCCATAATAACAGTGATATCCACAGTGCTCCCATAATAACAGTGATATCCACAGTGCTCCCATAATAACAGTGATATCCACAGTGCCCCCATAATAACAGTGACATCCACAGTGTCCCCATAATAAGAGTGACATCCACAGTGCCCCCACAATAACAGTGATATCCACAGTGCCCCCATAATAACAGTGACATCCACAGTGCCCCATAATAACAGTGATATCCACAGTGCCCCCATAATAACAGTGATATCCACAGTGCTCCCATAATAACAGTGATATCCACAGTGCTCCCATAATAACAGTGATATCCACAGTGCTCCCATAATAACAGTGATATCCACAGTGCCCCCATAATAACAGTGATATCCACAGTGCCCCCATAATAACAGTGATATCCACAGTGCCCCCATAATAACAGTGATATCCACAGTGCCCTCATAACAGTGATATCCACAGTGCCCCCATAATAACAGTGATATCCACAGTGCCCCCATAATAACAGTGATATCCAGTGTCCCCATAATAACAGTGATATCCACAGTGCTCCCATAATAACAGTGATATCCACAGTGCCCCATAATAACAGTGATATCCACAGTGCTCCCATAATAACAGTGATATCCACAGTGCTCCCATAATAACAGTGATATCCACAGTGCCCCCATAATAACAGTGATATCCACAGTGCCCCCATAATAACAGTGATATCCACAGTGCCCTCATAACAGTGATATCCACAGTGCCCCCATAATAACAGTGATATCCACACTGCTCCCATAATAACAGTGATATCCACAGTGCCCTCATAATAACAGTGATATCCACAGTGCCCCCATAATAACAGTGATATCCACAGTGCCTCCATAATAACAGTGACATCCACAGTGCACCCATAATAACAGTGATATCCACAGTGCTCCCATAATAACAGTGATATCCACAGTGCTCCCATAATAACAGTGATATCCACAGTGCCCCCATAATAACAGTGATATCCACACTGCTCCCATAATAACAGTGACATCCACAGTGCCCCCATAATAACAGTGATATCCACAGTGCTCCCATAATAACAGTGATATCCACAGTGCTCCCATAATAATAGTGACATCCACAGTGCCCCATAATAACAGTGATATCCACAGTGCCCCCATAATAACAGTGATATCCACAGTGCCCCCATAATAACAGTGATATCCACAGTGCCCCCATAATAACAGTGATATCCACAGTGCCCCCATAAAAACAGTGACATCCAGTGTCCCCATAAAAACAGTGATATCCACAGTGCCCCCATAATAACAGTGATATCCACAGTGCTCCCATAATAACAGTGACATCCACAGTGCTCCCATAATAACAGTGACATCCACAGTGTCCCCATAATAACAGTGATATCCACAGTGCCCCCATAATAACAGTGATATCCACAGTGCCCCCATAATAACAGTGATATCCACAGTGCCCCATAATAACAGTGATATCCACAGTGCTCCCATAATAACAGTGATATCCACAGTGCCTCCATAATAACAGTGATATCCACAGTGCCCCATAATAACAGTGATATCCACAGTGCCCCATAATAACAGTGATATCCACAGTGCCTCCATAATAACAGTGATATCCACAGTGCCCCATAATAACAGTGATATCCACAGTGCCTCCATAATAACAGTGATATACACAATGCCCCCATAATAACAGTGATATCCACAGTGCCCCATAATAACAGTGACATCCTCAGTGCCCCATAATAACAGCGACATCCACAGTGCTCCCATAATAACAGTGACATCCACAGTGCTCCCATAATAACAGTGATATCCACAATGCCCCCATAATAACAGCGATATCCAGTGCCCCCATAACAGCGATATCCACAGTGCCTCCATAATAACAGTGATATCCACAGAGCCCCATAATAACAGTGACATCCACAGTGCCCCCATAATAACAGTGATATCCACAGTGCCCCATAATAACAGTGATATCCACAGTGCCCCCATAATAACAGTGATATCCACAGTGCCCCCATAATAACAGTGATATCCACAGTGCCCCATAATAACAGAGACATCCACAGTGCCCCATAACAGCGTCATCCACAGTGCCCCCATAATAACAGCGATATCCACAGTGCCCCCATAATAACAGTGATATCCACAGTGCCTCCATAATAACAGTGATATCCACAGTGCCTCCATAATAACAGTGATATCCACAGTGCCCCCATAATAACAGTGATATCCACAGTGCCCCATAATAACAGCGACATCCACAGTGCCCCATAATAACAGCGACATCCACAGTGCCCCCATAATAACAGCGATATCCACAGTGCCCCCATAACAGCGATATCCACAGTGCCTCCATAATAACAGTGATATCCACAGAGCCCCATAATAACAGTGACATCCACAGTTCCCCCATAATAACAGCGATATCCACAGTGCCCCCATAATAACAGCGATATCCACAGTGCCCCCATAACAGCGATATCCACAGTGCCTCCATAATAACAGTGATATCCACAGTGCCCCCATAATAACAGTGATATCCACAGTGCCCCATAATAACAGTGATATCCACAGTGCCTCCATAATAACAGTGACATCCACAGTGCCCCATAATAACAGTGACATCCACAGTGCCCCCATAATAACAGTGACATACACAGTGCCCCCATAATAACAGTGATATCCACAGTGCTCCCATAATAAAAATGATATCCACAGTGCCGCCATAATAACAGTGACATCCACAGTGCCCCCATAATAACAGTGATATCCACAGTGCCTCCATAATAACAGTGACATCCACAGTGCCCCCATAATAACAGTGATATCCACAGTGCTACCATAATAACAGTGATATCCACAGTGCTCCCATAATAACAGTGATATCCACAGTGCTCCCATAATAACAGTGATATCCACAGTGCTCCCATAATAACAGTGATATCCACAGTGCCCCCATAATAACAGTGATATCCACACTGCTCCCATAATAACAGTGATATCCACAGTGCTCCCATAATAACAGTGACATCCACAGTGCCCCATAATAACAGTGATATCCACAGTGCCCCCATAATAACAGTGATATCCACAATGCCCTCATAATAACAGTGATATCCACAATGCCCTCATAATAACAGTGATATCCACAGTGCCCCCATAATAACAGTGATATCCACAGTGCCTCCATAATAACAGTGACATCCACAGTGCTCCCATAATAACAGTGATATCCACAGTGCCCCCATATTAACAGTGATATCCACACTGCTCCCATAATAACAGTGATATCCACAGTGCTCCCATAATAACAGTGACATCCACAGTGCCCCATAATAACAGTGATATCCACAGTGCCCCATAATAACAGAGATATCCACAGTGCCCCCATAATAACAGTGACATCCACAGTGCTCCCATAATAACAGTGATATCCACAGTGCCCCATAATAACAGTGATATCCACAGTGCTCCCATAATAACAGTGATATCCACAGTGCTCCCATAATAACAGTGATATCCACAGTGCCCCCATAATAACAGTGATATCCACAGTGCTCCCATAATAACAGTGATATCCACATTGCCCCCATAATAACCGTGATATCCACAGTGCACCCATAATAACAGTGACATCCACAGTGCCCCCATAATAACAGTGATATCCACAGTGCCCCCATAATAACCGTGATATCCACAGTGCACCCATAATAACAGTGACATCCACAGTGCCTCCATAATAACAGTGATATCCACAGTGCCCCCATAATAACAGTGATATCCACAGTGCCCCATAATAACAGTGATATCCACAGTGCCCCCATAATAACAGCGACATCCACAGTGCCCCCATAATAACAGCGATATCCACAGTGCCCCATAATAACAGTGATATCCACAGTGCTCCCATAATAACACTGATATCCACAGTGCTCCCATAATAACAGTGATATCCACAGTGCCCCCATAATAACAGTGATATCCACAGTGCTCCCATAATAACAGTGATATCCACAGTGCCCCCATAATAACAGTGATATCCACAGTGCCCCCATAATAACAGTGATATCCACAGTGCCCCCATAATAACAGTGACATCCACAGTGCCCCATAATAACAGTGATATCCACAGTGCCCCCATAATAACAGTGATATCCACAGTGCCCCCATAATAACAGCGACATCCACAGTGCCTCCATAATAAGTGACATCCACAGTGCCCCCATAATAACAATGATATCCACAGTGCTCCCATAATAACTGATATCCACAGTGTCCCCATAATAACAGCGATATCCACAGTGCCCCCATAATAACAGCGATATCCACAGTGCTCCCATAACAGTGATATCCACAGTGCCCCCATAATAACAGTGACATCCACAGTGCCTCCATAATAACAGTGACATCCACAGTGCCCCATAATAACAGTGACATCCACAGTGCTCCCATAATAACTGATATCCACAGTTTCCCCATAACAGCGATATCCACAGTGCCCCCATAATAACAGCGATATCCACAGTGCTCCCATAATAACAGCGATATCCACAGTGCCCCCATAATAACAGCGATATCCACAGTGCCCCCATAATAACAGCGATATCCACAGTGCCCCCATAATAACAGCGATATCCACAGTACCCCCATAATAACAGTGATATCCACAGTGCTCCCATAATAACAGTGATATCCACAGTGCCCCCATAATAACAGTGACATCCACAGTGCCCCATAATAACAGTGATATCCACAGTGCCCCCATAATAACAGTGATATCCACAGTGCCCCCATAATAACAGTGATATCCACAGTGCCCCCATAATAACAGTGATATCCACAGTGCCCCCATAATAACAGTGATATCCACAGTGCCCCATAATAACAGTGATATCCACAGTGCCCCATAATAACAGTGACATCCACAGTGCCCCCATAATAACAGTGATATCCACAGTGCTCCCATAATAACAGTGACATCCACAGTGCCCCCATAATAACAGTGACATCCACAGTGCCCCATAATAACAGTGAGATCCACAGTGCTCCCATAATAACAGTGATAACCACAGTGCTCCCATAATAACAGTGAAATCCACAGTGCCCCCATAATAACAGTGACAACCACAGTGCCCCCATAATAACAGTGATATCCACAGAGCCCCATAATAACAGTGACATCCACAGTGCTCCCATAACAGTGATATCCACAGTGCCCCATAATAACAGTGACATCCACAGTGCCTCCATAATAACAGTGATATCCACAGTGTCCCCATAATAACAGTGATATCCACAGTGCTCCGATAATAAGTGACATCCACAGTGTCCCCATAATAACAGTGACATCCACAGTGCCCCATAATAACAGTGACATCCACAGTGCCCCCATAATAACAGTGATATCCACAGTGCCCCCATAATAACAGTGACATCCACAGTGCCCCCATAATAACAGTGACATCCACAGTGCCCCATAATAACAGTGATATCCACAGTGCCCCCATAATAACAGTGACATCCACAGTGCCCCCATAATAACAGTGATATCCACAGTGCCCCATAATAACAGTGATATCCACAGTGCCCCATAAAAACAGTGACATCCACAGTGCCCCCATAATAACAGTGATATCCACAGTGCTCCCATAATAACAGTGATATCCACAGTGCTCCCATAATAACAGTGAGATCCACAGTGCCCCCATAATAACAGTGAGATCCACAGTGCTCCCATAATAACAGTGATAACCACAGTGCTCCCATAATAACAGTGATATCCACAGTGCCTCCATAATAACAGTGATATCCACAGTGCCTCCATAATAACAGTGATATCCACAGTGCCTCCATAATAACAGTGATATCCACAGAGCCCCATAATAACAGTGACATCCACAGTGCCCCCATAATAACAGTGATATCCACAGTGCCCCATAATAACAGTGATATCCACAGTGCCCCCATAATAACAGTGATATCCACAGTGCCCCCATAATAACAGTGATATCCACAGTGCCCCATAATAACAGTGACATCCACAGTGAACCCATAATAACAGTGATATCCACAGTGCCCCCATAAAAACAGTGATATCCACACTGCCCCCATAATAACAGTGATATCCACAGTGCCTCCATAATAACAGTGATATCCACAGTGCCCCATAATAACAGTGACATCCACAGTGCCCCCATAATAACAGTGATATCCACAGTGCCTCTATAATAACAGTGATATCCACAGTGCCTCTATAATAACAGTGATATCCACAGTGCTCCCATAATAACAGTGATAACCACAGTGCCCCCATAATAACAGTGATATCCACAGTGCTCCCATAATAACAGTGAGATCCACAGTGCCCCCATAATAACAGTGATATCCACAGTGCCTCCATAATAACAGTGATATCCACAGTGCCCCATAATAACAGTGACATCCACAGTGCTCCCATAATAACAGTGATATCCACAGTGCCTCCATAATAACAGTGATATCCACAGTGCCCCCATAATAACAGTGACATCCACAGTGCCCCATAATAACAGTGATATCCACAGTGCCCCCATAATAACAGTGATATCCACAGTGCCCCATAATAACAGTGATATCCACAGTGCCTCCATAATAACAGTGATATACACAGTGCCCCCATAATAACAGTGATATCCACAGTGCCCCATAATAACAGCGACATCCACAGTGCCCCCATAATAACAGCGATATCCACAGTGCCCCCATAATAACAGCGATATCCAGTGCCCCCATAACAGCGATATCCACAGTGCCTCCATAATAACAGTGATATCCACAGAGCCCCATAATAACAGTGACATCCACAGTGCCCCCATAATAACAGTGATATCCACAGTGCCCCATAATAACAGTGATATCCACAGTGCCCCCATAATAACAGTGATATCCACAGTGCCCCATAATAACAGTGACATCCACAGTGCCCCATAATAACAGCGTCATCCACAGTGCCCCCATAATAACAGCAATATCCACAGTGCCCCCATAATAACAGTGATATCCACAGTGCCTCCATAATAACAGTGATATCCACAGTGCCTCCATAATAACAGTGATATCCACAGTGCCCCATAATAACAGTGATATCCACAGTGCCCCATAATAACAGTGACATCCTCAGTGCCCCATAATAACAGCGACATCCACAGTGCCCCCATAATAACAGCGATATCCACAGTGCCCCCATAATAACAGCGATATCCAGTGCCCCCATAACAGCGATATCCACAGTGCCTCCATAATAACAGTGATATCCACAGAGCCCCATAATAACAGTGACATCCACAGTGCCCCCATAATAACAGTGATATCCACAGTGCCCCATAATAACAGTGATATCCACAGTGCCCCCATAATAACAGTGATATCCACAGTGCCCCATAATAACAGTGACATCCACAGTGCCCCATAATAACAGCGACATCCACAGTGCCCCCATAATAACAGCGATATCCACAGTGCCCCCATAATAACAGCGATATCCACAGTGCCCCCATAACAGCGATATCCACAGTGCCTCCATAATAACAGTGATATCCACAGTGCCCCCATAATAACAGTGATATCCACAGTGCCCCATAATAACAGTGATATCCACAGTGCCTCCATAATAACAGTGACATCCACAGTGCCCCATAATAACAGTGACATCCACAGTGCCCCCATAATAACAGTGACATACACAGTGCCCCCATAATAACAGTGATATCCACAGTGCCCCCATAATAACAGTGATATGCACAGTGCTCCCATAATAACAGTGATAACCACAGTGCCCCCATAATAACAGTGATATCCACAGTGCCCCCATAATAACAGTGATATCCACAGTGCCCCCATAATAACAGTGATATCCACAGTGCCCCCATAATAACAGTGACATCCACAGTGCTCCCATAATAACAGTGATATCCACAGTGCCTCCATAATAACAGTGATATCCACAGTGCCCCCATAATAACAGTGATATGCACAGTGCTCCCATAATAACAGTGATAACCACAGTGCCCCATAACAGTGACAACCACAGTGCTCCCATAATAACAGTGATATCCACAGTGCCCCCATAATAACAGTGATATGCACAGTGCTCCCATAATAACAGTGATAACCACAGTGCTCCCATAATAACAGTGATATCCACAGTGCTCCCATAATAACAGTGATATCCACAGTGCCTCCATAATAACAGTGATATCCACAGTGCCTCCATAATAACAGTGATATCCACAGTGCCTCCATAATAACAGTGATATCCACAGTGCCTCCATAATAACAGTGACAACCACAGTGCCTCCATAATAACAGTGACATCCACAGTGCCCCCATAATAACAGTGATATCCACAGAGCCCCATAATAACAGTGACATCCACAGTGCCCCCATAATAACAGTGATATCCACAGTGCCCCATAATAACAGTGATATCCACAGTGCCCCCATAATAACAGTGATATCCACAGTGCCCCCATAATAACAGTGATATCCACAGTGCCCCCATAATAAGAGTGATATCCACAGTGCCCCATAATAACAGTGACATCCACAGTGCCCCCATAATAACAGTGATATCCACACTGCCCCCATAAAAACAGTGATATCCACACTGCCCCCATAATAACAGTGATATCCACAGTGCCTCCATAATAACAGTGATATCCACAGTGCCTCCATAATAACAGTGATATCCACAGTGCCCCCATAATAACAGTGATATCCACAGTGCCCCATAATAACAGTGATATCCACAGTGCCCCATAATAACAGCGACATCCACAGTGCCCCCATAATAACAGCGATATCCACAGTGCCCCCATAATAACAGCGATATCCAGTGCCCACATAACAGCGATATCCACAGTGCCTCCATAATAACAGTGATATCCACAGTGCCCCCATAATAACAGTGATATCCACAGTGCCCCATAATAACACTGATATCCACAGTGCCCCCATAATAACAGTGATATCCACAGTGCCCCCATAATAACAGTGACATCCACAGTGCCCCATAATAACAGTGACATCCACAGTGCCCCCATAATAACAGTGATATCCACAGTGCACCCATAAAAACAGTGATATCCACAGTGCCTCCATAATAACAGTGATATCCACAGTGCCTCCATAATAACAGTGATATCCACAGTGCCTCCATAATAACAGTGATATCCACAGTGCCCCCATAATAACAGTGATATCCACAGTGCCCCATAATAACAGCGACATCCACAGTGCCCCCATAATAACAGCGATATCCACAGTGCCTCCATAATAACAGTGATATCCACAGAGCCCCATAATAACAGTGACATCCACAGTGCCCCCATAATAACAGTGATATCCACAGTGCCCCATAATAACAGTGATATCCACAGTGCCCCCATAATAACAGTGATATCCACAGTGCCCCCATAATAACAGTGACATCCACAGTGCCCCATAATAACAGTGACATCCACAGTGCCCCCATAATAACAGTGATATCCACAGTGCCTCCATAATAACAGTGATATCCACAGTGCCTCCATAATAACAGTGATATCCACAGTGCCCTCATAATAACAGTGATATCCACAGTGCCCCATAATAACAGCGACATCCACAGTGCCCCCATAATAACAGCGATATCCACAGTGCCCCCATAATAACAGCGATATCCACAGTGCCCCCATAAGAGCGATATCCACAGTGCCTCCATAATAACAGTGATATCCACAGTGCCCCCATAATAACAGTGATATCCACACTGCCCCCATAATAACAGTGATATCCACAGTGCCTCCATAATAACAGTGATATCCACAGTGCCTCCATAATAACAGTGATATCCACAGTGCCCCCATAATAACAGTGATTTCCACAGTGCCCCATAATAACAGTGACATCCACAGTGCCCCCATAATAACAGTGACATCCACAGTGCTCCCATAATAACAGCGATATCCACAGTGCCTCCATAATAACAGTGACATCCACAGTGCTCCCATAATAACAGTGATATCCACAGTGTCCCCATAATAACAGCGATATCCACAGTGCCTCCATAATAACACTGACATCCACAGTGCTCCCATAATAACAGTGATATCCACAGTGCCCCCATAATAACAGTGATATCCACAGTGCCCCCATAATAACAGTGATATCCACAGTGCCCCCATAATAACAGTGATATCCACAGTGCCCCCATAATAACAGTGATATCCACAGTGCCCCCATAATAACAGTGATATAAACAGTGCTCCCATAATAACAGTGACATCCACAGTGCTCCCATAATAACAGTGATATTCACAGTGCCCCCATAATAACAGTGACATCCACAGTGCCCCCATAATAACAGTGATATCCACAGTGCCCCATAATAACAGTGATATCCACAGTGCCCCATAATAACAGTGACATCCACAGTGAACCCATAATAACAGTGATATCCACAGTGCCCCCATAAAAACAGTGATATCCACACTGCCCCCATAATAACAGTGATATCCACAGTGCCTCCATAATAACAGTGATATCCACAGTGCCCCATAATAACAGTGACATCCACAGTGCCCCCATAATAACAGTGATATCCACAGTGCCTCTATAATAACAGTGATATCCACAGTGCTCCCATAATAACAGTGATAACCACAGTGCCCCCATAATAACAGTGATATCCACAGTGCTCCCATAATAACAGTGAGATCCACAGTGCCCCCATAATAACAGTGAGATCCACAGTGCTCCCATAATAACAGTGATATCCACAGTGCTCCCATAATAACAGTGAGATCCACAGTGCCCCCATAATAACAGTGATATCCACAGTGCCTCCATAATAACAGTGATATCCACAGTGCCCCATAATAACAGTGACATCCACAGTGCTCCCATAATAACAGTGATATCCACAGTGCCTCCATAATAACAGTGATATCCACAGTGCCCCCATAATAACAGTGACATCCACAGTGCCCCATAATAACAGTGATATCCACAGTGCCCCCATAATAACAGTGATATCCACAGTGCCCCATAATAACAGTGATATCCACAGTGCCTCCATAATAACAGTGATATACACAGTGCCCCCATAATAACAGTGATATCCACAGTGCCCCATAATAACAGCGACATCCACAGTGCCCCCATAATAACAGCGATATCCACAGTGCCCCCATAATAACAGCGATATCCAGTGCCCCCATAACAGCGATATCCACAGTGCCTCCATAATAACAGTGATATCCACAGAGCCCCATAATAACAGTGACATCCACAGTGCCCCCATAATAACAGTGATATCCACAGTGCCCCATAATAACAGTGATATCCACAGTGCCCCCATAATAACAGTGATATCCACAGTGCCCCATAATAACAGTGACATCCACAGTGCCCCATAATAACAGCGTCATCCACAGTGCCCCCATAATAACAGCAATATCCACAGTGCCCCCATAATAACAGTGATATCCACAGTGCCTCCATAATAACAGTGATATCCACAGTGCCTCCATAATAACAGTGATATCCACAGTGCCCCATAATAACAGTGATATCCACAGTGCCCCATAATAACAGTGACATCCTCAGTGCCCCATAATAACAGCGACATCCACAGTGCCCCCATAATAACAGCGATATCCACAGTGCCCCCATAATAACAGCGATATCCAGTGCCCCCATAACAGCGATATCCACAGTGCCTCCATAATAACAGTGATATCCACAGAGCCCCATAATAACAGTGACATCCACAGTGCCCCCATAATAACAGTGATATCCACAGTGCCCCATAATAACAGTGATATCCACAGTGCCCCCATAATAACAGTGATATCCACAGTGCCCCATAATAACAGTGACATCCACAGTGCCCCATAATAACAGCGACATCCACAGTGCCCCCATAATAACAGCGATATCCACAGTGCCCCCATAATAACAGCGATATCCACAGTGCCCCCATAACAGCGATATCCACAGTGCCTCCATAATAACAGTGATATCCACAGTGCCCCCATAATAACAGTGATATCCACAGTGCCCCATAATAACAGTGATATCCACAGTGCCTCCATAATAACAGTGACATCCACAGTGCCCCATAATAACAGTGACATCCACAGTGCCCCCATAATAACAGTGACATACACAGTGCCCCCATAATAACAGTGATATCCACAGTGCCCCCATAATAACAGTGATATGCACAGTGCTCCCATAATAACAGTGATAACCACAGTGCCCCCATAATAACAGTGATATCCACAGTGCCCCCATAATAACAGTGATATCCACAGTGCCCCCATAATAACAGTGATATCCACAGTGCCCCCATAATAACAGTGACATCCACAGTGCTCCCATAATAACAGTGATATCCACAGTGCCTCCATAATAACAGTGATATCCACAGTGCCCCCATAATAACAGTGATATGCACAGTGCTCCCATAATAACAGTGATAACCACAGTGCCCCATAACAGTGACAACCACAGTGCTCCCATAATAACAGTGATATCCACAGTGCCCCCATAATAACAGTGATATGCACAGTGCTCCCATAATAACAGTGATAACCACAGTGCTCCCATAATAACAGTGATATCCACAGTGCTCCCATAATAACAGTGATATCCACAGTGCCTCCATAATAACAGTGATATCCACAGTGCCTCCATAATAACAGTGATATCCACAGTGCCTCCATAATAACAGTGACAACCACAGTGCCTCCATAATAACAGTGACATCCACAGTGCCCCCATAATAACAGTGATATCCACAGAGCCCCATAATAACAGTGACATCCACAGTGCCCCCATAATAACAGTGATATCCACAGTGCCCCATAATAACAGTGATATCCACAGTGCCCCCATAATAACAGTGATATCCACAGTGCCCCCATAATAACAGTGATATCCACAGTGCCCCCATAATAAGAGTGATATCCACAGTGCCCCATAATAACAGTGACATCCACAGTGCCCCCATAATAACAGTGATATCCACACTGCCCCCATAAAAACAGTGATATCCACACTGCCCCCATAATAACAGTGATATCCACAGTGCCTCCATAATAACAGTGATATCCACAGTGCCTCCATAATAACAGTGATATCCACAGTGCCCCCATAATAACAGTGATATCCACAGTGCCCCATAATAACAGTGATATCCACAGTGCCCCATAATAACAGCGACATCCACAGTGCCCCCATAATAACAGCGATATCCACAGTGCCCCCATAATAACAGCGATATCCAGTGCCCACATAACAGCGATATCCACAGTGCCTCCATAATAACAGTGATATCCACAGTGCCCCCATAATAACAGTGATATCCACAGTGCCCCATAATAACACTGATATCCACAGTGCCCCCATAATAACAGTGATATCCACAGTGCCCCCATAATAACAGTGACATCCACAGTGCCCCATAATAACAGTGACATCCACAGTGCCCCCATAATAACAGTGATATCCACAGTGCACCCATAAAAACAGTGATATCCACAGTGCCTCCATAATAACAGTGATATCCACAGTGCCTCCATAATAACAGTGATATCCACAGTGCCTCCATAATAACAGTGATATCCACAGTGCCCCCATAATAACAGTGATATCCACAGTGCCCCATAATAACAGCGACATCCACAGTGCCCCCATAATAACAGCGATATCCACAGTGCCTCCATAATAACAGTGATATCCACAGAGCCCCATAATAACAGTGACATCCACAGTGCCCCCATAATAACAGTGATATCCACAGTGCCCCATAATAACAGTGATATCCACAGTGCCCCCATAATAACAGTGATATCCACAGTGCCCCCATAATAACAGTGACATCCACAGTGCCCCATAATAACAGTGACATCCACAGTGCCCCCATAATAACAGTGATATCCACAGTGCCTCCATAATAACAGTGATATCCACAGTGCCTCCATAATAACAGTGATATCCACAGTGCCCTCATAATAACAGTGATATCCACAGTGCCCCATAATAACAGCGACATCCACAGTGCCCCCATAATAACAGCGATATCCACAGTGCCCCCATAATAACAGCGATATCCACAGTGCCCCCATAAGAGCGATATCCACAGTGCCTCCATAATAACAGTGATATCCACAGTGCCCCCATAATAACAGTGATATCCACACTGCCCCCATAATAACAGTGATATCCACAGTGCCTCCATAATAACAGTGATATCCACAGTGCCTCCATAATAACAGTGATATCCACAGTGCCCCCATAATAACAGTGATTTCCACAGTGCCCCATAATAACAGTGACATCCACAGTGCCCCCATAATAACAGTGACATCCACAGTGCTCCCATAATAACAGCGATATCCACAGTGTCTCCATAATAACAGTGACATCCACAGTGCTCCCATAATAACAGTGATATCCACAGTGTCCCCATAATAACAGCGATATCCACAGTGCCTCCATAATAACACTGACATCCACAGTGCTCCCATAATAACAGTGATATCCACAGTGCCCCCATAATAACAGTGATATCCACAGTGCCCCCATAATAACAGTGATATCCACAGTGCCCCCATAATAACAGTGATATCCACAGTGCCCCCATAATAACAGTGATATCCACAGTGCCCCCATAATAACAGTGATATAAACAGTGCTCCCATAATAACAGTGACATCCACAGTGCTCCCATAATAACAGTGATATTCACAGTGCCCCCATAATAACAGTGACATCCACAGTGTCCCCATAATAACAGTGATATCCACAGTGCCCCATAATAACAGTGATATCCACAGTGCCCCCATAATAACAGTGATATCCACAGTGCCCCCATAATAACAGTGACATCCACAGTGCCCCATAATAACAGTGACATCCACAGTGCCCCCATAATAAAAGTGATATCCACAGAGCCCCCATAAAAACAGTGATATCCACAGTGCCTCCATGATAACAGTGATATCCACAGTGCACCCATAAAAACAGTGATATCCACAGTGCCTCCATGATAACAGTGATATCCACAGTGCCTCCATAATAACAGTGATATCCACAGTGCCTCCATAATAACAGTGATATCCACAGTGCCTCCATAATAACAGTGATATCCACAGTGCCCCCATAATAACAGTGATATCCACAGTGCCCCATAATAACAGCGACATCCACAGTGCCCCCATAATAACAGCGATATCCACAGTGCCCCCATAATAACAGCGATATCCAGTGCCCCCATAACAGCGATATCCACAGTGCCTCCATAATAACAGTGATATCCACAGAGCCCCATAATAACAGTGACATCCACAGTGCCCCCATAATAACAGTGATATCCACAGTGCCCCATAATAACAGTGATATCCACAGTGCCCCCATAATAACAGTGACATCCACAGTGCCCCATAATAACAGTGACATCCACAGTGCCCCCATAATAACAGTGATATCCACAGTGCCTCCATAATAACAGTGATATCCACAGTGCCTCCATAATAACAGTGATATCCACAGTGCCCCCATAATAACAGTGATATCCACAGTGCCCCATAATAACAGTGACATCCACAGTGCCCCATAATAACAGCGACATCCACAGTGCCCCCATAATAACAGCGATATCCACAGTGCCCCCATAATAACAGCGATATCCACAGTGCCCCCATAAGAGCGATATCCACAGTGCCTCCATAATAACAGTGATATCCACAGTGCCCCCATAATAACAGTGATATCCACAGTGCCCCCATAAAAACAGTGATATCCACACTGCCCCCATAATAACAGTGATATCCACAGTGCCCCCATAATAACAGTGATATCCACAGTGCCCCCATAATAACAGTGATATCCACAGTGCCCCCATAATAAGAGTGATATCCACAGTGCCCCATAATAACAGTGACATCCACAGTGCCCCCATAATAACAGTGATATCCACACTGCCCCCATAAAAACAGTGATATCCACACTGCCCCCATAATAACAGTGATATCCACAGTGCCTCCATAATAACAGTGATATCCACAGTGCCTCCATAATAACAGTGATATCCACAGTGCCCCCATAATAACAGTGATATCCACAGTGCCCCATAATAACAGTGATATCCACAGTGCCCCATAATAACAGCGACATCCACAGTGCCCCCATAATAACAGCGATATCCACAGTGCCCCCATAATAACAGCGATATCCAGTGCCCACATAACAGCGATATCCACAGTGCCTCCATAATAACAGTGATATCCACAGTGCCCCCATAATAACAGTGATATCCACAGTGCCCCATAATAACACTGATATCCACAGTGCCCCCATAATAACAGTGATATCCACAGTGCCCCCATAATAACAGTGACATCCACAGTGCCCCATAATAACAGTGACATCCACAGTGCCCCCATAATAACAGTGATATCCACAGTGCACCCATAAAAACAGTGATATCCACAGTGCCTCCATAATAACAGTGATATCCACAGTGCCTCCATAATAACAGTGATATCCACAGTGCCTCCATAATAACAGTGATATCCACAGTGCCCCCATAATAACAGTGATATCCACAGTGCCCCATAATAACAGCGACATCCACAGTGCCCCCATAATAACAGCGATATCCACAGTGCCTCCATAATAACAGTGATATCCACAGAGCCCCATAATAACAGTGACATCCACAGTGCCCCCATAATAACAGTGATATCCACAGTGCCCCATAATAACAGTGATATCCACAGTGCCCCCATAATAACAGTGATATCCACAGTGCCCCCATAATAACAGTGACATCCACAGTGCCCCATAATAACAGTGACATCCACAGTGCCCCCATAATAACAGTGATATCCACAGTGCCTCCATAATAACAGTGATATCCACAGTGCCTCCATAATAACAGTGATATCCACAGTGCCCTCATAATAACAGTGATATCCACAGTGCCCCATAATAACAGCGACATCCACAGTGCCCCCATAATAACAGCGATATCCACAGTGCCCCCATAATAACAGCGATATCCACAGTGCCCCCATAAGAGCGATATCCACAGTGCCTCCATAATAACAGTGATATCCACAGTGCCCCCATAATAACAGTGATATCCACACTGCCCCCATAATAACAGTGATATCCACAGTGCCTCCATAATAACAGTGATATCCACAGTGCCTCCATAATAACAGTGATATCCACAGTGCCCCCATAATAACAGTGATTTCCACAGTGCCCCATAATAACAGTGACATCCACAGTGCCCCCATAATAACAGTGACATCCACAGTGCTCCCATAATAACAGCGATATCCACAGTGCCTCCATAATAACAGTGACATCCACAGTGCTCCCATAATAACAGTGATATCCACAGTGTCCCCATAATAACAGCGATATCCACAGTGCCTCCATAATAACACTGACATCCACAGTGCTCCCATAATAACAGTGATATCCACAGTGCCCCCATAATAACAGTGATATCCACAGTGCCCCCATAATAACAGTGATATCCACAGTGCCCCCATAATAACAGTGATATCCACAGTGCCCCCATAATAACAGTGATATCCACAGTGCCCCCATAATAACAGTGATATAAACAGTGCTCCCATAATAACAGTGATATTCACAGTGCCCCCATAATAACAGTGACATCCACAGTGCCCCCATAATAACAGTGATATCCACAGTGCCCCATAATAACAGTGATATCCACAGTGCCCCCATAATAACAGTGATATCCACAGTGCCCCCATAATAACAGTGACATCCACAGTGCCCCATAATAACAGTGACATCCACAGTGCCCCCATAATAAAAGTGATATCCACAGAGCCCCCATAAAAACAGTGATATCCACAGTGCCTCCATGATAACAGTGATATCCACAGTGCACCCATAAAAACAGTGATATCCACAGTGCCTCCATGATAACAGTGATATCCACAGTGCCTCCATAATAACAGTGATATCCACAGTGCCTCCATAATAACAGTGATATCCACAGTGCCTCCATAATAACAGTGATATCCACAGTGCCCCCATAATAACAGTGATATCCACAGTGCCCCATAATAACAGCGACATCCACAGTGCCCCCATAATAACAGCGATATCCACAGTGCCCCCATAATAACAGCGATATCCAGTGCCCCCATAACAGCGATATCCACAGTGCCTCCATAATAACAGTGATATCCACAGAGCCCCATAATAACAGTGACATCCACAGTGCCCCCATAATAACAGTGATATCCACAGTGCCCCATAATAACAGTGATATCCACAGTGCCCCCATAATAACAGTGACATCCACAGTGCCCCATAATAACAGTGACATCCACAGTGCCCCCATAATAACAGTGATATCCACAGTGCCTCCATAATAACAGTGATATCCACAGTGCCTCCATAATAACAGTGATATCCACAGTGCCCCCATAATAACAGTGATATCCACAGTGCCCCATAATAACAGTGACATCCACAGTGCCCCATAATAACAGCGACATCCACAGTGCCCCCATAATAACAGCGATATCCACAGTGCCCCCATAATAACAGCGATATCCACAGTGCCCCCATAAGAGCGATATCCACAGTGCCTCCATAATAACAGTGATATCCACAGTGCCCCCATAATAACAGTGATATCCACAGTGCCCCCATAAAAACAGTGATATCCACACTGCCCCCATAATAACAGTGATATCCACAGTGCCTCCATAATAACAGTGATATCCACAGTGCCTCCATAATAACAGTGATATCCACAGTGCCCCCATAATAACAGTGATATCCACAGTGCCCCATAATAACAGTGACATCCACAGTGCCCCATAATAACAGAGACATCCACAGTGCCCCCATAATAACAGCGATATCCACAGTGCCCCCATAATAACAGCGATATCCACAGTGCCCCCATAATAACAGCGATATCCACAGTGCCCCCATAACAGCGATATCCACAGTGCCTCCATAATAACAGTGATATCCACAGTGCCCCCATAATAACAGTGATATCCACAGTGCCCCATAATAACAGTGATATCCACAGTGCCTCCATAATAACAGTGACATCCACAGTGCCCCCATAATAACAGTGACATCCACAGTGCCCCCATAATAACAGTGACATACACAGTGCCCCCATAATAACAGTGATATCCACAGTGCCCCCATAATAACAGTGACATCCACAGTGCCCCCATAATAACAGTGACATCCACAGTGCCCCCATAATAACAGTGACATCCACAGTGCTCCCATAATAACAGCGATATCCACAGTGCCTCCATAATAACAGTGACATCCACAGTGCTCCCATAATAACAGTGATATCCACAGTGTCCCCATAATAACAGCGATATCCACAGTGCCTCCATAATAACACTGACATCCACAGTGCTCCCATAATAACAGTGATATCCACAGTGCCCCCATAATAACAGTGATATAAACAGTGCTCCCATAATAACAGTGATATCCACAGTGCCCCATAATAACAGTGATATCCACAGTGCCCCATAATAACAGTGATATCCACAGTGCCCCCATAATAACAGTGATATCCACAGTGCCCCATAATAACAGTGATATCCACAGTGCCCCCATAATAACAGTGATATCCACAGTGCCCCCATAATAACAGTGACATCCACAGTGCCCCCATAATAACAGTGATATCCACAGTGCTCCCATAATAACAGTGATATCCACAGTGCCTCCATAATAACAGTGACATCCACAGTGCCCCCATAATAACAGTGATATCCACAGTGCCCCATAATAACAGTGATATCCACAGTGCCTCCATAATAACAGTGATATCCACAGTGCCTCCATAATAACAGTGATATCCACAGTGCTTCCATAATAACAGTGATATCCACAGTGCCTCCATAATAACAGTGACATCCACAGCGCTTCCATAATAACAGTGACATCCACAGTGCCCCCATAATAACAGTGATATCCACAGTGCCCCCATAATAACAGTGATATCCACAGTGCCTCCATAATAACAGTGACATCCACAGTGCCCCATAATAACAGTGATATCCACAGTGCCTCCATAATAACAGTGACATCCACAGTGCCCCCATAATAACAGTGATATCCACAGTGTCCCCATAATAACTGATATCCACAGTGCCCCCATAATAACAGTGATATCCACAGTGCCCCCATAATAACAGTGACATCCACAGTGCCCCATAATAACAGTGATATCCACAGTGCCTCCATAATAACAGTGATATCCACAGTGCCCCATAATAACAGTGATATCCACAGTGCCCCCATAATAACAGTGACATCCACAGTGCCCCATAATAACAGTGATATCCACAGTGCCTCCATAATAACAGTGACATCCACAGTGCCTCCATAATAACAGTGATATCCACAGTGCCCCCATAATAACAGTGACATCCACAGTGCCCCATAATAACAGTGACATCCACAGTGCCCCCATAATAACAGTGACATCCACAGTGCCCCATAATAACAGTGACATCCACAGTGTCCCCATAATAACAGTGATATCCACAGTGCCCCCATAATAACAGTGACATCCACAGTGCCCCATAATAACAGTGACATCCACAGTGTCCCCATAATAACAGTGATATCCACAGTGCTCCCATAATAACAGTGATATCCACAGTGCCCCATAATAACAGTGACATCCACAGTGCCCCCATAATAACAGTGATATCCACAGTGCCTCCATAATAACAGTGACATCCACAGTGCCCCCATAATAACAGTGATATCCACAGTGCCTCCATAATAACAGTGACATCCACACTGCCTCCATAATAACAGTGATATCCACAGTGCCCCCATAATAACAGTGACATCCACAGTGCTCCCATAATAACAGTGACATCCACAGTGCCCCATAATAACAGTGATATCCACAGTGCCCCCATAATAACAGTGATATCCACAGTGCCCCATAATAACAGTGATATCCACAGTGCTCCCATAATAACAGTGATATCCACAGTGCCCCATAATAACAGTGATATCCACAGTGCCCCCATAATAACAGTGATATCCACAGTGCCCCATAATAACAGTGATATCCACAGTGCCCCCATAATAACAGTGATATCCACAGTGCTCCCATAATAACAGTGATATCCACAGTGCCCCCATAATAACAGTGATATCCACAGTGCCCCCATAATAACAGTGATATCCACAGTGCCCCCATAATAACAGTGATATCCACAGTGCCTCCATAATAACAGTGACATCCACAGTGCACCCATAATAACAGTGATATCCACAGTGCTCCCATCATAACAGTGACATCCACAGTGCCTCCATCATAACAGTGATATCCACAGTGCCGCAATAATAACAGTGATATCCACAGTGCCCCATAATAACAGTGATATCCACAGTGCCTCCATAATAACAGTGATATCCACAGTGCTCCCATAATAACAGTGATATCCACAGTGCCGCAATAATAACAGTGATATCCACAGTGCCCCATAATAACAGTGATATCCACAGTGCCCCCATAATAACAGTGATATCCACAGTGCCCCCATAATAACAGTGATATCCACAGTGCTCCATAATAACAGTGACATCCACACTGCCCCCATAATAACAGTGACATCCACACTGCCCCCATAATAACAGTGATATCCACAGTGCTCCCATAATAACAGTGACATCCACAGTGCCTCCATCATAACAGTGATATCCACAGTGCCCCCATAATAACAGTGATATCCACAGTGCCCCATAATAACAGTGACATCCACAGTGCTCCATAATAACAGTGACATCCACAGTGCCCCCATAATAATAGTGACATCCACAGTGCCCCCATAATAACAGTGACATCCACAGTGCCCCCATAATAACAGTGATATCCACAGTGCTCCATAATAACAGTGATATCCACAGTGCCCCCATAATAACAGTGATATCCACAGTGCTCCCATAATAATAGTGACATCCACAGTGCCCCCATAATAACAGCGATATCCACAGTGCCCCCATAATAACAGCGATATCCACAGTGCCCCCATAATAACAGCGACATCCACAGTGCTCCCATAATAACAGCGATATCCACAGTGCCACCATAATAACAGTGATATCCACAGTGCCCCCATAATAACAGTGACATCCACAGTGCTCCCATAATAACAGTGATATCCACAGTGCCTCCATAATAACAGTGATATCCACAGTGCCCCCATAATAACAGTGATATCCACAGTGCCCCATAATAACAGCGACATCCACAGTGCCCCATAATAACAGCGACATCCACAGTGCCCCCATAATAACAGCGATATCCACAGTGCCCCCATAACAGCGATATCCACAGTGCCTCCATAATAACAGTGATATCCACAGAGCCCCATAATAACAGTGACATCCACAGTTCCCCCATAATAACAGCGATATCCACAGTGCCCCCATAATAACAGCGATATCCACAGTGCCCCCATAACAGCGATATCCACAGTGCCTCCATAATAACAGTGATATCCACAGTGCCCCCATAATAACAGTGATATCCACAGTGCCCCATAATAACAGTGATATCCACAGTGCCTCCATAATAACAGTGACATCCACAGTGCCCCATAATAACAGTGACATCCACAGTGCCCCCATAATAACAGTGACATACACAGTGCCCCCATAATAACAGTGATATCCACAGTGCTCCCATAATAAAAATGATATCCACAGTGCCGCCATAATAACAGTGACATCCACAGTGCCCCCATAATAACAGTGATATCCACAGTGCCTCCATAATAACAGTGACATCCACAGTGCCCCCATAATAACAGTGATATCCACAGTGCTACCATAATAACAGTGATATCCACAGTGCTCCCATAATAACAGTGATATCCACAGTGCTCCCATAATAACAGTGATATCCACAGTGCTCCCATAATAACAGTGATATCCACAGTGCCCCCATAATAACAGTGATATCCACACTGCTCCCATAATAACAGTGATATCCACAGTGCTCCCATAATAACAGTGACATCCACAGTGCCCCATAATAACAGTGATATCCACAGTGCCCCCATAATAACAGTGATATCCACAATGCCCTCATAATAACAGTGATATCCACAATGCCCTCATAATAACAGTGATATCCACAGTGCCCCCATAATAACAGTGATATCCACAGTGCCTCCATAATAACAGTGACATCCACAGTGCTCCCATAATAACAGTGATATCCACAGTGCCCCCATATTAACAGTGATATCCACACTGCTCCCATAATAACAGTGATATCCACAGTGCTCCCATAATAACAGTGACATCCACAGTGCCCCATAATAACAGTGATATCCACAGTGCCCCATAATAACAGTGATATCCACAGTGCCCCCATAATAACAGTGACATCCACAGTGCTCCCATAATAACAGTGATATCCACAGTGCCCCATAATAACAGTGATATCCACAGTGCTCCCATAATAACAGTGATATCCACAGTGCTCCCATAATAACAGTGATATCCACAGTGCCCCCATAATAACAGTGATATCCACAGTGCTCCCATAATAACAGTGATATCCACATTGCCCCCATAATAACCGTGATATCCACAGTGCACCCATAATAACAGTGACATCCACAGTGCCCCCATAATAACAGTGATATCCACAGTGCCCCCATAATAACCGTGATATCCACAGTGCACCCATAATAACAGTGACATCCACAGTGCCTCCATAATAACAGTGATATCCACAGTGCCCCCATAATAACAGTGATATCCACAGTGCCCCATAATAACAGTGATATCCACAGTGCCCCCATAATAACAGCGACATCCACAGTGCCCCCATAATAACAGCGATATCCACAGTGCCCCATAATAACAGTGATATCCACAGTGCTCCCATAATAACACTGATATACACAGTGCTCCCATAATAACAGTGATATCCACAGTGCCCCCATAATAACAGTGATATCCACAGTGCTCCCATAATAACAGTGATATCCACAGTGCCCCCATAATAACAGTGATATCCACAGTGCCCCCATAATAACAGTGATATCCACAGTGCCCCCATAATAACAGTGACATCCACAGTGCCCCATAATAACAGTGATATCCACAGTGCCCCCATAATAACAGTGATATCCACAGTGCCCCCATAATAACAGCGACATCCACAGTGCCTCCATAATAAGTGACATCCACAGTGCCCCCATAATAACAATGATATCCACAGTGCTCCCATAATAACTGATATCCACAGTGTCCCCATAATAACAGCGATATCCACAGTGCCCCCATAATAACAGCGATATCCACAGTGCTCCCATAACAGTGATATCCACAGTGCCCCCATAATAACAGTGACATCCACAGTGCCTCCATAATAACAGTGACATCCACAGTGCCCCATAATAACAGTGACATCCACAGTGCTCCCATAATAACTGATATCCACAGTTTCCCCATAACAGCGATATCCACAGTGCCCCCATAATAACAGCGATATCCACAGTGCTCCCATAATAACAGCGATATCCACAGTGCCCCCATAATAACAGCGATATCCACAGTGCCCCCATAATAACAGCGATATCCACAGTGCCCCCATAATAACAGCGATATCCACAGTACCCCCATAATAACAGTGATATCCACAGTGCTCCCATAATAACAGTGATATCCACAGTGCCCCCATAATAACAGTGACATCCACAGTGCCCCATAATAACAGTGATATCCACAGTGCCCCCATAATAACAGTGATATCCACAGTGCCCCCATAATAACAGTGATATCCACAGTGCCCCCATAATAACAGTGATATCCACAGTGCCCCCATAATAACAGTGATATCCACAGTGCCCCATAATAACAGTGATATCCACAGTGCCCCATAATAACAGTGACATCCACAGTGCCCCCATAATAACAGTGATATCCACAGTGCTCCCATAATAACAGTGACATCCACAGTGCCCCCATAATAACAGTGACATCCACAGTGCCCCATAATAACAGTGAGATCCACATTGCTCCCATAATAACAGTGATAACCACAGTGCTCCCATAATAACAGTGAAATCCACAGTGCCCCCATAATAACAGTGACAACCACAGTGCCCCCATAATAACAGTGATATCCACAGAGCCCCATAATAACAGTGACATCCACAGTGCTCCATAATAACAGTGACATCCACAGTGCCTCCATAATAACAGTGATATCCACAGTGTCCCCATAATAACAGTGATATCCACAGTGCTCCGATAATAAGTGACATCCACAGTGTCCCCATAATAACAGTGACATCCACAGTGCCCCATAATAACAGTGACATCCACAGTGCCCCCATAATAACAGTGATATCCACAGTGCCCCCATAATAACAGTGACATCCACAGTGCCCCCATAATAACAGTGACATCCACAGTGCCCCATAATAACAGTGATATCCACAGTGCCCCCATAATAACAGTGACATCCACAGTGCCCCCATAATAACAGTGATATCCACAGTGCCCCATAATAACAGTGATATCCACAGTGCCCCATAAAAACAGTGACATCCACAGTGCCCCCATAATAACAGTGATATCCACAGTGCTCCCATAATAACAGTGATATCCACAGTGCTCCCATAATAACAGTGAGATCCACAGTGCCCCCGTAATAACAGTGAGATCCACAGTGCTCCCATAATAACAGTGATAACCACAGTGCTCCCATAATAACAGTGATATCCACAGTGCCTCCATAATAACAGTGATATCCACAGTGCCTCCATAATAACAGTGATATCCACAGTGCCTCCATAATAACAGTGATATCCACAGAGCCCCATAATAACAGTGACATCCACAGTGCCCCCATAATAACAGTGATATCCACAGTGCCCCATAATAACAGTGATATCCACAGTGCCCCCATAATAACAGTGATATCCACAGTGCCCCCATAATAACAGTGATATCCACAGTGCCCCATAATAACAGTGACATCCACAGTGAACCCATAATAACAGTGATATCCACAGTGCCCCCATAAAAACAGTGATATCCACACTGCCCCCATAATAACAGTGATATCCACAGTGCCTCCATAATAACAGTGATATCCACAGTGCCCCATAATAACAGTGACATCCACAGTGCCCCCATAATAACAGTGATATCCACAGTGCCTCTATAATAACAGTGATATCCACAGTGCTCCCATAATAACAGTGATAACCACAGTGCCCCCATAATAACAGTGATATCCACAGTGCTCCCATAATAACAGTGAGATCCACAGTGCCCCCATAATAACAGTGAGATCCACAGTGCTCCCATAATAACAGTGATATCCACAGTGCTCCCATAATAACAGTGAGATCCACAGTGCCCCCATAATAACAGTGATATCCACAGTGCCTCCATAATAACAGTGATATCCACAGTGCCCCATAATAACAGTGACATCCACAGTGCTCCCATAATAACAGTGATATCCACAGTGCCTCCATAATAACAGTGATATCCACAGTGCCCCCATAATAACAGTGACATCCACAGTGCCCCATAATAACAGTGATATCCACAGTGCCCCCATAATAACAGTGATATCCACAGTGCCCCATAATAACAGTGATATCCACAGTGCCTCCATAATAACAGTGATATACACAGTGCCCCCATAATAACAGTGATATCCACAGTGCCCCATAATAACAGCGACATCCACAGTGCCCCCATAATAACAGCGATATCCACAGTGCCCCCATAATAACAGCGATATCCAGTGCCCCCATAACAGCGATATCCACAGTGCCTCCATAATAACAGTGATATCCACAGAGCCCCATAATAACAGTGACATCCACAGTGCCCCCATAATAACAGTGATATCCACAGTGCCCCATAATAACAGTGATATCCACAGTGCCCCCATAATAACAGTGATATCCACAGTGCCCCATAATAACAGTGACATCCACAGTGCCCCATAATAACAGCGTCATCCACAGTGCCCCCATAATAACAGCAATATCCACAGTGCCCCCATAATAACAGTGATATCCACAGTGCCTCCATAATAACAGTGATATCCACAGTGCCTCCATAATAACAGTGATATCCACAGTGCCCCATAATAACAGTGATATCCACAGTGCCCCATAATAACAGTGACATCCTCAGTGCCCCATAATAACAGCGACATCCACAGTGCCCCCATAATAACAGCGATATCCACAGTGCCCCCATAATAACAGCGATATCCAGTGCCCCCATAACAGCGATATCCACAGTGCCTCCATAATAACAGTGATATCCACAGAGCCCCATAATAACAGTGACATCCACAGTGCCCCCATAATAACAGTGATATCCACAGTGCCCCATAATAACAGTGATATCCACAGTGCCCCCATAATAACAGTGATATCCACAGTGCCCCATAATAACAGTGACATCCACAGTGCCCCATAATAACAGCGACATCCACAGTGCCCCCATAATAACAGCGATATCCACAGTGCCCCCATAATAACAGCGATATCCACAGTGCCCCCATAACAGCGATATCCACAGTGCCTCCATAATAACAGTGATATCCACAGTGCCCCCATAATAACAGTGATATCCACAGTGCCCCATAATAACAGTGATATCCACAGTGCCTCCATAATAACAGTGACATCCACAGTGCCCCATAATAACAGTGACATCCACAGTGCCCCCATAATAACAGTGACATACACAGTGCCCCCATAATAACAGTGATATCCACAGTGCCCCCATAATAACAGTGATATGCACAGTGCTCCCATAATAACAGTGATAACCACAGTGCTCCCATAATAACAGTGATATCCACAGTGCCCCCATAATAACAGTGATATCCACAGTGCCCCCATAATAACAGTGATATCCACAGTGCCCCCATAATAACAGTGATATCCACAGTGCCCCCATAATAACAGTGACATCCACAGTGCTCCCATAATAACAGTGATATCCACAGTGCCTCCATCATAACAGTGATATCCACAGTGCCCCCATAATAACAGTGATATGCACAGTGCTCCCATAATAACAGTGATAACCACAGTGCCCCATAACAGTGACAACCACAGTGCTCCCATAATAACAGTGATATCCACAGTGCCCCCATAATAACAGTGATATGCACAGTGCTCCCATAATAACAGTGATAACCACAGTGCTCCCATAATAACAGTGATATCCACAGTGCTCCCATAATAACAGTGATATCCACAGTGCCTCCATAATAACAGTGATATCCACAGTGCCTCCATAATAACAGTGATATCCACAGTGCCTCCATAATAACAGTGACAACCACAGTGCCTCCATAATAACAGTGACATCCACAGTGCCCCCATAATAACAGTGATATCCACAGAGCCCCATAATAACAGTGACATCCACAGTGCCCCCATAATAACAGTGATATCCACAGTGCCCCATAATAACAGTGATATCCACAGTGCCCCCATAATAACAGTGATATCCACAGTGCCCCCATAATAACAGTGATATCCACAGTGCCCCCATAATAAGAGTGATATCCACAGTGCCCCATAATAACAGTGACATCCACAGTGCCCCCATAATAACAGTGATATCCACACTGCCCCCATAAAAACAGTGATATCCACACTGCCCCCATAATAACAGTGATATCCACAGTGCCTCCATAATAACAGTGATATCCACAGTGCCTCCATAATAACAGTGATATCCACAGTGCCCCCATAATAACAGTGATATCCACAGTGCCCCATAATAACAGTGATATCCACAGTGCCCCATAATAACAGCGACATCCACAGTGCCCCCATAATAACAGCGATATCCACAGTGCCCCCATAATAACAGCGATATCCAGTGCCCACATAACAGCGATATCCACAGTGCCTCCATAATAACAGTGATATCCACAGTGCCCCCATAATAACAGTGATATCCACAGTGCCCCATAATAACACTGATATCCACAGTGCCCCCATAATAACAGTGATATCCACAGTGCCCCCATAATAACAGTGACATCCACAGTGCCCCATAATAACAGTGACATCCACAGTGCCCCCATAATAACAGTGATATCCACAGTGCACCCATAAAAACAGTGATATCCACAGTGCCTCCATAATAACAGTGATATCCACAGTGCCTCCATAATAACAGTGATATCCACAGTGCCTCCATAATAACAGTGATATCCACAGTGCCCCCATAATAACAGTGATATCCACAGTGCCCCATAATAACAGCGACATCCACAGTGCCCCCATAATAACAGCGATATCCACAGTGCCTCCATAATAACAGTGATATCCACAGAGCCCCATAATAACAGTGACATCCACAGTGCCCCCATAATAACAGTGATATCCACAGTGCCCCATAATAACAGTGATATCCACAGTGCCCCCATAATAACAGTGATATCCACAGTGCCCCCATAATAACAGTGACATCCACAGTGCCCCATAATAACAGTGACATCCACAGTGCCCCCATAATAACAGTGATATCCACAGTGCCTCCATAATAACAGTGATATCCACAGTGCCTCCATAATAACAGTGATATCCACAGTGCCCTCATAATAACAGTGATATCCACAGTGCCCCATAATAACAGCGACATCCACAGTGCCCCCATAATAACAGCGATATCCACAGTGCCCCCATAATAACAGCGATATCCACAGTGCCCCCATAAGAGCGATATCCACAGTGCCTCCATAATAACAGTGATATCCACAGTGCCCCCATAATAACAGTGATATCCACACTGCCCCCATAATAACAGTGATATCCACAGTGCCTCCATAATAACAGTGATATCCACAGTGCCTCCATAATAACAGTGATATCCACAGTGCCCCCATAATAACAGTGATTTCCACAGTGCCCCATAATAACAGTGACATCCACAGTGCCCCCATAATAACAGTGACATCCACAGTGCTCCCATAATAACAGCGATATCCACAGTGCCTCCATAATAACAGTGACATCCACAGTGCTCCCATAATAACAGTGATATCCACAGTGTCCCCATAATAACAGCGATATCCACAGTGCCTCCATAATAACACTGACATCCACAGTGCTCCCATAATAACAGTGATATCCACAGTGCCCCCATAATAACAGTGATATCCACAGTGCCCCCATAATAACAGTGATATCCACAGTGCCCCCATAATAACAGTGATATCCACAGTGCCCCCATAATAACAGTGATATCCACAGTGCCCCCATAATAACAGTGATATAAACAGTGCTCCCATAATAACAGTGACATCCACAGTGCTCCCATAATAACAGTGATATTCACAGTGCCCCCATAATAACAGTGACATCCACAGTGCCCCCATAATAACAGTGATATCCACAGTG